>NC_073256.2:93200000-94450000 GCF_029289425.2 Pan paniscus | reverse complement strand
AATAAGGTACAACTGTGTAAACTCTAGGGAACAATTCAAATGGGGAAATATTTATTTAAAAGATCTGTGTTTCATTGTATTTCTAAAATTTCCTGGTATTAAAGATAATCATCTTTTGGCCGGGTGTGGTGGCTCATGCCTGTAATCCCAGCAATTTGGGAAACCGAGGTGGATGGATCACTTGAGGTCGGAAGTTTGAGACCAGCCTAACATGGTGAAAACCCATAAAAATTCAAAATTAGCCAGACATGGTAGCACACACCTGTCCCAGCTAATGGGGAGGCTGAGGCAGGAGAATCACTTGAACCCAGGAGGCGGAGGTTACGGTGAGCCAAGATCGCACCATTGCACTCCAGCCTGGGCAACAAGAGCAAAACTCCATCTCAAAAAAAAAAAAAGAAAAAAAAAAAGATAATCATCTTTTAGAAGAAGGGAAAAACTTTCTACTTGGGTGTGTTTTGTTGTTTTTTAAACAAATCTGTTAAAATTGACCTAGAAATTGATTTGATTGCTTTTTTTTACATTTAAAAAAAGGTTTAAAAAGGTTGTTTTTGTTTTTGTTTTTTTAATGGAGACAAGTTCTTGCTATGTTGCCCAGGCAAGTCTCAAACTCCTGGGTTCAAGCGACTCTCCCACCTCACTCTCCCAAAGTGTTGGGATTACAGGTGTGAGGCACTGCACCTGGCCTAATCCACCAACTGTCTAGAAGCAAACAACCAAACATATGAGAATTTTTCTGAGTGTAAAAATAAATTTCTTTGTGGCATGATTCTATTACAGATCACTGGTATGCCTGATTAAAGTGGACTACAATAAAGATTACATACACCAGACTTTAAATAATTGCAATCCACTGAAATAACAGCATTTACTAATCTCAGCGAATGCTCAATTTATTGAGCATTACACCTGACCAAATGTCTTAATTCAACCTTTACCCAATCCTGAATCATCTGTATAAATCAAAATAACAGTTGTCATACAAACTTTAAGTAATTCTTTCACTGGTACCAGATGATAATTCTGTGACATGCCAATAGATTAACAGATGAGGGAATTAATTTATTATCTTTTTTCACTTAACCAAAAATTTTTTGTTAGCCTAGGCATTCTGCTAGATTTTAGTTACAAATGGAAGCAAGGCAGACATAGTCTTTGCCATCATGGAGCTTACAATCTAGCAAGAGAAACAAATCATTACTTCACTAATTCTTAAAAAAAAAAAAAAGAAAAAAAAGGAAGGAACTCTGTCACTAAATAGACAGCTATGAATGGTTCTAATTTAATACAGTAACATAATGTTCCAGTTAAGATAGTAATATATTGGTAGAAATGAGCTCCACAGCTCTCTTTCCAGTAGTTGGAAACCTTCCTTTAATCTGCAAGGATCTTATACAGAATGGATAATCAGAATTTGAACAGGTATGATTGACAGTTATATATGATGTGGGATAGCCAAAAAATATGTATTCTTCATGGCATTCACCATAAGCAATGCACAACTGACAAAATTATTGTACTCAAAATCTCTGCTTGTTAGCAAAAGCATATTTTCCATTAGTAAGCAGGTATGTTGGTCAGATTTTCTTGGATCAGTTGTCAAGGTCTAACCAGAGTCACAGATGTTGTCACAGTCAGACAACATGTCACAGCATGACAAAGAGATACATGCCCAAAGCTATTTAGTGGCAGATTATGATGCAGAAACCTAGTCTTCTAACTCCAAGGTCAGCACCTCTCTTCATTACACCAGCCAGTTTTACACGTCCTATCTAGGAATACTGTGTCAGTACAATTTAATATTGCCAACTGATAAAATTGCCAGTACTATAGAAATACTGAAAAATATCAGCTTTTAATCTATGATCAACTGTAAGTGAAACTATAAACAACACTATGAACAAATATTGTTACCTAACATGGAGGCCAATTCTCTGTGATATGGTAAAATGACTTTGTAAAATTAAAGCACATATTGCTATGTCTATACTTCACTTAATCATCCAATGAGTCAACTCATTGGAGAAGAAAATAAATCAGATCAGTTTCTTACCACTAAAAGATAAAATTTTTTTACTTTTCAACTACCTGATCTACTGATAAACTGTCTCTTTCTTATGGATAGCCTGTCTCTTGTTTTTGGAAGCACAACAGTAAGAAAAATCACTTAACTCAAAAGATATTGTTGGTTGATTTTTTTTTCCTTTTCTATAATGATAATTACATTACATTCCTTTAGGTCTTCCATTTTCTATGTAGTCTGAATTGAGAAGCAAAATGTAGTTACTATCATTTGACAGATATCTTTGTATATATTTCCCACATAAAAACCAAAATGAATGTGAGCCACATATAACTTACACTTGAAAATATAGGAAAAGGGGTGAGTAAATACAGCACCTTCATCTGAAACATCCATGTACTTGCATTGGGACTAATCAAGGAAACAACTTGACCCACAGAGAACAAAGAAAAGAGAGGCAGGATGACAGCCCACCTTGGAGCGACACAGAGCAAGGGGAACCTCTCTGGCCCAGGGAAGCAGTGAGTGAACATGTGACCCTGGGAAACCACGCTTCTCCAACGGATCTTTGCAACCCTTGGGTCAAGAGACGCCCTTGTGAAGCCACTCCACTAGAGCCTTCAGTCTGACATACAGATATGGGGAGTCTTGGCAGAGCAGCTGCTCCGGCACAGGCGAAGACCCAGGAACTCCAAACTTCCCAGCAAAAGTAACTGCAACTCCAGCAAAGCAGGATGTTAGACCCCTGTACATACCCTTAGGAAAAAAGGCTGAATCAAGGGGACCAAGTAGGGACAGTCTGCAGGTCTCACTTTCATAACACCTCACAGGATAAGACCCACTGGCTTGGAATTCCAGCCAGCCACCAGTAGCAGTTTTGAGCCTACCTGGGATGGAACTCCCAGGGGAAGGGACAGGCTGCCATCTTTGCTGTTTGGGTGACTCAGCTGTTCTGCAGGCTTTGGAGAGTACAAACCAACCAGAGGCAGAGAGGATTCCCCAGCATAGCATGACTTTACCAAAATGTGGTCAGACTGCTGGTTAAGCAGGTTCCCAATCCATTCCTCATCACAGAGCAGGACCTCACAACTGGGACCTCCAACCATCCCTGCTGGTATTCTCTGGCCCACAGAGAGCCAAAGCCAACTGGGACGAAAGTGGTAACCCAGCACAACACAGCTGCTCTAGGAAAGTGTGGCCACACTGCTTCTTTAAGTAAGTCCCCAATATTGCCCCTCCTCACTGGAAAGAACCTCCCAACTGGGACCTCCAGCCAGCCCTGCAAGTGTTCTCTGGCCTACAGAGATTTGCAAAGTCCCTGGGATAGAACTCCCACAGGGTGTGCAGGCCATCATCTTTGCTGTTTGGGCAACTTAGCAGTTTCAGTCTCTGGGGTTTGGAGAGCCCATGCTGACCCAGAGGTGGAAGTGGTACAACAGCACACCACAGTGGTCCCATAAAAATGTGGCCAGACTGCTTTATTAAGCAGGTTCCCAGTCCCATTCCTCATCACCAGGTGGAGCCTCCCAACTGGAGTCTTCAGCCACACCCACAGGTGTTCTTTGGCCGACAGAGGTTTGAGGCCTCCCTAAAATGAAGCTCCCAGGAGGAGGGGCAGGCCACTACCTTTGCTGATTTGTAGCCTTCACTGGTGACACCTCCAGCTACTGAAAAATCCAAGGTGACTAGTGACTGGAGTGGACACCCAGCATACACAAGCAGCCCTATGGAAAAGTGGCCAGAGTTGTTCAAAAAAACAAACCCATCCAAAGGTAAGCAGCCTCAAAGACTGAAGTTAGGTAAGCTCACAAAGATGAGAAAGAATCAGCACAAGTATGCTGAAAACTTAAAAAGCCAGAGTGCCCTCTTTTCCTCCAAGTGACCGCATCACCTCTCCAACAGGAATCAGGCTGAGAATCTCCTCAGAATCAGGCTGAGGCTGAGACAGCTGAAATGAAAGAAGCAGAATTCAGGATATGGACAGGAAAGAAGTTCACTGAGTTAAGCAATACATTGTAATCCAATGAAAGGAAGCTAAAAATCATGATAAAACACTGCAGGAGCAAACAGATGAAATAGCCAGCATAGAGAAGAACATAACCAACCTGATAAAGCTGAAAAACACACTACAAGAATTTCATAATGGAATCACAATTATTAATAGCAGAAGAGACCAAGCGAAGAACGAATCTCAGAGCTTGAAGACTGGCTTTCTGAAATAAGACACGCTGACAAGAATAGAGAAAAAAAGGATGAAAAGGAATGAACAAAAGCTCCAAGAAGTGTGACATTATATAAAAAGACCAAATCTATGACTGACTGGTATATCTGAAAGAGATGAGGAGAATGGCACCAATTTGAAAAACATATTTCAGGATGTCATCCATGAGAACTTTCCTAACCTAGCTAGATAGGCCAACATTCAAATTCAGGAAATGTAGAGAACCCCAGTAAGATACTCATGAGATGATCATCCACAAGACACATAATCATCAGATTCTCCAAGACCGAAATGAAAGAAGAAATGTTAAAGGCAGCTAGAGAGAAAGGCCAGGTCACCTACAAAGGAAAGCCCATCAGACTAACAGCAGACCTCTCAGTGGAAACCCTACAAGCCAGAAGATATTGGGGACCAATATTTAACATTCTTTTTTTTTTTTTTTGAGATGGAGTCTCACTCTGTCACCCAGGCTGGAGTACAATGGCGCAATCTCGGCTCACTGCAACCTCTGCCTCCTGGGTTCGAGCAATTCTCCTGCCTCAGCCTCCCAAGTAGCTGGGACTACAGGTGCACACAACCACACCTGGCTAATTTTTGTATTTTTTTTTTAATAGAGACAGGCTTTCACCACATTGGTCAGGCTGGTCTTGAACTCCTGACCTCAGGTGATCCGCTTGCCTCGGTCTCCCAAAGTGCTGGGATTACAGGCGTGAGCCACCACACCTGGCTAACATTCTTAAAGAAAAGAAATTCCAACTCAAAATTTCATATCAGGCCAAACTAAGCTTCATAAGTGAAGGAGAAATAAAACCTTTTTCAGACCAGCAAATGCTGTAGGAATTTGTTACCACCAGACCTGCCTTACAAGAGCTCCTGAAGGAAGCACTAAATATGGAAAGAAAAGACAATTACGAGCCACTACAAAAACTCAATGAAGTACACAGACCAGTAATACTGTAAAACTGTTAGTTACATAAACAAGTCTGCCAAATAACCAGCTAGCATCATTATGACAATCAAATCCACACACATCAATACTAGTCTTAAATGTAAATGGGCTAAATGACCCAATTAAAAGACGTAAGAGTGGCAAGTATTTTGATAAAGAACCACGATCCATTGGTATGCTGTCTTCAAGAGACCCATCTCATGCAATGACACACATGGGATCAAAATAAAGGGATGGAGAAAAATTTACCAAGCAAATGGAAAACAGAAAAAAGCAGGGGTTGTAGTCCTAATTTCTGACAAAACAGACTTTAAACCAACAAAGATTTAAAAAAAAAAAAAAAAAGAAGGGTATTACATAATGGTAAAGGGTTCAATTTAACAAGAAAAGTTAACTATCCTAAATACAAATGTACCCAACACAGGAGCACTCAGATTCATAAACCAAGTTCTTAGAGACCTTCAATGAGACTTAGACTCTCACACGATAATAGTGGGAGACTTTAACACCTCACTGACAATATTAGACAGATTATCAAGACAGATAATTAACAAATAAATATTTAGGACCTGAACTCAGCACTGGATCAAATGGACCTGATAGATATTTACAGAATTCTCCACCCTAAAACAACAGAATAGTGTTCTCATCACCATCTGGCACATACTCTAAAATTGATCACATGGGCCGGGCACGGTGGCTCATGCCAGTAATCCTAACACTTTGGGAGGCTGAGACAGGCAGATGACCTGAGGTTAGGGGTTTGAGACTGGCCTGGCCAACATGAGGAAACCCTATCTCTACTAAAAATACAAAAATTAGCCAGGTGTGGTGGCACATCCCTGTAATCCCAGCTGCTCGAGAGGCTGAGGCAGGAGAATCGCTTGAACCCAGGAGGCAGAGGTTGCAGCGAGCCAAGATCATGCCACAGCACTATAGCCTGGGCGACAGAGTGAAACTCCATCTCAAAAATAAAATAAAATAAAATAAAATAAAATAAAATTGATCACATAATTGGATGTAAAACATCCTCAGTAAAAGCAAAAGAACTGAAATCATAACAAATATTCTCTCAAACCACAGAACAATTAAATTAGAAATCAAGATTAAGAAATTAACTCAAAACCCTACAACTACATATAAATTGAATAACCTTCTCCTGAATGATTTTTGGATAAATAATGAAATTAACGCAGAAATCGGGAAGTGCTTTGAAACTTAGAGTACAAAGAAACAACATACCAGACTCTCTAGAACACAGCTAAGGCAGTGTAAAAGGGAAATTTATAGGACTAAATGCCCACATCAAAAGTTAGAAAGATCTCAAGTTAACAACCAAAGATCACAACTAAAAGAACTAGAAAACCAAGAACAAACAAATCCCAAAGCTAGCAGAAGACAAGAAATAGTCAAAATCAGAGCTAAACTGAAGAAGATACATGAAAAAATATTCAAAAGATCAACAAATCTAGGAGCTGTTTTTTTAAAAATTGATAAAATATATAGGCTGCTAGCTACACTAAAAAGAAGAAAATAGAGAATATTCAAATAAACACAATCAGAAACGACAAGAGGGGTATTACCACTTGACCCCATAGAAATACAAGTCATCACAGAATATTATGAATACCTCAATACACATAAACTAGAAAATCTAGAAGAAATGGATAAATTCCTGGACACCTACACCCTCCCAAGACTGAACCAGGAAGAAATTGAATCCCTGAACAGACAAATAACGAGTTCTGAAACTGAGGCAGTAATAAATAGCTTACCAATTGAAAAAAGCCCAGGACCAGATGGATTCACAGCTGAATTCTACTAGATGCACAAAGAACTGGTACAATTCCTACTGATATTATTCCAAAAAATTGAGAAGAAGGGACTCAACTCTAGTTCATTCTATAAGGCCAGCATCACCCTGATACCAAAACCTGGCAGAGACACAACAAAAAAGGAAACTTCAGGCCAATAACCTTGATAAACATCAACAAAATACTAGCAAATCAAATCCAGCAGCACATCAACAAGCTTAGCCACCAGGATCAAGTAGGCTTCATCCCTGGGATGCAAGGTTGACTCTGCATAGGCAAATCAATAAATGCTATTAATCACAACAGAATTAAAGACAAAAACCACATGATTATCTTAATAGATGATGAAAAGGTTTTCAATAAAATTCAACATCCCTTCACGTTAAAAACTCTCAATAAACTAGGTATTGCAGGAACATACCTCAAAATATTAGCCACTTATGACAAATCCACAGCCAACATCATACTGAATGGGAAAAAGCTGGAAGCATTCCCCTTGAAAACTGGCACAAGACAAAGATGCCCTTTCTCACCACTCCTATTCAACATAGTTTTGGAAGTTCTGGCCAGTGCAATCAGGCAAGAGAAAGAAATAAAGGGGGCATCCAAATAGGAAGAGAGGAAGTCAAACTATCCCTGCTGGCAGATGACATGATCATGTATCTAGAAAACCCCATTATATCAGCCCAAAAGCTTCTTAACCTGATAAGCAACTTTAGCAAAGTCTCAGGATTCTAAAATCAATGTGCAAAAATCACTAGCATTCCTATACACTAATAACAGTTAAGCAGAGAGCCAAATCAGGAACAAACTCCCATTCACAATTGCCACAAAAAGAATAAAATACCTAAGAATACAGGTAACTGGGGAGGTGAAAGATCTATACAAGGAGGACTACAAGCCAATGCTCAAAGAAATTAAAGACGACACAAATAAATGAAAAATTATTCCATGCTCATGGATAAGGAGAATCAATATTGTTAAAATGGTGATACTGCCTAAAGCAATTTATAGATTCAATGCTATTCCCATTAAACTATCAGTGACATTCTTCACAGAACCAGAGAAAACTATTTCAACATTAATATAGAATAAAAAATGAGTCAAACTAGCCAAGGTAATTCTAAGCAAAAAGAACAATGCTGGAGGCATCATGTTGCCTGACTTCCAGCTATACTACAGGGCTACAGTAATCAAAACAGCATGGTACTGGAACATGGACCAGTGGAACAGAATAGCAAGCCCAGAAGTAAGACCACACACCTACTACTATCTGATATTTGACAAACCTGACAAAAATAAGCAATGGAAAAAGGATTCCCTATTTAATAAAAGGTGCGGGGATAATTGGCTAGCAATATGCAGAAGACTGAAACTGGATCCCTTCCTTCCACCATATACAAAAATTAACACAAGATGGATTAAAGACTAATGTAAAACCCAAAACTATAAAAACCCTGGAAGACAACCTAGCCAATACCATTCAGGGCATAGGCAGCAGCAAAGATTTTATAATGAAGATGCCAAAAACAATTGCAACAAAAACACAAATTGACAAATGGGCTGTAATTAAACTAAAGAGTTTCTGCATAGCAAAAGAAACTATCAACAGAGTAAACAGACAACCTACAGAATGGGAGAAAATATTTGCAAATTATGCATCCAACAGAAGTCTAATACCCAGCATCTATAATTTAACAAACAAACTTACAAGAAAAAAACAAACTTACAAGAAAAAAAGAAACTTACAAGAAAAAAAACAATCCCATTAAAAAGTGGACAACAGACATGAACAGACACTTTTCAAAAGAAGACATACATGCGGTCAACTGTCATATGAAAAAAAGCTCAACATCACTGATCATTAGAGAAACGCAAATCAAAACCACAATGAGGTATTATCTCACACTAGTCAGAATGGCTGCTGTTAAAAAGACAAAAAATAACAGACACTGGTGAGGTTGTGGAGAAAAAAGGAATGCTTATACATTGTTGGTGGGAATGTAAATTACTTCAGCCACTGTGAAAGACAGTGTGGCAATTCCTCAAAGACCTAAAGACAGAACTACCATTTCCCCCAGCAATCCCATTACTGAGTATATACCCAGAAGAATATATATCATTCTATTATAAAGACACACACATATGTTCACTGCAGCACTATTCATAATACTGAAGACATGGAATCAACCTAAATGTCCATCAATGATATACTGGATAAAGAAAATATGGTACATAAACACCATGGAATACTATGCAGCCATAAAAAGGAATTAGATCATGTCCTTAGGAGGGACATGAATGGAGCTGGAGGCCATTATCCTTAGGAAACTAACACAGGAACAGAAAACCAAATACTGCATGTTCTCACTTATAAGTGGAAGCTAAATTATGAGACTACATGGACACATAGAGGGGAACAACACGTACTGGAGTCTTTTGGAGGGTGGAGGATAAGAGGAGAGAGAGAATCAGGAAAAATAACTGATGGGTACTAGGCTTAATACCTGGATGATGAAATAATGCATACAACAAATTCCCTATGACACAAGTTTACCTATGTAACAAACCTGCACTTGTATCCCTGAACTTAAAAGTTAAAATTAAAAAAACAAAATAATGTGTGCTGTATTTCATTAATCAACTGAACCAGTATATGTAAAGATATAGACATACACCTTCATTCTAATGGTCCTGTGGCAATCCCTTAATTTTCTGATTTATCAAAATAAAAAATAAGTAAATTTCTAAAAATATATGGCTCTATATTAATATCTCCACTGTTACAATTTTTCCCATAACTATTGAAAGTTTAATTATATACTTCATTAAAAGCCATGTAAATATAACAGTAGAAAAATATAAAAAAGGATTAAATTAAGAGAATCACCCCACTGCTTCTATCATACTACACATGGAGTTCAGTAGCTAACATTTTCCTCTTAACAGAATCACCTTATTAAAATTTATATACATACTATAGTTGCAAAATATCCCTTTATAGATTTTCATAATTTACTATTCAAACAAAGCTAGACATTTTGGTGATTTTATTTATTTCTAACATTATAATAAAAACGTGAAAAGAGTCCAGTGTTTACAGTCAAAGAGATCCCAATTTATATATTGCGTCTAACTTTAACAGCTATGTGGCTTTGAGCAAACTGAGCTTCTCTGATCTTCTTTTCTCTTGATTATGAAGTGGTTTTAACAAAAATATATGCAAAATGTCTAGCACAGTGCCTGATACATAGTGCTTAGTAAATTATAGTTAGTATAAAAATCTTCAACATTTCAAATTATTTCCTTAGACTAACAGCAGTGAGTGTGCTCCTGAACAGCAAAATGTTAAAAGACAAATGAACTTAGGAAATGAAGATGAATGAAAAAGCAATTATCAAAACATAATAAAACCTTAGTATCGTTTAATTATATACCACTAATAATTATATCCAGTGTAGACTTACCCTGCATGAGGGGCTGCTATCCCTTTATGAGAGGGAGATAAGGTCTGAAGTTTGTTTCCCAAAGAGCTGCTACTTGAAGACACTTTACCTGAAGGAACACCTTATAATAAAAAAGCATTATTTTTAACAATACTCTAAAAAAGGTTACATAAAACAGAGCATCTAACAAAGGAAACAATGCTTTAGTAATAATCTTTGCAACTATAAATCAAGTTTTCATTGAAGACATTTTTTAAATGGCATTTCCAGAGGACGACATATAGCATCCTTCATTTCTAGTTTCTAAATGTCCCTCTTACAATTGATATATAAATAAAGGTACATGTCAGTGGTCAATATCTTCTTCTAACTATTAAGTGTTTGACTACTACGAACAATTGCCCAGTTCAGAAAGCTACGAAGAGCTAGCATAAAATGAGAGGAAAATGCTGGATCAAAGAATCAAGGAAGTACTGGGCTGACTATTCTGAACAGATGACATCAATAACAACATCTGGGGCCAACATTTAAGCTGAAAAAAACAACAAAAAAGTGGCTCGGCACCATGGTGGCTCACGCCAGTAATCTCAGCACTTTAGGAGGCTCAGGTTGGGGGATCACGAGTTCAGGAGATAGAGATTATCCTGGCTAACTTGGTGAAACCCCATCTCTATTAAAAATACAAAAAATTAGGTGGGCATGGTGGCACCCGCCTATAGTCCCAGCTACTCGGGAGGCTAAGGCAGGAGAATCACTTGAACCTGGGAGGCGAAGGTTGCAGTGAGCTGAGATTCCACCACTGCACTCAAACCTGGGCGACAGAGCAAGACTCCGTCTCAAAAAAAAAAAAAAAAAAAGGTTAAAAGTAGAAACTACTCAAAGTTATCTTATTTTAAAAAATAATTACTTAACTTCTACATCTCTTCTTAATTATAAATCTATCTTAATATTCCAGAATAGACCACTATCTTTATTTCCTGCTCTGCCAACATGGTTTCAAAAACAAATCAAGTTGCTTTTCGGCTATCATTACCTACAACAGTTTTGCCAGCGCCACTTGGCTGCGGTAATCGTGAAGATCCTGATGATGCAGTTCCAGGAGAATTTGACTTTTTAAGTGCGGGTGGCTTATACTAAAATAATGGAAAAAAAAATTAATCAACATCACTTTTTGATTATGGATTGTAAACTAGTGGTTCAAAACTTAACATTCTTCGGGTTTAGGATTTCAGCCTTACAAGATGAAAAGAGTTGTGGAAATGAATGGTGATGATGGTTGCACATCATTAATGTATTAAAACACTTGTAAGTATACGCTGAATTGTATTCTTAAAAACGATTAAGATGGTAAAGTTTATGCTACATGTATTATACCACAGTAAAAAAATAATCGGAAAGAAACAGCTCACATTCCCTTAAATGAACAGTCTTTTCTACTGAATTATACAAATTGAGGAAGTATAGATTAAAATATATCACCTCAAAGGTTTTCCAAACTAGACTCCCTCTCAGATGCTCCACTGCTAAAACAAACTAACAGCAACTTTTTCAGTTCACAGGAAAAAGAAAAAAAGGTCTAACGGAAAAAACTTCCTCAAAGTTAAGATTTTAAACACCAAACAAACATTAGTAGAAAAACTTAGAAACAGCTATGGTGCAGCTTTAAAGGTCAAGATTTTTATATGTTCCTGGATGTGGTTTTATATTCCATATATATAATTCAGCCATATTTCCTACTGATAAAAACCATAAGATGACCTATTACCTGAACAAGTTTTACAACAGCTGCCTTATGGATTTCCCTGATATGAAGAGAAAGAGCTAATTCTGGCTTCACTATCCTCACCAGACCATCTTAAATTAATGGAGTATGCACTGACCTAAGATATTTCAGCTTATCTTGGATTTTTATATTTCTCTACTCCTCTAAAGAGACATCTTTATTAATTTTATTTTACTTTCTCTTTTTGAGCCAAATTTTGCTCAGTTACCTGACAATAAAAGTATCTTACTGATCACCTGCTTCAATAGCAAGAAATGAACTTGCCCAGGGTTATGCCCCAACTTCACAGCAGAGGAGGAATTTAGACTCATGCTGGTTCTAGCCCAATGCTTCAACCATAAGGTGAAAATCATACTTGCATATGTGCTTGGAATGTAGCCCAATACGGGATCAAGATTTCATGTGAAAAATTGGTTTTAACGGGCTGGGCACGGTGGCTCATGCCTGTAATCCCAGCACTTTGGAAGGCCGAGGCAGGTGGATCATGAGGTCAGGAGATCGAGACCATCCTGGCTAACACAGTGAAACCCCGTCTCTACTAAAAATACAAAAAATTAACCGGGCGTGGTGGTGGGCACCTGTAGTCCCAGCTACTCAGGAGGCTGAGGCACGAGAATGGCGTGAACCCAGGAGGCGGAGCTTGCAGTGAGCCGAGATCACGCCACTGCACTCCAGCCTGGCAACAGAGCAAGACTCTGTCTCAAAAAAAAAAAAAGAAAGAAAAATTGGTTTTAAATTATCATTTTCAAAAATCAAATCATATTTTATAACCAACAATCAATATAAAATTTAAGATGCACTACTACCAAAAATAGCTAGCTAAAACCAATTTTGAAGTCAAACATTATATCCTTCTAACTCTGTATGTGAATTTTTAAAAAGTTAAATCTTGATAAACGGTCACACAAAAAAAGTAGCATTCACGTTTTGCAGTATTATGCCAGCACCTGAAAAACAGAAAACCAAAACCTTCAGTAAATGTCTTTCAAATTAACAAATGTCTATGAGACTTTGGGAGATGAACCATATAATGATACTGATTTTTTAAAACCTTAGAGGTGCTTCTGGTTTAAAAGGGCATCTGGGCCACTATATATAGAGAGAGAGAGAAAGACAGACATTAGAAAAGACTTAAAATTATAGCAATAGGGAAAACAAGCTCTAACAAAAATTTGTTAAACTACGAGAGTTATGTCTATAAAAACAGAGTTAATAAAATCAGATTAGGAAACAAGACTGTTGACCCACTCAAACTGTACAAACAATCAAAAAAGAGCAAAATGATTAGCATAAACAAAGTGCGCTGATGTGGCCTATTACATATTGAGAGGTCAAGTCTTTAGGCAGGAAACAGGCAGAAAGGTTCCTGGTAGCATTACATAATGGAGACTAAAGATTTTTATGTATATAATAGGAATTATTAACAACTTAATGGCTTACAAATACTTAGGCAGAACATGTCTCCAAAAAATGTTTTGCTTTCTCCCTCTCTATGTAAGACTTCCCACTATTTTACTAAATTTTATTGTTGAGTTTTCTGAGCTATTCAGAACCTAGAACAACCTTACTTATATCCTATAATATTTCCCATTACTTTAGACAAGAACTAGTCAGGTTAGTTTCCTTTCCGAAAACTGCTTGTTTAAAACATTATTCACCTCCCCCTCGGTATCTTGCTGTTTTCCCTGACCTAGATAATCTGACTCCTTCCTTTCTGAGCTATATTCTATCTATTCTACAACATCAAGCTGAAAGTCTACTGGTATATAAAGACTTTCAGAATGACTCTATCAATCAACAGTTTTGTGTGCTATTATGAAGACTTTCAGAATGACTCTATCAACCAACAATTTTGTATAAATCCATTTTAATGACCAGGAGAATGAAATGATTTTATACAATTACATTCAACATATTTCTTTCATTCATTATTATTCGGTAATTATTATTTTGTGTTTTTATGCTGCTCACAAATCTCATACATTTCCTTACAAAAATATTTATACAAAGACTAATGACTAATGAAATTGGAAAAAGTCTAAAGAACTTGTAGGACATCCATTTCTGACAAAATGGTAGAACTTACTATTTAGACCAACCTTTCAATTAACAACTAAAAATGCTCAGGAAAGAATAAAAAATCATTGTAAAAGCACTGAATGTCAAATGAGAGGAAAAGAAATTTCCAGGCCAAACCATATGGGATTGTAATAACGACCTGAACATCACATGGATTTGCTGTATAAATTTGCATTATTAGGCTGGTCAAGCAAACTAAGCCAATAATTTAATTTCAAATGTTTCCAGACTGATAAGACTCATAGATACCTAAAAGGAATAAGCACAGCACACATCTTCTCTGGAAGAAGGCATGAATGATAATCACGAATACCTTTTTACTTGTAACAAGCAGCAAAGGTCAATAATAATCAGGGAAATAAGGATATAAGGAAACTGAATGAGAAAAAAAAAAAAACAAGGAACATATCCATACAAGTCACTTGATATTGCTATAATTATCAGACACACATTACAAACAACTATGAGTACTACATTTAAAGAAATAGGAGACAACTATGAAAATATTAATGGAAAATTGCAAACTATAAAAAATAGGAAATTAGAAAAATAGCCAGCCAACTGCAAGAAACTAAAAACGCAAAACAGAGATATAGACCAATGGAACAGAACAGAGCACTCAGAAATAATGTCACACATCTACAACTATCTGATCTTTGACAAACCTGACAAAAACAAGAAATGGGGAAAGGATTCCCTATTTAATAAATGGTGCTGGGAAAACTGGCTAGCCATATGTAGAAAGCTGAAACTGGATCCCTTCCTTATACCTTACACAAAAATTAATTCAAGATGGATTAAAGACTTAAGTGTTAGACCTAAAACTATAAAAACCCTAGAAGAAAACCTAGGCAATACCATTCAGGACACAGGCATGGGCAAGGACTTCATGTCTAAAACACCAAAAGCAATGGCAACAAAAGCCAAAATTGACAAATGGGATCTAATTAAACTAAAGAGCTTCTGCACAGCAGAAGAAACTACCATCAGAGCGAACAGGCAACCTACAGAATGGGAGAAAATTTTTGCAATCTACTCATCTGACAAAGGGCTAATATCCAGAATCTACAATGAACTCCAACAAATTTACAAGAAAAAAACAAACAACCCCATCAAAAAGTGGGCAAAGGATATGAACAGACACTTCTCAAAAGAAGACATTTATGCGGCCAAAAGACACATGAAAAAATGTTCATTATTCCTGGCCATCAGAGAAATGCAAATCAAAACCACAATGAGATACCATCTCACACCAGTTAGAATGGCGATAATTAAAAAATCAGGAAACAACAGGTGCTGGAGAGGATGTGGAGAAATAGGAACACTTTTACACTGTTGCTGGGACCGTAAACTAGTTCAACCATTGTGGAAGTCAGTGTGGTGATTCCTCAGGGATCTAGAACTAGAAATACCATTTGACCCAGCCCTCCCATTACTGGGTATATACCCAAAGGACTATAAATCATGCTGCTATAAAGACACATAAACACGTATGTTTATAGCGGCACTATTCACAATAGCAAAGACTTGGAACCAACCCAAATGTCCAACAAGGATAGACTGGATTAAGAAAATGTGGCACATATACACCATGGAATACTATGCAGCCATAAAAAATGATGAGTTCATGTCCTTTGTAGGGACATGGATGAAGCTGGAAACCATCATTCTCAGCAAACTATCACAAGGACAAAAAACCAAACACCGCATGTTCTCACTCATAGGTGGGAATTGAACAATGAGAGCACTTGGACACAGGAAAGGGAACATCACACCCCAGGGCCTGTTGTGGGGTGGGGGGAGTGGGGAGGGATAGCATTAGGAGATATACTCCATGTAAATGACGAGTTAATGGGTGCAGCACACCAACATGGCATATGTATATGTATGTAACAAACCTGCACGTTGTGTACATGTACCCTAAAACTAAAGTATATTACTAATAATAAAAAAAACAAATTACAAGCTCAATGTTGGAGGGGTGAAGTGGCTATATAACCGTCCTACAGGTAGCAGCAATTATAACAAAAAGATTACTGGAAACCACTGGAAAACCTACACTGTACACCCTGGATTTAACTACCTATACTTAGACCTCCTTACTGCTCCCCTCCTAAAAAAGGAAAGAAAGTAAAAACACTTTGCAAAAGAACAAAACAGAAATTGATATATATTACCTACCATGTCATGTCTAGTTTTCAACCAAACATTACCAGCAAAGAAAGAGAAAACATGATCCATATTTAGCAAAAATGTCAAGTCAACAGAAACTAACTGCAAATGACCACAGGTGGCAGATTTAGTAGTTAAGGATTAAAAAATAGTAATAATAAATAAGACTGAACTATAGGGATTGGAATTGGAGAAATTAAGCCAGGCACAGGCATGTGAGTACCACATGTACTCACTTACATGTAGAATCTAAAACAATGGAACTCTAAGCAGCAGAGAACTGAATGGTAGTACCAGAGGCTAAAGGGAGGGGGAAAGGGAAGAAAGAACAAGGAGATGATGATGATGGTCAAAGGGGTAAGTTTTTGTTGTGGTTTTTATTTTGAGATATACTGCATAGCATGGTGAATACATTAAACGATAATGTATTATACCTTTCAAAATTGCAAAGAGAAAAAAATTTTCAAATGTTCTTACCACAAAAAATGGTAAGTACTTGAGGTGATAGTATGTTAATTAGCTTGATTTAGTCATTACACATTGTATCCATGAATCATGGTATCACTTTGTACCCCATAAATATATACATCTATAATCTGCACATTTACAATTTCAATAAATATATAAATAAGGCAGTAAGCATAACAATACACATCAAGAGTACTGATAGGCCTATAATATCTAGAGTTACATATATGAAACAATAGCACAAACCTGTCAGAGGTAAATAAAAATATCCATAGATATGGGTAAGTCAAAGATGCATTTTTTATTCCTAGAGCAATCACTTTTCAAAAATGCAAAGAATTATAGCTAGAAAGCCAAAAAAGAAAATGAAATCTTATGAAGACAAAAGGGAAAAGAAATGGTGAATTTTTAAAAAAATTACAAAAGGAGAAAACAGATGGCAGACCTAAACATAAGCAAATCAATAATTGCACCAAATGTAAATGACAGGCAATTTTGACCAACAAGATGAAGTTACTAGATTTGATTTTAAAAAAAGAAATACAAAAACCAATTATAGCAATGCAAAAACACATATATAAGGAATAGAGAGAAAAGAAGTGAGCATAATTATGTTAAAATGGCTATATTCTTATCACATGAAACATACTGCAACACAACAAATATTGCCACAGACAAAAAGGAACAATTTATAATGATAAAAGTGCCAATAAATGGGGAAGATGTAACAATTTATAAATGCACATGCAAACAATAAGAGAAATTCAAAATTTTGAATTAAAAGCTGGCAAAACTAAAGAGAAATGTAAGAAAAGTCATAATTTTAACATATTTCCCTCAGTAATTGATGGAACATCATACACAATGGTGAAAAACAATGCTTTTCACCTAAGAACAGAAAAACAAGGCAAGGAGGTCCACTGTCATCACCTCTATTCAACATTAGTCTAGCCCATGCAGTAAATCACAAAAAAGAAATAAAAGCCAAAAGGTTGGAGGGAAGAAAATAAAACTGTCCTTATTTATAGGTGACATGACTGTATACACAGAAAAGTCCTAAGAAATCTACAAGAAGACTATTAGTAAATGAATTTAGGAAAATAGCAGGGTATAAGATTAATATACAAAAATCCAGTTTTTCTAAACAAGCAAAAAACAACTAAAAATGAAATAAAATAAAATTCCATTTACGAGATCATCCAAATACATGACATACTTGGAAAAATCTAACAAAACATGTGTATGACCTATATAATATACACTACAAAACACTGCTAAAATAAAACCTAAATGATCAGAAAATATAACAGGTTCATGAACTGAACAACTCAATATTGTTAAAATGTCAATTCTTCTCAAATTGATTTATGAATTTAATATAATCTCAAATGCTAGAAGTCATTTTTTGTAGATGTTGACAAGTCAATTATAAAATGTATATATAAATGTAAATCAAGAATGGCCAAAGTTTTTTTTTTTTTTTTTTGAGACAGTCTCTTGCTCTGTCGCCCAAGCTGGAGTGCAGTGGCGTGATCTAGGCTCACTGCAAGCTCCTCCTCCCAGGTTCACACCATTCTCCTGCCTCAGCCTCCCAAGTAGCTGGGACTACAGGCGCCCGCCACCACGTCCAGCTAATTTTTTGTATTTTTATTAGAGACGGGGTTTCACCGTGTTAGCCAGGATGGTCTTTATCTCCTGACAATCGTGATCTGCCCGCCTTGGCCTCCCAAAGTGCTGGGATTACAGGCGGGAGCCACTGCACCCGGCTGCCAAAGAAAATTTTAAAAGGAATTCAAGTAGGAAAATTTAGACTACTTGATTTTAAGGCTTATTAAGGTTCACTATTCTGTATAGTGATAATGCGGTATTGACTAAAGGACAGGGATATAAATCAATGGAACAGAACAGCATGTCCTGAAATAAACCCATACATTTATATTCAACTGATTTCCAACCAAGGTGCCTCCGCAATTCATCAGGGAAAGAAAAGTCCTTTAAACAAATCGTGCTAAAACAATAGAATATCCACATAGAAAACAAAAGGAAAAACTGCCCCTTACTTCACACTATACACAAATACCAGCCTGAAATGATTTACAGATGTAAGAGCTAAAAGCATAAAACTTATAGAAGACATGGGAGAAAAATCTCTGCAATCCTAGTATAGGCAAAGATTTCTTTGATACAAGATAAGGAGCATAAATCATAAAGAATTAATAAGTTGGACTTAATCACATTTTAAAATTTTTGCCCCTCAAAAGACATCCTTAAGAAAATGGAAAGCCAAGTCACAGGATGGGAGAAAATATTCTTAATATACATCTGAGAAAAGACCAAGAATATGTAACAAGGTCTTTCACTCGATAATCTAAAAACATGTATACATATATATAGTGTTTTTATATATTTTATATATACAAAATGTGCTAAGACAATAGAATATCCACATAGAAAAAAGGAACAATTGCCCCTTCACACTATACACAATTAGCTTGAAATGATTTACAGATATAAGAGCTAAAAGCATACAACTTTTATAGATATATAAAACTATATATCTATAAAAGCAGGTGAGAAAAATATAGTCTAATGTCATGAAAAGCATAAACAATAATCTATGAATGTCCATGAGCCATTTTCTCGTTTATAGCAATTATTAAAACTGAACTTATCACCTGTGTCCGAGAAGTTGGTTTTCCTTTGGTATCTGTAGAAAATTTCCCTTTATTACTAATACGTGCTGCCTGTTCTTTACAGAAATTTATATGTCTATCAGCTGCATTTTCATTGAACCTCCTCTGACAATATGGACATTGAATATAATCTATAACAGATAAAAACGGAAACAGATTAATAGCATAGTACTTGAAACAGACATTAAAAAATCTTAAGTTTCTACGCAGTCATTCAAAAAATATAAGTAATAACATCTGATAAGCAAAAATTCCCATATCCTTATAACTACCCAGTTTCACTTGTCTAAACTTAGTGAAGAGTTCAAAAAAAAAAAAGTCTGCTGGTACATGGCTTCCAATTTTCTCCTAGCTTTGAATCAAATGTGTGAAGGAAAAAGAACAAAAGATAAATCCTTAGTACAAAAGAGTAAGCAGAGGAAAAACGTTATTTCTTTTTTGCCTTTATGTTTTCATTTATAATGGATACATACTTTATATAGCAGACTAGTTAGGAAGTAATAATACATGACGTTAAAATACATTTTAAAATATAGGCTCATCTATTAAAATTTTTTATTTCATCAAATGGAAAACTGTCAAGAAATAGTTTACTTATCTTTAAAGTGCTATTTTCTCTTAAAAGTCCCAACAGATGGAAGAAGTGATTAAAATATATCTCACTGACATAATTCAAATTTAAGAAACGGCAAATGTTTCCAAGATAAAATGTCTTCCCAAAATGCAAAGCATACTGTAAATTAAACTTCTTTTGAAATTATTCCAGAACCATATTTTGTAGCATTGTAAAATAACTAAATGAGACACTGGGAATAAATGTAAAAATTTGGTAGTGTCAAAAAAGCATCTTAATTTAACAGGTTTACAACTTATTTTAACAGGTTTACTTTTTTGATAGAGAGTTTGCCCTTTTCAATTTATATTCATCTGAGCTCAAAAATTTGTCCTGCTTACTACTGGAGTAGGTCTTAAACCTCTCATAAGAAAGAAATAAGCTGTTTTTGTCAGGCCCAAAAGATTAAAAACACTTCTAAAGCCCAAACGATCCTGAAGAACTGGTACCCTCTCACTCTCTTATATTAGACATGAGAAATGTAGCTATGTAGAGTTAAGACACAATATCTAAATATCTTCAAAGCAGAGAGAAAACTCAAGTTCATGAAGAAAATAAAAGGTAGTATTAAAAGAGGCCCAGGATCAGTTAAAGCATACCAGAAACATTCATTCATATAAGTTAATTATTAATACTCTAGAACAGGGTTTCGCAAAATATGGTCCATGGGCCAAATCCAGCCTGCCTGTTGCCTATCTTTGTAAATGAAGTTTTACGGAAACACAGCCATGCTCATTTTATATTTATATATATATAATTTATATATATTTATATATAAATATAGATATCGTTTATATATAAAAATATAGATATAAATAATTATATATAGTTTATTATATAAACATATATAATTTATTATATAAATATATATTTATTATATAAATATATATTATATAAATGTATATATAATTTATTACATGAATATATATATTTATTACATGAATATATATAATGCATTACGTAAATATATATAATGTATTACGTAAATATATATAATGTATTACGTAAATATATATAATGTATTACGTAAATATATATATAATGTATTACGTAAATATATATAATGTATTACGTAAATATATATAATGTATTACATAAATGTATATAATGTATTACGTAAATATATATATAATGTATTACATAAATATATATAATGTATTACGTAAATATATATAATGTATTACGTAAATATATATAATTAATTATATAAATATATAATTTATTATATAAATATATATAATTAATTATATAAACATAATTATATATAAATATATATATAATTATGTATATATAGTCTATGGCTTATTTGTTGCAATAGAAACCTTATGGCATATAAAATCTAAGATATTTACTATATCTGTAGATATACTATATCTCTCCTCTACAATAAAATGTCAAAAATGATCATATCTAGATTTGCTAAAGAACTTTCTCTTTGTTAGAAAATAAATCCCAATCTAGAGTACTAACATAGCATTAATGTGGCTACCCTGTTACATTAACAACCTCTTTAGGCTGCTCTAATAAGGAATGTCAAAGTGTCAACTTTGTCACTTTAAGTTTTTCGGTATCTCAGTATCTCATACAGGGTTGCAAAAATCTTGCTTTGCTTTTAGTAACAATGACTCAAGCAACTTTTATCTGCTCAATGAGAAAAAATTTAACAATATACAAATTTAAGCCATAAATGTAGTCGAGCCACATGAATTATACATTTTAGGAAAATTATGATTTTTTTTATATCAATCTCAGATGAGAAGATACCAAGGAACCAGGCAACATAATTATATGACTCCTACTGAATGACTACATTTCAATCCGCAGTGAGCATGGTTAAAATATTTCCTGGAATACTCACATTTAATAGTTACTATAATAATTTTTAAATGATATTATAATGCCTTGTTTAAATAAAAGTATTAAAATAAAAACATAATACACTTCCATGTTCTAAATTAATGTCTTTATAAGCCTACATGACTAGATTACCACCACCATTTTACACCAAATCATTTAAAGATTATGCCTCATAACACTCCATGATTGTAAGTTAAGCTTAACAAGTGAAAATTTATAAAAACTCTATCATTATTTTCTTTCCACATGAACATTTCTGTCAACAATATTCCAAATACCAGGATCATAAGAAGGTGGAGGAGGAGGAGGAAGTTTGCCACCCTCTTTGAGGGCCTGATCAAGGCCTTTAGCTGCTCTTATGGTAGCAATGAATTCTTCATGTTTCCTTCTCCAATTAGATGGTTTCTTTGGTGGTTCTGGCTATAAATAAATAAATAAATTAATTAATAAACAAACAGTATCTTTTTAGTATATTGAAATAAAACATCAGATAATTCCATATCATTTTAAATGTTCTCTTATCAGGAGTCCTTAAATGATATCCTTCTCAAATTTATAATTTTAAAGAGAAACTTTATGCAACTACATTGCAATTTTATATTCAATTTCTTAATGTAAGTGTCATTGCGAAAGACACTACTAAACTGCCTTCTGTAGGTGTTACATCTATTTATCCTCCCACTAAGACTGTTGCTGTGGTTCAATGTTCCCTCCAAAACTCATGTTAAAATGTAATTGCCATTGTAACAGTAGTACAAGGTGGGGACATCTGAAAGGTGATTAAGTCATTATGGTTCCGCCCTCCCAGTAGCAGATTAGTTATTGAGGAAGTGGGTTCCTGATAAAAGAGTAAGTCTGGACCCCACTTTCTGTTTCACATGCACACCTGCCCTTCCGTCATGGGATTATGCAGCAAGAAGGCCCTCGCCAGATGCTAGCACTATGCTCCTGGACTTCCCAACCTCCAGAACAGTGACAGATACATTTCTTTTCTTTATAAATTATCCAGTTTGTGGTACTCTATTACAGCAGCAGAAAAGAGACTAACACAGTGTATTTCCCTGTTTTTCCATAGATCCTCTAACAGAGTATATTATCTATCATTTGGGTTTTGAACCAATTAGAAATATGAAAAATAGTCCTCACTTCGTGGATTTAATTGGATTTTCTCTTATAATGATTGAGACTGAGCACCTTTTTAAATTACTAAGAATCATTTAATTTATTGTCTTTACTGTGGACTATTTATATTCCTGCTCAACTTATTTGTTGAGTTATTGGCCTTTAATGTAATAATTTCTAGTAATTTTTTATAGGAAACTATTCCCTCCCTCCCACCAACAATCTGTCTTTTGACCTTGTCTTTGGGTCGTCTTTTACTATGCATAATTATGTTTTAATTACAGTTTAATTTACTGATCTTTTATGGCCTCTGGATCTGCATTAGCCAGGTGCAACCTCACACCAAGGAAAAATAAAATTTTCCCATGCTTCCTTCTACAACTTCCAGTTTCAATTAAAATTTCCTAAATATTTTATTCATGTGGAATTTATCCTGCTGTGTGGAGTGACAAATTGAATCAAATTTTGCTTATTTTTTTTAACATGGCTATGCAGTTGTCCTATCCTTTAGTGACTCTCCCCTCCCTGTCCCCCCACAACAGAATTGAAATAACACCTGTATAATCACTAAATTCCTTTCTGAATTTGGGCCTATTTCTGAACTTTCTCTTCCATTCCACGGTTCTGACTATCCTTTGTTAGTACCAGTATTTTCAATATTGAGACATTATATTTTAACATCTGATAGGCTAATATTTTATTAAGCTTTTTTAATCTTTTCCTAGTTCATGTATATAATTTTTTTGATGTAAACTTTTGAATCAACTTGTCTAATTTTTAAAAATTAAGAATCACATTTATAAACAAGTTGAGAAACTTAAAATCTTTATTAGGTTGAGTCTACCTATACAAGAATATGGGATATATTTCTATTTGAAAAACAGTTCATTTTTATCTTTCAGTAGTATTTTTTTACTTTGTGGAAGTCTTGTATCTTTATTATAAAGTTTATTCCTAAATATTTCATACTTTGTGTTGTTCTTTTGCAGAGGGTCCTTTCCTCATTGCTATGTCTCAAGAGCCTGTTTGCTGAGTATATGAAGCTTAGTTATTTTTGCATAGTAACCTACCACATTACTTCCCTTTACTCCTATTGTTTGTAGTAATTTCTTACTTAATTCTCGGGTTTTCCAGGTATATCATATCTTCTAATAAAGATGATTTTATCTAGTCTTTTCAAATATCTATTGATATAGTTTGGCTGTGTCCCCACCCAAATCTCATCTTGAATTGTAGCTCCCATAAACTCCACCTGTTATGGGGGTACTCGGTAGGAGGTAATTGAATCACGGGGGCAGGTTTCTCCCATGCCATTCTCATGACAGTGAATAAGTCTCATGAGATCTGATGGTTTTACAAAGGGTAGTTCCCCTGCACACATGCTCTTGCCTGCCATCATATAAGATGTGCCTTTGATTCTTCTTCACCTTCCACCATGATTGTGAGGCCTCCCCAGACACGTGAAACTGAGTCTGTTAAACCTCTTTTTCTTTATAAATTGCCTAGTCTCAGGTATTTCTTCATAGCAGTATGAAAATGGACTAATACAGTAAGTTGGTACTGGTGGAGTGGGGTACTGCTATTAAGATACCCCAAAATGTGTAAGCAACTTTGGAACTGGGTAACGAGCAGAGGCTGAAACAGTTTGGAGGGCTCAGAAGACAGAAAAATGTGGGAAAGTTTGGAACTTCCTAGAAACTTGTTGAATGGTTTTGACCAAAATGCTAATAGTGATATGGACAACAAAGTCCAGGCTAAGGTGGTCTCAGATGGAGATGAAGAACTTGCTGGGAAATGGAGCAAAGGTGATTCTTGTTACGCGTTAGCAAAGAGACTGGCAGCATTTTGCTGTTGCAATAGAGATCTGTGGCTTTAAACTTGGGAAAGATGATTTAAGGTTTCTGGTGGAAGAAATTTCTGGGGAGCAAAGCATTCAAGAGGAAGCAGAATATATAAGTTTGGAAAATTTGCAGCCTAACGATGTAACAGAAAAGAAAAATCCATTTTCTGGGGAGAAATTCATGGCTGCTGCAAAAATTTGCATGAGTAACAAGTAATGGAATGTTAATCACCAAGACAAAGGGAAAAATGCCTCCAGGGCACATCAGAGACCTTCAGGGCAGCCCCTCCCATCACAGGTTCAGAGGCCTAGAAGGGAAAAATGGTTTCCTAGGCCAGGTCCAGGGCCCCCCTACTGTGTGCAGCGTAGGGATTTGGTGCCCTGCGTCCCAGCTGCTCCAGGCATGGCTAAAAGGGGCCAAGGTACAAGTTGAGCCATGGCTTCAGAGGTGCAAGCCCAAAGCCTTGGCAGCTTCCACATGGTGTTGAGCCCACAGGTGCACAGAAATCAAGAGTTGAGGTTTGGGAGCCTCTGATTAGATTTCAGAGAATGTATGGAAACACCTGGATGTCCAGGAAGAAGTTTGTTTCAGGGGCGGGGCCCTCATGGAGAACCTCTGCTAGGGCACTGCAAAAGGGAAATAAGAGAATGGAGTCCGTACACAGAGGCCCCACTGGGGCATGCCTAGTGGAGCTGTGAGAAGAGGGCCACCATCCTCCAGACCCCAGAATGGTAGATCCACCGACAGGTTGCACTGTGTGCCTGGAAAAGTTGCAGACACTCAATGTCAGCCCAAGAAAGCAGCCAGGAGGAGGGGGGCTGTACCCTGCAAAGACAAAGGGGTAGAGTTGCCCAAGGCCATGGGAGCCCACCTTTTGAACCAGCATGACCTGTGAGACATGGAATCAAAGGAGATCGTTTCAGAGCTTTAAGGTTTAATGACTGCCCTCATGGATTTCAGACTTGCATGGAGCCTGTGGCCCCTTTGTTTTGGCCCATTTCTCCAATTTAGAATGGGTGTATTTACCCAATGTCTGTATCCCTATTGTATCTAGGAAGTAACTAACTTGTTTTTGATTTTAGAGACTCACAGGCAGAAGAAACTTGCCTTGTCTCAGATTGAACTGTGGACTTTAGGGTTAATGCTGAAATGAGTTAAGACTTTGGGGGACTGTTGGGAAGGCATGAATGGTTTTGAAATGTGAGGGCATGAAATTTGGGAGTGGCCAGGGACAGAATGATATGGTTTGGCTGTGTCCCCATACAAATCTCATCTTGAATTGTAGTTCTCATAATCCCCACAGGTTGTGGGAGGAACCCATTGGGAGGTAATTGAATCACGGGGGCAGGTTTTTCCTGTGTTGTGCTCGTGATAGTGAATAAGTCTTGCGAGATCTGATGGTTTTATTAAAAAGGGAAGTTCCCCTGCTCTTGTCTGCCGCCATGTAAGATGTGACTTTGTTCCTTCTTCACCTTCCACCATGATGTGAGGCCTCCCCAGCCATATGGAAGTTTAAGTCCCTTAAACCTCCTTTTCTTTATAAATTACCCAGTCTCCAGTATTTCTTAATAGCAGTAGGAAAATGGACTAATACATCTATGCATCTAATTTCTTCTTCTTATCTAACTGTATTGGCTGGCACTTACGGTATTGGTTACAGTTTAACCTTCTCCTTGATTTTAATGGGAATTGCCTCTAGTGTCCTCCACTAAACATGATGCTGGCTCACATGCTACAGAGATTTATTTTGTAATATTATTGAGATACCCAACTATTCCTACTATGTCTATATTTTTAAAATCAAGAATTATGTGTTGAATCCACAAAGTCAAAAGATGGTACTTTAAAAGATGGCTAGGTATGACGGCTCATGCCTGTAATCCCCACATTTTGGGAGGTGAAAGTGGGAGAAATCACCTGAGGCCAGGAGTTCAACACCAGCCTGGTCAACATAGTAAGATCCCTGTCTCAAAAAAAAGAAAAAAAAAAAAAAAGAAAGAAAAAGGAAAAAAGAGAACTCAAATTATGAAGGAATTAAAAATAATACACAAATATGAAAAAGACAAGAAGATATTATAAAGAAGTTGTATGCCAATAAATTTAATAATTATGACAAAATGGGCAATGTCCTTGGAAAACACAACAAAACAGATACCAGAACAAATATAAAATCAAAATGTCATTTATTTTAGAAAATATTTTCCTTCCCACAAAGAAACCTCCTGGCTCAGCTACCTTTAATTTTTAATTTTTGTAGACATATAAGAAAAATCTAGCATCAATATTACACAAACTCTCTCAGAGAATAGAAAACAATGAAACGACTTTCCAAACAGTGTTCTGAGAGCAGCAAAACTCTGACAAAAAGAATGACATTATCTACTTCTCTGATTAATATAAATGCAGAAATCTTAAACGTCAGCAAATTTAGATGTTTGAGATTACTGACTCTTTAACATTTCTTATTTTATAGCAAAATATCTGATCACAACATTCATCTGCTCTATGATTATTACTCATCTACTGATGTTTTGCTGTTCTTTTCTACCTTTTTTCTCATAGTATCTTTTATCAATGCTGAGCTAATATATTTTCTATTATTCATCGCTTCTATTATTCATTTCTACTATTCAGCATAGATTTCCTGGTACAGCTATTTGCAAGAAGTTTTAGGGAGGAGAGGCCCAGGGTAGCTATACAAACCAGCAGCTCTCCTCTCTGTTGCAACAGATTCAGACTAGTTCCTGCAAATAAGGCGTCTCTGTGTAATTACACCCTGCTTCCCTCAGATCCTATGAGAACCACTTCAAAAAAAAAAAGTTCACAGCCTTTTATGTTAGGCCCCTCATCTTCAGGAAAGGCATTTTCACTAATGTTTTCTAAGGGCCTCTACCACTAGGCCTCCTCAACTCTCTGTTCCTACTCCCACCATTCTCTCCCTCCTGACTTTTATACAATTTCAGCCCTGCTCATTCCAGCTGGTAGCTATCCAAATTCCTACAGCTCCTCCCAGTTTCTGTCTTGGCTATACTAAACAAGAGATAAAGATACTATCTGATAAGATCTCTCACCTTTAAGGAATCACTTTTAAGATGAGGAAACCCCTCAACTTTAAGGTAGCAGATTTCCAGAATCCAGCCACAGGCCCCCAAGCAATTTCCTATACCTCCTCTTACGGGTAATTTCTCCTGGATTTCAACTGCTTTGGGGCAATCCTTACATATATTTGATAATCTATGAATTATGCCTACCTTTTGTTTTTCCAAAAATGAAGTTTGTAGTTGCTTTGCCCCACTCTGCTTATGATTTTGTAGGATTTTCTTGATACAGGTAAATATATTAAGAACTACACTTACAACATTCAAATCTTCTAAGACACTGCTTCTCAAACTTTAATGTGCATATGACTCACCCAAGGATGTTCTTAAAATGATTCTAATTCAGTATGTTTGGGAGGAGGCTGAGATTCTGTATGTCTAACAAGTTTCCAAATACTGCCACTATTACTGCTCTGTGGGCCACAGTTTTAGGTAACAAGGCAATAAACCACTTAATACAAAGCAATGGTTTTTACTTTGCTTTTTTCTAGAATTCAGTTTTTAAGTTTACAACCCCAATTCCTTATAAAAGAAACAGGATGACTAATATTCATTGAAATCACCATGGATAATCTTATGTAATCCCTACAATAACCACACAAGATAAATACTACTACTATCACCATTTTACAGTGAACAGAAGCATAATTACATTAAATAACTTGCCCAGAATAATACGGTATGTAGCAAAGTGAAAGTTAAATTCAGACAGTCTGACTCTTGAGCCAATTTTAACACCCACTATATTACACTGCTTCCAAAGATTTGGCAATTTTATCTACCAAAGCAAATTAAAGCTAATATAGGCAGCAGGTAACTAAGAAAAACGTCATATATTGATTTATATAGCTTATTCAAACCCCACCATCCTTACTTTAAATGTTCACAGTAAAAAACAAAAATGAACATCTAATTTTTCTATCATCAAATGATTTTTTATTAGTAAGATTAATTTCCCCCTAGAAAAATGTTCTTATACCACTGGAAGAAGTTATTACCATTAACAGTAGGATTCTGTTTAAAAAACCTATTCAATCAGGTACTTAGCTTAAATCACTTCACTGAAATGATGCTTTTCAACTATGCTGAATAAGTTCTTAAGTAATTTATTCTTAGCAATACACAGTTGGCCCTTACTACCCATGGGTTCCATATTCGTGGCTTGTGCATCCATGGATTCAATCAACCATGAATCAGAAACTTTCAGGAAAAAAATAAATAACCATATAACAATAAAAAGTAACATAAATTAAAGACACAATTCAACAACTATTTACATAGCATTAAATTATAAGTAATCTAGACATAAAGTACATGGGAGGATGTGCATAAGTTATATGCAAATACTATGCCATAAGGAGTTTGAGTATCCACAGATACTGATATCAGAGGCGAGTCCCTGGAACCAATCTCCCACAGATACCAAGGGATTACTATAATATATAACAGATATTAAGGAGAGATTATCACAATAGATTCATTGCTTTGGTTTCAAGAAAGAAAATAAGCTGACAATAACTATATCTGGACACTGAACAACTGATAAAACTTTTCCTTAGAAACATAATATAGATTACAAATCCTGGCAGTCAATATGTCAAAATAAGCAGTATCTATTATGCTAAAATGTCTGTAAATAATGGCTTAACTTTTTGGATGTAGAGATTATCATAATGGTAGAAGATGAAATAAATCAAAACAAGTTATATCAAAAGTTTTTAATAATGACTTGAAAAGAATGTGGGACAGCAATTGGCTCTCCAATGCTATAAAAATCTCACTGTAATTGATGGAGTTTGAAACAGCACCTTGGTCTCTTCTTTGAAGTTTAAAAGCATATTTTTTAAAATAAAATTTGTTTTATAAGCTTCAGATAATTTCTAAACTGAACATATAACACAGAATTGTATTTATTCTTTAATCTTAATGTAGCAGATAATTGTGTTTATTCTTAACCTTACTGTAACAGATAATATAATATTTTTCAACATTCATAACACCAAAGTTCATACTGTTCAAAAGGTTATATAGTTACCCTCGGTTTGAGAGGTTTTACTGTTGGAATATCAGTTCCTTCAGCTCTCTGTCTGCTTGAATCAAAAGTCTTCCGTTTTTTAGTTGCAGTCTTCTGGCAAATGGGTCCATGTTTTTTCTGTTAAGATAAAGAAATGCAGCCTATCATTTTCTTTTCTACAGAAGGTAAGACTACAGAACTTTATTTACATTGAGACCAGTTTAAAAATCTGAGACCAAATGAAAAACCTGAATACAAAATAATAAATAAATAAGATACACCTTGCCTTAACCAAATGTTAAGTTGTAAAACGTATATATAATGCACGCTCTAAGTTATCTTTCTCACTAAAAAAATTATAAACATTCTTCTAACATGTCATTAAGTTATTTAATACTCTTCTCCTAGTTTGTACATTACTAATGTCAGAAGTGTGTGAACCAGAACAACTCCATCTTAAACAGGAGCTGAGTAAAATGAGGCTGAAGCCTACTGGACTGCATTCCCAGATAGTTAAGGCATTCTAAGTCACAGAATAAGATAGGAGATCAGCACAAAATACAGATCATAAAGACCTTTCTAATAAAAACAGGTTGCACTAGAGAAGCCAGGCAAAACCCACCAAAACAAAAATGGTGATGAGAGTGACCTCTGGTCATTCTCACTGCTACACTCCCACCAGCGCCATGACAGTTTGCAAATGCCATGGCAACATCAGGAAGTTACCCTATATGGTTTAAAAAGAGGAAGCATGAATAATCCACCCCTTGTTTAGCATATCATCAAGAAATAACCATAAAAGTGGGCAACCAGCAGCCTTCAGGGCTGCTCTGTCTATGGAGTACCCGTTCTTTCATTCCTTTACTTTCTTAATCAACTTGCTTTTACTTTGCACTGCGAACTCGCCCTAAATTGTTTCCTGTGCAAAATCCAAAAACTCTCTCTTAGTGTCTGGATTGGGACCCTTTTTCTGTAAAATATTTATCTGCCCTGTAACACTAAGAATAAGAAAAAGTAACAAAGTCAAAGTTACTACACTGCAAAAAAAAAAAAGTCTCCACTAAATGCCTGAACATAGATACTAGAAAAAGAAAATACAAAGAATACATTAGTTTTAGGATTACAAAAGTTAATGTAAGAGTAGTAGTTTGGATTACTAAAGTTAACATAATAGTAGTATGCTAATATAAAGTTAACACAAAATAATAGGACAGGTGGTCTGATTTGTGTCCTTCTCCCATACTAATTCTTTTCCTCCCTTCTGGAACTCAAACTTTGCAGTTTTCTTCACCTAAGATTTTTCTTGAGCTTATCTAGTGTTCTACTACTGCTCAGATTTTTTTTTTTAAAGAGTTGTCCATTCATTCATTTATTCAGTTATTCAGTTTAGGGACATTAGAATGGAAGCTGTCTTAAATGACCTCCAATAAGCCAACTGGATAAACATTCTCCCTCCACTATATTAAGCATGATGATTGATGACATCGGTACACTAAATACTCTTTTTTCTTTTGTATTTTGACAAACACTAAAGAAGGTAGAACTGTCAAACTTTGGGAAAAAATAAAACCTCAAAACTGGATTATTTCGTGTCTTGCAGCCTCTTAGGCTTTCAGTACACAATTAGCAATCAAGTGTTTTACATACTTATTTTCAGTTTTCATTTCAACAAACAAGCACTGTAATTACAGCTCTTAAGTATTTTTAAAAAATGAGGATAGCAGATGACTATCTAGTGGACCCATGTACATATGTTCCTTATTAAGTTATATATGTCAAGTGTATGTGGTGCTTGTTTCCCAACATAACTCAAGTTTCAGGTGTTATAATAACATCATTAAGTTAAATACCACATAAATGAGAGCCAAAAAAGGCACTTTTTTTTTGCTGTGAAATTCAGCTGAACACTCTGAAAAATAATAAATTGATAAGAAAAAAATCATTGAATGTGTGGGCAAGATGTTTTTAAAAGATTACAAAAAAGCCATCATTATTTAAAAGGTGCCTACAGTCAGAAGGACACTTTGGATCATTAATTCCTCACTTTGCTTTAAAGAAACAAACTAGAAATAGTAAGAGGATGCACAGTGGATCGTGGCAGAACTTTAATCAGCAGATATACATTCACAGAAAAATTCTGTCTTACATTAAAGTATTAATAAATGTGTATTTGTGTTTGAAGTTAAAATACGTAAGGTACACAGGCATAATTTTTATTATTCCCTATTTAGCTAACTTTATTAAGATTAGTTAAAAGCGTTTTTATTTGTACTTACTAAGTAGCTAACATATCTTAAGAATGCATAATAAATTTTAGGTGTACTTTTACATTGAAAAAGTCTTTTTCTTTGAAACATCTCAAACATAAATAAGAGCTGACAGAAAAGGATAATTAACTACCATTTACTACTCATCATCCAGCTTCAACAACTCCCAACATTTTAGCTATTTTGTTTCATCCATCCCTGATTTTTTCCTGAAGTACTATAAAGCAAATTACAGACATTATATTATTTTGTATCTGTAAATAATTACTTATTTCTAAGGTATCTGATTTTGTTTTTTTTTTTAATTTTGTTTGTTTTTGGTAAGAGTCTCATAAAACGAGGAATACCTTTAAACTTTAACAGAAGAGTTCTGAAGACCAAACTCTGAAGGAAAGAAAGCATTCTGGAAGAATGGCATAGCTGAAATCGAGACCCTTGAACAAAGAATAGTACCCATTAACTCTTCAAAAACTATTCCACGTAAGTTCTTCCCATGAGAATTGACCAGAATTATTGAACAATTACAGATCTGTAAAACCATAAAGGTACAAAATCAGTCTACTCACTAATGCTACTGGAAAGAATGTTCTTCCACAAATCTTGCAAGGTAACAATTCTCCAACTTGGACAACACCTCCATTCTCTAAAACAGGAAGGAATTTAATAAATAATTTATATAACTTGAAATTGTGAAACTTCACATTTTAATGTTTTCTCTTAGTTTTATAGGTAAATTATCAGTTTTTGTGAAAAATGTTTTACCGCATTTTGAAATAAGCAAAATTATCTATGAAAAGGAGCATAATGCTTAGTTATCAGTGGTGAAAAAGGTCAGGATAAATACGGAAGAGTCATGATTTAAAGATATCCAAACTGATACTGCTGGAAATATCTAGTTTTCTTGTAATTATCTTAAGCAAATCAATTTGTCATATTCTCTTAACTTATAGGCTATCTCTATGGTAAATTACTACATTTTAAGAACAAAATTTATCTTATTAATTTCCAAGGCATGAAGAAATACCATTAGTGATGAGTTCAGTGACTTCCTGAGATGATTTGAAGAATCTAGAATAAAACGAATCTTACTCTGTTTACCACCAAACAATAGAAAGTACAATGCTATAAGATTAAGATCACCTAGTTATGCAAATTACATGTATTATGTGAATTATTATTTTATACATATAATACTTATATTAAGAGTCAGTGGACTAGTAAATGGAGATATTCTGACCTTACAAACAAAATTAAATAAAGAGGTAGCTACAACTTTCACTCAATTATTAATAAAATTAATATAACTATCATGTAACTGAATACAACAAATGTTATTACTAAAAAGAAAAAAAAAGAAACTACAAAAAAAGAAACTGCATTCTTTGTGATTCTGCATAATTCATTTTGTCATTTTATTTTATTTCCAAATATCAAACATAAACTTGTTTTCATACCTATAATTTCCTAAAAATGATACTTAAACATGTAACATGTTCCCCATAGTTTCTGCTGAATATTTTAGAGATGCTAAAATTCTTTTATCATATTAAAGACAAATAGAAAAACATTTTTCTTTAGAAGTAACAAACTAATTTTAAAAAGTACAATTATATAACTCCATATAACCTGATCCAAGACATTTAGTGAGTTCACAGAGAACTAAACAGGCAAACCAAAATAGATATTGGTAAGAATGCATTCAAATACAGTAACAGAAGAACTGTTTTGTTTTTTCATTTCTTACTCCACTGCCCTACTTGACTGGTGGATAGTGATTACTTTTCATCTCAGATGGAGGCAATGTTGTGTAGTGGCAGTTAAGCAGTCAACACTACAAAAGCAAAGCTAAGATTTGCCTGACTTGTCCTTCTCCAACACCAGGAGCTAAGTTATTTAGGGAGGGCAATCTCATTTATCTGGATCACTTAAGTCCACTAACAATCCAGAGTTACTAAATGGAAACCATTAGGTTCATTTAGATAAGACAGTCTTCAAAATGATGGTCTCAGTAACATCACATGCTAACTAATCTATTAAGCTTGCTTATAGTTTTAACGTATTCCTTTAAATACTAAGCAATGATTTTAAAATTCATCAATACAAAATATTAAAAAGCACCACATATTATACTTGCTTAAAAGTGTATTTGCTTATCTACTTCTTAGATGACAAAGCAAAATCTTATAAAAATTAACTATTGACAAAAATGAATTCAGCACATAGAAAAACCACGTACCAAGCATGTACTAAGTAATATTAACACAAGGACAGAATGACACAATTATTGCTCTCATAAAGCTAACATAATCTATATTATTTACTTATTAAATAGATCTAAGAACCAAATCAACTCCTATTTTTCATACAAAAAATTAAAACATAAAGCAACCAAATATTACCATATAATATCCAGTTCTTGACATTAATTTCCACAAGTTATCAAACATGTTTAAAATGTTTTTTTAAAAAACAAAAATTATTATCACTATAAGGCATAAACAGATACAATACCATTTTAAAATAATGCTATTTGGGGATAATTTAAAAGCAATTATCCCCCAAAGAAATATTGTTTAGAGAAGAATGTCATTACTTCACCCAAAATAAAGATATATATAAAACACATATATAAATTTATAATGTCCTCTAATATTAGCTGGTCATAGAGCATAGCACTATAATTGACAAAATATGGCATGTGCATGTGTATTGATGTCAAGACCTACGGAGGGAACTTCTACCCGGTAGCAAGGTAACAATTCTCCAATTTGGACAACGCTTTCATTCTCTAAAACAGAATACCACCTCACGCCAGTTAGAATGGCGATCATTAAAAAGTCAGGAAACAACAGATGTTGGAGAGGATGTGGAGAAATAGGAACACTTTTACACTGTTGGTAGGAGTGTAAATTAATTCAACCATTGTGGAAGTCAGTGTGGTGATTCTTCAAGGATCTAGAACCAGAAATACCATTTGACCCAGCAATCCCATTACCGGGTATGTACCCAAAGTATTATAAATCATTCTACTATAAAGACACATGCACACGTATGCTTACTGCAGCACTATTTACAATAGCAAAGACTTAGAACCAACCCAAATGCCCATCAATGATAGACTGGATAAACAAAATGTGGCACATGTCTACCATGGAATACTATGCAGCCATAAAAAAGAATGAGTTCATGTCCTTTGCAGGGACATGGATGAAGCTGGAAACCATCTTTCTCAGCAAACTAACACAGGAACAGAAAATCAAACACCGCATGTTCTTATTCATAAGTGGGAGCTGAACAATGAGAACACATGGACACAGGGAGGGGAACATCACACTCCAGGGCCTGTCAGGGGGTGGGAGGCAAAAGGAGGGAGAGCATTAAGACAAATACCTAATGCATGCGGGGCTTAAAACCTAGATGACAGGTTGATGGGTGCAGCAAACCACCATGGCACATGTATACCTGTATAACAAACCTGCACGTTCTGCACATGTATCCCAGAACTTAAAGTAAAATTTTAAAAAAAATGAAAAATAATTTATGTAGTTTAAATTGTGAAACTTCACATTATAATGTTTTCTTTAGTTTCACTGGTAAGTTGTCAGTTGCTGTAAAACAAATTTCTTACTGTAATTTGAAGTAAGAAAAATTATCAATTAAAATGGGCTTAAGAGTTACCAGTGGGCAAAAAGACCAGAATAAACACAGAAAAGTCATAATTTAAGGATAACCAAGCTGATTAGTTGGAAATATGTAGTTTTCTTGTAATTATTTTAACCAAATCAATTTGTCATGTTCTTTTATCTTAAAGGTTATCTCTACGGTAAATTACTAAACCTTAAAAACAAAATTTATCTTATTAATCTCCAAGGCATGAAGAAATACTGCTGGTGATCAGTTAAGTGACATACTGAGTTGATCTGCAGAGTCTAGGGTAAAAAAAATCATTTTCTCTTTATCACCAGATAATAGAAAGCATACTGCTATAAGGTTAAGATCACCTAGTTATGCAAACCGCATGTATTATTTGAATTGTTATTTTATACATATGATACTTATATTAAGATTAATTGGACCAAGGGGTTAAAATATTCTGACCTCACACACACAACTAATTAAATAATAAAGTGGCTGTACCTTTCTCTCAATTAAAATAATCATCATGTGCCTGGATATAAACTTTATTACTAAAATAATTTTTAAAAAAATATTAATAGAATCTTCTACCCAGATCATGATAAATACCTTAGGCCTCAGAGTCAAAAGCCACATTTTGCTCTAATTAAATTCATTAAAAGACATGACAGTATAGTTGAAAAAGCACTGGAATTTGTCTTACATTATCTAACTTCAAGTCCCCAGCTCTGTCACTGAGAACTATGAGTCCTCAGGCAAGATACTTAAGCTCTCTAAGGTTTAGATTTCCTTACATAAAATAAGGAAGTTAAGTTAAATGACATATGGTCCCTTTTTATCTGTAATGTAGGGTAATTTAACAAAATCTACCTTAAGACCACATTAGCAAGAAAAGTACATGGAAGACATCTTTCTTACTGACTTTTTAAATAAAGTTTATATATAAGAATGATTAAACCAATTGCAGATGGTAGAACGAATGCTTCAGGTAGTGTACACCACATTAAGGAAATAACTTCCACTTATCTACACAGAGAACTGAGAACCTGACAGGACCTACAGCAAAGAACTCCTTGTTAGAGAAGCCTTTAAGACATGAATTAGAAAGAAATATATGACTAATCATATAGGCAGACTCAGTTTAACAACAGTTAAATGAGGCTAATATCTGCTCAATTTACTTTAAAATTTCAGAGGATCAATTATTACATATAAAAATGTTTCATAACCTACAGAAATAAAAAATATTACTTTCCAAGGCATGCAGGCAATCTCCACTAACCTTTCCTAAGGGGCAAAAACTAGAAAATTTTGCAGCTTATAAAAATACAAGAGAAAGATGATATTCAGAGGGGTGAATATTATATCAGAGAGCAAATACTGTTGAAATAAGCACTCAAGGTGATGGATACAACCAAGTCAATAAAGTACTTTAATATTCTAGAACTTTTAAGAAGCCAATCTCTCCTTACAAAATTTATCTGGCACACACTGTTGATTCTGTTATGAGTTGCTTATGTTTTGCAACTTCAAAACCTGCATGATGGTAAGACTTGAAATGGTATCTTTATCTAACACTATAAGTGATGAGAAATAATGATTTTATTTCAAATAGTTGTGACATTTTAAAATGCATACATTTAAGAACTATGAGAGAACATTTTCAAAGAAATCTTGGAAATTAGTAACAGTTCTGGCCTCCCTTGTGGCATGTCCATCTCCTCACTGCTGGTAAGTCTTATATTCTATCACCGTTCATTTGACCCCTTTAACACTCAACAAATCTTTCTTCTGAAGCACTAAATATGTTATATCACTTTCTTCCCAATATCCTTTCCAAAATCGAATTACTTTCAGATCAATATTATCCAGTGTCTCAGAAGATTTACCCTTTTCAGCTCATCCTAGAAGAGTTTTTGTCTTAACCTAGTCAATGCCTACCCGACTCAACACACAACCTTCATCCTTCACAGCATTTTAGTCACCTGCACTCTAGTTCAGCAAAACTACTGCCAAAACAACCAACTCTGGACTTTAAAACACTCAAGTTTCCTCTTTAACCATAGAATTCTACCTCCTACCTTTCTCTAAGTTACTATCTTGATCTCAGAGTGACTTGCATTTCTTAATAAGTTCATTCCTGGCTGCATGTCCTTTCCTACCCAGTCTGAATATGACCCATCATTTATACTAGGAATTATCCACGAATCCCTTGCTACATGGCCAAATGTTTGGAAAATGGTACATTAACCTAAGTTAAATGGGTTCTCTTAGAGCAGAACTCCCTTAGTCTTAAAAAAAGAAGCTCAGTATGTTGTTATTTGCCCAAATTTATTTTATCAGAAATCCTTTGTACTCCCAAGACCAATGTTCTCCACCAATGTCCTGATGAGCACATTTTTTGAAACACTAACTTACATTTTCTGCTTAGTCCTTCTCTGCCTCTCATTCACTCACTGTCTGAACTGCAGGGAGACATTATCAGGCCAAGCACTATATTGAAATACATCCATTCCGCCGGGTGCGTTGGCTCACACCTGTAATCCCAGCACTTTGGGACATCGAGGCAGGCAGACCACCTGAGGTCAGGAGTTCGAGATCAGCCTGACCAACATGCAGAAACCCCATCTCTACTAAAAATACAAAATTAACTGGGCGTGGTGGCACATGCCTGTAATCCCAGCTACTCCGGAGGCTGAGGGAGGAGAATCGCTTGAACCCAGAAGGCGGAGGTTGTGGTGAGCCCAGATCATGCCACTGCACTCCAGCCTGGGCAACAAAAGCGAAACTCCGTCTCAAAAAAAAAAAAAAAAAAAAAGAATGAAAGAAAGAAAGAAATACATCCATTCCTTGATTCAATAAGTATTTGTTGAGCACCTAGCATGAGGCAGAAACTGTTCTAGGAGGTAGGAGTATAAGGATGATAAAAAACAAATACTCTGATCTTATAGAGCTTTCACTGATCTAACAGGGAAAAAATGAATAAAAACTAATATATAAAATGTTACATGGTGATAACCACAATGAAGGTAGAACAAAGTAAGGGGAGAAGAGATGGTCATAATGCTGTCTTGGAGAAGTATGGATAATCAGGGAAAGTTTGTTTAATAAGGACACAATAACGACATTAAAAAGGAAGGTAACGGATTACTATTTACTAATTGTCAAATCTGAAGCCCTCTTTTGAATCCCCATCCTACTGGGCCTTTCTACAGTCTGAGCCACTGCTGACAAATTTCTTTCACCTTTAAAGTCCTTTCTCTCTTGGCTTCAATGTTTCCTTCTCTCCTCCCAAGCATGCTATGTTTTACCTATACTGGACCTGCTAACATGCTTTTTGTGATTTTCGCCATCTAACAAACACACACTGAGAGGGCCTCCTATGCACTAGGCACTTAGCTAAATGTTTTACATATATTACATTATTTAATACTTAATATAATTTAGGTAGTTACATATTTAATAGCTCCATTTTTTTCATAGCAGGGAAAATAAGGGTTCAGATTAAGTAAACTGCCCAAATCATAGAGCTAAAAAGAAACAAAGCAAGGATTCAAACACAGTCCTCTCCAATATACTGTCTATTAAAATATCTGGCATCCAACTCAGTACCAAAAAGCAATAAATGCTAGATAAATTAATAAAGATAAAGAATTATACAGTAAACTAGTATACATTTATACTACGAAAAAATAAAACAAAACAGAAATTTTGATGAGACACGACTATCTTTAAACCAAGGGCTACACTGAAGAGCAATCAGTCTTCTAATCAAGTTTTAGAGGGCAGTACTAAGATCTAATAATTTCAACAATCCACAAGAGGAACGGACAGTCTGATCTCTGCCACAATTTTTATAACCATTTATCAGGGATATGAAGGGAATGACAATACTGTATATAAGGATAAAATCTGCTTAGATTTTACCATCTCTCCATTTTACAAATAAAAAAAGCTTATAAGAGATTGGAACTCTCCCAAGTCTAGAACTACTTCTATTATCCTTAGATAGATTTTGTGGGGCACAAATTTTATTAGATGAAAAGGAATTAAAAGGTTTTGCTATAACTATCTACAGAATGTAGAAGTGCTCAGATATTGATTCTACAAAAACAGATAACTTATATTTCGTTTCAAAGTATAGTGTTTGAGCCTAAAACCTCATCTATTGACTACTGAAGAAGCATAAAGACCCTGAAGACCAAAAGTAAAACAAATGGTATATGATTACATGCAAATAACGTAAGTTATAAGAAAGAGTAAGATTATCTTTAATAGAAATTTTCAAGGGTCCATATATTTTCTTGTTTTATAGCCAAGATTAATGTCTGGTAACTGGTTTCAACTAGAAACATATGTCTAATGCCAGAGTACAATATTTACTCAATTACTCTGACACATTAAGCAAACTTTTGAATATTTCTTACTGGATACTGCAATATAATATTTATTAGACACCTTCAAAGTACTAGACTTTAACTTCCAATAGAGGTAAGAAACTACCTAATCTATCACTGTATCAATGTTTCTAGAATGAAAGAAGGGATGAATTAATGAACGGTAACCTTAAGACTCAGAGTTTGATATTTGCAAGGTGTGATCTCTTAGGGGAGGGAGAGGGGAGAAGGAGAAAGGAGAGAAAGGCACCATCCTAACTTCAACAGAAAATTCTCAAGAGCTTTTATTAGATTGAACTGCTTGAAATTACCAGAATTCAACTGTTTTGCCCTACATAATTTAGGGCAACTTCACATATTTCAACTCAGTTTATCACAATTAAACACATTATAGTTAATGATAGCATCTTATTTTGTAAAAAAAAAAAAATCTAAAAGTAAAGGGCAAGCACTATTAACATCATAAGCTGGACCCATAAAATATGCCTATAAATACAGAATCCTACCTTTGTCCACCTATGCAACTGAGTGTCATAATAGGTTTCCATTATATTTTAAAAACATTCGTAGTAAGGTTTCAATAGTAATATCTTAGCACTGTTAAAATGTAAGGTCCACTAAAATGTAGGTTCGATGAGAGTAAAGCTTTATCATTTTTATTCTTTGCTGCAACCTAGAACCTAAAAAGATGCCCATAATAGACATTTATTTAACAACAAATATTTATTGAGTACCTACTTTGTGTCAGACATTGTTTTAAGTGCCTAGGATACATAAGTGAAAAATCAGATGATGATCTTTGTCTTAATAACAAATGTTGAATAAAATAATAAAAATCTGCAAACTGTTCAAAACTTTATAGATAATATGTAATAAAACCTTATCATATTATATATGATAATCTCATGAGAATTCCATAACCCATGCTTTAATCCCACCAAGATACAAAAGTATCTTGAAAGTAAAATATACTGTACTATCATTACAATTCCTTATTTCATGGAAACTTGAATTATCTTCCAAAAACACATAAGCAAAAAACAAGACCTTCATTAGGCCATAGCATACTGCAGCTGTCCACAAACGGAAAATTATCAGAATCATTTATCAGAGCAAAAGCACGAAATAAACTCCTACTCATGTTATTACATCTGCTTTTTGGTGAACTTAGGTGACTGAAAAAGTTACCGGCTACCACTTTGCACTTCATCACACAATGTAGAATATTTTACTCCCTGGCATGCAACAATACACAAGACTCAAAAGCTTCTGCTCATTCTTAATTCCAACTGAATCCGTGTAAACTAGGAGACGGGAGAAAGGAGCTAAATCAAGACAAGAGGATCTTTCAATTCTGAAGGTTTGTTCTTCATCATAACAAATTAAAAAATCTTGAAACTGTTGTTGCCAATGCTAGTTATTGTGGTTTTTGTCCTTCCTTTGTTTTTAGGTGAATGCTTTCATTACACAGGATAAAATGGGTAAACAGAATAGAGAAAAAGTGAAAGAACTGGGAACAAAGCAAAATCTGGAGTCATGGTTACAGTACAAAGATAAACCCAAAGATAAGGAACCAATACAGGCTCTTCCTCACACAGCGGCCGTGAATAAGTCATCAAATCCTCCGGGTAATCTATTGTACCGGCTCTAAAGCTGGCCAGTGACACTTCCTTAGGAGATGCTCTGACATCCCTCCGACAGAAGATGCTGTCGAAATGTAAAAAGCCGGTTACCTAGGGAAATCGGCCAAGGAATGTCAGGAGCTCGAGGCTGGAGACACACCCCGGGGCTGCAGCACAAAGTGGCCTGGTGGTGTTAAGGCCGTGGACAATAATGGAGAGAGTCCAGTACAAGGAAAACAAAATCTGGCCAGAGACTGGGATCACTAAAAGGGCACTCAGGAGTCAAGCAAGATCAGAAAATGGTAGGAAGAGACATGCAGGCGTCTTGCCAGGGGCAGGATCTGGCTCTGGGCGGGCAAGCCCAGTTGAAGACCGTCTGAGGCGGGGCAGCCTGGTAGCGTTAGCTCCACCGCATCGGGGACTGTCCGGTTCCCTTCGGCCCCAGCCTCCGGAGGCGCGGCGGGACGCGGCGAGGTCCGCCGCACCGAACCAGCCCTCGCCTTCCTGCTACTGGTGTCCAGGGTCCCCAGCTGTTTCGGGCCCGCTCTAGCCGTCCTGCCCGCATCCCTTCATCGCCTCACCTTCCAGTCCCTCCATCGCGCCACCTCCTCGAGCTCAGCGAGACTCCTTCAGCAGCGCCCGCCACCGCCCAGCTCTGGCTGTAGCAACCCAGCCGCACCTCCCACCCGCTAACATTCCGAGCTCCCATTGGTTCCGCAACTGCGGGGGCGGGGATCCGTGGGGGCGGGGCCGCGGCGGAGGCGAGGTTCCTGCGGTCTCCTCCTGGCTGCCACCCCTCTCCGTCTCTCCGGGTTACTCTCCAGGGAGCCGGGAGCCGCTTCAGGTTGCAATCTGCGACGCAACGGCGCCTTTGTTTGACTCCAGCCTTGTTTTGCCTCATACCTTATCCTCCTATTTAGAGTACCTCAGCACCTCATGGGCTCCGCTTCACCAGTTCCTCAATCAGTCAATGCCTCTGACTTCTAGCCGCCATCCCTCCCAGTGGATACTTCAAGCAGGCAAGCAAACCAAACAAACGCCCAGCACGCTTGCATGCAGCAATCTCCGTTTTCCGGTCTTTGGTCGCATGACTTGACCTCAGCGTATCCCCTACACTTGGTCTTCACACACAGCTTCATAGGTTAAGACACTTTTTTTCCAGAGAAATCATACTTTCTATCTGCGATTGTGGAACTGCGATTGCTCTAAGCCCTTGAGAACAGTTTCCTCACCATGAAAGCTTGGGCCAAAAATTAGAAGTGAAACCCAGCCCTCCCTCTGTCTTCTACTCTTGGCCTACCCTGGCCCTATACTTTATCATCCATAAACCAAAACAGTCGCCTGGCCTGACAATGTTTGATCGGGGAAGTTTGAGTTGGGGAATTAACCTACAACCTGACAGAATGAGGCCCGCCCGTCTCTAACAGAGTTCAAAACCTCCTGAAGATGAAAGTAACTTCAAAACTAACTCAGACCATTTTAATGGTTTTGCTTACAATTACCAGAACTACATTTCTTTGAAAATTTGATTTAGCAATCGTAAACAAGCTGTACTGTTTGCTGACTATAGCGTATCTACTGGCAAGTTACCAGTATTAATGTGTTGTCCATAACAAACCTCGGATTAATGTTATTGTTAATCTGTTTAATTGAAGAGTTTAACTTCATATCTAACTTCATCTACTATGAAATCAGTTACCTTCAGGAAGCAGGATTCCTCCTACTCTCCACTCACATGAAGGTATGTTTAAACAAGCAAACACTTGAGGGGGCATCATCTCTTACTGAGAAGGTGCTCCAAGTGCATTTGAATGTGGTAGAGTCCATCTGTTGTGTACAGCCATGTAAAGACCACTTCAACCATGCCTCAATGACTCCGTCCGCCCTTCCCTGGTTCCCCTGGCTCTTCTGCTCCTCTGAGATCCTGGGCCTCCTTGGCCAACCCATAGCCTTGCAGGCAATAAGCTACTCTAGACTGGGTGCTGCGGAAAGGTCCTTTTTCTTCCTTAGTGCTACTAAGGCAAAGGTAGAATTTTTGGTTGGGAGGGAAGGCCTTTTAAAAGAGCATTAAGGAGAAAAAAAAGCACACAGAAGAAAATACAAAAATAGGGAAGCCATTATTTTACAAATTACAAGTTCTTTCACTGAAGGCAAGACGAATATTGAGTTGGCTGATACCTTATTCGGCATAAAATCTGCAGTAACATTAAAAATAATAAAAATAGCATTAAAGAATAAATCATGTGAGGCATGTTTTAGGCCATTTTCATATATTCACAAATCTTCAAAAGAAATCTACAAAGTAGATACTACAATCTTCATTTATCAGAATTAAAATGTTCATTTTCTAGATGTCTCAGAGCAATTAATATTTTGTCAATATTTGTATTATTAGTGGATGGTAGAACTTGGCTACACTCTTGTCTGTTAAATTCTAAAGCCTATGGTGATTTGATTGGGCTCCTCACTCCCTTTCCTTGCCTTGCCTTTTATTATAGCTGCCTCAAGTGTAAACCCAAGCGTTCAGACATGTTGTTTAACATATATTTGAGTAGGCATTTCTATTGTGAATCTTAATTCTCTAAAACATGATTGCTAGTCTTCCCTACAGGTATCTCCATAACTTTTATGCTTTTGGTCTCTTCCTAACTTTTATGCTACAGCTACTCTGGGTCCTGCAGCTTTTCCCTGATTCTGACCCCTGAGTAAAGAGGACTTCTTCCTATCTGCCTTCAATAAGTTCTTTCCTCTGCCACCTACATACCTAGCCTGAGAGTCTTGTCTTGGCACTGTATCATGACATTACTTCCTCTCCAGTCTAGTCCATTTTTCGGCATGCATTCATTCAACAAATGTTTGTTGAGTACCTTCTATGCTTCAAGTCCATTTTATCACTAGCCAGTTACTCAGATGAATGAAACTCAGCTTCTTTTCATGTTTTTAAGCACTTACCTGTACATAATTTTTTTACCTGCCATGTGATCTTGTTAACTGAAAATAACATTTATAGATCAATAAGAATTCGAGATCTTCTGACCTCCTTATCATACAAAAAGGAAAACAAACTTTCAGAGATGTTTCTGACTTGGTCAAGATCACAAAACTTGTACTTAATTGAAATAGATATTGTATCTGTGTTTTATTACATCATACCTTGCTTCTTTCCATTTTGCATTATATTGCTTTCAACCACCATTCCCTTAAGCAGATCCACATCTATTCTGCACATCCCAAAAAGCTGAGCAAGCTGCATATAGCTTCTTGTTTCAAAGCTCCAGTCTCTTAAATCCCACACGAAATTCAAGTCCCCTTTTAGAGAAAGCCATTGGTTCTCATTCAGATCATTTGCAGAGCACAACTAAATGAGATTCTGAGTCTCGGTGAGAACTCAGTTTATCACCTCCACTATGTAGGACATTTCTTCCTTCCATGACCAGAAGAGGAATAACCTACCACAATTTAGCATATAAAAATAATTCATACATTTGGTAATCATAAGAAAATGATAATTTTCATCAAAAACATAAGAAAATATTTCCCTTAAAACAGTTCTAGAGGGAGGAAGCATATTCTGAGTTGGCTCTTGCTAGTTTTATTTGAAGTAAAAATAAAATTTTCTAAGTATTCAGGGGGAAAATAGTGATAGTTTCTCATGGCCTGGAATAATCAGAAAGCATATAGGTAGGCTGTCACGGGTGAAGATTTATTGAAGGAAAAATGTCCTAGACAAGAACCATCAAGAAAAGAAAGAGGGGCTTTAAAAAAGTGAGGAACTTAAAGCAAACTTTACCTACTACATTGATTGAAGGGCTATTCCATTCATAGTGTGATAGCAATTATTCTAGCTCTATGCTTCCCTACTTTCAAACTAATTTTCAGCTGCAAAAAGATCGTTTTTTTTTTCAAGTTTCGGCTATGATCTTGCCTATCCATCCCTTTGCATCACAATTTCAAATCTTAACTAAAAATCTATTAACCAAAATGTTTTTTGAGGTCCTCTCTAGACTAGTCCATTTTTCTGATGCATTCTTTCAACAAATATTTGTTGAGTACCTTCTGTGCTTCAAGTCTATTATATCACTAGCCAGTTACTAAAATGAATGAAGCTCAGCTTCTTTTCTTATGTTTTTAAGTATTTGTCTGTGCATATTTTTTTTACCTGCCATGTGATCTTTTTAACTGAAAATAACATTCATAGACCAATAAGAAATTGAGATCTTTCAACCTTGAGTACAACACTGCTCTAGGCACAACAGAAAGCTTCAAAGAAATCTCTCTGATCTCTAGAAAGTTAACATCTAGTAAAGGAAACCGTGAGCAAGACATAATACAGGGCAAAAGAGTTGTTAATAGTATTAAGTTTTAGATGTTGTGGTACAGCTTATAAAAGCAATTGGTTACAGGAAGTCATTTACATGAATGGAGCAATTTTAAAGGTTTTTTAGAAGTAGAACTTAAATTGTGTTTTGAAGAGTGTCATAGGATAGGTAGAGATCACTGAGGATGAGGGAAACATGGCATAATCCTCCTTAAGAAAATGATGCAAGCCTGGCATGTTTTGGGACAATCTAAAGAAGCAAGGAGAATATTTGTATCTATTTTGGTTCATGTGTAACATTTGTTTCTCTTTACATTATACAGCACAAGCATTATGGCTATATAATTTATATCTTTTTAATCTTAGGGACAAAGTGTTGAGTTAATGATACTCACTAACACACAGTACATACTTCAACTATCCATGCCAAGGTATCTCTTTTATTTTCTTTTTATTATTTGTCATTCATCCCCTATTTTAACACAATTTACCAGCCTCCTCACTATAGGCACAATTCTATTACATATAGATGTCTTTGGATAGGTGTGATTCTTTGAAACCCATATGGTGCTGTTTTATATATGCATCTGTTTTTAATTTACATAAATGACATTATTCTATGACTTTCATTCTGTTTGTAATTTTAATTTTTAATTAATTTTCATTATTTAATTTTTAAATTTAATGTTTTTTGTCATTCATTCAGAGATTCATCCATGCCACTGTATGAAATACAAGTTTATTGCTTCTGATGTTGGATAATAGCATTTTACCGTATGCATACACCACCACATCTTACTTACTCATTTCTGTAGTGATGGGCACTGAGTTGGTTCTAACTGCTGCTACAATGAACATCTTTGTGCTTGTCCCCTTATGAACCTGGGCTCAAGTTTCTCTGGGATGCATCCTTGGAATAGTTTACTGGATCATATTCACTTCCACTAAGTACACCTAGATTTCTCTCTACAATAGCTATACCAGTGTACATTCCCATCAGCAGTGCAGAGCACTCATCTTTCTATGGCTCAGTAATAGCTGACTTAGCTCTAATTTTTGAATCAAGAGTTGGTCTTTTCTTCATATACTCGCTAATTCAGATTTGACTTTCAATGAATTGCCTGGTTTTGTATATTGAAATTCTCATCTTTTTCTTATGGATATGTAAATTCCTTGTGTATTCTAGATGTTGACCCCTGCTAATTTCAATTATTTAAAAAATCTTTTTCCAGTTTGCCAAATACTTGATAATTTTGTCTATGATACCTTTCACTGAACAGAAGCCCATAACATTAATTCTATAAAATCTGTCAATATATTTTCTTTATGAATTGTGCATTTTTTAATTAAAGTTTTCTTCACTTCTAGATTATTGATGGTATTTGCTCACATGTTTTTGTATTAATGCTATCCTTTTTATCTTTCTTAATGAGGTTTTCAACCCATCAGGAGTCACCTTTGTATATTATATGTGTTAGGAATCAACTGTATTCTGCATATAATGAGTCCATTTTTCCAAAACTATCTCTAAACAGAAAAAGTAAATATAGACATCACAGAATTACAAATACAAAAATATTATGAACAGCTTTGTTTCTATAAATGTAAAAACTCAGAGGAAATGGATATCATTCTGGATAAAATTAAAAATTGTGACAAGAAACTTGAGTAGAATGAAAACTGTTAATAAATTGAAATGGTAAAGACATCTCTTCACTTTAATGCCCTAGGTGGAGAAAGATTTGCAGGTGAGTTTTACCAAACTTTAAGACACAGATAATTTATATTGTGTCCACATTTTCAATAAAATTTAAGAAGAGGAAAAGCTTATAAAAGCTTATAATTAATTTTTTAACATTAGCATAATTCTGGCTCCAAGCAATATAAAAGCAATATATGAAAAATTATAGGATTGTCTGTGTATTGCATATACAAAAGTCATAAAAAAGATGTTAGCAAACCATATTCAACCAAATTATTATTAAATAAAGTCTATACCAAGAATGAAAGTATAGTTTAATATCAGAAAATACATCTATAAAATTTTAGCTTTTTTCTACTATTTTCTGTTTAATCAATAAGAACAATTGACAAGCAATGAATTCTGCATTTGAAATATTTATGATACATTCCAGTGACAAGTTTTGTTATTCTTTGTATTGCTGAATTCACCAAAGATAGGTATATATGATTAATGATGGTGGAAAAAAGAGGGTTGGTATTGACAAGGAAATGTGGTTGGTGTCTAGATAATTTGTAGTAATGCTATTTTATTAATTGTACTCCTTCTAAAAAACAACCAGTTTGGGTGGGGAATGGATAGGCAAAAGATAAAAATGTATTTCTAGTTTTAAAGACAAAATTCCCTCTTGGATGATTCTACATATTTAGGCATTCATATCTTAATTTGAAACACATTTACCTTGTAACTAGCTTTGTGGTGCATCTGACACTGCAGCAGAAGATTGGCAATAGGCCTGGAGAAAGGGATACAGATAGACTGATGTGGGAGAAGGGCTCTGATTTACAAGACCAGAACACAGCATGAATCCACTGGAGGCCTGAATGGTAGTGAACACAGAACAGAGATAGGTGGATCTGCAGAGGCCACTAACTGTTCTGTTGTTCTCAGAAGAGTATTACTGATATATACCTGAGCATATGGCTGTGGAATAAAAACTCTACTCCCCAGTCTTTCTTGCAGCTAAGTAGTCCAGGTGACAAAGAATTCATAACTTCCATGTGCATAATTTTTAAGCATCTTTAAAAAAAAGAAAGGGTGAGCCATTCTCCTTTTTGTTCTCCTCTGTTGGCTGGCATTTGGGCATGATGCCTGAGGCTGGAATAGCCATCTTGGACCATAAGGTGACTTTGGGAATAGAGTCCATTCATAGAAGAGGTAAAAGAGTGAGGAAGCATGGAGCTCTTGTATCTGGACCATCAATCTCTAAATTTATACGAGGGATAGAAATAATTTTATCTTAAGCATTTTTTTTTGAGAGAAAAGAAGAGGTAAGGGGGATTGTTCTACATTTATAGCCAAACTTAATCCTCGTAAAACAGAGATTTAGATACAGAGGTAAGAAGACAACAAAAACTGTTTTTCCTAGTTTATTTTGTGTTGCTGGGTAACTCTAAAAATTTGCATAGGTATCAATACCCAGAACTGTTTTGAGAAGTTGTGCACTTCAGCTTTGTCCAATTTTGCCTGTTGTCTCCAGGACAGCCAAGTGTTTTCGGATGCATCTATCCTTTTGGAGGAAAAGAAACAACAAAACAAGAGAAAACTATCAAAAGTCCTTTCCCCCTTACTTCATTATTAATCATAGCAGCTTCCTAGGGCCTTGAAAACTTGCTTTAAAATGCTATGAAATATTACAAATATTATATAATGTTGATGATGATGTCAGGGTATTTATACTAAAGACAAAGAAAAATTATCCTATTATCAAATCACCTAAATAAATATTTTGACACTTATTCATGGTTTCAAAACCCTTATGGTTCTTCTTAAAGAACCGTATTAATAAAACAACCAGATTATTTGGTTTCTGCAGCTGCCTTTTAATGGAAACAGCAATATGAGAAGTCACCCTATAAACATATGCTAATTAATAATATAATTGGTTACTTCGTTTTACTTTAAGAAAAATCTCCAGTTTTTATTGTAGATACACATGTAATTAAAGTTATGTGTTATTAGCTATTTATACAAATGCCATGTTTGCAAACATAACATTCTAGAAAAGTTGCTCGCTTGCATTTTTTACATTGAAAATATACCATTTTATGCATTTATGTATTGATTTCTTACTTAGAATGTATATCAAAAGTATGCACCTGGCATATTGTCTATCTAACAATTGTCTGCTTGACGTTTCTAAGAGGCAGAGTTTTTTAAGCCTATGTACATTTATGTTTCTTAGCAGCTAATGGATAATCAACAAAACAGAAATAAGAATCTCCTCTGGCTCTGTTTTCAAAACATAATAAAGTTTATGCTTTCATAAGAAAATAAATTCTAGGTACAAAATATTATCTAAAAACATTAGCGTTCCTTAAGTTATATGCAAATTGTTTATATGAATTTATTTATAGAAAATGAATTTAAATATAATTTAAAGGAACACTAATTTTCAAACAGTTTGAATGTTGTAAAAGACTATAGTGGTTATCAGTCAGTTTTTCTTTGAAACTTCTTTGAAATTTCTCTAAAAGTAAGAGAGCTCCTAAACCTTTGCAGTGCCTCTGTTGTTATTATGAATATTAATGGCCATTCAGAAGTGAAGGTTGTTGTTGCCTTTCCAAAATCTCCCGTTCTGGAAGGGATGTTCACCCCTACTATTGAGAATGTTGGCTGATGATCTATAACTACTTCTGCAAAGAATTGCCCTTCTCATAAAGGGTACTGCCATATCTGAGAGGTTAAGACCCTCCTCTCTGATGGGAAGCTCACAGCCAATGACTAACAGGCAGACTCCATTGATTCAGGCTTGCCTGAAGTTGGTCTTCACGTAAGACTACATTCTTGCTTACCTTTCTTCTCCTGCCCTCAGGACCTAACTTGCTGTCCTCACTCAAAGGGAGCTATTTTTAAATAAATAACTGCCACAAGAATCCTGTCAGCTTCTGAGAAAACTGACCTAAGACTCCTTTACAAAGCGGTAATAGCACCAATTGAATGGCCTACTGCTACTATTAAATGTTATTCGATCCCATGCCCAGCTATACTTTTGGTCTGAGATGAAAAAATTTGCCCTGACTTTCACTGCTCTCCTGAATTACATTCTTGAAACCAAGAATGTAAAATACTGATGGCAATATGTAAACAGACTGCATTTTACCCCTGGAGATGTCTAAGAGCTCATAGTAAATAAACAGATCATCAACTATCTATTCAGTACCTTTGACAGTAATTCTCTGCATTTTCATAGAACATTATTGTTTTTAAAAGCTTAGTTTAATCCTTCAGTCAATGATATTCAATAAATATTTGCTAAATGACTGGATAAATATGAGTGAATGGTTATGGTCTTCAAAACAGCTAATTTAGGTAAGCAGAGAGGTTTTATTTAGCTCCTAATGGTTATGGTTAATATGTTATTATGCACACCATTTCCCATATAGACTCATGTGATAACCTACTTGTGAAGTAGGTGTTATTCTTTCCATTTTTATGTTGTAGAAACTAAGGTTTACAAATAAATAGTATGTAATGTTAACGATGACATCAGAGGATTTATACTAAAGACGAAGAAGAAAAACTCTCCTATTATCACTTACATGAATATCTTGGCACTTCTTCATGGTTTTAAAAACCTTATGGCTCTTAAAACAATCAGATCCTGTGGTTTCTGAAGCTGTCTTTTAATAGAAAAAGCCGTATGAGAATTCACCCTACAAATATATGCTAATTACGAATATAATTGATTACTTGGTTTTACCTTAAGAACAAGTGACTTTTTCAAAGCTACAGTTAGTAAGTGGCAGGGTTGGATAATGAAAATAAATATTCTGACTTGAGATCCCATTTGTCATAACATAACTGCTTTTTCTAGTTGAGGACACTGAGTCTGTGGAGAATGACAAAAGGGAAGATCCTGGATTTAAGCTCTCTTGAGTTTCAAATCATAACTGATAAATTGTCCTTAAACTGAAGTAAAAGCAAGCCATTTGAGTTATACTTTGTTTCCCTCAATGACAGAATCAATGCATGATGGATAATTTTATGTGTTGACATAGCATGGTCATGTAACCAGAGATTTGGTCAAACATTATTCAGGATGTTTCTGCGGAGGTGTTTTGGGATAAGACTGACATTTAAATTTGTAGACTTTGAATAAAGCAGATTACCCTCCATAATATAAATGGGCTTCATCCAATCAGTTGAAGGCCTTAATAAAATAAAGACTGACCTCTCTCTGTTCACAAACAAGTTCTATCAGCAGATTGCCTTTAGGCTCAAACTGCAATGCTTCCCTGGTTCTCTAGCCTGATGTGCTAACCCTGCAGATTGTGGACTTAACAAGCCTCCACAGTCATATGAGCCAACCAATTCCTTAAAAATAAATTTCTCACTCTTTCTTTCTATATATACATGTCCTGTTGGCTCTATTTCTCTGAGGAGTTCTGAATGCTTACCCTGTGCTTGCAATGCTTACCAAGGTAAGTAGGCCACCAATTCCTGGAAAGCACAAAGTACAAACAAGAATATGCTCTGAAAGAATGTGCAACCTTAATATGACCTGTGTCCTTATTCAAATACCCTACTGTCTGTTTCTAGTTGGATGTCTCCTTTATTCCCATCCTATTTTCAGAAGTAGCTACTTTATCTCTTAGTATAATGATAATTTGGACCCTGCAGATAGAGACAAACTCATTGCCTAGTTTCCAAAACACAAAAAATCTTTAAAAGAATTTAACAATCTTCTCCTACAACAACTTTACTCTGGAAAGACTCAGAAAGGTTTATTAAAAGGCTATTCAACAATGAGTTGTTGGTTGGCTAAACCAAGGACTGGAACTCGAATCTTCTACCTTCTGACCCTTTGCTCTTCAAGCTGTATTTTTGTGCCTTTTTGTATACAAATTATTACATAGTTCAGTTTAGGAATTGTCAGAATAAAAGCTTTTCCTCCCAGGGAACTTAAAATGTAAATAATTGAGCAAGAATGTATGAAGAATATGGTAATAATACGTAATAAATAAATATCATATTGAATATAATTAAGGGCCAAATGAAGACTACAGAAAATAAGTACTAAATATTCTAATTAAAGAGGTTATTATGGGTTTCTTTACCAGGGAAGGATTAATGAGCAAAACCAGGCACTGAAGATGGAAGTCCTACAGTAGTTTATAATCTAAATGATGTAATAAGATATAAAAATGATTTAAAAATACATGCTTATGCAACCAACACATATAATGCCAGAATGAAAATTCAGGTCAAAAGAAGCAGAAGAGTTACATGCAAAAATGTCCACATGTCTTAGAATTAGGGTAGTTTCCTGTAGGAGATGGATTTTGTATTTTTTGTTCTTGAAGGCTGTGTAGGATGATGACAGGCATTTTGAGCAAAGGACTGATCATAGGCTGAACAAAGGTTAAAAAAGCAGGCATAGTAATGTTACTTTCAGAAAATAATAAAAATATGTTTAAAAAATGGAAAATTAATTTCACAAGTTTGTACTGAGCACTTATGTGAGAAATACAAATTGTTATCTCGTGATTACATGCTTTCTGACATTTAAGATTGTCTCAATTGAGAAGAACTAATGAGTTATAAGATCTCTTTATCAGAGATTAGGAAGTGTTCTGATTCTTCAGCAAATTTTCCCTAAAACTTATTTATAAAAAAGCAATTTATGGTGAGACTTGGGATTGGATTGAAGACAAATTAGAAAAGCAGTATGACTTCATATTTTCCAGTTTGAATGATTAAAAGCATGGCAATTATACTAGGAAAAATAGCAAAATTGGCAAAGAAGTTTGAAACAAAAATATATGTTTGTTAATATATAAGAATAAGAAACCTTACAAAATGAAAAATAAAGCCAAATATTTATGGTATTTTCAGTAATAGATGAGATGTATTTGACAAAGAAAAACTTATTTGTGTTGCTTTTTTAGAAATGAATGGTTAAGGTCATTTTTTTAAGAGATATTTCCACAAGCAAGATTATGAAGATTATGAAGAACTAAATGTTTTGGTGCTTTCTGACTAATTAATTAACTACTTGTATATGGGAAATTATAGAATAAAGATAATTGTTGGGGAAACCAGCCCCGCACCACCCAGTGTGTACCCCAAGTCCGGCAGAGACAAAGGAGCTAGAAAGAGACAGAATAAGCGTTTAAAATGTGGGTCCAGGGGACAGGAGCATCAGAGCCTTGCTCACGGCCCAGAGCTCTCAGGCTCTGCCCAATTTAATGGTTTACAAGCTCTTTGTTCTTAGGGCAGATGGGAGGGGGAGGAAGGGATGAGGAAAAGGATTAATCAGTGAAGGAGAACTCGTGAGTCATTCGATAAGATGTATAGCAGTGGTGGTTTCTGTCAATTTCCTTGAGCAAAGGCATGTGTCTAAACTACTTAAGATCTTTAACTTATTGGGACTGAAATCGGTGGGAGCAGGCTTCAGGAGGAGCCAAGATGTTTGATTATACCCCACTGCTTCAAGGGAGTGTTATCTCCCTGAGCAACCTGTGGAATGCCGCTGAGTGGTTATGCTCTTGGGGCATAAAGACATGAAGGCAATAAGGAGACTTTTCTCCTCAGAGGCCACCCATGGCTTCCCATGGGTGTCTCACACAGGCGAGACCAAATCAACTGGCACCCCAGAAACTCTCTTTTCGACATGTCCCCCTTTTTTGTCTTTATTAATTTTTTTTTATTAATAACAGCCATTGCTACCATGGCTTGTTCACGGTGTCTGGCTTCTCTCCCAAGGTGCCGTCCGCATCTGAGACTAAAAACAAGCAGCATAAACAGACACAAACCAAAATAAAATTTGCAATTGTTGATCCACGTATGGTTTTAATCCACTTTAAGGGATTGATATTAGAAAGGCCATCAGCGGCTCCAGCAAGAATATCAGCTCCAGGTAACAGGGTAAGATAAGCCTGAGATGCCTCAACTTGCTTTTTCAGTTTATCAATATCTAATGTTAAATAATCTTCTTTTCCTTGTACGTGACATCTAAACATCTCCCAATGGTGTTCAGTGGCATTATAAGAGCTGGGAGTAATATAAAAATCAGAAGTATTCCCATCACATTGCATTTGACTTCTATGCTCCAAGCTCATAATCCGATCTCCCATCCAAATTACTGTTTGATGGAGATCATTAATCTGATTTGCCAATTTTTGATCTATTTGGCTTTGGGAATTCCAAAGCTTAGAAGAATTTTTCTGCCAACTATCCACAAAGCCCATAGTTTGAATAGAAGAGTGCAAAGCAACACCAGCAGCAGCAGTAGCTGTGACAGCTATAAGGCCCATGATCATAGCTATTAAAGTAAATATGAATCTCTTTGATCTATTAAGTATTCCTTTTTAGTACCTCAGTGATAATATGTATGGAGGGAGAGGCCTCCCAACGTCTATTGAGGGAAACAGGTATCCAAACTCCTTCTTGGGCCTTAACCAGTAAAATGCTATTATCTTTCTTAAAGGTGGAATTAATGCAGGTAAAAAGATGACAGTTGAGGCATGATATGGTTTGAGAGTCAGGTAGGATATTAATTTTTCCCACTGCCAACATAAAAGGATGTTTAACACAACTCTGCAATGGGACAGTCCGATTAGGGGTCATGACTACAACAAATGGAAGTTTTTTACTATGGATCTCTGTTTTATATTCTCCTTTCCAAATCCGAATTGGGGTTTGAGCCATCATTAATTTCCACAATTCTGGATGTTCTGGACTTATAATTGGATCAATCATTTTGGAGCTTGGAGGAACCATACCATTCTCCTCCCACTTAATAGGGTAATTTGTTTCAATTCTTCTATATAATTTTGGTGCATTATCTGGGGAGTCATTTGCAAAAGGAGTCCCTCTACAATCTTCGTGCTGTCCAGTATAATTTACTGCAAAGTGTCCCCTAGGGGTCCAATCAATGACGATTCCATAGGAATTATTTTGCAGTACAGCAGCACTGTTTGCAATACAATCTTCCTAGGTTAGCACCTCTAGCTTTCCAGACCATTTAGTGGCCTTCCTAGGGCAGGGCTTCTTATTAGGTTTAAATTTATTAGTCTGGCAATGTGTCATAACATAGCCATGCTCAAGGTATTTAATAGTGTCCAAAGATTGAAATGTTCTTCCACTGATTGCATGAATAGAGGCTTTTGATCCATTATGTGCAGGGACATAAACCATCCAACTTTGTTTATCATAATTTAAACATCTTGCTGCCGGCCCCAGGCAGATGGGAGGAAAGCGATAACCAATGGAAACATTCATTAACATTCCTTCTTCCTCTGGATGAGTAGGACCTCGGTTATCTGTTGTTCCAGGCATCCAGACACTGTCCTTAACATTAACCTCCACCTGGGGGTCTAACCATGTAACAGGCCTAATCAGTGGTGGGAATGGAATGTATACCCAATAAGTGTAATTTTGATCTGCCTCTCCCTTAATAGGTCTAATTGCTGCTTGACATTCTGTATTAGCATTTTCATAAGCAAGCAGCTGAATGATCACGTTCCTAGCATGAGAATCCGAAATAGCCTTTTGAGCTGTGTCTTGCAAATGGGCGATCAAATCTGGATAAGCCTCCCTTGGACCCTGTTGAACTGAATTAAAAGAAGGATAAGTAGTACCAGGGTCGTGAATTTTTTCCCAGGCTCTTAGGCATATGAGGTCAACCTGTTCTTTGAGAGTTGTTATTTAAATTAAACACTCTGCTGTGGGAAGTACAATATTTTTGCAGTTTACAGATTTTATATTCAACGTGTCATATCTGACTCCAAAGACACAGTCGTGCTGAAATATCAACTTTACCTCTGATGCTTGGTCTCTTCCCCATGCTTCATGGTAATTTCAATGTGGAAGTCAGACTCTTTTTTTGTATTCCCTAAATACTGTTTCCATAAGCATCTGTATGTAGAGTAGATCTGTAAAAACTGCCTCTTAAGAATAGTACACTGAAAATGCAAGTTCTGATCATGATACTTCAAAACTAAAATGTTAAAGACATAGTTGAAGACTCTAGTAGAAGCCTTCATAATTTGATACAAAACAACTATTAAATCTTGATTTTAAATAACAAGTTGTTTAACCAACTCATTACACAGTGAAATTAAAAGCATATACTAAAGCCAACTCAGAAATCATTAGCATTCGTTATCATTAGAAAGTTATATTTTAAATTAAATCACATCTTTGAATTTTTAAAAATATGGATAAAAATGAAAAAAGTATGTCTCCTTTGTTGTTTTAGATATATTTTCATGTAGATCATTTACAATATTCAAGTGAGTCACAGAACTTTCCACATCTTGGTCCAATAGTTCACTCTTACACAGCTGAGAGTCATCTAGGCAGTCGTATCCTGATTTGTAGGAATGTAATATATAAAATTGAATGACATTTAATATTACATGTTTTCTAGCTCAGAGAGTAAACATAGGATAAAATAGACTAAAACACAGAATACAGACTAATGTGGCAAAGTTTAATACATGTTGTAAATTTTAGAAAATGAGGATTCTATAAATTGGTTAGATATGAACATCATATTGAAATTAATAGGATTTAGAAAAAAAAATTTTAACATTTATTTTAAGTTCAAAGGTACGTGTCCGGGATGTGCAGCTTTGTTACATAGGTAAATGTGTGTCAAGGGGATTTGTTGCATAGACTTTTTTTCATCACCCAGGTATTAAGCCTAGTATCCATTTGTTATTTTCCTGATCCTCTCCCTCGACTCGTGCCCAGGGTGCATTGTTCCCCTCTATATGTCCATGTGTTCTTATCATTTAGTTACCTCTCACTTATAAATATGAACATGTGGTACTTGGTTTTCTGTTTCTGCATTAGTTTGCTAAGAATATTGGCCTCCAGTTCCATCCATGTCCCTGCAAAGGATATGACCTCATTCTTTTTAATGGCCACATAGTATTCCATGGTGTATATGTACCACATTTTCTTTATCTAGTCTATCATTGATGGGCATTTGGGTTGATTCCACGTCTTTGCTATTGTGAATAGTGCTGCAGTGAGCATATGTGTGCATGTGTCTTTATAATAGAATGATTTATATTCCTTTGGGGGTATACCCAGTAATGGGATTGCTGGGTTGAATGGTATTTCTGCCTTTAGGTCTTTGAGGAATCGCCACTCTATCTTTCCACAACGGTTGAACTTATTTACACTTCCATCAGCAGTGTAAAAGTCTTCCTTTTCTTCCACAACCTCACTAGCATTTATTGGTTTTTTTTGACTTTTTAATAATAGCTGCAGGTTACTCTGCAGTGAACAGCAAGAAATAAGTATTCAGACAATTACAGCTGAATGGGGTGGGGAGTAGCTAATGGAACTATTGAAGGGTAATGGAACTATTGGAGGGACTCCCAAATCCAATAGTCTGGTTTGCAGACATGACATACCCATGGGGACCCCAATCAAGTAAGGTGCATTATCTAGCAGAGGTCCTTGATGTGGTGCAGGTTATCTGCATGGGGACCACTGGATGGCCTCAAACATATCGACAGTCCCTTCTTGGACAGCATATAGGAAGATCGTTTCATTAGAAATCTCAGTAAGATTAGTAGTAACAGCAGAAATAAAAGTCAAGTTTGCGAGCTTAGCACCCCTTTTAGGCTGATAGTAAAGATACTCCTGAAGAATGAGAGTAATACACTTATCTAGGGCCAATGTGGAAAAACAGAGAGGAGAATTGCTAGACAATAAAGTCAAGGAGTCATTAAGTTTGATCCATCCCAAATTTTCAGGGACGGGGTAAGACAGGGGCATCCATGGACCTCCCTCCCAAGAAGTATCATTAGATGACAAAGGCGGGTCAGCATCCCACCATGTAATAACATTGAAAACGGGGATTCAGAACATGACTCCAAAAAACATGTTCTTGAGCTGAGCCCACCTGGCAAAGAACAAGAATTACCAGCCGTGTACTTTCTCAGAAGCTTCACCAATTACTGCCAGATACATAAGAAACCAGTTCTCTGCAGTTGCAGGGGCTCCCATGGCTGCGAGCTGGATAGTTGCCTGTTGATCCAATTTCTTTAGCTGTCCCCAGGTAATGTCAGGTGCCTTCCGACTCATCATCATCATTGTTGGTCAATTCTCCAATGACAGCTCCTTCATCATCAGGAGGGGGTTGTTTGGTGGTCTCTAACTAATAATATGGCTTCACTCATTTTATGGGGATTCACTCTAATCCTGTAGTTTGTGAAACACAAACCGCACCTTGACTCCGCTGCAGTGCCTCATAAGGTTTCTCCCAATTCCCTGTACAAATGTCTCAAATTAACACCTTTCTTTTTGTGACTTCAACTGGCTTCATCCTACGATCAATAGCCGTCCAGGCATCTTGTGCAATATTCAAAATATTGAGAGTAAATAAGACCATTGCTATCTGTTCTCGAGGAGAGAGCCCCATATTCCCCCTTTGTGTTTATATAAGATATACTTTAAAAGCTCAATGAGCTCGTTCAACAATGGTCTGACCGGTTGAGTTATAAGGAATACCAGTTTTGTGTTGTTTGTGCCAAAGTTGCGATGCATATCCAAATCGAGTGCTAAGATAGCAAGGACCATTATCAGTTTTCATAGTTTGTGGAAGACCCAAGGTCATAATAGTTTAAAAAGATGAGCAATTGCATCTTTAGTTTTTTCTCCAGTTCAGGGAGTAGCATGTGTCAGGCTCATATAAGTGTCCACGGTAATGTGGAGAAATTTGAAGCGTCCAAAGGGTGAATGCTGAGTAATATCAGTTTGCCAGATAGCATTAGGTACCAGACCTCGTGGGTTGGCCCCAAGTCCCAATGAAAAAGAGGAGAGAGAATGCTGTTGGCAATCAGGACAAGTTTTAATAATCATGCGAGCTTGAGCAAGTGTCAAAGAAACTGCTGTTTAAGACTGTGTGCATTCTGATGAAAAAAGGAATGATAAGCTTGAGCTCGCAAAAATGCAGGAGAGTCTGCAAACGACATATGTGGTCGTACCAGAGCATCAGCTCGAGCATTCTCTTCTGATAAGGGACTAGGTAGTCCAGAATGAGAGTGAATATGTGTGATGTAAAGAGGGTGATGATGGGCAGAGAAGAGCGTCTACACTTTGAGAAATAGGGTTAGTAGGGGTTCATTAGTAATACCTTTCAGATGTGTGAGATCTAAATGAATAATACTATACATCACATAATTGGAATCACTATATTTATGTCTTGGTGAGAGAAAGTTTGTAAGGCCAATATTAGGACACCTAACTCTGCCTGTTGTGTAGTTGTGAAATGTTTGTGGATTTTTTTTCTGCCAGTTTGCATGGCATCTTGCCACACTATAGCTGCCTTTCCCATTTTTCCTGAAGCATCTGTGAAGACTGTAGTAGCATGAAGCAGGGCTCAGAGGCAACAATAGATACAATTTAACAGGCACAGTTTATAAAAAGTTCAGGAGCTTAGAGGCCGGTAAATGGAAACTGATATTACCAATAAAGTAAGCCATTGCGACTTGGCAATCAAGATCACAAGCTAAGAGGGTATGAAATTGTTTCTTGCTTAAAGGTAGGAAAAGAGTAGCAGGGTCATATCCTGACAATTGGACACAACGTCAGTGTCCCTTTATGAGAAGAGAAGCTATTAAATCTGTAGTCTTTTGCATATGTTTATAAGGGTTATGAGACAGGTAAAGCCATTCCAAAGGAGAGACATCTGTTCCAACTTGCCCAACCATCCCTGTAGGGCTATGAGGGGTATTAAAGATAAAAAGATCTATAGGTCTGTCAGAATCTAAATGTGAGACTCACTGTTGGGCCAAAGCTTGCTCCACAGCGTTAAGCTCTGCCTGTGCTAGTGGAGAGAGGTCTCACAGCAAATTTAAAGCAGGGCCACCTTTCAAGGTGTCAAAAAGATTAGTCAAAGAATTTGTGGGAATGCCTGAATAAGGGTGTATCCAATTAATCTGTCCTAGGACTTGCTGTAACGTATTAAGGCTTAAGTGCTGTGGGAGAATTATTTTTGTAAGTTGCGACCTAAGAGTAGTAGACAAAATAAGACTTCCTAAATAAAGCCACGGAGCCATCAGCTGAATCTTTTCTTGTGCAATAACAAGACCATACTGTGACATATGCTGTACTACCATTGCATAAAGTTGATGCAGTAATGACTGTTGCTGAGCAGCTATCAAAATATCATCCATATAGTGGAAGATTTTTGCCTGGGGGAAGGATTGACACACAGGAAGTAAAGCTTCATGTACGTAAAGCTGACATATAGTAGGGCTATTCATCATCCCTTGGGGCAGAACTGTCCATTGATAGCGTTCAACTGGCTGCTGATTATTATAAGTGGGAATGGTAAAGGCAAATTTTTCTCAATCCTCAGGATGCAAGGGTATGGTTAAAAAAAAAAAAAAAAAAAGACAATCCTTTAGATAATTACAATAAGAGGCCAGTCTTTGGGGATCATAACCGGAGACGGCAATCCTGGTTACAAAGGTCCCATAGGAAACATCACAGCATTAATAGCATGGAGGTCATACAATAACCTCCATTTTCCTGACCTTTTTGGAATAGTAAAAATAGGAGTGTTCCAGGGACTGGTAGTAGGCTCAATGTGGCCAGCATCTAGTTGTTCTTGTACTAGACATTGAATATGCTCCAGTTTTTCCTTCTTAATGGACCCCTACTCCACCCATACTGGACTGGTAGTTTTCCACTTGATTTTGATAATTTTCAAAGGAGCAGTGGCCCCTACCAAAAGGGCGGTGGGACAGAGAGGTTTAAGCCCCCCTTTTCTAGGGCATCTTGTCCCCACAGAGAAAATGGAATTTCTAAGATAAAGGGCTGAAGATGGGCGACCTTGCCTTCCCGACCCAAAAGTGGAAGGATATGCCTACTTTTTAACTGCTGTTGATACCCTCCAACACACATGATAGAACATAAGGCAGGAGAGGAAGACCAATCTGAAGGCCACTGTTTTTTAGCTATAATAGTTTGATTGGCCCTGTGTCAATAATTCCCATAAAAGTAACTCCATTAATTGTTACTTCCAAGTATGGACTATGAGATGACACTAAACTACTTCAAAAAACTTTCATGCCTGAGTGGCCAAATCCTGAAGCCCTGTGGTCTCTGTTGAGCATTACCTTGAAGATCAGGAATAAGAATAATCTGAGCAAGGTGAGTTCCTTTAGAGATGGTGTGGACCCCTGACACCTGTGCCATAAGTTTTAGTTCTTCTAAATAATCTGAATCTGTAACTCCAGGGAAAATTTGAATTCCTTTAAGTGTACTAGAAGACCTTCCAATAATCAATCCAAATGTCCCTCTGGGTAATGGGCCATAGATCCCAGTTGAAATCAGCTGGACCCCATCTTGCTCTTTAAGCACCATGTCCGTTATGACTGCGAGGTCCAGCCCTGTGCTGCCAGAGGTGGTGGAAGAGAGGTCATGGATGCTACTTCTGGTCCTGACTCGGGAGGGAAAGCCATCCCCCAAGTTTGGAGATTGGTGTTCCTCCATGGACTTTTCTGGGTGCTGAAGGTCTCACCCCTTTTCCCGTTTCCCGATAATGGGTTTCCTTCCTTATCAAATTTTGATTTGTTAGCCCAGTGTTTACATTTACCGCATCACTGGCATTCTTTAGTGGGTATTTTAGGGGCCTTTGATTTCTCTGGGACTCCCTTTTGTCGGCATTCTTTGGCCATATGCCTAGTTCAACCACAATTATAACACGTGGCCCTGGTAATCATTTCAGGAAAAGTCTGAACCAGATGAGTTGTAGTGCCTACATCCTGGCACAGTTCAGTAAACACACCAATTTCAGTGGCAGTGGCAGTGGCTCGGACTGGGGTTGTTGCTGCCTGACAGTCCTTATTTGCACTTTCAAAAGCCAATTGCAACATAAGAAGTTTGGTGGCTTCAGGATGGGGTACCTGTCTTTCGATTGCAGCCAGCAATCAGATGATAAATTTGATGTATGTTTTTGTGGGACCCTGTCTAACTATCACAGAGGAACCCTGGGATTGTCCCATGGGTATTCTCTTCCATGCCTGTATCACCAGCTGCGAGCATTGAGGAAATAGATGACTGTGCACCTGAGCCTGAGCTAAAGCAAAAGGCCCTGTTCCCAATAGCATATCAAGCTGTATTGGGATATTATTATCCAAATTTTGCAAAGATTGCTGCATGGCTAGATCACTATACTCACTCCACCACACAGTATATTCAGCAGCTGAGACCAAAACTTTTACCAGAGTTTTCCAATCATGCAGAATCATCTCATAACCATTTCCCAGAGCCTCAACCATCCCGAGTAAAGGATGAATGTACACCATTTTCGCAGACACTTTTTTTTGACTCCTTAAAGACAGTGACAGGCCAGCTTTCATGCTGTCTCCTGTTATTTTGAACAATGGCAGGGAATGCACCAAAAAGCGCCTCAGGGTCTCCCTAAGTCCCTCCTGGAGGCATCTCTCTAGTAGGGAAGTTTGTCGAGGGGATGCGGCCACCCAGTCATATAGATAGATGTTCGCTGGCTGGAGGTCTTATCCAAGAACCGTCTCTTGGGTGGCCTCCAATCTCCTCAAGGTGGGTGGGAGATGCTGTTGCCTGAACGGGGCCAATGGATGAAGGTCTTCTTAAGGGTGGAGGAAAAGAGGGCAATGGCTTTTCTATTGGGGGAGGAAAAGGCTCTGGTCCGTCCTCATCATCGCGAGAAAAAGTCTCTTCTTTATGCTGCACTGAAGGGAATAAAGTGGGGGGAGGAGCCCCTCCCTATTGTTCTTGTTCCTGTGTTTCCTTTCCCTGTAAATCTTCTGAATTCCCTTCAGGTGAAGAAAATGGGCGATCTGACTGACTACGATCTGGAATATAAAGAGGGTACAACGCAGAGCGTACCAGACTCCAGGTGGTCTGGTAAAATTGCCCCGCTCAAATCCTCTTTTCAGGCAGCATCCCACCTGCTCCCATAACTCTAATGTTCCTTGATCAGGGAACCAAGGGCATTCCTGCCAAATTAAAAGCACAAGCTTATGCAAAGCTCCAGACTCTACCGTGAACTGGATAGCCTTAAGTAATTGTTGCACTGTTTTAAAAAATACTTTCTGCTTTTTGGTCAACTCCTAGCCCATGGTAACCCAACCCCTAGTATTATACGGGTTGGTCCTGTCCTGAAAACGGGTCGGGACTGTCCCTTACCGGTATTCCCCGAAGACTGGTGAGTCATCCTACTCCATGCGTTTAACTTAAAGGCAATCATGTCAGGGTCACCACTTGCAGGTTAGTCTGCAGTGAACACCGAGAAATAAGTATTCAGACAATTATAGCTGAATGGGGTGAGGAGCAACTCCTCCAAGGGAGTGCTGCGAGCAATGAGGAAAAAGACGGCCGTCCACCTGAGCCTGAGCTAAAGCATCTACAAAGATGGATCTAAAAAGATCCGTCTGCCATGTATTTATTGAGAAGGTTTGTTGAACTACAATTCAGGCAAACAAGAAATATCTACCAGGTGGCTATTTGTGCTCAGGTCATGAGACGCAAATGGCCTTGTTTATTACATCTAAAAACACTCAAACCACATTCTTAGGTGTTGTGTTCAGCACTCCTTATCACACATCCTGTTCCTTGTCCTGTTTTGAGAGTCAAGGAGTTACAGTCTCATGCACAAACAATATGCACACAGTGCCTCAGCATTTTTCCATGCCTCGACCTCAAATGCCTTGCACATAAGCTTGAATGTGTTGTCATACACTCCCCACAAATAGCCACTCTGATTAGTGTGAGATGGTATCTCACTGTGGTTTTGATTTGCATTTCTCTAATAATCAGTGATGTTGGGCTTTTTTTATGTGATTTTTGGCTGAAAGTATGAGAAGTGTCTTTTCTTTTGAGAAGTGTCTGTTCATGTCTGTTGCCCACTTTTTAATGAGATTGTTTGTTTTTCTCTTGTAAACTTGTTTAACTTTCTCATAGAGCTGGGTATTAGACCTTTGTCAGATTAGATCCCATTTGTCAATTTTTGCTTTTGTTAGAATGGCTTTTGGTATCTTCATCATCACATCTTTGCCAGTGCTTATGTCCTGAATGGTATTGCCTAGGTTTTCTTCTAGGGTTTTTATAGTTTTGGGTTTTACGATCTTTAATCCATCTTGAGTTGATTTTTAGAAAAACTAATAAAAAGATTGAGGCTAATAATGTTTCATGTTACTTTCTTTAATAAATGTTGAATTCACTTTTATTTTCTCTTATCTGACTTGTCTTTACCCTTTCTCAATCCCTCATTCTCTTTACCATTTCTCAATTTCTTAAGGCAAAAATTTGAATTGGCTGTTTGCTTAACATCAGCCTTCAATGTAACTTTGTACTGATATTAATAAGCATTGTCTGAAATTTCAGAAGGCAATAAAGTCAGCAACCACTCCTGGAAATATTATCTGGCTGGCTGTGTTTTACTACAAAGGTGGTTAGTTGGATATTCAGTAAATTAAAGGGAATTGATGTAATAAAAATAAACAGCAAAAATGAAAACAGTGACAGAAATCTCAAATTTAAAAAGCCCATTCTCAGCCAGACACAGTGGCTTAAACTTGTAGTCCCAGAACTTTAGGAGGCCATGGCAAGAGGATCACTTGAGCCCAGGAGTTCAAGACTAGCCTGGACAACATAGTGAGATCCTGCCTCTACAGAAAAAAAAAATAACTGGGTATGGTGGCACACACCTGTAGTCCCAGCTAGTTGGCTGAGGTGGGAGGATCCCTTGAGCCTAGGAGGTTGAGGTTGCAGTAAGCCATGATGGCACCACTGCACTCTAGCCTGGGCTACAGAGAAAGATCCTTTTTTTTTTTTTTAAAGTCCATTCTACAGCATTATTAAAAAGACAAAAGAAAGCAAGTGAAGATGTAGAGAAAAGGGAGTCCTTGTATACTGTTGGTGAGAATGTAAATTAGTACAGCCATATAAAAAATAGTGTGGTGACTCTTCAAAAAGTTAAAAATAGAACTACTGCTACCATATGATCCAGAGGATATGAAATAGATATGTCAAAGAGATATTTGCATCCCCATGTTCATTGCAGCAATATTCAAAATAGCCAAGAAATGGACATTGTTTCCAACAACAGATGAATGAATTTTTAAAATGTCGCATATATACACAATGGAATATGATTAAGCCTTAAAAATAGGAAATTCTGTCATTTGTGACAGCATGGATGAATCAGGAGGACATTATGTTAAGTGAAATAAGCCAGGCACAGAAACACAAATACCTAATGATTTCACATATTTGGAGTGTAAACATGTTGAACTCAGTGAAATACTAAAATCGTGGTTACCAAAGGCTGAGGGGCAGGGGGGAAATAGGGAGATATTGGTCAAAGGACAACATTTAAATTAGGATGAATAAGTCCAAGAGAGCTGTTGTATATCTTAGTGACTACAGATCATAATAATATATTGTATATTTGAAAATTGCTGAAACAGAAGATTTTAAATGTTCTCACTGCAAAAAAACATGATAATTATGGGAGGTAAGGTATATGTTAAATAGCTTGATTTACTCATTTTACAATGTATACATATTTCAAAATATCATGTTGTACACTATAAATATATACAATTTTTACTTGTCAATTTAAATAAATATTTAAATTCTAATAAGTACATGCATTTCTGATAAAATAGTAATATAATCATAACTGACTCTCGTTACTTATAACAATGGAAAGCAAGGTCAATTTTATAGGGCTGGATGAGAAAAAGTGATTCGCATGGAGAAGTAGGGAATGGTGGCTAGGCCTTTGGTCTCTAGAGCAGGGTTTGGCAAACTACAGCCCATAGACCAGCTGCCAATAAAATGTTATTGGAACACTGTCATCCACATTAATTTATAAATGGCTGCGGCAAAGCTGAGTATTTACAACTGAGATTGCATGGCCTATAATGCCTAAAATATTCACAATATAAGTTGAAGGAAAAGAACAACAACTAAATAACTATAGAAATAGTTAAAGCTAAAACTCAGTAAATAAATTTAAATGGATTACTAACAAATATTCGAGCAATCCAAAAGAAAGTAGGAAATAGGAAACAGAGAAACAAGAACACAGAAGATATCAAGATAAAGCAAATAGTAAAATGTTTGATATGTCTCCAAATCCATCAAAAATTACATTAAATGTAAATAGTTTCAATAGATCACTTAAAAGGCAGACTATAAAATTATTACAACAAAAAGAAGCAACTATATGCTGTTTATAAGAAATTCACTTTTTTTTTCTCTTTTTGAGATGGAGTTTTGCTCTTGTTGCCTAGGCTGGAGTGCAGTGGCAGGGTCTCAGTTCACTGCAACCTCTGCCTCTTGGATTCAAGCAATTCTCCTGCCCCAGCCTTCCAAGTAGCTGGGATTACAGGCATGTGCCACCACACCCAGCTGATTTTGTATTTTTAGTAGAGATGGGGTTTCACCATGTTGGTCAGGTTGGTCTCAAACTCCTGCCCTCAAGTGATCCACCTGACTCGGCCTCCCAAAGTGCTGGGATTACAGGCATGAGCCACCGCAACCAGCCAGAAATTCACTGTAAATATAATGATTTGTAGTTTAAAAGCAAAAGGGTAGAGAAATATAAACCATGAAAACACTAATCTTAAGAAACTTTGAGTGCTATATCAACAAATAAAATAGACTTTGCAGCAAGGAAAACTGTGAGAGATTAAGAGTGACCTTACACAATGATTAAAAGCATCAATTTACCAAGAAGTCATATCAATTAGATTATGTACCAAACAATAGAGCTTCAAAAATGCATGATGGAAACACCGATAGAACTGAAAGGAGAAATGGAGAAGTTAAAAATTAGAGTTGGAGATTTAAACTGTCTTTTCTGGGTAATGAATAGAACAAATATACAACTATTATGTATCCATAAAAATTAAAAATTAAATTAAAATTAGAACAAAGAGACAAAGCAACAATCAAAAATGTTTTAAAAATTAAACAACACTATCCATCAACTGGAACTAATTGGCATTTATGGACACTCTACTCAACAGTAGAAGAAATGCAAATAATTTTCAAGGGCACATGGAAAATTCACCAGAATAAGCCATAATGCTAAAACAAATTAAAATAATTTAAAAAATCAATGCATTATCTACACATAGTGGGATTAAATAGAAATCATTTAAAAAGATGTATGGAAAATCCCCCCAACACACGTACATACCCAGGCATAGTTGGAAATCAGACATGTTTCTGAATAGCCCACCGGGCAAAAGCAAACTAAAACCACACTGAGATATCACTTCATACCATTAGACACCTCTTAGAATGGCTAAAATAAAAACATATTGACAGTACTGAGGATTGTTAAAAATACGAGCCATTTGAAGTCTAATATTTTGCTGTTGTGAATGCAAAATGTGACATCTACTCAGGAAAATAGTTTAGAGGTCTCTTATAATGTTGAATATACACTTAACTGTTTGACCTAGCAATGATGCTCCTAAGTACTCATCCTAGAAAAATGAAAACTTATGTTTAAACACAACCGTGTATATGAATGTTTACAGTAGTTTTATTCATAATTGCCCAAAACTGGAACCAACTCTAATCCCATGCAATAGTTGAATAGATAATCTCTGGCACATCCATACAGTGAAAAACTAGTCAGCGATCTAAAAAAAAAAAAAAAAAAAAAAAAAAAAAACTATTGATACCCTCAACAACATGAACAAATCTCAAAGGCATTATGAGAGGGAAAGAAGCTAGTCTCAAAAGGTTTCATTCTCTGTTAATTCATTTATATGACAGAAAACGCAAGTCTACAGAGACAGAGAACAGATCAGTGGTTGCCAGGGAGTAAGGGTGGCAGAGGAGAAAGAGTATGACTATAAAGGGATGGTACAAGGAATATTTTGTGATGATGGAAATGTTCTGTATCTTGATTATTATGGTGATGACATGAATCTATGCATGTACTGAAAATTAAAAAACTGTACACAGAAAACCAAATTATTTTATTGCATATAAATTTTAAAAAATTATGGTGGCAAAACAAAATACCAGTTTGTGATTTTTTTTTTTCTTTTTTGAGACAGAGTCTTACTTTGTCGCCCATGCTGGAGTGCAGTGGCACTATCTCGGCTCACTGCAAGCTCCGTCTCCTGGGTTCACGCCATTCTCCTGTCTCAGCGCCGGCCACCATGCCCGGCTAATTTTTTGTATTTTTAATAGAGACGGGGTTTCACTGTATTAACCAGGATAGTCTCAATCTCCTGACCTCGTGATCTGCCCACCTCGGCCTCCCAAAGTGCTGGGATTACAGGCGTTAGCCACCACACACGGCCTGATTTCTTAATTTAGCTTACTTGCTTTATTAATTAGAATAGGCAAAAAACTAGAAGCAGGCAGAGACTAGGTCAAAGATGAACTTATTATTTCTTCAGGCAGCATAACAGACCTACTTGGTTGACCCTTTTACAAAATATTGGAAGTAAGCGTGCATTTTTAAATGGCTGTAATATAACTAATAATGAGCCCAAACCATATAAATTACTTCTACTTGATAAAATTCTTCTCTTTAATGGTCACATCTGGAGTCTCTTGGTGCATATGCTTTTCCACTGTAATTCAAATATTCCATTACAAAAATTTTTAGTAAAATGTTTTTTATAAATAAAGTTTATTCCACAGTAGTTTGGACTTGACTGTTTTAAAGTATGTATGCCAAGAGGTGCAACATTAATAACCTTAGTCCTTCTGAATACCAGTACTTCTAGTCCAAGTTCTATCACTATGTAATCCCTGAGCAAATCAATAAACACCTCTACCTTCATTTTCCTCATTCATAAAACAAGAGTTTTATACTAACTCTAGGACACATTTTATCTGAAAACATCCACATTTTGTGATCCTAGTAGTATACTGCAGCCTATTTTGGAGGGACAGCTTTGGGCAGTTTTTCCTCTAAGAAAGACATGTTCTTGAAGGCCTACCTCTTCATTGCCTTATTTATTGCCCCATTAGGCAATATAAAGTTAATCTCAAGTACTATTAGTTAAACATTGACTCTGTGTCAAACTGTTAAGATAGGGTGATTATCTGCTTATAAAGGGTATTTTGATTAAATGATATATTTCTGGACAATGACAGATCCATGTTAGAATTGTAATCCTATCTCCTCTCAGCTGTATGACTTTTAACAAGCTCATTGGTTTAAATTTCTCCATCTACAAGACACAGCAGTAGCCCCTAATAAGGGTGTTGTGAAGAATAAATCAAACAGTACATGAATATACTTAACAGAATGCCTCATGCATAATAATTTACTATTATTAGAGTCTTATAAACTCCAATTTCTACTTTTTCTTGATATGAAATAATTGAGCACTGAACAGTATGTATTTTCAATACACAGTAATGATAAGCACAGCATCAGAGGTTCATCCAAAACCACACGTACTGCCACCTCTACCTTTGTAGGAGAAGGGGGCCAGGAAAAGTGTATTTGTCAGAAATATGCTGAAACTGTGAAAGAAAAGAAAAAGAAAATACATCAATTCCTTAAACTGAGAAACTTAAGTCAGTTTCACCTGTTCTGTAGTACCAATAATGTCCATGAAAATGAACATAAAAATAAAACCAAAGAAAATCTAGGAGCACTTTGAAAAACTAAAAAGTCACTGATACTTTAATTAGGCCATCCTATTCCACTGCAAAACTTTGCATTACTCAGCACACACATTTCATACATAAATCTTCCAATTTTTAGCTACGATCATTTATGTATTCTTTATTGATAACTGTGATGATTTGTAAAGAAGTCCTCCTGTACTAATTTCCCAAGGGGCCATTAAAAATAACCATAAACATGGTGGCTTAAACAACAGAAATTTATTTTCTCACAGTACTGGAGGACAAAAGTGTATAATGCTGCAGGGTCATGCGCCCTTGGGGTGGACTAGGGAGACTCCATTTCTTGCATTTCTACAGTCTCTGCCTCTGTCTTCCCATGGCTTTCTCCTCTGTGTGTCTTCCGTCTGTTTGTCTCTTATAAGGACATTTAACATTGGATTTAGGGCCCAGGTGGACAACCCAGGATGATCTTCTTATTTCAAGACTCTTAACATAATTACATCTGTATAGATTATTTTTCCAAATAAGGTAACACTCACAGTCTTCCAAGGTTTAGTACATAGTCATATATTTTTGAGTGTCACAGTTCAGCTCCAATACCCTGAAAATTACATGTTTCTGATAGTCTTTCAGCTATAGGGTCTTTCCTTTAATCTCTATTCCTTTACTTCTCATGTTCTCCTCCGACTTCCTTTCTTTTCTTTACCACCATCAATTATCATGCCTGATAGAAAATTTAAGTGAATGACTGAGTAGGAGTTACCAGTTTTTCAAAAGCTAAGGTAAGCAACTGTAGTCTAAAAAAAATGATGGTGAAGGCCTTGGTCACTAGTCCAACTATTTCTCTTCATTGATTTTAATCATCCTACAACTATGAAGAGGTTTATGTTAGAGTCCTCCAGACAATGTAGAAGTTAAAGAACTAAGATTTTTCTTGAGTAGTGAAATGACAGATCAACATAAACTGGATCTGAACATAAATCACTTGATAAAAAGTGTAAGTTGGCCAGGTGCAGTGGCTCACACCTGTAATCTCAGCACTTTGGGAGGCTGAGGCAGGAGGATCACTGGAGCCCAGGAGTTCTAGAAAAATAATAATTTTACAGTGGAGAAACTTGATAAACACTACCTCAGCCAAGATTAGTGTTAAGGTCAACATCAACAGTGATCAGTCGTGGATACCTTTAATACGATGTAATGAAAATGGCACTTTACCTCTGTGGTATTCTTTCCCCGAAGGCATAACCTATAGCCCAGGACCAATCATCAAAAAATTCATCAAGAAAAACATCAAAGAAATTCCAGTTGAAAGACATTCTATAAAATACCTGACCCGTATTTCTCAAAAGTTTCATGACTGTCAAAAACAAGGAAAATCTGAGAAAGTGTCACATGAAAGAAAGCTAAAAAAAGACAGAGTGACTAAATGGTATATGGTTTCCTGGATGAAATTCTGGAACAGAGAAAGGACATTAGGTTGAAACTAAATAAACCTGAAAAAAAGTGTAGTCTTTAGTTAAAAATAATGTATTAATATTGGTTCATTAATTGTAACAAATGTAACATATTAATGAAAGATGTTAGTAATAGGGGAAACATTAGGAGGTATGTGGCAACATTCTGTACTTCCCAAATGTTTTGCAAATTGAACTGTGCTAAAAATAAAATTTATCAAAAATATCACCCGCAGGAGATAAGATAGTTTTTATTTATTAGTTTAATAAATATTTTTGTATCCTTTCCAAGTGGCAGGAGCCAGGCAAAGACCAAGGATACAGAGGTAAGGAATAGTCAGGGATCTTACCTTAATAGACCTCAGGTCACTTAGTGAACATAGCCATTAAGCAGGTGACTAAATATAGAGTGCTATGATAGGTAGTGCTATCATATGTTGAACATGGTTATAATCTTAAGGCTTCTTTGCATTGCCTGAGTGAGGAAACTTAGTTCCCCACCCCTCCCGTCCCCTCCCCTCCTCTCTCAATCTCTCTCATCCTCCCTTCATTTCTCTCCCTTCCCCTTCCCTCAACTACTCCAGCTCACTCTCCTCTCACCTATAAAAGGTGAGTCTATCATAAAGATAGACTACCGTTTTATATTTTGTTTCAGTGTCTCATTGAATCTACCATACTGCCAGGCCCTAAGCAAGGGTTTATAAGCATTGCAATTATTATATATGATTTCATAAATGTTTGTTAAATTAAATTAGGTATCCAAAATGCTTAAATCGGTAATTTGAGGAACCGTGAAGGAGAATTTGAAAGCTAAGAGAGGAAGGAATAGTTTATAGCAGTAACTAATCTGTCTGCAAACCAAGGCTAGAAGTACTATAAAGATGATATCTTTTGCCCAACCTACTCATCAAGATGCAAAGCTCATCATTAATATAATTTACATTTATTGAGTAGGAGTTCTGTGCCGCACATACTGCATAATGCATCATACACATTATCTTAGGGAATCCACCGAGCAATCCCCTGAGATAGGAACTATTTATTCTCCCAATTTTAGGGGTGAGATAACTGTGACTTAAAGAGGTTAACTAGTTTTCTCAAGGTCGCATAATTAGCAAATGACAGCTCAGATTCAAACAAAGCTCAGTAGTTCAACTCCAGATCATACTGTCTGAAAAACAAGAATAAAGTATTGACCTCCTTTTTAGTAATAGCCTGCTTCATGGTCTAAAGACCGGGATAATTGACAGGTAAATACTTATTTTTTAACTACTTCTCTTTCTGTTGTCATTGATTTAAATAATAAATATTCATTCAATTTTTGTAAATAAAATATTTATTGTATAGTTGATCATTGTTGTAGAAATGTCAGTCAATAATTTGTGTTTTGTCAAGTTTCTTAATACACTTCAGACCCTTGAGATTAAAACGACTTCTTTTTAAATCTTTTTAAATTATATATAATTATACTATAAAATTATACTATTATTTTTATTTGTAATTATTAATATATATTTTAGTAAGACTTCTCAGGATATACTTCAGGAAAAAAATAGAATAAAACAAAAATTTAATTGTATGCCAAGAAATTGATTGATTTTCTCAAAATATACCTGCTGCTTATAATTATTATGTTATCAAATAATTTTTCAAAGGCTAAGAAATGCTAAGACATTGTTTTCAGAATTATATATTTTATTTTCAAAATTGTGGTTAATTTTATAATGTATATAGTCCAGAGGGAATAAAAATTTACTTCTTGCAATGATTAATTTTATGTTTCAATTTGACTGTGCCAAGAGGTGCCCAGATTAAACGTGTTTTTTGGTCTGTCTGTGAGGATGTTTCCGAATAAGATTAGTATTGAGTAGGTGGACCCAGTAAAGTAGATGGTACTCCTCCTCCGTGTGCCTGGGCATACTCCACTTCGCTGAGTACCTGAAAAGAATGAAAAAAAAAAAAAAAAAAAAAGCAGCAGAAGAAGGAATTCACTTTTCCCTTCTGCCTGATTGTTTGAGTTGGAACATCTATATTCACCAGCCTTGGCATTGGCACTCCTGGTTCTCAGGACTTTGGATTTGGACTGAATTATACCACCAGCTCACCTGGATCTCCAGGTTGCAGAGGGCAGATTGTAGAACTGCTCAACTTCCATAATTGCCTCTGTTAATATAAGAGTTAGCATGAACCAATTTCTTATAATAAATTTCTTCCAAAATGTATATCCTTTGGTTCTGTTTCTCTGGAGAATTCTGAATAATGCACTTATTCAGAAATTCAGAGTAAAAATTTCATAATTCTCATTTGACCTTTATTTAGACTTTAAAAGGATTGCAAATGCTTCGTCATATCTTTTATTTAAGACCAAGTGAAATGAGAGTGTTAGAAATAATTAAACTTCTTGTGACTAATTGGTATTGAATTCACTTTTGTTCAAACAATTCTAGTAATGAAAAATCTCCAAGAATACGTATGAAATAATTCATATTAAGAGATATATACAATGTTAATATAACCTAAATAATATTAGTAACCAGAGCAAGAGAAGAAAAGGTAATGATGCTTGGTCACCCTCTAGTGGCTTTTCATTAGGAATTAGCTAGGGGAAACTGCAGTAGTATGAGAACCACACAAAAAGAAAACATCTGCAAAATTTCTTTTATTAAAATAGTTATAGTTATTGGGGCTTAGTTGGTTACATTTAAACTTCATCACTTTCTAGGATGTAAGTAAACCACTGTAGAAATAGTTAATAACTTTACACTGTTTTGTCAAAAGTTAACTTGTTTTTTCTTTTAAATAAAGGAAAGAAAACATGTTTAACAGCTGCTCATGGAGAAGGGATAATCTTACTCTATACTTATGATTATTAGGGAATGTTCAGTTCATTTTATTTTATTATTCTTATTTAAAATTTACATATTTAGGAATTATGTTTATATTTTAATAATGTAACCAGAGTTCATAGTGTTATTTTCTAGATCTTAAAAATAGTGTTTTTCATGAATACATAATTGTCAGTGCCATTTTATATATGTATATTTAAATTTCACATTTCCTAAATTTTGTTTGATTCTGATCAAGGTATAAAGCATGGCTAAAATAAATTCTTAAAATTTGGAAATTAAGTAAAAACTCTAATTCTGGTTATTGAATCCTGTTTTGGCTACTTACTATGATTTGAAGCAAATAACAATAATATATTTATCTATGCCTGCATTCTCATCTGTAAGACAGAAATGTATATCTTCTGAGAAGCAAATAGTATAATATATCTCTTACCAAGTGAGAAAAGATAATTTTAGGATTTTTTCTGAATGCATTTCTATTCGCATTAGCATGAGTTTAGGGTTTTTCTTTTATTTTCAAACAAAGGAATTTGTTTTGTTCTTTAGAGTTATTTAATTTTTTATATTTATTTTTAAATTAGCATTGTTTAACCTATGCTCATAAAGAGTTGTGAAATATACATATAAAGTGGACAACTTGTGTTCCATCTGCCATGATTTACAGTTTCCAAGGTTTGTAAAAATTCTCTGTTGCTCTAAAATATGAGGATTTTGTGTAAAATATAAATTGGTAAAAAATAGTATTTAAAGGAAGGATGAAATATTGTAGATGTTTGGAGAGGGCATTAGAAATACTGTAGTTTGTCACCTTTGCCAACAGTTCTAATAAGAGATGGAAAGTGGGAAAGTCATGTAGATGCCATAGGTAGAACATTATTTTATTCATTATTGTTTACTTTAGAGCAAGAAAACAGGAACCTGTGACTAAAAAGAATCTAGATCAATCTTAGAAGTATATTTCTGTACTTTATTCATAGTACAGAAACCATTTAAGGAGTGTAATCTTTAAAACTTCTGCAATGACATATGCCCAGTTCTTGGGATTAGGTAAAGAGTAGCAATAATGCCAACATAGTTACCAAGATAACAGAACTCTAGGCATTCCCATTTCCCATAATCTGGAGGATATTTTCTCTTAAATACTTTTTCATAATCCTAAAGAAAATATATTTAAAATTAAATGCATCACAATTCCCCCCAAAATCTCCCTTCTGAGCTTCTCCAATTTCTACCTGTGGTTAGTACCACTCTACAGAACTAGAAAGCATAATTAACTTCCATCTATGTTTATTTTTTTCCTTGTGGTAAAGTTATTTTGAAAATCAACTTTTGAATCTGTTAAGCATTTTGATTATATATTTTTAAGTGTTCTACTTGATAGAAATGTATAACAAGAAGGCCATTTCTATCTCTGAAAATAAGGATAGCTGAGCCTACATGTAAAATTGTTTCTGGAATAATCCAAAGGTTTCTAAGAAAAGCAAGTTAATCCGAATTTTTAGGAAACACTGTAACCAGCAGTAATATTTGCATTCAGAGAGGAAAATAGCTTGATATACGGATAGCCAAAGTTCTGTGTTAAAAATTGAAACATAACAATCCTAATAATACTTTCAGAATTTCTTTTTTCTGACACATGGAAGAAAACCAGGAGACGGTATCTTTTAGAATGACATGAAAGATGTAGAGCTTCTCCTACCTCCTGGAGTTTTTCCACTCTTAATCATACATGCCATAAGCATAGCTGTGAGGAAACTTTCAGGAACTCTAATTCTGAAAGATATCAGAAGAATTGAGTGAGTCTGAAAGGTTTGACACTGAAAAGCCTAAGCAAGAGAAAGAAACAAAAAATGAGGGTTATGTTGCCATGGAAAGCAAAAGAGAACAGAGTATGCCTTGTAGGAGAGGAGAGTGTGATAAGGGTGATAATGCCAAATTGTATTCTATTGTGTATATCTTTATATTTTGTTCTATCTATAATATTCTTAGATTAAAAATAGCTAGTATATGTTGTCATTATGTACAAAATATGAGGATTAATCTAGTTCCTGTTGCTTCCTCTACCTTAGTCAAAAATGAGGTCTATGTCAACAACTGATTTTTAAAAACTGTGTAAAAAATTTCATGGGTCCATGTGATAGAGATTTATTTATTTAGATTTAGAATAATAGGTAATGAAGGTGCCCTCATTTGTGTTTAATGTACAGTTATTGCACGTGAATATCCTTTGCAGTATCCAGTCCCCCATCTCTTCCTGTTCATGTTACAGAACAATGTCTTCATGTTCTTTATTGTCAAATGTGTCATGCTTGATTAAAGTCATACCTCCCATCACAATAAAAAGGTAGCTGTTACTACAATGCCATGCCTCTTTGAAAACTGTTTCAATTTTCAAACAACTGAAAAAAGATCTTGCTGCCACTATGCTTTCCGAATACGATTTTAAAAATCTGGTAATGTGTTTATTCATAATGCTGCCTCATTTATCATTCTACCCATGAATGAATATTGGCTTCCAATATCTCTCTCAAAGTGTGTCACTATGCTTCATTGATCATGCTACAAATTCCAGACTAACTCAAAATATGCAGAAAATGTTAACCATATCCACTTTCTGTTCATGTTAAATTAACTGTTTTTAATTTTATAGTATATATTTCTGCTCTATTTTCTCCAACCATGTCCTCTTTAGGCAGAAATAGCTGCACCCCTAGAATACAATCTCCTTCTGGTTTAATCACTCATTAGTGGTGAATATAGGCCAAGGATCATGTTTAGATTCTCATTTACACAAACAAAAATGTTCAGCCCTCCTCTGTCAGATCTTAAAAATAAACATGGTGTCACAAATTGGCCAGAGACCAGAGAGGACATCAAAATTAGTAAAAAACCTTCTTACTTCAGAGCACATGTTAAACCCAACAAAGCACGTAGAAAACTGAATATTAGAACTTTTGAAGTAACAGGAATTAAAATAACTAAATCCTATTAGCTTCTTACAAGAGGGCTCCTACTATAGTCTTATTTAATAAAATTAGAACAATTAATATTAAATATATCATGTATGTATGTGTATATATATGTGTGTCAAATAGGATGTTAAGAGATGATTTTTGCAGCAGAAGGAAAATAGAATTTGATATTACAATAGCTGCCCTCAAAGGAACTTATAATTTGGAAGATGAATGTATACACAAGTGCAAAAAGCAACAAACATAGACTGACAGTGGGAAGTACAGGGTTCTGAATATGCTTTAGATTGTTAAAGTAAGACATGTCTACTACAAATATCTGAATCCTTTATGAATTAGAGAGAGATTACAAATTGGATTTCATAATAGTATCCGATTGCAAAAATTATTGTTTTATTTTAGCATATTTAAGTGTCCTCCTCTGTCCTTTGTTACAGGACCAGTGTCTGTTTTGGAGGCATGGAGTTGGAATTGAGTTGGAGAGATGATGGTAACAGTAGCTTCTAAATATGAACCTGATGCTTATACAACCATTATACCAAAAGTAAAGGTAGCTGTTTAATTCCTTTCTGTGGAGCATGGAAGATTCAATAGGCCATTCATAGTTGAATTTGAATATGTAATAGGCCATTCATAGTTGATAGCTTTGGGAAAATGAACTAATTTCTTTACATCTGCATATCCTCTTATATAAAAGGGGATACAAGCATTCAACATCCAAGGCTGCTATGAGGACCAGGTGCAAAGAAGACCTTTTAACACATATTGACCCCTCCCCTGCTTCCTGATTTTCTAAATTATCCATGTGTAATACACTTATTCTCTTAAGGTTGTCCTTTATATTTCTTTTTAGACTAATTTTATCTGCACAATTTTAGGGACTAAAAAGAAGAATGTACAACATAGTTTGTCCAGAAACACGAGTAGATGACTCTTCTTATAGTCAAATTTTGTAGTCCATAAAACATGCAAAATATTTAGTCTATGACAATTTCAGAGCAATGAGACACAGTAGATTCAACCATAATTGAAATCAAAATAATTACCACAGAGATGTATTATTTTTTCCCATATCCTCAGAATAGTAAATCTTTTAAGGCAACTGTAGACACTAGTTAATTTCCTATGGGAGAATGTTCTCTGTGGCATTTATAATAAAATCTTCCTTACTAAACTCTACTTATTCTCAATGATATTTTTTTTTATGAAATAAATGTGGCATTCTCAACCAAAGTTAGGAAAGCATAACAATTATGTTTCTCTTTAAATTAAGCTGCTTTCCATCCCAAAAGCAAATACACAGTCCTATTAGGCAACCTGGGACATAAAGGAGCCATTTGGTGTCTTGTTTAACAGACAAAGACAACTGCAGGGCAACCAAAAGACAGATTTATATCCTGTTAAGAATAGCAGGAAATATTTTAGTTTACAGCAGTATGACACCACTTGTGGTTTCCTTAGGCATACAAGACAAGTCAACTCAAGCCTGTGGATTTTTTGGGTGAATGGAAATAACTCCCTTCTGTGCTTGTTTTTCACTGGAATGCTGACATGTGCAATGCTTGAAAATTCAGATCATCCAGAGTTTACCCTGGCACTTGTAAAGAAGAAACTATTTCAGTAGTACTGCAGTGTCCATTTTCAAGTGAGCAAAAGTGTAGTATGGTAGATGTAGAGAAGAGAAATCACGATTACCTGTTATTTTTCTTAAACTCAGCAGAAATAGTAGAAGAGAACAATCAAGAAATACTATCCCTTCTATTAAAACACTAGAATATAGACAACTTATAAATTTTAGATTAAAATTCTTCATACAGATCACTAGTTCTCCACAAATGTGAACCTTTCCAAGTCTGTGACTGTGGAAATACTTTGGTCATTCAAGGGCTGTGGCTGTGAGCTATATGTATGTTGTCTGCGTGAGCAAAAATGCTGCCCAGTGAAAAATCAAGTGGAATATGGAGGAATAATTGGCAGTAAAGATAACTGTTTGCTGAGTGCCTAAGATGTGCCAAGCAACTTAAACTCTGTTTGGTTAGGGTTAAGGTAGTCGCTAATTATAAAATTGAGCTGTGGAACCCTGTTAGGGAAAGAAGTTGTTTCAATGTTGGAGTCAGTGAGGTGCCGCTTGTCGGAGAGGTCCCGCTTGTCAGAGAGGTCCCTTGAGTTCCATAATTTTCTTTAGTTCTGAATGAATCCCTGGTTTGTTTGTTTTGTTTTATTCAAAACTTATATGTCTCACATGTCTCTCAGGCTGGATTTTCTAGGAAGCATATGCCATATTTAATGTCTTTAAAACATGCATTCTGTCTGACCTTACATTAACTTTAGGATACATTTTTTTCTATAGGCCAGGAACATTGCTCAATATTTTCAACTATGACTTTCAGTAAAAATGCAGAAACATTTTTATAGTGGATGATTTTTATACTTTCATCAATGCTGAGAGTTGAAAGACAATCTTTTTTTTTTTCTTTTTTTTTTTTTTTTGAGATGGAGTCTCACTCTTTTGCCCAGGCCGGACTGCAGTGGCGCTATGTCGGCTCACTGCAAGCTCCACCTCCCGGGTTCACGCCATTCTCCTGCCTCAGCCTCCCAAGTAGCTGGGACTACAGGTGCCCACCACCGCGCCCGGCTAATTTTTTTTTTGTATTTTTAGTAGAGACGGGGTTTCACCATGTTAGTCAGGATGGTCTCGATCTCCTGACCTCGTGATCCGCCCACCTCGGCCTCCCAAAGGTCTGGGATTACAGGCGTGAGCCACCGCGCCCGGCCGGGTTGAAACACAATCTTAACACCGAGAAGGCATTTTTGAAATGGGAGGTTTTAATAATGTGGTTCAAGTGTATTGCATATTGAGCATTTAGTCTCACCAAGAGCCGAAGATTTTAGGTCACAAGGAGGTACTATTTCAGTGAGTTCATAAAGCTGCATCTCTCATACAACTTATTTTTCCAAGGAAGACTTTATCAAAAGCTGAATCACAATGTATTCTTATTTATACTTCCTGAAATGTGAAATACCAATATTCTTTAGAGTTTGAAATGGGACTTATAGTCATCCAAAACCAGGACCCCTGGAAGCAGAGACTGGACATTGGCTTCTTTCTCCACCTCAGAGTAGGAGGTTTTCCACTTCTCCATTGAGATATGTTCCAGGTCCAGCTGAAGAAGGCAAAAAATATTCTTCAGATAACTTGTGTAGGCTAACACATGGAGAAATGTGGATTTTCTAAAATTTAATAAAAACCTTGCCAGACTTGGTAGAAAAATAAGAAAATTTTACAAGAGACCAATCTCGCTGACACATATTAATTCAAAAAATACTAAGTGAAATATTAGCAAACAAAATATATCACCACATTTAAAAATAATAAAGCATTCTGTAGGTTGTCTCATCACTTTGTGGAGTGCATCCCTTGCTATGCAGAAGGTTTTCAGCTTGATGTGATCCCATTTGTCTATTTTTATTTTGGTTGCCTGGACTTTGGAGTTCTTATTCAGGAAATCTTTGCCCAGTCCAATGTCTTAGAGTGCTTCTCCAATGTTTTCTTCTAGAAGTTTTAGGGTTTCCGGTCCTAAATTTGTCTTTAATCCATTTTGAGTTGATTTTTGCATGTGACAAGAGATAGGGATCTAGCTTCATTCTTCTGTATGTGAATATCAATTTTCCCCCTACCATTTATTAGCCTGTCCTTTTCCCAATATATATTCTTGATGACTTTACCAAAAATGAGTTGACTGTAAATGCATGGACTTATTTTGGAGTTCTCTACCGTGTTCCACTGGTTTATGTGTCTGTTTTTATACCAGTACCATGCTGTTTCAGCTACTGTAGCCACTATAGCTTTGTGATATAATTTGAAGTCAGGTAATGTGGTGTTCTTTTTGCTTAGTATTACTTTAGCTATTCTGGATCTTTTGTGGTTCTATACAAATTTTAAGCCTTTTTTCCCGTTTCTGTGAATAATGTCATTGGTATTTTGATAGTATTGCAATGAATCTATAGATTGCTTTGGATAGTATTGACTTTTTAATAATATTGATTCTTCCAATATATGAACATGGAATATCTTTTCATTTTATTGTGTCCCCTTAAATTTATTTTATCAATGTTTTATGGTATTCCTTGCAGAAATCTTTCACTTCTTTGATTAAATTTATTTCTAGGTGTTGGAGGAAAATACTTGTAAATTGCTCATTTGACAAGAGATTAATATCCAAAATATATAAGGAGCTCACACAACTCAATAGCAAAAATGAGGGAAATATCTGATTAGACATTTTTCAAAAGAAGACCTACAAATGGCCAAAATTCATATGAAAAAGAATACTTGACATTACCAGCCATCAGAGAAATACATATCAAAACTACAATGAGATATCACTTCATCCCAATTAAAGTGGCTTTTTCTTAAGAAGACAGACCATAACTGACACTGGCAAGGATGCAGGGAAAGGGGAATCATCGTACACTGTAGGTGAGAATGTAAAGTAGTACAGCAACTATGGAGAACAATATGAAGGTTTCTCAAAATCCTAAAAACAGAGCTACCATATAATCCAGCAATCCTACTGCTGAATATATATCCCAAAAAAAGAAAATCAGTATATCAAAGATATAGCTCCACTTCCATGTTTATTGCAGCACCTTTTGCAATAGCCAGGATACAGAATCAACCTAAGTATCTGTCAGTGGATGAATGGATAAAAATATGGTATATCTACACAAGGGAATATTATTCAGCCACAAAAGTGAAATTCTGTCATTTCCAACAACATGAATGAAACTGGAGGACATTATGTTTGGTGAAATAAACCAGGTAGATAAAGAGAGATATGTGTTCTCCTTCAAATGTGGAAGCTAAAATATTAGAACTCAGGAGATAGAGAGTAGAATAATGGTTATCAGAGGCTTGGAAGGGTAGTGGGGAGGGAGGGTAAAGGTGGAATGATTAGTGGGCACAAAACCTCTAGATAGAAGGAATAAGCTTAAGCATTTAGTAGTACAGTGTGAGGACTATAGTTAACAATCATTTATTGTATATTTCAAATAACTAGAAGAGTGGAATTGGAATATTTCTAACATAAAGAAATAATAAATGCATGAGGTGATGGTAATCTGAATTATCTTGATTGGATCATTACACACGATATGCTTGCATCAAAATGTTACATGTACCCACAAATATTTAAGTGTTAGATATTCAAAAAAATTAAAAGTAAAAAAACTAATGAGAAAAAACATGACAAAGTGATATTTGTTATAGGAATCTAAGGGATATTCAATATTAGAAAACTGTAAATTGAAATCTATCAATTCAAAAGGGTATAGTAAGAAAATAATACTAGCCTCTTCTTAGGTATAGGAAGGCCTAAAATGTCAATTCATATTTAAAAACCCAAATAAATAGAAATTGATGAACTCCTATTTAACATGATACTTTACAGATACAGTAACTCAAGAACAAGTATCTTACTTAATGGTAAAGTAGCAGAGACTCTCTAGTAAAATGAGCTGTACAAGGATGCCTATTAGCTTCACTGTTATTTCACACTAAGTTGCAAATAGTAGCCAATAAAATAGAGAACAAAAGCATTTAGTGACAACAGTTTTGAAGAGTTAATACTATTTTTATTTACAGATTATACAATCATATATCAGAAAAACTAAGAAAGTATCAGTGCAAAAATACAACAAATAATTGGTCAATATATAAAAATAAATAGTCTTCATACAGGTAAATAAAACCAGTTAGAATATTTAATGGAATAAAAAGAAATCCCTCTTAAGTTGCAAAAAACAAAACATAGTCAGCTAAACAAAAATACAAAAAAATTTCCAAACTTGCCATAAGCATAAAAAGAAATGTCCCAAACCTACGTGACAAAAACTATAAAATACTCCTGTAAGGTGCAAAAGTTGAAATAAATAAATACAAAACAACTTATATTGCTGAAGAGAAAAACAGATTCAAAGTGATGTCAATCCCTTCTAGGTTAATTTTAAAATTTTAAATAATTCCAATAACCATACCACTATAATTTTTTTTCTGGAGATGAAAATTGATTATAAAGTTCATTTAAAAGAATGGACAAACAACAAATGGTTAAGAAAAACCTTGGGGAGGGGGTACAATAGCATAGGTGATAAACTATTGTCCTTAGCAGATATTAAAGCATCTTATATTTTTTCTCTATCATTAAAAGGATATGGTGTGCTTAATTGACTGGACATACCAAAAATAGAACAGAAAACAAACTCCAGAAATAGACCCAATTCCATATGAATATTTAAAATAAGACAGTGGTGGCTTTTCAAATATATGAAGTCAAGACAGACATTTTAATAAATGGTATTAGAAATCCATATAAAATAAGATAAATTGCATCTGTTCTGTCATGACAAATTCCAAATTAATCAGAAACTTAAATGTAAAAAGTCAGATTATAAAAGAACCAGAGGAAACATTAGTGAATTCTTCTATAAATTGGGAAATAGAAAAATTCTCCTATGACTCAACACCCAAAAGTAATACTGAAAAACATGGACACATTTGACTACATAAAAAGCATTTTTACATTTTATAAAAATGCCAAAATCAATTTTTTAAAGGACAACCTGGGAATAAAAAAATTTCCAACTTAGATCACTAACAAAATATCTATCTACCTGTATATTATCTATCTATCTATCTATCTATCTATCTATCTATCTATCTATCTACCTATCTATCTATCTATCTTCTCAAAAGACTAGAGTGAAAGACTAATGGTACTGTAGAAAAATGGACAATGTATCTGGACAGTTCTAATAAAAGCAAAGGCAAATGGTGTATAACTAATTAAACACAAATTCTAACTCTACTGTCATACCTTTCCTCACTTAAAATACTGTGTTAGTGGCCACGCATTATGGCCCAACCTGTAATCTCAGCACTGTGTGAGGCAGAGGTGGGAGGATCACTTGAGGCCAGGATTTCAAGACCAGCCTGGACAAAATAGTGAGACCCTCTCTCAGAAAAAAAAAGAAAAGAAAAGAAAAAGGAAAGCTGGGCTGACCATGGTGCCATGCGTCTATGGTTCTAGCTACTCAGAAGACTGAGAGGGGAGAATTTCCTGGGCCCAAGAGTTTTAGGTTGCAGTGAATCTTAATTGTACTACTTCACTCCAGTCTGGGCAACAGAATAAGATCTTGTTTCTTAAAAAAAATTAAATAAATAAAATAAAAATTAAAATACTCTCTTAGTGATCTCTGTAGAAACTGAACTTTTCTATATTGCCAATTGAAATGTGAAATAGTTCATCCCTATTGAGGGGAATTTGTCAATATCTAGCAAGAGTATATATGCATTTTCACTCAGATTCATAGCTCCTATTCCTAAATGCACACACACACACAAAATTATTCCCAATGGTATCTATTACTGTATTATCTGTAGGAGCAAAACATAGGAAATAATTCAGGTGTCCATCAATAGTGAACTGTGATGATATATTCAGACAAGAGAGACTCTGAGATGTAAAAAGGAATGATGGCTATCTCTACGTGGTGCTATGCAGTGAACTCCAGCAAGTATTGTAAATCAAAAATAGCCAGGTGGGAAAAAAAAGATGTGCATCCCAAGCATCCCAATGCATATCTGCATTTATTTAGAGTAAAAATTGAACAAAATATGAAAAATATAATGGCTACTTATGAGGAAGAGAGGAAATTGTATAGAGGCACAAAGATAGAAACTTGAATTTCTCTAAATATACACACTATGCTAGAAGAGACTTGAGTATCTGTGGATTTTAGTATGCACAGTGGTACTCAAAATAACCCCCCCATTACAATCCTCCCCCCAAATTACAGGGAGGACTGTAATTTGTTTTGGAAACATTAACAAAATTCAGTAAACAACTATATTAAAATTAAAGCGAAATAAATAAATGAATAATACATGAATAAATGACCCTAACTGTGTATGGATGTGAATTCATAACTACATAGGAATAATTTCAAGTGATTTTGTCAGACCTTAATTTAATGGTACAGAGTAGGCTATATTCTGAGGCTAAAAAGACTTGCACAATCCCAACAATCATATTATGTTGGTATGTTTTTTGTATGCGTGTGCATACATATACACCTGAATATATTCTAAATATATAAATAACAGAGTACATTGTATTCTTTGACATATTATATATGAAATGTCATTAAGAGAAAACCAGAGATACAAAAACGGAGTCAGAAAAAAACATGTGCATCAAAAGAGTTTCAAGAACCTGACCTTTCACATCAGCCTTTCAACAAATAATTACAAGGCGTGTTCAAAAGCAAGAAAAAAGAGTTTGAAGAGACAAAGCAAACATTAGAACTAGGCTTATATGTGACAAGATTTCAGAAATCTTATACAGGAAGCTTAAAATAACTATGATTAGGCCGGGCGCTGTGGCTCACGCCTGTAATCCCAGCACTTTGGGAGGCGGAGGCAGGCGGATCACGAGGTCAGGAGAGCAAGACCATCCTGGCTAACACGGTGAAACCCCGTCTCTACTAAAAATACAAAAAATAGCCGGGCGTGGTGGCGGGCGCCTGTAGTCCCAGCTACTCAGGAGGCTGAGGCAGGAGAATGGCGAGAACCTGGGAGGTGGAGCTTGCAGTGAGCTGAGATCGTGCCACTGCACTCCAGCCTGGGCGACAGAGCGAGACTCTGTCTCAAAAACAAAAACAAAAACAAAAAAAACTATGATTAATATGCCAAAGTTACTAATAGCGAAAGTTGATAATATGCAAAACTCGATGGATAATGTAAATATAGAGATATAAACTCCAAGGAAGAACGAAAGGAAATGCTAGAAATCAAAAGCGCTGTGACAGAAATTAGGAATACCTACGTGGCAGGGGAGTTGATAAGCTTCCATATGACAGCGGAAACTTCCCTAATGAAATTCAAAAAAGTATGATAAAAGTATGAAAAATGGCACAGAACATCCTGGAACTAGAACATTTAGAAAAAAATAAATATAAGCATAGTGGGAAGACTAGAAGAAGAGAGAAAGGAATAGAAGAAATATTTGAAATAACAATGGCTGAGAATTTTAAAAATTAATGACAGACATCCAGACATCAAACCACAGATCTAGGAATCTCAGAGAACACCAGGCAGGATACATACCAAAAAGTCTGTACCTAGGTCTATCATATTCAAGCTGTAGAAAACCAAAAACAAGAAGAAAATTTTTGAAAGAAGGCGAAGGGAAAAAAACAAACAGCAAAATACCTTATGACCTTAGCTATAGAGGAAACTATGCAAACAAGAGAGTACCATGAAATATCTAAAGTATTAAAAGAAAAAAACCCAACTTAGAATTCTATATCCAGTAAGATTGTCCTTCAAAAGTGAATGAGAAATAAAGACTTTCTCAGACAAACGAAAGCTGAGGAATGTCATTGCCGGCAAGTCTGTCCTACCAGAAATGTTAAAAAAATTCATAAAAGAAAAATTATAGAGGTCAGAAACTTGGATCTACATAAAGAAAAAAAAAGGGTCAAAGAAGGAATTAACGAAGGTAAAATAAAATCTTTTACTTGCCTTATTCTAAATTGATTTAATAGAAAACTACTCAAAAGAATAATTGTAACAATGCATTGGGTTATTATAGCACATGGATAAGTGAAATGAATGACAGCAGTGTTAAAGGGAAGGGAGGGAAGAATTGGAAATACTCAATTATAGGTAAGTTGAACTTTATTAAAACTAATAATTTCTGCTGTGTAAAAGATACTGTAAAGAGAATGAAAAGAAGCCATATACTGGGAAAAATTATTTTAAAAAACTCCTATCTGATAAAGGACATATATCACAACGATAGCAAGAGCTCTCAAAACTCAATAAGAAAACAACCCAACTAAAAAATGGGTAATAGATTTGAACAGGCTCCTCACCAGGAGGATATGCAGATGGTAATTTAGCTCATAAAAATATACACAAAATCATTTTTCATTAAGAAATTACAACTTAAGGCTGGGCACAGTAGCTTATGCCTGTAATCCTAGTATTTTGGGATGTTGAGGTAGGAGGATCCCTTGATGCCAGGAGTTCAAGATCAGCCTGGGCAACAAAGCATGATCCCACCTCTATAAAAAATAAAAATATCAGCCAAGGGTGGGAGGAGCGCTTGAGTCCAGGAATTCGATGCTACAGTGATCTATGATTGCACCACTGTGCTCCAGTTGGGGGGACAAAGTGAGGCTGTCTCAAAAAAAAGGAAAAAATTGGAACTTCACAACATAAAACAGTAATGACATCACTACACACCTATTAGAATGAGTAAAATAAAAAAAAATGCCAAATGCTGGTAAGGGTACAGAGCATCAGATATTCTCATTCTTTGTTGTTAAGAAGGCAAAACGGTACAATTACTTTGGAGAAAGGTTGGCAATTGTTTTGGAAGGTAAACATAGTTTAACCACTTACTCTAGCAAGCATGCCCTTAGGTATTTACCCAATTGAGTTGAAAACTTTTGTCCACACAAAAGCCTTCATGCAAATGTTTACTGGTCTTTTATTTTTAATTGACCCAAACTGGAAGCAAGCAAAATGTCCTTCAATAGGTGAATGTATAAACAAACTGTGGTACATCTATACTAGGAAATATTATTCAGCTGTAAAAAGTTATCAAATCATAAAAGACATGGACACATGCATATTACTTAAATGAATATTGCTAAGCGAAAGAAGCCAGTTTGAAAAGGCTACATACTCTGCTTAAAAATATGTCATTCTGGAAAAGGGAAAATTATAGCGGCAATGAAATATCAGTGGTTGCCTGGAGCTTAGGATATGGGGACTTGGTAAATAGGTGATGCGTAGATGATGTTTAGGCTGGTAAACCCATTCTGTATTATACCGTAATGATGCATACATGCCATTACACATACATGCCATTATGCATTTGTTAAAACCCACAAGAGTTTACAGCCCAAAGATTTAGCTTTAATACATGAAATTTATGTGTACATATATATGTGTGTGTATATATATGTATATATATACATATACACACACACACACACACACACACACACACACACACACACATATATATATTTAGGGAGTCAGAGGATCCCAGGAAAGAATGCAGGCTGTCACCAGACAATCTAACTGAATTAAAAACGCACAAGACAATCTCACTTAGTGTAGTGGTATCTACTTTAGTAACTTTAGAAATAAATGGAGTTTGTATGATTAAAGGCAAAAAAACAGCATGCATAAGTGTTGTATTCTAGTTGATAAATTTGTGTCCCATATAGGTATAGGCTAGCAACTGTGACATAGTTACACATGTAAACTGGCATGGGGCAATAAATAAATGGATGTTAGATAGTGGGAGCCAATTTTCTCATTGCTGGAATGGGAATTTTTATATAAATAAGGGGAAAAGGCTAAAATGATTCAAGTCATAATGGATTAGAATTGGACACATTAGTATGAACTTATGTCTAATGTAATATAGATACAGATGATAACATCTAGAAATACTTATAGGTACAAGTTGAGCATCCATCACCTGAAAATCTAAAACCCAAGCTGCTCTGAAAACCAAAAGTTTCTGAGAACCAACATAATGCCACAAGTAGAAAATTCCCCACTTGACCTCATGTGACAGATCACAGTCAAAACACAGTTAACACTTTGTTTCATACAGAAAAATATTTAAAAATATTATATGAAGGCCGGGCGCGGTGGCTCATGCCTGTAATCCCAGCACTTTGGGAGGCTGAGGAGGGCGGATCACGAGGTCAGGAGATTGAGACCATCCTGGCTAATACGGTGAAACACTGTCTACTAAAAATACAAAAAATTAGCTGGACATGGTGGCACGCGCCTGCAGTCCCAGCTACTAGAAAGGCTGAGGCAAGAGAATCGCTTTAACTCAGGAGGCGGAGGTTGCAGTGAGTGGAGATCGCGCAACTGCACTCCAGCTTGGCAACAAAGCGAGACTCCGTCTCAAAAAAAAAATTGTACCAAGTTATCTTCACGCTATGTGTATAAGGTATACATGAAACATAAATTTCATGTTTGGAATTAGGTCACATCCCAGAGATATCTATTTTTGTAAATGCAAATATTCCAAAATCCCCCCAAAATTCCAAAATTCAAAACTCTTTCAGTCCCAAGAATTTCAGATAAGAGATACCCAACTTCTGTGCATATATACATAGCTTGGTACACATACATATATTTATTTGTTGTGTCAGATGAGACAGCCTAAAAGAAATGAGACCCCAATAGCAATGGGTGGATCTAGTACCCAGATCTTGAATTCTAATATCGTTCTCCAATTAAGGAATCAGGGCTCCTTGGAGAAAATGGCTGATTCTAGAACTGGGAAGAAATATTCAAGAGGAGCCTAGATCATCTTGTCGTGCCAGAAAGTAAGAAAGTATTAAATTACCAAAACCAAAATGAAAACCAAAACGAAACCCCCAAAATATCTTACACTGGTTTGTGATTGGGGTATGTCAAAGGGGCACAGGAGCTCACTGAAAGAGTTTCCAATGACCAAAGCTGAAACTATTTGAGTAATAAATAAAGAAGCACTGTATTATAATCTAAAACATAACATAAATATCTGAATCTATAAGAACTGAATAAATAAGTTAATGGGAGAGAAGAGATAAATCTCCCATGCAGAAGAACCCCAAAGAAATAATGCAGAAACTCCACCCCAAACGAAGTTGCATGAGTCCCCACAACTTAGTGTGAGCTTCAAATCATGTCTTCTTTATCAAAGGTACAGTACAGCAAAGAGGGAAATTAAAAGAATTACTTTACAAGGGAGAAACCTGACAAAAGTGCCTTCTACTAGGTAATTAAGGTCAACATCAACAGTGATAAGTCAGGGTGATAATACGTATCCTTAATATGACATAATGAAAATGGCCCTTTGCTTTCACAGTCTTCTTCCCTCAAACCCATAACCTCAGTCTAATCGTGAGAAAAACATCAAACATTTAAATTGAGGGACAACCTACAAAACATCTGACTCAATACTCATCAAAACCATCAAGTAATTAAAAAGAAGGAAATTCTGAAAAATTGCCACAGGCAAGAAGAGCCTAAAGAGCTGTGACAAGATGTATACACAATGTGGTAATCTGAGTAAGATCCTAGAATAGAGAAAAGACATTAGGTGAAAACAAGAAAATCTGAATAACATATGAACTTGAGTTAATAATAATTTATCTATCTATCTATCTATCTATCTATCTATCTATCTATCTATCTATCTATCTGTTTATCTATCAAGACAGAGTCTTGCTCTGTGGCCCAGGCTGGAGTGCAGTGGTGCCATCTCGGCTCACTGCAGCCTCTGCCTCCTGGGTTCAAGCTATTCTCCTGCCTCAGCCTCCTGAGTAGCTGGGATTACAGGCACCCCTAACCACACCTGGCTAATTTTTGTATTTTTAGCAGAGACAAGGTTTCACCATGTTGGCCAGGCTGGTCTCAAACTCCTGACCTCAAGTGATCCACCCGCCTCAGCCTCCCAAAGTGCTGGGATTACAGGCATGGTTCATTAGTTCTAATAAATTTACCATACTAATGTAAGATGTTAATAATTGGGGGAATTGTGTGCAAGGTTTATATGGGAACTTTCTGTAATGTATACTCAATCAATCTGCAAATCTGAAACTGTTCTAAATAATAAAACCTATTATTAGGCTGGTTGAAAAGTAAAGTGGTTTTTGCCATTAATTTTAAGGCCAAAAGCTGCAATTACTTTTGCACCAACCTAATAATAAAAAGAGTTTCAAGGGACTTAATAATAATTACAGTGTATGGATCTATTATGAACCCAGATTTAACCAACTAACTATATAGTCACTTATGAGACAATTGCAAACTGGAAGGGTGACTATTTTATAATAAGGCATTATTCTTTCTTTAAGTTATAATAATGCTATTATGATTATGGGCAAAACACTATTTCAGAGATGCAAACCGAAGTATTTAAAACTAAAATGATAGGATGTTTGGATCGTCCTCAAAGTAATCCAGTGGGTTATACTTCCTGTGGGAATATAGACAAAAAAAGATTGTCCGAGAATGTTGGAGCTGGATAATGGCTACATGGAAGTTCATTACACTACTTTTTACTTGATATATGCTTAACATTTTCTATCAATATTTTTAAAAATTATAATTCATATTAGAGAGTTATAATGAGTCTTTGTCTTTAGTAATCAAATATATTATCTCTTCTTGTGAATTGTTTCTTCAGTTATTTAAGCAAGTGTTCATCTATGATAATATAACTGTGCTGTATTTCTCAAAAAATAATTTTAAAAAGGGAGAAAGAAAATATTTCTGATAGAGTTTAAAGAAATATCTTGTATACCTGTGTGTTCAGTGGCATGGGTTCAGTTAACTTGTTTGTTATGTTTGTTACCTGTGTTAAAATAATAACCATTCAATCCTCTCTCATCTGCAGACCAGCACTAATCACTAACGTGTTTCGAGTAAAACATAAATGTGTTCTGTGTCACTTTCCCAACAGCATCTTCATATTCCAATAAAAAGTGATTTAAGTACTTAATTAGTCTTGGGTTAATTTATCTAATCATTTAAAAATTATGTGATAATCTTAGCTGCTCTTATTGTCTATTGATATGTGTTTCTTGTATTCAAAATATTCTGTAAAGTTTATAAGTATTTAAGTCAAATATTTATTACTTACTCAAAATGCAATATATTTCACCTTTTTTTTCTACTAAGGCAATGCTTCAAAAATTAAGATTGTTGATAATTCATAGTTTAAAAATTTGCTTCAGTTAATTATTGTTTTGGCAAAGCCTCCTTCATTTCTAGCAGTTAGTTCCAGTGCTATGTTTCTGTCAAGGCATGTTTGGTACTTCCCAAGAGGTTTATTCTGTTGCCAAGTAAAGACACTTAAGCAAACAAAAAAGCCTGTATTTTTTTGGCCATATCTGATTGACCAAGGAGATTTTAGATCAGGAAAACTTACATGAAGCATATTCTGATTAGCTAAAGGTAACAAAGGCAAACTGTACTATAAGATCTTGGAGTCTTAGGGAAGATATTCTTGATAAATATATTAGAATTGCCAGGCAAACATTTTAATTCATTTCAAATTGGTTTTCCTAAGAATATTTTGAAGCTTATGTGCATATATTAATGGCTCACAAGTCGATTGAGTGAAAAAGGGGACCTGTTGTGTTCCACAGTGTTCTTGGAAGACAGTCATATTGGCTACCACTGTTGACTTGTTCCCTGATTGGTATCAAGCCAACCTACATTGCTTTTCTGAGTAAGCAGTTTTCTAAAACAAAATCTTTTTGTTGTGCTTTAAGAGACACAGGGTACTTTTTTTTCCCTCTTAGAACTGCGTATGGCCACCAGGAGGCAGATATCTATTACTTATTATTTGTCATATTTATAGAAATAAAGATTATAAAATAGAAATATAGAAACATAGAAAAACACAGAAATATATAAAGATATACTTTTATTTTTTACTTGTGATATATGAAAGACTGGTTTAATTATTGTTAAGTAACCTGGCTTTCCTATCTGATTGAGAAATATGCTTTATTAAACACAGGTATTTATTCAAAGACACTTATAGTAAATATTTGATTACCCAGAATGTCTGTTATGTGGAGTTTTCTTAGGTCTGGGAGGAAAATACTTTTTATTTTACTATTGTATAAATAATTTTAAAAGTTAGCTTTTCTAGTTGAGTAAATAGATTGACAATCATCATAGCCCCTGTATATCTTGTTAAGAATATGTGAGTTTCAGGACTATCTTTTCAGCCAGAAAATACTTCATCAGTGTGAATGAATAACATGTCAGTGTTACGTTAATCACATAATTAATACTATATGTGAAAGTAGGTATTTATTTAAAGACAGCTTTCATGATATATCTAACTAGCAGAAGAGGAGTCTCTCTTAGGCCAGAAACTGGAATGGGAGGAAGAGCCTACAGCTAAAAAGGGGAAATTTTCTAGACAGTACCTAATCTTTCTTTGGAGGACCCCATGCACAAAAACAAAGGCCTGGAGATCCTGGGCTGAGGTTAACTAGATTATAAAAATTTTAAAAAATTAAAAAGAAAAATCTTCCTTTAGTCAGCTGGTCAATCTATACTTTCTGTTTTTCTTCCTTTTGTTCTTCCTCAATGTTTACCAGACTCTGCCTGGTCTCAGTTTTACTCAGGGAGCCAAGAGAATGGGATTTTATCTGCACTTAAATCAGAAAATTATCAAGAAAGTAGCTGTCAGAGGTGCCAAAGGAAATGTCATCAAATGACTAAGTCTGTCCGATGCTTCTTACTGTCCTTCCAGTGCCAATCTCTGATGGCTTTATATTTTATATAATTAAGAGAATTTATGCCCCCTTCTACTATCTAGTGACATTGTGAAACTGCAAAGATAACAGTTGTTAAGAAAAAGTTAGGACTGAATTTCTTATGTTGACTTGAAGATAGTCCTGAAGTATTCTCTCTCTCTCTTTGTCTGTCTCTTTTTCTCTGTGTCTGCATTTCTTTCTCTTCATTTCATAACTCTTGATTCAAATAGTTAATAATACTTTGCTCCACCAAATTTGGATTTTCTACACTAAACTAGAGGAAACCCTCTAATATAAATATTTGGTTTGCTGGGATGCAATTAAACTGAGTTTTATGACTGTGGTTAAGTCATTGGATAGCAAGCATCTTGAAAATATCTGACACATATTAGGTGGAAACTCCTTCATATCTGTTCAGTAAATAAATGAATAAAATCTCTGTGCAGATGAGGGTACTAATTTATGAGAGCTAAAAGCCATTTGACTGCTCTCTGAGTCATTTAAGACTATAATCAACATATCTCATATAACGACAAAACAACAACCATATTAGAAGCTAATATTTATTTACATAAAGTGCCAGGCACTGTTCCCAATACTTTACATTTATTGATTAATCTCAACCTTTTAACATTCTTCTTAGGAGCTATCAGTCAACATTCCTAAGAGATGCTATATTATTTCCTTTTACAGATAGGAAACTGAGACTGGGATTGGTGAAGTAAATTGTCTAAAATCATACATTTAATGAGTAAGGAGTATAGATTCTGAGGCTATGGCGATTAAAATAAGCTTTTCATATATATTTTTTTCCAAGTGTTTTCTAAAATTGTCAGTCATTTGGAATTCCACTGGATAGACAGATGACAAATCAAGGTGTCTCTCTGATATTTGGGGAACTCGTAAAATTTCTGATTCTCATGGTGGCAGCAGTTAGTGGAACTGGGTACCACCCACCACCTCTCTCCTAGTTGATGAATGACTCAGAGGTGTCATTCAGTTGATGAATAATAGAGGTGAAGACTACTCTTACCACCAGCATTATTTATGCATCCCTCCTCTCTTACTTTGCCTTGTACCACCTGTTCCTCGCCAATACCGAGGGGCTCCATACTTCCAACAAACTTTAGACTGAATCATATCTAGCAGCTTGAGTCTGGAGCTCATTTCTTTTTTTTCTCTTCCTCCCAAGTAAAGGTGGGTAGTGGCTGAGAGGTGTGCAGGAAGTGCCGGGTAGAGAGATTGAGGAAGAAAGTTGAAACTGGGAGGATGCAGAATGGAGAGCAACTGATTAGGCATTCTTGAAAATTATAAAAATCATGAAGAGATAAAATGAAGGAGAATAGTGATATGTGAGTAGGAGGAGAGGAATGTGGAGAGACACAATGTAAGTGAGGAAGCTCAAGTAGGAAACTGGCAGAAGCAGGCAGGTGGGCTGAGTAGGATGGAGTCAAGAAGGAAGACAGCTGTATTAGGATATTGTCAGATTGATCCACGAAGGGAGAGAACAGATGGTCATGTTTTCCCTTTCTCAACAGCAAGTGCTGTCTTTGCAAAGTCAGACTCATTCAAAATATTCTTGTATGGGCTGGAAGTACAACAAGGCATTGTTCTGAGAGCACAGAAAAAAGCGACACTGTGAAGCAATTGTAATTCCAGTAAATGACAGGCCAAATGTTGCTGGGTGTTTAATACATCTAGAAGCAGTTTATTCAGGACTTATTAAATCATAGAGCCTAAGGATTCAGTCCACTTTTATGCTTTTCAGATTGGCTAGAGTTAGGAAATATTTTAATTGATGATAACTTTCTGATTATGTCAGTGAGGGAATGCTATTGTATTAAAGGCAATAATTTTGAGTTTTCATAGTAAATATATTTTAAATTACTTAAATCTGAAGCAGGTAAATGACCAACAGGAAGAACAAATGCTGTTTCTACAGAAGTTAGCTTATGGGACCAGAGGATCTGTGTGGTAATGAGATGGGCTAGAGCAAAATGTTGGGAAATTATGTACCAAGAAAAGGGGAGTAAGCCTGGGACTTATAACCTGTTCAGCAGGGAACTGAAATCTGTGATACTGGCTTCACAAAGTTGTCATCCATCTGATCTTTTGATAATGAGGGAAAGGAAACTCAGATGAAAAAATAGATGGATAGTTCAGGAAAGGCAAGGACAGGACCAAATCCCTGGGATCATGCAGCTAAGAAGAGCTGAACAGAGGTGGAGCCAGCTTGATGGTTCAGAACTGAATGGAGATGGGACCTGCATGGACGAGGGGATATAGTGGTTTGAAGGACCTGTACTTCCTTGGGTAAACACTTCTAAAATATGAATAGGTTTGCAGGTGAGTTATGATTTTGGGAGCTTCAGGTTGACCTGAGAAACATGACAATAGAACTCCACAGAAGAGTGACTTGCAATGAGCCTTCATAAATGCATTAGGTGACCATTCTGGGCTGAACTTCGGAGCCTACTCTGGAGGGACAGATGAGGATTTAGCCTTCACCAGTCTCAGAGGATACAGTTCTTTCTAGTGAGTGATGACTAGAAAGGAACATGACAGGAGCTTCCAGTATGTTAAGATATTTGGATCCTTGATCTGGATGTTGGTTACCTGAGTGTTCATTTTAGAAAAATCCATCAAATTGAACATTTATGGGTACTTAAAAATATTTATTATACTTTAATACAAAGCTAAAAAATACCTATGCCTGAACCTCTCCTTACAATAAAATCAAAATCTACGGAAATTTGGCTGAGTTCTTAATCTTTAAAAAGTTTTCCAGCTGATTTGGACAGGAAACCAGAGTTGAGCATCACTGAGAAATAACTATACACATACATGCACACTGTACACCTCCATCCTGCAAAAGTGAATCCTCTCCTTGTTTAATTGTCAGACAGCAGAATACGGTATAGAGTTCTGTGCTGTATAATATGGTAGCCAAGACATTTGAAATTTGGCTGGTCTGGATTGAGATCAGCCAAAACAGATACTGGATTTTGAAGAATTGGTACGAAATAAAGAATGTGTCAATAATGTTTATATTGGTTAGGTATTGAACAACCATATTTTGGATATATTGAGTTATTTTATTGCTTTCTTTCTATTTTTTTAATGTGGCCACTGGAAAATGTAAAACTACATGTTCAGCTCGTATTATTGTTCTATTGGTTAGCTCACGTGTAGTTGAAAGAGCATGAGAATTGTCACCAGAGAAGATGGACATAATTTTCATTCCTGCCTTTGCAACATGAAAACCTACATGGCCTAAGAGAAGGCTCTTAAGTTCTCTGAGTCTAAGACTGCTCACTTATAAGGAAATAAATATATTCATATTTCAGAGTAACTATGAGAAAGAGGTAATATAATCAAGCATCTGAAACATATTCAGAACATAATAGTTACTACTACTCTGAGAAAAGTCTTCTACTCCCTTCCTATGGTGCAATATAAAAAGACATCTTTCTCTTATACTTGAACCACATGTTATGAGTGGAGACAGAGGGTGCCTTTAAAAACTGAGGAGTGAATCAGGGCAAGGGCATGAGTAGGATATGGATAAAGGACAGCAGCAGCTGCTTTGCCAGAAAGAACCCTATCTGTGCCTCATTGTATGCACCTCTGCTGCTTCTCATTTACCCTCTGACATCTCTTTGGCTTTTCCAGCTACTAAATTATTAACCTTTGAATAAGTCCTATGTCTACTTTCATCTCTAGCCCTTAGCCTACCTTCAAAAATTTAACTCTCACTTTCAGAATTCTTTCATTTCTGTGTTAGGCTCCTCAGCACGAGCCTTATCTGCGGCTCAGGGTCCTTGTGTGTGGGACATGCCTTGATGTTTACAGTTTTCTCTGACTGGTCTGGGAGCTGGCCTGCCAGCCACTTCTGAACTATTTCAGGCACACCCTCAAATCCTTACTGACTTTCATCAGCTTTGGAGGCTTCCAGGTCCTTCTCCATAGAGTCTCAGATATCTTCTCCACCTAGTCTAGTGTCTCTCCTCAGACTTAGCATCTACACACTGTGCTCTGGCTAACAGGGATCATTTTTAAATTATATGATCTTGTTTTCCTACCTGTGTAACTTAGTTTATGTCAGTTTTTCTACACAGAATGCCTAATTTTTCTTTCTTCAGTGAAATACTTATTCCAATAAATAATTTCAGTGATTCATTTTTCATAATATATCCTGTCAAGTGAGGTTTCTTTCCCAGAATCTGTATGGGATGTTCCATGTTCATTTGCTACTATTTAGCAGTTTCAGACATTTATCATAGATATGTATGTGCTTCTGTTACCATGTCTATTAAATGAATATCCTTTAATAAACCATCAGGTCCCCTGTGGCCTCCTCTTTGTATAGAGCCTAATTCAAAAAAGTTTCATCTGAAATCCAGAAATAATTGAAGAGAATTCCCAATATTTACTTACATACCTTTTAGGATATTAAAGATCTTATTCAGAACCTATAAAAGGTCCTTTTCTCTCCTTCCCAATTTTGTTTCATTCTGTATTTTCATTTAAATGTCTTACTTGTGAAACCTCTCAAACTTATTTTAAAAACCCATATCACTGCTTTAAAAATCCTCCTTGTAATTCTTTATTCTAAATTACGCATGTTGACTTAAACATGTTAAACAACTTTTTAAAAATCTGTTTCAATCATTACCTGGTTTATTCTCAACAAAGGAAACCTCAAGCATTGTTTATCTGAGAATCTTCTTTTTCCTCTTATCTCTCTAACTTGTATATCTGTTCTCCCAATTCTGTGTTGCAAAAGGCCTAGGAATCAACTGAGAAAAAACTAAATTCTCATTAGATGGTAGAATTGAATAATAGGTTCTTAAAAGGAAGATGGAGTGGTGATGGGGGAAGACTGGAAATACTGATAGAAAAACTATTGTCCCCATTATTATTTCAGTTTTTATTGGTCTATTGGATTCTGTGGTCTTTTAAAAATTTCTCTTTTATTACACCTAATAAAAAAAGACTTAAACTTAGTAAATGCTCAAATTTTATTTCCTAGACAAATTTGATGATTTGTTGAATTGTATTTAGGACTATCTGAGAAGGCAGAATAGGTTTTTTACCCTTAAAACTTCATGATTATATCTTGGCTTGTGAATTTCAAAGAGGATGTGGGATAAAAGAAAACTTAGAAATTCAACGGGACAGTCATAATAGTCACACCATCCTACTCAAGCAAGGTGTAAAATGAATCATGGCAGCCAAAGTTTAAACATGTTCTATTAGCAGTAACCTACATCATCACCTTTGTCAGTCTTTTTCTTAGTTTCAGAGTCCAAAAGTTCACAGTACTTCTTTAGTCTTGTTAGATCTCCAAAGTTAATTTTATTACCAGTGTTTTTTTAAAAGATAACACTATTCAGGAAAAGGTCTTTAAGGTTCTATACATGTATATCAGTGAGCTTTCTTTCTTGAGTATATAAAAATGTGTTTCTTAATCCCTTTCTACAATTTTTCCCCCTTTTTTCTGTGAATTCCTGACACTGAGGTTTATTCTGTTATTATTAGAACTCTCAGTTCTTTAGGCTGTTTGAGTGCATTTCTGTAAGGCATATTCTCAGAAACTCCAGTGAACTTTTGTTCAAGGCCTGCAAGATCCTTCCTGGAGATCTTCCTCTCTGAACAATGTATCACTTAGGCCAAAAGAGTAAGATATAACCCCCTTTTGGCTCATCTTAATTCCAGCAAACTGAAGATAATTCCTGCTACAGAATTCCCAGAAATAAATTTACCAAAGGCTTATTTAGCTGGATGGCTTACCTTAATTTGCCCATCTAGTTATGTGTTGTCCTATTGGACATCTCATTTCTCTATGTCTTATCAAATCTTTGTGCGTGTGTGTGTGTGTGTGTGTGTGTACAAATGCAGCACACCAGTTTGCAATACAAATTTTAAAATAGTTACTCTTGTATAAACTAAAAAAAATGGTGATAGGAATTAAGTTTTTATCCTCTGCAATGCAATATTCTTGAGACGTCACTATTTTCAACCATGAATTTTATCTCTGAATTGCATTTTCCCTAGTCGATCTATGTGTAGATTCTCTCTCTTAACTTCATTATGAGCTTCAGGAGGGCAGATATTATTTATTTACAAATATCTACTGATGTTTGTACTGATTAGCAATAACCTACATAGATAAACAGTGAGTATACAAAGATGAATAAAACGGAGTTGATGCCCTCAAAAAGCTCACATTCAAGGTGGAGAGATATGCATGCAAATAAATAGCTATGATATAGAGATCCATTTGTGGATAAATTGTTAGAGAGCAAGGAGTATAGAACGGCTGATTTCCTAGGGTAGGGCTCGGGAATGGAGATGAGTCAGAAAGACTCTACCAAAAAGGATGAAATGAGGCTTAGTCTGAAAGGATCAATGAGACTTTGCCCACAAGCATGAAGCACATTTTAGGAACAGGATAAAAGCTAACACAGAGCAAGGAGTTATACACAAATACAATGTGGTACTTATACCGTAAAGTTTGTCTGGCTAAACTTAAGGCTTTTTTAATTAGGAGAGATACATGATCAAAATCATGTATCAGAGCAATACATCTGGTGGCAAGATGGCTAGAAAGAGTGCTGGATGAGGCAGGTCATGCTGAGCAGGCCATTGCATAATAATAGATAAGTAATGATTTAAGGGTTGGAGTGCAGATAAAAAGAAGTGAACAGTTTCAATAGTGAAGAATTAGAATCGATTGACCAAAAAACAAACAAACACACAAATCAGAGGAAGAGGTAACAGCTAAAAGGGCTCCAAAAATTTTGATTTAAGGTCAGTGGAAAATCAGTGCTACCATGATCTGAAATCTGTAGCATATAAGGAAAAGCAGGTTTGAAAATGGGATTATGCATTGGATTTAGTATTAGAACATTGAATTTTAAGATTCTTTGAGCAATCCATGTTCAACTATCCAATAGGTCAGATAATGAGGAGTGACTCCTGGGCTAGAGATCAAGATATGAGATTCGCCATAGGAATATAGTGGCTGATGTGGGAGTGGAGGAAGTCATCTGGAGAGAGAGATTAGAGGAGAGGAATGAGAATGGAAACCCAGGGAACCATGAAATTTAGTGGAGAGGTAGACAAGGAGGAACCAGTCTTAGGTTAGTGAGGAGGTGTCAGAGAGAAACAAACAAGAACTCACTAAATAAAAAACATCTGGAAGAAAAAGGAAGGCAAATGAAGCATATCAAAAAGATTCCATGGTGAACCAGATTAAATGTCATTGAGTAAGCTAATAAAATATACAAAAATGATCCACTCTATTTCGGGTAGTTATATTTGTTTAGGTATAATTCAGAGAAGTAGAGCAAGACTGGGATTTTACACATATATGGCTGCTGTTGAGAGGAACAAGTGATATCACTAACATTTATCCAAGAGTAGAATGGAACACAGAACTTTACAACATCACAAAGTAATCTTGCCCATCTATGAATGTCTAGGCTCTGTGTTGGTGCCCAGATATGTGACAACCACTCCTATAAAGAAATGAGCACTATAGGATCTGAGTACATAGCAAGCAAACATTACGGGGAGATTGTGGTCATAGAGCAAGGACATATCCATACATTATGGAAGTTCTATACTAGAGAGAAAGCTGATGTTTTCTTGATATATGTCGATTCTATATAGTTGAAAAATACTATATTATTCAGTGATAGCCTGTCATACTAGTATCAATTAAAAATATAAAAACGTTAAATTTTATTTTAGGTTAATCTGAGTCCTCTGAATCATCATCACCTTTTAATTTCCACATTGGTCAGAGATTCAATGACAATGGCAGAGACGATGAGCTACTAAAGATGTCATTGATAATGAGAAAAATTTTATTGGAAGCCAAATTGCAAAAGAATAAGAAATAAGGAGGAGAAGAAGCATGAAAATAGGGAGTATACATTACTATTTTGAGAAACAGAAGTGATGAAGCAAATGGGAAATTGAAAACTTGAGCACATTTGTGAAAAAGGGTAAAGTCAGTAAAGAAAAAGGATAATTAAGACATCCTGTTAAAGTCAGAATAAAGTGGTTTAAAAACATCAAATGAAGGAATAAATCTTAGCCTGAAAGTGGGAAGATTCCTCTGTCCCCAGGGACATGAAAAGAGAGAGCTGTGCAGCACTTATGTCTAGATTGAGGTTGCAGACAATGAATAAGCATTGTTTTAAACTTTTTACAGTCATCCAGAAGACAAGAGAAGCGAGTGGCCTAATTGACTTTTATGGGGCAGAGATGGCAGAAAGGCAAGAAAATGTGGAACCTGAGGAGCACCTAGGAGAAAGATCAACAATAGAGTCCAGACTAGCAGGAAGGTTGCTGAGGAAGCATCCATATTAACCCAATCAGAAAGAAGATGTGGTGCAAATTAGAAAGTTAATAGGTTATAGTCATATAATTTTGTTAATTTTGACTTTAGTATTAAAGATGAAAAGGATCCTGAATCCCCACACCTGAATTAGACAGATACAAGAAATACACAATGAGTAGAGACACTAGAGGCTCTACAACTTATTTCACTGGCTAGCATTTTGTTGGTCCCAAGTCCCGATGTGGTGTTTTATTCTTGCGATCTGAGTAAGATGAACTTAAGTATTTACATCCCCTTTGCTTTTTGGACTGAAGAACTTGCCTGGATTCAGGCTGAGTGCTGTTTGATGCTTACTTTCTCTTGAGCTCCACCTTGGTCTCTGTTTGGTCATTACTGCCTGTGTGTGGTAAAAATAAAATGATGGAAAGAGAGAAACACTAAGATAAAAGAAGAGCTCTCTTTGCTTCTTTACCCTAAAAATTTACCCTTAATGCAGTAAAACCATGTGCATTACCCTTAATGCAGTAATGTGAGGATTGCATTTTGTTCCTGACTCATTTCAAAGCCTTGCAGTGGAGTGGGCAGGGTGGGTGCATCAGGAAGCCTTGAACTTCTAGATCAGTGGTTCTAAAGTGGTGGGGGTGCAGGTGGGTGGAAGAAAGGTATCAGAGTCATGCAGAAAGTTATTTTAAGAGAGAGTGTTTGTGTATGAATGTATCTATGTGGGGGGTGGGTAGAGGGTGGGTGCTGTAAAAACTTTCCAAGAATTCTGATAAACACCTGTCTTTCTCCTGACTGAAAGTCATCTCCCTACAGATGAGCAAGTAAGAACCATAGGCATGGTATTGGGGGTTAAGATCTAGGAGGTGGGATGGTTCTGGTAGATGACAAAGACTAGGAAGTGGGCTACTCGAGTGGAATGGAGTTGAAAACGATTAGAATAAAGGCCAGGAAAGAGTGAAGCTGGAGTCCTGGGTTTGTCCACTGCGGGATGACTGAGGCATATAATTTCTCCTTTATCACCTGCAGCACTCTCTAGCACAAAGTACATAGTGTGAATTCAATAAATACTCTTAATAGACTGTGTACATTTCAGAAAAATGTGTTACTTTTAATTTTCAATTATGTGAGCATGCAACATTGCTAAATACAAAAGTCATACAAGCTCACAAATGACTTCAGAGACTGCCACTCTTGTAATTAAAGAACAATTTAGGGTCTATTAAGACATCATAAATCATAGATCCTTTCCTATTTTCACTTGATGACTACACATTTTCTCCCTACTACTACTACTACTACTACTACTACTACTACTACTACTACAGGTTTCACTTAGAAGCTTTGCTGCCCGGCAGTTACATTTCTTTATCCATTATTGTTTCCCCGAAGAGAAATAGCAGTATCATTCATCTTCTAAAATGGTGCATTACCACAGCATCTAAGTAAGACTCAAGTATAGGGCATTTACCATTGGCTGTTCTGGGAGTATTATCTAAGAATTGGATTTCAATGTCTGTTATTTATTTTAAAAATATTTCTATGAATTTATGATAATATGTTGGCATAGGATGATTACAATTGATAAAAGGTAAATTTAACAATTTCATGCTTGTTGCAAATAAGTCAAAAAGCCAAAGTCCCCATGTTTGTTGGTAATTAAACAAAATGAGTAGCATGAAACATAAAAAATATGAATCATGCTGTGTTTACAGACCACATGCCAGAAAAATATCTTCTGGGAAATATACCCCCCAAATAAGACATAATTGAATTTCTTTTTTTAAAAAAAGATATACTTTATGTGACCTACTCATATCTGTGTTATTACCCATCCAGGGAGCCTTGAGAAAGGCAATTTCTCCTTCTGGGATTCAGTTTCCTTCTGTAAAATATGGAGGCTGAAGAAGTTCATCTCTAAAAGTTCCCTTACAGCTCTGCAGTTGGCTCTAATTTTATGACATGTGCACTGGAAAGCTCCTTGGTGACAAACATAGGTTCAAATCCTCAGTTCATCACTTACTAGCTTTTTAAGCTTCTAAAGGTTATATTTTATTGAGTGCTTATATTTTAATCTGTGAAATTGGATAAAAATACCACTCTAATAGAATTGTTTGAGGATCAAATGGGAGAATAGGAGCTGCAAAGCCATTAGCGTAAGAATAGTTGGTTGATAGAATCCAATGCCTGTTACTAAACCCAAGGCCCTGGTTTCCTACCCTTTCCTTCTCTCCTTAAAAATTGAAATCCATATGTATTCTTGGCAAATAAAGGAAACTAAAATAAAATTTGAAAGATGCCATGAATAAGCAAAATGTATAGGATGTGGACATTTTAGAAAATTACTTTTTATCTCCCTAGCTTGGGAATGCCTTTGGGTTTGAATATAGCAGACAAAGCAGTAGTAAGAAGTCAAACTAAATCCAAAGCTCCATATGACTTTGCAATTTAGCACTATTTATATATTTAAAGACAAGCATGGCACCACATGCATTAATAACAGTATATCACATAGGAATATAAACCCTCCACATAGACTCAGCACTGGTTCTAAACTTTTCAAAATCACATAAAATCAGTTTGGAATTTCACAACCTTAAGAAAGAAGAGAAGTTTAAATTCACAAGAAACCTATTAAAATATTAAATGAGGATACTGAAAACTGACTGTAGGGGTTTGATGGTTTAAACAGTTTACCGGGGATTGCCTAAAATAACCCTAGGAACCTCTTTTCTCACTTGTGAGTCTATTAATAGGTGATGTGTTTGAATTTTACTGGGCATTTTGGCCCCTGATGGATTAGACAGAAGGAAGCATTCTAAAATTTAATCTTTCCTCGTTCTGCTCTCGGAAAGGCTCACATTATTAATTTTTTTTCTAGTAATATCTGATTGAGTACTAAATGCAACCCATGCCCTTATTCCAGTCAGTTGAAATGCCCTGTAGAAGGAGAAGTGAGCAGACTTACCTTTTATCCTGTATGTAATTACATAGAAGGGCTGAGTTTCTGGCACAACCACACAAATTACCTATTGAAATGCTGCTCTACCTACTTCACGTGGCAAGGTATCTAAGCCCTCAAGGACAGCTAAGTGGGCTTGTTATTGTAAAGGGACTCCCATTGTCTGCTATTTGTCCAGTAATTCATGAACCATTGGCATATTACTGGTTCCTTATTTATTACCACTGACAAATGATTTCATAATACTGACCAGAGGGATTACACAGCTCACAAAAACTTTCCATATAAGAAGCACGATGTTAAAACACAGCAGAGGCCATCAAACACAGTATTAATGAGAATTTTGTTAGCTTCTAATGATAATCATTATTGTATCAGAATGCAATTCACACTAATTATTAGTAAAAGTTTACAAACATTAAAAAGTGCATAATAACATTTGGATCTGAGAGGGCTGAAAAAAGACATGAAAACACAACACCAGGGCTTTACTTTTGTGATTGGTGTCCACATGATTGCAAGGAGATTACTTTCTCCACCTGATTCAGCTTAGTGAAGATAAGTTGTCCTCCAAATTTAAATAGTATCATACAGCATTGTGAGAAATTTGATTCCATAGAACAAAATATTTCCAGTCCTTAGTATGATCTTGGCTTTTCTTTTCTACCTTTCCAATTGTCCAAAATTCTCATAAATTAAAAAAAATATATATATATTATGTGGGAGAAGTTCTCCACTTGAGAATAAAACAAATTTGACAGATTGAATTCCAGTCTGTGCAGACACCAAACAGACTGAATTCAGGTGATATTCACATTAATGGATATTTTCAAATGTCTCTATAATAAAGCAATGGAGTCTTGATGAATCTGTTAGACTTAATCAACTCATCAACATACAATGAGCAAGGGGAAAGACTGTGTTTTAAAAAAGGGTGTTCTATCCTGTGTACACCACCACAGTATGGAAAACTAAAATGAAAAGACAGCCCTTTTAAAAATGAGTGGTATAAAAATTCACAGTAATGTACATCATTTTGTTTTTCATAAGCAATCAGAGAAGGGGGCAGTGCTGAGCATATATATTGTACAATACAAAACAGTGTAAATAACACAGCAGTAACACACAGATACGTAATGCTAAAAACAGTGCTTTCTGGATCTTTCTTTTACTGGGTGAACACTTGAGCCAGAGATATTTAAACTCTGGGGTTCAATCAACCCTTCGCAATTAGACACAATTAAATCCTCTGACATTGTGAGGGGCCAGATGCTACAGGAAGAATCATCATCTAGGTCGGAGCTACTCTCTATAAGCATTTCGTCATATGATCAAGTGAAAGGATCCATACAAAAATGACGCCCAAACACAAGCCACATGATTTCAACCATTGCTAATGACAGAGGTAGGGAAAAGTCTGCCTGCAGCCACAGCCTCTGCCCTCATTTTTAACATGATAATGAGCAGGTTCCTGCAATGCAGCACAGCCATTTTCTTTTTCCTCTTTTCACTCATGGAAACAAATGCATTCCAGATACTCCTGGAGATTTGAGACATTTTCAGGTGTGGTCGAGGGTCAAAGTGGGGTGTTAGCTTTCAGATTTTGCTGCTTCTCCCTGGGCTTCCCCACTTTGTTCTGTAGAACTTCGTTGTGCATCTTCTTCACCTTCTGCAAAAGAAAAATGAAAACAGAATAAAGGCAAAATAAAAATGATTGCTTTTATTTACCAACTCTCAATATGTCATATTGGTAAGTTCAGAAATACTAAAGAGGCCTGAAACCCTCGAAGGAACAAGTATATTTTCTTGGTAGTCAGTTCACCACTAAGAAAACAGCTTAAGTTTTCAAGGACTGATTAATTCTGTGAACTTGGGACAGCACGGCTCAAAAACAAAATAATATTCAAATTTTCAGAGTAGTTAGTGATCAGCTAAGCTTTGGATAAATAGCTCAGAAATCTCAAGGCCAGGTCATGTCACTTAGGTATAGTTTCACAGGTTGCAGAAATCAGAAATGTCTTTAAGTAGAAATCAGAAGTGGGAGCATGTTTACCTTTTTATGCCTGATTGTCTTATTTGAAGAAATATTTTAAAACTGCATTTTCTCCTTTTTATAGCACTTGATGATAACCCAGCTAATTTCTCAGAGGTTCTATTAGTTCAAAGTAAAATCAATAGTTGAAAATGAAAGGACACTATGTCAGCTGGCCAGTCCCTTGTCAAATAGTTACAATGGCCTCTGGTCTGCCCTTAGAGAACATGTGCACAATTCCAATAAAACCACCCTCATAACTGCACCCTCAGTAGCAATCTTAGCCAGTGGTATGGCAAACCTTTCAATGCTTTCACTCCATATTAGGTCACTTTATATAAGTGCAAGCTGTTGGCAATTCTAGACTCAGATTCAAATATCTGCATGCGATATTTTGTTATCAGGCAGCCAGTATGGCTTGGCAAACAAAATGTTTTCAGGTGTTGCAATAATATAAACAAATCAATATTTGCTGAGGGTTTGTTATCATAATTCAAATAAAAGCAGGTAAGTCGGATGGCCTATTCTTTGGACCATAATGTTATAAGGCAGTTTCTCCTCTACTCTTAGCAAGTACACACAAAGCACCTCACCATACTCCAACAACATTAAATCTTTAGGGAAATTAAAACCAATTCTTCTACATAAAAATATTTTCTTCTAAAGCAGTACCAAGGGTATGACCAGACATTATATATAATTTTCATGCACTATTTTATTGTGAGAGGCTCGCATGATGTGCAGATGGCCTGGTTCTGAGATGTGTAAATTAAGCATGCAACAAGAACTTGGTAAACAGGAGAAGCTTTTGGTAATCAAAGAAATGAAGTCAAATTAGGGCATATGTAAGACAGTAGAATATTTCAGGATGAAAGTGATTGTATAAATACAAGATGAGGAACTTGACTCCCATGGGGCTTGGGACCCTCTAGATGTCTGGGGACACTTCTCAGGGCTTAGCATTATGCTGAAAACATAGAGACTGTTGCTAAATAGATGCCTGTTAACAAATAAAGGTAAACATGAAGCAACAATATTGTTGAGTATAAACTAAAATGAAGCTGAAACATTTACGAATTACAAAAAAAATTCCTCACAATTCTTAGTGACGTTGAATTTGTCATTATATATTTGCCATTTTTTCTATTTTAGATCTTCATATTATACAGTTATTAGTTTTTTGTACTTAGAATAAACAAAGTTATTGCTTTGTATACTGTTCCTGGTTTTGGACTTTATAATTTTAAGAAAAACAGAAAATGTTGCAAGAGCCTAGTGAATTGCAATTAACATGCAAAAATATTTAGAAAAGAAGACATTTGGAAGTATAAAGATAATTTAAATTGTTTTAAATTATTTAATTGTAAAATAATGCATATGAAAATATTTTATTTATATTTATTAATATTACATTTTAATTTATTATTTCAATAATTTATAATAATTTAATATGTTTTCAGGAAAATAAAACAGTCTTAGGGCTAACAATTCTCAACTTCAGGAAAAATAGAAAAAGAAGAAATTAAATTGTACTATGAATAAAAATGTCCTAATGTTAAGAGCGGCTAAAATTAATGCAGACTATTTAAAGTAGCATATTTATATGAAAAATAAAATATAAATCTTATGCAAGACTGCAGCAAAAATATATTTATCCATCTCATATTATGAAATTGGAATAATTCCCCATACAGTCTTTCTCAGAGCTGTTCTGGGAAGTAACTACTGGTAGCAATAACAGCACAACAATGAAACCTAAGATTTATACAGGTCTACATATTCCAAAGTGGTGATGTTAAAGTTTTATTATTAATCTGAATTTGAAAAGACCAGTCTGGGAAATACTGAGCTTTAGCCATTGAATAAAATACCATCCTTATATATTTTAAAGTAATGTTGCTCAGCCATTTCATTAATCTATATATACATATACTCTGACTCAGTTTTCTAATAATCTAAAGGTTTTACCTTAAAAATTCTAACAGCGAAGACATATTGAATAATTAAGAGTCAGAAACTGTGATAAGTGCTTTCCATGCACATAATATCAGGGTTTCCCTAATCATGAATTCTTTTTACTGTTAAAGGTTATTTTTACACAAGTCTTCTCAGGGAAACACATTCAGCTTTGATATCTGCAAAAGCTATGGGTGGAGGAACTATCAGGGGACTTATTCTAATACTCAGAAGTAAAACTGTCAAGTTTTTTAATCCATCAAACTTGTTTTTCTTTTTCATTAATGAAGATAGATTCCTTGGGTAAGAATTCAAGGCCCAGTAAGGAGACAAATTTTTCACAAACCCATTCTATCTGGAATAGGAAACCAAAGACCCTTTTACCTAAGAGTTACTAACGTAACAGATCATTTTACTTCCATTCTTAATAAAATTAGCCCTGGAGACTCTTTTTTACTAAAATTGTTCTTAGAATTGAAGTCTATCAGAATTACCTGTGAATCTTGTTAAATATCTACCTAGTAAATGTTAGAGGTGGCCAATATTGTCAAAGGTAGGAGCTCCAACTTTGTTAAATACTGTACATAAGCAATTTCAGCTTTTATAGAAATTAGGATTTAAAAAAACACACCATGTGTTTTATTGATTGCATTAATAAAATCAGATTAAGGACTCTGCATTTGAGTGGGAAGCCTTCTAAACAGACATCATTGAAAATAGAGCAGGAGTGATTAAGAGATTAGTCTCAGACTTTCATCTTGCCTTAGATTGTTTAAAACTCTTTACATTAGATTACTTTCAAAGATGGCTTTTCGTGCCTTAATCCCTCTTAGTAAAATGCCGCAAATCATTCCATGCTCATAGAGAAATGTGTGCCAGATGACTTACCTGTCTTGTTGATATCAAGACCTGCTAATTTCAAGGCTAATTCATTGCTGTTGCCACTTGCAGAGGAAACCAGGATATCATGTATTGCATTTCTTCTACCTGTTCTTCCTGAAGCAATAAAATCTGCATATGTAGTTTCCACATCAGTCATTGCTACCAAATATCCACATAGCAGGGACTACAAAAGAAAGGAAAATTAATAGGTGAATATAATGGTAGTCAATGCTAAACATTTAACTACCACTACCGACCTAGTATATGAATGTGAAACAATTGTCCTGTTTACAGGTTCACAAAACAAGTAATGCCTTTTCTGGTCCTAAGTATTTAGATCAAAGGTCTGGGAACCTTTAATGTACATATTTAAATATGTACATTTTTACATATTTAAATGTAATATTTAATATTCATTTAATATTAATATATTAATATTAAATGTAATAATATTAATTATTATTAATAATTAATAATACATATTATTATGTATTTTTACATAATATACAGTATTATGTATTATATTTGTGTCCATTTGTACTCAGTTTTTAGCTACCACTTATACGTGAGAACGTGCAGTGTTTGGTTTTCTGTTCCTGCATTAATTTGCTTAGGATAATGGCCTTCAGCTCCATCCATGTTGCTGCAACAGACATGATCTCATCCACTGTTGATGGGCATTTAGGTAGGATTATCAAGCCTGATAGTACATATTTAGGCTCTGAGGGTCATATGATCTCTATCCCAACTACTCAACTTTGTCCTTACAGGACAAAAGCAGCCATAGCCAATACGTAAAACAAATGTAATAAACAAACTTTATTAACAAAAATAGAGAATGGGCCAGATTTGGCCTGCATGCCATAGTTTGTTGACATTTAGTTTACATTATAAAATTATCTTTCTCTAATACCATTTTAGTCATTCTTCAACTCCAGAGAGAACTTGAGATCAGGTGGGGGGTGCTAAGTAAAAAGTGGTTCATCCTAGGGGTAAGCACTAAGTGAGAGCATTGTCTGTACAGTCTGTTAATGAAATGGGCCAAAATTCAGTTTGCTTTTTATTACCACTATGCACCATGCACCAGCAATTCTAAATATTTTCAGTGATCAAATACCGCTTCCAGTCCAGAAAAACAGCTCCCCACGTTCCCCTTGATAAGTCATTACTTGAGAGGAGTAACAAACACTCTTGATTAAATCTTGGAAATAAAATGTCAAAAGGTACAAAAACTGATTACTCAAAACCCTTTCATTTCTATCATTAAAATGGCCATACTGCCCAAATTCACAGATTCAATGCTATTCCTATCAAACTACCAACGATATTTTCCACAGAATTAGAAAAAAAATTTTCTGAAATTCGTAAAGAACCAAAAAAGAGTCCAAATGGCCAAAGCAACCCTAAGCAAAAAGAAAAAAGCCAGAAGCATCACGCTACCCAACCTTATGCTATACTACAAGGCTGTGGGAACCTAAAACAGCATGATACTGGTATAAAAACAGATACAGAGACCAATGAATCAGGTTAAAGAACCCAGAAATAAAGCCACACTTAAAGCTATCAGATCTTCAACAAAATTGACAAAAACAAGCAATGGCTAAAGGACTCTCTCTTCAATAAATGGTGCTGGGATAACTGGCTAGCCACATGTAGATTGAAGACTGGACCTTTTCCTTTTACCATGTACAAAAATCAACTCAAGGACTAAGTCAATTTCAATTGATTAAAGACTTAAATGTAAAACCTAAAACTGTAAAAACTCTAGAAGAAAACATAGGGAATATTTTTCTGGACATAGGCTCTTGCAAATAATTTATGTCAAAGACTCCAAAAAGAATTGCCACAAAAGCAAAAATTGACAAATGGGACATAATTAAACTAAAGAGCTTCTGCACAGCAAAAGAAACTATGAACAGAGTAAACAAACAAACCACAGAATGGCAGAAAATAGTCTCAAATTATGCATCTGACAAAATTCTAATATCCAGAACTGAAAAGGAGCTTAAATCAACAAGCGGTGGCTCACGCCTGTAATCCCAGCACTCTGGGAGGCCAAGGTGGGTGGATCACCTGGGGTCAGGAGTCTGAGACCAGCCTGACCAACATGGTGAAACCCCGTCTCTACTAAAAATACAAAAATTAGCTAGGCCTGGTGTTGGGTGCCTGTAATCCCAGCTACTCAGGAGGCTGAAACAGGAGAATCACTTGAACCCGGGAGGCGGAGGTCACAGTGAGGTGAGATCACGCCCATTGCACTCCAGCCTGGGCGGCGAGAGTGAAACTTTGTCTTAAAAAAATAAATAAATACAATAAAAAAAAGCCAAAAGCAAACAGCTCCTTAAAAATTGGGCAATGGATATGAACAGACACTTCTCAAAAGAAGACACACATGTGGCCAACAAGCATACGAAAAACTGGCCAACATCACTAATCATTAGAAAAATGCAAATCAAAACTACAATGAGATACCACCTCACACCAGTCAGAGTGGCTATTATTAATAAGTCAAAAATCAACAGATGCTGGTGAAGTTGCAGAGAAAAGGGAACACTTTTACACTACTGATGGGAATATAAACTAGTTCAGCCACTGTGGAAAGCATTTTAAAGATTTCTCAGTGAACTAAGAACTACCATTAGACCCAGCGATCACATTACTGGGTATACACCCAAAGGAATATAAATCATTCTACCATAAAGACACATGCACACGTATGTTCATCACAGCACTTTTCACAATAACAAAGACACAGAATCCACCTAAATGCCCATCAACAGTGGACAAGATCATGTCTGTTGCAGCAACGTGGATGGAGCTGAAGGCCATTATCCTAAGTAAATTAATGCAGGAACAGAAAACCAAACACTGCACGTTCTCACTTATAAGTGGTAGCTAAAAACTGAGTACAAATGGACACAAAGAAGGGAAGAATAGACACCAGGGCCTATTTGAGGATGGAAGGTGGGAGGAGGGTGAGGATCAAAAAACTATAGGGTACTATGCTTATTACCTGGGTAATAAAATAATCTGTACAAACCCTCGAAAGATGCAATTTATTCATGTAACAAACCTGCATATGTACCCCTTGAACCTAAAATAAAAGTTGGAAGGTGAAACAAACAAAAATAAACCAAAACCACCTCATTTGTAAAATTCTGAATCTGGAAATTCTCTCCCCTCGTCACAGCCACCTTTTCTTTTTCTTTTCCTCTTATACTCAATGAACCAATTCTTTATACTGATGCTGTCTTTAATTCCTTGAATCACTTTTTAGTTTCCTCTAGGTCCAGTCCTACGTGAATCAGTTACCCACTACTTTATGTAGTTTTTTTATTAGCATCAAGAAGTCCCTTTGATCTATTGTTATCTTTACTTTCGTACCTACACTTCACTGCTGGGAAAACACTACAGTATATTTTCTCTGATCTCAGTACTGGGTGGCTGAGTGTTACCAGAAAAAGTCACAAAATTGTGCCAATTGGCTCAACTAGAAATTTCTGGCTCTATTATTAGTATACACTTGGATGGAGTTGCTCAGAAATTCTTCTGTTCACCTCTAGTTGACTCTTCCTTATGCTATTCTCTTTGGGAAGGATTCCAAACCCTTTCCAGTCTACACACCAGACACCACCTACCTTAAGAGATGACTCTGCATCTTCCTCTGAGAAGATACAGGACATCTGTTACAAATTCTCTAAAAATTCTTCCTTTTTCAAACAACATTTCTATGTGTAATCACCATTCTTTCTTTTTTGGATGAATTGACCTGCCTTTTTAAGACATGCTATTGATTTTATTTCCTTCCACCTCTAATGCCATTACGCACTGCTCATTAACATGACACATGTTGGAGAATATATTTTCCCCCATTTCTCTCCCTTGATATCCATGTCTAATCACTTGCCAGGTCATACTGATTTTTATTTGATGCCAGTCATATTTAGTCCCTGTAAAACACAGGAAAAACATAGGAACATGCATATCAACCAAATGCTGAGTTTTTCTGTTCCCTAAGTTTCTCCACGTCCCAACCTATCCAAAATGCTGTAGTAAGTGTTACCATTTTGCCTTTCTCAAAGGCCTTTCAAGCCTGCTGCACAGCCTATAGAACACATTCTGAATTTTTTAGCATTTCTTTTAAAGCCTTCCATGATCTGGAAAGGACTCACTTTTTTTTTTTTAACTTCAACCACTTGCTCTCATACATGGTATGTTTTAGAATAATGAGCAATATTTTTCCAGAGCTTCTCTGCTGCTGTGCTGGTTCAAGTCTGTTACTCCACCCGTAACAGTTTTTCCCCAACAAACTTTCTTGTTAAAGTAGATTTAGCCCTCAAAACTCAGTCAAACACCATCTTCTCTTTTACCTAATTTCCCTATCTCTTCAGGTAGCGATCTACAGGTTTGATTTGTACCCTACAGGGCACTTAAATTCTAACTAGAGCTATAGTTACTTCTCCTTCTCAATAGATTACTGCATTTTGTTAATATTTTAATCACACACAATTTCTAGCAGAGTTGTTTGCACATAGCCATTGTTAAATAAGAATATGTTAAATAGAACTGACCAATGAGGAAGAAATATATTAATCACCTTTTATCAGTGGCCACAGAAAACTTTCCTGCTTCCTGATTGTACTAAATTACTAAATCCTAAAAATTCATCTACTTCAGTCTAGAAGTTTTTATAGATGAAGGACCTGAGTACCAGATAATTCAAGTGATCTGCCCATATTCACATAGTTAATAAATTAATCTGCCCATAATCGCATAGTTAATGAATTAAGTACTTGGAACTTAAGTCTGCAAAGTTCCTGCCCATGCTTTTTACTTTACCAGGCAGCCTGTCTATGAGTAAGTCAGAGTTTGAATAAAGTTTTTGGAACTTGGAATAATTCAGTGTTATTAATTGTGAAGATATTTTCATTATATGCATTACCATTAACCAACACAGTATTTGGTTTCTGCATTACTTCAAAGGTTTAGAACTGAACATGCACATCAATCTAGCAAATACATCTTATAAATATTTAAGGAGAGGTGGAGTCACAAGAGATATTCAAGCTCTTTTCACAATGATTTTCACTCTTAGTCTCTTTCTATGGCTTTTAAAAACATAGGCTTAGGCCAGGCATGGTGGCTCATGCCTGTAATCCTAGCACTTTGGGAGGCCAAGGCAGACTGATCAAGAGGTCAGGAGTTCGAAACCACCCTGACCAACATGGTGAAACCTTGTCTCTACTAAAAATACAAAAATTAGCTGGGCGTAGTGGTGCACGCCTGTAATCTCAGCTACACAGGAGGCTGAGGCAGGAGAATCGCTTGAACCCGGGTGGCGGAGGTTGCAGTGAGCCAAGATCGGGTCACTGCATTTCAGCCTGGGTGACAGAGCAAGACTCCGTGTCAAACAAACAAACAGGCTTGAAAAAAGCACGAGTGCTATTATTTCTCATCTGATAACAATGATGTAAAGTAGGAAAACAAATCCTCATTTTTCAGATGGAGAAAATAAGTCTCAGAGATTTTAAGTAACCACTAAATCATACATATTACCATGACTTAAACTATGGGTATATGTCTTTGGGTTTTGTGTAAAGGGCATTGTACTTTGCAGTAAAGGTCCCTGTTTTTTTGCCATTATCATTTCTAACTGCCATGATAATACATATCCTTGTAGGGGTTTATATCTAATTCTCCTTGCTGAAAATAGTTTTTAAAAGATTTGAAATACCAAAAATGAGGCAGAGAAATGTGGTAACATTTTCCATGAGAAGGTATATATAAAAGAAAGTGTCTTGTGTTATGACTCATCTATGTGGGAATTTTAAAAGATCCTGGTGGCAATTCTACTTATATGAGGGTAAGCAACAACTTACTTTGAATTTTCATTTAGTGCACTCCCAAGTAATGAACACATGAAGGAAGAAATGAGGTTATGAAAGACATAAAAGTATATTGTGCTTACTTTTAAAATCTTCATATATAGCTTTCATTTCAATTGAATGAAAGACAATAGAGACAATTGTGAGAAGAGATTATTCCTGTAAAGTTGAAATATATTTTTAGTTCCATGTGCATCCAATTCTGAACCTTTAAAGTAACATAGAAACTAAGCACTGGATATCCAGTTAGAGTAGCCAATATAATTATTATAATAGAAATAGCTATTACTATAAAAGTAATATTTCATTGCTTATTATATTTTCTTTCCCTAGACAATAGATCTATTTTCCAATAAAAGAGCAATAGCTAACAAATAGCACACAACAAATATGTGAAATGAAGGAACACATACAATTACATTTTTAAACAAAATATATATTGTATACTCCAGATTTTCTCTATGATTATAGTGCTTTTAGTGAATTCCCCTTAAGTGCTCAAAAATAGATATTTTTACCTGCCTAGTGGCTATTTTTTTTCAGTCAAGCATTTAGACACAGGTCTTCTAATTTAGTAATATGACTCTGAGAGATAAATATATTTTACATCAAGCATACCTGCATAGACGACTTGTACTTTTGCTTTGAAATTCTGGAGAACAGCCATAAAAATTATGTTTGACAGATATTCACCCCCCAAAATTACAAAATTCAAAAAGAGTCAAATAAATGTCAGCAGCAGATGGAAGTTTAGTAGACCAGCAACTAGCACATATTCTGACTTTATAAAAATAATCAGGACAAAATCTGGAAAACTTATTAAAAGTAGACTTTGATTCTTTACTAGAGTTTCCTGTCTATGTTGCTATAACTGGAATTTTCTAGACATGACCAAATGATAGTATTGAATACAGACAAGGTAATATGGTGTTACTTTTTTGTATCCAGTTATACAAAAGATCCAATTATACTAATATTCAGCCTTATGGGATAGGGAAAAGAGGGAAATGGACATTTTATTATTTAAATACTGAACTATTTAAAGTTGTATTAAATTTTAAAGCATAAATCTCTAAAACCTGACATCTAAAAATTCAATCAAAATCTATGAATTAGAAATAATCTTGCTCTCTCTTTTCTTAATACAGCCTCACTCTCTTACTCTTTAGCAACAGAAGCAATATTGCTGCTCTACAAATTCTTTATATAATGGATTTCAAAACTGAGACTCATGATCTGTGCTGATCTTTTCCTTTTTGTGCCTTCTTTTTAAAATTCCATACACACAAATTATTTGAGAGAATGAAGCATAAGATATTACTATAGTAGAATTTACAGATTTAGATAGATTTCAAGAGGCTATGAAAAGCATGTACTTACGTCTCCTACGTTAAACAAACTGAAGTGTTCCACATCGATGGATTCTAGAAGTTGGGCCTATGATGTTGCTAAAATGATTTTTATAGTGACATTGAGTCATGAGCCAAATGGTGACTGGGTAACATGCTAATTTTACTCCTGTAAATGGGACACATGAAATGAGACTCACAGACTTGGAGGAAAGAATGGAGAGAATGTCATCAGCATGCGCTGAAGACTTCTCTTTAATCTGAATACTATGATTCCTTTTAAGTAAGAAAGAAAGAAAGAAAAAGAAAGAAAATTCCCCTTTTTCCCCTATTACAAAATGCAATTATATAACTTCTCAACTTTGACTTTGTGAAATCATGGGAGGTATGTTTAAAGACCTTGAGTAGTTTACTGTGTGTTTAGTGTTTGGTCTACATTAGTATTTCTGAATTGTTTTGGTCTCAGATATCTATTACATGCTCAAAAATTATGAAGAACCCCACTTAGCTTTCATTCTCCAGGGATAAATCTACCAATATTTAACATATGGGAAATTAGAAAAACTGGAAAAAATTAAATAAGTATTAATTCACCTCAAATACTATGAATAAACCCATTACACTTTATATAAATATTTTAATGAAAATAAAATATATTCTCCAAAGCAAAAAAAAAAAATAGTGACAAGTATGGCATTGATTTACATTTGCAACTCTCTGGCTTAATTTTGCAAATGTCTGGCTTAATAAAAGACATCTGGTTTCTCATATTTGCTTCTGCATTCAGTATCTCTTAACATGTTGTTTTAGTTGAAGTACATAAGAGAATCTGGCTTAACAGAGATATTATTTTTTTTAGCTGGAAAAGTGAGGAGAATTTTAATAGCCTTTTCAGATAATTATGGCTTTTTTTCAATGTGGAATCTAAAGTCATACGAATATGCTTTCCATACTCTGCCTTTAGAAAGGTCCCATTGTCTTTCTTGCAGTTTGAAATGGTCTTTTGTCCACGCATTTTTTTTCTTTTTCTTTTTTTTTTTTTAACTATCAGACATTGGTCATCTGGAAAATATTGGTACACTGGGTTATGTAAATTTCCCAAACGGTAGCACATTTAATTATACAATATCACACTTGTTGGCAACACCAACTATGTCATCTGAAGAGTCTTTAAGAATTGGGAAACTGACAAGTTCACAGGGGCAGATAATAAGTTTTCTGAAATTATAATTTTTGTTTGAAAGTTCAGATTTTTTCATTGGCAAAAGACACTGTTAGATTTTGCTTTCCTAGAAGTGACAAGCTCACTTTGTTCATTTTCAAGAAAATTTCTGCCAAATGTCCAAGTTTGAACAACTAGTTTGCCTGTCACTTGTTCGTTCAAGTAAAAATAGTGATCCATGAAAATAATGTCTGGCTCAGCTCTCAACCCACAGTTGCACAAGGTGCTTTACTTGTGATAACCACATGTTTGATACACAACAGAAGTGCTTCATGAGATGTCCCATTTCATCACATGAATATTAAAAACATGTGTACTCAAAGGTCGAGATTCAAGAAAATGAATTTTTTCTTTTACTGCTTCATCAAGTACATTCTTAGGTAAACCTGGAACTAAAAAAATACTAATTGTGAGTGTGTAGGGGTGCAGAATATATAGATCACTAGGAGAGTTCAGTGCCACTGACTTGCTTAGTGCAAAAGTGCCAGCAGTTCCCTGCCCACCCCCGCCTTGCTTTTGCATCATTCCTGCAAATGTCAGCCTTCTTCCCCACCCCGAATGGCATCATTACTTAATTTCTCCTCTCGAACTTTCTTTAGATCAGACTCAAATACTTTTTCCCCCTACAATGTTTAACACGTAAAAACTTTAAAATGAGAACTCTTTACCTGTAAATGTTTAAAATGTTAGAAGTACTATCTTTCTTTAGAAAATACTTTTATAATTGGGCAACGAGTGACCTCAAAGCTACTCATAAATTCTTATACTCATTCCTGGTTTACCCCTATACTATCCCTAATAAAAACAATTTCTTTCTTTCTTTTTTTTGTATGCTCTTTAAATTTTATTTGTATCTTGCTTTCTTACTCTCCATAGCAAATCTTACCTAATAACTTTGTGGAGACCAAGGTCATCATTCATCTTCAATCCTCTTTCTTTATTATCACATTTAAGGTCATCCATCTCTTTATTCAAGAGTCCTTTAGCCCACCATTATTAATACCTGACTGGTGCTCTTGATTCTATCTTCTTCCTCATTATCATTCCTTCAATTCTGCCTCTTGCTTCTGGAGTCACAATTTTACTTCAGCTACTTCTTTAACACTTTGCAAATTGCTTACATCTTCCCTGTTATAAAATCTTTTATCTTTTAACTCTGCATTTTTAAAATCTTTCTTTTCTTTTTTTTTTCCTTTCTTTTTGAGACAGGGTCTCACTTTGTTGCTCAGGCTGGGGTGCAATGGAACAATCAACCCTGCATGTTCTTTAAGACATTCATCGCTTTTTCTTTCATTTACTCCCATATAGGAAAACAGGTAGATACTAATTTTCCCTGCTTACTCTACACTGCTTTATTTTTAATTCCCCTTGTAATTTTACACATGTATCTATTAACTTAGGAGAACTGTTTTCTCAGGAACTATCATTACAGATTATTCACCAAATAATCTGTACACCAAATAATCTGTACACTAAATAATCACTACAGATTATTCACCAAATAATTATTCACCAAATAATTATTCAGTATTGCAATAGTCTTTTCACAATAGTCATCCATATCAAATTGTATTTAGCGTTTTACACTGCACTTTGTTGTTGTTGTTGTTTACATTTTTTTTGAGATGCAATTTTGCTCTTGTTACCCAGGCTGGAGTGCCGTGGCATGATCTTGGCTCACCGCAACCTCCGCCTCCTGGGTCGAAGCGATGCTCCTGCCTCAGCCTCCTGAGTAGCTGGGATTACAGGCATGCGCCACCATGCCTAGCTAATTTTGTATTTTTAGTAGAGACGAGGTTTCTCCATGTTGGTCAGGCTGGCCTCAAACTCCCGACCTCAGGTGATCCACCCGCCTCAGCCTCCCAAAGTATTTAAAGTACCAAAGCTCTTGGTATTCTCCTATTGGTCTTCTCAACCGGTTCTCATCTTTCCAGTCACACTCTTTCTCCATCTCCAGGTAGAATAAATAACTTTGTTATTGTGTTGATTTAATTCTGTCTTATGTGAGAATTTATTATTTTCATGTTGACCTCTTTATATTATATTTCTGGGTCTTTGATTTTCGAATCCACTACAATGTATGGCACAGAATTTTGTATTTTGTTCCTAAATCCACAAAATGTATTGTGTAGATTGTTCTTGATTATCTTACTCAAGATCCTCCTTGTTTAAGTAACTTGATCGAGGTCATACAGTTGTTCATAGTAAAACTAGGCTGAGAGTATGTGTCCTTATTCTTACCCAGTTCATTTTCCTGTCTAATGAAATATTTTTTATAAACCTAAGAAGATAAACACAATTATGATCTCTAGCACACTTTCTTTTCTTATATTCACAGTTATAACAAAAGATTTTTAAAAATAACAGCAATAGAAAGCATCTAGAATCCTGAGTAATCTAACCTATTTTCACTTTGTTGATGGCTTCCTCTTTTAAGTTTTTTATCAAATATATATGACGAAAGTAGCAAATTAAAGCATGGAATAATTTCTTCTGTCCTCTTGTTAGGGCTTTTTATATCATATATTTAATATTTCAAAGGGTTTATAAATCATTTATCCACTAATCTTTGCAATACCCCTGCTGAGAAAGTCAATTAGCTGCAGAAGTACTGCTGGTTGGCAAGTGACAAGTAATATTACCTGCACATTACAAAAGAAGAAACTAAAGCAGCGAAAGGTTAATCAACTTGACCAATGTCTTACCCAGTCAGCAGCAGTACTGACGTCAGAGAGGGGACCAGGGTTTATTCACATCAAAATCACAAAAGCATTAAGGGCCTGGGGCTGGTGGTGTTCTTTGTTATATAATACTTGCCAAATTATTTGTTTTATCTTTTCCTTTACTGGCTCTGTAAGAGTCCAAGGAAGAAAGATACTTTTAAAATCTATAACCTCTCATTAATCTATGACTTGCCCTCCTATGTTAAATAAATACTTAGATTTTCAAAGGATATTAGAACACTGACACAGTTACCAAAATAACTCATATTAACTTTTTCATCTTTAAAATCACAAAAAGGATCCAATCAAGCTCAGTAATATTTTCTGGTCTGTTCCAAGATATAATAATGACCATAAGAATAACAAAACAGCTATGGTTTAATAGTGCCTTATGAATAATAACAATAACAAAAACAAATATTACATATGTGCCAGATATCACATCTGTGTATATGGATTATATAATTTAAATTTCTTAACAACTCTCTCAAAACAGTATTCTCATTATCTCACTTTAAAAGATGAAATAATAAAGGTTTAGGAATCTTAAGTCATGAAACTAATAGGTGATTTAACCATTTACAGTTACCATTTTCCAATGTTTGCAGTGGGGTATAAACTTCCTTCACTTTCTGTTAATGGTTTGCCATCAATATTTCTTTTTAAATATGTAAGTAGTTTACATTATGTTTTGAGATATTACTCTATAGGGTGATAGTCTATTGATATCTCAACAGTATCTGGGTTTTGAATATTATGATCTCCTATGCAGAGTATTAATTGACACCACCATCTTTTCCTTGATTTCTGTATTTGTTCTACAAACACTTCCTATTCCATCTCCCACAAATCTGGTTTAATTATCCAGGTGATGTTCCTCATATTCAGTTGCCTCACTGTTAGGGCTGTTTTGCCTTGTGATAGTAAAAGCACACTCTGTAGAGACTATGAGTTTGAGAAAGACCTATGAAAATATTGACACCTAAAAAAAAGCTTCCAAAATATTTTTGAAAATGCAAAAGTGAGATTAAAAGCACGTTTTATTAACATTATCAGCACTAATATTACAACTCATGAAATGCATCTCCTACTTAGTTATGTAATAAATTATATTAAATATGTGATTTGGATACATTTTAATATATTTGCCCAGGATGGGAGAAACCTTAAAAATGGCCCTGCTCATAATGAAATAGAAGTGACTTTGATTGGCAGGTTGAGGCAGAGATGGTAGGCCCTGAGAATAAGGGAGCAGGGGTGCAGTGGAGAAGACTGCCTGGTGAAATAGGAGAGTCAGAAATTAGTGATTTATTGAGTGGGAAGCATGAAGGTAGAGGATTCTAGGTTGACAATTTTAGAATTGTATCTAGATTTCTAACTTGGATAAATGAGAGGCCAGCGCTGTTTAGTGAAGGCAAAAGGAACAGCAACGTGGAAAGTCTAAGAATGCCATTTTAATATGCCACAATGCTACATTTAAGCTAAACTCGGCGATCTTTTCTTTTCTGAGTGAATGAAAATGCATTAATTAAAAACACACATTTCATACACATGTTAATATCTGCTATTCTGCAAGCAAGTATTTTCTGTACAGTGTCTAAATATCTACTCCAATCGAAAAAGTGCTTAAACACTTCAATATGCCTCTTTTCAACCAAAAAGAAAAACAGTTGCTATGACCATGCTTCAACATATTTTAAATCTACACATAATCACTGCCAATTTATAATATCTTCTCTGCAGATGCTAATTTCCTATATAGCATTTTTTATCCCCTTTAACTACCGAAAATGTAATTGTTCAGTATTATAATTAATGTTTTTCATTGCTATTACATGCCTGAACATTGTTAGAATTTTTTGTTAATCTTTTTATTAATGGAATGCTCTTCAGTACAACGTGTAATACTCCTCTTCTCTGACACTGTTATAAGTTATTTCAAAGATTTTCCATACACTTGTTTTAAATAGAATTTTCAAATCTTTCAGGCTAGTTTAAGTCAGTAGAATAGGCTCTAGAGAAAAGAAAATGCTGTAGAGCAGAAATGTGATTTACATGTAAGTGTAAATAAGAAAGTATCAATTTGGCTAATGAGAAATATACCCATATATATAAAATATATAATGGATATATCAATCAATAGACATTTCAAAATGAGATTATCCACTGAACTATTTTAAAATATTAATTTAAAAAGTGGTCAAATCGCTATACTAACAAAATAAAAAAATTTTTTATAAGGTAACAAGATAAACAATATGTGTATTTATTTTGGCCAAGAGACAAGTTGTTATCTGGAAAATCATGACATGTTGTATATTATTAAAATTACTATCAATATCAAGCAGCTCTGCTATTGACTCTCTTAGCAGAACTAGAAATTATTATTATGACTCTATTCCATTACCAGGAATATTCAAGAAACTATTTAAAATGGTAAACATTAATTTTAACAAATAAAAACCAATCCATCTGAGGAAGAGGTCTCTGTGAACTGAGACGTTAAAAGATCTCAAAATCTTTCCTTTGACTACAATATTAACTACTCGAGATTTATATTTTCTAGTTTGCACTCTAAATTTTAGAAAAGTGTTTTCTGCACAATTCAGGGTACAAAGTAAATACATACAAATAAAAATGCTTGAACCTATTACCTTGTGGTACAAATTAGAATGTCTTTCATATTTATATAACTCTAAGATTTTTATTCCAGCATTATGCATTAGTAATGTTTGTGTCTAATTCCCATAATATTTTGTGTCAACCAAACTCATTTGAGTTATAATTAGAAGATCTGGTGCTTATCTTCTAGGCTTTCATCATTGCATGTCACTTCTTTAATTCACACCAACTTTTAATATCTTATAACACAACCAAAGACTCTATAAACACATATAATAAGCACTATGCAAATGACTCAGGATAAAACAGGTTTCAGATGTGAAATTATAGCCATGCTTGGCTATACTTCCATCTAAGTGCTTCATCTGAATAGAGGTGTTCAACCCAACTGCATATATAAATCACCTAGGGTGACTTTTAAACTTACCAATGGCTGGCCCCACTATCAAATCTAATTATTGTCTATATGGTAATAATTGTTTTTCAACTGAGAGCTATATTTGATTGATTGCAAAGGCAGCACACACACACACACACACACACACATACACACATACACACACACACACACACTTCCCAGTACTTTTAGAATTGTAGAACAGGGTTAATCATAACTACTGAGTTTAAATGTTACTTATCAACATGTTAAAATGCAAATGAGTAGGGGAAAACTAAAAATAAGCTGTTTTACATATTTTTTTAAAGTCTTATAGAAATCCTTAGGAAATTAATATGAAATGGGAAAACATGAAAATCTTGTTGCTTTCTATACTCCCTCGCCTGTGGCAATGCAAACAACAGAAATCATTCTGGGACTTCAATTAGCCCATTGATGCCAGAAGTTGCAAATTTCTTTTTTGAAAAATCAGATTTTGGTGATGACTTTGAGCAGTGGGATATAAATGACTCCCACAAACTTACCGTTCCGATAATGGAACACTAGGCATAAATGGGTTAAGGAAGGTTATAATAGATTAGGTCAAGCCAATATTGTCTCTTTCCCACCTCCCTCTAAGGTATGACAACTCCAGTCCCCACCTTGCTGTCTCCAACTATAATCTCCTCTACTAAAATGTGTTTTTAGACTTACTGTTATACAGTAATTCAACTGTAAAAGACTGCAAATGCAAGCAGAGTCATTTAAAGAAGAAAGGAAAATGCTCTCACCAATTTTTAACACAGAAACAGCATTTCGAGACTTACAAAAAAGTAAAATTGAAAAATATTTCTTACAGCTAATACTTGCAGGTAATGCTATTATCCCTCTCACAAAAGCAAGAGGGATGAGGCATAGAAGGAACGTGGTGTTGAGGGCAATGAAAACAAGCGGTTACTGCAATCTGTTACAAGCTGCATTCAATTGACTAGAAGACAGGGGTTTCAGTGCCATAATTTTTACAGTATTTGCTTGCCATCTGATGTTGGGAAAAATATTAATTTCTCTGCACTTCAGTTTTCATGCCTCCAAAATGTGGGTTCTCAAACTAAAGACATATTTCAAAACTTTTCAAGGTCTAAAAATTGCTGACCTTAGTGTCTGTGTGCCCTTCATAAAGGGCAAGTTTTCACAAAGTATGGTATTCTTCTAAAAGGCCTTTGAAGTAAGAAAAACCTATATTTAGAAAGCTCATTCAGTGTCCCTGGGTCTTCTCATGTCTTGCTGCTATTTATAACCAGGTATAGGCCAGTAGACAACAGCTTTGCTTTAACTAAATAAGTGCCCAGGTTTCTGAGAGTTAAAGAGAAGTTTTTAATTTTTCTAAGTGTGGAGTTGAGAAATTGTTGAAAACAGGAATTTTTTTGAACTTGTTTGCTGAATTGCCCAGTTGTTACATGGCCTGACATGGATGATTTAAAAGGTTGCATTTCTGTTTGGATATATAATTGTCACCCTGATGCTTTATCATCGCCCTCTTACAGGGTAAACATGTTCAACTGTTTTGAGTTTGCGAGTGTGAATGTTCCTTATGATTTGTTTTTTCTTATGAATTTCATGCCCATTTATTCCAATTTGAGTGCAGGTAGGAATATATAAAGTTCTTGAAGAACGTATTTTCATTCTTATGAATCTTGTTGATTTTATTGTAATACAGAGAAATTTACTAATTTTATAGACATTTGTACAGTAAGAACATCAAAAGAAAACAAAAACATTGATACAGTTTGGCTTTGTGTTCCCACCCAAATCACATCTTGAATTGTAATCCCATAATCCTCACGTGTTGTGGGAGGGACCCAGAGGGAGGTAACTGAATCGTGGTGTTGGTTCCCCCCATGCTGTTCTCGTGATAGTGAGTGCTCACAAGATCTGATGGTTTGAAAAGTGTCTGGCATTTCCCCTGCTTGCACTCATTCTCTCTCCTGCCACCCTGTGAAGAGGTGCCTTCCACCATGATTTTAAGTTTCCTGAGGCCTCTCCAGCAATGTGGAACTGTGACTCAGTTAAACCTCTTTCCTTCATAAATTACCCAGTCCTGGGTATGTCCTTATAGCAGCGTGAGAATGGACTAATACAAATATCATTAGAAAAAAAATCCCAAAGCCTCAAAAAAAAAAAAAAAACCACGAAATATTGCTGGGATTACATGGTATTAGCAAGAGAGATTAGCACCACTAGGCTAGAAGCCCACTACCATTGTAAACAGCTTTTAACTATACTAGCTGCCTGAAGAAGGATTATCTGACTCAGGGATGACTTGTCTTTTGTTCATAATTTTAAAAATATGATCGCACACTTACAAAAATGTTGAAATGACAGTAAAAAAGACAGTAAAAATGGCTTATTTCTCAAGCCACTTGAGAGTAAGCTGTCAACACAATGCCCTGTCAACCCCAAACGCTTCCTACAAACATATCCAAATATTAACAAGAAAATCTGACAATTAACACTGATACATTACTATAGTACTGTCTAATCCTCAGACTTCTTCAAGTTTTGTCAATTATCCCAATAATGCCCTTAATAACAAAAGGATTAGCCTAAAATCACATTTCATTGAGTTGTCCTGTCTTAGTTTCTTTTATCTGGTACATTTTCTTGGATTTCCCTTGAAATTCATAGCCTTAAAACCTTTAAAGATACAGACTAGTTATTTTGTAGGATTTAGCTGTTTGTGTTTGTCTCATGATTAGATTCAGAAGATATGTTCTTTGGCAGGAAAAAAACAGTGAAGCTCTATTCTCACCACATCCTATCAACAGACAATTTGGGCAAACTTGTAATTTGTACCCTTATTGGGATACTGATTTTACTCATTTGATTAAAAGGTGCCACCCAGTCTTCTCCACTGTAAAGTTATTTATTTCTTTTTTAACATTAATACATTTTGTGGCAAGATACTTTGTGCTTATGTAAATATCCTATTTCTCACCAAACATAATGTATTCAATTTATTTATATTGATATAAACTCATTGACCATTTTATTAAATTAACTATAACGAGTTTCTATTATTATTTATTTTGAAGCTCAGATTGTTCGAGATTTGCCCAGGGGAAATCCTTTCAATTTGGCCAATATGTCCTTTGACATCTCTCTGTCATTCTTTGATATGTTTCTTGCTTCTTGGAACAATATGTTCTAGGATCATCTTATGCTTTCTCTGATCTGAATCAGCCATTTCTCCAGAAAGCTCTGGTTCCTTCACTAGGAGAATTGTATCTAGACACCAAGATCTGGACACTAGGTTTGCTCACTGCTATTGGGGAATAGCTGTCCCAGGCCTTTGCAATAGACTGAGCTATGGGATTTATGTGTATGTAGACATATGTACATAAATACATGTGAAAACACGTTCATCTACATTTATACAGTCACACACATATATACCTTACATCTATGTTTAATTCTATATTTGCTAAATATATTGAAAACCAGCACTTTCATTCCCCCATTTTCATCCAGCACCAGAGTTCATTCTAGCTTTTGCCTATATCATACTTCAACTTCCTCCTCAGACAGTGACAAACACTGATTACCTTCATCTTTAATATTCGCACTTGTTAGATCAATCTCCCTGTATTTTAACAAATTATTGTTGCTACCACTTTTCTACCCCATTATAACATTCTCCCCACCTAGCACAGACTATAACTATCTGTATTGAGTGGTTGCTGTGGCCACTTCCCCATGTAGATGTCCTTCTCCTTCCAATAACTTTCAACAGCTCACACTATGCTCCTCGGTGCAGACACCCTCCTTCTACTTCTTGGGCTTTAATAGCGAATGCCCAACCTCTGCAATACCCTGTATACCCACCCTGCCCATGGTGACAAAGGCTTACTAGGCCTCATCGAATGGCTTTTGTACTAAATTGTTTAAGAAGGGAAAGGACAAGGAAGAGGATGAGGAAAGGAAAGTGGTAAAGAATGGAAACAATATTTTTTCCTAGAGAATATTAGAAGTGGTTCTTTAGGAAGTTATAAAGACAATATGCAATATCAACTAAATAATTAAGCCTAGATTACATATTCTTTACATATCTGTATCTATATGCTCTGTATCTTTATACCTATGACATATGTATGCATCATTTTATAGCAATATGTGACAAAATTTATAATATTTATCTAAATATTTTAATACTTTGCAACTTAAAAAATTATATAGCACAATTCAATGATTAACAGTTCATTTCTATGAATGGATTTTCAAGTCTCCATGCCAAGAGTGCTTGGGATAGTATCTGTAGTGGTCTTTATTGGATTGTCTTCCTCTTTTGCCACTCAGGATTCATGTAATCTGCTGGTCCTCAATTGCATACCACTGGTGCTCTGCACCAGCCCATGTTTATCTGAACAAATATACCAGCTTGGTATTTCTCAAAGGGTTGTCTGTAAACCATATGCAGCAGAATCACCTGAAGACCTTGTCAAAAGGGATGTCCCCAGGCCATCTTGATTTCCTGTTCAGAATCTTTATGGGTGGAAATGGTTGTCTGGAACTCAACTCAGGTGATTCTTATGCATTAAATATTGAAGCCATGGTGTAACTCACATGTCTACAATTCCTCAGATTTCTGTTTAAAATACACACCTTTGCTCTATCACTTTTGCATTTGTTATTTAATAAACTTGCTCATTGCTAAACGTGTAAATACCCTCCAAAGTAAAATGTATCTATCTTTCGCAAAATGTCTTTCACCAAATGCCTCCACAAAATGAAAATGCAACTATCTTCTGAGATCTTATTCTGAGGAATCTTACAGGTCTTCCAGGTTCAGAAAATAACAAGTGCAAAGGTCCTAATGCTGGAAAAGTCTTTTAGGGAAAAACATTCTAGAGGCTAGTGTGTGAGGGGGAAAGTGGTAAATGAGTTTGGACAGTAAGGCAGAAGGAACATTGACTAAGGCCATGTAGGTCAAAGAAGGCAGTTTAATTTTTATTTTAAAAGTGATGGGAGCCAGGGTTTTGGACAGGAATGTTACCTGGTTTAAATTTCTTTGGAAGATTATTCTGGCTATTGTACTTGTTATAAACTAGAAGGACCGTGGCAAGAGGGGAAGGAGGAAGATCCTGTAAGAGACTGCCTGTTGCACTAGGTGAGGCAAGCAATGATGGCTTGCTGTAGGGTGAAGACGGTGAGAGGTAGAGGGATCCAGGACAGATTTTAAAGTTAGAGGTGGAAAGAGTTTCTTATGGACTACATGTAGAAATTGTTGGAAAGTGAAAGTTTAGGGATGAATCCCAAGCTTTTGGCTTGAGCAAATGGAGATGGAAACAACTGGAGTGAAAGTGATAGAAAAAAGTAAACTATTTCATCGTATTTGGTAATTCTGAAATGTCTATGATATATAAAGTAGAGATATTTAGTGGGAAATGGGAATTATGAATCTCAAGCCTGGGTGAGTGGTGAAGGCTAGAGGTATGAATATGGGAGTCATAGTCATCTGCCTATTGAAGCAATGGGACTAGAATAAAACTCATGTGCACAGACAGAAAACCGTAGAGGGCCAAGAATGAGTTTTAGGGCACTGTAGCAATAAACACTAAGAAATGGAGGCATCACAAAGGAGACCAGAAAGAAATGTGAAGTGAGAAAGGAAGAAAACTAGGAGAGTATGGTGTTCTAAAAGCCAGTCAAACAAAGCATCAATGTTGGAAATTATGAGAGCTTATTTTCCAAAGTTTGTTGTATTAATAACTTAAAACTTGATATTCTAAAGAGAGCTTTTAGCAAACAGAAAAAAATCATTATTTTTTTCTACTACAAGTGATTGATTGTAACAGCATAGGAACTGGAAATGTGAAAAAGGCATCAAGAATTTAGGTAGAACATGATTTGAAACAAAAGTGTTCATTTAAGATACAAGTACACAATGTTAAGACATAATATTTTGTCTATCAACTGCAGCTACAGCATGCCGTAAGTGAAGATGAATGATTACAGTTTAATATCAATTTCAGGGGAAAATATTTGAGTCTTCATAATTTTTAAATAGATTTTAAAAATAGGCTTGAGACTTGTCATAAGTGAAACAGAATTTTATAAACGATCATAACAATTTTAGAATCAGAATAAAGTTTACCTATGAAATGACTTACTTGAATTCAAATGGTTCATTTTTATGGATGAAGACTAAGACTCAGGTTTTCTGATTACTGAGTATTATTTATTACTTTAACACACTGTCTTGAGTATCTTCCAACCATCTATAAGTCATCTATAAAATGACTAGAAAGGGGCTTACCAGTGATATCTTACATTTCAAAATAAAATTCTAAGTAATTAGAACTAGGAGAAATAAGACTCATGAGGATTAAATTGTAAGAACAGCTTATAAGAGGGGGAAAAAGTAAGAGATACATTTCCACATGGACAGATAGGAGATTTTAGGAGAAAACAATCAAAACTTTATTTATACATGTTTATATTAGCTTAATGAAACAAAGACAGCCATCATGGGACTAGCAGATAATTTTGAATATGAATTTTTGAATATGAAGACTGGTACAGATTAACATCCAATTACACTAAAGACCAGATAAGGTCTTCATTCTATTACAGCATATCAGGAATAAGGATACTTCTTGATACTTTGGTATGTGCCGTTTTGGGAGAATGAACCTTACTACAAAGTGAACATTTATGTCAAGAAGTAGTTTAGTATATAAATTGTAGTCGTATATGAATACAACTTAGTAAATTTAGGTATGTCATGAAAGTTATGTTAGGTTACTTTGAAAAGTTAGAAATGACCAGGTTAACTAACTTTTTTTCTTTTTTTTTCAAACTTTTATTTTAGGTTCAGTGGTACAGGTGCAGGTTGTTATATAGGTAAACTCATATCAAAGGGGTTTGTTTCATAGATTATTTTGCCACCCAGGTACTAAGCCTAGTATCCAACAGTTATCTTTTCTGCTCCTCCCCCTCCTCCCACGCTCTACCCTCAAAAGGCCCCAGTGTCTGTTGTTCCCTTCTTTGTGTTCAGGAATTCTCATCATTTAGCTCCCACTTGTAAGTGAGAACATATGGTTAGGGGAGTGATAGCATTAGGAGATATACCTAATGTAAATGACGAGTTAATGGGTGCAGCACACCAACATGGCACATGTATACATATATAACAAACCTGCACGTTGTGCACATGTACCCTAGAACTTAAAGTATAATTAAAAAAAAGTGAGAACATATGGTATTTGATTTTCTCCTTTTGAATTAGTTTGCAAAGCATGATGGCCTCCAACTCCATCCATGTTCCTACAAAAGACATTATGTCATTCTTTTTTATGGCTACATACTATTCCATGGTGTATATGTACTATATTTTCTTTATCCAGTCTATCATTGATGGGCATTTAGGTTGATTCCATGTCTTTGCTATTGTGAATGGTGCTGCAAAGAACATTTGTATGCATGTGTCTTTATAATAGAATGATTTATATTCCTCTAGGTATATAAAACCAGTAATGTGATTGCTGGGTCTAATGGTAGTTAACTTTTCTTTTTAATGCCAGAATAACTGTTACATAAAATATCTCACTATGCCACTGTCAAAGACAAAATCCTGGGACTGCAGAGGTCCATTGTCTAACCACCTAAAGCTGCACAGTTCATTCATTAGCCACATGTGGATTTTGAACCCTTTAAATGCAGGCTAGTTTGACCCAGGTGCTGAAATTTTAATTTAATTTAATTTAATTTTATTTTATTTTATTTACATCTATTTTTTCAAAAAAACACGTGGCTAATGGATACAACGTTAGACAGCACTGAGAGCATTCCCATTATCACAGAAACTTCTATGGAACAGAGTTGATCTACAACATTTAAAAACTTTTTACATTTATTCTTCTTTGTTACGAAAATCGACTCTTATTAACAGGTAATATTAGCAAGATGGTAGATACAAGCTCAAGCTCCAAAAACCTATTTAACTTGATTGAACTTAAATAACAATGAGAAATAAGTATGAAAAGATAAATAGAAAATGAACATAAGATATTCTTCAGAATTTTCCAGAATAGGAAATATAGTGACTATTAAACAGATGAAAAGATTTTCAACCTATTGGTAATTAGGGAAATGCAAACTAAAACTATTAGAGACTGAATTATGTTTCCCAGAAATTCATATGTTGAAGCCTGAGTCCTCAGTGTGACTGCATTTGGAGATAGGCCCTTTAAAGAAGTCATTTAGGTTAAATAAGGTCTTAAACATGAGGCTCTAATCCAATATGACTGGATTCCTTATAAGAAAAAGACTCCAGGGATGCGTGCAAACAGCGAAAAAGCCATGCGATGACATAGCAGGAAGGCAGTAGTCTTCAAGTAAAGGAGAGAGGCCTCAGGAGAAACTAAACCTGCCAACACCTTTCTGGACTTCTAACCTCCAGAACTGTGTAAAAATAAAATCTGTTACTGAAGCCATAGACTCTGTGATATTTTGTTATGGCAGCCCTAGCAAACCAGCACAAAGACCAATTGAGGTTTTATACTAACTAGATTGGCTGATCTAACTGGTGAGGCTGTAGAATCATAGGACTGCAACTTGACTGAGTTACTTTGAGTTTCAAAGTTGACTTGAGTAACTTTGAAAAAGATTTTGGCATTATCTTTTAAAGCTGAATATTCAAATTCCCCATGACCCAGCAGTTCTAATCGTGGTTACACATGTTAAGATAAATCTTGCATGTGTATAATAGGAGGCATTAAAATACATGCTCATAAAACATTGTTAATAATAGATCCAAAACAACTCAAATAACATCAACAGGATAATATACACATTTTTTACATTTGTACAACATTGTATTATACAGTGATAACAATGAATAAACACTAGCTGAAATGAAATAGATATCTAAGAAACATAATAATCTTGAGTGAAAAAAAAGCAAACACAGTTACAGAAAGTATGATGCCAATTTTATAAGCCACAAAACAACCCATACTTAATAAAAAATACATAAAAATTAAATGAATGTTAATATGAAACCAAGAGCAGAGTTACACTTTTTATGACAAAAAAAGAACCAGAGAAAAGCACAAAGAAAGATTCTGCAGCGTTGATTCCAGTTCTTAGTTTTGGTGGTGTGTTTGCAAGAGTTTATTTTTATTATGTTTCATAACTTACATATAACAGATTTGCATGCATTACTTTGCATGTATCAAATACTATATAATAATGTTTTTAAAATAAAAATTTCCTGGTTACCGAAGATAACCCTTAGACATTAATTGTGGAGAAGGAGATCTAATCCAAAACCACAGATACATTTATTTATGAAAATTTTGTACTTAGAGACCTTTCAGCTAAGAAAAGAAATTCTTCCTTTCTCACATGAGAACTTTATGCTACCTAATGAAGCTCCCTACTTTGGGGCAATTTTCTGTCTTTATTTAAGTGACACTAGTCTTTTGGCTGTGTAGAAATTAAAAAAAAAAAACTGATAGCTACATCTCCTGTTCCCAAGAGAATGCAGGAAAAGAATAAGGTGTGGGAGACAATCTTGTAGCTTATTGATAAGTACATACAAAGACAAAAATTGTGCATAGTGAATGCTCCATCTAGCAATTCAGAATTGTTATTAGAAGTATATCTGAATATCATAATTGATAAAATAATAAAATAATCAAATATGAGTAAATGTCCTCTTATTTTGAAACCAGTTTCAGTGTGCTATTTTAGATCACTAGTTCACTTTCACACCTGGGAGAGTGTGTGTGAGTGTTTTGGTTTTGTGGTAACTGGATTATGCTAAATTTTACATTTCCTTCTTTAATGAAATGGATTTTGTTCTCTCTTGGAAATGCAGCAGACAGCAACAGCAGAATATAGAGAAATAGCTGCTGCAGCTGTACTACCCATGGAAAAGTATAAATAACAATTTTAGCAGCTAGTGATTCTGAAATTGCCCTTAACTGTGTCATTATAAAAATGCTTTAACAAATATGTTTTACAGTAAGGTGACTATAGCAAAAAGCAATGTATTGTATATTTCAACATAGCTAGAAGAGAAGATTTTGAATGTTATCCCCACAAAGAAATAATAAATGCTTAAAATGATGGATATACCAATTACCCTGATTTGATCATTATACAATGTATATATGCATTAAACATCACACTATACCCCATAAATATGTACAATTACTGTTATCAGTTATAAATCTGAAGAAAAGAAAAGTTTGCAAGTAATATAGTTAAGAAATTTATCTGATGGATTTTCTCCCCAAGCGCTAATCATTGAATAGTACATCTAATGAAGGTACTGTGCCTAAATGTAAAGGATAAGATGTAAATTATTAAAAAGCAGTCTCAGAACTAGATAAATTGTCAGCTATATCAGCAGACTCAGATTCAGGCTTTCATGTCACAGATACTTCTGTCACAGACCTTGGCAAATATGTGTTTTGTGTTGGTCTTATAATTGTCCTTAGAATCATGGGGACTTACTCATTAATTCAAAAAGATTTATGGCCCACATTTTATGTGTTAGTTATAGTACTGGGTTCTGAGACTACAGAAGCCAACACACAAAGCAATCCAAGGACAAACTTTTTCTCTTCATTCATCCATTATTCAGTATGTGTCTTCATTTTGAGTACTGACTAGGGATCAAGTGCTGTGCTAAATGTATATATTAACAAGTATATATTAATATAACTGCAAATGAGAAGATGAGCCACTTATTATGATGTTACTGCTGTTTTTTTCTTTTCTTTCCATAAAATGGGATGTCCTTTTGCCCCAAGTTTTGGACTTAAATTGCAAATGAAAAGAAAATTCTCAGTGGGATGCTGACGTGCATAGATAAATGAAAACAGAGCCCCCCTTTCACATGCTCCATTCACCTCCCTTTCAACTCCCTATATGTGCTCACTTTGATTGTCCCAAGACCAAGATGAGAAGTGCCCCATAGGAACCAAAACAACTTCCTTACATCATTCATTAGGACTGTTCCTCTTAAAGAACTAAATGCCATCATGACCCATAATTTTCATGACCTTCACAGAGGGTCACGGAGACAACCTACGAAAATGATTTGTTTTAAAAGAAAATACTGAAAGGGTTAATCTGCTGCTCCACAGGCCTAACCTCCTGGGATTAAACCACATGCATGGAGCTCACTAAGTGTACTTAGTAACAACAAGCTAAAAATAGAAAAAAGCATCATGCTGTTATTGTATGAGTTTCCCTCCAAGGTTTTGTCTGATAAACATCACAACCTCCAAGGGGATTGTGAACAGGTTCCTTGTAGGGTAGGTTAGATACTTATTTTTTCAGACAGTCACACCATAACCAGTTCTCAGCATACTTATTTTAAGGTAATTAAATGTTTGAGAATTAGTGTTCCTACCTGATTGGAAACCTTCTTGTCTTTAATTCATTGACTATACTAGATCTCTTTTTTCTTGGAGATGACCTTCAGATTTCTATCAGAAATCACTTCTTTGGGGAAACCAGGGCTTCTCAGAAAGTCAGGAAACTGAAATGGAGATAGCAAGAGAAAGGGAAATTATCTGTACATATAAGTTTCATTTTTAAAAATTTTAAGCAAATGTTCAAGCATCCGTCATTTGAACAGTATCATAACTTCAGGAACTTTCATGGTTATGAGTATGAATTCTCACAACACAAACACGTGATGAGAGTATAGGTTGAATTTTGGGATTTCAAGTCAAGCAGTCTTCAAAAGAGGCCTGGTTAGCCTTTGTTAATTAATTGTGTGTGTGTGTGTGTGTGTGTGTGTGTGCAGCTTTTTTTGTGATGGGGTGGTGGGGAAAGAAATCTGTTGACTACTAGTCAGTGATTTAGCAGGCAAAAAAGGCAAGTTTTCTGTCTTTTCTTTAATATTCACTTTGGTTCTTCAGTCTTCATCTAGATTTCTCTTCTATCTTCACTTAGATCTTCAAAAAATTAATTTGACTAAACTTAGTTCTTCATAAACATTGGAATTTGTTGAAGGATATTTACAGAGACTTTTAATGTCTGTTCAAGCTTTGTCACACACAAAATGTTTGTGTGTGTGTGTGTGTGTGTGTTTGGCTTTTCTTGTGATGAGATGGAGGGAGAGAATAAATCTGTTGACTACTACTTAGAGATTTAGAAAGATGGACAGATTTAGAAAGATGGATATTAGGTTAAAGTGAAGCAAATTATGCAAAAAGGTTCCAACACTGTGATTCTGAAACAATAATAGCAGACTTCTGGGTGACTAAGGAGTAGTCTTCTCAAATTATACTCATACCTGTTATAGACCACCTGTTCACAAATTCTATACTATCATTCATCATTTATGGAAAACAAATGACATGATCTCTCTTTCCCTCCACTTACTGGCCACTCTCATATACCTTTTTTCTAACTTTAATGTCATACTCTTTTCTATCTGATTGAAAACATTAGAATCTAGGAGCGACAGACAATGAGCCAGCCCTCAGCATCTGTACCAGTGATGACCCTGAAAGGCACATTGGCCTATTAGGAGACTAGAAGTGATTTGGGATTGTCTTAGACTGATTTCCCTCAGAAGCAGAGCCTGAGAGAAGAATTTGAATTCAAACTGTTCCTGGAAAGTGAGCAAGGAAACTCAGGAGTAGAGTTGGAATTGAGAATAGAGGCATGAAAGAAAGCCAAGAGAGGCACAGCACTGAACAGGTTACTCTTGGGGGGAACTGTTACAAGTCCCTCAGAGGAGTCCTGTGGAACCCTGAAGAACATTCCTCAGGGTTATCCCCACCAGTGGGTGAGAAAGTCAAAGTATTTATATCCCAAATCCCCTCTGTCAGGGATTGAAAGTTTCAACCAGATATGTTATCTCCTGCACACTTCTGGCGTGCCCTAAAGAGGTATTTGCAGGTGATAGCACAATTCTATCAGTATGCACTGAAATGCTGAGTGTAGGGGGAGATGTAGGTGGGCCTCTGACAGCATCGGATACAGTGGCAATGGGGTATTAAAGGTTATCTTGTAAGTCCAAATGGATAAACTTTAGTTCCTGGGTTGACAGTTTTCTTTTGAGGTAATTAAGTACTAATGCATTGATAACAATGTCCTCTATTAAATCAAATCAAAGGTCCTAAGTGTCTAATCTCCTGGAAAACTTTGTATCTTGGATACAGTCCTAGTTAAAAAAAAAAAGGAAAAATTAAGATTTCAAGTTGACCACTCATTCATCACTCATTTAACACTCACTGAACACCTAATGTATACCAAGGATTAAGCTAGACTTCAGTGTAACCTTTATTAAAATCATTATCTTAGCATCAAGAATTTACTTTATTGGGGCATCCAGATAGTACAAATTATTACATAGTGTAATGGAAGAGAGAGCAGTCTTAATTCATTCTGTGGGCCAATAATAAGTGAGAAATATTAGCAGGTCTTCCTATAGAAGGCAATACTGGAGATGGATGTGTAATGTGAAGGAGAGGTAAATTTTTGAGTCAAAGAGAAGACAAATTCACAGTAGAAAGAAAAAGAATGGTTAAGGAACAGAACAGAAAGAAATGCCATATACAACTGGTATAAAGAGTGCTTAGAGGGGTGTAAAAAAAGAAGACAACAGAGAGCATGGTAGCAGCCAGATAAAGAATGGTTTGTGTATGTATGAAAGAGTGTGGAATTTAATTGTAAGGAAGATGGAAAGCCATTGAATGATTTTTAACAGAAAAGTTCAAGTTAGAAGAAAAGAAGATAGAAAGGTTTATTTGCATAACATGAACAGATATTTGTTTGTTTTAGAAAGGTCACTTTGGAAATACTGGGGCTTGATTGTTGGAGAAGGGTAGTTGCAATCCTAGACACAGAAAGTTTAGTTAATAGTTCATTAATATAAGCCAAAGAAGAAACTGGATATGAAGTTCGTGCATGGCAGTTGTTTGCTTTCAGTACTCGAAGAATGTTATGCCAATACTTCTGACATCCATAGTTTCAGATCCGAAATCTGCTGTCATTTGAATTGGCGTTTCTCTGTAAATAATGCATTGTTTCTCTCTATCTGCTTTTCAGACTTTTTTCCTTTCTCTTTATGTTTCAGAAGTTCAATTATGATGTGCCTCGGCATGAATATCTTTGTGTCTACCCTATTTGAGTTTTGCTTAGGTTCTTAAATCTGTACGTTTATGTCTTTTGCCAGTTTGGGGAACTGCTCTGTCATTATTTCTTCAGATAATTTTTCCATCTCACTGGCTGTCTGTTTTCATTCTGGGAGTTTGATGATATGGATGTTAGCTTTTTATTTTTTGTTCCACAGGTTCCTGAGTTCCTACCCACTTCTTCACTAAGCCTATGTTTTCCTCTCCGTTTTTCAAGTTTGATAAATTCTATTTATCTATTTGGTAAATTCTATTTATCTGTTCTTGAGGTCACTGATCCTATGCTTTGTCATCTCCACTCTACTCTTGAGCCTGCCCAACAAAGGTTTTAATTTTGGTTGTTGTATTTGTCAGCTCTATCATTTTCACTTGGTTTTTATTTTATAACATCTATTTTGTTGCTTATACTTTCTATTTTTTCATTTATTTTAAGAAATACATAATTGCTTTTTGAAACATTTATGTGATATCTTATTTAAAATCCCTGTCACATAATTTCAACAACTGATTTATCTCAGTTTTAGTGTGTGCTGACTATAATTTTTTTTCATTTATTTTGTGATTACCTGGTTCTTGGTATAATTGGTAGTTTTCAATTGTATTGTGAACATTATGAGTATTATATGACTCTGGATCTTATTTTAACTTATTATTTTTAGAAGGAAGCTCCCCTATATTGGGGTGTAGCAAGAAAGCTACAAGGGTGGGAATGTACAGGTTCCACTGGGCCTTGCTGACACCATACTGGCAACAGAGGGACGCTGACTCACATGGCCTTACTGCAGACAGATGAGGTAGAAGTTTAGCTCTGCCTTTGGCCTTGCTGACACCTTCCCAAGGAGAATGAGACCACTCATACCATGTTGTTGCCTTCAAATGGGAATGGAGGCTCAGCACTCTAACAGACCCCCTGAACCAAGGCAGAGGGAAATGAAGTGTCAACTCTCTTTCTTTACACTACCTTAATTCTATCCTATTGGTGTTAGGTGTGTGTAGAGGCTTAGTTCCTCACTGGTCTCCCCTGACCCCAGGTTTTGAAGGAAAGTACAGTGCCTCCTATACCTAACTTGCAACATCCTGTTGCTGATGGCAAGTAGAGGTGGGGGCTTAGCTCCCCACTGGACCCCATGGCTGTGTGCAGGGAGTCCATTTGTAATTAGCTCTGTCTGGCATGATCTCCTTAAGTCTCCTTCCTGATGGGTGGGGTGGAGGCTCAGCTCTCCATTGAACCACACTGCAACAACTCTGGTGGGGGAACCACAGTGCTGCCTGCTTGTGAAGGGCAAGAGTAGGGTGGTATGCACGATCAACTCCTTACCTGGTCCCTCTGAAACAAAAGTCATGGATCATGGCTGTAACCATGACCTATGGTTTCATTAGGGTTTTACTGGAGAGGTGTACATACTGCCAGAAAGGTTTTCTGTTGTTAGAAATCTCTTTTCTCATACTTTGGCTAAGAAGCACAGAGTTTTCTTGGAGCTTTTTTTGTCTGTGTCTGTTGGTGGTTATGGAATGGAGGCTCCTGCGTTGCCCTGTCTGAGCTATGTGGGAGGCAAAAAGAAAACAGGGAACTCATTGCCATGTCATTTCTTAAGTCCTGAAGTAAGTCTGCCTTTCAGTTTTCACTATTTGGTGCCTCCTATGCTTATTTATTGTATTCATTTCATGGTTTTAGTGGAAAGTGAAAATACCTGGGAGAAATGCAGCCACTCCATCTTATCAGAACCAGAATTATGGTGGTCTATTAATGTTAAAAAGTGCTGCTGGCTATAAATTGAAGTTTGACTATATACACCATGCCCTTTAGGAATTATTCTGCTAGACAAATGGCTTCCTAAGGGTTCACAAGGTTATTACGATTTGATTTTCACACTTGCAGAAGTCAAGTGTTCTGTTGAAGGTGAAATTTGTAGATAAGGAAGGCTAGACTGATTCATGAGGTAGTAGATTAGGGTTGGAGACATTAATATAAACTCATCCTTAGCTTAATGTACATATGCATAGCAACATACATAAAAAATTATAGATATATGTATACACATTGTTAGTATACATACACATATCTCTTCACTCAGTCAGCTAAGACAACCTAGAAACAATGAAACCCCAGTAACAATGAGCAAATATAGCACCCAGATCTTGGTGCTAATACCACTCCCCAGTAAAGGAACTAGAGCTTCCTGGAGAAAGGACCAATTCTAGAACCAGGGCAAGAAATATAAAAGATGGAAGTAGACCATCTGGTAGTGTGAGAAATTAAGGAAGTGATTTATAAAAACCCACAATTATTGAGCCTGGGAACAATTGAAAGAGTTCATAATGGTTAAGATGGAACAATTTGGGCAACAAAATAAAGTGGTATATAATCCCAAGTATAAAATTAATGTCCACAGATTCTTACTGGCGTAAACAAGTGATTAAATTAATAAATGGCTGGGGGATAGATAAGTCTCCAGTGCAGAAAACTTCCAAATAGCTTCTGTAGCTATTCAAACCAAAGAAGGCGGAGTATAACTCTCTGCTTCTTATTGTTGGCTGAGCGTAGTGATTTCCTTCCAGAGTATAATACAGAAAGAGAAAGAAAGAGTGAAGAAACCTGATGACGACTATCTCAGCCAGGTGATCAAGGTTGACATCAGCAGTGATAAGTCATCTTGACGAAATGGCCCTTTATCTCTGTGGTCTTCCTCAAAAGCACACTCCCAATCTTGAGAAAAGCATAAGACACATTTTAGCAGTGGGGCATCGTACAAAATACCTGTCCAGTATTATCCAAAATTGTCAAGGTCTTCAAAAATAAGGAAAGTATGAGAAATTGTCACAACTAAGGGGAGCCTAAGAAAACATGACAACTAAATGTAATACAGTATCCTGATGGAATCTTGGAACACAAATGTGACATGATAAGGTAAAAATCTAGGAACCATGATCAAAGTATGAACTTCAGTTAATGATAATATATTAATATTTGTTCATTAATTGAAACAAATGTAACATACTAATATAAGTTGTTAATAATAGAGAAAAATGGGTATAGTATGTATGAGAAATCTCTATAATATACTTTCAAATTTTCTGAATTAAAACTGTTTTAAAATATAAAGTCTATTTAAAAAGTCAAGTGTTTTCTTGTTTTATGGTTGTGTTTCTGCAGTCCCCAATAAATATTTGAGTTTGCTTTACCTTACTGATATTGATGTTGAAGAAAAAAACTAAATAACTCTAAAATGGTTGGTAATTCCAATTCAATAAGCAATAATTCCTGGTAACATGTTTTTGGAAGAACTCACTGAATAAATCAAAGCAAACTGTCTTTAAATGCTAAATGTCTTTTCGGTGTTTAATCTTCTTTAAGATTATTGTTTGCCACGGGCATGATTCCACTTCAGAGGGCAGTGATTATCATAAACATTGGTTGTAGGCAATGTCTAATGTATGCTGAAATATTAATGTAAGATGCTGTAATAACTTTAGCTGAAGTATTTTATGTTTTCAAAATGATGTATTGTTATTTCTGCCTATAAAGCCTTTTTAAAATACATTTTCTACCCACCTTTTCCAAAACAGAAAACTCACAAGGAAATGATACTACAGGATAGTATGCTCATCAGTTTGAATTGGAGGCTCACTTTGCTGGCACTCGTGGTTGCCAATGATACTGGCATTTGTATTACTTTTACAGATCCCTTCCTTGGCAAAATCTAATCTCCACAGGGGAAATCTTTGAAACAGCAGGTACCTAAAAGCTATAGAACATATAGCTTTGTAGCTAGATTTATGAAACATTTTACCCAGAAGTATAATATAATGTAAAAAAGGCTATTTTTCTCTTTGCCTTCTGCTACTCAGAGATCACTCACCATCTTACTTTTTAACAGCCAACAAAGACATGTTTCATAAATTAGACTATGAATTTGTAGCTCAACTTTGTATCTTAATATGACTAATTCCATATGATTTTTGTTGGTACCAAATATGTAAATCAACAGGAAATTTTGTGCTTAGCTCTTAAAAATAATTACTATAACTTACTCAATACATTTTTACACTTTTCCTTTGTGTTTTTCAAAACAGCAGTTCTCCTAAGGTGGGCTTTCAGCACATAAGTGAGTTGATCATTTTTTTCCATGGACAGTTTTCTCATCTCTTTTACCATATCAATTTGTTCTACTTTCTTGAAAAGTAGAACTTATTAAATAATTAAATCTTTATCAAACACTGGTGTAAGGCAAACACAAAAGGCAGACAACTGATCTGTTGGTTTTGGGGTTTTTTTTTTGAGTAATGAGCTCAATTAAAATCTCTCCAGATAACAGGTGTTACCCTATGTAGTGGAAATTGTATTTCCTTATGGAAACTCACAGTCAGGAAAATGAAGACCTAAATAATAACAGAAAAGTGATAACATTACTAACAATGCAGTGAGTGCCTGCTTTGTATCTGGCCCTGTAAAAGAAACTATAAACATTATACTGGCAATCCTCATAAAAAAAAACCCTAATTACTTTAGGGTTGTGTATGTAGGTACAAGAGAAAGAGGGAGAGAGAAACTTCAATAAAGGGCTACTGAGAAATAGCAAGAGCACTGCCAGGTATCCTTAATAAATAATTTAGGAGCTTCTAACTATGCAAATAATTATTTGTCATATGGGTGAATATTAAGGATCTTTCAGGTTTAGACTAAGAAGACAAAAGGCTTCCAGAAGTTGAGTCCAAATTTTACACTTACATAAAATCCTTATAACAGAAGACCAAATTATAATTCAATAACTGAAGAGTTTTTAAAATACTGGATGTGTTCATATCAGCATGGCTTCATCATGTGGATAAGAGACAAGAAATTGGCAGATGCAACCTGCAGATTCATTACTGTTCCTGTGAAGGGCAGGATAATGAATAAAAATGAAAATAATGAAAAATAATGACTAGAATTTTAGGCAGTTTGCTTAATCTCTATTCCAGGAAAAATACAGCAAAAAAGAAAAAAATATCTTGAAATTTTTTCCAAAAAGCAATTATAAGTGACATTTCTTATTTTTCTGCCAAATAATGTGGAAGTATAATCAGTCAAATAAGTCTGATCTTTTCTGGTAAAATAATTATTTATTTGAAAATGTAAGACGTAATAATCAGAGAGTCTTTAAAAAGGGGCCAAAAAAATCTCCTTTAACATTCTTCTTAAAGAACAAAATTATTAAAAAGAACCATACTAAAAATATTTTAAAACAAAAGTAAAAATTCCCATTACTGTTGCAGAGCTTTAAAATTTTTATTTTTGTTTGATTTTTAATAAATAGTCATGTTTACATAGTTGTCACAAGGCTGACAAATTTGAAATCAGCTCTCTTCAGTAAGCATTATTCTATTTTGCTAGATAGTCTCATAATTATAATTTTAATGACTGTCATTTTCTACTAATTGGATATAATTTGCTTTACTCAATCATTTTCTTATTGTTGAAATTAAATGTGTTTCCATTTTTTTTGTTATTACACATGACAGGACAATGAACACCTTTATATAATGATTTTCTAAATATAAATTATTTTAGTAAATTTCCAGAATTAAAATTAATGGGTAAAAAGCTATGACCACTTTTATCTTACTAGACATTGCCAAATTACTTTTCAAGTTGTTGAACCAAATTAGATGAAGTACATTACCAAAATAAGATACTGTGGTATGTGATTACTGATTTTGATAAATTAATAAACTGGACCCTCATGTTCCATTTCTTTAAATTTTTTGATAACTATTAAAGTTGAACATCACATATATATTTAAAATACTAATTGTATTTTCTCTTAATTGTCTTCTCTCACTCTTTTCTGCCTCTTCATAACTTATTCCTAGGTAACTGGAGAAAAATCACGTGACAGGGCACATCTGTATTCCAATAAATTAATAAACACCAACCACAAATGGGCTTCCAAGACTGGGAATACTGCTCTGACTAACCAGTAAATTCTTTCTCATTCTACTTAAGGGCCATTCTTTTTTTTCTTTTTTCTTTTTTTTTAAATAAGGCTTCCCCACTCTCCTCAAATTCCCATCTTTCTTCTTTACTTCCCTCTCTCAGCTGATGTGTTGCTTTATATCTCATTAAGAAAACAGAAGCCAGTAAATGGCCCACTGTCAAATCCATTTATCCATTAGCATCTTCAGTGATCTTCGTAGTCCCTTTTTGTTAGAGTTAATGTGAAAGGCCATTCACACTGTATGTAGTGGTTATTCCATTTTCTCTCATCTGATCAAGAACTTCACAGCACTGAGTCTTCCACAGCCGACCTACTCCTTATAGATTATTCCATAAAAATTCAAACATATTCTAGACCACTAACTCCTATTTAAAATAGTAAAAAGTATGTATGCAACATGAAACCTTCCTTGGTCATCCAATATCTTCTTTGTCTCATTCACATCTGTCCTTCTCAAAATTGTTATCTTTATAGATTTTTTTTCCACACCTCATGTCCTATTTACTCAATAGTTTACTTTCTTCTGGCTTCCCTCACTCCAACACCTTTGTCCACTGCTCTGAAATTTCACTTATGAAGGACACCAGTGATCTCCATTTCACCACAGCCAATGGAGAGTTTTTGTCTTTTTATTTCTAGACTCTTTCCTTCTTTTAAAAATAAAGTAAAACAAAAGACAAAAATACTGTTATGCTTTTATACCCTCATAATCTTCTACCTTGGTATATTTTACCACCCCACCTTTAATCTGATTTCTAAATATTTTGTTAGTTCCATTTACATTCAGTGGAATATACAACTGTATGAAGGATTATTCTCCACATTTAATTCTCATAATAATAATACTAGTAACAGTAGTCAAGACTTCTATATTGTTTGGCAGATGCAAGACACTATTCTAAGAGCTTTATTAATGTGATTATTCTTATAAACTTATACATCTTGTATAATTCCCACACTACAAATGAGAAAACTGAGGCATTGAAAGGTTAATTATAATTTATGCAAGATCAGATGACCACTAATTGATGATGCCTCTTGCCAAGTTAATGCTGAAATTTTAGAGTAAGGAAGTTAAATAATGTCTCACAGATTGGCCTTACAGTCAGCAAAATTTAATTAATTACATGGATAGAACCGGAAAGTAGAGAAAAATTTTGTATTGCATGTGAATTACTAAGTGATGTTAGTAACGATGTATGATTGATTGTAATTGAATGAAGATTTTTTCCTTGTTACATTGTTCTTTCAAAAGAGAAATATTTTTTTCATAGTGTCTCTCATTTTTTTTTCATTCCTTCACATATTCATTCATTAATTCAACACTCATTTCCTGAGCATCTACCAGATACCAGTCTCTGTTGAAAGCCTTGGAAGATTTGGTGGTGAATGAACACAAAGTCCTTGCTCTTAAGCAAATGCCCTAGTTGTTGGGAGTGGGGTGGGGGAGGGTGGTAGAGTACATAAGTAAACAAATTGACAAGTGAAACTGGTTAATGGGATAGACAGACACAGAGCAGGCTGGTCTCTCTGGCCAAGGTAGTAGAGTTGGCATCTGAAATGACACTGAAATGATTAGAGGGAAACTGATCTAAGCAGAAGGATCAGTAAATGCAAAGCCACGTGATAGCCACAAGCTTGCTGCATCCCTGGACTTGAAAAAGGCAAACATGCCTGGAACCCATGAAGGTCTGGAAGAGATACTGAAGGGGACCAGAGCACTTGAGGCCTATAAGTCTTATTAAGTGGTTTATGTTTTAGTGTCTTTGCACTAGATAACCATTAGAAGTTTTAAGCAGGACAAATGTATCATATGCTTTGTGGTTTTAAAGAGATTACTTTGACTGTTGAGTCTCCTATAAAAATAAAATAGCTGTGACTCTATGAAGTGTGGGCTTAATGATAACAAATTTTTTAAGAGCCCAAGAAGCTAAAAAATGACTAGTTCACTGATGATTACCATTAGTCCCAACTAGACTATATTAATATAAGCTTGGTGACCCTGGGATCCTGAGACATATTTTGTTAGGAAAACTCAACTATTTTCAAACTAGCATGATTTCAACAATTGCTAATATTTTTTGGGGTTTCAGAACTATTATTTTATTAACTGGAGGCTCGATAAGAGGTTTTATGTAGAAAAAGGGTAGATAGTTGGCTTCTGTCTATTCTCCCTTTCAGCGGGAGAAGTGATGGTTAAGGGCGATTACTCTGCTGTTGGTGCATTGCCTAAGTTTTAGAACTAATTCAAGCCAGTAAATATTTGCTGAAGAACTATTATATGTTAGAAGGGAGCTGAGAATGGGGATACAAAGAGGATAATTAATAATAGAGCAGCTATTATTAACAAGAGGCAGGTACTGTGCAATGCTTAACGTGCATTATCCCATGTTACATGAATTTACACATTAACCCTGTGAGGTAGGTGTATTTATTATCCTCTTTTCCTGAGGAAACAGATGCTTTTCAAAACATTAAGTGATTTTTCTAAGGTTACATAGCTAGTCAGAGATGGAAGCAGTATTTGGACTCAGAAAGTTTGACATCAGTACCAACCACTGTGCTCTACTGACTACAATGGCCCTACTTGAGAAGTTCAAAATCATACATACGTGGGTACAACTGACCCTAAGACTGCCTGGCACAAACTTTGTGGGACAGGCTAGATTTATGTGAGATGTACTTGAAGTGGAGAAGATTGTGACAGAGAGTCACTAAAATATGCTGCCTGTACTAGGAGAAAAAAAAAAAAAAAAAAAAACTTGGCCTAGCCTAGAGCAGTGGGGTAGGCTAATTACATGATGTTGAGGAGGAAGAAGGAGCATTTCTGTCTTTTTTCTTGTCTTACAATTGATTAAATTATATCTATGTCATGATATCAGAAACAAATTACAGTATAATGGACAGTTTTTGAACCCATCTTAGCTTGTATCCTGGTATACGTAGAGTGTTAGACCAACAGTGGCACCTATATGTAGTTAAATACATTTTAATTTATCTTTAGCCTGAAAGGAAAATAGTTTCTTATATGTATAATTTGGGAGTGTCTTCAGAAAAAATACTTAAAGCCCACTATCTCAGAGGAAGGCCAATTCGCAAAAGATCTACCAGCAGATGCAAGTCCAAACACACTAATCATTTAGTGAGATTTGTACTGATATACCACGTCTCATGTTGTTTATTTATGGATTTTTCTGGAAGAAGGCTCATAGAGCTCATATATTCTCAAAGAGGTAAAGACCCATGCTGATAAGGTAGAAAGATCTTTGCTCTGGAATTAAATCAGTTTAGGTTTTGCAGCTTACTAGAATTAGGTAACATTCTTAATCTTCCTGAGCCTGGTTTCTATCTACCAATAGAGATAACACTAACACAGAGGGATGTGGTTAAATTAAATGACTCAGATAAAATGTTATATATCTTTTCAGGCTATCCTGTTAGGACATGCCCAGTAAATGTTAAGCCATCAGCAAATACTCTGCTTCCTTGACATGAATGAAGCCCATTCTCATGTTCTTCATGGTTTTCCTCGGCCATTGGTCTAAATATCAAGGCCATAGTTAAAAATTATCCCTGTCCCTTCACAGTCCATCTGCTTCCCCAAAGCATCCTCCTTGATGAATTGAGTCCCAATATTAGTAATATTCATCACTTTAGTTATTAATGTTCATATGTTTAAGATATTTTAATGTAAGGTAAATCATTACTCAAGAGAATAGCTAAGCTGGCTTTGTCAAAGATTTCAATGAGCTACCAGTACATCTTAATCAGAATTAACTTTCAAAGACAGGGAGAGCAATGATTCAAGGTGTGAATAGAAAAACATTTTCTTTTTGTACAAAATGTTACTGTCATTTGTTCTGGTGGGGAAAAAGCTTAGAGTTAACCTAATTTACATTTTATGATTAGTTTAAAGAAAGTGTCATATAAATTTAGAATGAAAATAAATCAGTTTTCTTTAAACAGAAATGCAGATTTAAAAATGTCTTTTTATGCAACTGCCAGAAGGAAGCACTGTTTTGTCTGCAAATTCCCAGATTCTGCTCTAGTTTTAAAGGCTAACGACTGTGAAATGCAAATATAATCAGGGTTCCAGATGTGGCAATCAGGAAATGATTTGTGTACCAGCTATTTTTAACAAAAGGCTTGCAAACATGATAAATGAATAGTGAAAGTCGAAATGATATCAAATATGCATGAAAGTAGCATATATATAATTATAAATTACCTTTAGGAATTAATTATAACATTACTTCAGAGAGATTCGTATGATTTATTCCTATGGAGAATGTAGAGTCAGATGATCTAGGTTATCACTTTGGGACTAGGATATCACCAAAAATCTTTATGTTACAACATATGTGATAGAAATGAACACAATTTTACAGGAAGAACTAATCAGATGAATTCAGATTTCATTTGTACTTTGGTATAAATAGATCATATTGGGTTTTCTCAACTAGATGTATAATAACTACAGATAAAAAGAACTATGCTGGTTTGCCAGAATGTAAAACACTGGCGAAAGTGAGGAGGCTGTATCAATGAGCTCGGGAAAGCAGCTCCATAGCCTCTATCTCCATCACACAGACATTTAGTTCAGATTTGAAAGAGAACTTGAGATCAGTCATTTCAACACATCTCCAAACCAGTTAAGTTATGTTCAAACATGAAGGGATGGATAGATATCAGTCTATTATTTTTAAACTGCATAAAGGTATAACTCTTCAGTTTTCATCAAAACCACACTTTTTAGGTTATCAGGGTCCACAGTTCTTAAGCAAGCAATGCATGCTTAGTGCTATCTCCCTGCTATAAATAGCTTCTCAGTCTTCCCACCACTGCCCATCCCTTCTCTCCTTAATGTCTTGGTCAAAACCATCCCCCAGGAACCCCTTTCCACTTAATTGCTGATCATGTCGATGTTTTGATCACCTTAGCTACTTCCTAGAGTCGGTAGTATATATGTGAGATTTAACTTTAAAAGTACCCATAAAGGGCTGGGCACGGTGGCTCATGCCTGTAATCCTAGCACTTTGGGAGGCCGAGGCGGGTGGATCACCTGAGGTCAGGAGTTTGAGACCACCCTGGCCAACATGGTGAAACCCTGTCTCTACTAAAAATACAAACATTAGCCAGGCGTTGTGGCGCATGCCTGTTATTCCAGCTACTCGGGAGGCTGAGGCAGGAGAATCGCTGGAACCCAGGAGGCGGAGGTTGCAGTGAGCCGAGATGGCGTCATTGCACTCTAGCCTGGGCAACAGAGCAAGGCTCCGTCTCAAAACAAACACAAGCAAACAAACAAACCCATAATGTATTAAATGCACAGTTTCTAACATAATATGAATATCCAGTAACTGCTGACTAGCATTATTATTATAACATTTACATTAAAACTAATCTGCACTGGTTTAAGTATTGCTTAATGATTGATTCTGTTTCTTTCACACACCTGTTCTTTTACTCCACCTGATGTAAAGGAAATACGTGAACATTTGTTGATTATTAATATGGTTTGGCTGTGTCCTCACCAAATCTCAACTTAAATTGTATCTCCCAGAATTCCCACATGTCACAGGAGGGACCCAGGTGGAGGTAATTGAATCATGGTCGGGCGGGGGGGAAGGGGGTGGTCTTGCCGTGCTATTCTCGTGATAGTGAGTACCTCTCACGAGATCTGATGGGTTTATCAGGAGTTTCCGCTTTTGCTTCTTCCTCATCGTCTCTTGCCGCTGCCATGAAAGGAGTGCTTTTTGCCTCCCACCATGATTCTGAGGCCTCCCCAGCCATGTAGAATTGTAAGTCCAATTAAGCCTCTTTTTCTTCCCAGACTCGGGTATATCTTTATCAGCAGCATGAAAACAGACTAATACAATTACCTACAGTGAGAGAGGCAGTGAAAGGTATAGAATTAGTGGAGTTCAAGCCTGAAACTGACCTGGGTTTGAATTCCATCCCTGCCACTTACTTGGACCTCTCTATGCCTCAGTTTCCTTAGTGTTAATTGGAGATAATAGATATTTTAGGGACACTGCAAAGATTATAAATAATTAAACCAATGTTTGGATCCAGAAGCGGTATTCATTACCTGATTTAATGTAAAATATTAGATAATTTGATTTTGTTTTGAGAATCTGACAACTCACTCTGACTGCTCTGCATCCCCTTACTAAAACAACTGTAAACAGCATTTTTCATGTAATTTCAGATTTTTGCTACTACAAAACCAGTTAGTGGAAAAAAGACATCTTAGAGTCTAATTTACATTTATAATTAGTTTAAAACAAAGTGTCACATAAATTTACAAAACCAAATAGTTGGTACAAACAAATCAGACAAAATGTTACAGGGGAAACACAGACTACCATCCCGGAGAAGGACAAGCAACATTGTACTACTGTCAAAATTTGGATCAAAACTATGTCTCTGCCAGGTTTCACTTTAACTGGAATTGAAGTTCCTGACATAGCTGTCCCCATCACAGGCATAAATACCCATCAAATAAACTGCAGTTGAACAGCCTCAGTCCCTTTTCTATAAAATGGGTATTTAATAATACCATTTTGACAAGAGCCTTATGAATATTAAGAGAACATAAATAAACTCCCCTAGCAGCTGACAGCCAAGTAATTAATCTTTCAGCCATTTCCTTTCTCTTTTTCCTTTTTTTCCCATGTTCTGAGTTCTTTTACACTTCATGTCCCACAATGCTGAAGTAATTGAAATGCTTTTACTCAGATAATCTCATACAACTTCTAGCATAATAAACAAGGAAAGTTTAATGCATTATTGTTTAAACAATGTCATTATTCTTTTTGGTAACCTGATTTTTCCAAATATGTAACTCTTTGATTCTCCTATAATATAGTATGTCTTATCCATGGGCACAAATTGAGTGTGTGTCAGAAATATTAAGTCCCTGGAAAACTACCAGTGGTGCCATTTTGGGTTCTATTTATATGTTAACAGCTTCCCTAAAACCAAGTTATTATCATTTCTACTCTTCTTCTGTTTTAATGCCCTCAAAATGTGGCTTCCAATTAGTAATTATATTAATTGGCGTCACATTCATTCTAGTTTGCTTTTTTCCTGATCATAACAAGAATTATCTGACTGTGAAGTTAGTGAGATGGGCTTTCTGATAAGGAAGGTTAGGAGGAAAAAAATGACAAGTAGGGTAACATACGCACATACAAAATTAGAGGAAGCTTCAGCAGTAACAAAATAGTGAGAGTCAATTGGTAGGAAGATTTTGTCATGTGTTGCCATTAATTGACCAACTAGAGTAATTAGACTCACAAATAACAGAAAGCAAAGAGTGGCAAATCTATCGTTCCTGCCAGCTTCTTCTGCTAGTCATCAGAACAATTATCTTCTAGTTTATGAAAGGATAAAGATGTAGTATTCAAATTTAAATGTTACCAATATAAGATATGGAGATATGTGAAACCTACTATAGTATCTTCATAAACATTGTTTTATAGCATCATAAATTTCACAGTAAAATTATCCATGAGAAATGTAAAACTCATACAAAGTATAGTAATATTTTAAATCTCAAAAATAAAAAAGAATTGCTGACTGTGTCTTGGCACACTTTTCTGTGTTTGTGAAATATGTTAGAGCCAGCCTGTTTTTGATGAAGAGCAACTGTACTGGAGAGAAAGCCTGTATTCATATTCATCGTCATCAGGCAAATCGAGGAGCTGACTTGCTTAGGATCAGTAAGTGCTTTTTTCCTCACTTCTTAACAAAGAACAGAACATTGTGTAAAAAAAACAAAATCCCATTTTTGTTAAAAATAATAGTAAACAATGGAATGTTAGATAATTGATTTTTTTACTTCCCATATAAAATGATCAATAACTACTACTAAATACTAATTCGTAGTTGTATTAATTGGCATCACATTTATTCTTGCTTGCTTTTTCCCTGATCGTAACAAGAATGATCTGACTGTAAAGTTAGTGAAACAAGATTACATGGGCAAGTAGATACTGACTCATGTAAATAACAGTGAGTCATGTTTGGCTGCCTGATTCTGTTAAAAGAAAAATGCATCCATATTCATTCAAAGCAAATGTTCTTTTGGTAACTGAATAAAAATAATAGGTAGTAAGATCAATTTCTTTTAATTTACATAACTGCTAAACATAAAAGGAAAGGACAAAGGAAACAAACTGTGCTTTCTATCATATTTTATTTTTTTGCTCAACTACTGCCAACATTCTTAACTGATGGTATTACCTGTTTGTGTCCTTTCAGACCAAACCCCTTTACCCACCAGTGCCATAAAACAAAATCATAGTGTTGGGAGACATTTCAAGAAAGTCATTGCTATTGATTTGTCCCTCAAATATGACTTAATATAGCAATAGAATGATTTTGAAGTTAATAGTTTCTTTTCAGTGCATTAATAACTTTAGCAGTTTTAAATGTCTTTTTCTAGAGTGGTTTCTATACAAACACTCTCTCACACACACACATTGACACTCACTTTCCTTTTGTAATTATACACTCAATTCTTCTTGCATTCACCAACACCAAGGCCGCTTTATCCAACTCCTTCTCACTGTTGGCCAGTTTGAGATCAGAAAACAGGGATCAATTTTAATGTTCTCTTCAATAGACCTACATTGTATTTATGAACTAAGAAGTGATTTTTATTTTTGTTTTCCTATATTTTGAGCCTTTTGAATGACCACTTCTCTCCAACTATATGGCTTATAAGACGAGTCTTATAACTGGGAGAAGCCAAAAAGTTCTGATGCCTAGCAGACTCTTGTCTCTTTGCCTGAGAACCTCAATCCTTTAGCCTTTCTTTTCTATTGAAATTCAAATATCTGTACTTTAAGATCTTAGTCATTTTTTTTTTTTTTTTTACCTCAGTCTGAATGATCCAAAAGCAAGTTTTGATGATGTGGAGGAGGGAAGAGAATTTCAGGGCATACAGTTACTGTAAGGGGTATTAGATAACAGAGTGAATTGAGTAATAAATAGACTCAAGGGAGAAAGAAATTCAGGAAGTGCAGCTTGATGAAACTTATGCAAATATACGTTTGTCTAAGGTCTAATTAGTTAGAAGAGAAGTCTCTGAAGGTGACTACTATTCCTTTGTAAAAGTTTGAAAAATGCAACCTGTAAGTGCCTTGTACCCCTTCATATTACAGAATGTATAATATGATTCACACAGTGCAGAAAACGCAGATTGCCATAGACTCAGTCATGCACCATTTTGTACCCTCTCCACTTTGAGCATCAGAAAGTGGATTGTAGAAATCTGGTTCATCTTATTTTAACTTGCTCATTTCTCAAATTTAAAACAATCTTTTATTTTTAAACTAGTCTCTTTAAACCACAAAATACTGTAAAGTTATTCATTGAAAAGAATGTAACATTTACTACTGCAATATATGATGTGCAATTTATTGAGAATGTCTCCTAAATGCATCTTTATGTATTGCATAATCTAAAATTCATATCAGGTATAACTACAATCTAATTCTTGTGTCAACCATGAAAGCCTTTCTTAGAAAGCTGGTGAAATCCTTTGTTACAAATATCAGTCTCTGCTTGTTATTATGTCTGTATTAGTATCATCTGCAATCCTCAGCAGGTTACTTTTCATCCTGGTAAACTTCTAACAGGCCACATCCGAATCATGGATAAAATACAATTTGCAGAGAATTCTCTATTTCTATTCAGAATTTTAAAAATTTTAACTAAATGTGCAAGGCCTTCAGCAATTTCTGTAGCTTGCCCTTTTCCTAAGCCTACTTGCTCCTTAGGTCAATATTAAGTTCCTGGATTTAAATATTGGTGGCTTTCCTCTCAGGTGTTCTCCGTTAAAAGCTTTCTCTTCCTTTAGAATCCTTAGTAAAGGAAGTGGTATTTGCAAGGAAGAGAACAGTGTCTTCCCTACTATTTAGCTGTCAGGACTTTAGGGCTACATGCTAGGTTGCATAGTGAAAACCCTGGCCTGGCGTCAACTGGTGGCATTAAAAATCACTTTTTCACTTCTTTGCAATTAAAATATTTCCACCAATTTATCTTTTCATTAAAAATGGCATGAAGAACCCAGTATGGGAATGGCCCATGATTCTGCTTCTGTGACTTGTGATCTACGACTTGCTCCTTCTAACATCTTTATAAATGCACTCTACATATTGCTGGGTGCCAAGTTTGTTTGTTGATATTGGTTCCCAACACTGCAGTGTCATGGGTCATCTCTGGAAATTATTTCTTTGCTATGTCTATGAAGTATTTCTCCTCTCCTCCCCATCCCGTGTTCTGCTGCCTGTTTAAACTTAACATTTATAAACAGTCCACTGGGTTTGTTTTGTTGATGCACTGGCTGTTTTCCAAGATTTTGTTGTTAATCTTATCTGACTGTTTAAGGATGACCTTTTGTGGTGTTATAAAACTCTCAAGAAAAGGAAAATAGATTTGGTCATCTAACCCTCTTCTAAAGACTGCAAAAAAAAAAAAAAAAATCCAGTTGTTTTAAAATAGAGTGGCTTGATACAAAAAGCTGCGGCATATTACATCTGTCTGCATCTGCACGTTTTCAGCTTTCAGGGACCAAAAATTAGCAGTGCAACATATAATCAGACATAAAGGAAAGCCAAAAAGAAGCCAGTAGGGAATTTTTTCTGCCTAATATTCTAACAGTGTTGGTAAATAGGCCTACTACTTCTAGTATTTACATAAGAGACAGCAGTCAAATAACCAATTCAATAAAACAAACAATTCTTCTTTGAGAAAAAAAGAATGACACCACTTAAGAGTTGATGGACATAGACTCAGAATTATTAGATGTGAAAGGATCTTAGAAATCTCATTTTATAGATGAGGAGTATGAGGTCTAGAGTGGGTAAGTGATTTGATAAAGCCAGAAATAGGACTAGGATCCAAGCCGGGATTCTCTGCCTCCACAGACGGGACCCTGAGTTTATTCCCTGACTGAACTTTTTAGGTTTTTATGCATTATATCAAGACAGCCCACATGTACCAGATTTGTTTCCATTATTACTAAATGAAGCAAGACAGTGCTTTTACGGGTACTGGAGTATAAAGTCAGCCAATGTCAAACTAGTCAAAAGAACTCTAAAAGAGACAGTGCTTTTCAGGCTTTTTTTTTTTTTTCCTGCAAATGGGAATTAGATACATTATGTGTGTATATGTAAATGTATATTCAAATTAAAAAAATGTACAGTTTTTGAGTTTATGATAGTTTAAATTATACATAACATCAAAATTAAACCCTTGCAGTCATCAAATATTTTGTAGTGTTTATTTTTGTAAGAGCCTTCCTTTCTTTATGTATCTCTACAATGTTGAAGATAATTAATGGGTCAAAATAGAGATATTATGCATTGTTGAGCTAACTTGGATAAACAATCTTTTAAGTGCCTTAAATTATATAAAGACTAAAAGTATCATTATTTATTCTATGGAAAGACACTTAGGTCTAGCTATAAAATAATGCTTAGAGAACAAGTCTTAGGTTAAAATACTCATTCTTCCCATGACACATTGTCTTTTCACGATTTAATTCAAAGAATTTGCCTTTTTAAGGCTCAATTATGTTTCACCATTGTTCCCATGCATGTTCCTGTTAAGGGTGCCTGATTCTGTTGCTAAGCAACTTTGCAGTCTTGTTAGGGCTTAATGATAAACTAATAACTATTTTAAATATGCCTGTTTGGATAAGGCCCCTTTAAGAATATCCTGATACTTCTGTCTAAGAGGCTATACAGACTTTTTCATTTTGACTTACGGGAGCATAAATGATAGAATGATGTTTTCCAGAAGAATTGGAAGAATGCCAACAGTGCACCAGAAAAGCACTAAGTCTTCCTTCCTTCCAGTATGCAACTTCCTTTTTTTTTTTTTTTTAAGAAAATGGTAAAATCGGTCAAATGACAAGTCAAGGATTTCAAAGAATTGTTAGAAAAATAGATATTTCTTTTATTCAGTAGATTACCATTAGTTTTTTTCTCACCACAAATTCTTTAGAAAAAGTTTCAAGCCATATTGTTTTGAAAATAAGTATCATATCAGCCCAACATGGGTATTTGAATTTTATGGGACTTTCAGATTGAACTAAATTGTTAATTAAATTCTCTCCACTTTGCTTGCTCTTGTTCCAGACATCTCCCTTCAATTCAGGAATATCTTCCTTTATAATTTTTTTTAACCAGATAGGACTGGCACCAAGCAGCTTTAATATTTCTTGTCCTGACATACAGAGACATATACAGGAACTATCAATACCTCTCCAGCACATAATAGGAGTTAAACAGCATTCTCAATGCACATCTGAAAAACACAGAAAGATTGTTCCCTTAAACGTCTTTCCAGTGATAATAAAACCAAGGAAACAGAGATATTTCATTAGCAAAGAATCACAGAGAATGTTTTAAATACCGGGAAGAGCCCCACTAACTTCCATCTCAATGACCATCCAAACCAGAATTTAATTGCTGAAGGTTCTGCCAAGAAACAGATTCTCCTTGTGTTGACACTCCCTTCAGATGTTTTGGAAGGTACCCCAAAATATTAGCCATTTTTATCCTTCCCTGTCTCTAGCATTTAAATGTATATCTAATACTGCATAGATTCTATTTATATTTTGTGGATGATCCTTTCTTGGGGGTGTCATCTAATATGTAAAGTTAGAAGTTCTGTTTATTCTCTAAAAATTAAACGATTACAATTTAAGTTTACAGCAACAAAGTCTAATGGCTTTATAACTGGGCAACAGAGGTGAGGGTGAGTGTAGCTATATGGCTACTCTGTCAGTTTCTGCACTTATGAAGCGGAGCCTGTCATACTTTTCTTCCAGACGAAGGACTATTTAGATATGCTAACATGGTGTCTACCATATACCATACATTAGACATAAGCTCCTTTTCCTATCTTCACTGGGTATGGCCCACTTTTAGTTGTCTAGGATTTACTAGAACAGTTCATACCTCCAGGAACATGTCTCTGATCATATTCCTTTATAGCATTCATATTACCAAACTAAAGACTCTTCTTTTGTAATATCCACACTCTTATTCCCATATCCTTATTTCTTATCTTATTCTCTGAAATCTTTAAAATTCAGTCATTTTTAACAAGTATTAATTGAATTACTATGAGGTGAGGGGCATTACTGTAAATCCTGAGATTACAAACACACAAGATTCTTGCCCTCATAAACTTCATAGTCTCTTGTCAAGAGTAATAAACAGACAAAAACTTGCAATTCATCCAGATAAAATCTGTGACATTGGCAATCCTGTGCCTCCATAGTAACACATAAACCAAACATCGTATGTTCTCACGCATAAGTGGGAGCTAAGCTATGAGGATGCAAAGGCATAAGAATGATACAATGAACTTTGGGGTCTTGAGGGAGAAAGGGTGGGAAGGGGGTGGAAGATAAAAGGCTACAAATTGGGTTCAGCGTATACTGCTTGGGTAATGGGTGCACCAAAATCTCACAAATCACCACTAAAGAATATACTCATGTAACCAAATACCACATGTTCTCCCAAAAACCTATGAAAAAATTAAAAAAACAGAAATAAATGAAATATTTAACTCAGATAAGGGAGGATGGGTGATCAGGGGAGCGTCTGTCTTTTCAAGCTTTTTTCTTGCATTGGCAATCAGATCTGAATCTGTGTTCCAGGTTTGGATTGATCAAGACAGCCTTAAAGTTCCCACTTAGCTTGATGAACTGCCGGCAGGTTTCTTCCTTCTGGGACCCTAGGCCTCTAACCACCCTTTTTCAAGATCACTTACTTTAGAAAACTTGGAATTGTAAATTCTTTCTCTGACTCTTTGAGCTGTAAATATTTTACAACCCAAGAATGTCTTTCTGATAGACCTGGGAACCATCTTTTTGAAATGTAATAATCAAGAAAGATAATAATGTTCCTATTTCCCAAACTGCACGAAGGATAGGACCCTAACTTGGCTAAGCACCCATTAGCAAACACAAATGTCTAATCACATTGACAAACTCTACCCTAATATCCTCCAGTATTTTTCACTAGCTCACCGCATCATTTAAAAACTTGCCTCCCTTTTATTTCAGCAGAGTTGAGTTCAGTCTTTCTCCCCTATTGAAATAGTCTTGAATACATCTTTGCTTGCCTGTTTAATTCTGTTCTTTAATAGAATGCATCCAGATTTTATACAAGAGGAAGAAATGGATCTTTGCCTAATGTTCTACTCAATGATACCTAGCATTTTGTCATTGTAATTGCTGACTAAAATAAACTCATTGTATTACGGTCTAGAGGAAACTATTTACAATGGCTCTAAACTCTTTGACTAGCAATAAATGAAACCTCAGAGTTCATTTTCTAATTGTAAATATAATTTTTTCAAAAATATATTTCTTTACACTTATGCACAAAATGGACCTTTGTTTCACTGAGACTCTGAGTAGGCTCAAGTAATCACTTTTCCTAATAGCTTTATTCTTACTTTTTTTTTTTTTTTTGGTATTTCTGTGATTTCAAGGGTTCAGAATTGTGAGCAAACTTGAGACCAGTTAATCATGCCCATCATTTATAAATTAATAAAGACTCTGCTGATTTTCAATGAAGCTTATAGGATCAAATAAGGCACTTGGCTTCATGGGCAGTCTTGACTGAGAAAGGATTTCAGAGAATTGATGGTTTTATCTAGAACTCTGAATTTTAAAATTTGATGGGAATTTCTAAATCAATTATACAAAATTACAAATAGTCTTCAAGAAAGACCATATAGCAAAATTTTCTAAAGATTGCTGTAAAAGTTAAGCTTAAATTTAGTTCTAAGTTAAAAAAAGTTCATCTTGCCACCTTTTTTATTATAAAACTTGTAAAACCAGATTTTTGCCTTTTAGTGTGCATATCTGCTACTCTAGCTTTTTCTCTTCCAAAAAAAGTTTTAGTAACTACATTATATACATCATGTCATACAACACATAGCATCTGAACATTAAGGAAATATGGGAGAATGACTTTATCTTTTCCTGCTACATTAAAATTATGACTTCACACTCCTTTGGACAGTTTTTAAAAATATGCCAGTCATCTAAATCACATAAACACCCATATACATATACCCAGTGCAGCTTTCTTGTTTGGAAACAGACTTTTATTGGTGTAAATAAGTGACAAAGTTAGTGTGTTAATTTTGTGTAGTTATAATTTAAGACACCGTAGAAATGTGGTTTTAATGTCAACACATATACCTTTTTCAAATATAATGGAGATTCATGTAACCACCTGATAGTGCATGTATTTGTCCATTAAATAAGGTTTAGAATGTACTTTATTATCTCAATGAATTGAGTATGATAGTATGATATTTTATAATTATATCTTTTATTTCATCATATATTGTAGATGTAGAGTCACTGGTGGGAACTATATCCCCTGCATTATAACAATATAATTATTGGAAAGTATAGTATTCTCTTAATATCTAAGTCAACATGGAATAACAGATTTTCAGCAAAAGGAGGGAGTTGCATATATTTGACCTTTATTGACAGGCCTATTTGTCTCCAGAAATTATCCTATCTCTATACGATTCAGTGTTCTTAAGGAAAACCAAATTTCCTTGCTGTTTAATTCTTTGTTTCCACAAAATACTTTCTAAACACATAGCTATTAGATCTATGTGAGGTGGATGTATATATCAAAATTTCTTCACAAGCCACTTAACCAAGGTGCTAAGTTTTCCGGAATCCAAAACAAATCAGTTTAAGAGCTAGGTATGCAAGGATCCTGTAATACTCTAGATTCCAATGAGCTGCAGTTTTTATTAACTCCACATTACTCAGGAAAGTTAGATTGGGTCTTTACATTGAGTTTATTTAATTAACATATGGTTAAGAACACAATTTAAATGCAATTACACTAGGAGATCATGACTGGAAATGCACAATAAGGCAATGTATAAAAAATAAAACATCACTCACATATTCCCTAATTGTGTTCTGCTAAAGAGAGAATCTCACCTCCATAATGAGGCTATTAATATATTACATGTTTCTGGTAGTAAGTTCTCATCTTTTAAGAAAATACATCAAACCTTATATCTGTGTAGTTTAATCCCTTTTAAGATATATTTTCTAATAAAACTGTTATTCTAATATTTTTTAAAACTTATTTCATACTATTTATCTTAATATACTTGTGAGATAATTATTGAGACATTTTATTAATATTTTATTTAGTCTTAGAATTTCAGAGAAAAGTGAACCTAGAGAGGTACTTCTCCTGGTTCAAATTGTGAACATGAAAATTCTGAATTTAAGTAACTGGACAAAGTAGGTCATGTAGATTAAGAAAACTAAGATGAGCTTCATTTTTCATCACATTTTAGTTGCATTTGGATTAATCTGGGAAACTTCACCCAGATTCAAAAATTAGTAAACCTCCTAATTTTTGAAGGTGGAGAATTTCTACTCTCTGGCTGATTTTTAAAAGGTTGACTAGAAAAGGGTTATATAAATCAAATTAGTGCAAACAACATACTGTCTAGTCCTCTCTCAGTCACCACTTTCCTAATTAAATTTCAAAGTCATTAACTACTCATCTTATGTCTTTAAATTTAGAAAGCCTCAAATTAGCAACAAGTATTCATATGACTCAAAGCAGGAATGGTTTTACAGAATGATTTTGGTAGATTTATATTTTCCTCATTTGTAACATAAGTGGTTAAGATATATAAATTAATTATAGAGAAGTCATGTATTTTTCAATGGAAAAAGTCCTATTCCTGTGCTCTTTATGGCTATTTGTGTGCAACATTTTAAAAATACTGGTAAGGCCAGGTGCGGTGGCTCACGCCTGTAATCCCAGCACTTTGGGAGGCTGAGGTGGGCGGATCACGAGGTCAAGAGATCAAGACCATCTTGGCTAATATGGTGAAACCCCGTCTCTAATAAAAAAACAAAAATTAGCCGGGTGTGGTGGCGCCTATAATCCCAGCTACTTGGGAGGCTGAGGCAGGAGAGTTGCTTGAACCTGGGAGGCAGAGGTTGCAGTGAGCCGAGATGTTGCCATTGCACTCCAGCCTGGCGACAGAGCGAGACTCCCATCACACACACACAAAAAAAAAACAAAAAACTGTTTTTCTTTTTTCTCTTTTTTCTTTTCTGATTCAAACCTTCAGTATTTGTGATGATTAACTGTATGACTAACTAGACAGTAAGATCCTCAAACAGTTTTTAACTTATTAGAATAGTCTTTGAAATAGCATTTTAGTAAGTGGGTGTTGAATGAATGAGTGGACAGATCTCATTCACATTATAATGCTTGGATTTTTATGTAGAAATACAAGGTTTAATTTTGTGGTCAAATGCTTAAAAATGGAAACAGAAGTTAATAATTCCATTTGATTTATAACATGACCTCTGTCTTCAGTAGCTGGTGAAAAAGACTAGTTTTACTGGTGGCTTCAGAAAACAATAAATAGACTAAACGGGTTACAAGAATCAACATATTTATGGTATCTATTTAACTGGTTTGAGAGCTGAATGAACAACAATCAGGTGCCAATTTCAGTTATGAGGTTTTAACGGCATGGGTTTCAAACTCCGCTCCACATCTCATTTAATTTTAACTCATTTTGTAATGCTTCCCAATCCTGGCACACAGCCCTTATTTTGAGGTAATAGGATTTGATTTTTTTTAACGTTACATTGAATGCTAGAGTCAAAAGTTTGTATGTGACATGAGAAATGTGATACTTTGGATATGTGGCTATTTATGATAAATGCAGATCTACAGAAGTTTACATGAAACAAAAAATGCCAATTAGAATTTCACCCTTAAAATAATTACAATTTTGTAATTATAATTTAAAATTGTAATTACTGACAGTCTCTTCCTTCTTAACTATATGGTCCTATATCTAGGCTGACTAGTTGTGCAAGATACCGAAAGGTCTCCACTGGATATGCCATTGAAGAAGCAATTTCGCAGGGGAAGCAATTTTGCAAGGCAAAGCAGATTTTACAAGTAGTTTCCAAATAAACTAGTCATGTCCCCAGGACAATCACACAATTAGCAGTTTCAATGTATTAGTTGATGTATTCGACAAAGCCATGGATTTCATTCACTCTTCAGGAAACCTTCATTGTATGAAGATAGCCTCTCTGTGGCTAGTGAGCTAGGTCAGATTTTGTAAACTCTAGCAAACCTGGGCTCACAAAATAATCTAATGAGCATTCTTGATCTAAATTCAAACAGAATGGGATAAAATACATAGATCTTTGCAGGAAGTTTGGACATTGAAAATATCTGTCACTTAAGATGACAATTCAGCTTAATAAATGAGGCAAACGGTACTGATGAAACATGCCCTTTCCAAGGAAGGAGTCACGATGATTTCTATTGATGCTATCAGTATTTCCACAAGCTTCTGTTTCCAGTAGGTTATATATAGTATCATAGAGGAACACTGAAAACACATAATTGAGGCTTCATAAAGAATCAGAAAAATACTTTAAATCTCCCTTGACAAGAAAACCCAAGCTCTTTTATTGATGAGAATTATTATCATTATAGAATTATAATGTTACTAAATATATAATTTTTGTATTCAGGGAAGACAGACTGGTATCATATTAGTATTATGTCAGTAAAAGCTAATTAGTATACAAAATATGCTAAGCTTACACTAGGGATTCTAAGTTCTGATCTTAAGGTTATGCCACTTTATCTCAATTTTCCAGCAAAACTGTTTATCGGAGTTACTGTATATTATCCCACACTATATCAGAACTATTTCAAAAGCAATCTTGTTAGTCATCTCCATTAAAAAAAATCCAAGCTATGCCTTTTCTATGAAATTTTTGGTGGTTGCCATGACAATGGTATTTCTATCTCAGCCCACAACTGATATTCTTCAGCTCTTACCCAAAGTAACATGATTTTGCTTGCTAGGTGTCAAATTCTAAGATTCCAAAAGATAGTCCCAACATTTTCTCCAAAGACTGGGGTTGGAAAAACAAAAGCATTACTAAATGTTGAATTTTTAAAAAATCATTTCTATTTTGAGCACCCTAATATAGGTATTTTCATTTTGCATAATCCTTTCTTTTCATTTTAATAAGGAAGCATATGTTTACTTAGTTGCAATTATAGAAAGCATGTAATTTAGCTTTTTTCTTTACTATTTCCAATAGTGAAAGCATTTTCCATATATTACCGTTTGGGAGATTCTTTAATAATAAAGAATATATGACATATAATGGATATAATCCATATTTAATCAGGCCTCTATTACTGGCTGTTTAATGTGTATTTACTTTTTCCTTATTACAAATAAATCTGCAGGTAACATTTTAATAAATATATCTTTTTTTCCTTCTAAGAAATTATTTGAAGACGGGGTTATAATTTCTTTGGCTTGGACAGTAATTATAAAAATGTGAATCTGAATGTGTTTAGATAAGGTACGTACATTAGTCTGTACTCTCTGTTGTTATCTTCTGTACTACATGACCTGCTACTATTTACATGACCTGCCTGACCTCTGAAAGCATTTAAGTTTTTGATTCCTAGATTAATAGATGAAAAGTATTTTTATGGCTTTCAATTACTTTTATCAAATAGCTCTTCAAAACCAGTAATACCTATATTTCAATGTCAGCAACATTCACTCAAGTGTTTTCCATGTGCTAGGTGCAGTGTAGGCACTGGAAACAGTGCAATAAGACAACGAACAGGGAATTTCGAAATATAGTGTGCTGGAATATGATTCAGAATAGGATGTTAGGTGAACCCATGAGAAGGACAGAAACCAGCCTTTCCCAAAGTAGATTGTGGCCCATTACAGGGAGAAAGGGTGGTGGGCAGGTGAAGTATGAAGGAAAAAAAGAACTTCAGGCAAAGAGAGTACCACATGCAATGGCCTGGAAAATATAGAGCAAAGTACATTGAAATTTCAAGTACTGTGAGAACACAGAATTTAAAGTTAAGTGTTAGAAGACATGAGGCTGTTGAAGTAAGTTGGAGCAAAAACATGAAGGCACTTGCTTGCCACGAGGTAGAAGGTAGTATACATGTACATTGTATAACAACATAGCAGTCCTTAAGTGTCATTTAATAATTTTTGTCTGATTTATTAGCTATATAAGTATATTATAGTAAATGGGTTTTAATATGCATTGCATGTGAGAACATCAAATTCCTGGCATAGTTAATAGCATGAAAAGTGCCACAAAGATCAGAAACTTCCCAGTGCTTGAAAGGAGACTTGTGGAGTTCGACAGCAGCACAGGCCTATGATTAGGGAAATTGGAAATAACGGAGCTGCAGCCATAGGTTGGAACAGTAGAAATGCCTGAAGTGCCAGGATACGGAGTATACTCTGGATATATTCAATGGGCAGCAACACGACATCGTAATTTTAGAGAAAACAAAGTAACAATGAAAGAAAACACCAATTCTCTTAATTAAAGCAAAATTGAAACTGGCCTGATTTTAGCATTGGAAAACAATCTCCAGGTAGGTGACGGAGGAAAACTGCATCCATTTAGGAATTCTCTTGTTTTGATTATCACTGGCACCACCATACCAGCCTCTAGGCCTCCACGTTAATGCCTGGGTTTAGGTGTGAACAAAGGATGTTGCATTATTTCACTTCAGTACATATGATATAGTTGAAACATTAAAGAATTGATGGGAAAATAAGAGAATAACTAAAAAAAACAGTATGAGAAAAATAAGGTCTGTTTTATAAAAGCTAGTTTATTCCTTATAGAAGATTGCTAGCCTGGAGTCCCTGAAACTTTAGTTTGTACTCCAGGTATCTGTTAGCCTGGTGAAATAATATGTAAGACATTGTGTGCATTTATACAGACCACATACGAAGGATATGATGGATGATGACCTCTGTCAAAAGACAGAAAAGAAACTTACAATTTGCCCATTAATGCAAGTCAAAGGCATAGGGTGGGACACTTAGAAGCAATGCTACAAGGAATCTGAACAATTTGATCCAAGCACACAGCTCTCTGGGTTGCATTATTTAAAAGCAAATCTTAAAATATCTGGAACCAGGGTTCTGACCTCAGTGTTCAAGGCATGTAGAGTTCTGAGAATCCCTTTGAAATTACACTGAAAATCTTGGGCACACGTGTATTTGCGTGTACATTTCTGAGAGGGCACTGAAAGATTCATTAAGCATCACCTTGCTTTAATTCTATGGCACATCTTCATGCTACTTCCTGTGTTGGTTCTCTTCATTTCTGAAGAAGGAAGTTCTCGCTGCTGAAATCTTGGGCATAATTCAGCAGGTGGTGACAGCCTTCCCCTGAAGGAAGAGCCCAACACTCTTCATCTTCAGATGGATACGAGACAGGAAGGAGATAAGACACTTTTGTAAAAGTTGAAATAAAAAATAGAATCTAAACTATGGTGGTATGACTGGGAATACAAAAGAGAGTACAGGTAGGAGGGGCATCTTGGTATTTGGTACACACCACAACATCTTTTTGTCAAGCTGTCATTCTGTCTGGAAAACAAATTTAAAAAAATTGTCACTATTTAATAGGAAGAAAAATGAAACCAAATAATCAGTGCCTAGCATATGATAGAGATACAGCAAATTCTGGAAAAAAAGCAAATGTATGCTGGGACTACAAATTTTAGTATTAACAATATATTAATTTGCAGAACAGATAGTGGTTGGCCTTTTACATTTCTGACGTTTACAATATCTTAATTTCTGATCACCTCACATAAGCTCATTTGATCTCTTATTGTTGCAGTGGAGTTTAGAAATTTGAATTTTGAGATGTGGATGACATATGAAGTTATGAGATAGATGAATATAGGTGCTGGAGCTAAAGAAATAATAGAAAGCTTGGTGAACTGTAGTTGACTACAAATGGCCACTGGTTCTGGGGTGAATAGGAAGTGGCCTGAACAGAGAGAGGGCCATAGTACTTCCTAACTTTAAGTTCAAACTAGGGCAGTGCAGTATGGTAGTAGAAGCAAAAACAAAGTGGCATAAATACAAGGAGTGGCATGGCTCTTCTTACTGTATTTTTTGAGACAGGGTCTTGCTCTGTAGCCTAGGCTGAAGTGCAGTGGTGCCATCATGGCTCACTGCATCTTCTATCTTTCAGGCTCAAGCAATCATCTTGAGTAGATGGGACTACAGGTGCACACCACCATGCCCAGCTGATTTTTTAAAATATATTTTTTGTAGAGATAGGGTCTTACTATGGTGTCCAGGCTGGTCTTGAACTCCTGGGCTCAAGTAATCCACCCACCTTGGTCTCCCAAAGTGTTGGGATTACAGGTCTGAACCACCACACCCAGCCCCTGCCTCTTATACTCTTGAAAGAGAAAGCTAACCTTCTGTTGGAGATGGTAGAGGGAATCTAAAAAAAAAAAAAAAAAAAAAAAATCCAAATTTCAGTTGAGCTGAAGAAGCCAGAAAATGTGAAGAACAAAGAGGGCTGTTTTGTTAGGAGCATGGACATAAAAACAAGTGCTGAAACATGGTTTTGACACTTTAATTACCATTTGAATAATTGTGGACTATCCAGAAAAATATGAACAGTAGTGCACATTAAGTCAACATTGAGGAAAGTGATATATTTATTTGAAATACAATTCAACTGATATTTTGCAATGTTTTAACAAAAGTTCACATTACTATATATATGTAAATTTATGAAATAATCAAAAGTTTAAAGAGAGATCATGTTTAATAAGGATGTGCTATTGCTTAATTCAATGGTTAGAGAAATAAAAGAGTTCAGTGGAAATACATTTCTGTCAGATATTTCCACCTGACAGCTGTTGTATATATGGGATCCAGTATCTGCCTTTCATTTCCCTCATACTTCTTTGAGGTGGGTTTAGCTTCATGATTAAGAGCATGACCCATTGGGTTGAAGCCTTTGGGTCTGAATTCTAGATTGCCACTGCCAACTGTGCAACTTTTATTTGTAAAATATGGATAATACTTGTGAGAGTTAAATGCCACTGATAAATAGTAAGTGGTATAAATTTAACTGCTTAAAAAATATAAGAATATTATTTATCAGGAAGAATTTGGAGAGTAGACGATGATAGTAGATGGATTCATAGGGGAAATGCAGAGATGTTGAGGTTGGGCTGAATTGAATTAGAATAAAATTAGAATAAATAGTTTCAAGAAGGTAACAACTGTTTTAAAATTTTGTAAATGTACCTTGTAAATATATATATATATATATAATTTTGTCAATTAAAAATAAATAAAATTTGCCAATTTAGTTTGGAAATTATCCAGAAATAGCTTAGCAAAACATCTGGTTAATGTGCTATTCAAAATTAATTTTATTTTAATAGATTAAAGTTATATAGGCCTCCTTTGGGAAGAAAACTAATTTTTCTCAAATGTAATAATTATAAAATGTAATAATTATATGTAATACAGATTTTTGTAGATGGAATCATTGTAATTAGAGTATACATATGTGTGACTTTTATGAACACATACAGAATGTCTAAAAAAAAAAAAATTGCGAAAAAAGGAAAACCAGAAGGTAACAACTGAAAGAAGTCCCTGCCCCACCCCCTCTGTCCCTCTACCTGAAAAAGGGGAACGGTTCACAGGAAAAAGAGCAGGAGTTGCAACTGGTGACTTCTGACTGCTTTATATTCTTTGCTGTTAATTTAATATAATTTTAATCCTTTTAGGAAGAGCACAATCTATTCCCAGTATGTCACAGCCTCTCCCATCTCTCTTGGCTTTGAACTGCCCCAATTTGTTTGGCCCTGCAGGGATTTGACTAGGAACAGCATGCTTGAAGTGCTTTATACACACAATCATAAGAAGCTAAATACTACCATCCAAAATAGATGTGGATATATATTTATGTCTATTTGAGGGACTATCTATACAATGTCTCTTTTGAGAAGACAGCAAAAGCTTAGCAGATAGAGTTCTTACCCTCTCTAATACTTGCTAGGGACAGGGGTAGCAGGGGGGCAGGGGGGCAGTGGAGCTGGCACCCTCGAGACCTACATTTTTATTTTTCGTTTTCCTCCTAGCATTAGAACTCGTAGGGAAGCAAGTTACACCCTTTTATTGCCTTATTCATTCTCTCCATGCATCTCCTACAATCAGGCTTCTGATTCACTTTTTTTTTTTTTTACTTCATTTCTTCTCTGATGTTGTAATTGTAAAAAGAAAATGAACTTGCCACACTCCTCTTTCTTCTTGACCCCAATGAACTATGAAACTGCTAAATATTTTTTCCTATCTCTTTTATCTAGCAATCTATCCTCAAAGGTGTGAAATCATATAATGTGTAAGACAGAATTGTTCTCTCACATAAAACTGTAGGTGTATGTTTATATATATGCAATTAGAGAAATCTTCACATTCAAATTAAATTCGTAGAGGATCATGCATTATATGTAATATAATTAGGTTTATTACATATAATTATATTACATGTAATTCTAATGTGAGGATTTCTTTAATTAATTTTTCCCTTTAAATTTAAGCCCTGCAGGTAATAAATATTTTTGTCCTTGTGGACTACATAATCACATATTCTTCATTTTTTTTCCTTTTTTTTACCTTTTAAAAATGTAAAAAGCATTCTTAGCTAAGAATGGGTTTGGCTTGTAGATTATAGTTTACTGCTGTGAATTATAGTTTGCTTACTGCTGCTTTAAAATAAAAATCTCTGAGTTAGAGAAAAATAACAAAACTCAATAATCAGTATTGATGTTAGATGTTCTACATCTCAAGAAGTACTATGGAGAAAATATACTTATCAATTCCCAAGAAATCTGAGAAACAGAAGTAAATGGAGTCAGATCATTTATGAATAAATCAGACAAGTTTTTAATCCACTTGCTTATGCCCCTGAGTCTCCCTTTTTGTTTTATGCAACTGCCATTTCCTGAAGATGATTTCTTCCTTACATTGAGACAGGGTTCTCATCCTCACCTCAGATTTCCTCATGTGACAAAAGAATTATCATGTTCATTTTCTCAATCTCTTATCACATACCACTTTTATCTTTGATATAGCCCAAATGTTACTGTTCAGAAAATTATTTCTTTTGCCCATTAATTGGATCTCATCAACCTTTTCCTCCAAATGTTTTATGCCACATTTAATTAACTCAAATTACTCACAGCTGATTTCCAGGCCTGCCACTATACCACTTCTGCCTTTCATTACTCACCTTGTTTCTCTGCACTTTTTTGGTCTATCATTTTTGCCTCAAATTTCTCATATTTAAAAAAGCCTCCTTGTCATAGCATGCATAATTCACTCATAGATGTGGAAGAAACAGATGTAATACCTTTCTGCCAAGACACCCACACTCTCTCACAATGCCCAGTCATTTTTCCCTGGGTTGTGTGTAGGATGGGTCATTAATATTTTGACCTATTCAACACTAAGCCACATATGCTACGGTAACACCTCCAAATTCGGCCTGTCTCCCAGGCTGTCAACTTTAGATCAAGCTTTGTCTCTTGAACGTCTTTGTTCCCTAGGGGAATAATTTCTAAACTAATTACACCACAAATTTAATATATTACCTCAGCACACACCAAGAGCTGCCAGATGAGGTAAAGTGCAGAAACAGTTTCTGAAGAGTTTCATCAGGATCTACTACCGTATACCTGACACTTTTCTTAGTATTAGAAGCTTAATATGGCAGTGGTTGTCTTTGTGACAGTTTGGACACCAGAATAACTGTTATTTACTACTCCAAAATAAGCTTGAATGCCTCTTTCCTTCTCCTTGAGAATTATTCTAGTTAGTCTTGAAACTTTGATGTAGTTGATCTTCAAGACAGGTATTGCCATAAATGTCCCTGCACCTGACTTTCAAGAAAACTCATTACTCTCATATTTCCCCAGGATAACTATAGAAGTTTAAAACAATAAAGAGTAGTACCATGAGAGAGAAATAAGGTGGGTTGTTGTTCATTTATTCAATGTTTATGAATAGTTGTCATGCACCAGGCATTTTGCTTTTGATGCCAGAAATAGCAAACAGTCCCTGCTTTCAATGCCTCCCTTAACAAAGTCCATGAGTTTCCACCAGAGAGAATAGTATAAAGAGTGAGTTAAGAGCCAGCATAGGGTATGGGGGTTATATGTCAGCACAGGGACGTAGAGAAAGAACAAGTTTAGGGCCAGCATAGGGTATGAGGGTTATATGTCAGCACGGGGACTTAGAGAAAGAAAAAGTTTATCATGAAATACTTTTGGAGACCAGGACACCTGATTTATGTTTTGAGGAAATTTAGGAGTGTGAAAGACAAGAAGGTTCACAAGTGAACCTTCTAGGCAGCGGCAACAGCATGATTTAAAGCAAGAAAACATGAAGAGCAATGGTGGTTCAAGAGAACTGTCAATAGATAAGTATGTCTGCAGCAGAAGGCCCATTTGAGGCAGTAGCACAAAAGATGCATGCTTGCTAGCAACCAAAACTTGCAGTGGATAATCTACTGTAAGGATGCATCACATTTTTATTTTCTTTCATTCTAGAAGTATTTAGTGAGTGGCTCCTATGTGCCAGTAATTATTGTAGGTAGGTCCTGCAATGAAAAAATAATAAAAAGCCAAGACCCTGATCTCATGGAATTTGCACTCTAGTTGTTGGCGGTGGGGGGTGGGACGGAGAGGGGGTTGGGAAATAAAGTAACTCAAAAATATATCGGTTATTGCATAGAAACAAATATGTGGATAAAATAGAAGACTTTTGGTGGTGCTGGAGGTGGTGTAGATTAGAAAGGGCTTTTTAGACTATCTCTTTAAGGACTTGTTCCCTTGTGGCTTTCCACCTCTTAAAGGCAAGGAAATGTCTACCCTTCAGACAATAGAGAGCAAGTATTGGAAAAATTTAGTCAGTTAAGCTTCAAAGTCTAAAATCTTCATAGAGATAAATTTTGCTAAAAGTTTATAGCTATCTTTTACTGTATCAGAGAATTAGATGGATAAATCCAAATAATTTTCTACCTAGGAAAAAAATCTCAGGGTTTGCCATGAAAGAAGGTTATGAGTAAGAAGCTTAAAAAAAAAAAAAAACTAAACCTTGTTACTTGGGGAAATTTTGGGAAGAAAAGAGCTGGTACAGAGGTTTATCAAAGGAAGTGGTCTATAGATCCCTCAGCCCCTTCATAACTGGTCCCCAAAACCCTGAGCTCTATCTAGGTCTATATACTAAGTTCCTCCAGCCATATGCCCTGACACTTCTTAGAGAAGGAAAGGTAAAGCTGTAGACTCAGAAGCATTATTTGAAAGAACCACTCAGATATGGGAGTTCACTGAGATGCCAGGATTAAAATGTAGTGTGTGTGTGTGTGTGTGTGTGTGTGTGTGTATGTTTTCTAGCTACCCAGATAAGTTATAGATTATATAAAAACATATTTTCTTTCTACAGTAGAGTTGTAATCTATTTTGTAATCCTGCTGCAGTAGCAAGATACACAAATATTTCTGGGTAAATACATGGACTATTCGGGGTCAAAGAAACTCTTATATATGCTTTCCCAAAGTTCAAAAAAGAAGATACACAGCTTTTTGAGGAAAAATAATTGAGTAATAATTCTCATGCAATTGTTTCTTCTACCTTCCTTGGATTTTTCCATTTCAGAATGAAATGCAGTTGCCACCTTGTCCTCAGGCTAGTTAATAGTATTTGCACCTTTTTAGACTATGGACTATCACAAATAAAGACAGTAACTAGAATTGGATTGTCTACCTACATCAGACTCCTCTTCTTTTTCTTTCAAAGAAATTTGTGCTCACTACTTCCAGAGTCTCTAACCAGAGCTCAGATGGTTTTCCTTTATTTTCATAGCCTCTCATTGTCTCTGAGGCAGCTGTACTTCTTTCACAAAATACATATATCATGTTTTTGTTGCAATATCATTTTTGTTGGGAATTGCTTTTTTTCTTTATAACTAATGTTGGGTAAGGAACAGCTATCATTTGGCAGTCTTAAATATATTTATAAATAGAAAAATGTATTCTTTTAATTTTAAATAGTAATAGGACAAATTTCAGAAGCTAAAAATATACAGGTCATACCCCACCAGTTTTGATAGGGTTTTGTTTGTTGTTTTTTTTGGTCTTGTTTTTTAATAACAGAGGAAATAAATTACCATTATTATTTGAAACTTAGACTGATGCAGAGGGAGGTTAAAAGATTAAACTGTGAGCCTGAGCTTGAGCAGAAAGGTAAGGATTGTTCTTCCTGATTCCCTCAGCGAGTCACTGATTCAGAGGACCATTTACAGTCATCACCTGGCAGCATGCACGGGGCGATTGGTTCCAGGACACCCCTGTATCAAAACCCGCAGATACCAAAATCCAGGGATGCATACCTCTCGGGTACTCTAAATCCTCTCTAAATTACTTGTAATTCCTAATTCAAAGTAAATGTGATGTAAATAGTTGTTATACTCTATTATTTTATTTGTAATAGTTATCTTTTATTTTTTTTGTCTTGAATATTTTCAATCTGCTGGTTGAATCCATGGATGCAGAACCCCAGATTTGGAGGGCTGAATGTACTTTCGATAGGTTCCTGAGCAGCAGTGATTACATTCACAGCAGACTGGACAGTTTGGTGAGCAAGTTCAGGGGCTGGCTTAGTGATTCATAGTTCTTTCTTCCTCCTCCCCCAACAGTTTTGTTTCAGCAGTGATTTGGTCAAATGTGAACCACAAACCAGCAGCAAAAGCATTTTCTAGGAACTTGTTAAAACTGGAAGGCCCAAGGTTGCACTCAGGCTTACTGAGTCAGTCACTCTAAGTGGACCCCATCCCTAAACCTTGAGACTCACTGCTCCTCTTTTGATCTGGGAGAGAAACAGAAAAAAGAAGGAAAAAAAATCCCCAATGTGAGTATGCTGGAAAGTAAATTTGAATAGCTTTTTATATTGGGTACTTACTGTGGGTAATTTACAAACTATTGGAAGGAACCACAAATTAAAACACAGCCAAATTTAAGGTCTCTTTAGCAGAAATCAATCTTACATCATGGCAGTTCTCCCATTCTCCAGTCTTTCACTTGATAGATCACTTCCTCATTAGGATGACCTACAGCAATTCTACATGAACTGCTCTTTACATTTAAGCAGTGCTTTCTGTCCTAACATGTCAAAATGCTTGACAAGCAATCAAAAGGTAGCTCACTAATTTTTTCAACTCATGGCAGTAAATAGCCTGCATCTACCATCACTGCTGTTTACTGGTGATTTCTTGGCAGGGAAACTTTAAATGCCTTAGCAATGTCTAGAAAGTCAATGACTAAAGAAAATATTCATTTTGGCTTCCATAGGGCTGTATTTGATGAACTGCTCACTAACTTCTATTATTACGTCTCAAGAATAGATAGTGATACTCATCAAGGGCAAATCCCAAAGAATAGTCTATGCTTTCCTTGATTGAATCTGATTTTTGAGAAATTACATGGCCCAATCTACATTTAATATGATACAAATGCTACTTAACTCCCTGTTATTTCTGGTTGCATATAATTGATACTACTTGAAGAGTAAGAAGCAGAGTCTCACTACACTGGGGACCCTTTGAGAGCCAAGTCTGTGTCTTAGTCATCTTTGATGCCTTAGTGACCAGTACCATATCTGGAATAGTATATGTGATCAGTAACTCAAATGTATGTATTTCTTGAATGTATGGTGCATGAATGAGTCAAGATACCTTTAGCGTTGGAAGCAATCTGTCATGGAGTAGGAGGAGAAAAAGTAGTGAAAAAACTTCTAAATTCTGAAAACCTAGTGCTGAACTGAATGCTGATAATAACTTGACAACGTCCTTTGGCATTGCAGATGTTGAGATACCAACATCTAATCCGCCAAGAAAGAATTTCAGAATTAAAATTTGGGTGTGTTCTTGCGCTGGGGATTTCTCTGACCTACCTTCTGATAGAACTTGGAACCCGAGTCAATAGTCAATATACTAGTTTTTTACTTAAAACTGTAACATTTTAATCTAATTTTAGAGACATGAAATAAAACTGATGGGAAACTCTTGAAATTTTTATCACTGGAATAACCTAATTTTGAAAACACTGATGGTTAGTTTCTTGAAATATTAATATTACTACAAGTCATAAGTAAAAGCATTCTATCTTAAGTGAGAAACTATAAAGTTGGATAATTACTATTTGAGTTTGTGGCTTGGTTTGAATAAACACTTGCTTGTTTTAAGTAAAAGTTCAGCTGAAGTGACAATCCACCTTTAATCTTGTAAAGCTTCTGTGTTAGATATTTTCTATCTCTAACATGCCAAACATGCATATTAAACTGAGTTTTTTTGCATGCAATTTCTGTACCCTTTTCTTGTGTCTTTTTGTTTGTTTGTTTTGCTTTGTATTGTTTGTTTATTGGTTTAGATACAGGGTCTTGCCCTGCGGCCCAGGCTGGACCTCCTAGGCTCCAGTGACACCCCTACCTCAGCCTCCAGAGTAGTTAGGACTATGGCATGCATCACAACACCTGGCAAATTTTTTTAAAGTGCTTTTTGTAGAGATGGGGTCTTGCTATGTTGCCCTGGCTGGTCTCGAACTACTGGCTTCAAGCACTCCTCCATCTCAGTCTTCTAAAGTGCTGGGATTTTAGATGTAAGCCACTGTGCCCAGCCCTCTTTTCCTGTTTGAATTTTAAGTACACTTTCATAACAATCTTATTTGAAAATTAGAATGTAGATTGTATACCATTCTGTTTAACATTCTATTGCCAGCACCTAGTACAATAAATGCCTGAAATAAGGTACATAATAAATATGTAATAAAAGTCCTAAAGTATCTTGATTAAAATCTATATCTATTTTAAGTACTTGAAGACAGAAATAGATTCAAACTGCAAACGAACATGTGAATAATCAAGTCAGTGTTAATGTAAGTACAAATTATCTGCTGATTAAGATATGGAAAATGTCTCAGCTTTGGAATTACTTTCTGGTAATCCTGAGTTCAGAGTTATGGCAAGGGCATATTTAGAGCATGTTAATATTTACTGAGACATGTGTAAAGGAAGATGTTGAGAAGAGGGCATTTAAGATTTGCTGGGCTCCAAATGAAACCTGACTCATCTGCAAGGACCAACAGGCAAAAGACAGAAATGAGTCCATTGTTCTCCTAGATGAAGCCCACCCTGGTGCACGGAACGAAAGAGAGGAGAGGACCTTGAAGGTCTAGGCTTCAAGGATACTCACTGCACTTGCTCTCACAAGACCAGGCGCTGGACAAATAAGAATGTGGGCACCATTGCTTTGTACTTTTTTTATTTTTATTTTTTCTGAGACAGAGTCGCTCTGTTGCTCCGTCACCCAGGAGTGCAGTGGTGCCATTTCAGCTCACTGCAACCTCTACCTGTCGGGTTCAAGTGGTTCTCATGCCTCAGCCTCCCAAGTAGCTGGGATTACAGGCATACCCTATCATGCCTGGCTAATTTTTTGTATTTAATATTTTTAGTAGAGAAGGGATATCACCACGTTGGCCAGGCTGGTCTTGATCTCCTGGTCTTAAGTGATCTGCCTGCCTTAGCCTCCCAAAGTGCTGGGATTACATAGGTGTGAGCCACTGCATCCAGCCTGCTTTGTATCTTTAAATACACAGTGACCCGATGCAATAGTAAAATATGGCTCAGTGAATGTTCAATTAAATCTGACCAATCAGAAAAATTTCTTCCTTTTTTTTTTTTTTTTTTTGAGATGGAGTCTTGCTCTGTCGCCCAGGCTGGAGTGCAGTGGCACAATCTCGGCTCACTGCAAGCTCCGCCTAGAAAAATTTCTTCTTTCTTAGGGAAGCAGTTATGATAGAAATGAGCAGGGGTGAGCTGGAGTGGGATGAGGGTGCTTTCCTTTGGCTAAAAGCTCTAAATTTGTTTGTTTGTTTGTTTGTTTTGTAATTTCAGCCTAATTTACAACCTTACTAAAATTTATGGACTTTTATAAAAGGTAAAATTTTATTAATATTAAATAAGCTTTGAGTGTTGGGGTGAAAAAATACCTAATAATTTTAAGAAAAGGTAGAATTATTGCTGTGAAAATTACTCAAATTGGAAAAATAACTAATAGGTACTAGGCTTAATACCTGGGTGATGAAATAATTTGTACAACAAACCCCCATGACACAAGTTTACCTATATAACAAACCTGCACATGTACCCCTGAACTTAAAAGTTAAAAAGTTACTTGAATTTTATTTGTTCCAAATATGAGACTGCTATTGAATTACAATTATGGTTATTACTAAATTGAAATTCACTTGCTATCTCCATCTGATATTACCACATACTTCATTAGTGAACATTTAAGACTATTCTATTGAAATCTTTACAAGTCCTTAAATTGAACTTCATTATAAATTATAGCACACCATGTCAACCAGCTAGCAGGAATTTGCCATCTCTCCTGCCTTCTTCCCTCTCTCTCCTCCTTCCCTTTCTTTCCACAAAGCAATTAAATGGCCATACAACAAAGAGTAGGGATCCAAACCCTTATATTAACTATAGGGGTGGAGTGTGGAGTCTCAAAACAGACCATCTGGTGTTTAAATCCTATCTGTGTGCTTTATTAGCTGTGTGACTACAGGTACTTTACTCAATTGTTCTGTGCCTCAATTTGCCCATCTATCAAAAAGGTAATAATAATGCCTACCTTTTAGGGCTGCTGTTAGGAGAAATTCATTTGGTTTTAGAATAGTGCTTAGCACAGACTAAGCACAATAACTGTTATATTATTTTTCACTTCTATGAATATACAAAACATTAACATTTGTATCCTTAGCCTCAAAAGCAAATGATCACTGATGTGAATAGCTGATCAGCTAAATGGAGGAAAAACGCTATTTCTTCAGTTTCTCATTTTGCTTTTTAAACTGAAAACCAGAATCACTAATTTCTGGCATTATCGGTTGTCAATAAACAGTCTCAAGCCATGATATTATTTTTGAGAAGGTTCTGAATGTTTGCAATGAAGAGCGCTAAGAAAGGGTAGAACATAAACTTTTTGATTTGGCTGATCCCAAGTGAAAGATGAAATTAATGATGAAAAATGTAAAAACTCCGCTGAAAATTCATACAGAAAGAACCTCAAGTACTTACAACATACTTGAAATTCAAATGACAGCAAATGACTAATTCTTAAATCAAGAACTCTTCACTAAAATTAAAAATATAAATGCTTTCTTGTAGGCGGCGAAAGGGTACTTAGTAGGTGTCAGGCTATTTTAAAAAGCAGGTTATAGTGGTGATATTTCAGAAGCATTAAAAAACTAAGGCAGATCTTACAAGTGACCTGTTTTCAAAAAATTTTATCCTTAAGAGAAGCTTAGTAGAAATCCATTAAAACTTCCTAATGCAGTTATAGGAGAGAATTCTGTGAATTTCAGTTATCTTTTAACATGATAGATTATATTACTGCATCTTACCATTAGGTTGCCAATTATATAAATCATGTTCTAGTAAGGACCAAAACTTACTACTTAAATTAGAACTAGTAAATGTGTGTGTGTATAATAAAATGATACAATCTCATGTCAGCATTATGTCAATGCAAACTAGACTGGCCTATTTAACACAGGTAAGTGATCAGCAACGTCAATGTTTATTTTTTAAGCAATGCAACTCTTTAAATGAAGCCATGGTATACTCAAGAGGAGCTGCTGATAGACACAAAGATATGGTGGGGAAAAAAAAGTTTAATTAAATCTAAGAACCTGTTTAACATGTTCATCTTTGGGTTGATGAAAGTAAATAACCCTTACAGATTTTCCTAGTTCAGGATCCAGTGAGGTTTGTAAGTGAATTTATAACTAGAAGCAGACCAGGCTTATTTCCATGTTTATGCTTAACTCTTAAACATACCAGTTCCTATAGGATAGAGGGCAGCACTAGATTGGCCATGGCACAAAACAGGCTTGAATTCTTGCTCTAACACTTAGTAATTGTGTATACTGATTAAGAGAGCAAATTACTACATTTCATGAACTTTGAATTCATTGTCTGCAAAATAAGGACAATTCTAGTTCTGCCAACTTTAGAGAGTTGGTATTGTCCAATAAGACAATGACTATAAAAATGCTTTGAAAATTATGTGATAATTTAAAAATATAATTTATTATCATAATTTTAGGGTGAGGGAAAACTTACCTTCTTCTACTATATTTAATATTTTCAAGGCCAGCCTAGATTTTCCAGAAATCTACTAAAAAGTGAACATTTCAACCACACTCTCAGCAATGTTTAGATGGTAAAGAACATCCAAACATGAATTTCTTTTTACGCAGTTCTACAAGTAATATATACACATTGAATAAATTTGGAAATAAAAAACGTGATCTCACTGACTCTCTGCTTCTTGATTTAACCATTGATAATTGACTTTTACATTTTAAATTTCCTTTTAATATTTTCCTCTATGTATGCATCATTTATTGTTTAATGCTCTGGTCTTTGCACTTAACATTTTACAAAAAAATTAATTATATGTTATTTTCTACTCTAAGAATCTTATTTAATAGTAAAGGCAACACCTGTGACCTGTTATGTAAATGAAGAAAGTTTAGCTTAAATAATCTAAATATATTCAAAGTTTGTATGTTTTAAAGGATATTCCCATACTTTTGTTTGTTTGATCATTTCATATATTTCAGACTATTTCAATATTTATATTTAACCATGCACAAATTAGTATTTTTAATTTTTAAGTAAAAATGTTTAAAAAAGACTGATCCACTTGAAAACTGACATAGAAACTCTAGAAAACTTTCTTTTACTTAAGTGAAGTGGTAGATATAAAAGCATTATAGGAATATAGATCATACTTGAGTTTAAAGGAAAATCTGATTAAATACTATAGAATTGTTGCCCACTCCATATTTTGTTAGTAATTGGTAAGATGTGAATTACAGAGAATGAGCATTACTAGTCATCTATTGATCACACTATTGAGATAACACTGATGAGGTATAATGAATTTGCAAAAAAGGAAGTAGCAGGTATATTTTATTGTCAAAGGTTGCCTGTCAGTTGGCAAATCATTTTATAGGCTATAAATGATGTTCTAAAATAAATCATTTTGTTAATATCCATATCTGTAAGCTATATCATGGTATGTTATTAATACGGCAGACACTCTGAACCATGGCTATTTTTGTCTTTCTGATGCATTTATTGGAGACACCAATTACTAGAAACCAGAACAGTAACTCCAGTAACCTTTAAATTAATTTTGACCCTAAAGTTTTAGCAATTTCAACATTAGTTGATGTATTTATACTAAATTAAAATTTCTAAACTAGTATTAAAATTAATACAAAGTTTATATGAAATATGAGTATATAACAATAAAAATGAAAACACTAAAGAAATGTCACAAATATTTGTGTTCTAGAAATGATCCAGAAGGAATTTCTTTTTTTTTGTATAGACGAGGTCTCGCTACAGTACCAGCTGTTCTCTAACTCTTGGCCTCAGGTGATCCCCCCACCTTGGCCACCCAAAGTGCTGAGATTACAGGCATGAGCCACCATGCCTGGACTTGTAATTTTTTTTTTTTTTTTTGTAGAGACAGGGTCTCACTATGTTGGCCAGGCTGGTCTTGAACTTGTGGCCTTAATGACCTTCCTGCCTCAGCCTCCTGAATCACTGAGATTACTGGCATGAGCCACTGCACCCAGTCCCAGATTATATGTATTTAACATTAAGAGAGATGTATTCCAGAGTTAATTTTAGAAACATCACTTCTGTTGTGCTTATATCTTCTAATTGACGGGTCTGGCCTTTAAGCATTTTTGAACTGTAGAGCTAATCAGTTATAAAGCAGAAGAAAAACTCAATGATCCAACTAATGGCATTTGTTAAAATAAGCCTCTGTATAATAGTGTTATGAAACAAAGTTAAAATGAAGCAGAAACAAAAATAGGCACCATTAATCAACAAATGGCTGTTTTTTAAAAGTCTAGTTACTAGTATACTACTTGGGTTAGGGTAGTGAGGAAGACTAAATTAAATGCCAGACCAAATTTGGTTCTCTTACTGTACTTGAACAAATTTTAGTATTTTTCGCCTATGTCCTACCTTGGGGCTATTTAACTGCAGTTCTCAGCTTTCTAGCTTTACTAAGAGAAGGCATGTTATTAGCGGTAAGTATAGAAAAAGAACTGAAATGTCCCATGGTACAGTTTTCTCTACTCATTCTCCAAAATGGGAGAAATACCTAAAAAACAAATCTGACAATTCACAAAGAACAAGTCTATATTCTGAAAAACTTGATTTAAAAGAGTACCTTCCAAGTTAGAACTTTGTGAGACACTAAAAAATTATGGCATGAAACATAGATGTACAAAATAATTTATTATGCATTGGACAATGTATTCCTCAAGACAGAAAAGCTGATGGAAGGCCAAATAACTTATGGGTTAAAAAAATAACAAAATGAAACAGGTGCATTTTTCAAGCTGAAAGGCAACTATATTGTTGTTCTTATATAATTGGACAGTAGTTATAACCTGGTAAGATCTAGTTCAGAAAAGCTTAAACAGATAAATATATACTTAAAAATTAATATGACATATATAGCAATCTGAAATAGGTAAATTCATGTTCATACTCATTTATTAAATAAATCACTTTAAAATCTTAAACATATTCTCATAACTTTGAAAAACAAACTGCCAGTGAAAAAATAAGTTTTCCTTGTTAAACTTGGCTCTGGAAACAAAGATTTTTCACATGCTTTTCCAAGCACTTGTCTCTTTATTTTAAATGAAATCCAACTTTCAAGGAATCAAATATTTGAAATAAGAAAATATTAATGAATACATACATAGATACACATATACATAATTATAGTTTATAATATACATAAAATATGTGTAATATATGTGTATACTTGTATGTACATACATGTTTAAAGCAGGTATTTTCATTGTTTCCAACATCTCATCTTAATTCAGACTATGCCCCAAATTTACCCCTCAAGCCTTTGGTAAACAGCCAATCAGTTCAGTATTTAAATAGGGATTAACAATATTGGCTTGGAAATTTAAGACAAACTTACACTGATGATTTATACTTTTTACGTGAAAGAGTGAAGTTATTCTGTTCCCAGGAATACATGAAGAGACTCTACCAACTGCAATAAATTATCACAAATTTGGCTGCAGTTCTTGCTCACCACAAAATTCTCCCCTGTAAATAAATGTGATTTACATATTAAATATAAGTTCCTACACAGTTTTTGTACTTGTTTTTTAAAACCCAAATGGCCCATATCAATAACAGAAATCCATATAAGAAAAATAAAATGTAAAATTGTGTGCTTTTCAAGCCCAACAAAAATTGTCATCATACTAATGTAAATATGTCATTAAAAATGCAGCTTTTATAGGCTGGTGTTTCTCCTAGTAAAGATTCCACAGTAAGTGAGGCTCTATTTTTTTTTTATTTTGTTTAACAGTTTTGCTATTCATCACATCTAATCAGTAGCACCTAATAATAAACAAGTCCCTGAATAATAATGCTTGCACGGTCTCTGTAAATTCTTCGGGCTTCAATAAAATAGAAATGTATCACAGACCAACAAAAGTATGACCTACAATGGAGTTAGTTTAATTTTTGTTTTTGGACAACTTAATAATATGAAACTTCTCCAATAGTTACATATTAGAAACAACAACTATTTGAGTTAGCCAAATAGGATCTTCAAAGGCTTTTGACATTCCTATTTTATATGGCACTTTGCTTCTGAAATAAGCACCCTTATTTAATGCCTGTAATATCATTTCTGATAATGAGCCAGTGAAACGAGTGATTAGACATGTGGTACAATTCAAAGAAAATAAGGTGAAGGATTGCTAGCCAATTGACTTTTGCCAGGTGATCCTATCAACTACTTGAAGAGTTAAATATAGAAGCTAGGTCTAATTCCCACAGCCACTGCTGATCAGAGCCTAACAACCTCGCATTACAGTGGACCCAACCTCTCCTGACACTGGCAGTGTCTGCATTAAGACATTTTCCAGTGAGATTCAGGGTCATTTCAAGGCTAAGTTTAACTTACATGGGGAGGGGTAGAAAAAATAATTCATGAACACTTGGGAAAAGATGTAGTAATGAGGTCTGGCTGTGTAAATTGTCAGTGGAAATAAAAATGATAAAAATGGAAAACATTAACCTTTACCATGTATATTTCAGACACTTCACTGAGTTCTCCTTTATGTTATCTTCTTTCATCTTCACCACAACTCGGTGATTTTCCTGTTTTAAATATCAGGAAACAACTCACAGAGGTTGAGTAACGTATAAATCACACAGCTAGTAAATGGTAAAGGTATGATTCAAAGCCCAAATTCATTTCCTGAAAGACATGATCTAGACATAAGTGGTAGCCAAAATGTCCCCAAATAAATAAATTAAAAATAAATAGCAAAAGGGAGGAGGAAAGCCCAGTGATCAGAATATATTCATGATAATGGTTAGAGCTTTTTGATTGAACTTGAAAATGATTAAAAGCTGCCTGAGAGCTCTAAGAATAAAATTGTTACAACTTTACAGTCAGACATTTTGAGATTAACCTAATTGCTTTGCTTTCATAACACCGTAATGCCATTTTATTTCATTTTCCATTTTATTAGAAAAAATTTAAACATTTAAGTATTGCCTAAAAATGTTAGTGATTTTTCTTTTCTAAATAGACGAGCAAGATGCCAACATTCATCCTCTTATTTAATGGACTGTTTAGTGTCAGATAATTTTAGTATCAGGTTTGAATTTTGTGGTGAAATAGTCACTCCAACATATCTCGTGAAGATGTGACAGGCCCACTATCTCACACCTATATGCAGGTTGAAAACATTTTCAATTGACAGTAACTGTACTTTATCTCTGATTGTGTTCTTTACAATCAATGAGATTGAAAAAGAGATGCAGACAAAAGAAGTGCTGACTAATACTCCATCATTATAATCTCTATCTTGCATTCTGAGTTTTCTAAAAGTCCCCATCTGCTATAGTTGAAAAGGGGAATGTCATGTTTTCCTGCCCTGGGTAAACAGATGGTGCATGGTTAAGTGTCTTGAACTGCTTACTAGATAAATTCCAGACTAAAATATGATTCACCTCTAATTTCCAACTTATAATACCCCAGAGGGAAGAAAGTATGGTTTTAAAAGAACCAGGGAAGAGGGTAGTTCTATCCATAATTTACTCCTACCACATCTACTAAAGCAATCACAATGAGCTTGTGTAGAATACCAATCATTTTGTATTGGGGGGTAGCTTTCAGAAATAAACGGTATTAGTTCATTTTGTTGTTCAACTAATATTTTGTAATCTCCTGTATTAAAGCCATGTACCATACTGGCCACTTGAGTTACAGAAATTTTCATGCTGTTGATATTTTACTTATGAAATAACAATTTATGTTTATTGAATGCTTAGTATATGATGCTGATAAGCTCCCCAGAAATCTTAACATTGATAAAATATATCAAATGCTACTTTTTCATGCTTTGCTTTGAAATCCTGAGTTATTCTCTAATATGGAGAAGATGAAAAAAATGTAATTTAGATTTCTACAGGATCACCAGCTGTATCTTAGCCAACTTTTATCAATGGAGAGTCTCAATAGGTACATTTTTAGTTATCATAAAACTCTTTTTTACTGATTATTAGGTAATTCTAATAAATATGGGCATGTAACAAATAGTTAAGAACATCAGCCCCATTTTATCTCAGCTTGACTCACTGCAGGAAAGCACAAATTTGAAGAAAGCCATTTCCCCAAGAACTACTCACTTCCTTGAGAGCCACGTGAGAGACTAACTTGGATGACAGTGACTTGTCACAATTTATTTTTGATGGCACTAGTTTTAAAAAGTGGTAAAATAGTCTTTTCAGAATGAATCCTTTCTAAAAATCCATTATTCTCCAGTGATTATACCTTATAAGTAGAAACCCATATATATAAAAATATATATAAAAATATATATAAACATATATATTTATATATAAATATATATGTTGGAAATATATATATATATTTCCAAAAAATATATATAAATATATAAGTTGGAAATTAGAGGTGAATCATATATGTGTATATATATATGTTTATATATGTTTATATATATGTTTATATATGTTTATATATAAATATATATGTTTATATATTTATATATATTTATATATAAATATATATGTTTATATATATAAATATATATACACATATATGTGTATATATAAATATATATACACATATATGTGTATATATATAAATATATATACACATATATGTGTATATATATTTATATATATACACATATATGTGTATATATATTTATATATATACACATATATGTGTATATATATTTATATATATACACATATATGTGTATATATATTTATATATATACACATATATGTGTATATATATTTATATATAAATATATATGTTTATATATATTTATATATAAATATATATGTTTATATATATTTATATATAAATATATATGTTTATATATATTTATATATAAATATATATGTTTATATATATTTATATATAAATATATATGTTTATATATATTTATATATAAATATATATGTTTATATATATTTATATATAAATATATATGTTTATATATTTATATATATACACATATATGTTTATATATATTTATATAAACATATATGTGTATATATATACACATATATGTTTATATATATTTATATATAAACATATATGTTTATATATGTGTATATATATAAACATGTTTATAACATATAAACATATGTTATAAACATATGTTATATAAACATATATATGTTTATATATATGTTTATATATGTTTATATAAATATATATTTATATAAATAAATATATAAATATATAAATATATATACATATATGTGTATATATGTATATATAAACATATATATAAACATATATAAACATATATAAACATATATATTTATATATAAATATATATAAACATATATGTTTATATATATTTATATATAAATATATATAAATATATATATATATATAATGTTCCTTTCCTAAATTGTTAATATATTACCATAGTTACTCTTTAGAATTTCCTGGTCTTTAAATCTAAATTTGTATTTGAGTGATTTTGACAGATTATTTCTAGTGACTCCATTGGATGCCCACCAATTTCAGATTCAATGTTATTTCTGCAAGTCCCAGCAAAATTACATTTTGGAAATGGAAAAGGGGTCTTAACATTCAGGTTATTTTCCTCTACATTTCAATTATCAGAGAAGCTGTGTATGAAAGATCATGGAGAGTTGTGCAAGAATTGCATTAAAGGTATTACTGACTTTTCTGTGTTTATTTGGTCAGATTCTGTAGTATATAAGTGAGGAATGTAGCAGGTTGTGTTGCTGTGACTATTGCAATGACCAAAAAACTGCTGCTTCTACCCTTTGGTCTCATAACCACAGCAGTGCATTAAGAAGGTATGGCCATGGTGTTGCTTATTCAGACAAAGATCAGAATGCTGATTTGTTTTACGTCTGCTTTTCAAAGAGGGTTTAATCAGACAACCATAAAGATAGAGGTAAACCATAGGAGAAATGTTTATTAATAATTCCCCCCACCCCAATCAACTGAAGAAAAAGCATACTTTAAAATGCAGTTGTGACATGTCTAGGGTCAGCTACACTGTGGAGTGTGTCTGTCCAACTAAATAAATGTTCTAGCAACCCTTTTGTTTTAAGTAGATACTCAAACATATATTATAAGACATGTTGCTTCATCTTTGTCCTTGTAGCATTTTAATGTTTAAGTAAAAACTAATGCAATCTCCAGCAAGCCTTCTGTTTCTCCTCTCCTGGCCAATGCAATAGAGACTGTCTTCTGCTGAGGAGGATGGTTAAAAGTCTTGCCAATTCTGTTTATACTTCACATATGCCAAATATTTTGTAGTTTAGCTTAAATAAGACACTGTTATCACTGGGCTTTATTATTCTATTTCAGAATAAACTAAAAATAATACATTAAAGAGAAACTAAGAAAAAAAAATAAAAGATTTACCATAATGTAGGTACATAAATCTGAACAAACAGACCAAATTTTAGATTAGGTTTCATGCAAATAACCTATTGCTGGTGCAAACAAACAAACAAAAACCCTAAAAACTAGCTAGAGATGTTTCTACTATTCCACATTGTTATTACAAGACTTAACTGACATCTATGATGCACTTTGTCATCTATGATAAAAAAATGCATGATTGAGAGACTTTCTCTCTCAATACTTGTGTATAGCATTTTTCCTCCATGAACTGGAAATGAAAAAAGTGAGAATATTTCTTTGCTCGGATCATGTTCAGTTGATTTCCTTATAGTATCTGTATTCATTTTTAAGATAGTATGAAAGGGTTCCAGAACATTCAGTAATACTATCTGTTACAGAATGTTAGGATTTTTATAGTCTATAAACTACAGTATCTAGAGTACTCAAACTATAAATACCTGGGCATAATCTCTGACCCAACAATTCCACTCCAAGCATTCTTTGATCAAAAGTAAAAGTACTGACATATAAAGACATATGGATTAATATACTCTGTTTATTACCACATAACTTGAAGTCACAAAACAATTTGGAATTAAGTAAATGTTTTTCAGTGGGTTTTGACCAAATAAATTATGGCACCTTCATAGTGTATATTACTTGACATCTATGGAAGATAATATGGTGGTGTTATATGCTAGCCATGTTTAATGTAATAGACAATGTACTGAAAGTGTTTTGCAATTCAAAATTACCAAATGTGTTATATACATACAATGAAATAGTATTCAGCCTTAAAAGGGAATGAAATTTTGATACATGCTGAAATATGGATGAGCTTTGAAAACATTTATACTAAGTGAAAGAAGCTAGAGACAAAAGGACAAATATGTATGAAAGGGTTCCAGAACATTCCATAAGTGATTCCACTTATGAGGTACCTAGAATATGCAAATTCATAGGCACAGAGAGTAGAATAGTGTTTACCAGGGGCTGAGGAAATGAACGGTTATTGTTTAATGTGTATAGAGTTTCTGTTTGTGATAATGAGACAGTTCTGAAAACTGATAGTGGTGATAGTTGCCCAACATTGTTAATTATACAGTTCAAAATAGCTAAAATAGTAAATGTTACGTATATTTTACCAGAAAAAAAATTTTAATTATAAAATCTATAAAATATAAACTTACCTGATATGGAGCACATTATAAAGTTTTCATAACATTTTACTTATTTTAGACACATATAGTTATAATCTTATTTTGGTACAAAAAAAGGTATTTGGGAAATGTAAAGAAGGTAACAGCTTAAGTTGTCCTTTTGAGTTTTCTATCTTTCCATCTCTGTTTTTTTTTCCAGACTAATATTGTTCTTGTCACACCTCTTTGAACGCTCTTTAAATACATCAGGAACCATGCTTGCTAGTACCAGTCCCTTTAAGTATCAGCTGAGAATCTGAATGCATTTTTATGAATCTAAAATGATATGCAGCTCTTTCAGGCTGGCACTTGTTTTAGAACCTAGGAGGGATGAACATAAATTATCATTCTTTCCTTAACTTGGCAAAAGCAAATATATTACTGAAGGTGGCATTACCATAAAGAAATATTAATATTGAGACAGTTAATAAGTCCATCCTAAGAGAACTTAATATATTCCAAAGTAAACTACACCAATCAACTGCTGGCAATGTTTTCCCACATATGTGGTAGTACAATACTCTTAAGTCTGAGAACAGTTTCTTTTTTTGTAAAAACGGCTTTGATTGGAAAACCTTAAATAAGTCATTTGGAATGTGTAACGTTCGGAGCTCCCTTTCCATGCCTTTTTTGTGAATCAAGGTTCTTTGAGTCACTATTTTCATTAGCACTTGCTTCCTAGTCATCAGCTGTCTTCATGTCAGTGTTGGTGAAGGGCTCTCATTTCAGGTCTTAAAGTAAGGAGAAAAACAGAAGGAAAACCTCATCTCAAGTACTGGAAATGTAAGGGCTAATAAAGGACACACATATTGTCCAAGGGAGCACAAATAGATGTTCTTTAACTATTCTGTAAAGAGCTTTAGTGAATCCACAAACACCTGCATTTGTATGCAAAATTAATATGTGTATGCTTCTGTATGTACTTGGGAAGAAGATGTACAGACTTTACTGAGTTATCAGAAGTTTGAGATGTTAACCTAAAAGTTTAAAAAGCACTGGAAAGATTAATCACAAAACAACTTGAAACTATTCTGATGGCTCTGACTTTATGTTTTTACAATGTTTTCCCTCACTCTGTTACACTTCAAAGAGGGGGTGGTAATATGGAAAAAATCTCTGCCATTCAGGTGACATCTCTGAGCCTCAGTTTTCTTAGTGTAAAATTCACATATAGTATAAACATCAAATGAGATACCAAAGATGAAAGTCCCTAGAAGAGTGGCTTGAAACAAGATAAATGCTCATATGCATAAGGTGCCTTCAATGCAATAATACTGAAAGCAGGTACAATGTCTTCATTAAAGATTGGTTTTGCTATGCTCACCATGCTTTTAGTATACATTTAACGACATTTAAGCTCACAATACCTTTTGTAGATTATAATGATTTGAATGTACTCTCAGTATATTTATTACTATAATGATTTTTAAAAAACCAAATTAGCATTTGCACATATATTGAGAACTTAACTTGGCTGGTAGAGGAGTGTAGGTAGATAGATTTATAACTCTGGAAAATAACTTATTTCTTCACTAAAATCAAATTGCTGAACACCTATAATACATATATGTAGCTAGACACCATAGAGTTGCAGGTAATAAAAACTTATTCCCATACCCTGCTTTCAAGAGTTTTTTTTAGAAGAGCAGACAAAGCATGTTCACATGAAAGGATAACCCAAAATAGAATGTGCTATGGGAATTTAAACAAGAGAGGGGCACATCTGGTTGGGGAAGGAAGATGGGTATGGGGAAGGCTTCATAAGTGAGTCAGTATCTGAGGTGAACAAGGTTTCGACATGTAAGAGGATGGGCTAAGAGAATAAATGAAAACACATAGGCATGCCACCATGGGGTACAAATTGGAAAGAAGATCCACTTGGTTTAGGTTGGGCATGGGGTACTTTAAGGGAATTAGTGACAAATTAGATTAAGAGATATCACAGTGCCTGATACATAGTACTTAATATTACCTTTTAAACACAAATATTTAATCCAAGAATAACATAGAAGAGGACTTATAAAATGAACAGGGTGAAATATTATAGAAATCTGGCAATTAAGAGGTCATTGGCAACTTTCAAAATAGCACTTTTTTCTACCCATTCTCAGTGGAGTCACTGGTTGAATAGAAATGACATTTCTATTTGAGCCTTATTATTGCTATTCTTTTTCCTTTTCCATTTCAACATTTCTGAACTTTTAAAAAAGTTTTTATTTTTTAATTTGAGACAGGGTTTCATTCTGTTGCCCTGGTTGAAGTACAGTGGTGCCATCATGGCTCACTGCAGCCTCAAACTCCTGGGCTCAAGCAATCCTCCTGCCTCAGCATCAAATCTTAAGGCTATTTCAATTGTAGTTAATGGCAGTAATGCAGCACCAGAAAAAGATATTTTGTTAGAAGAGGGCAACTTTAACTCCTAAATTTTTACTCTGTAAATATCTGGTAACACTGTCTAGCAGACTAAACTTTTTTTTTTTTTTTTACACAATTGGAGAGCAGTAGATTGACTTCAGTTCTATCTTGTCAAACACAAAAGTGCCTGCAGTTCATTTAGTATCTAATCATTTAGCATCTAATCATGCACGTCCTTCCATTTTTCATTCCTCTTTCAATTCTGAACACCAGCCAATTAGTTTTTCCTCTCCCTAGGAAACATTTTAAGGAAAGGATATAAAGTCATAAATCAGTTTCAGACATAAAATCATACATATATTTCTGCTTAGCCTTCTAAATTTAGAAACTTTCCTCAAACTTGTTTAAACACAACAAAGTCCAAATTCAGGAATCCCTTCAGTTTGATTATCTTCCTCAGTTGTACTAAAATGAAAATTAAATTTTCTAACTTGTTTTCTTTCTTCTCAACAAGATTTCTCCAACTCCAGTCCATAACTTAGTGGGTTCAACTCACCTGCAAAATCACTAGCAAGTATTATTCCACCTTAGGCAGCACCAGTCTCCTAATCCTGAACCTATTTCTTGCCAGAGTTTAGTTTCTTCAGAAACTAAATGATAGACACTTCGAATTTCTAACCATCATTAGGATACTCTCATGCACTTGCTCTTCAACAGAAAGGTGACTGTCAACATTACAGAAACTGCATTGTATTTCTAAGATCAATTGTACTAATCTGTATTTCATATACCTTAGGTTATTTAGAATAACTATATTAAAATTCATTATTATTCTATATTAGTATTATTACTTCTTCAGAATAATGATGTATATGGTTAAGTATTTTAATAGTAGAAAAAAGGTGGTAGAATAGAGGGTTTGTTGTTGATCTTGTTCTTTGTTACCTCATAGTTAATGTGACTGAGTAAAAATTCTAGAATCTCAAGAAGTTAATATTTCAAACCAAAACCCTGTTTGACACATAATAACAACAACAAAAAAGGGACATAAAGTTATTAAGACCCCAAGGGGCAGTTCCTGGAGTGGATCACTCAGTAGTGGGCTTTGCCCACCCCCTACGCCCTCACCCTATGCCTCATATACTGAAGATGGAGACAAAGAAACAAATTCAAATCTTTCTAAAGTGCATTTTGTAAAAACGAAATTTGTAATAGAAAGGCAGTAATGATATATAATGTGATTAACATGATTTTCCATACTAGTGTCTTTGCTTAAAAATAATATTTGAAGAGGAAAGAAAGAGGTAAAATTTTAAGCTACCAACTCTGCCCCTCTTTTTCATTGATCTTCTAATTTAATTTACTAAAATAAAATTGCATGGCTGTTGAGTCAGACAGTCTCTGTAATTTCAAGTTTAAAGATAACAGATCTTCCTTTAAATAGAACATTGGCACACAGATACCCCACAATCTGGCTTATTGCAACTGTTCTCTGTTGGTGAAGTGGCACGTTTGCAATCCCCATAACAGCCATCTTAACCATTTCACGGCATATTATTCAAATGTACATCTCTAGGTGGCAACAAGGATAGGCACTTGGGCTCAGTAGCAAGGGGTCTGTGGGGAAAATCCTAGGACGAGGGATAGGAACCTGCAAATGGCAAGACAAACTAGAGGATACTCAACCAGAGGCTTAGATTGGGCAGCTCCATTGGCTTTCTGACTGCCTACGAGGAAAACCTCACTGGAAACTCTTTTGAGGTTCTTGAGGAATCCTAGAGGCAAACGGACTCCTCTGCCTTTTGGAAAGGATTTGTCCCAAATCTTAACAGCTAGCTGTCTCAAAATCCAGCTGGACTAAAATTGCTTCAAGAAAAACTGGATGGACTGGCATTCACATTTTTACTTCTACCTATGCCTATGCATAGGGAACATCCCTCACACTCCAGTAGATTCTATCTGTCCTCTCTAGCTTTCAAGTAGCCACAGTGACTACAGCGAAGGGAGTTAATGGGATAACATGTTGGTACAGGGCCACAAGCAGGATATTTCATTCCATGCATTTGGGGGAAGGACACAGGTAACAGTATACAGGGAGAATACCGAATAAGAAATCTGTGTGAGGCAATGCCCTTTTTGGGACCTTGACAAAATCAGTCATGGAACCCAGGTGGTGGATAAGAGCTGACGAGAGTTGGTCTGTGAATGGGCACAGCATCTCCGAAAAAGATCAATGAAATGATTGACAGAGAAAATGGCAATTGAAGGAAGAAGCGATGTCAAGTGCTGCTCAACCCAAGCTGAACTCCAGGAGATAAGAGAAGTTTCCCCTCCAGATAGAGGCTCTTTCTAAAGGTTCAGTCTTGAAGCAGGTGTTTTGACATTGAGAGGGGCACAGACCCATTCTGATAACTGGAAAGGGAGAGGACCAAGGACTACAGGAAGAGGGACGATTTCTGATTACCTCAGGCTGCTGCCAGGGACCTACTGCTCCAAATCCTCAAAATACTGAAGCGAAGGTAAAAGGCACAGAAAGCAAAAGAGTAACTCAAATTATTTTACATTTTGAGTCCTCTTCACTGTCTACGCGAATCTGGCACTGAAATGGTAGATCACGTTCGAAAGAGTATAGAGGCAAGAACGCCTTCTTTGTTTGCCCAGTAACACTGCTCCTCCAACCTCTGCACTTGGCCGCCCAACATTTCCATCCTAGTTGTTGCTCCTTTTCTCATTGCAGAATGCAGCGGGGTTCTCCCCTTCTTCCCTCCGTGCTGCAAACCCCATTATTAACCAAGCGGAAAGCTCCACGCAGTGCGGCCAGGGCGCACCGGTGCCGGGCTGCTTACCTTCCCCGGACCTAGTCAGCGCAGGTCCCCGCGCACGCCGCCACGGGCCGCAGTCCCGCCGCGCCCGCCGAGTGCTCGGTCAGCTCGCGCCAGCCCGCGCCCCACCTGCCAGCAGCAGCCTCCGCTCCCGCCGCCGAGCTCCGGCTGCATGAAGTCATCCCCGCCCCGGGACGGATCACCACATTCCGCGCCAGCCACGGGGGGAGCGGGGCCGCTCCCGACCCCAGGGAAGGCAACCTGGAAACGGCGCTCAACGATCGCTGCCCCGCGAGGTTGTGGATTGATTTTCTATTAATGCTTTTACAGCTGCAGCATCGCTGGATTATGGATTGAGAGAGAAGAGCCAGGGGGGCTTTCTCTGCATAGCGTCCTTCCTCTGAGCGCTCCCCCGTCACCCCGGCTGCATGGACTGTTCCATTCGCCCCTGTGGGTTTCCCACCCTCTTCATCTTCCTTATCAGCATTGTTCATTTGGCTGAATTTGAGAGCAGGAATTGTCTTTTAAGATAAACATTCAAGCACTACAAAAACATTTTAAATTGGTAATGAAGCTTTCTAAGCCCTTCATAGCTCTCTCCATCACCCCCGCCCCCGCCAACAGACGCACACGCATACACACACACACACACACACACACGCGCACACACACACGTATGCACACAGCCAAACCACTCACAATTTTGAAAGCTAGAACCTTTCGCCCTCTCGCCTACGTAATAGAACAGGAATCTCCTAAAAGACTGGAGAAGTGGGGCCAACCAGAGAAAGCGCTGAAAGAAACAGTGGGGTGGCCCCATGATTTTGTTGTGTTTATGGTGCACTTGTGCACAGATGTTCCCTCTAACATCTCTTCCTCCTACTTCCTTTGCTGGGGACCCCCTCCCCTCCCTGCCACATAATTGGGCAAACTGTTGTGGTGACAGCTGTAACATTTGGGAATCAAAAAGCAGAGTCTACATTAGCAAATGACTATCTCTCTTTCCCTAAGGATTTATGAAAATTTGCCTTGGGAATGCAATAAGCATGTATTCATATAAGCCCTTTCCTTCTCTTTTTAAATTAACACTAGCTGTTAACAAGACTGTTCTCTCTCCCCCACCCTCCCGTTTTGCTTCTTTCCCAAATCTCTTCAGGTTTGAGGGTTGAATGTTTAAGGAAAAATGGGACTAAATTTGCTCTCTTTGTAGCTGAGCCAGGGTTTCCGCCTAGCTGTTGAGTCATTTTCCAGTCGGGAGGTTCCTTGACACTAGGGTTCTGTGGAATGGAGTTCCCTCTTTTAACTTGCCTTGCTGTTTGAATTGACCGTCACTTGATACAGGCCAGCTTTACACTATGGATTTGTCCAGCAACCTAAACAGTGCAATTGCACAAGGCCAGGGAAGCACCTTTGCTAAATGAGATGTTTCCATCCATCTATCAGTCCCAAAGTTAGGTGATAATGTAGCCAACAGCTTTCCAACAAAACTTAGTTAGAGTTCTTGGTCATAGAATATATGCTCTTTGAAAGCTAGAACAGCTTAATTCATCGCTCTGAGACTCACTTTCATAACATTAGCCCGTTAATATTACCATAGAGCAGGAGATTCTTAATCTGTATAAATGGAATTCTATTCATATACTCCTTTTATACAGATTAAGTATAATGGGAAAAATCTCATTTTTAGTTTCACTAACTTCTAACTGAAATTTAGCATTTAGCATGTCCTTTAAACATAATGTAGGCAACAAACCACAAGAATGTTAGGAGTACCTGGGACTTTGTTTCCAATAGAAACAACAGCTAATTCCTTATTGCTGTTTTTATAGATATCTCTATCACTACACTGATGTTATAATCAAATCATCACTACTTTTTTTATTTAATAGACTATATTTTTCAGCTTTGGTGTCCAGAAAAATTGAAGAAATAGTACAGGGAGTTCCCATATATCCCATTCCCAGTGTCTCCTATTGACATCATACAATAGTAAGGTACCTTGGTGTAATTCTGGCATTGCTATAAAGAACTACCTGAGATTGGGTAATTTATAAAGAAGGGCTGGTGGTTCTGTAGGCTGTACAGGAAGCATGATTGGGGAGGTCTCAGGAAACCTATAATCATGGTGGAAGGCAAAGGGGAAGCAGGCAGGGCCTACATGGCTGGAGCAGGAGAAAGAGAAGGGGGAGGTGCTACACACTTTTAAACAACCAGATGTCATGAGAACTCACTACCACCAGAAAGCCAAGGGGGAAGTCCTCCCCCATGATCAAGTCACCTCCCACTAGGCCCCTCCTCCAAAATTGGGGATTACAATTTGACATGAGATTTGGGTAGGGACACAAATCTGAACCATATCATTGGGTTACAATCAATGAATGTATACTGATACATTATTACTAACTATAAATAAAGTCTAACTACATTTAAGTTTCCCTGGTTTTTACCTAATATCCTTAAATCTGTTCCAGGCGTCCATCCAGGATACCACACTAAATTTAGTTGTCATGTCCCCTTAAGCTCCTCTTAGCTGTGATAGTTTTTCTTGTTTTTGATGACCTTGACAGTTTTGAGGAGTAGTGGTCAAGTATTTGCCAGAAGGCCTCACTGTTGCAATTTGTCTGATGCTTTTCTTATGATAAGACTGGAGTTGTGAACTATTGGCAGGAGAAAGAAAGAGGTAAAGTCCCTTTTCCTCACATCATATCAAGGTGCTGTAGTACCGATGTGATTTATGACTGGTGATGTGTTGACCTTGATTGTCTGGCTGAGGCAGTGTTTGTCAGGTTTCTCTACTGTAACGTTATTGCCCATCCCTTCCATACTGTACTTGTTGGAAGTAACTACATGAAACCCAAACCTAAGGAGTGGGACTTTGGCTCTACCTCCCTGAGGGCAGAGTGTGTACATAAAGTATATGGAATTCTGCACAGGAGAGCTGTCTATTCTCTACCAAGTATTCAATTACTTATTGATATCAATATTATAGACTCATGGAGATGTATTATATTTTATGCTTTTGGTAATAATCAATTACTACTTTATTTTGTTGTTCAATTTGTTCCAGTTTTGCCCCTTGGAAGCTCTTTCAGTAGGTTCCTGTGCTCCTTTGACATACCCCCTTTGATGTGTGAGTGTGCGTGTGTGTGTGTGTGGCAGGAGCAGCAGGGCTGTTAACAATCCCTTACTTTATGGTATTATAAGTTCCTCCAGTCTCAACTTGTATACTTCCTGCTTCATTCCAAGAATCAGCCATTTCTTCATGGAGCCCTTGTTCCTTTTACGGGAGAATGGTAATACAAATCAAGATCTGGGTCCTAGACACAGTCATTATTGGCAGGTCATTTTGTTTAGGCCTTTCAACTAAGACAGTGAAGAAATATGTGTATACTTGCCCATGCATATATACATAAGTATTTCTATATGTGACCATTCTGTGTCTGTATTAAGCTAAATATGAGCACATACTTATGTTTCCAACTTTAATCCTTTAACACATAGATCATTCTAGCCTCCTCCCTTTGCTTGTCTGTAAATTCCTATTCCAATAGTGAGAATCATGGCTCCCATCATTCACTGTTATAATTGTTCAATTTCAGTGTACATGTAAAGCAGTATAAAAATTGTTAGCCCTTTCCCACAATATCACAATTTTTAAGTAAATATATATAACTCTCCTATACTGTGTTTAATGAGTTTAAATGCCCATACCTTTGTATATCATGAATTTTGTTTTTAAATATTTTGATAACAGTATTTTAAACTTCGTAATTAGTTTCCTTTCCAATTCTACGTATTACATTTTATGCATTGAAAAGCATCATTTTAAGAAGAGTTATGTAGGTTGCTTCAGATTGTCAAAGGGAGCCATGGCAAAACTTAGAATACAAACTGTAGACTGTTACTGTGAGGCTATAATGAGATGGCATGAAATTGCCACTCCAGAGCATCAGGGAGCTGATACTCTGTCAGTGTTATCCTTGCATACTTGGGCAGGCTTCTGTCCCCTTTCTCTTTTGCAAGTTCTAAATACCTTGAATGAGAGAACATGTTCAGCCTTCATAATTTATCATTTAGTTGAAGGATTTGCTAGGTATCTCATGCTGAAGATAAAAGTCCTTATAAAGTAAAGAGGCAGGAGGATGAGAAGGTGAAGAGAACCAGAAGGTTGAGATGACTGTGAAGGTTAGAGATTTTGTAGTTGAACAGACTTGGGCTTGGATCCCCACCACTCACAGCCTGACTTTGTCTTGTTTCTGAGATGAAGACAACAATTGTCTCAAGAGTGAAAGATGTTTGATCTTTTCCTTCAAGTTGCCTGAGGCAGTAGGGATGCAACTGTGGCGACTTGGGACAGTCCCAGAACATGTTTTCTTGACCCCCCAGTGTAGTTTCCATCTGCGAAGCCAGACTCATTGAAGATAGTTTCTTGTGATAATATAGATACATTCATCTATCAAAGTATTCTTACCAGGTACTTTTTATTCATGGAAAGGAATCAGTGTGTTGATGGTGTTAAAGACAACAGTCAAAGACATTAAATGGCAGGATTGAACTGCTTCTGATACTGCAGCACGGTAAGAGGCATAGGGAAACCAGAAAGAAAAGGGGAAAGATATTGGGAAATGTCTTATGTCAACATATAGGGTTTGAATCTGTCTTCTTGGAAGTTTACATACAGCAATATGTAATTTTTTTTAACCTATGACTTGTTATTGCACAAATTTTTTTTTTTAAAAACCCTAAACTTTGGATCTTGACTTTGAGGTCTGCAATGCTTCCTTTCTGATATTCTCAAATTAGAGATCAAATGGCCTAGTGATATCATGAGTCTCAGCAAGGGAAAATGTGAAACCAGAGCCAGAGGCCCTGTGTGCTGGGAGCTGTCAGCATTTAGAAACACTCCTTTGGGTTAAGGGAGTCCTTCCAGAAAGGACTCATTTAAATGCAAATACACTATCAGGAGGAGTAACTGAGTATCTCATTTGCTGCCATTAACAATTTAGCAGAGATTAGATTCTCAGATTTATTATTGAAAGGAGTTGTCAGGGTGATTTGGCCCCAGCATCTGTCACCCCATTTCCTGCCAGGTCTCCTGTTCTCGTCACTCCGTAGGGGTCTGCCTGAAACTGGGAACTTGGTCTACTAGGAAAGAATTGGGCACTTAGTGAATAATAATCAATATTGTTTTACATAATTTTGACTTAAGAGAAAGGGTAGGAGAAGGATTTCCATGGTAATGGTACTGTGTGTGTGTGTGTCTGTGTGTGTCTGCGAGGCTTTGGCTGATTAATCATGTGCTACAGAAGTCTTACAATTTTATGACAAAGCATCTACTCTTTTAATGAGGTCAGAAAGTAGATCATGTAAAATACATACAAATGTAATGCAAAGCTAGCAATAGAAACAGTTGCATTCAAGTAATCATAGGTAGTAAGAATTTTCTATACTAATATGAAAACATTTTGATATATGATACAGGGAACAAAAATCTATCATTTATGTGAAGATTGGTATTAGATCTTGAAGAGTTTCAGCAGATTGAACAGAAATAGGACAATGCAAGAAGGGGGAGTGACTACAAACAGAACAGAAACTGTTTTGACATTAGGAAGAATTCATTTTGTTGACACTGGTAAGGAGCTGACATAAAATTCTAGGTCTATGTAACACAGCTACTATGCTGTAATTGGAACTCTATATTTAATTGTGCAATGTCTATTTGCTTAGATGACACACCTAGTAAATGGCACATGATGCATTTCATACTGTGGTGTAAGAAATAAATAAACCTTTAAAAAATTATTATGAAAGCATGGGATAAAACAATCTACTTAGGTGATGCTTTACATTTTTTTCACTTCTTTTATTTTAAGAATATGATGAAACCAATAAAATCCCCCTCTCAAGAAAGGTATGGTTTAATGAAAACTTTTCTACTGCAGTGAGTAGATTATCAAATAATATTTATAAAGAATTATGTCTCTATCATTTGTCATCAATGACAAATTTCTTCATCAATTTCTTACCATATACAATTTAGTAAATTATCAAATAATTGTAATAAAGAACTATGTCTCTATCATACTTCATGAATGAAAATTTTTTTCATCCATTATATACAATTTAGGCTACTAAAAAGGTAAATAAGTTTAAAATAAGCTTCAATGAACTGTGTTCATCAGACAAGTTGATATTCATTCAGCAGATTATTTATGGAGTACAGTGTACTAGTACTGCTGTTCTAATCACTGAAGATACAAACATGGACAAATAAAGCTCTTCTTCATGGATATTTTGTCCAAGTAAAAGGAGACAGAATTTTTACTCTGTTCGTTCATGGCCCTTTCCATCAACTAATATGGCATGATAGTTGATGGAAAGGGCCATGAAGGAGCAGAGTAGGAATGCAGGGCTGGGCGTGGCTCACACCTGTAATCCCAGCACTTTGGGAGGCCCAGGCAGGCGGATCACCTGAGGTCAGGAATTTGACACCAGCCTGGCCAACATGGTGAAACCCCATCTCTACTAAAAATACAAAAATTAGCTGGGCATGGTGGTGCATGCCTGTAGTCCCAGCTACTCGGGAGGCTGAGGCAGTAGAACTGCTTGAACCCAGGAGGCGGAGGTTGCAGTGAGCGGAGATCATGCCAATGCACTCCAGCCTGGGCAACAGAGACTCTGAGGCTCCGTCTCCAAAAAAAAAAAAAAAAAAAAAAAAAGAATACAGGTATAGGGGTAGTTATATAAGGTGGTAGGGGACACTTGGGCAGAGATTTGAAGACAATGTGAAAGCAAGATATGTGAACACTTGAAGAGGTTCAGCACATGCAACATACAAGTAGGTGAGCATATACGTCATGTGTTCCAGGAACTGAAAGGTTACTTTCTTTGTAGTGAAATGATCAAACAGGGAAATTGTTAGGAGATGAGGTTAGAAAGGTAGGTGAGTGAATGTTCATTTAGAGCCTAAAAAGGCAGTGAGATTTGGGGGATTGAGACTTTGTTTTTGAACTTGCTAACTTTGTGTTTCTGATCAGATCTTAGTGGAGATGTGAAGTAGACAACTGGATGTACTAGTCTGAAATTCATGGGAGAGATATCATGGCTGTAGATGAAAATTTATGAATCGTCATGGTACCTAAAGTCTTTAGATCGGGTGAAATCACCTTGGAGGTAAGCGTAGGAAGAGAATAGATGATGTTTGAGGACTGAGCCATGGGGCATGCCAGAGGATCCAGCAGAGGGTATAAAAAGAAGTGAGCAGGGAGATAGGGAAAGTTGTCCCAGAAGCAAAGTGAAAAGGGGTTAGAAGGAGGAGGGAGGGTTTATTGCTCCTACACTGCTAGTAGATTAATATGAGAAGTGATAACTGAGTATAGGATTTGCAACATGGAGATACCTAATTTCCTTGATAAGAACAATTTCTGTATTCTTATCAAAGAACAAAAAAATAGTGTAAATGAGTAAATGAAGTGAAAAAATAAAAGGCAGCCTTTTAAAAGTAGTTTTGTTATAAAAATAAGCAAGAAATGCATAATAATTAGAGCAGGATATAGGAATAAAAAAGGATTTTTTTTTCTTTGAGATGGACATTTTTGTATGCTGTGGGAACAACTAGTAGAGAACAAGTAACTGATGACGCAGGAAAAAAGAGATACTCAGAAGGGATCTAGTGCAGGAGAGAGGATTTGGCCTTAGATCAGAGGACAAGTATTTCTTCCCCTAAAAGAGAGGGGAGGCAGAGCATTTGGCTTCAAGTAGACCCGGATAGGTTGGTAAACTTGATGTTCAGAGCTCTGGGAATTTTGCCTTGCTCTCACTTGTATTCCCAATGAAATAAGAAGCAGCTGAGAATTTAGAAAGATGAATTGGTACTGGAGATGTGAGGAAAGAGAAGTTTTGAAACAGTTGCCTAGAAGGGAGTGAAAGAGAACTGATTTGCGCTGAGTTTTCTAATAAGTACTAGCAAGTTCACTCAGGCTTATGATTATGAATTTAAAAGAGACAAATTAGCAAAGTTGCTGGGTTTTCTCCAGCCATGGTTAGCTGCCTGGTGCGGGTGCTGAGTTGACCTAGGGTTCTGTTTCGCTGGGGTTGGCATTTTGTACAGCCAATACAACCGAGAATGATGGCCATCGGAGCTTGGAGTGAATACAGCGAATGATTCCAATAGGAACCATGGACTCTGATCTGGGTAAACAGGGAACAGCATTAGACTGTGAGCAATAGTCTTATACTTGATTTTAACTTTATGAATCACAAGGGCTGAAAACCCTGACTCATAACAGTGTGTTAAGGGCAAACGCAACTAGAACTCAGTTTACTGTGTTGTAAAGAAATTTTCCATTTTTCTTTTAGTTGAATTCCTGTCTGTAATTTCTTGACTCTTAAGACGGTGATAGCATCTTAGGTGATATATACATTTTTGATAAAGTAATCTCAGAAATATATTTTAAAAATAAAATTTAAAGCTGTCAGAATAGAAATAAGTACAAGAGAGCTTACAGTGTTTTCAAGTGCTTTCCTTATCACTAAAGAAACATTTATATGATTTTGTTACATTTGACTCCAACTTTCAGATATACATACCTCCTTTGGCATTGAAAATAGGAATAAAAAGTAGAACTTAAACAAAAATCTTATCCTCAATGAGCTATACTAGCATTGTTTTCTTTCTAATATGGGCTTAATGTCATTAATGACTCCATTTATTTTCTCCAAGGAATCCAGTTTATTACTAATTTTCCCTGCATTGTGCATGTGTTGTAAGTTTGCCGCCTTGTGGATGATTTCGGAACTGTCAACATTATTTTTTTTTCTTGTTTTTAGTAGGAAAAAAGACTGAAAGTGTAGATTTTGTCGTAAACAGGAATTATTTTTAAAGAAATGTGGAGACTAACCAAAAGAGGTTCAAATCGTTGGACATTTACCTCTCTTCTGTTAGTTTTCAAATTTGCTATTATGTTAAGGTCCCCACTAACTGAATTTGGAAATGATGATAGTCAAATAAGTTAAAATGTTAATATTATCTTATAATAAGAGAATACAGAATTAAAAGAGCTAGTCTCACCATTATTTTACGTTAAAAGTCTCAAACTTTTCAACTTATTAGGATATGATGGCTTTCTTTAAATTAGCTTGAGATTATATAAATATAAATACAAGGCAGCCCACAATTGATTAATCTTCACTTGCTAGGGTTGCATGTGGAATTATACAAATTATGAGAAATCCCATCCTTGATATTGTGCATACATCAATAAGTCTGACGTTTTATTAATAGTTTTCTATACCATATTAGAAAAAATATCTTTAATGCACTTAACTAAGCATTTGTGACTTGGCTCCTAGAGAGCAAGAAGTAGCATAAAACAATCAGTAATTTTTATTTACTATTTTATTTATAAAACATTATCTATTGATCACTTACTGTGTGCTTGGAACTACTTTATATTCCAGGGATAAGACCCAGTTTCTTTCCTCAAAATAGTTGCAATCCGATGGGGAACAAACCAATTGCAATAAAGTGTTATAAATTTTGCTGCAGAGTTTTGTACATAATATGAGTATACACAACACATTTTAAGTTAATTCTAGAAGAGTAGTTAAGGAAAGCATCATAGAAGAGAGGACCTAAGCTGCCTTGTGAAGTGTTTAATAGTTGAAGAGTTAGAGCCAAGGGATAGAAAGCAGAGGAGTTTAGCCTGAGGAAGGAAATATACACAGAGGTAATCTTGTGGCTTAGTCACCAGTTCTTATTGTGTACACCTGCTGGTAACTTCATCATCATCATCCTCATCCTCATCATCATCATCATCGTCATCATGCTGAAACTAGTACATACATACTTACTGCCACAAGTCAAATAAGCTCTTAATATATAGTACCTAAATGTTTTTTACCATCCACTTTATATTACAATTATTCTCACTTCACACACAAGAAAATGAGACCTTAGTTAGATTAAGTTACTTGCTTGAGCCTAGGTGTTACACTTTAAACTTTATGCTCTGAACCTCTGCACTTTGCTAGCTAGAATGATTTGTCCATAGGAAGAGCTCAAATACTGGTTAGTAAGCATAATAATTTCATAAAAAGCAAAGCAAAGTAGTCCACTTTGATATTTTTGATGCAGGTTAGGGAACATGCTTAAGGGCTTATGGATGAGTAATTAAGATGAGAAATGCTCAAAGAATAGGGAAAATTGTATTATGCATGTATTATGGCAAAAAAAGAATCCTTTCTAATATCTAACTTCCAGTTCATAGTACGATATTTATACTAACACACTTAGGCAACATCAATGGAGTGTTCCCTTCTCCTTTGTGACAGGGCAATGTTGTTGATGCGTGGAAAGAAAATTGACATTACCTGCACACTGTAACTCTTTAGGAATAAAACCCTTTGGGATTTTTAAATTTTATTTGTCAACTGGTGTATATGAATCATTTTAGGTGAAGAATTATTGCCTGATTGGAGATACTATGTTTGAATTTTCTACAGATAACAATAAACAACCTCTTTCAGTTTTAAAATACCATATCTGACAAATGAGTTGTTATGCTAAAGAGAGTAATCAATGCCATAATGTGTCTGGAATCTAAAATAAATGAGAAATAGCTAAAGGAACTGGGAATAGATGAAATGAGACAAGACCAGATGGGAACTAGGTGGCAGCTCTGAAATATTTGAGGCATTGTCCTTTGAAAAAAGGGTTAGGCTATTTCAAACAGAAGAAGTTAGACCAGTGAGCCAGGCTTAAGTTGATAAAAGGATGAACATTTTAATGATTGGAACCTTTCAGGAAATAAAATAGACCACATTTTAAAATTATAAACTCCCTGTCTCTTAATATTTCAGCAGAGATTGAAGCTAAGAAGTTGAGAAAGTAAATTCTAAGGGTCTTTACAGTGAGAAAATTCTATGGTTTTCTAACTCCTCATAAATTCGTGTAGTTCATGCATTCCACTCATCATGACACTTAATTGTATAAGGTTTTGAAAAGCCATCATTCAAAGCTGACATTTTCCTCTGCCACACCTTTTGAATCTTTTGTAAATATTATCTTCTACATCACATTTGTAATATTCCTAAACAGGATGCTTTTCTTCATAAGAAATTAAAAGAGGTTCAGAAATTTTCAAACTAAGTTTTTACCAACTATATTATTAAGCTTAATTTACCAAAACACTTCATACATAAAGGCATGAGTTCCCATATAGCCTTTACTCAGCTTTCTCAAGTGTTTATATTTTACATAACCACAGTACAATTATGGAAGTCAGAAAATTTGCACTGATACCATTCTGCTAACTGCTTTACAGACTATACTCAAATACTGCCTACTGTCTCTTGGTCTAGGTTCATATCCAGGTTCACTTATCTCAGTATTTGCTATACCTCCTCATTCTCCTTCAATCTAGGATAGTTTTTCAGTCTTTCATGACCTTGAGTTTATGGAGAATCCTAGGCAGTTATTTTGTAGAATCTCATTCACTTTGAGTTTGTTTGATATGTTCTCATGGTTAGACTGAGGTTATGCGATAACTGGCAGGAGCACCAAAGGATGTTATGCCCTTCTCAGTGTGCCATATTAGGGAATACAAGAAATGTCTTATTACTGGGTGGCATTAACTTGGATGACTTGTTTATAAGGATAGCAGCAAAATTATTATTTTACCATTTAATATGCATTTTTCTGGGGAGATAATTTTGGATTGCTGGATTATTCTATTTCTTGTTTCATCCTCCCATACCAATTTTAGCAACTGCCAATAATTCCTGCTTCTACCAGTTACTTTGTTGTTTCACAAATGGTCATTTTCTATTCTCATAATTCCTTCAACAGTTATTAATTTAACTGTAAGGAAGCACTGTTCCTTTCCCCTCGTTTGCATATTATTTATATCAGTGTATACTTATGGATATTTATTTTATTCTCTGTGTTAAAATCAATTACAATTATTAATTACATCATTGCTCAAATTGTTCCAGATTTGATCATTGGACTCCTTCGAATCATCTCCTGTGTGTTTTTTTTTTACAGGGCCATACAATTTTTTGAGTAGTACTTTCCTTTCTTGCACCAGAAAATGCTCCAGTCCTATCTTTTACTTTCCCTGTCCCAGTTCTTAAGCCATTATTTCTCCAAGGTGTTCTGGTTCCTTGAACTATATAATAGTAATTACAGGCTGGGCATGGTGGATCAGGCCTATAAATAATCCCAGCACTTTTGGAGGTCGAGGTGGGAAAATCGCTTGAGTCCAGAAGTTTGAGACCAGCCTGAGCAACATGGCGAAACCCCGTCTATACAAAAACAAAAACAAAAACAAAACAAAACAAAAATTAGCTAGATGTAGTGGCACACACCTGTAGCCCATAGCCCCAGCATCTTGGCATGAGTTATATTCATTACTAACCAGGTTACCTAATTGCAGACAAAACTAACATATACACATAAACATCTGTTTTTATATTTATTTATGTGAATGTATGTTTATATATAGATATCTGTATGATTATCTGTATAAAAGTATGAGTTCAAACTTATACCTGGATTCTAGTCCAACTCAGGGTTTATTTTTCCCTCCTCTCTCACTCTTTCTTTATTTGTAACTTCTTATTTTCTTTCTTTCTTGTTTTATTATACTTTAAGTTCTGGGATGTATGTGCAGAATGTGCAGGTTTGTTACATAGGTATACATGTGCCATGGATGTTTGCTGCACCCATCAACCGCTCATCTACATTAGGTATTTCTCCTAATGCTATCCGTTCCCCAGCCCCTCACCCCTCAACAGGCCCTGGTGTGTGATGTTCCCCTCTCTGTGTCCGTATGTTCTCATTGTTCAAGTCTCACTTATGAGTGAGAACATGCGGTGTTTGGTTTTCTGTTCCTGTGTTAGTTTGCTGAGAGTGATGGTTTCCAGCTTCATCCATGTCCCTGCAGAGGACATGAACTCATCCTTTTTTATGGCTGCATAGTATTCCATGGTGTATATGTGCCACATTTTCTTTATCCAGTCTATCACTGATGGGCATTTGGGTTGATTGCAAGTCTTTGCTATTGTGAATAGTGCTGCAATAAACATATGTGTGCATGTGTCTTTATAGTAGAATGATGTATAAGCCTTTGGGTATATACCCAGTAATGGGATTGCTGGGTCAAATGGTATTTCTAGTTCTAGATCCCTGAGGAATTGCCACACTGTCTTCCACAATGGTTGAACTAATTTATACTCTCACCAACAATGTAAAAGCATTCCTATTTCTCCACATCCTCTCCAGCATCTGTTGTTTCCTGACTTTTTAATGATCGTCATTCTAACTGGCATGAGATAGTATCCCATTGTGGTTTTGATTTGCATTTCTGTAATGACCAGTAATGATGTGCTTTTCTTCATGTCTGTTGGCCGCATAAATGTCTTCTTTTGAGAAGTGTCTGTTCATATCCGTGCCCACTTTTTGATGGGCTTGTTTGTTTTTTCTTGTAAATTTGTTTACATTTCTTGTAGATTCTGGATATTAGCCCTTTGTTAGATGGATAGATTGCAAAAATTTTCTCCCATTCTGTAGGTTGCCTGTTCATTCTGATGATAGTTTCTTTTGCTGTGCAGAAGCTCTTTAGTTTAATTAGATCCCGTTTGTCCATTTTGGCTTTTGTTGCCATTGCTTTTGGTGTTTTAGTCATGAAGTCTTTGCCCATGCCTATGTCCTGAATGGTATTGCCTCGGTTTTCTTCTAGGGTTTTTTATGGGTTTAGGTCTTACGTTTAAGTCTTTAATCCATCTTGAGTTAATTTTTAAAAACTCTCAATAAACTAGCCATTGATGGAACGTATCTCAAAATAATAAGAGCTATTTAGGACAAACCCACAGCCAATATTATACTGAATGGGCACAAGCTGGAAGCATTCCCCTTGAAAACTGGCACAAGACAAGGATGCTCTCTCTCACCACTCCTATTCAACATAGTATCGGAAGTTCTGGCCGGCGCAATCAGGCAAGAGAAAGAAATAAATGGTATTCAAATAGGAAGAGAGGAAGTCAAATTGTCTCTGTTTGCAGATGACATGATTGTATACTTAGAAAACTCCATTGTGTCAGCCCAAAATCTCCTTAAACTGATAAGCAACTTCAGCAAAGTCTCAGGATACCAAATCCATGTGCAAAAATCACAAGCATTTCTATACACCAATAACAGACAAACAGAGAGCCAAATCATGGGGGAACTCCAATTCACAATTGCCACAAAGAGAATAAAATACCTAGGAATCTGACTTACAAGGCATGTGAAGGACCTCTTCAAGGAGAACTACAAACCACTGCTCAAGGAAATACGAGAGGACATAAACAAATGGAAAAGCATTCCATGCTTATGGATAGGAAGAACCAACATCGTGAAAATGGCCATACTACCCAAAGTAATTTATAGATTCAATGCTATCCCAATCAAGCTACCACTGACTTTCTTCACAGAATTAGAAAAAACTACTTTAAATTTCATATGGAACCAAAAAAGAGCCCTTATAGCTGAGACAGTCCTAAGCAAAAAGAACAAAGCTGGAGGCATCATGTACCTGACTTCAAACTATGCTACAAGGCTACAGTAACCAAAACAGCATGGTACTGGTACCAAAACAGATATATAGACTAATGGAACAGAACAGAGGCCTCAGAAATAACGCCACACATCTACAGCCATCTGATCTTTAACAAACCTGACAAAAATAAGCAATGGGGAAAGGATTCCCTATTTAACAAATGGTGTTAGGAGAACTGGCTAGCCATATGCAGAAAACTGAAACTGGACCCCTTCCTTATACCTTATACTTCTTTCTTTAACAGTGAGAAATGGATTCTCATGATCCACATTCTATTTACTTACTTGTTTAGTCCTAGAATACACATAATAATTTAAGAATTGTGAAAAAAATTAATAAGTTGATATGGTTTGGCTCTGTGTCCCCATCCAAATTGCATGTTGAATTGTAATTCTCAATGTTAGGGAGGGAGCTGGTGTTAGGTGATTGGCTCATGGGGGCAGATTTCCCCCAGCCATTCTTGTGATAGTGAGTTCTCATGAGATCTTGTTGTTTAAAGGTGTGTAGAACTTCCTTGCTCTCTCTCTGCCTCCTGCCACCATGTGGAGAGGGTGCTTGCTTCCTCATCATCCTTCTGCCATGATTGGAAATTTCCTGAGTTCTCCCAGCATGCTTCCTATATAGCCTGCGGCACTTTCAGTCAATTAATCCTCTTTTCTTCATAAATTACCCAGTTTCAGGTAGTTCTTTATAGCAGTGTGAAAATGGATTAACACACAAGTTCAATATTTGTGTACAATTCTTTTTGTCTTTAGCCTTACAGTATGTGTAAGCTCAAAAGTGTATTGTCAAGACACTGTTTCCTAAAGTTTAGGTTAGTTTTTCTGCACTTCAGTGTAATTTTGTTATTTGTTTGTAATCAAGTTAGGCTAATTTGTCATGGTTTGTGTTCCATTTTGAGATCTTTCCAAATCCTGCTTGATTTTAAATATTTACCTGGAAATGTACGATTTTCCATTTTTTTAATCTCAGGATTATACAAAAAGGCATACTAATAGAAATGTCATTCCTTTTCATCCCTTCTACTCCATTCTCATTCTACTCTTCTTTCTGCCCAGTTTCTATCAGCTTCCTGTAGATAATCAATTGCACTAATTTCTGGTTTACCTTTCTACATTTCTTTTTGCGCAAATGAGCAGATACATGTCCATTTTCTTACATTTCCTTTTTTTGTTACATGGGAGGTGATATATTTGTAGATACTCATATATACTTTGTCTTTAAGGTATTGTGATCACTCTATATCATTTGATATTCTGCAAATCTTTTCTCTCTCAATGAATGACATCATGATCTGTATACTGACTCAAAGCAAAACCTAGGAACAAGGCTTTATTCTTTATTTTTTTTCATTTTTCATTTAACGTAGCATACATCAGTGAGTTCTCTATAATCGATATTCAAGTGTATATATATTATATAAAATATATTTTCTTATTTCTCTTCATTTTCATGGTCATCATCTTAGTCTATGCTACCACAATTTCTCCCTTGTTCTACTTTGAGAAATTTTTATGTAATGTACTATACAAATCTGACCATTTCAACTATTTTTTTTCAAACCTATTTAATGGCTTTCACTTGCATCTAAAATAAAATCAGAATCCTTAGCCTTGTAGATTTTAGCCCCTATCAATCCTCCCAACTGCATCTTGTCTGCATTTCCTTCATGCGGGTATTTGATTATTTACCCAGATACGCTCTAAGATTTTCCATTGCAGGGCTTTTTAGTAGCTAGTTTTTTCATGTAATGTTCTTATTCCTTCTCTTTATCTTGCTTCTTACTCTTTTGTTTCAGCTTTAATGTCACCTCCTCCTAAAGGCCTTTGCTGCCACCTTTTCTGAAATAGGTTACCACCCCTTCAGTCATTCGTTAGTCAGTTTGTGTCCTCCTCAGCAGCTCATATAAGTAATAAAATGTAGAATTTTAGGTTGATATGTAATTTTTGTACATAACTTTGGGGTATATGTGATATTTTGATACCTGTGTACAATGTACAACGATCAAATCAGAGGAACTGGGATATCCATCACCTCAAACATTTAACTTTTATTTGTGTCAGAAACATTACAGTTCTTCACTTCTAGCTATTTTGAAATATATGATAAATTATTAACTAAAATTTCCCTTCTATGTTACTAAATACTGGACTATATTTCTTTATCTAACTGTATTTTTGTATTCCTTAACCAACTTATTTTTATCCCTTCCTTTGCTGTTCCCTTCCCAGACTCTGGTTAAACACCATTCTTACTCTCTACCTCCATGATACCATTTCTTTTGCTCCCACATTTGAGTAAGAACATGCAATATTTGTCTTTCTGTACCTGGCTTATTTCACTTAGCATAATGTCTTCCAGTTCTATCCATGTTGTAGCAAATGACGTAATTTCATTCTTTTTTAATGGCGGAATGGTATTCCATTGTGTAGATATACCACATTGTCTTTATTCATTCATCTATTGATGGCCACTTAAGTTGATTCCATACCTTGACTATTGTGAATATCTTGCTGCAATAAACATGAGTGTGCAGGCATCTCTTTAATATGCTGGTCTCCTTTCTTTTGGATCTAAGCCCAGCAGTGGAATTGCTGGATCATATGGTAGTTTTATTTTTACTTTTCTGAGGAACTTCCATACTGTCTTCCATAAAGGCTCTGCTACTTTACATTACCACCAATAAAGTGTAGACTAACAGATACTTTTTAATATCAAAATGTAGCAAAATTTTCTTAAAAATGATATTAGTGAAAGCATTATATGATAAGTTTTCTGAACTGTTCATTAACTTGAGAGGGCAATACCATCATGTATCTTTTGTTTTTCACATTAAAATGAACTCAGGTTCCTATTTGCCAGATTGTGTATGTCAATATTCCTCTCTTGTGGAAACCTTCTCTTCTGAATGATTTTGAAACTCTGGACTTTATGCATTTCAAGAGGGTAGCAGGCCAACATTTGCTTAAGTGTGACAAGGATGAACTCTGATCAGGTCCTTCCTGTCACTGCTTATTGATACCACATTGGTAGCTGCAGACATATGGTCTTCCACACCAGTTAGGTAATACTATCCACTGATCGAGACCCCCCTGTTGATCCAGATCTTTGTGCACCCACCACATTGAGCTTCCAGAGTTTTGCTTATCTCTTATCGAATGACCAAGGTTCACTGGACTCCCAGCGTTGCAATTCTTAGTGTTCACATAATTTATTCCCACAGATAACCATTGTCCATGGCTCAACCAACCTAAAAAATTAGAGCTCTTTAGGCATTTGCTCCTGTGGATCAAGAGACACTGACTATTTTATTTTCCTTGGGATCTATACCACAGGTATTTAGTTAGAAAATTTTATTTTTTCACATTTGAAACACATCTTCATGAGGGCTCATAACTAGATCGTATATAGAAGTTATTAAAAGTCATCTCTAAAAGTGATTTCTTACATAGAAATTTAAAAAATCACATCTAATAATGTCCTAAAAATAAGATAAATCACAATAAATATGATTTTAATATATATAAGTATATAAAACTTTAATATCTAAAAATATAAATATATATTTATAATGTATAAGTATGTACATGTATCATTTATGTATATGTATGTTTATACATACAAGTATATATGATATGTTGGCAATAATAGCATGTATTGTGGACATTAAGAGATAATTTTTATTTTCTTTATTTTTTGATATTTACTAAATTTTCTGAATGAACATACTTTACATTCATAAATATTCTAACATAGACATACTTTCCTCAATTGAAATGCAGTAAATTTTAAATACACTCAGTTTGATTCATAACAAAAGGAAAGTGGTAGTTAATTGTACTGGAGATCACTGGTTTTCCAGGTATTTACTATTTGCACAAATGCAAACTTAGATCTTGTCTTTTCTTGCAAATCTTGTCTTTTCTTGTAAGCATACACACACACACACACACACACACATGCACACGCACACACGACCCATGATTGTTAATTTTTTAGTTTTTGTTTTTCCTTTTATTCTAGTGTGATAAACTTAGGAAACAAAGTCAAACCCCCAAAAAATAAGCTTTAAAAATACATTTGGATAGTATTCTTTTTCTCTGGAACGTTCCTCTAAAGTAATATTGTCATTAATGTCAGTACATATTAGTTTTTTTTCCTGGAACATGAATGCATGGTGATGTAGTCACACTAGAAACTGGAATCTAAGTTTTCAAATTCAAATTCTAACTTTAATCAACTGCAGTGTATCATAGTGATTAAAAGCATGGGAATTAGAATTAGACATCTGGGTTGAGTCTAACTTTGCTCCTTACAAGGTGACCTTAGGTGAATCATTTATCTCTCTATGCCTTAATTTCTTCATTTATAAAATGGACATGTTAAAATTATTAATATTCAGATTTAATGAAAGAAATGCATGTTAGGGCTGAGTACGCATGAGGCAATTAACAAAGTGACTAGTTAACATTAGTTGGTATTGTAATTACATTTTCTTTGCATATATGCACGTTTCCATGATTTTCTTGTTATAAATTGTAAAAGTATAGTTTCCTTTATAGGTGAGTTTTAAGATGTAAATAAGGCAATTTAAAATGTCTTGATATTATTTAATTTTCAATGCCTAGCACCAATATATGCTCTAGATTCATCATCATGAATCAAAACCTGTTGGTAAAACTGTCAAGTTGCCAAAACATTTTCGTTAACTGCCATTCATTGAACCTTAAGTCCTAAGAAGGCTTTCTGATGTAGTAAGGCATCTACATTTTATACTATTTAAGAACTAATACCATCATTATTCTATTTTTATTATTAAATATTATCCTTTTCCATTTACTTTGTAAAGTATAAATATTGAATGTCCTGGAATGAGACAAACTATCTTTTGATCTGAAAAAGCGTAGAGATGCTCAATGCTGTTGAAAGGAGGAAGACAAAGAAGAATAGGGGAAGCGGCATTCCTTCCTCCTTCACAAGAGGGACAGGATATCAGAGCTCTCCATACAGAAACTGAAGCATGCCTTTCTTTCTGAGATTTGAAAGGGAGAGATGCCCTACATTTAAATATCTAGAGTATATCTTCCATTTAAAAATGAACACAGCTAATCAAGTAGAGAGGAAGAAGAGGGTAAAATAGCCTGTGAACAAGTCCTTTTTGTGGTGTTAAGTGAAACTAATTATAATGAATACCACATATCTAATGAGTTTAAGAATTCCCCTTGGAAAAACTGGTCTGTCCTTTACATAAAAAGAGTAGAGAGACCAGGGAAGTTATTTGCATGTAGTAGGGCAGATCTACTAACTGCTTAAATCATACACATTTAATGGCCCAATTCAAAGTCTACCATAATTTTTCATAATATATGTAATTATATAAATGTAATATAGAGTTATATATGTATACAATGTCAACAAGGAATCCAATCCTCAGTTCTTTGATTAGTCTCCCAACACATTTCCCTTCCCTCCTCTCCAAATACTGAGTGATGATAATTATTTTTAATTTTTGATTAAAGGAAAAATTGCGAATAGCACAATATTCTTGAGCTACTTAGAGGAGTATTAGAAAATCAGAATTTAGTTTCATGTTTGCTTGACTTTCTTCATAAAGTTAACATTATTTATTACTAAAATTTCTGTTTTCTAAATATTGACTTGGTTCATTAAACTAGATTATATTAATGATTTTATAATTTTAAGAATTAAAACTTGATGCCCTTTCCTGTTATTGGAAAATATTTGATTTAAAAAATGTCTCTTTTAGCAATAGTTTATTTTACACATATAGGTCTTTTGAAGTTATATTTTGAGTAAATAATGCCATTAGGTTTAATATTGGCCTTTTTTTTCTTTTTTACTAATCTTATTAGTAGAAGTGTTTGTTTCAAATTATGCTGAAAAGCAAGGACTCTTTTTGTTATATTTCAGGAGACAGTGTAGAAAGTTTCCATGGGATTAATGAATATCCCCTAAAAAACAAGGAGCCTAGGAATCTACTTTCATAAGAAGCATTTCCCATCATTGTCACTCATGGCCATCTCATTGCTGAACCTGGTAGTCAGCTCTAAGAACTCACTTTCCAACCTGTTATAAGCATTTGGCACAGTCACTTTCTCCCTCCTTGAAGCACTTGATACCTATCACTTCAATGCCACTCTCTCTTAGTTTCCCTCTGATTTCACTAATCACTTCATCTGGGGCTCCTGTATTAGTTAGTTCTCCTCTTCCAAACATTAGACCTCTTCTCTTTACGTATAGGCCCTGCCCTATGTAACTCATACAGTGTTTTGAAGAATTCGTGATATTTGTTACGCTGTGGCAAAGTTGTTAGTAAAACTATTGCTTCTCACATTTTAAAGGATAGCAATGGGCTTAACTCTTATTCCCTATATGGAAGGAAATCTTCAGAAAGCTGTTGTCTTGCTGTTTCTTATTGCTTGAAACAAGTTCTTCAGAAGTGAGATGAACTCAGGCTAGAGCTAGCCAACCTGCAAGCAGAGATGAAAGGGAATATTGCTTTGATAAAAGGAGGTGCTATCTGCCTGCAGCCTGTAATTGAAACTGATTGAGAGTATGATAAGTCAGGACCATTCAGGGCACAAAAATCTGACTGTTTTGCTACGTGGAATGGAAGCAGTTACATGCCATGGCTACAAAACAGTAGTCTTTGTAGGAAATATCACTGTGGCCTAAAAACTTTTTCAAGCATTTTCCTTTAAAAGTTAAGAAAAGACAATGGGAGCTAATTCAGCAGCAAAGATCAGATTAAGGATAGTACTTTACCACTGTGACAACACCTCTGCAGGTGCTTCACCTCCTCCTAACTTGACTTCTGATTCCAGCCTTTCTGTGTAAGATTTAACTCACTTTGCCTGTTAGTACCTGTATTAGTCAGGGTTTCCAAGGAAACAAAACTAATAGGGTATACATCTATATCTATCTGTGTATCTGTCTTTTCTTCCTTCCCTATTCAATTTCCAATCTCTCATGTTTGCACTTTGCAAACAGATTCCCAAATAAGCTACTTGAACATAAGAAAAATCTTGGGCTCTGTGTTGGGTGTAGAGAAGACCTAGCCTAAAACACTAGCCAAAATTGTACTTTCAGAGAACCTCAAGAGAGTTGGGATGGAGTGGAATGAGTGCAATACAGAGGCCAGTATGTGTACTGAGGTTGAAAAAGTTGTGGCTAGATGATAACTTTGCCTGTGATAATTCGCACATGGAGTTAACTGGAAACAAATCTCAACTCTATCAAGTGTTTGAGGGACTTGCTTGCCAATGACACTACAAGCCTGACTTAAGACAATGTCTGATTCCTAAATCTGCACCAGCAGTAAGTGGCCTGTAAAAGCCCCTAAAAATACCATTCTTTTTTAAAGTTCATGTCAAATATAGCTATGGAAGGTGATAGGCAAAAGAGTTACCTGCAGAAAGTAGAACCAGCAGCTGCGAAGTAACTTATAAAGAAGTTGATTCTACTTGCAGAAAAGAACATGTTTGCTACTGCTGTCCAGTGGGATGTATAAATTGCCATGACACTTTTCTAAATGTGAACTCTTATCCTATATTTGTTTTGGGAGCAGATAAGTTTAACTTATAAATTAATTATCCACAAAGAGCTACATTTGTAGAGAGAAGAATCACTACAGGATCCTGGATTTCTTGCTGGATGCACTAAGGTGATGAGGCTTGGTGCTTATCTCTCTTAGAAAGAAAGCGAAAATGTTTTTATTGTAGAAAAAACAATACACGTTGATAATCGAATGACAAAAGGAGTGGACTGGCTAAGACTACTGGTTTCCCTACAGTATCTATTATCTTTTTATACCTTAATGGAATTTGTAATTTTTACTTAGACACAAAAATACTCAGGATAAAGATACTTCCCTTTGCCTCTCCTCTTAGTTAGCATCTCCCTATGCCTATGTTCTGGACACTAGTGTGTGAGCAGAAGTGACTTGTAGAAGTCCTGGGTTATGTCCCAAAGAGAGGAATGGGTCCTTTTATCCCATTTCCTCCATCCTGGTGTATTCATTATGGATTTGAAAGGTGGAGAATGATCTTAGATTATGAGGATTAGAATCACATCCTAGGGAGAATGGATTAAAAAGCTGAAGTTGACTCTGTCTTATTCAACACCAGAATCACTGTGCTAGTCTCAAACTGTCTACATGTAAATGCTTAAGTGAGAGAGAAAACAAGTTTTTTAAAAAAAATTTTAAATCTTCATGGTATGAAGCCTAAAATTACTAACACGTCTTAAGACAGTGCTGTCCAATGTGAAATGAATGTTTATCTGAAGGGGTCTTCTGGAGAAATGACACTTCAATCCTAAGAGGGAGCTGCAGAAGAGACACATTTTTTTCCTCTCTCTGTGAACATTATCATAGATTAATGCTTAATATTTTATAACTGGATTAAATTGTAGATAATTTAATCTTTATCATTTTCCATCTAGCTATCTTTTCTTTATTGTACTATTTCAAAATATGCATATTTATATAAATATAAATATTTGCCTTAATTGTGAATCTTTTAATATCGTATTAGGTTTTATTCATACCTGTTCTAATGGGAAGGCACAATTTCATTTAGATGGATATGTACATTTATCCTCGAGCATCAAAAGTATATTTAAATTTTTATCTAGCATAGCCTACTTCCTACGTGAAATCAGAATATAAATCATAGAGACCAATTCTTTATGTTTAAAAGCTTGTCAATAGAGCAGAAAAGCATAAATGCATTTGTCAATGAATCCTTCACAGGACACATGGTTTACATCCTGAAGCAATATGGGAATTCGTTACTGTGTTGACAAATGATTGAATAAAATCTGTTTATTGTTTTCTTGCCAAATTTACTAGACCAGGAAAGTTAAAAAAGAAGAAAAAAAGCTACAATTTTATAAATATTGATTAAAAAAGGAGAGTTTACATATTTCATCAAACATCTTATTATATGCTGATTATCAGTGGTTTTGCCATAATTTAAATTCATTTTAATTACCTTACAAAATAGGTTTACAAAATTATATTGCCGTTATTATAAATAAGAATCATAAAGACACATAGAGTTAAGTGATATAGCCACAGAGAAAAGATATTCAGTAATAGTATGATTTTGCTGATATTAATTTTTCTCAAATGTGTTGTAGTGTATAGATACATGGTGTTTATTGTTTAGGTACAAGTTTTTTCAAGAGAAACATTTAAAACATGTATATTTCAAAAAGTATCAAAATGTATTTATAGATTAAAAAGAAGAAAAGAACGTAAAAAATTAAGGTATCAGTATTGAACATTTTTTAAAAAGCCCTTTACATTTTAAGTGATAGCACGTAGAAATCGTATTACAATTTATAACAAAGAAATGATAACTATATTTGTGATTTTCTTGTAAGTGCAATTTTATAGGAAATAGTTGGCCAAGCACACTTTTGGAAATACGGTATTTGGAGAATTTATCTTTTTACTGGTTTTTTAATAATAAATAGTTTTATTTCAAAATGAGCATCTGGATATTATTTTTTTTTAAAAAAAGGACAATACAAAAACTTAGAACATTTCTTTCAGTGTGTTGATCCTAAGACCTTGTTAAGGAGTTCTCAGAGACCTACATATTTTCAACATATTTTATTTAACTGTCAGCCTACATTGGATTAGTCATCTCTTTTTGAAATACTTTATATAGTTTTTAAAGAATTTACATATATTCTATGTTCCAAACACACTGTCTACTGCATTTGGGCTTCTGTGTACATTGGGAAGACACTTTTCAAGTAAGAAGACAAAGACTTTGAAAGGAGACCTATTCCTCTAACTATTGATCTTAAAAAATGTACATTTCTTACAGTATAAACCCATTATGTTTTTATTTTGAATATTTTAGTGTGATAATATACAAGTAACATAAAATTTATCATTTTAATCATTTTCAAATGTACAGTTCTGTAGCATTAAGTACATTCACAATGTTGAGCGACCATCACCATTACCATTTCCAAAACTTTTTCATCACCCCACATAGCAACTCTATACCCATTAAGTAATAACTCTCCTATTCATCTTCCTCCCAGGCTCTTGTACCCAGTATTTTATGTCTCTATGAATTTGCATATTCTATATATTTTATTTAATTATACAATATTTGTCCTTTTGTGCCTGATTTATTTCACTTAGCATATTTCATGTTTTCAAGGTTTATTAATGGTGCAGCACATATCAGAACTAATTTCTTTTTATTTCAGAATAATATTCCATCATATTTTCATACTACATTTTGTTCATCTGTTGATGGACGCTTGGGTTGTTTCTACCTTTGGTTATTGTGAGTAATGGTACAAAACACTGATGTAAGAATATCTGTTTGAGTCCTTGTTTGCAACTCTTTGGTGTATAATCTAGGAGCAGAATTGCTGTGTCAAATAGTTATTCCATGTTTTGCTTGTTGAAGAACTGCCAAACTGTTTTCCACAGTGGCTATACCATTTTACATTTCCAATAGCAAAATATGAGGGTTCCAATTTCTCTACCTCCTCGCCATTACTTGCTATTTTCCCTTTCATATTTTATTATAGCCATGCTAGTAGGTGTAAAGTGGTATCTTATTGTGGTTTTTATTTGCATTTACCTATTAATTAATAATGTTGTACATCTTTTCATGTGTTTACTGCTGTTTGTATATTTTCTTTGGAGTTAAAATATTTTAAGTTATTTGCCCATTTTTAATTTTCTTTGTCTTTTCATTGTTGAGTTGTAGGAGTTCTTTATATGTTTTGGATATTGAATCCTCATCAGATATATGACATCAAATATTTTCTCCCATTTTGTAGGTAGTGTTTGCACTTTCTTAGTAATGTCCTTTGCCGAACAAAAGTTTTCAATTTTAACAAAGTCAGATTTATGTATTTTCTTTTGTTGCTTGCATTTTTGAGGTGAGAATTTATTGCCAAAGTTATTGCCAAATCCTAGGTCATAAAGATTTATCCCTATGTATTTTAAAGAATTTTATGGTTTTAGCTTTTATGTTTAGGTTCAAAACTCAGGCCAGAAAAACAGTAGACACTGATTAAAAAAAAAAAAACTACAAACTGAACCAACAGTTCAGTTTTGAACAGTTTGCATAATTTTGTATATGGTATAAGTTATGGGTACAATTAGAACTTTCAGTACAATGTTAAATAACAGTGGCAAAAGTGGACATCCTTGCCTTGTTCCTAATCTAAGGAGAGAAGCTTTCAGTCTTTTACTGTTGTGTATTACTTTGGCTGTGTAGTTTTCATAAATGCCCTTTGTCATGTTGAAGATGGTCCTGTTTATTCCTAGTTTTCCAGTTTATGTTTTAATTGTGAAAGGGTGTTGGATTCTGCCAATGTCTTTTCTGCATCAATTGAAATTATCATGTGGGTGTTTTTCCTGCTTTCTAATAATGTGGTATATTGCATTGATTATATTTTTTGTTGGACCACTCTTGCATTCCTAGGATAAATCTCACTTGATACAGGCCTTAGACAGTCACAAAGATAATAATGCTTTGACTATATTGTCAAAACATTATTGTTCCACACAACTGATGGTTGTTCGTTCAGTTTGCAGTACTTTTGAGCAATGTCCACTGTTTTTTTTGGCCTGAGTTTTAAATTAGGTAATATAGAGATGAACACCTTGCACCAGCTCTTTATGTAGCCCATCCAAATTAGAGCAGACACAATCATTTGTGAATCAGATCTGCTCTGCTCCTTCTAGTTGCCACCCTGTGAATACCAGATTTCCTCTTCTAAATGATATTAGAAGATGGGGTTTTTCAAAAGCAAGTAAAAATGCTACCAAGCTTTCCCACCATTTTTTTTTGGTTGCAATAAACCTTTGCCTGTTACTCAAAGTTCTGAAAAAATTGGTTCTGACTGTTCTGCTTGTTTTTGCAATCTCTGTGGAGAGATGAGAGCTTGGAGCTGTCTACTCCACCATTTTACTGACATCACTCTAAAGCAATGTTTTAAATTATATTTTGAATTTGGGCACACTCAAATTCCTCTTCTGCTCTTTCTTCATTTGCCCACTAGGGACTTTCTCTATTCCTTCCTCCTTCCTAGCTCAGGAAAACAGTTCGCCACACTGTTACAGGAAATTTCCTTTTGCAAAATTCCAAGAGATAAATAAACTTTAGCTAGGGGTGGTGGGGGTGGGCAGTGAGAAGGAGGTATTAAGAGTTACTGCATTTCTCTCTTATCCTTCCTCCACTTCTTACCCTTTTTGTCCTGGTCTAAATATCACCTCCTTTTTTATGGCTACATAGTATTCCTTGGTGTATATGTACCACATTTTCTTTATCCAGTCTATCATTGATGGGCATTTGAGTTGATGAGAGAGATCATGTTCTTTGCAGCGACATGAATGGAGCTGGAGGCCATTATCCTTAGAAAACTAAAGCAGGAGCATAAGACCAAATACTGCATGTTCTCACTTATAAGTGGGACCTAAATAATGAGAACACATGGACACATAGAGGGGAACAACACACAGTAAGGCCTATTGGAGGGTGGAGGGTGGGGGGAGAGAGAGGATCAGGAAAAAAAATAACTAATGGATACTAGGCTTAAGACCTCGGTGATGAAATAGTCTATGCAAGAAGCCCCCATGACACATGTTTGCCTATGTAACAAACCTGCACATCCTGCACATGTACCCCTGAACTTAAAGGCTACATATAAATAAATGAACATCACTTCCTCTAGGAAGCCTGATATGAGTTCCTAGACTTGACTTATTAGCCTATGTATAAGCTCCCACAGTTTTCTGTACGTATCTATTAAAACACTTATCTTTCCACTGTAATGATTTGTTTTAATCTCCTCCTTCATTCTGTGAAGGTAGAGGCCATGTCTGTCTTGTTTACTGTCTAACTGCCATACCTCCTAGTACTGTTTCCAGCACATAGGAGGTACTCAAAAATACTCTGGAATAATTGGGTGGTTGCTAAAAATGAAGTCTATTTTCTTCTTGGCAATTTTCATGTATATATGTATGTCTAATGTGTGTGTGTGTCAGAGGTGGTATGGGTGTATCCCACTGGAACCAAAGCGGGGAGCACTGGGGCTTTCTTACCTGCTTGCCCAGATGTAGGGCAGAAAGGGAAGAGAAAGTGGTACATTTCAAAAGCAGTCAGCAGTCAAACATAAATGGAGTCAAATGCTTTATTACACGCACTTCTTTTTTGATAAATATTTTAATATCTATGTTTCCTCAATTGACCTAATGTACTACAATGACAAATACCATTTCCCTGATTATTTCTGAGTATCAACACTACTTGCAGTGTGTGGCATAAACTAGATACTCAATAATGTCAATTAATGAATGAAGCCACAATTTAATAGTTGACCTATACACATTGTAATAGCTAAATGATTCTGAAGCAATTTTAGAGATGTTATTTGAAGAGTAATTAATAGAGAAACTCCATGGCAGCTGAAGCATTTTATTTTCAAAAAAGAATATGGTGGGAATGCATGGAAAATATGTACATACACACATATACACACATACATTGGTCTTCCCTTAAATGGAAAAATCCAAAAATAAACAATTCATAAGTTTTAAATTGCACAACTTTCTGAATATCATTTTGAAGTCTCACACCATCCTGCCATCCTGCTCCGTCCCACCTGGGACATGTGTCTTCATGCTGCATACACAATCTGCCTGTCACTTAGTAGCCCTCCTGATTATCAGATAGACTGTTGAGGGATCACAGTATTTATAATCAAGTAACTATTATTTTACTTAAATTACCTAAAATTACTCAAATTAAATTACCCAAAGCACAAGATTAGTCATGCTGAAAATTTGTATATGCCAAAGAGAAGCCATAAAAGTGCTTCTTTTAACCAAAAAGGTAAAAGTTCTAAATTTAATAAAGAAAAAAATCTTATGGTGAAGTTGCTAAAGTCTCGGTAAGAATGAATCTTCTAGCCATGAAATTGCAAGGAAGGAAAAATAGATTTGCACATAGTACCAAACCCTGTATATACTATCTGTGGTTTCAGGCATCCACTGGGGTCTTGGGACATATCCCCTGCAGATAAGGGGAAACTATGTGTTAAGAGCTTTCTTTGGGTTGGGGGAGAGGAAACTCAGAAACTGTGCTGACTTGAGAAGAGGGAGACTTGAGGTCTGATTCTATTTCTGTCACAAAGTTGGGAGACTCCTTACACAAGTTATTTAATTTCTTGGTTACTATTTAGTCATTTATGAAATGAAAGGGTTGTGATTAATGATCTCTAAAATGTTTTGAAATTCTCAATTCCTATGAATTTGTCTGGCTCTTGGGTTTTTACCCTCACTTGTAATGGAAGAAATAGAGGAACCTTGGACACTTTAGGTCTAGTATCAATGTTTTTACTGCATTCAGATATAAGTGGTTCTTATCACTGATCCATGTTGACGCTGCCTCATGGGCAGAGAGGTTGCAATGATTTATGAACTTATCCTGTCTGGGCAGATTTACCACTGAGTATTTTATTGATTTTTTTTTTCAGTTCAGCAAACCTGCTAAAGTTGGTTATTGACCACTCACAGGTTGAATACAGAGACTAAAAGGAATACAAAATTAGAATGAATAGGCCTACATGGAAAAGAGACAAACTTCTTTAAAAAATATCACTTCAAATTTCTTGACATATTAAAAAAATGTAAATTAAATATATGTCTATACACAAACTTGTGCACATGCACACAAATTATAAAATAGAGCTCTATGAAATTTCACAGAATATTATCAAGACCCTAGAAACTTCTGTCATGTCCCTTTCTTATCATTACTTTCCCCTAAAGAGTAACTAATACTTTAGCCAATGTATTCATATTAAAAGTTAATTTACATCTATTAAAATATGCTTAAATTATTATTAGTTTCTTTAAAAAATGGCATACTTAGCAGGTACTAACTCAATTTTCCTTTTTTGAAATGTGAATCTACTTTTCAGATTTACCTTATTCAGTTTGTGTTTATTATGTCTCTTATCCACATAATCTTACTAGTACAAAATGTGATGTGCAAAGTTGACTACCAGGTTCCACACTCACTCTGTAGCATGGTGGTAGTTACACAATTTTTTAACTCACACATGACTAAAGCAAATTTCTGAGACCTGCCTCTGGATTCCAGTAGCTATGACCACTCTCTTCCCTATGTGATGTAAGACTTATTGACCACAATAGGGCACTTTAAATTTATATATAGGTCACTGGGTTATTTTTTAAGGGCCTGCTGTTAAAACTAAAATATAATCTGGAAAGCTATTAACATAACTCATAGATAATCTTGACTTAATACATCAAATTTATTTAATTCATCTTATTCAGATATTAGGGGTTAAATGAAGCATAGCCAGTAATTTTTGATAAGTTTACATATATATTGCCAAACGTTATATCATAGGTGGATCTCACGGCTGGCCATAGAGATACACAAAATCCAGAGACCTGCCACTGGCCATAGATAGATACACAAAATTCAGAGGTAAAGGCTCAGTAGGGAGCTATGGCCTGGACCCTTTAAAGCTGTGAGATCCAGAAGTGGGGCAATGGTTGGTTGGGAGTGGTACTGAAAAATAGAATATGAACAAAGAATATGGATTGGAAAGGCAAAAAAAAAAAAAGTTCATCTCTGGTTCAATTTATCTACAGTCAATCATACTGTTTAGTGACCTTAAAACTCAATATCATGTACAATAGCTTTATAGAGATAATCCCCTGCAGAGTCTATTCAAACCACCAACTCAGTAAACAAGACACCATTGCAAGGATGTTCTTTTTGTCTGTTCTAAGGTTTTGTTATTGTCTTGATGATTGGAATTCATGCTGTTTCTGCATATATTGAGGACACAGAGATATGTGTCTGGAATGCATTATAGGAAAAGGAGAAACAGTGAGGAACAAACAGAAAGTGAGAGAAATGACATGCTGTGGTGTGCGCAATAGAGTCAGTAGGAAAACAAGGAAATAGGCAGAGAAAGCTGAATGACTAGAGCTGTCGTATAAAAAGGTGCAAGCACACTAACAATAAAGAAATGTAGCCGCTCTTTGTGGACCATTTACATTTCCAGGACAGGGAAGTGCTATTTGAAATAAAGGCAATCCAGTTAGGTGGTGGAATGCATTTTGTGTCCTAGCTGTGACTGTAGTGGTCAGCTTTCAGAAGAACTATTTAAAAGTGTGGGCCATTTCAGTGTCACTACTAATCCCACAAAAGGTTGTTCTTGTCAATGAAAATTGGTTACATATGTCCATCTGTAACCACTTGAATAGCCATCAAGCAAAGTACAGTAGAACGATGTTTTCAGAGGGGTTCCTCACTAAATGGTAGGGTAGCAGACAGTGTTGGCTGTCAATCCTCCTCTTCCTGAATAAGAGAATGTTCTTTTTGCTCAGCTAATAGTAACCCATGTGCTTCAGGACCTTTCCTCAACCCTAGGAGTGAAGCTCTATTAGCCAATAGTGATTCTGTTTTCTCTCCAGAGGGTAATTGAGAAATCTTTGAAAATGAATTCAAGTAAGAAGAAACATAATTAGGTTTTAATTTTGAAAAGATCACCTGGGTGCAACATGAAAAACAAATTGGAATGAAGCAAAAGTGGATGTGATGGGACGAGTTAAGGGGCTGCTGCAGTTTTCCCAGTGAGAAATGTGTAGGCAGCTTCAATTAGGGTAAGAGTAGTGGAAATAGATGAGGGTGGATTTGGGAGTAATTTGGAGGTATAAATAATAAGACTTCTATGGGGAATGAGACACTGAGATTTCATAGATGCCCCTTAGATCTTTGGCTTGCAGAATAATGGCTATGATGCATTACTGCATTGGAAGCTACAGAAGTGGATCAGGTTTTAGGAATAAAACTGTTATGGGTTTCGTTTTGGACATATTTGTCTCACCAGAGTGGAGGTGCCGAATTACTAGTTGGATATAGGTTTCTGAAGCTTACAGAACAAGTCTGTAGAGATACACATCTAGGAATTGCCAGTGTAAACAGGATAACTGAAATCATGAGGGTAGCTGAAATCATGTGAGGGAAAGGTCACAGACTAAGATGATGGTGTAGGGCTGAGACCTGAGAAACAATATTTATTAATTTGGTAGAGAAAGATGAGTCTCAAGGGAAGATGAAAAAGAAGAAACCAGAAAAATAGAAGAAAAATCAGGTAAACTGGTATTACAGAAGTGAAAGAAAAAGATGGTTGTAAGAAAAAGGGAGAGGAAAACCTGTGGTAACTTACTGACATAAGGAGTAATCAAAGCCCATAGGATTCAATCACTTCATCAAGATCTTTGATGAAACGAAAGGGGTTTAAACCAGATTAGAGTAGCAGATGAGTGATGAGTGAGAAAATATATATATATTTAAAAATATATATTTATATATAGAGAGAGACAGAGACAGAGACAGACAGGGTCTTGCTATTTTGCCCAGGCTAGAGTGTAGTGGCACAGTAGTAGCTCACTGCAGCCTTGAACTCCTGGGTTCAAGTGATCCTCCTGCCTCGAGCTCCTGAGTAGCTAGGACTACAGGTACATGCCACCCATGCCCAGCTAATTTTTGAAAGTTTTTTTTTTTTGCAGAGATGGAGTCTTTCTATGAGGCCCAGGTTAGTCTTAAACTCCTGGCCTCGAAATCCCCTGGCCTCTGCCCCTGCAGAGTACTGGGATCATAGGAGTGAGCCGCTGTTCCCAGACAAAATTAACTGTTTAGAATAAGTTTGACTGTAAAGGAGGAAAAATCGGATGGTATCTGGAAGAGGGATTTTGCAAACAAGTTAGTTTAACTTTCGTTTTCAATATTAGATACACTTGAACATATTGGAGAACATGTTGGATGTAGGAAGAATCTAGCAGAGAGAGAATGACTGAAATTAGCAAGGATGGCTTAAATGATGAGGCAAGTCTCCTCAGGAAACAAGAGGGAGAGGGATTCAGACCACAACCTGGGTAATTTACTTGAGAAGGAATACTTTCTCCACTTTAAGAATAGGGTAGGTATAAAAATATACACGTAGATGTGGGGAGTTAGTAAAAATAATTTTGAGGGAGTTTCTGTTATATGAATGCTTTTTCTCTATAAATTAGCATGTGAAATTATCTTCTGAAAATAAGATTGAAGTGGGAGCATATTACATGTTTGCAGGGAGAGTGAAAGGCTTGACATTGGCAGGTCTTTCTTGGGCAGAAACTGACAGTTTTCTTTGATCTTCTGGTTATTGAGTATGTGAGGTGTGTCTTAGAGTATTTTGCTCTACCAACAAAATCATAATTTAGAAACATTTGTAAATGTAGGTCTCACCTGTTAATCAAGTTTAGCCTGAAGCTGCCTCCTTACATGTTTCAGTTCAGCCTAAAGGTTTTTTCTGTACATCATGAATTATAACAAGTGGAGATGTAAACAGACTATAGCCCACATCTGTACCAATCACTGAGTGTTAGCCAACAAAACACAGCCAACTGTTAAAACCATGTTCAAAAAAGGCAAATGCCAAGCTGTAACCAATCCAGTTGTTTCTGTACCTCACTTCCGATTTCTGTATGTCATTTCCCTTTTTTTTTTTTTTTTGTCTATAAATCTTCTTCCACCATGTGGCTGCTCTGGAATCCCACTAAATCTTCTGTGTTTCTGGGGGCTGCCCAATTTGTGAATCTTTCATTGCTCAATTAAACTCCTTTAAATTTAATTCAGCTGAAGTTTTTCTTTTTAACACACCATATAGAGTAAATATGTAGGTAGGAGACCTCCACTTCAGCCTCTTACTCAAGTCATGTCCTCCAATCTGAGTTTTCTCAGAATTTAGGAATAGAGATTTTAGGATGTTGATTAAAGTTATTAATGACTTCAATGTTTTACTCTCCATTTCACCAATGATTCTTGCATGTTTTCTCTTTCAACATCCAACCCGGGAAGGAGAAAAGGTTACTTGCATTCTAAAATCCTAATAATTATATTTAGCCAAAATATACTTTGTAGACAAGGGCAAAATATGTTACCATCAGAAACAAATGGATTATGTTTATTTTTATCCAAGTACATTTGAGTACAAACTGATGTAAATTTTTAAGTCTACTGTGTTTCCTTTGTTATAGAATAGCCTTAGTTCATTTACTTATCCAACAAAAATTTATGCTCTAGGCATTATCTTGGGTCCTAGAAATATAGTGATAAGCATCAATAATACCTCCATGCCTTTATAAAACTCACATTCTAAAGCATACATTAGATTCTTACAAATGAAAAAATAAACATAAATATAAGATTTGATGGTTCTAATAAAATAAAGCATTGTAAAGGCATAAAATGATAATATATATGAAGGGAAATGGATGTGGCCAATTTAAATAGGGTCCCGGAGACTCTGTCTCTGGATCTGACATATGAATAGGGGCCTGAATAAAATGATTGAATAAGCTATGCAAAATCTAAGCCAAGAAGTTCTCAGCCCAGGAGAGCAGCAAGTGAAAGACACCTGAAGTTGGAGTAAGCTTGGTGTGTTTTTGAGGGAAGCAAGAACATAGAGAAGACTGATTCAGGGGAGGGTAGCAGAAGATAAGTTCAGAAAAATACAAAGTAGTGGAAAATGAGTTCACTGACATTGGACACCAGAACCATGGTGAATTGTTTAGATTGAATTCTATGGAAGTGGAATAGTCATTGAGGAGTTTGAGAAGAGGACTGCTGTATATTAATTTCCCTCTTTCAGAGATCACTCTGGCATCTGTTTGAAGGTTTGAAACTCAAGGGTAGAAATGATAAGATTAGTTAGAGGTATTGCATTAGTCACAGTAAGAGATGAGAATGGATTAAACTAGGGTGGTAATGAGTGAGGTGATGAAGAAATACCAAGAGCAGGGTTTGTTTAGAAGATAGTTATGTTGCCTAACTCATTTGTCCTTATAGCAATATATCTTCTTTCTGTTGTACATTTTCAAAGGACAACAGCTGGGCTAAAAAATTATTTAAAAATATTTTAATCTCATGTAAAGTAACTAGATGATTTAAAACTCTAATAACATACCAAGATAATTAATGTCTTTGTAAAATATATTGAGAACAAGAGTATATGAATCAACATGGGTTCAGGGTAGTCATGAATGCATACTACTATCCTTCCCATGTAAATGTGAATGCAAACTGCTTTGATCTTTTTTTTGTTCTTGGGAGTTGAAAAGAGCATATTCACAAGATTATTCATCACATATCAATTATCAGAAACTATTGTTTTGTTCTAGTAAAAGTGACACATTTACTTAGTAGCTGTGATTAAAAGTACCCCGTGATCAAGTTTCTAGTAGTCTGTTATTAACTTGCATCAGTCCATCTCATTTTTGCAGGGAATACACTGTTGGATTGAAAGAGGAAAAGAAGGGAATCATTACCTCACACTCTTTTAAATCTTCAGTTTCAGAAATCTCTGAAATTTTATCTGGATACAATATTGTTGTGACTTACTATTTTTTCCAAGCAAGCAAAATTTTAGAGACTTCCTGTTAGTCATTTATAGCATCATACTTCTTTTTTTTTTTTTCCCAGATGGAGTCTCGCTCTGTCACCAGGCCTCATTGCAGTGGCGCAATCTTGGCTCACTGCAACCTCCGCCTCCCGAGTTCAAGCCATCCTCCTCCCTCAGCCTCCTGAGTAGTTGGGACTACAGGCGCATGTCCACCACGCCCAGCTAATTTTTATATTTTTAGCAGAGACGGGGTTTCTCCATGTTGGTCAGGTTGGTCTCAAACTCCCGACCTTAGGTGATCTGCCCACTTCGGCCTCCCAAAGTGCTGGGATTACAGGTGTGAGCCACCGGCCTGGCCAGCAACATATCTCTTAATTCAGAGATCTGAGAAGTAATAGGAGCAATATCAGCAAGCAAGTATACCTCTTCTAATTATGAATTCAAGAAACAGAAGGCCAAGTGTGGTAGCTCATGCCTGTAATCCCAGCACTTTGGGAGGCTGAGGCGGGTGGATCACAACGTCAGGAGTTCGAGACCAACCTGGCCAATATGGTAAAACCCCGTTTCTACTAAAAATACAAAAAATTAGCTGGGCATGGTGGCAGGTGTCTGTAATTCCAGCTACTAGGGAGGCTGAGGCAGGAGAATCGCTTGAATCCTGGAGGTGGAGGTTGCCGTGAGCCAAGGTCGTGCCACTGCACTCCAGCCTGGGCAACAAAGCGAGACTCCATCTCAAAAAAAAAAAAAAAAGAAAAGAAACAGAAAAATGCCCAAAATATAGGTTCCCAGACCAACTAGTAATACTTTAAGATACTTTTGGGGCAGGATTTCATCTAGTATCTGGTCTCCATTACCCACACTCTAATCTGAAGACTATAGTGACATTTCATTTCTCTTGTTGTCAGTGTCAGCTCAACACTTACATCCATAGACTTCAAAGGATCATGGTATTCCCCTTCTCCAGGGAACAGTTACTCTGTAAATTATTATACTTCCCTTTGAAAAATAAAGACCATATATATTGTTTCTATTTTTGTTTATTTGACACAGCTTTACAGAATTCTTTCTCAAGAGGATTTAGATTCCTTTTCTATTGATAGGGCATAAGAATTGACTCAGACCTAGAAACTGGGTAATTTTGTTTTGCTTTAATATACTTTTTATTTTTGGTGGGTACATAGTAGGTGTATGTATTTATGAGGTACATGAGATGTTTTGATACAGGCATACAAAGTGTAATAATCACATCAGGATAAATATGGTATCCATCACCTTAAGCATTTATCCTTTATGTTTCAAAAAATCTCATTGTACTCTGTTATTTTTAAACGAACAATGAAATTATTTTTTACTAGAGTCACCCTGTTGTGCTAGCAAATACTAGGTCTTATTTATTCTTTCAAACTATTTTTCTATACCCATTAACCATTCCTCCTTCATCCCCACCTCCCAACTACCCTTCCCAGCCTCTGGTAATCATCTTCCTGCTCTCTATCTGCATGAGTTTCATTATTTTAATTTTTATCTCCCACAGATAAGTGAGGACATGTAATATTTCTGTTTCTATGCCTGGCTTATTTCACTTAACATAATGACCTCCAGTTTCATCTATGTTGTTGCAAAGGACAGGATCTCATTCTTTTTTGTGGGAATAGTACTTCATTGTGTATATGTACATTTTCTTTATTCATTTGTTGATAGACACCTAGGCTGCTTCCTAATCTTGGCTATTGTGAATGGTGCTGCAGTAAATATAGGAGTGCAAATATCTCTTAAATATACTGATTTCACTTCTTTTGGATATATACCTAGGATTGGGATTGTTGGATCATATGGTAGGTCTATTTTAGCTTTTTGAGGAACCTCCAAACTTTTCTTCATAGTCATTGTACTAATTTACATTCCCACCAGCAGTGTATGAGGGTTCCTTTTTTTTCCACATCCTTGCCAGCATTTATTATTGCCTGTTTTTTGGATAAAAGCCATTTTATCCAGGTTGAATTGATATCTCATCATAGTCTTGATTTGCATTTCTCTGATGATCAATGATGTTGAGAACCTTTTCATGTGCCTGTTTCCCACTTGTATGTCATCTTTTGAGAGATGTCTATTCAGATCTTTTGTCCAATTTTTAATCAGATTATATTTTTTCCCATAGAGTTGCTTGAGCTCCTTATATATTTTGGTTAGTAATCCCTTGTCTGATGGGTAGCTTGTAAATATTTTCTCCCACTGTATGGGTTTTCCCTTCACTTTGTTGATTGTTTCCTTTGCTGTGCAGAAGCATTTTAATTTAAGGTGCTCCCATTTGTTGATTTTTGCTTTGGTTGCCTGTGCCTGTGGGGTGTTGCTCAAGAAGTCTTTGCCTAGACCAATGTCCTGGAGAGTTTTCCCAATGTTTTCTTTTAGTAGTTTCATGGTTTGAGGTCTTAGATTTAAGTCTTTAATCTATTTTGATTTGATTTTTGTATTTGGCAAGAGACAGGGGTCTAGTTTTATTCTTTTGCATATGGATATCTAGTTTTCTCAGCACCATTTATTGAAGAGACTGTCCTGGATGAGTGATTTTGATAATCTATGTAGATAACACCAAACTTTTGCCTGTCAATTCTTGATTTGCTTTTTTATATAAATCATGAAATATTACAGCCTGCTTCCCATCCATCTTATACCTGGAGATACAGTGTTTTATTACTCTCCACCAAAGACTTCAGGAAAAAGTACCACTCTGGCTTTGCTTCCTGTTGTGGTGTATTATATTCACATTGTCTCTGACAATTACATGTCACCATAAGGTCTCTAATCAATACCTCTATCATCCTCTTTCATATGAAGGACCCAGAAACATTTCAGCATTGTCTACTGCCAGCTCTATCATGAAAAGACAACCTGTACTGAGTTTCTCAGTTACCCCTGTGCCCCTTTTTGTCTTAATGAAAAGAACACACCTGGGGATACCCTGGTGATTATAGTTGTGTGGAAGATTTTCTGTTCTCATGTACTATATGTATTTTAACTTCTCCCTCATCTTAAGCCTTCCAACACCTCCCTCAGTTATCTGCCAAGACAGTTCTACCATATCATATCATTTGTTCTACCATATTATATCATTTGTTCTACCATATCATATCATATCATTTGAATTACATGTTCAAACATGCATTGTATTAGGATCCACTTCAGGGTAAGTTAAGATTTTACCCATACATATAAGCTTTTTATATGCCAAATCACATAAAAAAGTAAAAAGTAAAGTACTTTTTTTCTTAGTGGGGACATTATTTCTCTAGGTGTTTATTCCTGTGTATTGCCTGGAAGCCCTGAATAGTTCAGGTGATTTAAGAAAAGGACAAAATTATATATTGACTAGGAAAAAGGAGGCTGTTTTCCCCTAGCAAGTGGAAAAGTATCTCAGAAAGTTAAAATCTTGTGGCACAGGATTCTTAGATATATCTGCCAAGTTTATTACCATATTAAGCCTCTTGGTCCTACTTTCTGTCAGGATTCTGATTTTATTACAGGGAAACTTTTGCGACTATATTCTTTATTTCTGTTATTTAAGCCAAGATTTAGTGGTTTGCGTAATCTGAAAAGTGCTTCGTCATGGATATCAATGCATATGAGTGTTGTTGACTTGAACATTTACCTTAATCATTGCACATCAAATTCAACTAAAATATTTTTATAAAATACTCATATCCAGACTCTACCTACAGATATTTTAAATCAATTGTTGAAGAGTAAGGCCTGAACATGGGCATTTTTTGAAAGATTCTTAGAGATTCTGATGTGCAACCAAGATCATGAAGTTCTAATCTACTTTATGAAATTAATATGCTACTGGCATTCTGAAGAAGCATATCTGAATATGTAAAGAAATAACATAAACTTAAAGAAAATACATTGGGGTAGGCAAGTCCTTAAACATATAAACCATTGCCTTGAATTTAAAAATGTTTTTTCAAAACATTTTTAGCAAATATCCTTTTCCATCTCTTCTTTTTAGATTGGCAATCATAAGGATAATTTGCTTCTGGATCAACATGGAAGCTTTAAACATATAAATAAAGCAGGGATATTCTAATATTGGTATTATATGTTGTTTCTAGTTAAGTATTGTTTCAAATGGCAAGAATTATTAGGAGGAACTATTGGACGGAGAACACTTTAAATTGATAAAGATTGACGCTGATAACTTTTGATGTTTAAGATCATGGAAAATGGAAGAAAAACTCAAATCCCTCTTGCTACTACATTATTTGTTTGCTTAAAACTAAAAATGTGTGTGATTAAGTTCTTTTGGGCAGTTTTTAAAGACAAGTTGGTATTTTTAGGGGATGATAATGTGAATTGCTAAAGTATGCCAGTCATAACGGTTCTTTCTTTGATGATATAAATACTTAGTAGTTTTATTTCTTTGACAGCTTGTTGCATATGTAAAAGGGATGGAACTATACATTTCACTATATACTGGGTATTTTACATATTTATTTAATATTTATATCAGATCTGTGAGGTAATTTATGCTCTTTTCAATATTAGTTTCCCAATATAAAATCATGCTAACAATATCATTTGCCTCATAGGATTATTCAGATAATTAAATAATTTAATACTTATAGAGTCATTGAAAAAACTATTAGTGAATGCTATATAGTAAAAAACTATAGTAAATGCTCAAAAATTATCATGATGGTTGTGATTATTATAATTTTGAAGTTAGTATTGATAGTCTCCATTCACAGGTAGCAGAGTCTCTGAGTATAAGTCAGCCAAAGTCACATATGTCTGAAATAGTAGAACAAGATTTAAACCCAGGCCCAGCTAATCCAAAGTCTTTGTTTTTTCCAATTATTATAGACTGAATGTTTGTGTCCCTTCAAAATTTGTATGTTGAAACCCTAATCCCCAATGTAATGGTATTTGGAGATGGGCCCTTTGGAACGTAATTAGGATTAAACAAGGTCACGAAGGTCAGGCTTTTATGATGGTGTTAGTGCCCTTATGAAAATAAACCAGGAAAGGCCATTTGAGCACATAGAAAGAAGCTGGCCATCTGCAAGCCAGGAAGAGAATCTGCAAGCCAGAATCTAACTAAGTTGGGCACACTGATCTTGCACTTCCAACCTCCAGATCCTGAGAAGATAAATTTCTGTTGTTTAAGTCACTCAACCTATGGAATTTTGTTATGGCAGCCAAATCAGACAAATATACCCATACTCCAGAACGCCCTTTCATTTCATTAATTGAGCTGGTTATCAGGTAACCCAGTGAAGCGTTGAAGGATGAACAAAGCTTTGGCAAGTAGATGAGGTTTTGTTTGGGGGTACAGGGTAGGATAATAAGGGCAGAGGAAATATGTGTAGAAGATAGATATTGGAGTCATGATTATTCTAGCATGCATGGAGGACTTCCAGTAGCTAGAGTATTCCAAAAAAAAAAAAAAAAAAAAACCATTTCTCTTAATTTAATTTAATAAATAACTATTCTCTACTATATGCCTGCTATTCTTACATTTGCCATACAGAATACAGAAAAATTGAATATCTTCCTTTTCTCTAATAAATTTGTATAATTATATAGCAATATGAATAAAATAAGTGCTACACAAATTTATAAAACAGAATTATGCATCATGGTTAAAATAGGATAATAAAATTTAAGAGGCAATACTTAAGCTGAGGCTTGAAGGAGGGAAAAATGACATATTAATAGTAATTAAATAGAGAGAAATGGTTTCTTTGGTTAAAAGTAAATAGAGACCGTGAAGTTTTACTTAGAAAAAAAGTACTTTTGTTCTGCTAAAGCTGTCTTTAAGAAGCCATATTAAATGAAATAGATTCTTGTTAATCTGTCCCTTGGAAAGGAAAGTTAGAAGAAATGGCTGACTTACTTTTAAGATGTAGAGAGTGTCCAGAGGTGACCTATACCTGGTATGACCTTTAGATTCCAGATTATGCTGTCATTAAAGTGGGAACAGCAGTTAGAGCCATCTGTTTAGTGACATTAAGGGCTAAACCTAATGAGCATTTATTTTGTATTTTTTCATTAACTTCAAATATAGTGATAGGCATTGTTCTTTATATATATATAATGTATATATATAATCTATATATAAGTATATATATTAAATAAAGTATGACTTCTAGGTGTTAAGATGTCTGATGAAAATAATTTCATTTAAAATTTATCATCACTGTATTTATAATTTATTCCTAATATTATAGTGATGATAGTATGTGCTTTGCTAAACAGACATTTTTCTCAGTTCTGTTATGCATTATTTAGGTTAAAAAGAGGGCATGAATTTTGGTCTAGACAACCATATTGAATATTTTATTCATTTTTTGTTTCCTCAATTTTCAGATTTTGAAAATGAAAATTCAAAATTGATCAGAGTTCTATTTCAAAAATATACATAGGTGTGTAGTTATAGTTAAACAATCCTAAAATTCACGTTGTACATAATACTTTGAATTTTGAAAAAGAAAATGAGAAAGATAATAAAATATATTAGGCTCTAAGGAAATAGTGATGTTCCTAAACATATACAGTTATTCATTCCAACTTTATGTTATTCCTTTTTAGCCTAACCAGTTTCAAGTGATACTTTTCATTTCATGGGTTTCCAGTGTTATTTCTTTTTTAGTTAACTTTAAAAAATGACTTTTTTTTTTTTTGAGATGGAGTTTCGCTGTTGTTGCCCAAGCTGGAGTGCAATGGAGCAAGCTCAGCTCATTTCAACCTCCTTCTCCCGGGTTCAAGCGATTCTCCTGCCTCAGCCTCCCGAGTAGCTGGGATTACAGGCACGTGCCATCGTGCCTAGCTAATTCTTTGTATTTTTAGTAGGAATGGGGTTTCACCATGTTAGCCAGGCTGGTCTCGAGCTCCTGACCTCAGATGATTCGCCTGCCTCGGCCTCCCAAAGTGCAGGGATTACAGATGTAAGCCACCATGCCCGGCCTAAAAGTGACTTCTTAGCTGATTTGTATCCATGTTGCCTAGGCAAATCCTAGAACTATGTTTTTCCTCTTGCCTATACTGTCAAGTGCCCAAATTAAAACTATGTCAAATGCTATTTCATCCAGAAAGTCCACAATTAAGGATAGAACATTAGGGGGTGTTGTGTATACTTTCTCTCACAGAGATGATTCATATTATTCTCTGTTTATAGATGAACACCTTGTGAAATATAAGAGATAATCAGACAAAAAAATATATATATATATATCACTCTGGGATTTATTACTTCAGACTAAATATACTGAGAATTTTAGTGTCCTTGCCTCATCACCATAATTCAATTAGTCAGTGTTAAACTCTGTTTCTTCTGTATCTGCCTCTTTCTCCTGCCCTAACTCCCTTTCTGCCTGATTTTATGTATCTCTTGGTACCATTACTTAAAACCCTGTAAGAATTTACTATCTCTTGTCTGCACTTTCTCATTTGCCAAATTTGGGAAACTTAAAGTTTGACAAAAACAGTTGTCATGTAAATAAATCAGTTTTTGAGGGTGGATAGTATCTAGGTGCTTTCCCTGCATTATTTATTTTGACTTGGATACAAGGTCTTAATAATATCTAATCAGTATACTAATTGTGTTAAGGTAAGTTTATTAGAAACTATTAATAAACAATTAGAGTCTAGAAACGGCTGTTGCACTCAGTCTTCATGATTCACACTATTATTTGTTCAGCAATCATATGAAGGTATGTTTCTGTTTATATATTCTGTTAATGGATAGTTTGGAAACTCATTGTTTTCTCATTTTCTGACATTGTTTATTGTCAAGACACCACCTATAATACCCCCAAAACTAGTGAAAGGAGAAAGTGATCTTGAATTAGGCAAAGATTTATTAGATAAGACATCAAAATCATGATTCATAAAAGAAAAAAAACTAGACTTCATCAAAATTACAGAATTTTATTCTTTGGAAGATACTGTTAGGAACATGAAAAGACCAATTATGTCCTAGAAAAATATTTGCAAATTATATATATATAAATATAAATTATATATATATAAATTATATATATATTTTATATATATAAATATATATTTATTAAAAAGGATCCTTATATATATAGGATATATATCATATAGGATATATATGATAAAGTATTTATATAATATATATACTTGGTATTCACTGTAGTTAAATTCTGTAATGTCACATTGCTGTGAACTCTGAATTAGTGAATAGTAAGCCATTGCTCCTAGGGAAATACAGGGTTAGATACTTTATACGTGTGAGCCTCCAGTCACAATACCTTCATCAACTGATAAATGCAAACTTTGTTTTGTGTGTGTTTCTTTTAAAGACATCTTACTTGATATACATTGTTGATTCATTAACATTGAACTCATGGCCAACTGCACCATAACTTATGACTAAACAGAACTCATCTGACATGCATAGTTTCTCTTTAAGACATGACAGATTTCATGCATGAGAACATGAGATAGCACTGAACACTATGCTTCGGTGACATTTTCAAACAGCAAAATTACCCTGAAAAAGCACAAAAATGTGAAAAAAGCATAGACTTCATAAAGGACATTTATTTACAGTATAAGAGTTCAAGCAAGAAGGCAGAATATTGCCTTATTCTGTGTCAGCTAGAAACATGCACATTTCAGGGAACTCAAATGTTTTGCTACTCTGTTCATGTCTTTAATGACTGTGAAAGGGAAAGAAGTGTTGATTTTGGGGTTACAAATCAATTTTATTGAGTAGGCAAATTCACAAATATGGAATCCAAGAATAATGAGGATCAACTGTGTATATACATATGTTTTTCGAAACTCAATAGTAAGAAAAACTTCATAAAAATAGTGAAAAAATTGGAGGCACTTTACCAAAGAAGAAACATGAATGACAAAAATGCATATAAAAAGATGCTTGATATAATTAGTCATTTAGAAATGCAAATTAAAACTACAGTGAAATACCACTATATATTTTATTAAACTTTTAGGTTTGGGGGTACATGTGAAGGTTTGCTATATAGGTAAACCTGTGTCACGAGGAGTTGTTATACAGATTATTCCATCACCCAGATATTCAGCCTAGTACCCAATGGTTATTTTCTCTGCTCCTCTCCCTCCTCTTACTCTACATCCTCAAGTAGACCCCAGTGTCTGTTATTTCCTTCTTTGTGTTCATGACTTCCCATCATTTCGCTCCTACTTATAAGTAAGAACAGGCAATATTTAAGTTAGTTTCTTAAGGATAATAACCTCCAACTCCATCTATATTCCTGCAAAAGACACGATCTCATTCTTTTTTTATGATTGCATAGTATTCCATGGTGTACATGTCCCACATTTTTTTGTTTATCCAGTCTGTCATTGATGGGCATTTAGGTTGATTCCATGTCTTTGCTATTGGAGATGACACTATATATTTATCTGAATATTTGACATTTAAAAGTCTGGCTATCCAAAGTATTGATGAGAATCTAGAGCACTGAAAACTCTCATGTACTGCTGTGGAAAAGTAAAATGCTAAATACACCTTGGAAAGCATTTTGTCAGTTTCTCAAAAATGTAAAAATAATTTGATGATATGATGCATCCATTCCACACATAGGCATTTACCCAGTGAAATTACTTCATACATATATGCATATTCATATATGTGCATATTCATATATGTGCATATTCATGACGTTTTCACTTGTGACAGATAAAAACTAGGAAGCAACACAAATTTCTACCAACAGCTGAAAGGATAAACAAACTGTAGCATGTCCATAAAATAGAATTCTACTCATCAGTAAAAAGAAACTATTGATACAAAAATCACATGGTTGTAACTCAAAATAATTATGATAAATGGAAGAACTGAGACAGTAAAAGTAATAAAATTTCTGAAAATGCAAACCAATCTATACTGACATAAAGAAATCACTGTTTGCCTAGAGTTGACGAGTGGCAGTGAAAGGAAAGAAGGAGGGATTCCAAAGGGCCATGAGGAAACTTTGGAGCTGACTGATGTGTTGCTTATCTTGAGGGCAGAATTAGTTTCACAGCTGTACACATGTTATAGCATGTCAAATTTTCAATTTAAAGGAGGATAGTTCATTACTGGGGGAGCCCGCTCCCAATATTTCAACATGGGTTCTTTCTATTTTCCCTAAGTGTCGGCTTGTCTGAGAAATAAAGAGAAAGAGTACACAGAGAGGAATTTTACAGCTGGGCCTCCAGGGGTAACATCACATGTTGGTAGGTCCGTGATGTCCCCTGAGCCGCAAAACCAGCAAGTTTTTATCAGGGATTTTAAAAGGGGAGTGGGTGTATGAACAGGGAGTAGGTCACAAAGATCACATGCTTCAAAGGGCAATAAAGATCACAAGGCAGAGGCAAAATTAGAATTACTGATGAGGGTATATGTCCTGCTGTGCATGTATTGTCTTGATAAACATCTTAACAGAAAACAGGGTTCGAGAGCAGAGAACCGGTCTGACCAAAATTTACCAGGCTGGAATTTCCCAATCCTAGTAAGCCTGAGGGTACTGCAGGAGACCAGGGCGTATTTCAGTCTTTATCTCAACTGCATAAGACGGACCCTCCCAGAGTGGCCATTTATAGACCTCCCCTCAGGAGTGGAATTCCTTCCCCAGGATATTCCTTGCTGGGAAAAGAATTCAGCGATATCTGTTTTACTTGCACATCCATTTATAGGCTCTCTGCAAGAAGAAAAATATGGCTTTATTCTGCCTGACCCTGCAGGCAGTCAGACCTTATGGTTATCTTCCCTTGTTCCCTAAAATCACTGTTATTCTGTTCTTTTTCAAGGTGCACTGATTTCATATTGTTCAAACACGCATGTTTTACAATCAATTTGTACAATAGTGGTCCTGAAGTGACGTACATTCTCAGCTTATGAAGATAACGGGATTAAGAGATTTAAGTAAAGACAGGCATAAGAAGTTATAAGAGTATTATTAGGGAAGTGATAAATGTCCATGAAATCTTCACAATTTATGTTCAGAGATTGCAGTAAAGACAGGCCTAAGAAATTATAAAAGTATTAATTTTGGAAACTGATAAATTTCCATGAAATCTTCACAATTTATGTTCTTCTGCTGTGGTTCCAGCCGGTCCCTCCATTTGGGGTCCCTGACGTCCTGCAACAGTTCATACTATGACAATTATACCTTTTAAAACTGATAAACATGTTAGCAGCTTTCTCTGGTGCTAAAAGTATAATTTTTAGTTTTTAAATTTGCTACTGGTTTTATTCTAAAGTTTCTTTTAAAACATTTTTTATTTTAGGCTTGGGGGTACATGTGAGGGGTTGTTGCATAGATAAACACATGTCATGGGAGTTTGTTGTACATATGATTACATCACCCAGATATTAAGCTCAGTACCCAATAGTTACTTTTTCTGCTTTTCTCCCTCCTTCTACCCTGCTCCTTCGAGTAGACTCCAGTGTCTGTTGTTTCCTTCTGTGTGTTCATAAGTTCTCATTATTTAGCTCCCACTTATGAGTGAGAAGATGTGATATTTGATTTTCTGTTCCTGCATTTTGTTTGCTAAGGATAATAGCCTCCAGCTCCATCCATGTTCCTGCAAAAGACATGATCTCATTCTATTTTATGGCTGCATAATATTGCATGGTGTATATGTACCATATTTTCTTTATCCAGTCTATCATTGATGGGCATTTGGTTGATTTCTTGTCTTTGCCATTGTAAACAGTGCTGCAGTGAACATTCACATACATGTGTCTTTATGGTAGAATGTTTTATATTTCTCTGGATATATACCCAGTAATGGGATTGCTGAGTTGAATGATAGTTCTGCTTTTAGCTCTTTAAGGAATGGCCACACTGCCTTCCACAATAGTTGAACTAATTTACACTCCCACCAACAGTGTAGAAGAGTTCCTTTTCTCCACAGCCTCGCTAGTGCCTGTTATTTTTTGACTTTTTAATAATAGCCATTCTGATTGGTGTGAGATGGTATCTCATTGTGGTTTTGATTTGCATTTCTCTAAAATTATCAGTGATATTGAGCTTTTTTTCATATGCTTGTTGGCTGCGTGCATATCCTCTTCTGAGAAGTGTCTGTTTATGTCCTTTGCCCACTTTTTAATGGGTTGTTTGTTTTTCTCTTGTAAATTTGTTTATGTTTTTTATAGATGCAAGATATTAGACCTTTGTCATGTGCACAGTTTGCAAAAATTTTCTCTCATCCTGTTGTCTGTTTATTCTGTTGATAGTTTCTTTTGCTGTACAGAAGCTCTTAAGTTTAATTAGATCCCAATGATCAATTTTTGCTTTCTTTGTGATTGCTTTTGGTATCTTTTTCGTGAAATCTTTGCCTGTTCTTATGTCAAGGTTGGTATTGCCAAGATTGTCTTCCAGGGTTTTTATAGTTTTGTGTTTTACATTTAAGTCTTTAATACATCTTGAGTTGATTTTTGTATATGGTGTAAGTAAGCGGTCCAGGTTCAATGTTCTGCATATGGCTAGCCAGTTCTCCCAGCACCATTTATTGAATAGGGTGTTTTTTTTCCCCCATTGCTTGTATTTTGTCAAAGATCAGATGGTCATAGATGTGCAACCTTATTTCTGGGCTCTCTAATCTGTTCCATTGGTCCATGTGCCTGTTTTTGTACCAATACCATGCTGTTTTGGTCACTGTAGCCTTGTAGTTTGGTTTGAAGTCAGGTAACATGATTCCTCCAGCTTTGTTCATTTTGCTTAGGATTACCTTGGCTATTTCAGCTATATATTGATTTCATATAAATTTTAAAATAATTTTTTCTATGAAGAATGTCATGGTGGTTTGCTAGGAATAGCATTGAATTTGTAAATTGCTTTGGGTAGTATTAGCAATTTTAATGACATTCTTTCTATCCACGAGCATGGGATGTTTCTTAATTTGTGTCTTCTCTGATTTCTTTGAGCAATGTTTTGCAATTCTCATTGTAGAGATCTTTCACCTCCCTGGTTAGATGTATTCCTAGGTTTTTGTTGTTGTTGTTGTGGCAGTTGTGAATGGGATTGGTTTTCTGATTTTGTTCTCAGTTTGGTTGTTGTTGGTATAGTGGAATGCTAGTGATTTTTGTGCATTAATTTTGTATCCTGCAACTTTGCTGAAGTTATTTATTGTCTGAAGGAGCTTTTGGGCTGAGACTACTTTGTGGTTTTCTAGATAGAAAGTCATGTCGACTGCAAACAAATATAGTTTGACTTCCTCTCTTCCTATTTGAATGTGCTTTATTTTTTCTCTTGCCTGATTGCTCTGGCAAGGACTTCCAATACTATGTTGAACAGAAGTGGTGAGAGAAGGCATCCTTGTCTTGTGCTGGTTTTTAAGGGGAATGTTTCCAGCTTTTGCCCATTCAGCATTTTGTTGGCTGTGGGTTTGTCACAGGTGGATCTCATTATTTTGAAGTATGTTCCTTCAAGACCTAATGTATTCAGAGTTTTTAATGTGAAGAGATTTTGAATTATATTAAGTCTTTTCTGCATCTATTGAGATAATCATGTGCTCTTTGTCTTTAGTTCTGTTTATATGATTAATCACATTTATTGGTTTTTGTATGTTGAACCAACCTTACATCCCAGGGATGAAGCCTATTTGATCATGGTGAATTAGATTTTTAATGTGCTGCTGGATTCGGTTTGCAAGTATTTTGTTGAGGATTTTTACATTGATGTTCATCAAGGATATTGACCTGAAGATTTCTTTTTTTTGTTGTGTCTCTGCCAGGTTTTGGTAGCAAGATGATGCTGGCCTCATAGAATGAATTGGGCAGAAGTCTCTCCTCCTCACTTTTTTGGAATAGTTTCAGTAGGAATGGTACCAGCTCTTCTTTGTAGATCTGGCAGAATTTGGCTCTAACTCCATCAGGTCTAAATTCATCAGGTCCTGGGCTTTTTTTTTTTTTTTCTTTTTGGTTGGTAGGCTATTTATTACTGATTCAATTTAGGAGCTTATTATTGGTCTGTTCAGGGAATCAGTTTCTCCCTGGCTCAGTCTTGGGAGGGTGTACGTGTCCAGAAATTTATCCATCTCTTCTTGGTTTTCTAGTTTGTGTGCATAGAGGTATTCACAGTACTTTCTGACGATTATTTTTATTTTTATGGGTTCAGCAGTAACATTCCGTTAATCGTTTCTAGTTGTGTTTATTTGGATCTTTTCTCTTTCCGTCTTAGTCTAGCTAGTGGCCTATTCTATTAATTTTATTTTCAGAAAACTAACTCCTGGATTCATTGGTCTTTTGATTTTTTTTTTTTTTGTATCTCAGTTTTCTTCAGTTCAGCTCTGACTTTTGTTATTTTTCATCTTCTAGCTTTGTGGTTGATTTGTTGTTGCTTCTCTAGTTCTTTCAGTTGAGAAGTTATTTTGTTAGTTTGAGATCTTTCTAACTTTATGATGTGGCCATTTAGTGCTATGAATTTCTCTCTTAACATTGCCTTAGCTCAGAATCCCAGAGATTCTGATATGTTGTATCTTCTCATTATTTTCAAATAACTTCTTGATATCTGCCTTAATTTCATTATTTACACAAAAGTCATTCAAGAGCAGTCGTTTAGTTTTTATATAATTGTATGGATTTGAGCGATTTTCATTGTGTTGACTTCTATTTTTATTGTGCTGTGGTCTAACAGTGTGTTTGGTATAATTTCAGTTCTGTTAAATTTGTTGAGGATTGTTTTGTGGTCCAGTTATGTGGACCACAAATGTCAGTGATTCATAGATTCGGCCTCTTTACATAATGCCATACTTCTGGAAGGATTTGTTCATTCTTTTTAATTCTTTTTTCATTATTTTTGTCTGACTGTCTTATTTCAGAGAACAAGTCTTTAAATTCTGAGATTCTTCCCTCAGCTTGGTTCATTCTGCTGTTAATACTTGTGATTGCATTTTGAAATTCTTGTGTTATTCAGCTCTGTCAGACCTATTAGGTTCTTTTTTATACTGGCTATTTTGTCCTTCAACTCCTGTATCACTTTATTGTGATTCTTATTTTCCTTGGATTGGGTTTTGCCATTCTCCTGAATCTCAATGATCTTTGTTCCTATCCATATTCTGAATTCTATTTCTGTCATTCCAGCCAGTTCAGTCTGGTTAAGGACTCTTCTTGGAGAACTTGTGAGGTCATTTGGAGGACATGTGACACTCTTTGGAGCCCATTTGAGTTATCAGAACCTGACTTGTCTCTGGTTTCAGTGCGGGGTATGTTAGTAAGGTATTTTTGGTTTTGAAGCTTTGGGGTGTGATCCAGCAGGTGATACATAGGCTTATTCGTCAGTTGGTAGGCTCTTGCTCAGTTGTGTGGCTCCCCCATGTTTCCTCCCAGTTGCAGCCATGTTCCCTCTCAGTGCTCTGAAAGTGTGGGTTTCTCTCCCGCTTAAATGCTGGCTATCATTCATTACTTGGAACTCCTGGGCTTGCCCACTGCAGCTATGGTGTAATCTCATTGTTTATGTTCTTTCCCCAGCTTAGAGGCAGCAGAGGAAGAGATCTTAGTAGTGGTTGTGGCCAAGAGTCATTTGCTTGACTCCTGGGGACCCCAGAGAGATGCAGGTCAGCAATTGCTCAGGGCAATCAGCCCAAGATGGAGGGTCTGTGCCGTGGGCCTAAGCCAGGTGTGCCCTGTCTGGTGAAAGGTCATGGGAGTGTATGGGAACCATGGGAGATGGACTGGCCTCCTCTCCTAGGGTTGACTGCAGCTTGTTGGAGGTGTGGATAAGGCACTTACAGCGTTTGCTCTTTCATTAGTTCACAGGTGGCAAGGGCATTTCCACTGCAAAGGCAGTGGCAGAGAGCTTTCAGTTGCCCCTGGAGGCTCTGTCCAGGGGTTTGCTGAGTTGGTATGGTATGTTTTCATTCTCATTTGTCTCAAGGACATTTTAAATTTCCATTTAAATTTACTTATTGACCCACTGGTTAAGGAGCAAATTTTAAAATTTCAACATATTGGTAAAGTTTCTGAAGTTTTTCTTGTTGTTGACTTTTGGTCATGTCATTAATGTCACAAAAATACTTGATATTATCTCTGTCTTCTTAAATTTGATAAGACTTGTTATGAGGGCTAATATGTGGTTTATTCTGGACAACATTCCATGTGCAGTTAGAACAATGTGTATTCTGCAGCTGTTAGATATAATGTTCTGTAACGTCCTTTAGATTCCTTTGGCCTAAGTTTAAGTCTTATGCTTAATTGACAATTTTTTGTCTAGATGGTTTGTTTGTCATTGCGAGTGGGATGTTGAAGTCCTCTATTATTTTGTTGTATTGTAGTCTATCTCTTTATTTATTAAACTGTAGATTTAATGATATTTGCTTTTTATCTGGGTTTTCTGGCGTCGAGTACATTTATATTTAATTTTTTTTGAGACGGAGTCTCACTCTGTTGCCCAGGCTAGAGTGCAATGGCGCGATCTCAGCTCACTGCCAGCTCCGCCTCCTGGGTCACGCCATTCTCCTGCCTCAGCCTCCTGACTAGCTGGGACTACAGGCACCCACCATCATGCCCGGCTAATTTTTTGTATTTTTAGTAGAGACGGGGTTTTACCATGTTAGCCAGGATGGTCTCGATCTCCTGACCTCATGATCCACCTGCCTCAGCCTCCCAAAGTGCTGGGATTACAGGTGTGAGCCACCGCACCCAGCTGAGTACATATATATTTATTTTTGTTATGTCTTCTTATAGAATTGATCCCTTTATCATTATATAATAATCTTTGTTTTTTTTTTTTACGGTGTTTGACTTAAAGTCTATTTTATCTGATACAAATATGGCTACTTTTATTTGCTTTTGGTTTCCATTTGCATTGTATATTTTTTTCCAAGCCTCTACTTTTTTTCTATATCTTTAATAGTCATGTGACTCTCCCATAGGCAACAAATAATTGTTGCTTTAAAAAAATTGTTTCAGCAACTTCATATCTTTTAATTGGATCATTTAATCCATTTACATTCATGTAAAAATGATTGTTAGATAAAAACTTACTGCTGCTATTTTTTAAATTGCTTTCTAGTTGCATTGTAGCTCCTTTGTTTCTTTCTTCCTCTCTTGTTTACCTTTGTGGCTTGAAAATTTTTTTTTTTTTTTTTTTTTTTTTTTTGGTGCTAAGGTTTTTTCCTTTCTCTCTCTCAGCAGTGGAGCCATCAGGTTTGGGTGTGTCTCTTATGGCACTCTTTATTATTGATTGAATTTCCTCACTTATTATTGGTCTGTTTAAGTTTTCTATTTCTTCAGAATCTAATATTGATAAGTTATATGCTATGATTTTTTCCTTGTCGTTATCATGGTGCTAACATAATGAGTCTTGTAGTTGTAATAGACAATTTTAAGTAGATAGCGACTTAACTTTGGTCACATACAATATCTCTAGAGCTCGCTCCCCATTTATATTTTTGTTGCCTTAACTGTATTTGGCAGCTATTGTTCACAGATTGCAGTGTAGTGTTAAGATTGTCTTTTGGTTTCATTCAAAAAAGTTTCTTGTCTATTTTTCTTTTTTTTTATTTTTAGTTGGCACAAATTAAGGGAATAAAGATGTCTTCCCTCAGATATCTTTGTGTGGCAGTCTCCACAATTTCAAAAATTATTTTATTAATGAGGGAAGAGGTATATGATATATTTTATGTATTTATTTGAAGTAGGGATGAGTATATTGTTCTTGCATTTAGATTCATTTTTTGCTTTTCCTTACTACTTTATAATTTCCCTTTCATTGTAATGGAATGTTTTTGCTTGGGTTACCTTTTTTAAATTTTGGATTTGGAAGGGAATAAGCATCTGTACAACATATTAATATCAGTGCCTTAAATGAGAGTTTGTGTATTTTTTTGAAAAAATATTCAGTCTAGTTTTTAAACATGTTTAATCCAGTTTAAATTTATTCTCTAGGACTTTAAAGATATTTTATTTACTGTAGCTTGGACTTTTAAAATTACATTATGAATGTTATTTTGAATACTTTTTGGATCAATTATGTTCATCTTTATTCTTCAGAGAGTTGTGCAAGTGGAATTGGTGTTCCAAATTTTAGACAAAAATTATTGTCATTTCAGATAAAAATTTAAATAATTGTTGGTATTCTTACAAGTAAAACACAGATAATTTATTCATGTATGTATGTATGTGAAAATTTTAGAACATTGGCAATATTAAACTCAGGCCTGACCTCTAAAGAGATTGTCTATTAAATTTGCTTCTAAAAGCTCTCCCTGGCTATTAACACATTTGGACAGAGTGTGGCTGACTTAAGTAATAATGATGACATTACCTTGTTGCCATCTCAAGTCTACTCTACTCTAAAATGGTGGTCTTTTAATTTTTTCCTTATTTAACTTCTGTACCAAGCAGATGACGTATATGTTTTTCTGTCTTTATGTCTTTGGTCTTGTACATAATCAGTTGTCACCACTTTGTGAATATTTATAATATACTAACCTTAGCACTCTATCTAAAGAGGAAGCATGAGTAGGATGGTTGGCAAAAAGAATGAGCATACAAACTCGGAACCCACAGACCTGAAAATCGACAACTCAATCATTTAAAATTTCTGTACTTCAGTTTTGTAATCTCTAAAACTGAGAGATCAGATAATCTTAAATATCTATCAATAGCTCTATTATCTATACTTTTGTAGTAACTTTTATGATCTATTCTCACTGCATATTTACATAAAGGCAGCTGAAGATTGCTTAGGTCCCTGTGAATCAGAAACAGAGGGATAAACAGAAAAAAATCACTCTTCTGCTATGCTCTTAAAGCATTGTTTATACTCTATTTCTCACCCTATAATTTATATATAAATGGTATCCATTATTTAAAGTTTCATATGCAAAGACCATCTGGTCTGTATAATAGCTGTTTCTGTTTTACCAAATATTGATAAATTGTGCAGCTTTGTGCTGCCAAATACCTAGGACTCTTTGTCATGGCTTCGTACCAATTTCAAAATGAATATTGAATATAACTATTTAGGGATGAAAGAGTAACAGTAAATAAAACCATATGCTCACTAGTAAAATATTTTTTTTTCAGTAACTCTTAGTAGCATGTTTTAAAACTTGATCACACTTACAACAATGGCAAAGTCCCATTTTCATTTGATTCCGGAAACTATAACTCTTGGGCAGTAAGCCCATCTGCATGAATGGTCCAGGCTGAATTTAGCTTGATTGGTATTTAAAATTAATTATGTAGGTACCAGATGGCCCAAGTTGGCATTTTGCTTGTCACTTTCTAAGGAAAATTTTTTTTTTTTTTTCCGGTGGCAATGAGCAGACTCAAAATGGTGATAACACTCCCCCAGGTTCACAACCAACCACTGAAAAGAGGAGAGGACAGGAGAGGAGAGGAATCCAAGTGCCTGCATAGAAAGGATTCACAATTAACTGATGACACTACCGTAGCATTGAAGCACTTAATTTTTCTATCAGTGGTATAGCTTTCTTTAGATTTTATCTCTTGTTTCTACCTCGTTTGCAAGCCTAGTTTCTTAACTAAAGTACTATAGCAAGTTCAGATAACCGTGTTTATCCTCTGGAATCATGCTATGAATATATTAATAGCCTGTGTTTTAGAGAAAAACATTGAAGAATCATCTGGCTTATTGCCTAGAGTAGATTTGCAAAATAGGCGGTAGGTGGTAGAGCAGGGTCATCTAAAAGGAGGTTTTTGAAACTAAGCTAAAGAATGTTAAAATTTTTTTCAATGTAGGAAGTACCAATTCTTCAAAATTATTCTCAGCTGGGCAGTGGAAGAGTTGGAAGTGGAGGTGGTGAGTCTTAGTGCTAGAGCTCTGAGTAGAAAGACATTTGCATTAATCCAGGTGGGGTGATGATCAGGATTTCTGCTTGACAGGTGACTGTGGGAAAGGAAGAGAAGGAGCAAGTAAGAATGCCTTTGAAGGAAGAATTCATGACATATGAAATAGGTAATGAGGGGTCTCTGCTACCATCTTGGCTTCTTCAGCTTTTCACGTGCTCAGTAAAGATACACAAAGCTTATAATAGATTTGCCGACCCCCATTCTCCACAAGTTCCTGCAGGAATTTTGAAGGCCGTGAAAAAAACTTTTCACAATGTAAGCTAAAACTAAAGGGGCAATAGTTTTACTTCCATTTCCAGGTAAAAATATGCAAATGGGAATTGAGAGCTGGAATTCTCCTTTCAAGGTTCACTGGAGTATGTGTTTGCATAAGGGAAAAGTAACAGAAGTCAATTACTGACACTCTATCTAGGAGAGATGCAAGATCATCATTTACAAAAGAATGTCAGCCGGGCACGGTGGCTCACGCCTGTAATCCCAGCACTTTGGGAAGCGAGATCACCTGAGGTCAGAAGTTCGAGACCAACCTGGCCAACATAGCGAAACCCCGTCTAAAAATACAAAAATTAGCTGGACATGGTGGCAGACGCCTGTAATCCCAGCTACTCAGGAGGCTGAGGCATGAGGATCGCTTGAACCTGGGAGGCAGAGGTTGCAGTGAGCCGAGATCACGCCACTCCATTCCAGCCTGGGGGATAGAATGAGACTCTGTCTCCAGAAAAACAAAAGAATGCCTTTTTATTTCATTTTACAAAATTCTCATCTTTTTTCAGAAATAAGATAAAACGAAAAAATAAAATGTACAAGTAAGGAAACATGCTTGGATGTAATCTGAAAAATTGCAGAGCATACATTTTGCCCCTCCTACTACTTTCACACTTATGGAATGGGGTATACTTTTCACAGTAGCCACATGAAGGGACCTGGTGTGCCGCAGAAGCAATAAACCATGGGGTCAAGTTTGAGCAATGAGAGAAAAAGGTAAGAGAGAAGTTTTTATGCTTTCAATGGATTAGGGTTTCTGTAAAGCTTGTTTGGAGCTGTATTTTGCAGACAAAACAACTGGCTGATCTTATTGTGCAGCTTGTATTGCTTCCTTTCCCTCCCTGCCTCAGTTCTCCATTACTTTAACTGTATCATCCTATAAAGCACTATCCTTCATGCTTTAGTAAATGAAAGAATCACCTGAAGAACTTTTAAAGTACCCATGTCAAGGCTTGTCCTTAGACATTCTGATTCAATATATCTGCATTGGGGCCCAAGACCTTGCCATTTTTACAAGTTCCAAGGCAATGCAGATGGACCTGTTGGGCAGACCAGACTTGAGATACTACAGACTAGAGCATTAGCATGTAAGCTTATCTTTAGGCTCAGCTTCCATGTTGTCTGGCTAAGACAATATTATGAGCAAAAAGGTAAATTGGCATGGCAATTACTAAACATTTTACCTATGACTACCTGTGATGAGGTAGATGAGGGAGTTAATTTATTTGGAGTATGGTATCTATTGCATGCAACAGATGTAAGAAAGATGATAATTATGATTGTGAAGTAGGTTGGTTCTTTATTTTTTTATTGAGGAATAATTATGCCTATTTATGAGGTACAATGTGATGTTTTGATAAATGTACGTATAATATAATCAAGTCATGTTACTTATATCTATCACCTTAAACATTTATTATTTCTTTTTTGTGAGCACATTCAAAGTCTTCTAGCTATGGGGAAAATACAATGCATTATTGTTAACTATAGTCACCCTACTGTGCAGTAAGGTATGAGAACATATTCCTCATAACTGTAATACTGTATCTGTTGACTAGCCTCTCCCCATATCCTTCTCCTTCTGTTCTCCCCAGTCTTTGGTAATCATTATTCTGTTCTCAACTTCTATGGGATCAAATTTTTAGATTGCATACATGAATGAGAACATGGAGTATTTGTCTTTCTGTGTCTGGCTTATTTTACTTAACATGTCCTCCAGGCTCATCCATGCTATTGCAAAATTACAGGAATTCATCTTTTTATGGCTAAATATATTCTGTTGCATATGTGTGTGTATATATATGTGTATATATATATATATGACATTTCCTCTACCCACTCATCCACTGATGGGCATTTACATTGATTTCATGTATTTACTATTGTGAATAGTGCTGCACTAAGCATGAAAGTACAGATTTCTCTTCAACATACTGATTTTATTTCCTTTGGGTATATACCCATAAGATGGGTTGCTGTTTTATATCTAGGTCTATTTTAAATTTTTTGAGGGTGCTCCATACTATTTTCTATAATGTTCATACTAATTTACATTCCCCAAAGTACACAAGAGTTCTTTTTTTCATACATCCTCTTCAGCATTTGCTATTTTTAAATTTTTCAGTAGTAGTCATTCTAACTGGGGTGAGGTGATATCCCACTGTGGTTTTGATATGCATTTCCCTGATGGTTAGTGATGTTGAGTATTTCTTCATATACTTGTGAGCCATTTGTATGTCTTCTTTGGAGAAAATATGTTCAGGTCTTTTGTCCATTTCATATACAGATAATGATGATGATGATTATTACTGCTTTGAGTTGTTTGGGTTCCTAAGAAATTCTGGATATTAACTCATTTTTAGATGTATAATTTGCAAGTATTTTCCCACATATCTAGCTAGTCTCTTCATTCTGTTGATTGTTTTCTTTGCTGTGCAGAAGCTTTTAGTTTGGCACAAACTTTTTGTTTATTTTTGCTTTCGTTGTTTGTCCTTTTGACATCTTGTCTAAAATAATCCTTGCCAGACTGATGTCATGTAATATTTTCACTATGTTTTATTCTAATAGTTTTATAGTTATTGGTCTTACAATTAAGTCTTTAATTCATTTTGCACTGGTTTTTGTACATGATGAGAAAAGGGAGTGTAGTTTCATTCTTTGTATATGCATATCCAGTTTCCAAGCATCATCCAGCAAAGAAACTGTCCTTTCTCCATTGTATATTCTTGGCACCATTGTTGTAAGTCATTTGGCTGTATAAATGCATGGATTTATTTTAGGGTTCTCTCCTTTCTTTCACTGGCTTATGTGTCTGTTTTTATGCCTGTATGATGTTGTGTTAGTTACTATACCTTTGTAGTATATTTTGAAATCAGTGCGATGCCTCCAGCTTTGTTTATTCTGTTAAAGATTGCTTTGGCTATTTAGGGTATTTTGTGTTTCCATATAAATTTTAGAATTTTCTTTTTTTCTATTTCTGTAAAAAATGACAATAGAACTCTAATAGAAATTTCATTGAATCTGCAGATATATTTGGGTAGTTATAGATGTTATAACAATAATAATTCTACCAGTCCATGAACACAAGATGTCTTTCTATTTATTTGCATATTCTTCAGTTTCTTTCATTAATCCTTTATAGTTTTCATGGTGGAGATCTTTTACCTTTTTGGATAAATGTATTCCTAGACATTTTATTTTTTGTAGCTATTGCAAATGAGATTGTTTCTTGATTTCTTTTTCAGATAGTTTTTTATTAGCTAATAGAAATGCTACTAAGTTTTTCATGTTGATTTTGTGTGCTGCCACTTTACTGTATTTGTTTAATAGTTATATATTTTTTAGGGTTTTCTACATATAAGATCATGTTGTCTGCAAATAGGGAGAATTTGACTTCCTTCTTTCCATTTTTGATGTCTTTTATTTGTTTATTTTGTCTCTTGTCAATTTTCTGGCTAGGACTTCCAGTACTATGTTGAATAAAAATGGTGAAAATGAGCATTCTTGTCTTGCTCCAGATTGCAGAGGAAAGGCTTTCAACTTTTCTCTGTTTAGTGTAATGTTGGCTGTTGGTCTATCATATATAACCTTTATTATATTGAGGTAAATTCCTTCTGTGTTTAATTTGTTGAGAGTTTTTATCATGAAGTTCTGTTGAATTTTGTCATATGCTTCCTCAGTGTCTATGGAAATGATCTTATGGTTTTCACCTTTCATTCTGTTTAGGTGATGTATCACATTTATTGATTTGTATATGTAAGGCCAGCCTTGCATACCTGGGATAAATCCCACTTGATAATTGTAAATGATCTTTTAAATGTGCTATTGAATTATGATTGCATATAATTTTTTGAGAATTTTTTGAATCCATATTTATCAGGAATATTGGCCAATAATTTTGTTGCTGTATCCCTGTCTGGTTTTGGTATCAGGGTAATGCCTTGTAGAATGAGTTTGGAAGAAATCTTTCCTTTTCAAGTTTTTGGAATATTTTGTGAAAAATTAGTATTTGTTACTCTTTAAATGTTTTGTAGAATTTAGCAGTGAAGCCAATCAGATCTTGGAATTTTGTTTGATGAGAGACTTTTTACTACTGCTTCAATCTCTTAACTCATTGTTGGTCTGTTCAGATTTCCTTTTCTTTATTCTGTCATGGTAGATTATATGTACTGAGAAGTTTATCCATTTCTTCTTGGTTTTCCAATTTGTTGGCATATAATTGCTTAGCATCTTATCATTTTTTGTATTTCTGTGGTATCAGTTGTAATGTCTCCTTTAATGTCCCTGATTTTATTTATTTGAGTCTTTTTTTTTCTTAGTCTAGCTAAAGGTGTTTCAATTTTTTCTCAAAATAGCAACTGTTTTGTTGATCTTCTGTATTTCTTTTTAAGTTTCATTATTTCTTTTATTCTAGCAATTTTGGGTTTAGTTTATTCTTGTTTTCAAGTTTGTTGAGATGCACCATTAGATTGTTTGAGATTATTTTTGTTGTTGTGTTTATTGCTATAAACTTCCCTCTTAGAATTGATTTTGCTGTATCCTATAAGTTTTGGTATGTTGTGTGTTCATTTTTATATATCTAAAACATTTTACGGTTTCTCTTAATTTCTTTATTGACCCATTGATTGTTTAGGAGCATGTTATTTAATTTTAATGTATTTGTACAGTTTCTGAAGTTCCTCCTGTTGTTGATTTCTATTTTTTCCACCATTTTAATTCAAAAAGATCCTTGTTATGATTTTGATTTTTTTTTTGAATTTAAGACTTATTTCATGGCCTAACATATGATCTATTTTGAGGATGCTCCATGTGCAATTTAGAAAAATGTGAATTCTGCAGCTGTTGGATGCAATGCCCTATAAATATCTGTTAGGTCAATTTTGTCCAGAGTGAGTTTTACAACTGATGTTTCTTTGTTGATTTTCTATCTGGATGATCTTATTAATGTAATAAGTCTTATGGTATTATTGTATTACTCTATCTCTTCCTTCAGATCTATTTATGTTTGTGTTATTTGATTAGGTGCTTCAATGTTGGGTGAATGTATATTTATAATTGTGATATACTCTTTTATTGACCCTTTATTATTAATTGCCATGTTTGTCTATTTTTATAGTTTTTGACTTGTAGTTTACTTTATTTAGAATAAGTATATTTAATCTTGCCTTTTTTTTTTTTGGTTTTCTTTGCACAGAATATTTTTTCCCATCTGTTCACTTTCAATCTATGTGTATGCTTACAGGTGAAGTGAGTCTCTTGTAGTTGGCATATGATCATGTAATTGAATCTTGGCTTTTTTAAAAAGGCCATTTAGCCACTCTATATCTTTTAGTTGAAGAATTTAATTCATTTATATTCAAAGTAATTGTTGATAGGTAAGGACTTCATACTGACATATTGTTACTAGTTTTCTAGATGTCTTATAGATTCTTTCTTTTTCACTTACTGTCTTCCTTTGTGGCTAAGTAATTTTCTCTGTTATGTTTTGACTTTATGCTTTTTATTTTTAGTGTATCTATTAAATGTGTTTGCCTTGTGGTTACCATGAGGCTTATGAAGAACATCTTTGTTTTTTTTGTTTGTTTGTTTTGTTTTTTTTTTTTTTGAGATGGAGTCTCACTCTGTCTCCCAGGCTGGAGTGCAGTGGTGCCATCTCAGCTCACTGCAAGCTCCGCCTCCCGGGTTCACACCATTCTCCTGCCTCAGCCTTCCGAGTAGCTGGGATTACAGGCACCCGCCACCACGCCTGGCAAATTTTTTGTATTTTTTAGTAGAGACGGGGTTTCACCGTATTAGCCAGGATGGTCTCGATCTCCTGACCTTGTAATCTGCCCGCCTCGGCCTTCCAAAGTGCTGGATTACAGGCGTGAGCCACCACGCCTGGCGAAAGAACATCTTATAGTTTACAGGTGATTTAAAACTGATTAACAATTTAATTTGTTAAGAAAATTAAACAAAAATACTCTGCCTTAAACACCCTTGCTCCCTGTATTTTGAGTTTTTGATGTCTAATTTATATCTTTTTATATTTCTTATCTCTTACCAAGTTATTGTAGCTATTATTATTATTATTTTTAATCTCTCTACTAAAGATATAAGTGGTTTACCATGTTAGCTTATTCTGCATTTGGATACTTACTTTTACTTATGGGTTTTGTACCTTTGGATGCTGCTTTTGCATGACACACCAGTGTCCTTTTCTTTCAGTTCAATGAACTCCGTTTAGCATTCCTCGTATGGCAGGTCAGGTTGCAACCCATTCCCTTAAATTTTATTTGTCTGGAAATGTATTTATCTCTCCAAAGCTATTTCTGAAGTATAGCTTTGCTGCATACAGTATTCTCAGTTGAGAGGTTGCTTTTTTCCTTCAGCACTTTGAGTTTATCATGTCTCTTTTCCTCGCCTGTAGGGTTTCTGCTGAGAAGTCTGCTGCCATACATATTGGAATTCCCTTATATGTGTCACTTGCTTTTTGTCTCTTGCTGCTTTCTGAATTCTCTCTTTGTCTTTAATCTTTGAGAGTTTGATAATAATATGCCTTGATGTTATCTTATTTGGATTAAATATGACTGGTGACTTTTGATATTTCGTATCTGGATATTTTTATTTTTTTCTAGGTTTGGAAAGTTTTCTCATTTCTTTGAATAAGCTATTCAACATTTTCATTCTCTAGTGCTTTTTGAAAGACAATGACATGTAGAATTACGCTTTTTGGTGGTGTCCCATAGATCTTATACATTTTCTTCATTCTCCCTCATTCTTTTTTTCTTTTATTCTCCACTGACTGTATTTTCACAAAGTCTATGTTCAAAGTCACAAATTATTTCTTCAGTTTTATCAGTTCTGCTGTTGACTTTATTGCATTTTCATTTGGCTTATTGAACTTTAATGCTTCTGAATTTATTTTATATTTCAATCTCTCTTTTAAATTTCTCTGCTAAACTTCTGAATTGTTTTTCTGTGTGTGTGTTTTTTTTTTTTTGAAATTCACTGAGTCTCCTTAAAACAACCACTTTGAATACTTTGTCTGCCAGTGCATTCATCTGTCTGTCTTTTGTTCAGTTGCTGATTCTTTGTTTTGTCCATTTGGTTAGGCCATCTCTTCTAGGCTTTTCTGATTCCTTGCAAATATTCATCGCTGCCTATGCATTGATGAATCAGGTATGCGTTCCAGTATCTGTGGCCAAAATTTGTGACTTTTCTATTTTAGTTGGCTTGTTGACAAGTTCTGAGCTGACTGTCACATTCTATTTAGCACTTAAAGGGGCCCTAAGCCCAGGTTACATATGAATCTTGTGATGTTTCTGCTGCTAATGCAATGTATTACCAGGATGTGTTCATGGGACATCAATGGAGGGTACCTGGGCCATGTGGGAGAGCTAGCCAGGTCTTCAAGTCCAGAAGATCTGTGGACCATGCTTCCTGCAGCAAGGTGCCCCTAAACAGCCTCTCTGTTGTGGCATCTCTTCTGGCAAGTATGAAGAGTCACTGCCAAATTTTGTGCACTGTCAGCTCGTAGAGTCGTGTAAAATTTTGTGCACTGGCAGCTGCTAGACTTACCTTCTCTCTTTGTCCCTAGCTGGCCTCAGATGGTTCAGCTCTGTCAGTTTTTGCATGCTTCTCATAGTTTAATGCAAGAACCAGTCTCCAGCAGAGGGACCCAGGATGGTCAGAAAGCTAAAGCCTGCCTCCACCTCACTTTTTCTAGTGTAGAAACCGTAAGTACAAGGGAACTTTCCACATATGGTATCATAATGGCTCAGGGGAAGTGGTATCATAGTCATAGAGAATCAATCCCCCTATTGTCCAAGTACAGATTTACATGTCTTTGTAGTCCAAGGAGGTTTTACAGCTTTGCTTGTTTGTTCAGATTTCTGTAGCTTTTGTGAAGATAATTTCATGCATGAACAGTTGGAATTGAGGTTTCTGTTAGGAGATGACTGCTGGAGAGCCCCACTTGCCATCTTGCTCCATCTAAGTTGGTTCTTTTAAATGGCATTGAAGATGCAGCTCCTCTCCATCTAAAACTTATTTATGGTGATTGTTTTTTATTGTCCATCTCTTCCTATAAAAATGTAAGCTCCAGAAGGACAGAGAATTTTGTTTTTGTTAGTTGATATACTTCAATTGCCTAGAATAGTGTCTGACACATAGTAGGCACTCACTAAATAACTGTTAAATCAGAATGCTTTTGCAGAAACCCAAATCAAAGCTCATTAGCTACCACCATTTTAAACCTACTTTTCTTACTGAATTCTTCATTTTGATTAATGACAAACATATCCATTCAACTATCTAAGCTGAAATTCTCTGAGTTAATACATCCTTTAATGTAAGGTCTTATTGTTGGTCAGTAAAAACATCCTCTCGATTTACCTCAAGTATCTTTGTAACTCATATTACTCTTTCTTGTAACTCATTGCCACTGTCTTCAGGTAGGATCTCTTCATCTGACTTTGTACTATATCATACCTCTAGAGTGATCTGGAAATAATAGATGAGAGTCAGATATTTTGGCTGGGAAGTCTAGCTTTGCTTTTAATTAGCAGCGTGATTGAGTCTCTAATTTTCCTCATCTGCAAAATGGAGTGACCAATACATCTTCTTCCTCATGGAGTCATACGAGCATTAAAAAATAACTTATAAAAATGATTAGAAAAGTTATCAGGGCATAGTAAATGTTCAGTAAATATTAAATATTGTTATTTTCAGTCTTTCCTCTTTTGTTTCATGATTCCACTCTTACTAGATTTACTTTTCTAAAGCAGGTTGATCAATCTCAATCTATTAAATATACAAAAATTTCATTTTTACCATCATTTCCATATTACCTACTAAATTTTTAGCTCAACAGTATTACAAATAGGTAGTGAGGCATGTGAGTGGGTGTATGTGTGTGTGTGCTGTTATAACAAAGATAAAGCAAAAGAATAGAGTTGCATTATAATAGAAAAAAATGGATAAAGCAAAGATTAGGGAGAGTTGTAGAAAATTTCCTAGAGCATTTGATTAAAAGGTTGGTAGTTTAAATATATTGCGTAGATATAACAGACTTCTTCTAATCCTACATTTCATGGAGAACAGGAGGAAGATAAAGAAAATCACGTTTAATTCAAGTGTCTTGCTGATGTCTAGTGGTTATATGTGGTATATATGTAGGGAGAGGTGAATGTCATAGTACTTTAGAGGAGAAAAGAATCTTAGAGAATATTTAAATCAATGTTTCTTAGATTGGGTGATTTATGAAATTTAAAAGCAGCAAACAAAATTCTTGTAGTTTCTTTGGTGTTGACCTAAATAATTTTTATCTTCTAAATATTTATAAACATAAAATTAGTATAATTCTAAGCTCCAATAAAATTATACTACCAAGACAAATTAATAAAATAAAATTGTATCGAGGACCTCAGATTAATAATACTAATGTGATAAGTGACAGATTATTTTAATATGTTACATGTAGTTCTTTTGCTAAAATTCAATTTTGTCTCAAACTTGTAAAAGCTGAAAATGATCCTGAATTATTACATATTATTTTTGTCTTCGGCATATTTATATTGCCTATACTAATATATGGGAAGGCTCAATTATCTCACAATTTTATCTAGTACTCCTGTGAAATCTTATGTCTACTGCTTGTCTTGATATGCGTTATTCTTCAATTGGTGGGAAGAAATTGTTTGCATTTTATTCCATGAACTGTTTTTGCCAGACTATTTCAGTTAATGAGATACTGCTTGGCATAAGTACAGATGGAACTATGAGTTCTCAAATTCATGTTTGTTGTGGGTTATAAAGCATCTTACACATAATACAAAAATGCTGATATTCTTTTTTTAGGGGGTTTTAAAACTTTTATTATTATTTTTAATTAAACAAGAATTATATATACTTATGGGGTACAATGTGATATTTCAATATTTGTATACAATACATAATGACCAAATCAGGATAATTAGCATATCTGTGACCTCAGACATTTATTATTTCCTTGTGTTGGGGACATAAAAATCTTCTAGCAATTTGAAAATATACAAAAAATTATTGTTAATTATAATCACTGTACAGTGCTACAGAACACTAAACTTATTCTTCCTATCTACCTGTGATTTTGTTTTGGTTAACCAAGTTCTTCATATCCCCTTTCCCCCACTACTCTTTCCAGCCTCTATTAACCACTATTGTACTGTCTGCTTCTATGAGATCAACTTTTTTTTTTTTTAATTATACTTTAAGTTCTAGGGTACATGTGACAACATGTAGGTTTGTTACATATGTAGACGTGTGCCATGTTGGTGTACTGCACCCATTAACTCATCATTTACATTAGGTATATCCCTTAATGCTGTCCCTCCTCTCTCCCCCCACTCCATGACAGGCCCCAGTGTGTGATGTTCCCCACCCTGTGTCCAAGTGTTCTCATTGTTCATTTCCCACCGATGAGTGAGAACATGTGGTGTTTGGTTTTCTGTCCTTGAGATAGTTTGCTCAGAATGATGGTTTCCAGCTTCATCCATGTCCCTACAAAGGACATGAACTCATCCTTTTTTATGGCTGCATAGTATTCCATGGTGTATATGTACCACATTTTCTTAATGCAGTCTATCATTGATGGACATTTGGCTTGGTTCCAAGTCTTTGCTATTGTGAATAGTGCTGCAGTAAACATACGTGTGCATGTGTCTTTATAGCAGCATGATTCATAATCCTTTGTGTATATGCCCAGTAATGGGATGGCTGGGTCAAATGGTATTTCTAGTTCTAGATCCTTGAGGAATCGCCACACTGTCTTCCACAATGGTTGAACTAGTTTACAGTCCCAGCAACAGTGTAAAAGTGTTCCTATTTCTCCACATCCTCTCCAGCACCTGTTGTTTCCTGACCTTTTAATGATCGCCATTCTAACTGGTGTGAGATGGTATCTCATTGTGGTTTTGATTTGCATTTCTCTGATGGCCAGTGATGATGAGCATTTTTTCATGTGTCTGTTGGCTGCTTAAATGTCTTCTTTTGAGAAGTGTCTGTTCATATCTTTAGCCTACTTTTTGATAGGGTTGATTTTTTTCTTGTAAATTTGTTTAAGTTCTTTGTAGACTCTGGATATTAGCCCTTTGTCAGATGGGTAGATTGCAAAAACTTTCTCCCATTCTGTAGGTTTCCTGTTCACTCTGATGGTAGTTTCTTTTGCTGTGCAGAAGCTCTTTAGTTTAATTAGATCCCATTTGTCAATTTTGGCTTTTGTTGCCATTGCTTTTGGTGTTTTAGTCATGAAGTCCTTGCCCATGCCTATGGCCTGAATGGTATTGCCTAGGCTTTCTTCTAGGGTTTTTATGGTTTTAGGCCTAACATTTAAGTCTTTAATCCATCTTGAATTGATTTTTGTATAAGATGTAAGGAAGGGATCCAGTTTCAGCTTTCTAGATATGGCTAGCCAGTTTTCCCAGCACCATTTATTAAATAAGGAATCCTTTCCCCATATCTTGTTTTTTTTCCCAGGTTTTCAAAGATCAGATGGGTTTAGATGTGTGGTATTATTTCTGAGGGCTCTATTCTGTTCCATTGGTCTATATATCTGTTTTGGTACCAATACCATGCTGTTTTGGTTACTGAAGCCTTGTAGTATAGTCTGAAGTCAGGTAGCATGATGCCTCCAGCTTTGTTTTTTTGGCTTAGTATTGTCTTGACAATGCGGGCTCTTTTTTGGTTCCATATGAACTTTAAAGTAGTTTTTTACAATTTTGTGAAGAAAGTCATTGGTAGCTTGATGGGGATGGCATTGAATCTATAAATAACCTGGGAAGTATGGCCTTTTTCACAATATTGATTCTTCCTATCCATGAGCATGGAATGTTCTTCCATTTGTTTGTGTCCTCTTTTAGTTCATTGAGCAGTGGTTTGTAGTTCTCCTTGAAGAGGTCCTTCACATCCCTTTGTAAGTTGGATTCCTAGGTATTTTATTCTCTTTGAAGCAATTGTGAATGGGAGTTCACTCATGATTTGGCTCTCTGTTTGTCTGTTATTTGTGTATAGGAATGTTTGTGATTTTTGCACATTCATTTTGTATCCTGAGACTTTGCTGAAGTTGCTTATCAGCTTAAGGAGATTTTGGGCTGAGATGGTGGGGTTTTCTAAATATACAATCATGTCATCTGCAAACAGGGACAATTTGACTTCCTCTTTTCCTAATTGAATATACCCTTTATTTCTTTCTTTTGCCTGATTGCCCTGGCCACAACTTCCAACACTTTGTTGAATAGGAATGGTGAGAGAGGGCATCCCTGTCTTGTGTCAGTTTTCAAAGGGAATGCTTCTAGTTTTTGCCCATTAAGTATGATATTGGCTGTAGGTTTGTCATAAATAGCTCTTATTATTTTGAGATACGTCCCATCAATACCTAGTTTATTGAGAGTTTTTAACATGATGGCTGTTGAGTTTTCTCAAAAGCCTTTTCTGCATCTGTTGAGATAATCATGTGGTTTTTGTCTTTGGTTCTGTTTATATGATGGATTATGTTTATTGAATTGTGTATATTGAACCAGCCTTGCATCCCAGAGATGAAGCCAACTTTATCTTGGTGGACAAGCTTTTTGATGTGCTGCTGGATTCGGTTTGCCAGTATTTTATTGAGGATTTTTGCATCGATGTTCATCAGGGATATTGGTCTAAAATTCTCTTTTTTTGTTGTGTTTCTGCCAGGCTTTGGTATCAGGATGATGTTGGCCTCATAAAATGAATTAGGGAGGATTCCTTCTTTTTCTATTGATGGGAAGCGTTTCAGAAGGAATGGTACCAGCTCCTCTTTGTACTTCTGGTAGAATTCGGGTGTGAATCCATCTGGTCCTGGACTTTTTTTGGTTGGTAGGCTATTAATTATTGCCTCAATTTCAGAACCTGTTATTGGTCTATTCAGGGATTTACTTTCTTTCCAGTTTAGTCTTGGGAGGGTGTATGTGTCGAGGAATTTATCCATTTCTTCTAGATTTTCTAGTTTATTTGCATAGAAGTGTTTATAGTATTCTCTGATGATATTATGTATTTCTTTGGGATTGGTGGTGATATCCCCTTTTTCATTTTTTATAGCGTTATTTGATTTTTCTCTCTTTTCTTCTTTATTAGTCTTGCTAGCAGTCTATCAATTTTGTTGATCTTTTCAAAAAACTAGCTGCTGGATTCATTGATTTTTTGAAGGGTTTTCTGTGTCTCTATCCCCTTCGGTTCTGCTCTGATCTTAGTTATTTCTTGCCTTCTGCTAGCTTTTGAATGTGTTTGCTCTTGCTTCTCTAGTTCTTTTAATTGTGATGTTAGGGTGTCGGTTTTAGATCTTTCCTGCTTTCTCTTGTGGGCATTTAGTGCTATAAATTTCCCTCTACACACTGCTTTAAATGTGTCCCAGAGAGTCTGGTATGTTGTGTCTTTGTTCTCATTGGTTTCAAAGAACATCTTTATTTCTGCCTTCATTTCGTTATGTACCCAGTAGTCATTAAGGAGCAGGTTGTTCAGTTTCCATGTAGTTGAGCAGTTTTGAGCGAGTTTCTTAATCCTGAGTTCTAGTTTGATGGCACTGTGGTCTGAGAGACAGTTTGTTATAATTTCTGTTGTTTTACATTTGGTGAGGAGTGCTTTACTTCCAAGTATGTGGTCAATTTTGGAATAAGTGTGATGTGGTGCTGAGAAGAATGTATATTTTGTTAATTTGTGGTGGAGAGTTCTGTAGATGTCTATTAGGTCTGATTGGTGCAGAGCTGAGTTCAATTCCTGGATATCCTTGTTAACTTTCTGTCTCATTGATCTGTCTAATGTTGACAGTGGGGTGTTAAAGTCTCCTATTATTATTGTGTGGGAGTCTAAGTCTCTTTGTAGGTCTCTAAGGACTTGCTTTATGAATCTGGGTGCTCCTGTATTGGGAGCATATATATTTAGGATAGTTAGCTCTTCTTGTTGAATTCATCCCTTTACCATTATGAAATGGCCTTCTTTGTCTGTTTTTATCTTTGTTGGTTTAAAGTCTGTTTTATCAGAGACTAGGATTGCAACCCCTGCTTTTTTTTGTTTTCCATTTGTTTGATAGATCTTCCTCCATCCCTTTATTTTGAGCCTATGTGTGTCTCTGCACGTGAGATCAGTCTCCTGAATACAGCACACTGATGAGTCTTGAGTCTGTATCCAATTTGCCAGTCTGTGTCTTTTAATTGGAGCATTTGGCCCATTTACATTTAAGGTTAATATTATTATGTGTGAATTTGATCCTGTCATTATGATGTTAGCTGGTTGTTTTTCTTGTTAGTTGATGCAGTTTCTTCCTAGTATTGATGGTGTTTACAATTTGGCATGTTTTTGCAGTGACTGGTACCGGTTGTTCCTTTCCATGTTTAGTGCTTCCTTCATGAGCTCTTGTAAGGCAGGCCTAGTGGTGAGAAAATCTCTCAGCATTTGTTTATCTGTAAAGGATTATATTTCTCCTTCACTTATGAAGCTTAGTTTGACTGGATATGAAATTCTGGGTTGAAAATTCTTTTATTAAGAATGTTGAATATTGGCCCGCACTCTCTTCTGGCTCATAGTGTTTCCACCGAGAGATCTGCTGTTAGTCTGATGGGTTTCCCTTTGTAGATAACCCGACCTTTCTCTCTGGCTGCCCTTAACATTTTTTCCTTCATTTCTACCTTGGTGAACCTGACAATTATGTGTCTTGGTGTTGCTCTTCTCAAGGAGTATCTTTGTGGTGTTCTCTGCATTTCCTGAATTTGAATGTTGGCCTCCCTCGCTAGGTTGGGGATGTTCTCCTGGATAATATCCTGAAGTGTTTTCCAACTTGGTTCCATTCTCTCTGTCACTTTCAGGTACACCAATCAGACGTAGATTTGGTCTTTTCACGTAGTCCCATATTTCTTGGAGGCTTTGTTGGTTTCTTTTTACTCTTTTTTCTCTAAACTTCTCATCTCACTTCATTTCATTCATTTGATCTTCAATCACTGATACCCTGTCTTCCACTTGATCGAATTGGCTAATGAAGCTTGTGCATGTGTCACGCAGTTCTCATGCCATGGTTTTCAGCTCCATCAGGTCATTTAAGGTCTTCTCTGCACTGGTTATTCTAGTTAGCCATTCGTCTAATCTTTTTTCAAGGTTTTTAGCTTCTTTGTGATGGGTTCAAACGTCCTCCTTAGCTCGGAGAAGTTTGTTATTACCAATCATCTGAAACCTTCTTCTCTCAACTCGTCAAAGTCATTCTCCATCCAGCTTTGTTCCATTGCTGGCGAGGAACTGTGTTCCTTTGGAGGAGAAGGGGCACTCTGATTTTTAGAATTTTCAGCTTTTCTGCTCTGGTTTCTCCCCATCTTTGTGTTTTCTATCTACCTTTGATCTTTGATGATGGTGACATACAGATGGGGTTTTGGTGTGGATGTCCTTTCCATTAGTTTTCCTTCTAACAGTCAGGACCTTCAGCTGCAGGTCTGTTGGAGTTTGCTGGAGGTCCACTCCAGACCCTGTTCGCCTGGGTATCACCAGCAGAGGCTGCAGAACAGCAAATATCGCAGAACGGCAAATGTTGCTGCTTGATCATTCCTTTAGAAGCTTCGTCTCAGAGGGGCACCCGGCTATATGAGGTGTCAGTTGGCCCCAAGTGGGAGGTGTCTCCCAGTTAGGCTACTTGGGGGTCAGGGACACACTTGAAGAGGCAGTCTGTCCGTTCTCAGATCTCAAACTCTGTGCTGGGAGAAGCACTACTCTCTTCAAAGCTGTCAGACAGGGACGTTTAAGTCTGCAAAAGTTTCTGCTGCCTTTTGTTCAGCTATGCCCTGCCCCCAGAGGTGGAGTCTACAGAAGCAGGCAGGCCTCCTTGAGCTGTGGTGGGCTCCACCCAGTTCGAGCTTCCTGGCTGGTTTGTTTACCTACTCAAGCCTCAGCAAGGGCAGACGCCCCTCCCCCAGCCTCGCTGCTGTCTTGCAGTTCGATCTCAGACTGCTGTGCTAGCAGTGAGCGAGGGTCTGTGGGCATGCGACCCGCTGAGCCAGGCACTGGATGTAATCTCCTGGTGTGCAGTTTGCTAAGGCCATTGTAAAAGCGCAGTATTAGGGTGGGAGTGTCCTGATTTTCCAGGTACCATCTGTCATGGCTTCCCTTTGCTAGGAGAGGGAATTCCCCAACCTCTTGTGCTTCCCATGTGAGGCGATGCCCTACCCTGCTCCGTGGGCTGCACCCACTGTCTGACAAGCCCCAGTGAGATGGAACTGGTACCTCAGTTGGAAATGCAGAAATCACTGGTCTTCTGTGTTGCTCATGCTGGGAGCTGCAGACTGGAGCTGTTCCTATTCGGCCATCTTGGAACCCGAAAAATGCTGATATTCTTAAAAGAATAAAACTCTGAGGTAGGAATTGTAACTCAGGAGGAATATGTCCACTGATTACTCTGAGACTTTAGTTTTACAAGCACTGTTTACTCTAACTTCTTTATATTTTAAATTAGAAAACTGAAACCAGATAAATGAGCTTATATACTTAGGTATCAAATTTAATGCCGATGCTCAGAGTAAGACCAAGGTCTTTATTCTTTCAGGAGATTGTGTTTTCACTAAATCACTTTGTTTTAGACAGAGAAGGAAAGAGAGGAGGAGCTAAATGGTTTTCTCTGCTTTTGCATCAGATTTTAGGTAAGATAATAGCATTTTATCTAGCACTTTTAAAATCACGACTTTGTTAAAAGTGGAGTATTATTTTTAGTCATTTCTGAAACAGCAAGAACAAACTGAATTTATCTATCTATCTGCATTGTATCATCCATCTATAATTGTTAATGTAGGTAATTTGGATCAGTAAATGAGCTGAAAACAGATTTTAGGGTATTTAATATTATGAATAATTATCCTGATTATTTTTCTCTAACCCCTCATCTAAAAGATATCTTTACCTTGTTCCTGAGTGGTAGGAAATCATATAGTCTTTTATTATTAAGTATGATGTTAGTTCTAGGTTTTTCCCAGGTGCTTCGTTAGAAGTTCATCAATTTTATTTTTCTTCTGAAAGGACTAGTTTTTGGTTTCATTGATTTTCTCTGTTATTTTTCTGTTTTCTCTTTATTTGATTCACACTGGTCTTTTTACTTTACATTGTTTTGGATTTGTTTTGCTGTTTATTTTCTGATGTTTATTTCTTATTAAATCTCTTTTAAAAATTGTTGACTCTTTAAATAAATGTTATGTACTGTATTTTGGAGTTTATAACATAAGTAAAATTAGAAGATAGAATAACAAAACACAAAAGCCAAGGTGAGAGAAATGGAAGCATACTATTTCAAGATTCTTATTTTATATATATGGCAATTTAATATCACTTGAAAGCCATATTTTGTTTTGTTTAATTTTGATTGCCACTATAGTATACACTAAACACACACACAAATATTCACACTCACTCTCAAAAAATAAAAAACGACTATAGAGAAATGAGAACAAAAAAGGAAAAAGAGTAGACATATCAGGTGGCAGATTTAAACCTAACCATTATCAATAATTACATTAAAGGAAAATGATCTACATACTTCAGTTAAATATAAGAGATTGCCAAATAGGATATAAAAGCAATATTTATCAAAATGCCGCCTATTATAAACACACTTTAACCAGTTAAATAACCAGTTACATAACAAAAGTAACCAGTTATATAATGAAACATATAAGTTAAAAGCAAAGGATTGGAAGACATATGTACCAAGCTGGAGTGCCTGTAATAACATCAGGCAAAGTATAATAGATACCACAGCACAAAGAATAGAGCAGGAATAAAGAGTATTATTTCAACATGGCAAATAGGTCAATTAATCAAAAAGAAATAATACTTCCAAATATTTATGCTCCTAAAAAGAGAAACTTAAGATACCTGAGGAAAAATGAGAAATGAGACCACCTACAATTACAGAAGAATTCAGCTTCCCTGTTTTATTATTAGTGAAACAGATAGACAGAAAATCATTCAGATCATAGAGAATTTAACCAACTCTATCAAAAATCTTATGTACTTAATCTCACCTAGTGTAGTTTTTATCTCAAACATTGTGTTTGAAACTTTTGAAGGGTAATTTTGATATTTATCTTCCATCTCTCTACTTAATATGCTCATTTCCACTCTGTTTTATTGTGCATATGGTTTATAGTTACAGTGATTACTTTAATGATCTTGTCTACAGTGTTTTATCTGTAAAATATATAGTCTCAATTGATTAATTGATTTTACTTCTCATTACGGGTTGTATTTTTCAGCTTGATTGTTTGCCTGGTACATTTTGATGGGTTATTAGATATTATGAATTTACCTTTTCTGTGCTGCATATTTTTTATTTCTGAAAGTATTCTTGGGATTTGTTCAGTGACATAGGTAAGTCACTTTGAAACAGTTGGGTCTTTTGGATATTGCTTTGTTTTTGGAAGAAGAGTAGTCAAGGGCTAATTTTATATGATCACTGAGGAAACTGAGGTTTGAAATGTTCCCAACACATAGAAATAATTAATACTTCAGGTGATTAATACACTAAATACCTTGACTTGATCATTATTCATTCTATGCATGTAACAAAATATCCCATGTACCCAATAAATATGTACAAATATTATATACCAATAAAATATAATGGGTTTTATATGTTAAAAACTTTATACAAATTATTATTTTTATATATAGAAAGATATCTTTTTTTTTCTTTATGTTGGTGCCAAAATTGATCCAGAGTGATATATATAGTCTTATTTTTTTCATTTTGACTTCAAGAATTAATGCAACTAAACCTCAAACATGTGAAGAGTCAGATGAAAATCATTGACCTCTGTGTGGGACAAAACAGCTGTGGGACATCATGAGAGTAGAATTTTGCTGTGTAAAGGAAGAAATGTTTTAATAGTTGGAACTGACCAAAAACGGGATGAGTTACTCACTATAGAAAATGTTCGATGAAAGCATATGAAGATCTATCATACTAATAAAGATTCCTTGATTTTGAGGAAATCGTGTGTCCCACAGATTCTTACCAGCTCAATTACTCCTAGATGTCAAAGGAAGGTTAGAGTTTCCTTAACCCTAACTAAAGATTTACTGATCATTTTAAAGTGCCACATGCTTCAAGTTTCATCTAGAAAAGTAGCACAAAAATCCATAGGCTCAAAGGTGGCAGCGTATGTCTGGCTTAAGTATTTAAAGTTAAAATGCTGAAGATTTGCAATTCTATTTCCTTTATAGACCATTGATAAAATGATTTTCCTATTTTTACAAATGTTCAAAAATAGATTTATCAAAAACCATCACAAAATTCTTTTAATACATATGAAATCTTTTTCAATTCAAATGCACTGTGTTTTAGGAGCTTACAATACAAATTTCTTAGTTAATTCATCAGAATACTGGTTGAGCACCTTATCATTTGCAAGTACAATGATAAGCACATGGGCTGTGTCTTCAAGATGCTCACTGGGAAGTTTTACATCTAAATGAGTAATCATCATGCTGTTTGGTGATTTAAGAAGAGAGGAGTTAACTGTCTACAAAGGACCTCCCAGAGGATATGGTAATTTACATGGTCGTTGAAGAATGAGAAATCACCCTGAAGAACTAATATGGATAAGACCATTTCAGCTGGGAAGAACAACATGTTCAAAATAACTAATTTGCATGTTTTGAGAACTGTATGCAATATGATAATGTTGCAGTAAAAATGAGAAAGGGAAACAGTGGAGATGAGGCTGATAGGGCTAGATTATAAAGAGTTTTCTGTGCCATTTTAGTAAAATTAAACTTTATTTTCTAACACAATGGTAAGCCAATGAATTATTTAATTTTACTTTATTACCAAGGTTGTAACAATCAAAACACAAGAAGGTTGGGAAGTCAGGTAACAATAAAGTAGTTCTGAGAAAAAGCACAGATACTGCTCAGAACAAGGAAAGAACAGTAACTTAATAAAAGGAGGAAGGTGGGTTCCATGTTTTGAGGTCAGAGAATATAATTTGCCTATTATGACTAAAATTTTGACTACCCTGGCTAGCATCAAAATAGCACATAAAGCATTGCCTTAATTACCCTCAGGTTGAACTACAGACAATTTAGTTAAGGAAAGGGGGAATATGGCATGCTTTTGATTTTAGGAATTTATAGTCTAGAGGGTCAGCTTACTATTTTTTTCAATTTATATTTTCTGATAGATTACCACCAAAATCATAGAATTTTAAAATCAGTTTAAACTTCATAGATATTATACAAAAATCTGGAAAAGACAGGCAATAGGCAATTAGAATGGGCTATATTCTGGGGGTATTTTATATGTCTTTTTATGTGTTTTACTATGCATCACATGAACTGTTACTCCAACAAAAAACAAGATCTGAAATTAATGATAATTATGATAGTATAAATAAAACAGAATATTTTATAAAAATTAATATATTACAGAAATAGTACACTAGAAATGAGTTTGTTTTCTTAGTCTAAAAATTTGTTGCATTCAGTAATTAAAAGTTTAAAAAAGTATAGTATAATTATTAGTGGGACAAGAAGTTCTTTAATATTGTAATTTAAAGATGGATTTAATGAAATAAAATAGGTATAAAGTTGCGATCATGCTTTTGACTATACACAGTTTATCAAAAGTGAAAACTCCCTTACTATGAACCATTTGAAATTATACTTTCATCACTTCTGGGAGATGTGCTTTTATTACTAGCAGCAGAGAATAAAATGGAAAACTAATTTAGGTGAAAATTATTTTCACAGTAACTCCATTTTAACCAGATAAAAATATCTTTTATAAAGAAAAACTAACATTAATAAATTATGTTATTCTTAATTGCAAAATGTCAAAGAAATAAAAAATATTTTTGTGCCATTTTTTATAGAAAAAGTTTTTTTTTATTTGATTTGGGAGAACCAACCGTGGATAATTTTATTTTATTTTATTTTATTTTTTATTATACTTTAAGTTTTAGGGTACATGTGCACATTGTGCAGGTTAGTCACATATGTATACATGTGCCATGCTGGTGTGCTGCACCCACTAACTCGTCATCTAGCATTAGGTATATCTCCCAATGCTATCCCTCTCCCCTCCCCCGACCCCACAACAGTCCCCAGAGTGTGATATTCCCCTCCCTGTGTCCATGTGATCTCATTGTTCAATTCCCACCTATGAGTGAGAATATGTGGTGTTTGGTTTTTTGTTCTTGCGATAGTTTACTGAGAATGATGATTTCCAATTTCATCCACGTCCCTACAAAGGACATGAACTCGTCATTTTTTATGGCTGCATAGTATTCCATGGTGTATATGTGCCACATTTTCTTAATCCAGTCTGTCATTGTTGGACATTTGGGTTGGTTCCAAGTCTTTGCTATTGTGAATAATGCTGCAATAAACATACGTGTGCATGTGTGTTTATAGCAGCATGATTCATAAACAATGATGCCAATCACAAAACGGTGAACTAGAGACGGTATATTGAAGGGGTGGCCTGCCCCTCCACACCTGTGGGCGTTTCTTGTCAGGTGGAACGAGAGACTTGAGAAAAGAAAAAGACATAGAGACAAAGTATAGAGAAAGAGAAGTGGGCCCAGGGGACCGGTGCTCAGCATACAGAGGACCCACGCTGGCACTGGTCTCTGAGTTCCCTCAGTATTTATTCATCATTATCTCTACCATCTCGGAGAGGGGGATGTGGCAGGACAACTGGGTAATAGTGGAGAGAGGGTCAGCAGGGAAACGTGAACAAATGTCTCTGCATCATAAACAAGGTAAAGAAAAAGGTGCTGTGCTTTTGATGTGCACATACTTAAACATCTCAGTATTGCCACCAGCATGTCTCACCTGCAGCCCTAAGGTGGTTTTCTCCTATCTCAGTAGGTGGAATATACAATCGGGTTTTACACCGAGACATTCCATTGCCCAGGGACGAGCAGGAGACAGATGCCTTCCTCTTATCTCAACTGCAAAGAAGTCTTCCTCTTTTACTAATCCTCCTCAGCACAGACCCTTTACGGTTGTCGGTTGTCGGGCTGGGGGACGGTCAGGTCTTTCCCTTCCCAGGAGGCCATATTTCAGACTATCACATGGGGAGAAACCTTGGACAATACCTGGCTTTCCTAGGCAGAGGTCCCTGCGGCCTTCTGTAGTGTTTTGTTTCCCTGGGTACTTGAGAGTAGGAAGTGGTGATGACTTTTAACAAGCATGCTGCCTTCAAGCATTTGTTTAACAAAGCACATCCTGCATAGCCCTAAAACTTAATCCATTAAACCTTGAGTCGACACAGCATATGTTTCTGCGAGCACAGGGTTGGGGGTAAGGTTACAGATTAACAGCCTCTCAAGCCAAAAGAATTTTTCTTAGTACAGAACAAAATGGAGTCCCTTATGTCTACTTCTTTCTACAAAGACACAGTAACAGTCTGATCTCTCTTTCTTTTCCCCACATATATACTAGACATTTATAGCCTTACAATTTTGTTCTTCTGGCAACAAGTATCCAAGGATATTCCTTCCCTACTAGCCTAAGCTTCTGTGCCAGTACTGGCACAGTTTGGCTCAAGATCCATTTCTCCCCATTCCACTGCTCTGCTTTATGTGCCTGGGAGGCTAATCCCTGCAGGCTGTCAAGTCTTCTTATTAAGATTTCTTTGTATCTCAAGTTTCCTTATTGAGAGATCTGGTAGGGGTCTATTCAGTAAGAGTCATTGGATAGAGATTGGAAGGCAGCAGGAAGAGAGAAGAAAGGGAAGAGAAGTTTCAGGTGTTCCGTTTGTGTCTGGAGCCTGAATTGTTCCGGCTCCTCTTAGATAGTATTATTGAAAGAAATGGCAAAAAATGCAATAACTTTTGCACCAACCTAATAGTTACGTAATTCCACCTTCTACCAAGTGACAGCAGCCCCTGGGCTCTTCCCACACTGCCTCACCCATTTCTCTCTTCCACCCAGGATTTAGTAATGGCTCCCTGCTCTTGATAATCTCTGACTTTCTTCCCTGTTCCCTTCTATAATCTGTGTAATAATTTCTGTTATAAATTGAAATATTTTCTTAGATTTCAGTTGAATCAGATATTCAGTTGTCTCGTAAATTGGTTTTTTCTTCCCCAAACTACATAATGAATGTGATAGTTTATTTTATGTCACTTGACTGGGCTAAGGAACATCCAGATATCCAATAAAACATTATTTCTGGATGTGTCTGTGAGAATGTTTCTGGAAGAGATTAGCATTTGAATTAGTAGACTGAATATAGATAATAGCTTTCATTATCTAACCTGCTGAGGGCTCAAATGGAACAAAAACATACAGGAAGAGCAAATTTGCTCTCTCTTCTTGAGTGGGATATCCATCTTTTTCGGCCCTTGGACATCAGCGCCCTTGATTAACAGGACTTTGAATTCAGACTGGGACTTACACTGTTAGCTCCCCTGGTGCTCAGGCCTTCAGACTGGGACTGAATTACACTACTGACTTTACTGGTTCTCCAGCTTGCACAGCAAATCATGGGATTTTTTTGGCCAGGATAATTGCATGAGCTAATTTTCATAACCTCTCTTTCAAGTGCTGCATAACAATATTTCAGTCAATGAAAGGCTGCATATATGACAATGGTCTCATAAGAATATAATGAAGCTGAAAAATTCCTATTGACTAATGATGTTGTAGCCATCAGAACATTGTAGTGCAATGGATTGCTCATTTGTTTGTGGTGGTGCTGAGGTAAACAAACCCGCTGTGTTGCCAGCGGAATAAAAGTATAGCACATACAATTACATACAGTACATCATACTTGATAATGACAATAAATGACAATGTAACTGGTCTGCTATATATTTACTGTACTATACTTTTTTAAAAATTTGAATCCTTGATTACTGAAGCACCATTTATATATACCTCATCCAATGAATTTAAAATTTCTGCAAAATCAGAAACATTAATGTTAAATTTCATTCTATATGTTTTGATTCTTACTAGAACCTTTTTAAACTGACACATCATCATTAAAGCATGTTGGAGTGTACTATATGATCAAAAGTTCAAAAATCTCTCAGTACATGTTTCTACAGTAGAAGACAAATTAAGAGCATAAATTTTGGTGTAAAATTGCAGGTGGTCTTTTCCAAAGATGAAAACTCTATACATTTGCCTGTAATGTCCTCTATGAATGTTTTACTTTGTATCAGGATAATTCTATTTATTCTCTTTATTTACATTTAAAAAAATTTTTTTCCATAGGTTTTTGGGGAAACAGGTGGTATTTGGTTACATGAGTAAGTTCTTTAGTGGTGATTTGTGAGATTTTGGTGCACCCATCACCTAAGCAGTATACACTGAATCCAGTTTGTAGCCTTTTATCCCTCACCCCCCTCCCATCCTTTCCTCTGAGTTCTCAAAGTTTATCTTATCATTCTTATGCTTTTGCATTCTCATAGCTTAGCTCCCACTTATGAGTGAGAACATGTGATGTTTGGTTTTCCATTTCTGAGTTACTTCACTTAGAATAATAGTCTCCAATTCCATCAAGGTTACGGTGAATGCCATTAATTTGTTCCTTTTTATGCCTGAGTAGTATTCCATCATATACATATACATATATATATATATACGTATATATATACATATATATACATATATATATACATATATATACGTATATATATATACACATATATATACATATATATATACATATATATATACATATATATATATATGTATATATAATCTCCCACAATTTCTTTATCCACTCATTGATAGATGGGCATTTGGGCTGCTTCTATAGTTTTGCAATTATGAATTGTGCTGCTATAAATGTGTGTGCAAGTATCTTTTTTTGTGTAACAACTTCTTTTCCTCTGGGTAGATACCCAGTAGTGGGATTGCTGGATCAAATGGTAGTTCTACTTTTAGTTCTTTTAGGAATATCCACACTGTTTTCCATAGTGGTTGTACTAGTTTAGATTCCCGCCAGCAGTGCAGAGGTGTTCCCTTTTCACTGCATCCACGCCAACATCTATTATTTTTAAATTTTTTATTATGGGTATTTTTGCAGGAGTAAGGTGGTATCACATTGTGGTTTTGATTTTAATTTCTCTGATCATTAGTGATGTTGAGCAGTTTTTCATATGTTTCTTGGCCATTTGTAAATAAAATACTTAGGAATATACCTAACCAAGGAGGTGAAAGACCTCTACAAGGAAAACTATAAAACACTGCTGAGTGAAATCGTAGATGACACAAACAAATAGAAACACATCCCATGCTCATGGATGCGTAGAATCAATATTGTGAAAATGACCATACTGCCAAAAATAATCTATAAATTCAATGCAATTTCCATCAAAATGCCACCATCATTCACAGAACTAGAAAAAACAATTCTAAAATTCATATGGAACCAAAAAAGAGCCTGCATAGCCAAAAGCAAGACCAAGCAAAAAGAACAAATCTGGAGGCATCACATTACCCAACTTCAAACTATACTACAAGGCCAGAGTCACAAAAACAGCAAGGTACTGGTATAAAAATAGGCACATAGACCAATGGAACAGAGAACACAGAAATAAACCCAAATAATTACAGCCAACTGATCTTCAACAAAGCAAACCAAAACATAAAGTGGGGAAAGGACACCCTATTCAGCAAATGGTGCTGGTATAATTGGCAAGCCACATGTAGGAGAATGAAACTGGATCCTCATCTCTCACCTTATACAAAAATCAACTCAAAATGGGTCAAGGACTTAAAATATAAGACCTGAAACTATAAAAATTCTGGAAGATAACATCGGACAAACCCTTCTAGACATTGGCTTAGGCAAAGACTTCATGTCCAAGAACCCAAAAGGAATTGCAACAAAAAAAAGGATAAATAGGTGGGACTTAATTAAATGAAAGAGCTTCTGTACAGCAAAAGCAACAATCAGCAATGTAAACAGACAGCCCACAGAGTGGGAGAAAATCTTGACTATCTATACATCCGATAAAGGACTAATATCTAGAATCTACAAGGAACTCAAATGAGGAAGAAAAAACAAACAATCCCATCAAAAATTGGGCTAAGGACATGAATGGACAATTACTATACCATACTTTTAATTGTTATTTTAGTATATAATCCTTCTGCTTATTAAAAATAGTTATTTGTAAAACAGCCTCAGGCAGGTCCTTCAGGAGGTATTCCAGAAGAAGGCATTATTATCATAAGAGATATTATGTGTTATTGCCCCCAAAGAGTTCCAGTGGGACAAAATGTGAAAGTGGAAGACAGTGATATTGATTATTCTCACTCTGTGTAGGCCTAGGCTGATGTGGGTATTTGTGTGGTAGTTTTTAAACAAAAAGTTTCAAAAGTAAAATAAAAATACTTAAAAATAGACGAAAACTTATAGAATAAGGATGTAAAGAAGGAAAACTTTTTTTACAGCTATACCAATATGTTTGTGATTTAAGTGTTATTTTAAGAGTCAAAACTTAAAATATTAAAAGGCTTATAAATTTAAAAAGTAACTATAATAGGTTAATTTATTAATGAATAAAAAATACTTTTTAAAATATAGTATATCCTAAGGATATAGTGTTTTTAAAGTCTACAGCAGTGTATAGTAATATCCTAAGCCTTCACTTCATTCACTCACCTCTCACTGACTCACTCATAGCAATTTCTAGTCCTGCAATCTCTGTTCATGGCAAGCATCTTATACAGGTGTACAATGAAAAAATATTCTATGCTGTATATTTACTGTACCTTTTTAGTTTAGATATGTTTAGACATACAAATACTATGGTGTTACAATTACCTACAGTATTCATGCTGTACACATCTGTAGTCTTGGAGCAATAGGCTGTGCCATATAGTCTAGGTGTGTAGTAGACAAAACCATCTAGGTTTTTGGAAGTGTACTCTGTGATGTTCACACAACAATGAAATTGCCTGACAATGCATTTCTCAGAAAATATTGTTGTTAAGCAACATATATATATATAGATAGATATATGAATATGTATACATATATGAATTCAAATAGTATATAAATATATGTTACTTAACATGTAATATATTTAAATATATTCAAATAGTGTATATATATGTTAATAGTTCTATTTCTCTGAGGAAACTTAATACAATGAAGTAAAAGCAAGATATGATGTCATTGGAATGGAAAGAGACCATGTCAGTATGTGAGATGAATAGAATTATGATAAGATGGAATTTAAATATTTGAACATTATGTAGCGTCTAACATAGGAATCGTCTTGCCCTGCCAGAAGGAGGTTATAGGTGACCAGAGAACTCTCTTTCATCTCCAGTGACGATGGTTCCCAAGCTTCCATGATAAGTGCTAGTCTCAGACTGGGAGTGGGAGGTCTGTGAACATTTTATCAGGGCAGAAACCATCTCTTTTTTGATAACTCCCATTGGTGATAGGAAACTTTAATACCATTACAGCTGAGGGAGACTTCTGTTCATCCGTGGGATAAATGTTAGCTTTAATAATCTGTCTTGAACAGTGTTACAGAGGCCAAAGGAGGGCAGCATATGCCCAAAGCCAAGCTGAGATTAGCACTGTGATTCTACTGAAAGAATGCTGGAGACCAAGTCCCAAAAGGAGATCATGACTGATGTTAAACGAGAACAAATTACTACTATTTCCATATATAAGGCCTGTCTCTGAGACTAAAAAAAAAAAAGGAAAAGAAAGCAATTCAGGCTACTTTTACTACAACTAAAGTTGATGATGGTGTTTATTTGTTTGATAATTATGAAAATATGGTTATATTCCATAGAGGTGCTAGGTAAACAAAATGAGAAGAGAATAGTGTAAGAATAAAAGCAAATGCAAACCAGTTCAGCAGTTTTATATTTTCCTCTGCCTGTGGCTTTTCCACTAAATAAGAAAAACTGAGAGAAGCGAGACATATGTCTAGTGAAACTTTCCATCTTTTAGAGAGAGCCCATATTGTATGGATAGAATTTGTAGTGCTCTTCAATTTCTAAATGTCACGAAGGCAAAATGAGAGAAAAGTGAACAGAATTTTGACAGTGAGTGGGAAGAATTCAGATTTAGGCATTATCAGGCATCATGTAAGTATCACATTTTCATCACATGAGAAAACTTGAACAATTCAGAAAAAAATCATATAGTCTGAAAAAGTAGATGTCTAATGAACATCTTATAACTCTATTGATATACTTGTAAAATAAAGCTGAGAATACATGTAGTATGAGCCTCAGAATAATAATACAGATAGAACAGAGAAAGCAGAACAAGATATATTTGGTTGAAACTTTTTTTTTTTTTTGAGATGGAGTCTCGCTCTGTTGCCCAGGCTGGAGTGCAGTGGTGCTATCCTGGCTCACTGGAACTCTGCCTCCTGGGTTCAAGCGATTGTCCTGCCTCAGCCTCCTGAGTAGCTGGGACTACAGGTGCCACCTCCTGCCCGGCTAATTTTTGGTATTTTTAGTAGAGACACGATTTCACCATGTTAGCTAGGATGGTCTCGATCTCCTGACCTCGTGATCCGCCTGCCTCAAGTTTGAAACTTTTAATAAAACATATTTTTGTAATTTTCAGATTCATTTTGTGGTAATATTTTAAATACCAAATCATCTGATTTATTCTACTACTTTGATTTTGTCTGGGTAGAAAGTCTTTGGATGTTCATTAGCCATTCTTTCTAGTGCATTGATTTGCAATATTCTTCCTATTGTCATTGCTTTTATTTACAAAATAGCATATTCTCTTATTATATCATAACCTTGTGTTTTGAGGCATCTCAGATAATATATCATACTGTCTTATATGCTATTGTACAATACCACAGGGTGAATACATTAAATAAATATATAAAGCTAAAATATTGCTATGATTGATTTAAAATACTTTAAAAAGCTTTGGTTCTAAAAGCTTTAGTATATGGTTATGTAACATCAAAACATAAATATTTTATTGATTCCAAATAGACAAAACTAGAATTTCACAGTTGCCTACAACTTTAAGGTACATTTTAATCCACTCACTGAATTACCCTTGTAGGCATATGAGCTATGGTTTGTAGTTTGTAGGGTTTCAATTATGGTGAAGGTAATTACATTGCTGAAATAAACTCTCATTCTCTGGATAATTACATCTGGAATAAAAAGAAAATATCAAAAACTTGGGTTCCCCTAAAGAAAAATATCAAAACCTTGGGTTCCCCTGGAGATCAACTTTTCTTAGTATTTTGTTATTCTGGCCTCATGATGGCACCAAAGGGCAGGAAATAATTCTTTTTTGAATTCCAGTTTACTTCCCAAAGTGCAACAAAAATAAATACAATAAGCAAAAAGCAGCTGAATTAGAAAATCTTTCAAATAAGGAAGTTTGGGGTGGGGGGAGTTGGTCCACTTTTGGGGATGCCCTCCCTGGTATGGATTATTACCATTCTACTTTTCTATACACAAGACACTTGCTCTAGCCTTTTTCTCAAATTATTTAGTCACCTCCCCAGTATCCTTTCTACTAAATTATGTCCTGTGTTGCAGAAAGGAAAAGGTGCTGATAAAAAATACTTTAAAAATAGTTTAATCTAATCATAACCATGAACTTGTGTTTTAATGGCTTTGAAAGACACAGGATTAGCAGATGTTTAATAACAAGACACTCATAAAAGGAAATAAGTAAAATATAGAAACAAAAGTTTTGTGAGGTGATACCTCACTCATTTTCTAATTTATTATAGAGTAGGAATTTAGAATATAATTTGGCACCATAATAAATCTTACTTAATATTAATGGCAGCGATCTCAGCTGTTGTCTTGTATTTTTCATTGGTAGACAAGACATAGTTAATGTGTGAGTTCAAATGAATATCCCTCTATGTATGAACCTCAATATATCAAACGTCTGTACTAAGTTTCTGTTATACATTGCGAGAGAATCAAATAGATACTACATGTGTTCCTTTTTTCTTCAAAGGTGCTTGTAACCTAGTTTTAGTGAGAAAAGGTAAGTGCTTCTAAAAATAATTAACAATAAGTCAGTAACAATCTGAAGGCCTTAAATGTTAGTACATAAAATAGTACAAGATGGCTTTTGACCAAGAAAAAATCTTGAAATGCTGTATGATGGCCTTTTGGCCTCCTAAATGTAAAACAAAAAGACATTTTTAAGATAAGTAAATTATGTTTGGCTACCCAGCTTTTATAACCTGCACTTGATTTCATCAATCTATGTAATATAAAAATTGCTACGTTTATTGTTTCTTCAGTTTTCATAATCCTTTGGGTTGGTGCAAAGATCACCAAAATAATTTATAACACACCTTCTCCTCTGTTCTTTCTAGCTGGGACCATCTCATAATGTTTGTGTACATTCCTGTTGTGTTCTACCTCCCATCCACGGTGTCTCTCTACTGCCTATAACCAGCCTACATAAGGTAAGGCCTTTATCTGCTTCTCCAATGACCCAGGTGAGCTTACTCAAGTAATATTCTCTGTCTTTATGAAATGGGCGTTGTTCTTCCCTTTTGTGCTCTTGCATCACTACAGTAAAAAGATAATCCATTACTAAAACTTGTAAACAACAGAATGGTTCTTTGCTGTTGGCTTCTTATTAAATATTGGGTTTGTCAATTTATATATTCTCTCTCCCTTATGATGTTTCAGATACTTGAGGTTAGGCAAGAGGTTACAGTTGCCTACAATTTTAAGGTACACTTTATTCTACTCAATGAACTACCTAGGCAGACATATGAACTATGATTTGTAGGCTGAGAACTAAAACCTCCACCTGATTCCCAACCCCTGAAGTTGAGTCATAGTTGAGGTTTGTCCCTCAACTAACTTTTCTCTTTAAAGGAAATTCCTTCTTAATTGAGTACAGTGCCTGGGTGGCTAAAAGATGGGCTTTGCGCCTCAATAGCTTGAATATTTATTTTTGGGGGGTTGTATTGGTTAGCCTTTAAATGACCATATCCATGAGGCTTATTGGTCTTCTCTTTAAAAAGCAATTATTAGTGGAACCAGCTTGCCAGACAACCAGAAATGCCTAGATAGATGGACAGATGGAGAGAGAGAGAGAGAGAAAGAGAGTAGAGTGATTGATTGATTCTTAGAGAGCTCACATAGCCTAGACTCTCACTCTGAGTTTTTGTTTCATTGGAAATAATCTATAGTTTCAGATGATAGCAAAGTAACACAACAAAGAGAAAGTTTACAAACAGAGATAAAAATGATATTCCTCTTTTAAGTTCACTGTTATTTTAATAAGAAATGTTTAAAAGAAAAGTCTGAAGCCTTGTTTGCAGTGGACTTTTCCCGCTGGCTTTTGGTACAGGCACTGAGCTATGCTCTTGCCATCTATTCATTTCATTACATGGTTTTAACAAATATATTTCAAATTCAAAGCCCTCTTTTAGGAGATGTTGGAGACACAATTCATGAATTAACAGTGATAGAAGTGTGATTGCATTTGACTGAACTGCAGAGCAAGCAATGCATTTAACACTAGACATTAAAAAGGCAGATGGAAAGAAGGCGGAGTATCTGTTAGTCTAGAATCCTTGGAAATTTTCCAAGGATTCACCCAGAACAGAGACCAGGACTTTGAATGACCTTTTTCTGCTCATCTGCTTTAAATCATTTCCATTGTCTTCAGCACACTTCTAATAATGACACTGATTCAAGAAATTTCTAAACCTATAAAAGGCTAATGTAGATAAGATATGAGTCCTGTAATTTTATTATAATTACTTTTATCTGTATCAGCTTCTGGAAATGGAAAGTTTTGCCTGTATTTCATTAAAATTAAGTTACATGATTTAAAAAATTGATGATAGGTATGGTTCTTAAAATTCACTTGAGTAGGTTTTCATCCATTGTGGGCAAAATCATAACATAGATTTTGAAATTTGAAGATGTAATGCTTTAATATTATTAGTCAAATTGGTGCCCATCTCTAGAGGAAGAAACCACGGAAGAGACCAAAGAAGAAAGAAGTTAACCACTTACACCTGTTTGAAGTCTGATGCTAGACTAAAATCTAGGACTTCCAGACTATTTTTGAGCATTTTTTGTTTAAGTTTCGTTTTTGTCTACATTTTTTTCCTTAGAAAAGTAAAGTCAACATATGTTTGCTAGATAAAGAGAAGGGAATCCTAAGTTCAGAGACATAAAGTCTAATTTTGTGTGACACAAAGTATATGAATTATTTTTTCTTCTTAAATTTATCTTCTTCAAAGATGTAAAGTGTTAAGATATTCTGGGTTTCTTATTATTTAGCAGTCTTTATTATTATCTGTTACAAAAGTGAAAAAATAGCATAATTTTAATGAATCTATAGTAAATAATAAATCTATAATAATAAATCTATAATTATTAATAATTTATTGATGTATTTTAATTAAAAACCAGAATAAATATTGTTTTACTTCAATTCTCCAGGATATTTATGTAAGCAAAGTAAGTTTATATAAAAATGCACATATATGCATATGTGTATGTGTATATATATATATATATATATATACAGTGCACACAAAAATACATATTTACATATGCATCTACTATTACTATATATATAACTTCTATTATTAATCTAATATTCATAAAGTAGTTACAATGCTAATATTTCTAAGTTCCTCAGAAGAATATCTGGCATACAATAAGCATTACATGTTTCCATTTAGCTATGATGATGTAGTCGATAATCTAACTAAATTTTAGATCCATAAAGAAAAGTAAAAAACATAGTTTTATTTTACTTTAAAAATAAAAATTTGTGTACAATACAAAAGGATAAAAATCTCTATTATGGCTTCAACATTTCTGAAAGCATTATATCTCTACCAGTCAGTAAATAATAAGTGCTAAATGAGTGGTGTGGAAAATAAGTCTTGTGGAAGTTTAAAAGAAGGAAAGATTGCTTCCAGATGAAACAGTCAGGGAACGCTTTACAAGAGTCAGGATTTAAGCTGTATTTTGAAAAATGGGCAGGATTTAGATTTGGAGAAGCAGAGTAGGGAGGACTGTGTTGAGAGGTTTTATAATATGAGTAAAATGTAAAAGCAGAGCTAAGTTTTCAGTTTTCTCTGCCTTGGGTTTGATGAAATAAGATTAATATATTTAAGTATGAAGTCAAGAGGGAAATGTCCTTTCTCTCTTTCATTGACTTTTGAACTCTCTTCCACTATCACTATAATTTTTTAAAAATAAGTGTCCCTGGACAATATCTTTTCTATTATATTTTATTGGATAATGATATAATCACATCTGTTGCTTGGAAAATAAAATATTTCCATAATTATGATACTATGTTATATTTACAATGTGAAATAAAAGCAAGTGAGTGTGTGTTGTGTTGTGTTGGTGTGGTATGGTGTGTGGTGTGTGTCATTCTATGAAAACTGGGTTTCTCTAATTCATAAAGAAACCAGACAGCTATATTTCTTTTTTTCTTTTTTCTTTTTTTTTCATCAGAGTAGGAAGAAAGGCATTTTCTCTTCTCAAGCAAAATACCGACTGAAATATAGCTGGGCATTGGAAGTTGCAGAGCATACCATGTCTAATAAACTTCATGGAAATCTGGTCACAAGAGGTGGTTCTGGATATAGTTGTTTCCTCAGAAAAAAAAGCTCTGTTCTTGATCTTCCAACAGCCATGTCACCTATATCTTCTTAACTGGCAAGGGACACATTCTTGCATACTCTTCTATGTGCTGGCTAATGAAAGTTCTTTGGCAATTTAATCATTAGTAAGACATATTATGAAAGAATCTTTGGAAAATGAAATTACAAGTGAGTATCTGTTGGGGGTAAAAAAGAGAATACTTTAAATACATATCCAAGCTGAAAATAAATGATTTTGGGATTTTCTGCTGTTTAGGATTATCTGCACCAATGAGCCCCTCTATTCCTTCTTGTAACCAAATGTTGACTTAGTTTGTCTGCTAGAAGTCTACTCCAGCTGCAAAGAGATGAAGTAATGATGGTAGATTCAAGTTAATTGTTAATATAAATCCCTGACTCAGTTATGTATACATATGAAAGTATTTTATTTCCTGTTTTATTTGGTAAAAGTTTTTATGAAACATACTAAGGTGAATTTTAGGTTAACATATAAAAATAATTCTTTATCAAATACCAATTATGGTGAAAATTATCTGCATTTCATTTTCTCTAAATAATGTAGCCTCATCTGTTAATATACACCAGTTCAATCTATAATATTTATTACACCCTTTTTGTGAGTAAAATATCCTATGATCACATCACCTTAGGAGTTACTTAGTTGTGATTAAAGCCTAGAATTTCAGCTGGACAAGCCCACAATGTTTGTGGCTCCACTTTGCACCTTAAAACTTGCATTTGCACCTGCAAAAGGCTGAAATGAATAATAAGTCAGCACATGTGTGTTCCATTATTCATTTTTTTTTATGAGCAGATGTGGGTGATGTGGGCAAAGAGCTAGATGCATCTTTAATTGAGAAAATCTGTGGAAAAGTTATCCTTAAATCTCTCCTAGGGAATTGACTTAGAACACTATGCACCATGATTTGGAAACTACGAATCAGACCCAAATGTTGACCAGACAACCCAAGCTTGAACACAGGCTGTCAAAATTGAATATTGCAGACATTAATCCTCAGATTTTTTTCTTTCAAATTTCTCTATGAATAATACTGTGTCCACTAGTTGTTTTTTTTTAATGTTCACTCTAAAATGATACAAACCATCAGGAATAAAGACATAAAACCCAGTGAAATTTATTTGGAGAAAAATAAATTGGATCCCAAACTTATTTTTTCATGCTGTATTTACACAGAAAGAATCTCAAGTTGTGCAATTTAGTTTTTTTTTTAATTTACACTTAACTGTTGTCTTTGAATATTTAGTCTATAGAATTAACTTGTCAAGTTCCTACTGTTGAGGAGTGAAGGTAAGAGTGAACAAGACACAGACTTTGAAATAAATAAAAGTGAAGTCTATAAGGTTTGGCTATTCTAGAGCTTATACTAATAATATAGCTCTTTGTTAAATCAAAATTTCTGTTTTTAACATAAAGTTGAAAATTAGATTGTTCTATGAAAACAAATGTTAAGACAAAACAATTAAAAATAACTATAGCTACAGTAATTTGTTAATGGTAACACAGTATAAAAAGATGTAAATTGTTAATGCCAATAGAATAAAATATTGGGAGAGGAAAAGTTAAAGTTTCCAAAGTTCTAAAATATGGTTAACATTAAGTTGGTATCAGCTTAAAACAGACTTTTATAACTACAAGATGTTTTGCTTAAGCCCCATTATAACCACAAAAAAGACTTGTAGTAGATACACAAAATATAAAGGAAAAGGAATAAAAGAATACTTTTATAAAAATTATCAAATCACAAAAGAAGATAGCAAGAGAAAAAGAAATAAACTACAAAATAGTTGGAAAATAATGAATAAATGGCAGTACATCCTTATCCATCAATAATTACTTAAAATGTAAATGGATTATTCAAATGACATAGAGTGGTTGAATGGATTAAAAAAATGAGATCCAACTATATGCCACCTACAAGAGACTCACTTTAGGTTTAAAGGCACACATAGGTTGAATGTGAAGGCACTAGAAAAGATATTCAATTAAATGGTAATCAAAAGAGAATGGGCAGGCTGGATTTATATCATACAAAATAGACTTTAAGTCAAAAACTATCACAAGAGACAAGGTCATTAATAATGATAAAGGGATCAATTCATCAAAAGGCTATAACAGTTGTAAATATATATGTACCCAATATCAGAGCACCTAAATGCATAAAGCAAATATTGCCAGAACTGAAGGTTGAAAGAGGTAGCAATACAATAACCATAGGGAACTTTAATACCCCACTTTCGACAATATATCGATCATCCAGGGAAAAATAATCAATCAGAAAATATCAGACTTGAATGACAGTAGAGACCAAATGGACCTAATAGACATATATAGAACATATATATAGAATATATATATATTTGAAGCTGTCACAGAACATTCTCTAGAATACATGATATGTTAAGCCACAAAAAAACTCTTAATAAATTCAAGAAAATTAAAATCATATCAAGTATCTTTTCTGATCATGATGGTATGGATCTAGAAATTGATAAAGGTGGAAAATTAGAAAATTCACAAATACGTGGAAATTAAACAACACATTCTCAAACAGCCAATGAGTCAGAGAAGAAATCAAAAGGTAAATAAAACATATATTGAGACAAACTACCAAAACTTATGAAATGCAGCAAAAGTAGTTCTAAGAGGAAAACTTATAGTGGTAGTTGTTTACATTAATTTGTTTTTGTTTTTGTTTTTAGAGACAGGATTTCACTTTGTTGCCCAGGCTGGAGTGCAGTGGTGCAATGATAGCCAACTATAACCTTGAATCCTTGGGCTCAGATGATCTTCCCAACTTAGTCTCCCAAGTAGGTAGGACTACAGGCATGGAACACCATACCTACTATTTTATTTTATTTTTTGTAGAAATTGGGTTGCCCAGGCTAGTCTCGCACTCCTGGCCTCAAAGAATCTTTCTGTCTTGGCCTCTCAAAGTGCTGGATTTACAGGTGTGAGCCACTATGCCCAACCTCAAATCTTTCTTTACAGCTAACTTGACACCTCAGAAAAATAAAATAAGCAGAACAAACTAAGCACAAAGATAGACGAAGAAAGGAAATAATAAAGATTAGAACAGAAATAAATAAGGACTAGATTAGAACAGAAATAAATAAGGACTAGAAAAGATCAATAATACTAAGAGTTGGCTTTGTGAAAAGGTAAAGTTGACAAGACTGAATTATAAAGAAAGAGAAGTATGACCAGACTAATAACCAATAAGGAGATTTAATTAGGAGTCAAAAACCACCCAACAAAAAAATGCTCAGGACCTGAAGAATTCACAGGAGAATTCTTCCAAGAGAATTAATGCTGATTCTTGCCAAACTTTTTCAAAAAAATTGAAGGGCAGAGAATACTTTCAAACTCAATTTTATGAGGCCACCATTACTCTAATACCAAAACCAGACAAGAATACTGTGAGAAACAAAACAGACAGTCCAATATCTTTGATAAACATAGATCCAAAAGTCCGCAAGAAAATACCAGGAAACCAAATTCAACAGCAGATTTAAAAGATCAGCCATCATGGTCAGGTGAGACTGATGCCTGAAATGCAAGGATAGTTTAACATATGCAAGTCAATAAATGTGATATACCACATTAACAGAAGAATAAAAATTGTATGATCATCTCAATAGATGCATAAGAAAATTTGAAAAATTCAACATGATTTCATTATAAAAATACTTAATAAATAATGTATAGAACATAAATATAACTACATGCCTCAACATAATAAAGACCATATATGACAAGCTCACAGATCACATCATACTCAATGGTAAAAAGTTGAAACTTTTTTTCTAAGATCAGGAAGAAGAGAAGAAGACAAGGGTGCTCATTCTTAACTTTTCTATTCAATATAGTATTGTAGGTTCCAGTCAGAAAATTAGTCAAGAAAAATAAATAAAATACATTCAAATTGAAAGGTAAAATTGTTTCTGTTTGCAGATATCATAAGGAGGAAAGCCTAAAACCCTACCAACAAACTGTTTGAACTAATTAATCAATGCAGTGAAGTTCCAGAGTACAAAAGCAGCATTCAAAAATCGGTAGAGTTTCAACACACTAACAACAAACTATACAAAGAAGAAGTTAAGAAAATAATACCATTTACAATAACATCAGAAGGAATAATATACTTAGGAATAAATTTAAGGAAGAAGGGGAAAGATCTGTACGCTAAAAACCATAAAACATTGATGAAAGGAATTGGAAAAACACTAACATAAAGGTATTCCACGTTCATTGATTGGAAGAAATAATGTTATTAACATGTCCATACTACCTGAAGTGATTTATGGATTCAGTGTAATCCCTATCAAAATTACAATGTTATTTTTCATAGAAATACAATAAAGACTCTTCATATGGAAACATAAAAGACTCCAAATAGCCAAAGCTGTCTTGAGCAAAAGAACAAAGCTGGTTGTAGTACACTAACTGATATCAAAAGATACTATAAACCTATAGTAGTTAAAACAGCCTGATAATGGCATAAAAACAGCCATATAGACCAGTGGAACAGAATAGAATGCCCAGAAATAAATTCACACATTTATGATCAATTGATATTCAGTAAAAATGCTAGAAACATATAATGAAGAAAGGACAATCTCTTTCAAAATTAGGCTGGGAAAACTGGATATCCATATGCAGAAGATAAAATTAAATCTGTATCTCACATCAGGTATGATTAGTTTGACAAGGCTGCCATAACAAAGTACCACAAAGTGTGTGGCTTAAACAACAGACATTTATTATCTAATTGCTCAGGGGGCTGGAAGTCTGCGATGAAGTTTGCAGCAGTGTCACGCTTCCTCTGAAGGTGCTAGGAAAGGATCTGCTTTTAGGCTTTTCTCCTAGTTTCTGATAGTTCTTTGGTTTGTGGCAGCAGAACTCTAATCTTCACTCAGCATTCTCCCTGTGTGCATGTCTATCCCAGCATCCATGTTTCTTTCTTTTTATAAGGACACTAGTCATATCAGAATATAGCACACCCCAATTACTTCATTTTATCATCATCCCTCTCTAAAGACCCTATCTCTAAATACAGTCAAATTTGAGGACAAAGTTGGGGTTAGGACTCCAACATCTCTTTTCATGACACAAAATTCAACCCATAATAATGTACAAAAATCAATTCAAAATAGATTAAATAACTAAATGTAAGACCTAAACACTAAAATTACTAGATAAAACATATAAAAAAAGTGTCGACATTGGTCTGGGCAATGATTTTTTGGGTGTGATCCCAAATGCACAAGCAAAAACAAATGAAAAAATAGACATATAGAATTGTGCCAAACAAAGAAGCTTCTGCACAGCAAAAGCTACAAAGTGAAGACACAACCTATGAAATGGAAGAAAATACTTGCAAATCATACACCTGGCAAGGGGTTAATATCAAACAATATATGGAATTCAAACAATAGCAAGAAAGCAGATAATCCAATTTAAAAAATGGACAAAGGAAATGAATAAACATTCCTCAAAAGAAGACACATGAATGTCCAACAATTATATGAAAAATTTATCAACATTACTAATGACCAGATAAATATGAATAAAAACCACAATAAGGTATCACCTGATACTTGTTAGAATGCCTATTATCAAAAAGTCAAAAGAAAACAAGTGTTGATGAGGATGTAGAGAAAAGGGAACATGTGCACACTGTTTTGGGACATGTAAATTGTTATAGCTATTATGAAAAATAGTGTGGAGGTTCCTCAAAAGTTAAAAATAGGAATACCATATGATCTAGCAATCTTCTGGTTATAAATCTAAAAGAATTGAAATGTATCTTGAAGGGATAATTGCACTCTCATGTTCATTGTAGCATTATTCACAATAGCCAAGATATGAAATCAACATTAAGTGTTCATCAATGATGAATGGATAAAAACTTTATTTCTTTTGTACCATCATAAAGTCAAAAAGTCGTAAGCGGAAGTATAAGTCAAGGACTGCCTGTATTCTAGAGAAAGATAGAAGTGTATTTTTTTTTCATGTCAACAAAGGGAGAAAGTTTATTGTGTTTTATAAATGCAATCTCCAAAAACTATCTTCCTACACAAATATATACACCAGAAATAGTTTTCTTTCTCTCTCTCTCTCTCTCTTTTGTTTTTTAGAAGTGTAAATAAGATAGGGCACAAGGACGGAGAAAACTGCAAATTTTCAAGTGGTTTTAAGGAGGCAAAGGACAGCATCATCAGAACTTGTTGAGGGAAATGTTTGGGAGAATGAGTTGAAGTGGCTGAATTCTTGGCTTCCAACTTAAACATTTTGATAGATGATGGTGCAACTGATTGCAGTAGCAATAGCTCAAGTGTTATGTCCTCTTGGAGGCCTTCCCTGAGCCTGCTGCCTCCACACACGCCTTAACCCCCATGGAGTTAAGAAGTATGTACCTGTTCTCTGGGTTTTTATAACACTCTGAGGATACCATGTTCATTCTAGTCATCATGTTGCATGGTTTTTCCCATTTGACTCAGGATCTTTGAAGTCATCTTTTGCACCAATATCTCCAGAAGCTAACAGAATCAAAGGTTCATTTAAATATTTGTTGAATGAGTACAATCACTCATACAAGTGGTAAGGAAGAATAGGGATGAAGAAACACCAGAAAGTAATTTTTATGGCATATGTGCTACCTTGGGGGAAAAATAATTTAGAAATAAGGGGAGCATTTTATTTATTATTTCTCATAAAGCATGAGATTTAGGAAAACAATTGAAAATTTGGGAAAAGATGACTGGCTACAAATATTATTTTAATAAACAAAAATGTGCTTCTTTGGGCCATGGTTTAAAATACTTCAAGAAGGAATCTTTTCCCGAGGGTGACTGCATCTTTTATATTTATCAAGATATTATGTTATGAAGACCCCTTCAATATGAAAATTCAGTGGCCAGTGGTGGGAGGGAGAAAAAAGGCTTGGGTAAATCTACAAAATGTAATTTTATTGAAAATATTAGGAATGATGTGATAAGGGGATAAAAATGGAGGAAGTACCCAGGACAAAATAATTACAAATGGGGGCAGGAACAGTCGGACTGCTTATGGTATGGAAATCCAAAGTGTGGATCAGAAACCAAGGGAAATTTCACTGGAGGGAACACAAGCACAGCTCATATGAATCACTGTGAGCCTAATGATGCACCACTCATCATTGTCCCTCCCATTCCTCATGTTGTCTGTGCTTAAGGCATCAAGAATTCTTTTTACCAGAAGTGGGGCAACATCGCTGACCAAACTTTTAGTTCATAGCTCTACATGTGACTGCTATCTTACTCAACCTTTCTCATCTCTCATCCTTTAACACCTAAGCTACCTGTATCATTGAATATGTATCTGTGTATATACTGTTCATCTAATTATGTATTTATCTGTGCGTGCCTTTATCGACGGAGGCAGTTTCTGAGTGGTTGTATATTACTTCTTTCTACCTTCTTGACACTTCACAAGGAGTCTTGTACATAAAAGACATTCAAAAAGTGTTAAATATGTGACAAAAATGTATGTCATATGATAATTTTACAGTCACTTTATAAGGAGGATGGATTGAGATAACAAATGGGAGGATCTGTTATTTGCTGTCCTTTTGTCAACTTGGAGACTTATAAATGATGACTGTAGGATGCAGTGTATTAGAGGAGATAAATTAATCCACATTTGAAGCAAACAAAAGACATGAAAGGGCCAAGGTGGAAGTGAAGAATGTCAGAGGAAGGAGAAAGAGAAACTGAAAGGCAGAATTTAAAAGGGATAGGAGCTGATGCTGTGGACCTAGCTTGGAAAGAAAACAGAAATTGTGAAGCAAAGTTTTGTGCTCTGAGCTGTAAAAAGCCCTTCCATGAACTCTCTTAATTTTTAGCCAAAAAACACCCCATTCCTTAGAAGGATTCAGTTATTTATTTATATTATCATTATTATTGTTATTATTGGTGTGGTAGGGAATGAGATAGGCTAAGTCCTGGGTGTGGAGATAAGAACAGAAACTTCCATGGGGTGCAGCTATATTCACATTAGACAGGCAGGTAGGGAGACAGATACAGGAATGGAACCCAGTCTGCCAGGGAGAAGAGCTAATTAGCCCTGAATGGTCGCTCCCTGCCTTTAAGCAAAGAGTCTACTAGGAATGAGAAAAAAAGGAAAGAAAATTGTCATTTTCTGACTATGGTAGTGTGCCAGTGTACCCAGACGAAGAAATGCATGATGCCATCCCAAAGAGAGATGAGGCTCAGCAGTAGAGTGGAGAGCCACGTAATTGTGTTTCTGCATTCTAAACTCTGTGAGGGTCAGAGTTTCTGATCTTTCCATCTCATCCACCTTTCTCCATATTCTCTCTTCTCTTCCTAAACACCGATCAGTTTATCTCAAAATATAAAGTTTGAGATATTAAAATACTAAATATAATATATGTAAAAGTTTAAAATACAGGTACTTGGAACATAATGGACATTCAAATAACATTTATTTCTCTTTCTGTGTCTTCAACTGTTCAGGTAGCTGCTGAACTTTTTATTCAATTTTAAATAGAAGATAGAAGGAGTGATGTGACCTACTCTTAACCTAATTTTTAAAACAGGAAACATTGTTTTTTAATAAGAGAGTAATGGAGTTCTTGTGAGAAGGGCCTTGTCACCTTAGAGTTCTCAATTACTAGTGAATGGAATGCTGGACGGAATTAGACATGTGTCAAAAATGCTATAAAAGGAAAAGTGTAAATTCTGCAGAGATAAGGAGCTCCCAGGCAATATCAACCTAGAAATATGGTCATAGTACTAGATGATGATGGTGATGATGATGATGATGATGCTAATAATAATAAAATACCCTATTGTTCTTTGGCTATCTCTTTAAAATTGTCACCTTTCCCTGCTCTCACTTGTGTCTTAGCTTCCAAAGTGGTAGAAGTTTGTCTCAGTTTCCTCTAACCTATTTCAATAACACTGTGTAGCCATAGCCTAGAAAATAACACAAAGTGTGATTTTGTTCCCTTTACCTTTGCCACCGCCAAAAAAGAACATCATTGCTGAAATTCCTCAGCATTAGCAGCCTCTTCGCTGATCACAGGAGGTAACCATTGTCAAAGATTAGGGTGCAATCACAAGGTCAGGACATGTCTGTACCACTTTAATGGTTCTTTTATCTCTTCTTCCTAGGCCTAATAGGATAAGAAACTAGATTGAACTCTATAGAGCTCATCCTATCTACACAGTTTCTTTCAGGAAACTGCTTTATTCCTGTTTCCAGACAGCCAGAGTTGCATAAGATGATTCGACTTTAGTTATATACTCTCTAAAACTTCCACCACAACAGATTTGATGCCACTGCTTGACCCACTGAAAGGGGGGATGAGTTAAAAAGGTTGGGGGGCTCCCAAAAATGCATATTAGACTCTGAAATTACATTGATCTTAGTGATAAAGAAAATGGGGAAGGTAATATATGTAGAGAGATATAGCTAGATAGACAGCAATCCAATAAGGCATTATTTTACAAGAATTGGTGGAAAAGATGGCCTGGATGACATTTAGCTGAGGATGTTCTTTACAGTAACACAGAGCAATGTAAGATACACCCAGGATGCTTAGATCTGCAGTGAAAAAATATATGGACAACAAAAATGCTTTTTAATTTCTTTTTTTTTGGTTATTTTGTTCAATGAATGAAGAATATTAAGGCATGACTACTCACTGAAACAAAAGTTGTAATGCAAAGAGTTCAAGAAAGTAGTTCTACTCAACCATTTCTATTTTGCTTCATGTCAAAAGGAAATATTTTTAGAATCTTTATCTTATTTTAGAATAAGCATTCATATGAAATCATGATTGAATGAAAAGTGTAAAGTGACTACTTAGCAGCTCTTCCAACTCACAACAATGGAGCTCAGTTACTATGAGAACTTGCACATGCGTTTCAAATGTTCTCAGTGATCTCTAAGGATTCGGGGGAACTAGAAGGAAATATGGGAATATAGGAAACAGATACTTGTTACCACCTTTATTAAAGGAAAACTGGGGGTCATAATATATAAATCAATAAACATGTCTTCAGTACCAGGCAAATTCTAGAATGGGTTATCTTATGGGTAATTTGCAAAAATATGAATGATTTAGAATAATGCTAGCCTGAGTTCATCATATACTATACTCTAGGTTAACCTCAATATTTTGATACATTAGAACAAATTCAAGAAATGTATAAACATAGTCTTTGTATTTTTGCAAGAAATCAGAATAATTTTTCTGTTATGTCCTTTGAAAGGAAATGGAGGAATAAAGTCTCTGGACTAGAAAAAAACGTTTGATAAATTTGCACTCTGTTACATAAAATGGGCTTGGTCATGGGTGTCCTGGATTCAGGGAGTATCTTGTATTTATCTTGATGTACCAGCATGGAGCACATAGTAAATACTCAGAAATATTAATATCTGAGTGAAGAAATGAATATTGAATAAAGTCATTAAATAATTTGTTATATAAGCACTTTTGGGTAAGGACAGTGCTAAAAGAAACATTGCAAAGTGGCTTTCTTTCAGATTCCCTGGATATTTCTGTCCAAATACCTGATGACGATGAAGTTGGCTCTGAATCTACTTTTTATTTAGAAACACACTAATGATTATGATCAGTGAGACTGAGACATTTGTGTCAATATTGTGGGTAATTATAAGTCATAGAAAGTAGAAGCTCAGTGATTGACATGTTCTTTTTAAATTTTTTGAATGTGTCCAGATTTTTGTAGAACTATCTTACATTATAAAAATTCTGAAAGTATTGGAAGCATAGTCTCTAGAATTGCAGTTATTTTCTGTATGTGATATGGTGAATAACTTGAAGTTGTATATTTAATGAGCTTGAAATACTTTAACTTAATATATCTCATTTCATTTTGCAATGAGCAAGGAAACTTTGACCTCACAATGAATGGATCAGAGTTGGCAAGGATTGTGCGTGGTAGTTTTGTGATGCAGATTTCAGCTAATGGACCATGTAATTAAGATGACCAATTGCTAATGCAGTTGGAGAAATTCCAAGAACTCTGATATGAAGCCTACCAATTACAGCACATTTCCCACTACTATCCAAGGGGATTAATAATTCTTTTCATTGGCTTTATTGAAATTCTTCAACAAATTTAAGAATATTTTAATTCATAGTGGAAGAAATAGTATATCTACTTGTACAGCAAAGTACAGGAAATGAGAGAGGCATAGCTCATCTCTGAGTATCTATAATAGTTCTATCTGTACTTCCTCATGTAATAGAACTTTCATAATTATATTTTATCTCACTGATATTAAGTGTATATAAATGAATTCACAATATATTGATCTTTTTTGTCAAGGATTAATAATCCAAATAGAGCTGAAAGGCAAGGGATAACATACACAGATGAGTCAATTCCTTTAAGATATACAGTGTCAGTAAGTAATAAAGAAGAGCCTATATGATTATAGCATTTTTCCCCCTCCTTTATTTTCACTGCTAGATTTTCCCTAGGTGCTCAATAAATGTTTATGGAATGAGATTGAATCATCAATAACATAGTCTTAGTGAAATATTATTTTGAAAGGTATAACTCCAGTATTCACCTAAAATATAAGTAATTTAAATCATATAGTTTATCTTTGAATCTCCAGTGCTAAGCATAGTATATGATATTTAATTGTAAATCAATGTATGTTAATTGGAAGAATGCATGAATAAATCCTTTACTTTTCAATTAGCTCTAATTAGAAGTATTTGTTTTGGTAATGTTGTATTACTCTAAAAGAAGACTGAAGCACTTGCAGAGGAATGTCAACATTTATAATATTTGGGTAGTCAGAACTAGGCTGATTGTTTTATATTAATCTTTATATTTTTATTCTTAAAACATCGAGAAATCAGCAAATATTTAGTTTGTCTTATTTTTGTGTTTTTTTTCTTCAATCTAAATTGTTCTATAACACTTATTAGTATGTTTTTGTGTTCATATAGTACTAAGTGGTAGGAATATAACTGCCTATAAAGACATACATAGTTTTCTTTCTTTCAGTGTCTTCCCTTAAAAACATATAAACATGAGCTAAGCTAAAATAAACATATTTTTAAGTGCATAGCTGAGTTATCAAGACAATAAAGGAAATCTCTCAATAACACAGAAGGAATTAAAAGCTGAAATCAATATTTCAAGACAACATGAAATCTGAAGCTTTTCTTTGGGCATGGGGAGAATACAACAACCTGGAATTTCAGGGACTAGCTAAATGAGGTTCAAGTTATTAGGCCTATGGAAGAAGAGAAATGAGATCTGAAAATTGTAATTAAATCTTCCTTCTCCAAAAGTGTATACCCTCAGTGAAAGAGCAGGCTGGAAAAATCCAGTGGCAAGGAAAGGAAACAGACATTAAAACCTGGATTTCTTGCCAATAGCTAGAGATGGCGGGGCACGTGGCTCTTAGGAATATATGTCATAGGCTTGCTTGCCTCACACCAGTTTGGGGCTTTCATTTATACTAGCTGAGTGTCAGGAAAACTGGAAGCTGAGATACTAAGTAACAGGGGTCTCAGTTGGTTGGCATATTCTGTCTGCAGCAGAAGCCTTTCTGGAGGGAATCATTCTTAACCTAGGTTCTTTGTATTCTTCCACAGATGAAATGCAATCAAATATGAATGTATAACTACAAGAAATATCAAATACATGCAGTGAAAAAACCAACAGGGAACAATTTAAACCCCAAGGACATCAGATTGAAGTCATTGCTTATAGAATATAAAACAAAAAGAATAAAATGCTCACAGAATTAAATATACATTCAAAAAAGTGGACAAAGGTTAAGAGGATATATAAAGTAACCAAATAAGCCAGGCATGGTAGCACACACCTGTGGTCTCGGCTACTTGGGAATCTGAGCCAGGAGGATTACTTGAGCCCAGGAGTTTGAGGCTGCAGTGAACTATGATTGGGCCACCACACTCCAAACTGGGTGACAGACTGAGACCCTGTGTCTAAAAAATTAAGTAAAAAATAAGAGATAAACAAGTAGAATTGGAGAAGGAAACATTGAAAATTTGGATTAATCAGGGTAGGCAAGGCTATGTTGCAGCAAAAAGCCACTCCAACAACAAAATTTCCTTGTACTCCCTTAAAGCCTGCTAAGAGTTAGGTAACTCCCCTTGGCAATTGTCCTCTATGCAGCAACTTAGACATCCAAGCTAAATGAACCTCACAGCTCTGCCATCTCAACATAAGGTTCTCCTCTTGGCTAAAGCTAAGGTATAATTGAAGGGTAGCAAACAGGTTCATCTGAGGTTCCTCTTCAAAGTAGAGGAAAAGCAGGTTCCTCTTCAAAGAAGACTGAAGCACTTGTAGAGGAATGTCAACATTTATAATACTTGGGTAGTCAGAACTAGGCTGACCATCACTGCTCAAAACCCAGCAGACAGCATCATTATCAAGAAGGCTGAAAAATGTGTGGGAACACAGAGAATAATTTTCTTCTGTAGAGTTCTAGAACTAAAAACTATAGTAATTCAAATCAAAATCTCCATGGATGAGTTAAATAGAGAATATAGCATTAAAGATAAACCATAAACTAAAAAATTATAAACTAATTATAAATTACTATGCAAGAATTAATAATAACATAAGTGCTGCACATAGATGCTAGGATGTAGAAACTTTTTAAAAGATAGCTTAAGTGGCAAAAACGATAACAAGAAGAGCTAACATGTATCTAACTATTCTAAAAGGAGAACAGAGAAGAATGGGGGATATACAATGTTTACAACTTTTTGGCAATTGATAAGAAGTAAAAATTCAGACTCTAAAACCACCACATAAGCTAAACATAATAAATATGTAGATATACACATGTAGTCACCGCATGGTGAGGCCACAGAACACCAAAGACATAGCCACCAGAGATAAAATAAATATCATCTACAAAGTAGCGAATCAGGCTGAAATTGAACTTCTCAACATCAAAAGACAGTGGGAAAATACTTACAAGTTGTAGAAGTAATATCTGTTGACAAAGAATTGCATATCTCATGTGACAATTTTCCAAAACAGGGTGAAACAAAGATATTTCAAGCAAGCGAGATGCTAACAGACCTTACCTCACACAAAAATCTAATTTATGAGACAAAAAATAAGAATAAAACACTGGGAAAAATGACAATTATTTCAAGAAGCATATGAAATATTAAAACATATAGACCAATACAAATATGAAAATATTTTCAACTTCATTAATAACCAGAAAAACCCATTTTATTTCTAACCAGACCAAAATTAACAAGTCTAATAAAACCAAGTATTGGTGGAAGGGCATTAAGTCTTATACTCTTTATAAGAGAATTGGTTTCTGTAAAGTTACTTTGGGAAAAGATTTGTTGTTTAATAATGTTGAAATGTAAAATCCATTTATTCTGTGTAATCCTGAGAGAAATTCTTACACATGTATTGCAGAAGAAATGAATGAATATATCCATATTGTTTGGCAAAAAATGCTAGAAATAATCTAAATATCTAAATATCCATTGACAAAACAATGCATAAAATTATGTATATAATTTATAAATATGTTGTATATAAAATTATATATGTAAAACTGTGTGCATTATATATTATATACATGCATGCTTACACATGTGCAGATATAATGGTATGCCATGCAATATTGAAAATAAATTATTTATACAAAGTCCAATAACAAATAAACCTAAGCACTGTTTGTTTATAGCTACACATGTGCATCTGTAAAATCGCAATGGTAGGAAATAGTCCCTACCAACAATAAAGGGCTGGAGAGGAGGATGCATTAAGAGAGAGGTGTGAATAGGACTTCTATAATAATAGTAATGTATTTCTCAAACTGAATGATAGGATGATTTTTTTTTCATATAGCACATTTAATAATATATCCTTTTTATATATAAAATATTTACATTCAAAGTACAAATATTACAGTGTTTTCCCTCATGTGTAGAAGTTTACATAAAGTAATGTAAATTTCAACATTGACAAATACTATTGAGAAATGTACATGGGGTTACTATTTAGAATAGGAATATGCGACTTTAAAACATTTTTATTTTACAGTATGTGCTTGTTTGTTACATGGTTATTAAACGCAAAATGGTGAGGATTGGGCTGCTAGTGTACTTATTACTGAAATATTGAACATTGTACCCAAAAGTATGATGAGCAAGTTCTCCCAACCACCTTCAAAATGTCCATGCCCTAAATTCTGAAACCTCTGAATATGTTATGTTATGTTGCGAAAGGGACTTTGCAGTTGTGATTAAGGTCACTGATCTTGATATGGTAGAGATTTCTCTAGATTATATGAGGGGGCTGAGCTAATTATTCTCTAGATTATATGAGGGGGCCAATCTAATTATAATAACCCTTGAAAGCAGAGACTCTCCTGATTAAAGTCAGAGAGAGATGAAGGGGCAGAAGAAAACACAGGACAGATGAGACATGAGAGGTACTTGATCAGTGGTTACTACCTTTGAAGGCAAATGTCCACAGGTCAAGGAATGATGCAGCATTTAGGAGCAGAGAATAATCCCAGGCCATCGGCCATGAGGGAAATAAGAACTTCAGTCCTACAATTGCAGGGAACTGAATTCTTTTAAGAGCCTCCCTGAGTCTAGAGGATTCTCCCTTAGAGCTGTGAAAAAGGAACAGCCCTGCTCACACCACAATTTTGGCCTTGTATCAACCTAAGCAGAGACTCAGCCAAGCCATCTCACTGTTGACCTACAGCAACTATGAGATAAATATGTATTGCTGTAAGCCATTAAGTTTGTGGTAATTTATTATAGCAGCAATATAAATGGATATAGTAATAAACATGAAAACCCACAAAATAAATGCATAGTTAATTATTGTGGTAACTACTTAATGGAAAAGAACAGCACACTACAAAAGAGGAAAATAAGGCAACCTGCTTGAAGACACTCAGGACAGAACAAAGGATGAACTTTCTCCATATTCCATTTTTCTTCACTGCAGCTTATCCCTATAATGTCAGCATAGCATTCACTTTGAAAAAATGTATAGCACATCTACTAAGTGCAAAGCAATGCAATAGGTACACAGAGATAGTATAGATGAGTTTAGGAGATACCTCACCTTAAAAAGTCACAAGCACAGGTTGGCAAGCCATGGTCTGGGAACCAGATCTGGTCTGCCATCTGCTTTTGTGTGGCTTGCAAACTAAGAAGGATTTTTACCGTTTAAGATGGTTGGAAACAAAATCAAAAGAAGAATTATATTGTGTGGCCTGTAAAAAGTCTATGAAATGCAAAGTTCAGTGTCCATAAATAAAGTTTAATTGGAACACAGCCAGATTCATTCATTTGTGTGCCATCTATGCTTGCTTACATATGAAAATGGCCAAATTAAATAGCTGGGAAAGTGACCAAATGACTGACAAAGGCTAAAATATTCAATGCCTATTCCTTCATAGAAAAAGGATGCCGACTCCAGATCTAGAATGCAGATAAGTCAAGCATATAAATGTTCACGAGAATATGTATAATTGAATAAATGCCATATAGAGCAATTGCATTTGCTTATGCGGATCAGGAAAGGCTACATGAAGCAGCTGACATTGAGATGAGCTTTCAAGGAAATGGAGATAAGATTAGGCATCTCAGAAGTAAGAAGAGATTCCTTGACAGGCCATGTGCCAACAGAATTATTTTGCTGAATTTTTTCCTCATTCAGTATTTTTCAAATTGAATTCTGTTGTAAAAAATTTGAAAAAGAGAAATCTTTTTTTTGCTTGATTCCTTACAATCTTAAGGATAGAAACTCTGATACTAATTTTGTGATTTAAATTATTTGTTTCATATAATAAATTTCTGCTAAAGATGAACCTCTTGCTATCTAGAGCTCTTAAATTTACTGTACCCCCAATGTCATCATTTCTGTAGCACCTTTATTTTTACCAATGATTAAATTAATTTAAATTTTTAGAATGGATTTCTTCTTACCTCCATTATGCTATGCATGTCTCCACTGCCCCCTTCTCCCTTTCACTTGCTAGAATTACTATCACCACCAAATTCTACCCCCACCCCTGTGTCTGCTCAGAGGCTGCTTTGCTTAAACCCACAACAGCTAACAATCTTTATGAGAAACCCAACTCTTTGCTTCACAGATGCATTTTTTACCTCACAAATTCACTCTTCAAATTCTTCACTTTTTCATGTTTGTATTTGCTAATATATTTACTAAAGTTTTAGCTGTTTATTGATGGAGTTGAATCTCAAATTGTTTTTATTACCTCCAAATACTATGATAGTTATTAATACTAGAATGAATAGCTGGTTCGTTTCACAGCTCAGTTGCTACAATTGTAGGCTCATCAATGAAAAGTTATCAAAGCTTTCATGGTGGGAGATCCTGGCTTCCATTCTCCAGCCCTGGTTGAGTAAGTGAATGGTAATACAAATGGTCTGCTTTGCTTTTTTTCTAGATCTCAGCTACATCTAAAGTAAGTGGCGTTCTTGATAAAACTCTCTAAAATTAGAAAGTTGTAGAAATATATGGTAATATGTATCTTAATAATTCAACTTATCATGGCAACACACAATTAAAACTTTCCTTTGGGACTGAAGAGAAGGAATCACAGTCATTTCTAAGGAAGCCAATATATAATGAGAAGAATAATTCAAGTAAATGGGACTGAGTTTCATAAAGAAATGGAAAATAAAAGCAAAAATTTTTAACAAGGAAATTAATTATTACTGCATTTGATGACTTTACAGTTTTTATGACCTTACTTATTAGTTTTTTTTATTATTCCCAATTACAGCAGTATTATTATTTTTTATTTGGTAGGGAAAGAAGTATTGAATTTCTTTCATAAAACCACCACACAAAAAATTATCCTTTTCTAGAATAAGCATAATTTTTATCAAAATTTACTTTATTTTAAATGGAATGTATAACACCATTGATATTACATTCCATTAATATATTGGAAACATTTTGAACAAGGTTAATCAAAGAAGTGTTTTCTTTTTATATGTTTGTATCTATATCAACACTCATATTGACATATTTATATCTTCTGTATCTTATCGTCTTATATATACTTTATAAAATCCTGTAGTAAGACAAATAAGTCTAAGTTTTATACAATCTAAAGAATTGAATCCCAGCCCATGTAAACAACATGTCTTCTGTGCTCACTGTTATAACTAAATTGTATATAGATCATTTACTATATTTCATTGATTCTAAGATGTCTGTTTCTTTTTATTACATTTAATATCTCTGAAATAAGAATGAAACTTACAGTGGATGACCTATGATAATTCAATTGCTAGCATTTTTTTCTTTCTAGGTGAATCAAAATATAATATACTAATATACTTTTCACAATTGATAGTGACAGATTCAAAGAAATATTCAGTTTTAAGACCACCTTTCAGAGTGTAGCACAGTTTGACAGAAAGTGTTTTTCACCCTGTAATAATGATTTTCCTCTTTTAAAAAAAAGTTTTAGCTAGTTTAGAGCCAAAGAGCTAGTTTTTTCCAAACCACCTTAAAGGTTACTGTATTGGTTTGCTAGGGCTGCCCTAACAAAGTACCATAAACTAAGTAGCTTAAACAACAGAAATGTGTTGTCTCACAGTTCTGGGTGTTAGAAGTGCAAGATCCAGGTATCAGCAGGGCAATGATCCCTCTGAGGTGCTAGGAAAGGATCTGTTCCAGGCCTTTCTTCCGGCTTTTGGTTGCTCCTTGGATAGTGGTAGCATAACTCCCGTCTTCACAAGGGATTCTCACTGTGTTCATGTCTGTCTCTTCACATGGCATTCTTTTTATAAGGACACCAGTCATTTGGGATTTGAGGCCCACCCTACTCTGGTATAAATTCAACAAATTACATCCACAATGCCCTGTTTTCAGCCTATTTTATAAGGTCACATTCTGGGGTACTGGAGTTGGGACCTCCACATATGAATTTTGAGGACATATCTCGGCCTATTACAGTGGTTGCATTCTGGTCAATGAAATGTAAGCAAATGTGTTAGCTTCTAGAAGCCTTTATTAACAGGCAATTTTTATGTATTCCTCACTACTCATCTTTAATTCTCTCTCCATCTTGCTACCTGGCATCTGAGAACAAAAACGACACTTCATGTATGTTAGAGAAGGGAGCAGGATGAAGTGTCAGCTCCTAAGAACCTTAGAGAGTACAGCTGCCACACCAGCTTTGAGTTTAAGTCATGATTGTTATAAAGCCAAACTTAATTTGACTTAATATATGAGCTTTTCCAACATCAGTTACAATCTTAACTGTACCACTTACTCTCTGTGGTCTATTTACATGTCTCTTATAAGGTTCATTTTCCCATTTGTGAAAGAGCAATAGTCATATCTACTTCACAGTTGGTATAAAAAGTTCTATATGCACAGTACCCAGCATAGAACATTAGAGTTTGCTGTTGTTGTAAATATGAAGACTTCCATTCAAGTAGAATGGAATAAATGCTTATTGAACTTTTAATTCTGTTTTTATTATTTTATTAAAAAAATTGTAAGTATTTAAAAGGGACAGATGTTGTCATCTTGCAATAGTATTTGTTCATTCATTTTTTTCATTCAACAAACATTCAGCGCTTTCCATGCACCAGATACTATTTTAGGCAATAGAGATGGTCCAGTGAGAAAAATCAAAATAGTTCTTGCTTCTGCCCCCATGAGGTTTACACTCAAGTTGGATATGAAAGACTGCAGAAAAAAAGTAATAAGTAATGTTGGTGATGGTTACGCACGTCACCTCTTTTATCTTGAAATGTGCTAAATTGCAGAAATGTGGAGCTGCAGGAGAAAAAGTACCTTGCTTGATAGAATCAACCTAGAACATTCATGGGGTGACAAAGGCATCAGATCCCTTGTCACTTGTAATGAGAGTGGCTTGCCAGCACATCTCACGTTCAAACTAGTGCATTTCAGTGTGAATTTTTCTGATTATGATCACATTAATAGCACTTCTAGTAAAAAAAAGTCAGTGAAACACAAGATGCTGTCAGCACCTGTAAGTAGATGTTGCAAAATTTAGTTTAAAAAAGAAGGGTTTTTAAAAATTATTACTGACAATAACAATTACAGAAATTATGACTTTTCTTGTGGGTTTTATTGTGAATTATGTTCCATCAATGCTGTATATAAGTAGTTGCTAGACCATTTTTAAAGAGAGTTGCTGTCTCTAACTTCAAAGCTCATTATTTTCGCTATTTGCCTTTTCCTTCTAGTAGAGATATTTTTCTTGTATTTTTCTATTTTCCCCACAGGAATACTCTTTTAAACAGATTGCTCTGCTCATATGTTCTGCCTTTGGAATTGGCATTATTATGTTTGGCCCTTTAATGGAGGAATTATTGGAAGTAAGGAAGGTTTCACCTTGAAACAACTAAACCTTGTGTTTGACCATTTTGCAATGAGTAATAACTATTTAGATTGTCATTTATTAAATGTTGAAACTCCAAATAATAAATTTTCACAAAAATATATCTTAGAAAGAATTATTCAGATGGTCAATATTAAATTACTTCATAGTTAAAAGTGAAATTGGTTCATCGTTTGAATAATGTTATTGTAGAAACTGAAAAGTAGAAAAAATAAACTCAAGTGACTTGGTAACAGCCTGTTGGGAGACTGAACACCTGTAGCTTTATTGATATGTAGTTTCTAAAAGTAAAAAAAGCTCAATGCAATAAAAGAATTGCTGTGCTAACATTTACATCTTCTCCAGTATATTCAAGATCAGTGTTCATCATCTGGGCTGGGCTCTGCTCTTCTCAAACTTCTTCAAAGTTACAGTTTGATTGTCAGTCCAAATACTTAGAGAATGTGTGCAGGTGTACCATACCAATTATCAATAGCTAAACTTGTTTACCAAGATAGAGAACATTTACACAACATAAAAGTATGTATTTTTCTATTGGGCTAAAGGATTCTTATGATTCATAGCTACTGGCAATGAATTTACTTTAAAAATTAACTGATGATTAATGTAGACCTTGTGTTAGGACTATGGACACTATTCTATTACTGTTTATTTGGAATTACATGGTCTGTGATCACCAACAGCAAAAAATCTGTATGCTAATTTCCTAGCCTACAGTGACATTCAGCTGTGCTTACTTTCCTTTCAGTATGAGGAATGTCTAAAATATTTTCTGACTCTTTGTGCCTAGTAGGAAAAAAGTAAAATAATTTTAGGGTTGTTGTTTGTGTTAGATTATTAAACTATTTGCCAAGTCTGACTTATAATTACAAAATTCTGTTGAATTTTAGTACCTCTTTTCATCTTCATTCAAAACAGAAGTCATTTCTGAACCTACATGCAGCCTGAGTGAGCACTCATGGGTATATTTGAGCCATTGAAGCATTCCTGGTTATTGACCCTTGGTATGACTTCACTAATGCCCTATGGTATGGAGACCTCAATTCATTTCTAACCTTGCTCATAGTCATAACTGGACTGAATTTAGTGCTTTAATCACATCATTTTACTTCATAAAAAATAATATTTTCCTCATTGTTTTAAAGAAAATTGCATACATTTAACGTTCTCACAGATTGATGTTAAACTGTTGGTAGATGGAATTTGGAGAGAATGAAGTAGACCAGATGTTTTCATAACATTTTTCCTTTTTGAACGTTGTCATGTATAGCCCAAGGCATTTAATGAAGTCATCAAATTGCAGTCAATACCTAAAATATGTTGGAAGAGTGAGTGTTTTGGGGTTCTCTGGCTCATCTTAAGGACTAGATGCTCTAAGAGCTGGAGTAGTAAAGGGGACACAAGGTAGATTCAGATTGGCCTGGGCTCAGCTACTCGTTTTACTGAAATTGTGATATTAGGATCTTTACCTACCCTCTATGAGCCTAAGTTTCTTTACACAACAGTGATGATGGAAATGAGCAAAAGCACAGTCTTTATTTATTTTGTCTTTTTCTTTTTTTTTTTTTTGGAAACAGTGAAACACTGTATCCTGATTCCCCTCACTACATGGGATAATTACTTAACCTTTGTAGGCATCACTTTATTCATCTTTAAATTGATTCTAATGATAGTGCTTTTTTCTCAATGTGTTATTGTAAGAAATAAATGAGTTTCTCCAGGTGAAACATTTAGAATGCCACAAGGAATGGGATAAATGCTCAATAAAAGTTGACATTTTAGTTATAATTGTCATGTGTTGTATATGAAAAGGTCGAGAGTTTGGTTTGAGAAGTAAAGCAAGGTATAGATTGTGAAGGGATTATTTTCTTGTTGTGGGAATGACATAAACATTTGCATTTTAGCAAGATATACTGATTGTGTGGACAAGGCTTATTTATGTAAAAGGAGGGCCTACCTTGGAAGGCATGGTGCAAGGTTCACAACTAAAATGGAACAAGTAAAAGTTATATGTAAGAAGAGGAATTTATGTATTTTATGTCATTTTGCAGGCAGGACTAACATCATTTGACCACTAAATAAGTAGAGAGAGAAGTAAGTTGATAACTCTTTTGTACCTTGAGCAATAAAGTCTTATGGTGATTGTCAAATATGATAAAGGTAGATGATGGTCCTATTCACAGAAATGAGAAAAGTAAGAAAAGAAGGTTTGGAAAGATAAAAATTATGAAAGTAATTTTAGAAATTATGTATGCTATGCTGAGGACCAATATACAATGACAGTGGAAAAAGTGGTAAAAGTTGTTTGGGAAATAGTTAAATAGATCTTTTTGGGAATTAATGAAGATGTTTGAAGAATCGGACAAAACCTGATTTCCTACCAAACACAGCTATGATGTAATTGTTTCTTTGAAAAATTTAAGATGCACTCAGGGAAAGTAGGCAGAAAAAATACTTAAATTTATTATAAATATGATGAATTAAATTAAATAGCTTGTTTCTTAATACTCTTCTGAAGAGAGATGGGCTACTTGAATTGTGTGATTATTGAAACAAATGATTACTGAGAATTGAGGTCTGTATAAAGGGCAAAATACTAGATAGAATATTACAATGAAAAGAGAAAAGGGTACTAGGTATCTGGAAGAAAGAAGGAGAAAGGATAAATACAAGGTGGTAACAAAACATTTTGCCTCGTTTGCACTGTAATTAGCGTTGACCTCTAATCCCAGGGTTCAGATACTGTTGATTTTTCCAAAGAAACTGGTTGGTATAGGTTCTTTCATTCACTCAATAAATACCTGTTGAGGAACTACTATGTTCTGAGCACTTCTAGGAGCCTAAGATGCAGTGATGAACAAGAGAGTTAAAGGAATCTGCCCCAAAGAACCTACATGGTACTTGGAGGAGAAAGAAAATAAAATCTAAAAGTTAATGAATTAGATAAATATAATAAGTTCTGATTGTGATAGGTAAAAATAAAGGAAATTAACAATGAAACATGATAGACAGTAATGAAGACCTTACCTTGGGTACTCAAGGAAAACCTTATCTGATGAGATACAAAATGTGTTTATATATTTTGCTGTGATTGTTAGAAGAGACATGAGATAGTACCTGGACAGAGATTTTTCAATTAAGGGAAATTTGCTTTTTTCAGAATGAGATACTGGAACATGCTTTTTTTAAAAAAAAAAAGTAAGTAAAATGAGACATACTAGAGCATTCTTACATTTTTTGAAAAATAATCAAGTGTAGAAGAAGAAATTGATGATGTAGAACAAAGAAGATAGTTTCAAATGGAAAGTCTGGTTGGCAATCTGGGATGGGATCCTGAGCACCAAGAGAGAGCAAGACCTTTTTTTTTTTTTTACGGTCAATGTTTTCCTTGAAAAATCTCTTTAATTACTCATAAAGTACAATGTATATAGTTTTTATATATCACCTTGTACAGAAATATACATTTTATCTCTGTATAAAACATATACAGAAATCTAAAACATGATGAAGTTATATATGCAAGACCTTTTTTAGGGAATAGACATTTCTTCCTTTCCAGAGGAGGGAAGCTGAGTACACAGTACAGAAGCAGGTAGGTTAATAGTTTTGTTGATAGGCAGATAAAGGACCTCCCTTCTGTTTTTCCTTTTTCTTTTTCTGTGTTTTCTGTTTTATTCCCAGCCATCTAGGAAGTGAAACATTTGAATTTTTCACCATGAGGTGCTACTGATATTATCAAACTTCCAATGCACTTAATTAAAGCTTTTCCCATGAGTAAGAAATTCATCCTAATATAAATGCTGGCACACTGAGTGGAGTTTGTGTTTTTTATTTCCAAGTTTAAAGAAAAATGTTTTGAATAAACTCTTAGTCTTATAAGAAGGAATATGCCCAACACTTAGCAATTTCATGAATCATTGGGCTATGCTGTTGCACATAAGGGAATTTTTTAAGATTATATCTAAAACATTGCTATTGTAGCATTCTAGTCATGTTTACATGTCTGCAGGGAAACAGTGCATATTTTTATAAACAACATTTCCTTAACATAGCAAAAGAAAACAGAAAATTGCTTTAAAAAGAGCACAAAATGCAAAGTTAGCAAAAATTTTCTATACTGAAAAAAGAACAGTTGTTGGAAACGTCAATCTCATCTTTACCTAAGTACAAAATTTTGATGTACTAGAAAAACTCAAAATTCAGTGAAATTTAATTCGATTAGTATGATAAGTATTCTTAGAGGTCTGCATCTCATAGGTGATTTAAGTGAATTATGATGCTAATTAGTCTAGCAATCATAATTCAGTATACTGGTGAATGCTTAAACCCTATTTCTTAAATACAGCACAGAACTTGAATGGTTTTGTTGTTGTTATTGTTAGTTGTTGATTCCTTACTCTCTCTAGGACTCAGGTAACTGGAAATGTACCTATACCATAATTTTTTACTATTTGTAAACCCCATGGACATAACATTTTGCGTATCAAAGTTAACCAAATTATTGCCGTGGAAAAATCTAATAAAACACAGCGTTAATTAAAACTTTAACTTTCTAATTTCCATACCATAATTTAATTGTCAGCCCACGTTAGGTTTCCTCTCATTGATTCATGTCTCACTCATCTACTAATCCATTAATTAAACAAACATTTGCTGAAATAAAATATGGTAGCATTAGACATATAGAAGAGAATAAGACAGCAGAGCCTTTGGACCTTATGAACCTATTGTTTATTGGATAAAATAGACATTTAACTAATAATTTCAGGCACGATCAATGATAAAAAACTGGGAAACACAAGGTTTTGTGAAGTACAAAGCTAGCCTGGGTTTCACACACCAGAAGAAACATGGAAAGTCAGATAGAAACGTGGACATTGTCTGTCCAACCAATCATTGACCTTACTTTTCAAACATCACTTCTCAAATAGTTGGCTGGGAAAAACTCTTGTATAATTTTGGAGAATGATGGTATTCTGTATACTTGGCCTGTGTAGATTAATAACTTAAGCTCATAGAGCAAAAATTATCCTCATTTATGTATAATTACAGCATATTTAGTTCAGTCTGATAATGAAACTTTATCCACAGTTGTCCAAACATCTTGAATCTAGAAATAGTTATGGGTCTCCAAACAAATCATTTCTAATTTGCATGTGGTAAATGTAATGACAACTTGAGAACTAGCTCCTACATAAATAATGTCAGAAGATATATCAGTGTTTCTAATTTGTACTCTTCTTTTTCATTTGGCAGATAAACATTTTCAATGGAGATGATGAAATCAGTGCAGACAAGGCTGCTTTCATTTAGAAAGATGAATGAAAAACATACTTCTTAACTAGTGGATTGGCAAACAGACTCAAAGATTTTTAAAAATCTGGCTGTTGTCTGCCTGATTTAAATATGTGAAAGTATTGAATTTAGAAGGCTTACTTTTAAACTATTTTAAAATAGGAAATTATTGTATGAGAAGGCTTGATAGCCTTTGTTTAATCAGTATCAAGAGATATAAAACTTTTGCAATGTTCCATGTCACAAGAAAATTTTTCATGTGACCCTTGCTAAATGACTGGAGTTGTATGAAACTGTTCCACATTTTAATGAACCAGTATGGATAGCTGCGTCTGTGTATAATATATTATATAAGAAATCATTTTGAAATGTATGCAAAGAACTCAGTTTACCAAATCACAGTACTGCTGCTTTTCTGACTTATTTACTAAAAGTAAATTTTTAAGGTGTTGCAGAAAATTAAAAAAGTAAATTCAGGTGGATTTTTAATTTATTTCAAATAATAGAGAGCTCAGTTCTTTTATCCATCCTAAGTTACTAGTTATTGTCTGTCTGTATAGTAAGTCTTATATATGAGATAACTTAAATCTTTGTAAATTAGAAAAACATATGCACATATGCATATATGTTATATATATATATCAGTCATATATAATTTGTTATTCGGGATAGTCACAAAGATCAAAGCTTATGCATTTAATAAAAATACAAATTAATTGATTGATAGTATCAAATAATGTTAGAGCTGTTAATGGCAGAGAGAAAAATGTAGTCTGAAATTGCTAGTTAGAAACAAACCAACAGAGGGCATGACATGCCAAAGATGATGTGAGGAAGATGTATAAATTGAGACTAGAATGTAGGCTATGTTATCTATCTGTCTATCTGTCTATCTATCTATGTATCTATCCATCCATCCATCCCATGGCCATTCATTTATTGAGAGTCTGCTATGTGTTAAGCATTTTGCATGAAAATGCATGTATATTACAGTTCCCAGTCCCTGGCTTTACATGCTATTGTTTAGGAATGCCTACTCAAATAGGTATCCCTATTTCAACGCTTTGCCTTCTTCACAAAAACATTAAAACATATTAGAGAGTAAATGGGAAAAAAATAGGAGACTTGGAAGATTAGTTTGGGAAATCTATCAAGAAATAAAACAAAAAGTCAAATAGAAAAAAGAGAGAAAATTAGAAAACTCATACAAGACATGCAATATCTGCATAATACAATTTTCAGAAAGATGGAGCAGAGAAAAGGTAGAGGGAGAAATCATGAAAATAGTTTTCTGAAGACAAAGGACATAAATTTCTTTACCTAAAAGGCCCACCAAGCACACAAGATAATGGATTAAATTAAACATATCATGGTAAAGTTAAGAACACCACTTAGGAGCAAAGATATGGTTCTAATTGTTCACAAAAAAGAGGGAAACAAATAATAAACATGTATAGTATTGAGAATTATAATTACTTTAGAATTTTGAACATCACCTCTGGAACCTAGTTTGATGAATTCATATGTTCAACATTTTCAAGGAAAATGAGATCTAACCTAGAATTCTATATATGTGCAAACTTAATAAAGATATTGGAGAGATAAAGGATCTTTAAACATTTTGCTTTTCACATGACATTTCCCAGGAAGCAACTGTAATATATTCTTCACAAATATGAAGTAGAAAACCAAAAATAAGAAACATGTGGGACAAAGAAAGTAAGAGATTCAACCCTGGAGAGAGGTTAAGGGAACCCCCCAGGTACTATTAAAGGCAGAAAGCAACCTGAGGGTTGTGCCCCAAGCACAGAGAGATCCAGCCCAGATTTCAACAGGGTCATGAATGTGTCAATCCATATAGTTTAAAACCTCACCACATAACATCCTTTCCCCCTGATGAGCGGATCAGCACAGTAAAAGTGAATGGATCTCACTTTAATTGATGAAATGTAAAGACGATACCGATTGGATGAGACCATGAGGAGACAATAAAGGTCACGCTAAAGCTGGCTTCTACCTTTTGAGTCTCATTTTAGCAAGAGACTTCGGATTCCTGCAGAGTATAATTCAGAAAAAACCTGCAAATTTACTCTAATCAAAGAAAGCAGCCTCTGTATGGCACACGCTCATATATGCCTAAACTACCCTTGAAACATAAAAAACTGGTAGCAGTGACTGACTCTAGGAAAGGGAATTGGGTATCTAAAGCAAAAAGAATGTAAGAGAATTACTTTTCATTCACCAGTTACTTTTGAATTTTATTCCAAAGGCGTGTATTATCCAGACAAATGATGAAAATAAAAAGATGGAAATAAAATGCACCACCCCCCAGAGTGTTTAGTCTTCTTAAATGTCTATTTGAGGTGTTCAGAAGCTCATCAGCTCCACAAAGATTCTTCAGAAACAGAGTGATGCTAGGTTATGCCTAGTCCAGCGTGTCTGAGCCTAAACATCCTCGGAAGCCAGAACAGGCACCTAGGCCTTATTTATTTGTCAGCAGAAAATGAGTTCAGAAGAGGAGGCCTCAACATACCTAAATGTAATAAGGAACAACAACTACAAAAGGTAAAGAAAGAAAAAAAAATTCCTTAACAAAATTAATTGGAAGGAATGAAGAGGATGGTGGTAGAAGAAATTATGTGTGCACTGAAATCATTTAAAATGCTGGAATAATTTACACACATATAAATTTCAAAATATGTATGAATTTTTAAGGCAGTGGAATATATTTAATTTCCACAGGAAACACAAAGCTCTGCTAATGGGTTTCATTTTTGAAAGTGCTTATGTTTTTGTTTAGGAATTAATGCAAAATTTACCATGTTTTTATTTCACTTATGCTAAAGGATAGAGGATCTTTTTTAACTAAAGAAAACCAGCAAAAATGTGACAACTTGTAATTAAGCTTAATCTTACATATCAGCAAAAAGTCATGACTCACGGTTCATCTATTTATCTTGATACCTTAGGGCTTATCTGTTTATCTTGCTAGTCATCTTGCTGCATGATGATGTTCATCTATGACTTGAGGTTCGTCTATTTATCTTTCAGCAACATTGTAACATTGAAGTTGCAACATCAATATTAATATTGCCCAAGTATGCTCTTGAAATGGCCCCTAAACAAATAGCAAGTCTGTGTCTATAACTTCATCCTCTATAATGTTTCAAATTTTATACTATATGAGTAGATATTAAATGCTCATGTCCACAGAATATATTTCTAAAATTAGAATGGCACAGAGAAGATTAACATGGTGTTTACACCAGGATGCTGCAAAAATTTGTGAAGTCTTCAATATTTTTACATAAAAACTAGGAGAATTTGTTGCTTGCAAACCAGTTCTACAAGGACTACTAAAGAGATTCCTTTAGATGTAAATAAAAGGACACTATACAATAAACTGAATACTTATAAAGAAATGAAGAGCACTGATGAAGGTAACTATATAGGTAAAAGTTAAAAACAGTATAAATGTACTTTTTGTTTGTGATACTTTTTTTCTCCTCTCTGATTTAAAAGACGTCTATAAAATGTTTGTAATACTTTTTTCTCCTCTCTGATTTAAAAGACAAATTTATAAAGCAGTAATTATAAATCTGTGTTTTTGAGTATATGATGTATATAGATGTAGTTTTTATGACAATACAAGCACGAAGGCAGCTGATGGAATAAAACTTCTTAGAAGCAAGTTTTTTTTAATATCATTGATATTGGGTTGGAATTAAAAATAATTAGTGTGAGTTAAGATGTTAATTGTAATCCTTATGTCAGAAATATAGTTAACAGATAAGAGTTTAGAAGTGGTATATCTCAACAGTGAACTGAAAATATTCAGTAAAAAAAAGATTCCTTTCAAAATACTACTGCTCACTGACAATGTCCCTGGTCACCCAAGATCTCTGATGAAGATTTACAAGGACATTAATCTTTTCATGTCTGCTAACAGCAGCCCATGGAGCAAGGAGTAATTTCTACTTTCAAATCTTATTATTTAACAAATACCTTTCATAAGACTATACCTGCCATGATGTAATTCCTCTGATGGATCTGGGCAAAATAAATTGAAAGTCTTCTAGAAAAAAAAAAAAAAGTTTAGAAGTGGCCATTAGAACATAACTATTTTACAACAAAGAATGCAGTGATAGAGGAAGAGGAATCAAAAAAGATACAAGACATATAGAAAATAGCAAAATGTCAGACATAAATTCTAAATGATTAGTAATACATTTGTTGTAATAGAATTAAACATTTCAATATAAAGGCAGAAATTTTTAAATGGATTTAAGAATATACAAACATATGCTTTCTACAGTGATACACTTTAGATTCTAGGACACATGTGGAATATAAAAGGGTGGAAATAGATATGCCATTAGAATAGTAAAAAAGAAAAAAATTGGAAGTGGCTAAGCAAATATCAGACAAAATATACTTTAAGATGAAAATTTTTGTTAGAGGCAAATAAATTTTAATAATGGTGAAATGATTGACCCAACAAGAATATATAAGAATTATAAACATATATGCCCCTAACAACAGAACCTAAAAATACATGAAGAAAAAATGGACATGATTGAAAGGAAAAATTAACAGGTCTTCAATAGTAGCTGAATATTTCAATACTTCACTTTCAATAACAGAACAACTAGACACAAAATGCAAAAGAAAAAGACTTAAACAACACTATAAACCAACTAGACCTAACAGATATCTATAGAACACTAACCAACAGCAGTAGAAAAAACATTCTTTTCAAGTTTACATGAAATATTATTCAGGATAGAACATATGCCAGGTCATATGATGAACTTTAATAAATGTAAAAGGATGTAAGCAATATAAAGTATGCTCCTTGGCAACAATGAAATTAAATTAGAATTTATTAACAGAAAAAAATTGTGAAACTCACAAAAATGTGGACACAGTTCACTCCTAAATAAATAATGGGTCAAATCCGAAAATTAAAGTGGAATTAGTAACACTTTGAGATAAATTAAAAACAAATAAAAACTCATGGGATACAATGAAAGCAATATTTATAGCTATAAACATCTTTATTAAAGGAATATCTCAAATCAATAACATAATGTTCTGCCCTAAGAAGCTAAAAAAGAAAAACCCAAAGCAATTGGAAAAAAATTAATAACAATGACCAGAATGAAAACAAATGAAATAGAAAATAAAAAAGCAATAGAAAAATAAATGAAAGCCAAAGTTGGTTCTTTGAAAAAGTCAGCAAAATTAACAAAAACATTGTATTGGAGGCTCGAGCTAGGAATATTAGACAAGAAAAATAAGAGGCCTTTAGATTGAAAATCCAGAAATAAAACTATTCATAGTTAATATGATCTTGCATGTAGAAAATTCTAAACAATCCACAATCTATTAAAGTTTATGAACCTATTTGGCAAGATTGCAAAATGTAATATATATGAATCAATTATACTTCTATTCACTTGCAATGAACAATCTAAAAAGTAGGAGAAAAAATATATTTACAATAGCCTCAGAAAGAATAAAATAATTAGAAATAAATTTGAGAAATGAAGTGCAAGATTTGTTTACTGGAGACTAAATAACATCATTGGAAGAAATTGAAGACCTGAATTAGTGAAAAAACAGCCTGCCTGTGTTCATGAATTGCAAGACAATTCTGTTTGGCTAGTAATACTTGCCAATTGATCTACAGATTCAACACAATTCCTAGTATAATACCAGCTGCCTTTGTTGCATGTATTGACAAGTTGATCTGAACATTTGTATGGAAATGCAAGGAACCTGGAATAATTAAAATATGAAAAAGAAGTCCAAATCTGGAGAAGTTACACTTCCCAATTTCAAAACTTACTACAAAGCAACAGTAATCAAAATAGTGTAATACTGGTATGACAGTAGATATATATGTTGGTGGAATAGAATTCAGAGTCCATAAATCAATACATCTATGATCAATTTGATTATCAACAAGGTTGCCAATATAATTTAATGCAGGAAAGAATCATCTTTTCAACAAATGGTTCTTCAGTGACTGATAGCCACATGCAAACGATGCAAACGAATTTGATGCCTACCTCACATGTTCTACAAAAATTAAAATAGGTCACAGATCTAAATATAAATATATATACACATATATATTAGAAGAAAACATAGGCATAAGTCTTCATAACCTTGGGTTAAGCAACAGTTTCTTAAAGATGATACCAAAAGCATAATCAACAATAGAAAAAATAGATAAATTGAACTTCATTACAATTCAAACTTTTTATGCTTCAAAGGGCACCATTAAGAAAGTGAAAAGACAATAAATAGGATGGGAGAACATATCTCCAATTCATATACCATGTATCTGATATCAAGGAGTAGAATGAAGAATATAAAATAATTTGTATAATGCTACAATAAAAACACAACCCAATTTAAAACTGGGCATCAGAATTTGAACAAGAATCTCTCCAAAATGGTATGGTACAAATGGCTAATATGCACTTGAGAAGGTGTGTGACATTATTAGTCATTAGGAAAATAAACATCAAAACTACAATGATATACCACTTCACAAATTGTTTTTGCAATCTTGTTTATAAACTGATTCTAAAATGCTTATGAAATGGCTCTAATAAAAAAGATAAACAATAACAAGTGTTGGCGAGGAATGAGGACTGCAGAAGTTGGAACCCTCAAATCCTGCATGCAGACACTTTGCAAAGCAGTTTGACAGTTGCTCAAAAAATTAAACAGAGTAATATGACTCAACAATTCCATTCTTAGGTATATACTAAGATAACTGAAAACATATCTACATAAAAACTTGTACACAAATATTCATAGAAACATTAATCATTATAGTCAGCAAGTGGAACCAAACCAAATTTCTGTCAATTGATGAATGTATAAATGTGAGGTATATTCATACAATAGAGTGTAATTCAGCCATGTAAAGCATTCAAAGACAGATACATGCTATAACATGGATGAGCCTTAAAAACCTTAGCTAATTGAATAGAGCCAGACATAAAAAACCACATATGGTATGATTCAATTTATATAAAATGTCCAGAATAGGCAAATCCCTAGAGACAGATTGATTAGTTGTTACACAGGGTTGAGGAGAAAGAGGGTTTAGGGAGTGACTGGTAATGAGTCTGGGGTTTCTTTTTGTAGTGATGAATGTACTCTGAATTAGACTGATGATGTTCACACAACTTTGTAAATAAGCTAAAAGAATCACTGAATTGTGTACTATAAACAAGTGAATTTTATTGTATGTGAAGTATATCTCAATAAAAGTAGTTAAACATTAATTCCACCAATTAAATTAGTGTATGATGATTAATTTCTCATTTTATATAGTGATTATTGAATATAATATAAAATATACAGTTTCTGTAGCAATGATGCTTTACAACAGTTACTATTTTGGTTTAAAACAGGAGTCAGAGTACTCCTTTAAAGAAGCATTTTCCAAATTGTAGGAGTCAGATTAGTTTATATCCATGAGGTTTAGACATTATTATTTATTTGACCCAATTAAAGAAAATATAACTTTCTTAACACCTAAATTAAGGTAGATATTTTAAAATTGTTTTCAGAGAGGATGTTTGTAGTTCAAATGATTTGGCTATATTTCACTAGCATTATTACAAGGTGTTCAACCATTGGCTGGGCTCCAGTAGCATCCTCAGTTCCTTTATTCCATTGGGATACTTACCTGAAAGCCACTGTTTCCTTATATTTCAAAGATAAATCAAGTAGAGAAATAAGTAAGTAAGAAAAATTTAAAAAAATCTCTCCTTGCACCTGTAGTCCCAGGTACTCAGGAGGCTGTGACAGGAGGATCACTTGAGCCCAGGAGTTTGAGGCTGCAGTGAGCTATGATTGGGGCCCCTGCACTCCAGCCTGGGTGACAGAATGAGATCCTGTCTCTAAAAATAAACAAACACAAACATAAAAATCTCTTCCTTTATTCTCCATCCATGATAAAGCTCTTCTCTTGCCAATTACTTTCTGGAAGTGATTTCATGTTTCTTGGACTCTTTACGTGTGTATCCACAGTAGAGCAGAGCAAACTGCCCCTTCCTGAATGCATTCATGCTTTTTCCATTTATAGAATTATTTATTTTCCTATGTCACTCAGAGTTTATCCATTCTCCTAGATATGCATTTTCCCGTGCATTTGAGCATCATAGGAAGATAAATTCTATTCTTGATAATGGTAACCTGGTTATTGAGTCACAGAAAGCTATTATTCCTACAATTTTTCATTGGTGAGTAAGTTCTGTGGAGGTAGAATTTTATGTTGTAAGTATAAGATTTTTCTAGACTCAAATTACTTCTCCCTTGCAATAGAAATTGACCAGTGATGTGTGCTGCTGACTTTTCATAATCAATGTATATATAATCCATTAAGTTATTACATATAATATTGGTCAGAAAAGCATCCTGTGAAATTTAAACTCCCTTTTATTTTCATGGTATGGCGTGGAATCAACTTTTATTGCCCTCTAGTGGTGGAATCTGTGAACTGCATATTTAGATGTCTGGGACAGCGTATTTTTAAGGTGTAAAGTAGGTTGCTCAACTCCATGCGTAAAGCTAAAGAGTAGATGGGAAACATTCAGAGTTATTGAAACTGATTAGTGATGCCAATAATTTGATTGTAGAAGTTTTTAAAAATATAACATATTTACTGTCTTTTTGTCACATAATCGTATTTCATGGGAAGGAAATTGAAATCTTTCTTTCCTTCAGAATAAAAGAACAATAATTAAAGATTTTCTTCACATTGACCAAATATTTTTTTTCTGAATATATAAACTTACATTGGGGCTTGACATCTCAAAAATATTTCAAAATATTTTGCCATCCAAAAATATTTTTAAAATTTCAAGTTATAATTTAATTCTACCTAAAATTAGGTATATAAATTGATGTATAGTCACTTAAGTGTTGTATACAATAGTTTCAGACAATTCCCTCCTTCATATATTTTTCTTCCCTTCAACAAATATATGTTGAATGTCTAGTACAAGTCAAGGAGCTCTATGTGAAATTGTAATGTTGGTAAAGCTTGATTTTGACTTAGCAGCCTATGTGGTGATACATTTTCCCCCAAGTGTATGAAAGATGGTGGTGGGAAGAGGCTAGGCCTGTTTCTGTGGAACCCAAATTTTCTTTGCCAACTGCCAACTTTCAGTATTAGGAAAAGATTTCCTTCGTTAGAAAGGGTTTTGAGTTGATAAAATGCAAGTATTTCTATAAAAATGCAAGTATTTTCAAAGTGTGTAAAATATAGGGCATTATGTGTTTTTCTGAGTTGGTATGAGTTGAATTTCATTGGCGCAAACTGGAGTCTCTCTGTTATATGTGTATGTGTGTGTGTGTCTGGGCATGTGAAGGCATGAGTGTGTGTGTGTCTGGGCATGTGAAGCCATGAGTGTGTGTGTGTAAATCTATTGAGGATACAAAAAAGACCCTGGATGGAAACAGCAGTGCTATAGAAAAGGGGGGAAGAGTATAAAAGACAAACTTAACCTACTTAGTTTCTCCTTCCCTAGGGGTAGTCTTATTTTCTAGCATTCTTTCATGATCTATTTACTAAATGTCCAGTGTCCCTAGGTGCCTCTGTGAGTCTTACAAACCTCTCAGTAGCCTATGTGTGGGAGGTGGAACCTTGACATTTTGCCTATTCGGGTTTCCTTTCTCTGAGAGTTTTTCTCTGAGCTACGTGATAGGTAGATTTCTGGTGAAAAACTGTACTCATTGTTAACAAGAAATGTCTGACTTAATGATTCAAACAAATAAAGAGTATCTTGACTCAAGTGTGAGGCACCTCTAGGCTTCATGTAACAGAGATACTTTGAGACAGGAAGATCTTTCAGTATCCACTAAGATCATAGTACAATACTATTGAGTAATTTGAAGTCTAACCTTGTTCAAATGTGGGAAGATATATCTTGGATTGTATCATTGTCTGCTTATCCCCTTACACACATATCAAATAGCTTAAAGTTTAAAAAAGTAATACTAGAAAAAAGTCTGTGTTTAAGGTAGGCATGTTATTATGTTTATTTTCCCCGGCACGTAGTAGATAAAGGTGTACCTTAGAGATACTGTGGGTTTGGTTCCAGACCATGGCAATAAACAAATACCACAATAAAACAAGTCACACAATTTTTTTTTTTTTTTTGGTTTCCCAGTGCCTATAAAAGATATATTTGGAGGGGCGTGGTGGCTCATGCCTATAATCCCAGCACTTTGGGAGGCCTAGGCGGGCGGATCACGAGGTCAAGAGATGGAGACAATCCTGACCAACATGGTGAAACCCCGTCTCTACTAAGAATACAAAAATTAGCTGGGTGTGGTGGCGCGCCTGTAATCCTAGCTACTTGGGAGGCTGAGGCAGGAGAATCGCTTGAACCCAGAGGCAGAGGTTGCAGTGAGCCAAGATCATGCCACTGCACTCCAGCGTGGCGACAGAGTGAGACTCCATCTCAAAAAAAAATTATATTTATACTATACTGTTGTCTATTAAGTTCGCAATAGCATTATGTCTAAAAAAACAATGTACGCCTTAATTAAAATATTGCTAAAAGACACAAAACTCACTGAGTAGTAATCTTCTTGCTGGTGGAAGATCTTGCCTTAGTGTTGATGGCTACTCACTGATCAGGGTGTTGACTGTGGTGATTTCTTAAAATACACCAACAATAAAGTTTGCCACATTGATTGACTCTTTGTTTCACAAATTATTGCTGTATAGCATGCAATGCTATTTAATAACATTTTACCCAGAGTAGAATGTTCTTCAAAATTGGAGGCAATCCTCTCAAACTCTGCTGCTGCTTTATCAACTAAGTGTGTGGAATATACTTAAATTATTTGTTCTCGTTTTGACAATGTTCGTAACATCTTGATCAGGAGTAAATTCTGTCTTAACAAACCACTTTCTTTGCTCATGTGTAACAAGAAACTCTTCATCCATTCACGTTTGATCGTAACATTGCAGCAATTCAGTTACATCTTCGGGCTCCACTTTGGATTCTAGTTCTCTTGCTATTTCTACCACATCTGCAGCTACCTTCTTCACTGCAGTCTTAAATGCCTCAGTCATCATGAGGGTTGAAATCAACTTCCAAAATCTATTTAATGTTGATGTTTTAAACTCTTCTCATGAATCACAAGTGTCTGTAATGACATCTAGAATGGTGAGTCTTTTTCAGAAGTTTTCAAATTTATTTTGCCTAGATCAATCAGAGAAATCACAATCTATGGCAGCTGTAGTGTTATAAAATGTATTTCTTAAATAATAAGACTTGAAAGTAGAAATTACTCCTTGATTCATAAGCTGCAGAATGAATGTTGTGTTAGCATAAAAACATTACTCTCTGTGTACATCTCTATCAGAGTCCTTGGATTACTCAGCACATTGTCAATGAGCAGTATCTTTTGAAAGTAATCCTTTTCTTCTGATCAGTAGGTCAACAGTGGGCTTAAAATATTTGGAAAACTGTGTGGTAAACAGATGCGTTGCCATCTAGGCTTTATTCTATTTATAGAGCATAGGCAGGGTAGATTAGATTTAGTATAATTCTTAAGAGGCCTAGGATTTTTAAAATGGTAAATGAACATTGGCTTCAGTTTAAAGTCACCAGCTGCATAAGCTTCTAAAAAAAAGCTCGTCCTTTGAAGCTTTGAGACCAGGCCTTGACTTTTCCTCTGGCTAAGACAGTTCTAGATGGCCTCTTCTTCCATTATAAAACTGTTAAGTCTACATTGAAAATCTATTGTTTAGTGTAGCCACTTTCATTAATGATTTTAGCTAGATCTTCTGGATAGCTTGCTGCAGTATCTATATCAACACTTGAGGCTTTACTTCGTACTTTTTATGTTATAGAGATGGCTTCTTTCCTTACACCTCAAGAACCAGCCTCTGCTAACCTGAAACTTTTTTTCTGCTGCACTTTTTTTTTTTTAAATTCTCTCAGGCTTTATAGAATTTGAGAGAGTTTAGGACTTGCTCTGGATTAGGCTTTAGCTTAAGGGAATGTTGTGGCTGGTTTGATTTTTCCACCTAGACCACTAAAATTTTCTGCATATCAGAAATAAGGCTGTTTCACTTTATCATCATTCGTGTGTTCACTGGATTAGTGCTTTTAATCTCCTTAAAGAACTTTTACTTCATGTTCACAAATAACTTGGGTGTTTGGTTAAAAGGTGCCTAGTTTTGGGCCTATCTTGGCTTTTGGCATGCCTTCCTCACTAAACCTAATCATTCCAGGCTTTTGATTTAAAGTGAGAGATGTGGAACTCTTCCTTTACTTTAGACACTCAGAGAACACTGTGGAATTATTAAGTGTCCTAATTTCAATATTGTTGTGTCTCAGGGAATAGAGAGGCCTGAGGAGAGGGAGAGAAATAAGGGAATGACTGGTTAGTGGTGCAGTCAGAATACATATGACACTTGTCAATTACATTCACTGTCCTATATGGGCATGATTCATGGCGCCCCTTTCGTTACCACAGTAACATCAAAGATCACTGTTCACAGATCACAATAACAGATATCACGGTAATGAAAATGTTTGAAATATTACAAAAATTACCAAAATGTCACACAGAGACACGTGCACATGCTGTTGGAAAAATGGCATCAATGAATTTGTTCAAGGCGGGGTTGCCACACACCTTCAATTTGTAAAGAACACAATTATCTGTGAAGCACAATTGACATGGTTTGGCTGTGTCCCCACCCAAATCTCATCTTGGACTGTAGCTCCCCACAATTCCCACATGCCATGGGAGGCATCCATTGGGAGGTAATTGAATCATGGGGGCAGGTCTTTTCCCTGCTGTTTTCATGATAGTAAATAAATCTCAGGAGATCTGATGGTTTTATAAAGAGGAGTTCTCCTGCACCAGCTCTCTCTTCTCTGCCACCATGTAGGATGTGACTTGCTCCTCCTTGCCTTCTGCCATGATGTGAGGCCTTCCAGCCCTGTGGAACTGAGTCAATTAAACCTCTTTTCTTTATAATTTACCTAGTTTCAGGTAAGTCTTTATCAGCAGCATGAAAATGGACTAATACAACAATAAAGTGTGGCACAATAAAGGAAAGCTCAATAAAAGGGGGTCTGCTTGTATTTGTTAAATCTTATCTTTGTAAATAATAAAAATTTAAAAGATATTTTACTTACCAGAGTACCTCTAATTTTTACCTTTTGCTTTAGTGTAGGGATTGATAATGAACAACTTAGAAACCATTGTCCCATGTTAATTTTTCTGATTTGAGAATTGCTGAGAGTAGCATTTCGATGGAAAAAGTCCCAAAGAGAACTGTAAGTAGAGTAAGGGCATTTACGTTATTCTTCCTCATAGTTCCATTTGTTGGTTTTCAGCGTCTAACTTTGAAAAGCTGCCTGAGGCTGCCGAGAATCTACCACAAGGATCACAGCTCTACTGCTCCCAGACTCATCCCAAGCTGGAGCAGGAGCCAGGCCAGCTGTTCAGGCTCACTCCTGGTCTTTGGTATGCTCAGGGCAGCGGCTTTTCTCCACCAGCCTCACCATTTGACTCTTTATCATCATGAAAACTCAGTCAGGTCCTGCAAATGGCCAAAGTAACAATAGACAAAACCTAAGTGTTTTTATCACGGAGAGAAATCTCTGCTGCTGGTGATAGATCCCAGCAGTAGATTAGATTTGGGCTACACCCCACAGGTAGAAAGCCCACCATTTAGGGAGGAGCTGCTTTGAATATGGATCAAATAATTAGAAAACTGACTCCTAGATCACTAGGCAAGAGTCCACTCATCTGTCTTAGGCATCCCACCGTAGATATGAACAGGGAGAGAGTAGAAAAGGAGGCTTCTCAAGGCAAACAGTCATCATAAAACCCATTCTTCTTTTTCTGTAAAAGGGAGAGTATGCAACTCAGCTTCAGAACCTGAAATCCAACAATGACATGTAGCACCAACAGTAAAGTACAATTGCAGCAGGAAAAATATCAGTGGAAAGCAGATGAGAACAAAATGTTATTTAGAATGAGATTAAATAGTTCTACATGTTTGGGTTTCAAAATAATATATCTGTAAACCTTGAGGTTTTAAAAATTATTTTTATTTTTAATTGACACATAATTGTACATTTTTAGGGGGTGCAATGTAATGTTTTGATACATGCATAGATTGTGTAATGAATGAATCAGGCAATTAGTATATCCATCACCTCGAACATTTATCATTTATTTGTGGTTGCAATATATTATACCTTGAATCTTAAGAGCAAAACAAAATTGGGCCTTTTGCTTTCTTTTAGAAAGTATTGAGGAAGTAATAATATTTTGGGAACTTTACTAACAATGGAGACAATTAAGCAAATAATTGTAAAAATTTTCTTCTGTGAAACATATAATTTTCTGAAGACAAAGGGAAAAAAACAAGGTGCTAGATGATGAGGAGAGCATGAGGTATCAGACAAATTTTCTCTTTTGTCTTCTTTTGCCTGTATATTTTCCCAGGCTTAAAGAAGTAGTAAAATTATGCATGTAAGATTGAATTCATATACATATTTCATAATTATGAAATTTAATTTCCACAGTTATTTCAGATGGCAGATAAGGCTGTTTGCTTAAGCTGAGACTCCTTTTAACAAAACTCTTGAAGAAACTAACAATTTTGTAAGCCAACTTGTTTATTCTGTGAGTGACTTGGCTGCAAGAGTAGACTAAACTGCCCTTTTAACCACACTATTTGTACTCTTACAGATCTGGGAGTTGCCATCTCTGAAACCAGAAAAGGGAGTTAGGGAAGTTGAAAGAGACAAAGGATCTAAATGTGGTATCTTTGCAGATCTCAAAGGTCAGGTGGCAGGTGCATATCCAATGGCTTTAAGGAGGGAAGATAAGGTGTGGTTTAATGGTCTACCTGGAAATTCAAATTCTAGTCTATGCAGTGTGAAGATTATTTCACATTAGGTAAATCACTGATGAGTCATGCCCCAGCACATACTCAGTGGTTTTCCAATTTCAACTTTATTTTGTACTCTTAGAAAGTAATACTTATGAAGGATTTTACAATTGCTAGATTGAATTTGGGGTCAAGGCTTTGATGTTTGTACTGACACCAAATACCAAACCTTGGAAAACAGAGAAAGAAGAAATTGGTGAATTTTTACTCAATTCAAGAACTCACCATTTTTTTTTCAATTAGTATAATAGTTCTAACTGATTGTTTCATAAGAAAAAATAGAAAATGAATCATTATGAGTCTGAATGAATACTTTGTATCTTATCTATTCTATTAAAACTAAAAGATGAGCTACAAATTTTAGGTATTAAAATATACATTTTTGTAATGAAATTTTTTGTAACACTTCCCTTAATTTTAAATTTAAATGGAGCCCAGCCCACAAGCATTTGTTTATAATCAATAGATTGGGCAATAGTTTTTGGGATAATTCATTTTATAATCTGAGATTGTTAATGCTACCTCCATTTTCTACCTCCACATTTCTAATGTGTTACTATTAATTTAGATATAATAGATTTGTTTCTGTAATTTCTTTATGGTCAGTCATATACTGAGCAACAATAATTTTGAAAGCAGCTGTGTGGAAATGGGGAGGTAACAGTGAATTTATGTGAATAATACTGGTTTCTTAAAGGAGATTTTGATCTCATTGGAAAGATGTGCCATATACAGTAATCTCAGGGATCAATTAATTAAATGGATCTGAAAGCAGAGGTTCCTGAAAATGGGTAGAGAATGGAGGATATGAGTTACAAAAATCCTATGTTGAATCCTGGAACTAATGACTTGGAGAACTCATTATACTTTTTCATGACAGTGTTGTCAATGCAAACAAGATGGGAGAATACACAATAATTGCCAGAATAGATTGTATTAGTCTCACACTGCTAATAAAGGTATACCTGAGACTGGGTAATTTATAAAGGAAAGAGGTTTAATTGACTAATTGTTCCACATCACTGGGAAGGTCTCACAGTCATGGCAGGAAGTGAATGAGGAGTAAAATTACATCTTACATGGTGGCAGGCAAGAGAGCGTGTGCAGGGGGACTCCCCTTTATAAAAAAATCAGATCTTGTGATATTTATCATGATACTTATCATGAGAACAGCATGGGAAAGACCCACCCCCATGATTCAATTACCTCCCACTGGGTGCCTCCCATGACACATGGGAATTATGGGAGCTACATTCAAAATAATATTTGGGTAGGGACAAAGCCAAACTGTATCATTCCACCACTGGCCCCTCCCAAATCTCATGTCCTCACATTTCAAAATGAATCATGCCTTCCCACAGTCCCCCAAAGTCATAACTCATTTCAACATTAACTCAAAATTTACAGTCCAAAGTTTCATCTGAGACAAAGCAAATCTCTTCTGCCTATGAGCCTGTATAATCAGAAGCAAGTTAGTTACTTCCTAGATACAATGGTGCGGGGGGTTGGTAAATACGGCCATTCCAAATGGGAGAAATTTACCAAAATAAAGGAGCTACAGGCCCCATGCAAGTCCAAAATCCAGTGAGGAAGTCAAATCTTAAAGCTCAAAAATGATCTTCTTTGACTCCATGTCTCACATCCAGGTCACCTTGATGCAAGAGGTGGGGTTGTATGGCCTTAGGCAACTCTGCCTCTGTGGCTTTGCAGGGTACAGCTCCTCTCCTGGCTGCTTTCACAGGCTAGTGTTGAGTGTTGGCAGCTTTTCCAGGTGCACAGTGTAAGCCGTCAGTGGATCTACCATTCTGGGGTCTGGAGGACAGTGATCCTCTTCTCACAGCTCCACTAGGCAGAGCTCCAGTGGGGACTCTGTGAGGGATTTGTACCCCACATTTACCTTCTGCACTGCCCTAGCAGAGGCTTTCCATGAGGGCTTCGCCACTGCAGGCCCCCTCTGCCTGGACATCCAGGCGTTCTCATACAACTTCTGAGATACATCCTAGTCAGAGGTTCCCAAACCTCAATTCGTGACCTCTGTGCACCTGCAGGCTCAACACCATGTCAAAGCTTCCAAGACGTGGGGCTTGCACCTTCTGAAGCCATGGCCTGAGCTGTGCCTTGGCCCCTTTTAGCCATGGCTGGAGCAATTTGGAAGCAACCAAGTCCCTAAGCTGCACAGGGACCCTGAACCCAGCTCAGGACACCATTTTCCTCCTAGGTCTCTGAGCCTATGATGGGAAGGGCTGCTGTAAAGGTCTCTGACAAGCCCTGGAGACATTTTCTCCATTGCCTTGATGATTAACATTCAAATCCTTGTTATTTATGCAAATTTCTGCAGTAGGCTTGAATCTCTCCCCAGAAAATGGTTTTTTTTCCCTATTGCATCATCAGACTGCAAATTTTCCAAACTTTCATACTCTGCTTCCCTTTTTAACATAAGTTCCAATTCCAAACCATATCTTTGGAAGTACATAAAACTGAATACTTTTAACAGCACCCAAATCACCTCTTGAAAGCTTTGCTGCTTAGAAATTTCTTCTACCAGATACCCTAAATGAAGTCTCTCAAGTTCAAAGTTGCGCAGATCTCTAGGACAGGGGCAAAATGTTGCCAGTCTCTTTGTTAAAGCATAACAAGAGTGACCTTTTCTCCAGTTCCCAGGAAGTTTCTCATCTCCATCTGAGATCACCTTAGTCTTGACTTCATTTTCCATATCACCATTAGCATTTTGGTGAAATCCATTCAACAAGTCTCTAGGAGTTCCAAACTTTCCCACATTTTCCTTTTTTCTTCTGAGCCCTCCAAACTGTTCCATCATTGGCCCATTACCCAGTTCCAAAGTTGCTTCCACATTTTCAGGTATCATTACAACAGCACCCCACTACCTGTTGTATTACTATATTCACCTGTTCTCATGCTGCTAATAAAGATATACCTGAGACTGGGTAATTTTTAAAGAAATAGGGTTTAATTGACTCACAGTTCCACACGGCTTGGGAAGCCTCACAATCATGGTGGAGGGCAAATGAGGAGCAAAATCATATCTTACATGGCAGCTGGCAAGACAGCGTGTGCAAGGGAACTCCCCTTTATAAAAGCATCAGATCTCATGAGATGTATTCACTATCATGAGAAAACACAGAAAAGAACTGCTTCCATGCTTCAATTGCCTCCCACTGGGTCCCTCTCATGACATGTGGGAATTATGGGAGCTAAAATTCAAGATGAGGTTTGGGTGGGGAAACAGCCAAACCATATCATAGATTTAACTTAATTTCAGCCTAGATGGTCATTTCTAGGCTTTGAATATATGATAATTTAAATGTTGCCCAAACAGTAAATTTATTTTATACTAAAAGTTAAAAAAAGTCACAGTAAAATCTATACTGGTTTTCAGGAAAAAAGCATATATTTTTGTATTATATTGATATTACTCCATTTGCCCCAGACCAAGCACAGGCCATCCCTCTTTGTTGTCTTCTTCTAGGTAAGATTTAAAATCCTTTTTATTGTTCTTGTCCATTTTACCACTCACAGACCTCAGGTCAGTCTGGGTTCCAGAGTTCCAGATTTAGAGATGTGAGACAGAATTATAATTAGAATTATTGGCTAGAAAAGAAGACTCCTAGCTTAAGAATGACTTTATTCTTTCATAGAGCTCAGAAGAACAAATTTCAAATCTATCTGCATTTACAAAAAATGTTTTAGTATGCAAATTTCCAAATAGATACAGAATTAGAAAAAAGTAGAAATATTCATCAATCAGTCTCTTTAATATCAATTACTGACCAAATGACAAATGTATTTTCTTTATACCCTATGTTACCATCACCATAAGCCCAGAAATTCTGAAGCATATTCCAAACTTCTTTTTCTCAGTAAAAATTTTAGTATGTATATTTCTATATTGTAAGAACTCAATTTTTTTAAAACGTAGCCACAATGTCAATATCACACACCCCCAAATAACAATAATTTTTTAAAATCAATAAATATTCAGACATTTCACATTTTCTTGATGGTCTTATAGATGTACTTTAATTTTCTTAACCATTTTAAAAATACAAATCCAAATACAATATCTTTTAAACTATAAAATTTTAAAAATTCCATCTGTTTTTATTTTCTTGCAATTATTTATTTGTTGTTGAATCCAAAACAGTCATCCTGTAGAATCTTGGCTGGATTATGCTGATTGCTTCCCCTTCACGCTTGTACATTTACCATGCTCTTTTGACCTCTGTATGCTGTCAATTGGTCAAAAAATCTATAGGGTTGAACCAGATTCAGGTTTGATTTTTTGGCATTTTTACTTTGTAGGTGATGTTGATTAATTCCAAAGGAGTTTTCAAGCATCTGGTTGTCTGATTGTGATGTCACAGCCATTAATGATCAATGGCTAGATCCATAACCTATTAAAGAATGCCAAGAGATATTCTACTAATTGTATTACTATTCTTTCTTTATTAGCTAGAATGTTGTCCTTAAGTATTTGGCTTCTCTGAGTTTCAGTGCAAATAGGAATGGCTGGGTGATTGCTTCTTTTAAAAGAAAAGAATGCTTCTTTAGAAAAAAAGATTTATCAGTTTACAAAAAAAAAAAAAAAGACTTTAAAGCTTTTCCTAAAGATGATCAATTGTTTCATTTCTTTTATTTTTTTAAATGAGGTTATTATAATTATCAGTCCTGAAACTGTCTCATCTTAGAAACAGAGATTCTATACAAGTGGCCCTGGAGTCCTTTTAAGATGTTCTCAGGAGATTTTGGTTGTCTTCTAAGCTTTCTGGAAACATCTTGTTCATTTCGTATTCTGGATTTAAAATTAGCTATTTCTCCAAGGAGACATCATCCATTGTGTTTATACAAACTTGGGTTCCTTTTAGTTTAACCTTCATTCAAGAAGTGATTTTAAAAAAAACAGATTATTATACCTTATACTAAAATTAATTCAAGATGGATTAAAGATTTAAATGTTAGACCTAAAACCATAAAAACCCTAGAAGAAAACCTAGGCAATACCATTCAGGACATAGGCATGGGCAAGGACTTCATGTCTAAAACACCAAAAGCAATGGCAACAAAACCCAAAATTGACAAATGAGATCTAATTAAACTAAAGAGCTTCTGCACAGCAAAAGAAACTACCATCAGAGTGAACAGGAAACCTACAGAATGGGAGAAAATTTTTGCAATGTACTCATATGACAAAGGGCTAATATCCAGAATCTACAATGAACTCAAACAAATTTACAAGAAAAAAACAACCCCATCAACAAGTGGGTGAAGGATATGAACAGACACTTCTCAAAAGAAGACATTTATGCAGCCAAAAGACCCATGAAAACATGCTCATCATCACTGGCTATCAGAGAAATGCAAATCAAAACCACAATGAGATACCATCTCACACCAGTTAGAATGGCGATCATTAAAAAGTCAGGAAACAACAAGTGCTGGAGAGGATGTGGAGAAATAGGAACACTTTTACACTGTTGGTGGGACTGTAAACTAGTTCAACCATTGTGGAAGTCAGTGTGGTGATTCCTCAAGGATCTAGAACTAGAAATACCATTTGACCCAGCAATCCCATTACTGGGTATATACCCAAAGGATTATAAATCATGCTGCTATAAAGACCCATGCACACGTATGTTTATTGCGGCACTATTCACAATAGCAAAGACTTGATACCAAGCCAAATGTCCATCAATGATAGACTGGATTAAGAAAATGTGGCACATATACACCATGGAATACTATGCAGCCATAAAAATGATGAGTTCATGTTCTTTGTGGGGACATGGATGAAGCTGGAAACCATCATTCTCAGCAAACTATCCCAAGGACAAAAAACCAGACACCGCATGTTCTCACTCATAGGTGGGAATTGAACAATGAGAACACATGGATACAGGAAGGGGAACATCACACACTGGGGCCTGTTGTGGGGTGCGGGGAGGGCGGAGGGATAGCATTAGGAGATATACCTAATGTTAAATGATGAGTTAATGGGTGCAGCACACCAACATGGCCCATGTATATATATGTAACAAACCTGCACATTGTGTACATGTACCCTAAAACTTAAAGTATAATAAAACAAGATTATTTACTGAGTTCTTTCAACTTTCTCTTTAAATCTTCCTATTCTTCAATCATTTATTTCTGAATTTTGCTAATTCTGTTTTATGTTTTTTTTTTTAATTTTTAGTTGACACAACAATTGTACTTATGGTGTACAATGTGATATTTTGATATTTGTATGCATTGCATGATGGTGAAATCAGGGTAATTAGCATATCCATCACTTCAGAAATTTACTAAATCTTTGTGGTGGGAACATTCAAAATCCTATCTTCTAGGTATTTTGAGATATAAAGTACCTTACTGTAAAGTACAGTCACTCTGCTGTACAATAGAACACCAGATTTTACTCTTTTTGGTAATTGTAACTTTGTACCCTTCGAAAACCTCTCCTCTATCCCCTCTCTACCTTCTTTTCCTAGTCTCTTGTAACTGTTATATTCTCTACTCTTATGAGATCAACTGTTTTTAGATTCCATATATGAGTGAAATCATACAGTATTTCACTTAATGTAATGTCCTCCAGTCTTATTCAAGCTATTCCAAATAGGATTTCATTCTCTCTCTTTTTTTTTTTTTGAAGCATTCTCACTCTGTCACCAGGCTGGAGTGCAGTGGCGCAATCTTGGCTCACTGCAACCTCCGCCTCCTGGGTTCAAGCGATTCTCCTGCCTCAGTCTCCTGACTAGCTGTGACCACGCCCAGCTAATTTTTGTATTTTCAGTAGACACGGGGTTTCACCATGTTGGCCGGGATGGTCTCAATCTCCTGACCTCGTGATCCACCCGCCCCAGCCTCCTAACGTGTTGGGATTACAGGCTTCAGCCACAGCGTCCCACCTCTTTCTCTTTTATGACTGAATAGTATTCCATTGTGTATATATGCTACATATTCTGTATCCATTATACATTGTTGGACACTAAATTTGATTCTGTTTCTTGGCTATTGTGAATAATGCTGCAACGAATTTAGGAGTGCAGATACCTCTTTGACATACTGATTTCATTTCCTTTGTATATATACTCAGTAGTAGGATTGCTAGATCATATGATAGTCCTATTTTTAATTTTATGAGCAACCTCTAGACTGTCTTTCATAATGGTTGCACTAATTTACATTCCTTTCAACAGTCATGTTTAAATTAGCTATATCACTGTTTAAATTCCTATATCCTTTTTTGAATTATTAGGTAACAGATTTTGTCTCTTTTGTGAGCATTTCTTTCTGACATGATTCAGTATGTATTAGGACTTTCTTCCCATTCTTATTTTCCTTTATTTCCCCACTACTAAATTTCTTTAGAATTTAACTAGACTACTTTTCTGTTGCCCACTTTTAAAAATTTAATTTAATTTAATTTAATTTAATTTAATTTGTTTTTTGAAATAGAGTTTAGCTCTTCTTGCCCAGGCTGGAGTGCAATTGTGTGATCTTGGCTCACTGCAACACTTGCCTTCTGGGTTCAAGTTATTCTTCTGTCTCAGCCTCCTGAGTAGCTGGGATTACAGGTGCCCATCACTACGCCTGGCTAATTTTTATATTTTTATTAGAGGCAGGGTTTCACCATGTTGACCAGGCTGGTCTCAAACTCCTGACCTCAAGTGATCCGCCCGCCTCGGCATCCCAAATTGTTGGGATTACAGGCATGAGCCACCGCGCCTGGCCTGTTGCCCAGTTTTAAGTAAAATGATTTCCCCTTTAGGAGGGAAAGGTAGATCAGAATATATTTTCTAGCTTCAAAACACCAGTGTTCACTTTCTTCTGTTGTTTTCATAATGTGATTTTTTTTTTTAAAAAAAGGCCTTATAATTTCTAAAATCTTCCTCCTTTGCCCTCCTTTCTTCAGGACCTTCACTTTCCCTGTCTTGTTAAGCATGGGAATTTGTTCTGGAAGGGTGCTTTGGTTTGGTAAAGTGTCAGGGTTTCATTAACACTAGACCACTTTAGCACTCTCAGACCATCTTGCAGTTCTTGCACTCACCTGCAAATTGGAGTCTTTAATGCCAACTCTTAGTTTCTGCTGCTGTTCTCAGTGAATTCTTCATGGCAATTGTGGAATTCTCCTGCTCTCTGAAATAATATAATTACATCTTCTTCCCCCAACTTCCTTGCACAGTGGAATACCACATGTAGGTCTTTTTGCTGTCATTGCTTTGTCCCCACGTGGTAGTATGTTGCAGTTCATTTGGACATCATGTTATTGATATTGTCAGCAAATTTTTGGTTTTGCTATCGTAGTTTTTTTCTTTCTTTGTGTGTGTGAGTGTATCTTATGGGGAACGAGTAGGATATTCTGAGACAGAAACACCTTCTCTGTAGCCACCGTAATTCCCAGAATCCTTTGACATTCATATTTAAAATTAAATTATAGGACTCATTATTTTAATCCTCATTACATTTTACCTGTTACTTTTCCTGGCGGCAAGTTGCCCCATAGCTCCCCCGCTTCAGTATAATGACATGATTGGGCACTATCCCATTTGGGGGGCTCTTTCTGTACTACGTTTCTCCTAATAATGGCAGTTTTGTACCGTCTGCATAAGATAGGGGATTTAGAAAATAAAGAAAACTGCAGGCTTAATGGCCGATAATGGATTAATATGTCATTTTTCTCAGGTAAAATATCCTAAGATGCTTTAGACTCAGGGTTTAAAATGAAACCTCTCCTTTCCTGGAATCACATTGCAAAAGTGAATGTCCACATAAAGTACACCCCGACTTGAAAGCAAGAGGTAAAACACTTTTAGAGCTTCAAAATTTACAAGGTTATTATAATTCTGCATTACTTTTTATGGTAAATGAAGCAAATCAATTTGTGACAAGGAATTAGAGTTTACTAAAACAGTTATTTTTAAGCCTATGAATATATATATTTAAATTGAAGAAAGGTGTTAAAGCTATATTAGCTGTTATCTCTTTTCTGGAATCTGGGAGAAAGGGATACTCATTTGAAGAAAAAAGTGGTATAAAATTGGGATATAATCTAATGCTAAAGTACTTGTATCTATTGCTATATTATAAATCACACCTAAACTTGGTAGTTTAAAATGGCAAGCATTTTATCTGCTCATAATTTGTGAATTAACAATTCAAGCTGATGTTCACTGGGTGGATCTACATTGATTTCACTGGAGGTTATCCATTAGTCTATTATCAGCTAGCAAATCAGATGAGGCTGGTTGCTGTCACAGGTCTGGCCACTGGGGCTGACTGTTGGCCGGGCCAGGTGTCTCCATCAGGCTACCTCAAGCTTCTTCAGATGGCAAGTGTTCCATAAGGATAAGCTCTGGTTCAGAAGAGCCGTCCAATCCTCAGATGTTAACATACCATTCGGCCAAAATGAGTCACATGACTGAACCTAGGGTAATGTGGGTGAGAACCACACAATGGTGAGGAATACAGTGTGGCATGATTCATTGGGGGCCAATATTCTAACAATCTACTGCAATAATTATGCAAAGGAAAACAACTCTGAAGGTAGCTGATGAAAATAAGTATGTGTGAGAGGGTTGGCATGAGGCAAGAGGCAATTATCAAGGGCTACCAAAGTCTGGAAGATTCTGTTATTTTTTGAAAATCTACCAGGATTAAAGTAGTTATGTAGTAGCCATGTTCTTACACCAGAGGATGGGACACAATTGAACATCAGGGAAGTTCATCTCTCTTCTTCCATCTTTTCAATTTCATCATGTTCCTTTCACTTGGTATATTTTAAAAATAGATCATCATGTACTTGTAAGGTACATGGATTCACTTCAATCAAGGAGTGGCCGAGGTGAACATCCTCATGACTCAGCGGGATTGGATCGCAGGCACACAATTCCATGTATAATGTAAACACAGCTAAGTAGTCATAACATGGGAAGGCCATCACTTGGCTCTACACCACTATTGTCTGTAAAAGGTGTAATTGCCTTGCTGACTCTGTATAGATGCACTTGTGCCCAGATAGAGACAGCCAGAGCTGTGTTCATCTTGCGGATGGACAGGGGAGAGCCAGGACACAGCTGGGCTTGCTCATGCCCAGAGAGAGAAGAGTTAAGCTACTGATCCTAAAGGAAGAGCCGGCTGCGCAGCTGTGTGTGGGAGCGGCCAGAGCAAGCAGCTGAGACAGAGCAGACAGGGTGAGAGAGCTGCTGCTGAATAAAACCATATTTTGATTGCCTGTGGCCCCCCCCAAGGGTTCTTTCAGCTATTAGCCACTAATCCACCCACTCCCCTCAGACTTCAGCTGGGACTGGAACCTAATAGTACTCTTTATAAACTTTTATTTTTTCAAAGAAATTTTGACCTCCTCTCTATGTGCTGTACAATGAACATACTACAGCAAAACAACAACAAAAAATCCTTTCTCTGGGAAATCTTTTATTCTTACTATGTGAAATCCTGTGTACCCAGCACAATTAAGAGCTATTAAGAACAACATTTGATCAAAGTTTAAATAGCATCCTTACTTCTCTAAAACTGAAAATAAGAATCTGCTGATTCCTAGAGGGTTATTTTCTCCAATAACAAGAGCCGGCTGAGGCCATTTCTTGCTAGTGGAATCTGTGCATAGTGGCTCATGTCTGACTGACCTCAGGTCTTTATTCACATTATCCCGGGTGAATGTGACGGATGGGAGAGCCCTTGTGGTTTGGCCCACCAATATTGTTTCTGATGAAGGTTAACAGCGTTGCCCACTCTAAATCTTACACAGCAAATTGCTGACATCTGGTGTTTCCTCTCAAGTTTACCACATTTTCTACTGTAATTCCAGTGTTTACACAACATAAAAACACAGACATTGAGCTTATGAAAGCATTTTGTATCCATAACACTGCTCTAGAGAACTGTTTAACATTTCTGAATGATTGCATTAAATAAAGTCTAAATAAACTAGTAGTTATAAAGCTATTGGTTGCTTTAGAAATAGTGGTCACTGATAAGCTCAAAATTGTTTCTTGAATTTATTAATAGGAGCAAAAATTTGCTCCTAATTCCCTTAGGGGAAGGTTGTTGCCTTGTTTGACACTGATTCACCTTAGAAATTTACGGGTACCTTTACTGGCTCTTTTTTTTTTTTTTGCATTCAATGCACCATTGTAGTTCTGTCCTCATATCATCTGGGTATCTGTTACTGCCACTGTCACCTGGAACCTGGGACAAGAAAAACAAAAAAGGAAGGTAAACACGTTTAATCATTAAGGATTGTAGCATACAACAGAATCCTTTTATCTACTGTTCTTAAGAAATAATAATTATAATCGCTTATAGCCCATTCAGTGGGAACTTGGGAAAATTTTGGAAGTCTCTGTGTTTCACACAGTTATTTCAGGAGAGGGATGTTCCCTGGTAACTCTAGGTTCTCCTCATGTTGAACGGGGAAACTTTCTATATTGAAGTAGTCATCTTTTTCCCGAGCATTTTCTGTTTTCTCTTATTGGAGACTTGTAAAACGCATACTAGACAATGTAGGAAAAGGACGAGATGGAGGAGTCATGAGAAGAAATAGAAATAGAAGGAGTCTTGTTTTGGAAAGCACACAAGACAGATAATATTCTCTGATTCCATTTGGTTCCCACCCGCACCTCCTTTAAGGAATACATCAGCATTCTGACTGGTCTGTGCATCTGCTAATTGGATAGAACACTGTAACTGTATTGGCATTTTTAAGAAGCATTGATGGTCACTCCGGAAACTGTGGTTAGAGCTTCTGCAGCTGAAGTGCTCAGGAAAGAAACAAATATACTTAATGTAATATGCTTAATCTGTTTGTCCTAATTAACATTTATTCCTTGCAAGAGGTTGATTTCTGCTTTGACAGAGAGTAATGTAACTCTTGTGTCCTCCAAATAATAAAGCCAGGATTAAAATATCTCAACTTTTCATCATTCTGAAGAAACACATAAAATTTAAAGTTCTTTCTAATTGCTTCTGTTTAGAAATCCTGAAGACCATTAGCTGAGCTAGTTAAAGCACAGAGTTAATGAGTGTCATTTTCTTTCTTTTCCTACCACAGCATGAAGCCCCACCCAAAGTGTGTACCATTTTCCACATGACAGGCAGGTAAAAAAGTGCAAATCTGTCACTACTAAGCTGTAAGACAGCTATAAATATTTCTCTTCAAATTAGCATTGATGAGAGTCTTTGTGGAAAAGAACCTCCTTTTTTTTTTTTGGTAGAATTACAATAAAATGCAAGTTGCTTTTACCTTCATTTCCACTACTATAACATAATTTTATAGTGAATATCAGCATTTTCGTGGTCTTCTAATAACATATGCAATTTTTACAATAAGAAATAAAAGATTTTAATGCTATTTTTCAAGAAGCATTTTCTAGAGGCAAGATTCACTCCCACCTAGGGGGAACTAATGCATGCCTCTAAGATCTGAGGAATCAGCTAAAACAAATTTTATCATAAAATGTTAAATTTTTTTTCCTACCGGCTTCTTAAAGGAACTTGATTATTAATTCTTCTTGTCAGAAATTACTATATGGTAGCCATTTGCAGAAGTAACTCTGGGGTAGGTGTCTGGTGGCCTGGTCACTTCTGATAAAATACCTATTGTTTTCAGGGGCTTGCACAGGTTTTCTTTAAATGAATATATTTGGTAAACTTTACTTAGAAGTTAATTAATCTAAAAATAGGTTTAATACCTACTTGTGAAACGATGATATAAAATAATTATTGGTCACTTCTTTTTCTGATTGATACCTCTTTTTGCCAAACAAAATTCTGCACTTAGAGCAATTAATATCACCAATCTTACCTCTTTGATTATTTCATAAAGGCATTTCTTGAGGAAAGAGCTCACCCTTTCATTAAATGAACTTCAGTCCATGAAGTAAAACTTTATTAAAATTAGGTCAGCTCCTAATGCCAGTGTGATGCAAATCAGTATCCCCTGTCATTCGACTTTCTGGCAGGATAGGACCAACAGTATGGTGTGGCTTATTAAGGGCCCTACCTCAACAGGGTTCCATTAGGTTGCTCTCTCACTTTGAAGAATTATTATTAATATTATTATTATTTTTGAGACTGAGTTTCGCTCCGGTTGCCCAGGTTGAAGTGCAATGGCATGATCTTGGCTCACTGCAACCTCAGCCTCCCGGGTTCAAGTGATTCTCCTGCCTCAGCCTCCCGGGTAGCTGGGATTACAGGCACCTGCCACAACACCCAGCTAATTTTTTGTATTTTTAGTAGAGATGGGGTTTTGCCATGTTGGCAAGGCTGGTCTCGAACTCCTGGCCTCAGGTGATCCTCCTGCCTTGGCCTCCCAAAGTACTGGGATTACAGGTGTGAGCTACTGCGCCTGACTGAGGAATTTTATTTTAACACTATCTTATACCATATTCTGTAAAACAATATAAATCTTTTTCTGATTCTAAAATAATTAAGCTTTTCTCTTGGTTTACCTTCTCCTTTTCGTCAGGTGTCTCCTCTCGATTCCCTGCCTTTATCTGAGTTTCAGAGCAGCAGCATTATACAGCAGTGAGACTGATGATTTTTGAAGTCAGACAAATACAGGCTTTCATCCTGGCTTCATCACTTACAATTTAACCCCTGGTATATTCATAATAGAGCTGGCTGTTAGTGATATTTTGCTTCAGATTTTCCCAGGTTTGTTTGCATTGTAACAGAGGATCATAATGTTTTGAATGAGGGTGAGTGGAAAGGAAGAGCAGGAAGGTAGATCTGAAATACGAGTCAAACTCCATGGAAGTAACCCTGCCTGAATATTGTCAGTAGAGTAAGAGAGGGAGGAAAACAAATAAATTGTTCACAAAACGTATTCTTTAGAAGTGTAGAGTTTGCAGGAAAGCCTCATTGCAAAGAAATCGTATTTGTTTTCCTAAAACAAGATGTTTTGTTGGAAAAGTAATATTGAATACCTACTTTTTATTAATCCACCATATTGGGTACCTTCTGTAGTTCCATGTCCTATCTACACTTGGTATTATGAACACTACATAGAAGAGGATGCTTAGTCTCAAAGGTAATGAGTAAGAGAATTCCAGAGCCTTTGTGGGGTCCATTCTACCCCAGACTTCCCTTGCTTGTGCTGTTCATAGACTAGGTGCTTAGGAAGCTAGAATCAATAAATAACTCTTTCAAGAGGCTTTTGACATATATTAGATAATAGGAAAGCATAGCTCCTATATGGTTTGGATGTTTTGTCCTCTCCAAATCTCATATTGAAATGTGATCCCCAATGCTAGAGGTGTGGCCTGGTGGGAGGTGTTTGGGTCTTGGGGCTGATCCCTCATTAGTGGCTTGGTGCCCTCTCCAAGGGGAATGACTGAGTTCTCACTCTAATCATTTATATAAGATCTGATTGTTTAAAAGTGCTTGGAACCGCCTCCTTCCTTTCTTGCTCCCTCTCATCATGTGACATGCTGACTCCCCATTTGCCTTTTACTATGATTATAAGCATCTTAAAGCTCTCACTGGAAGCTGAACAGATGTGGGTGCCATGATTGCACAGCCTGCAGAAACTTGAGCCAAATAAAATTCTTCTCTTTATAAATTACACAGCCTCAGTTGTTTCTTTATAGCATGGCAAAACAGACAAACACAACTCCTGACATACAGACGAGCACTTCATCTGAAGTAGAGACAGAACATATGCTCATCTAATATTACTTAAATTACCTTTATATTACCTTTTTGAATCAGCCTGCCCATATTTTTTTGGTATTTTCCTCTTTCCTAGTTTCCTTTACTTGTACCTCTTTTCTTTTTCTCTTTTCCCATCTGAAATGTCTATGGTCTCAAAAGTAATTACTTCTTGAAGAAAGTTTTCATGGATACTAAATGCTACCTGATGGAAGCCATAAGCATGGGGTCTGCTAGCAGTTAGAGTGGAATAATACATATGCCAGGTTGAATCAAGTGGGAGAGAAGGTTAATCATCCTTTTAAATTGGCAGTGTTACTGGAGGTGGATTAATATGCTTTTTGAATCCCTTATGTGCTGTAAAGCTCCTCAATCACAATCACTGTGTTCGTGGTTTAGGTTTTGAATTAAAGGTGTCTCTTGCGGTCAGCTGGTCCAACTCCCTTAATCTCTATGGCCATATTAGGTGATAGATTTCTCATTTTAATACATAATCTATTTTAGAGGCAGTATTGACTAAACCAGACTCTAATGTGGCCACCTTGAAAGTGGAAGAAACTCTCTGCTGATGATTACTCTTACCTCTTTTCACTGTGAATGTAGTGCTTGACCTATGTAGTGTGGAAACACTGAGAAAAGTAGAATATTCCCATGTGCCTGTGGAGCATGGAGCGCTCTCAGCTTGTCAGCTCTGTGGCAGATCAGGCTTTGACCAGATACCAAAGAACAAAATGTGAAATTGGCACCAGCCAGCCTCTCCATTGCACAGGATCCCTATTTAAATTTGACAACCAGAACATTGTACAATTTGAAATTTCTTTACATCTGTTTTTCTTTTGTTTCTTCTTTGAGAATGAAAGCTTTGAGAAGCTTGTTCAATAATTCAGATGTTTGATGGTGAGGTTTAACAAGATCTATCAAGTCAGTCACCAAACATTGACAAATGTTTACCACTCCCCCAGGTGTTATGCTGAGGACCCAGGGGCATCTCAGAGAGTGGCCCTGCACACTGACTGTATTTACAATAAGAGCTTTATAGCACTTTTTCTACATGTAACCAAGGCTCAGGTAAACACAAAACATTGATTTGAGTCTGAAGTAAACATAACTGACTTAGGCAATACCTTCAGTTCTGAGAACAATTTTGTCCCAAGTAAAAATTTTCCCATGGAACTGAATCCTGTCATCATTCTGTTCACTTAATATTTGATCATGATAATCCTAGCCTCTTTCAACCTTTAGCGAGGAAACCAACGTAAGTCAGTGGTCGTGCTGGTCCGTGGTCCATAGGTAATGATGTGATACCATTGAAGATGAGAGCCAAGAGTGGAAAAGGCAGTTTTGCATACGTTAAATAAGACAGGATATTTTTAAGAAAATAAGTAGAAAAGTTTGGTGCAGTGTGGAGGAAAGAGCTAACAGAAGTTTTTTAATAGGCAAGGAGGTTTTTTTTAAATATTATGTTTAGCAGTTGTATACAAGATAAAATTATAAAGGAAGCAACTATATACATGAAGGCCACAAGAACACTAACTTTGCAGGATGCTTATCTTTTTTTTTTTTTTTTCTTTTTTGAGACAAGATTTGGCTCTATCATCCAGGCTGGAGTACAGTGGCGTGATCTTGGTTGTTGGCTCACTGCAACCTCTGCCTCCTGGGCTCAAGCCATCCTCTGACCTCAGCCTTTTGAGTAGCTGGGACTACAGGCACCAGCCACCATGCCTGGCTAATTTTTGCATTTTTTGTGGAGATGGGATTTTGCCATGTTGCACAGGCTGGTCTCAAACTCATGAGCTCAAGTGATCCTCCCACCTCAGTGACCTTGGTATTTTGATGGCACATTCTATAGTAATAGAAGTTAAGAAAGGAAGAATAATCTGAAGTCATTTAAATTAACGGTTTGCAAATTATGAGGTTACAAGGTACCTGAATTCAATTAGACAAGATTTGTTTAGCACCTACTATATGGCAAGCACTATGTTTATGTGTCAGGGTTACCAGGATAAACAGCTCAGAGAACTCCAAAGGTACTGTAAGAGCTACATAAACAATTAATTATAAGCCAATAGGGGTATGCTATTTAATGCATCATGAAAACATAACTCTGCAAAACAGAGGAGGAAGCAGATAACCCTGCTCAGAGATGTGGAACAGGACATGAGTAATAAAGAGATATTTAAATTGAATTTTGAATGTGAGTAGGAATTTTCTAGTGAAGAAAAGGTGAAGGACATATCAACCAGAAGGGACAACCTGGAAGTGAGAAACACACACACACACACACACAAGATTACAAAAGAGACTTTTTTGATTACAGCATAGGGTGTATGCTTCTGCTTGGTGGAAAATAAAGCATCAAAGGTAGGTTGAATTGGAAGTATAATAAAATTTTATATTTTCTATGAAAATGATAGGTATTTTTCAACAAAATTGGTTACTTATGAATATTATAAAATAGAAGCTGTTGAGTAAGGTGTAAAAGAACACTAAAGCAAAGTGATACCAAGCATATGGCTTATTGGTCAAAATTTTTAAAATTTGTTTTCCATGTTAGACAGTATTACAATTCTTTAACTTGTTTTTTTTCCTGAAGCAAGGCCATTTAGTGAAAATGTGTGGTCTTTTTTTTTATCTTGGGAAGTTTTGCTTTAACTTTTACTCTGTTTAAAAATGCAAAATCTAATCATTATGAAGTTTGGATGCCTGGAGTACCTGCTCATATTCTTTCTTTAACATGATAGGGCTAAAGGGAAGGGTTGTATAAGTTTGCAAAGTAAAAAAATTTATCTCTTATGTTTGTCATTTCCATATATGGACCATAAAATGGACCAATTTTAGGCTTATTGCATAAAAATCATTTGAGTAACTTGTTAAACATCATTGCCACAGATTCTGATTAAGTAGCTCTCAGAAGATACCCAGAAATATGTATATTGAATTCGGATGACAGGATGATTATAGTGCACAGATAGCTTTTGGAAACCATAGTTCTATGGTCTGTCAAGAATTCAGAGGGATCATGAATGCTATGAAGGAAGTTTAGGAAAAGATTCCTGTTAGTTGAGATCAATAAGAAGGTGAACTTTTGGAGTTCAGAAGATAATTCAAAGTTCCAATTGAAATTATTTCTATTTATCCATTCGTTCATTCACCTAGTCCCTTAACAAATATTTTTTGGAAATCTAATATGTTCCACACATGGTACTAAATTGTGGTAATACAGTAATGAATAAGATACCATCCTTGCCATTAGAGCTGAGATCATCCATAAAGGGCAAAAGACAGTTAAAAAGCAACATGTTTACCTCTTGGGCAACAAAGAGTGCCCAGTGGAAGAGAATGATAAAGAAAGTCCAGAGATAGGAGGAAAAAGTAGTAGATAAAGATGTGTTATTGTTGTTACCATGAGAGACTTTTGAGATGGAAATTTTGATCAATAACATTAAATGTTGCAGAAACTTGACATACGACAAACAATATTCATTCTGTTTAGCTACAAAGTAGTTGCCAGTGCATGCAATTCCAATGGAGATAAGTAAGAGGAAAATAGCAAGATTGCAGTGAGTTATGAGGTACATAAAAGGAGAGAAAATATGGACAATGAGAATAAGTGAAACTTTTGGTAAGTTCTGCTGTAAAATTGGGAAGAGAGAAAAAAGTATTGGAAGGATGATTTATCATCAAGCATGACCACTTTTTAATGGGAGAAAGGAGTGGGCTTTCACATGTTCATATGCCAAAGTGAGATTGCTAATAAAGGAAAGGTTTAAAGATACAAGTGAGATGAGAAAATAAATGGAAAAAAAAGCCAAAAAAGGGAGAATAGATATTAACAAATTACATAGAAAAGTTGTGCTTGTACATAAAGAGAATTAGTTGGGGTGTTTTTGCCTTATGGCATATGTCTTCTCTGTGAAATAAGAGTTTGGTGGGAGGTGGTGTCACCTGGAAAGTCTGTGCTCATGAAATACCCTACATGCTCACCTACATTTCTCATCCTCCATTGCTGTTAGACTGATGTTCTTTGATTAATTCTGGCCAATGGCAAACGTGAAAAATGATGTTATCACTTCTGGGTTGAGGTCAATGGGAACCATTGTCCTTCTTCCATCTGTCTGGTCCCCTACCACAGAGATATTAGAAGCCATGTATTCCAGATGGCATGGCTCTAAAATGAATCGGAACTACCTGATCTGTAATGGGCTTTACTTAGCAGAGTAATAACTTTTTATTATTTTCTACTGAGAGTCTTGAGTTAAATAGATCCTCCCCCGTGGGAGCTAGAAGAGAGTGGTGAAGACTAAAGTAGGGAAATGAAAGGAGAGAGAGAGAGAGAGAGAGAGAGAGAGAGAGAGAGATAGAGATGCTGGGAGCCTATGAAAGGTGCCAGGCAATTGAAGAAACAAATATATTAAATGGTATGCTAAGACACTGGAGTAAGAGAGAGCGAGTATATAGGAGATGAGAAGAAGACCATCTGTATACAATACCAAGAATTAAGGAGTACATAGAGAAACAATGTAAAAAAAAAAAAGAATGGTCAGAAATTCAGGTGATATGTCAGAAGAAATTATAACGTTACCATGAGATGTATAGAAATGTAATTTAAAAATAAATATCAATAGATTCAGTTGTTTCCAAAAGGGTTATACAAATGGAAAAGAAACTTTGTGATTTGATGAACAAAGCAAATCAACATAAAAGGAGCCACTTCAGTAGAGTTGTGGGAGCAGATGCATTGTTATAGCAAGGGAATTATGAATATGACATGAGGAAAGTTTGACTTCACTTCTAAGAAATGACAATTAAGCAGTACAGAGGGGGTTTCAAGGAAAGGGCTAATGAAAGAAAACATTATTTTTAAATTTTTTTTTTTAGTTAAGGAAACTTGGACAATTTTTAGGCCAAAGAAAAGTTAGTAATGAGAGACTAAAGATAGAGAAAACTATCTTAGGAAATCATTATGGCTTGAATTGTGTCCATCAAATTCATATATTGAAGGCCTCACTCCCCGTGTGACTGTGTTTGCAGAAAGAAGCTTTAGGGAGATAATTATGGTTACATGAGGTCACATGGGTGGGGCCCTAATCCAGTATTAGGATTAGGGCCTAATAGTGTGTGTATAAGAGGAATAGACACCTGAGGTCTCTCTCCCACTGTGTACATACAGAGGAAAGGCCTCCTGAGTACACAGTGAGAATGCAGCCATCGCCAAGCCAGGAAGAGAAACCACACCAGAAACCAACCCTGATGGCACCTTGAGCTCTGATTTCTAGCCTCCAAAACTGTAGGAAAATTAATTTGTGTTGTTTAAATCACATAATCTGTGTTGTTTTGTTATAGCAGCCCAAGCTGACTAATACAGACCTTTATGTACATACATTGTAACATATAAAGGAAAAAAAATATTGTGAGCCAGAGACTGTATCTTGAACAAAAGTGCATCAACATGTGATATTTACAACTTTATGTATTTTGTCAGGGAGATGTGAAAAAGAGGCAGTCAAATAGCACTTCTGCAAGTGGACTTTTCTCATCCTTATAAAAGTGACCTAGAGGGTGGAGGATAGGTTTTGAGAGAAGCACGATGAAGTTCTCTCTTTGAAACAGTATTACAATAGCAGCCACTGAAAGGCACACCACTAAAATACTGTCTTCTCAACAGTCACAGGAGATTATCTGCAAAATGTTATGTCATTATAAAGAGGAGTTTAGAGAAATATAAATAAAAATTTTAAAGTTTACTTGAACATTACTTTTTTTCATTTTTTGATGTGTGATTTTTTTAACAAAGATTTTAATTTTAGCATTTGTATTCTGAGAAAAAGGTTGTTTGGCATTTTGAAAACAAATCACTTCAAAAAATAACATTTAAAAATTTTGAGACCATGGTATAGACTCATTTTACTTATTTGAAAATTATATTTTTAATTATAATTGGAAGGTGTGATGTTAAGCTTTATTATTTCCCATGGCTTTCTAAACACCATGTTTATATTTTGCTTCAGTGTATTTCACCTGAAAATAGTCTCAAGTTTCCACAAAATCTTTGGTTTCTTATACTCCTACTATCTATCGTTACCAAAGCGACTGAGTAACTGGTACCATTTTTCTCATGTTAGATTCACCTTGGATGATAATTAAACTCAACATTTTAGGAAATTTAATAGATATTCCAGTTCTGGAAGCTTAATTGGATCTTCCCTTTTTCAAACATATTTTATTCTGGAGAGAATGCTTTCTGTTTGAAGCCTTCTCGCCTCAAAAGAAAGGGTTCTTTTCTCTTTGAATATTTTTTCTACTAGAAGGTTTGGTGCCCCAGGGCTGACCCACCTAAGGTCCCCATTGTTAACACCTGTATTATATCTACTGGTTTGGGGTTTCTTTTCATATTTAACAGGCATGCCGTACTGCTTTCATGTATTTTTTTTCTTTTTCTTCTCCATCCTAAGATCATCCTGCTCTGCTCCTCTGCTTTTTCCCTAAGTCTCCTTTGACCACCTAACGTGGCCTGTTAAGTCTACACAGCGGTGCTACAGGGATAGTAAAAGTGGACCTACTCATGGTGCACGTGTTCTTTAGAGAATTTCTCTTTCCGAGTAAATACTTCTTCCCTTTGGGCAGTATTCCATCTTTTCCTCTTTAGATCTTAAAAATATATTCCATGAGGCCTGTCATTTAAACCTGCTCCTGGGACAGATTACAAACTAGAAAAGCTCCAGGAAGAAAATTTGAAATACAAGGTAGCGTATAGAAAGACGCAAAGCAAGTGACAGAAAAACTCCAAGGGTTTGAATGTTCAGTAAAAAAACACTAAAGATTCTTTCTTTTTAGCATATCTTTTGATCTTAAAATTCAAACTGTATCTCTCACCTAATAAGACATTTTGAAAAGAAATTGCAGGGCTTACTGGTTTGGGCTAAGGTGGGGAAGAGTCATGGGAGTGGGCCTGACCGCAATATCATCGTGATTTTAATCGTTGCTGAAATGCAAAAGAAGGTCAGTCACAGAAAATGCAGCACTCTCTGCATAATAAGAAGACAAGTATCTCTTGCTAACTAAATATTCTGTAAGCTATAAATAGTATTTTCATAAGAGGAGACCTTACAAGTGATGTCCCTATTTCAGTGTTTTTCTACCTCTGCTGCTTTTTGGAAAATTTTAAAAGTAAAAAAGACAGTTAAAGTTGAATAGAATAGGAAAAATCTTTCCTTTTTTTTTTTTTAAATAACTTGGCCATCAAAAAATGATTGTTCAAGTTTTCTATAGACTTTGTTCCAAATTAAGATACACAGAAATGTGTGGCATGGTATATTGAAAGAGCATAAGCTTTGGATATGGAAAGACTTGATTTTAATTTCTGGTTTATCTACCATAAATGGTATAATCTGAGTCTCAAATTTTTGTCTGAAAAATTGGGAAAATTATTATACAGATCCAATAGGAAATTTACAGAAAATGATATAAAGTACTTATAGTACAGTACATCTGGCTAATACAGCAATTGTTCCTTTAATATTTTTGAGGGTCTATTATTATCTAGGAACTATGGTGTTGTTGCATTTTTAAAATCAGAAATTAAGTTCTGAATTGCTAAAAATATTTCTCTATTACATGCAAAAATGGCTTTAATAAGCAGAGCAAGTGTAGATTTGATAGAATATTTTAATTGTCCTTTGAAGAACAGAAAAATATTGACTACAAAAGATCATGAGGCCACATCTTTCTTTTGTCTTTACTTTTTAATTATTTATTCCATCATTAACCATTTCAAGATTTTGTTAAGGAGTTTGAGGTATATTTATGGTTGAACAAAAGGTCAAAGACAGGAGGAATAAAAGTATAGAATATAAAAATATTGTAATGTCATGCAATAATTATTTATTTTGATATTTTGAGCACTGAAGATAATCATTATACATTTTAAGACAAGAAGCAACTAATTTAAAAGTAATTGCAAACATATGAATACTCATGATAAATAATTGGTTTGTTTGAATTATAAAAAAATAAAAAATATAAAAAATAATATTCTCAGTAATAAAATTAGAATTATTCCAAATAATATTACTGATCTGAGAAATACATTCACGAGGAAAAACAAGAAATCTCAATAAAAGTTAAATAAAGAAATTTAGACATTTATGATTTTAAACTACTGAAATAAGCAATTTAAATGTCAGACTAGCTAGCTGTACAGGGAACATATAAATGATCCACAATGTAAGTGTATTTCTCAGAATAACACAAAATGAATCCAACTCAATGACAAAAAAAAAATAAGCAACAACTGAAATTATATGAATTTTAAACATACCAAGGAAAGACAGTATAATATATACAAAGTAATTTGTAACTGAAAATGGCATAATATTCTTGAAGATAAAACTATATAGATATGGAAAAAGAACACTGTCATGTTTGCTGTTTGCTAAATTATGTAAATAAGTATTTTATAGCATTTTCTATTTGTTTAAAAAAAAACATGAGACAGAATACAGAAAATGATTGTAAGACACAGAAGCCATCTCTTTCATAGTCGTTCTATTACGTGCTGGATATTGCACAGAATTAGACTGCCAATAGATATTTATACAGAAAAGGTCCTGAAATGCAGATCCTGTTCTTAACCATCTACCTCTTTCAAAGGACAAAGCAAGGCTGAGGGGGAATTTATGTATGGCTTAATATAAGGGTTTGGCTCAAAGTCCCAGGTAAGAATACCAAAGAGTGTGACTGGACTAGTATATGGATCTCTTTTGTCTAGAGGATTTTGATTGGAGGGACCCAGAAAAAACCTGGCCAAAAGTCCCACTCTGTCTTGATCTACCTTGAAGGCCAAAATTTAATTTTTACTCTTTTTAATTTGGGGGTCTGGGATTGAAAAGAGACAGAAATAGAAAGTTAGCTGAATATTTTCCCATTTGTCCACAAAGAAGCTGGATTCTAGACCTCTTTAATTATCTACTTTTTATATAATATCTAGGAATTGCATACGATAAGCATAAAAGACCTCAGCTGCATGGTTAAACTAAATGTTCTTGCCTTAATAAAACATAGCAGTACATCCTTTTCAGATTGAGTCAAGAAGGGACTAAGAGAGATTACTTTGAGAGATCCTTTGAAAAGTTAACAGGTAAATTTATAATTTCTATTTACAGATGAGAAAGGCAATATAGTTTGTAATTTCCACTTGCCACTCTCCTGTAGCAAATCTTCCTACAAGTTTTGATTCTTAACTTCTTATCTCAGACTTCCTTTTATATCCAAGATATAAAAAAAGATTTATCTTTCTTGTGGAGATAGAATATATTGTTATAAATAGAAATTCTTGGAGGTTTTACTCAAAAGACATCTATTGAATTTATACATTGTGTCATATATTGTTTTAGGCCTGGGAGGATGTTGGAAGCCAGTTGTCCATGGGTTCCTTGTATTTCTGCATATCTCGCAAGCAGATGTATTGAAAGGTTTTGTTCCAGGCTGGACCTGGTGGCTCACGCCTGTAATCCCAGCACTTTGAGAGGCCAAGGTGGGCTGATCATGAGGTCAGGAGATCGAGATCATCCTGGCTAACACGGTGAAACCCTGTCTCTACTAAAAATACAAAAAATTAGCTGGTCGTGGTAGCAGGCACCTGTAATCTCAGCTACTGGGGAGGCTGAAGCAGGAGAATCGCTTGAACACATGAGGCAGAGGTTGCAGTGAGCTGAGATTGCACCACTGCACTCCAGCCTGGGGCAAAAGAGACACTGTCTCAAAAAAAAAAAAAAAAAATTTCATTCCAGACTGTATTTTTAGAGGTATTTGTATAGTAAGTAGCTTTGGAAGGTAGATAGTTCCCCCCTCCAGAACAAAAGGAAGGTTTGTTGCATAAGAAAAATAATGTTTCCCCCCAGGGCAAAGGTTTGTTTGTAGCCCATTGCAAAATATTTGAGTTCTTAATTTGGGGGTTTCTTATTGTAGTGGTTAATATTGAGTGTCAACTTGATTGGACTGAAGGATGCAAAGTGTTGATCCTGAGTGTGTCTGTGAAGGTGTTGCCAAAGGAGATTAACATTTGAGTCAGTGGACTGAAAGAGGCAGCCCCACTCTCAATCTTGGTGGTTACTACCTAATCAGCTGCCAGTGCAGCTAGCATAAAGCAGGCAGAATAAGTTGCAAGGACCAGACTTGCTGAGTCTTCGGCCTTCATCTTCCTACCGTGCTGGATGTTTCCTGCCATTGAACATCAGACTCAAGTTCTTCAAGTTTTGGACTCTTGGACTTCTACCAGTGCTTTGTCAGGGGCTCTCAGGCCTTCGGCCACAGACTGAAGGCTACACTATTGGCTTCCCTACTTTTGAGGTTTTGAGACTCGGACTTGCTTCCTTGCTCCGCAGCTTGCAGGCAGCCTATTATGTGACTTCAGTTTGTAATCTTGTGAATCAATATTTCTTATTAAACTTCCCTTCATATATACATCTATCCTATTAGTCATGTCCCTCTAGAAAACCCTGACTAATACACTCATCTGTGATGCAAATTCACCATGTACATAGTACCTACCTGGGTTGCAGTGCATTCTTGAGGGACCGGAGAGGCAAGGGGAATTGATACAAACATTAGCTTATGCTTCTTGCTGTGCAGTGAGTAATAGAGTCCATTGTCACTGAATCACAAATCTGTGCCTTCTGCCAGTATCCATAAAACTGTTAAAGGCTAATTTGATAGGGAGCAGTTCGTGTAAACTCATAGACCTTTCATAATTCCTAACAGATGGAAAAGTAAACAAGACAAACAATACTTATGTTCCTATAGCTTAAATTCTAATTGGAAGTGAACAATAAGCAATTAAATAATCAGTATTTTCATTTCAGATGAGAACTTGAAAAAAGTACTCTGATAACTGCTGTGAAAAAATAAAGCATGGGGAGCTTCACTTCTGGAATGGCAGAGTAAAGTCTTACAAAAATCCATTTCTCCATAGAAGTAATGAGAACACTGGCAAAAGCTGTCAAAATGATTATGTTCAGAACTCCAGAAGTTAACCAAAGTCTTGCAACAATCCAAGGAGCTATTACCTCCCAAATGGTTGGATGTTTATAAGAATAGCAAACCTTGTGGAGCTTTAACTTGCCCTAACTCTCCCAACTCCTTTCCCCACCTTGGTGGTATTCTTGAAAGTCAATAGCCTCACAACTACTATAGCTGTGAAAACCAACGATGTAGCAGCCACTGGAAGGAACAGGATGGGTTTAGATCTCTCCAAAAGCCCCCTACAAATAAAATTATCACGATTTGACTTCCTGGCAGGTCTCTATAAAGACCTAATCAGTTTGTTTCTATTTGACATCACAGAGATTTTACTGTGTCCACATAGTCCTATGCATAGAACAGTTTTCAGAAACAATCAGTGGCAATTGTTTAACATCAATGTGTCTGAGGTAACATTACCAGTTTGGGCTAAGAAGAAGCTCACCAAAAAACCTAAAAGGAAAAAACAGAGTATAAGATGTCAAATGGGGCTTTGAAAAGCTCCAACAAATTTCTGGAAAAGCAGAAGTCCACATGCATGTGTAAGATTGCACATATCAAGGCTGTGTGCATGCTCAGGAAAGGCCCAGAAGGTCCTAAACTCTCATTAAAGATGACCTTGAGGTTCTTCAGAAGCAGCAAGTGAAGGCTAAGGCAGAGTTAGAAAACGTCTTCCTGAGTTTTAAAGGGGTGCCCCGATACATAAACAGAGACTTTTGCAAAAACTTTGGAGCCTTATTGGTTTAAGGTATTTTAAAAAGTCTTTGTCCAATTACTGTCTGACTATTAAGCTAAAATGAACAGTGACTTCAGTGGCTGCATAATAAAATAATGTAGACATTGCTGAATTACCTCAGGAAAATACCAGATACAAAAACAAATGCTGGGGGAAGATTTCTGGTTTCCAGATATGACACATTATTTTAATGAAAATTTATTGTTTTCAACACAAATTATGAGACATGTAAAGAAATAAAGTATATTATACAAACTATATTTTGTCAGTAACAAAGGAAATCAAAGCAGCTATTAAAACTATGTTTGAAAAAAATCTATAGGAAACCATATCTAAAGAACCAAAAAATGTGGAGAACAACGTACGACCAGATAGAGAATATCCAAATACAGCCCTCTCTAGTCTTTCTGTCTTACGCAAGAAGGGAAAAACTGAGAAGCACTAATGAGGTCACAGCCTGGGGCACATTCTTACCAAAAGCCTGAGACCTAATCATGGTGCTATAGAATACTTCCCTTTCCCTACATTCTACCACCACATCAGTAATGCTCCTGTATAATAACAGGGGGACACAAGTTAAAGAACCACATGTCTCAGACCTTATTTAAGAAGTCATTAGAAAAACCAAAAGATAAAAGGGGAAACAAAATCAAGGAAACCAGAGGAAATTTTAGCCTCTAACACTCACAGCTACAGCAAACAATAAGCACCAAATAACTTCTACTCAGATAAACATAAAACCTCATACTAAGGACCTGTTTATCTCTGTTCCTTTTACTTAGCACATCGAGACCAGCTTTTTACAAAAAAATACAAAATGTACTGAAATATAGAAAAACATAGTATGATGAGACCAAGCAAGCATCAGAGCCAGACCTAGATATGACAGAAATGATGGAATTATTAGATTGGGAATTTAATGCAATTATGATTAATATGCTAAGAGCTCTAAGGGAAAAAGCAGAAAACATATAAGAGCAAATGGATCACATAAAGAAGAGCAATAGGAACTCAAAGAATAAAGAAATGCTAGAAATAAAAAACACTGTAAAATAGAGTATGTATTTGATTAGTTCATCAATAGGCTAGACAACTGAGGAAAGAATCAGTGAGTTTGAAGAACTTTCAGAACTTAGATGCAAAGAGAAAAAAGAATGAAAATAACCCAGGAAATGTAAAAACTGTGGGACAATTACAAAAGGTGCAATGTATGTGTAATAGAAATATCCAAAGTTGGAAAAAACATACAAACAGAAGAAATGTTTGAGGGAATAATGACTAAGAATTTCCCAAAATTAACAGACACCAAAACACAGTTTCAGGAAATTCAGAGAAGAGAAAGCAGGATAAATACCAAAACATTTGCACCTAGGCACATTATTTTCAAACTGAATAAAATTAAAAACAAGAGAAAGTCTTGAAAGAAGCCATAGGAGAAAGAAAATCTTACATTTTTTTGTGATTAAAAAGTGAAGAATTACTTTAAATATCTATTAAGAAACCATGCAAGCAAAGACTCACTGAAAGACAGAAAAGCACGGCATGATGAGACCAAGCAAGCATCAGAACCAGACCTAGGTATGACAGAAATGATGGAATTATTAGAATGGAAATTTAATGCAATTATGATGAGGGGAGTGAAATATTTAAAATATTGAAATGGAAAACTAACAACCTAGAATTTGGGAACCAGAGAAATCATCCTTCCAAAGTGAAAGAGAAATAAATGCTTTCTCAGTAAAATGAAAAGGAATTTGATGGAATTTGTGGCTGACAGACCTGCCTTGCAAGAAATGTTAAAAGAGGTTATTTGGAAAGAAGAAAAATGATATGAGTCAAAAACTTAAATCTACATAAAGAAAGGAAAACCATTAGAGGAAAGTTAGTGAAGTCATGTTGATAGCTTGAAATCAGCCATGATGGAAGTGTGTTCATGGAGGAAATTGTCAAATGTTACAAATAAGAGACTCAGAGCTACAATCCTCTGTCCCTGCTGAAAGGTTTGTTGAAGATTTACTACCACTCACATGATGCAAATCTTATTCCACTTTTCTTCTGTTTTTCAGGCAATTATCTTTCAAAGTAATACATACATGAGCCAATAATTTTATCTCTCTGTCTGATTTTATGGGAATACATCTCCAAATTATAGCAATAGATAATGCATTGCCATATTTACAATTCAGGAATGAGTTTCCGTTTCTTTCCTTGGTCTTAAGTTTGAGTATGTTATTGTTGTTATAATTATTGTTATTGTTTCTTCTTCTCCTACTGCTCTTACTCCTCCTCCTTCTTGTGATGATGATGAATATGATCATTTTTCTCCAACAGATAGTAGTTTCGGAAGATACTGTATCAGGACTGTCAGCTATATACCTTCTCAAAACAGAATTTCTGCCTATAGATTTTTAAACATTTAATTATTTTAAAGTAAAAATGTTCTCACATCATACAAACATCAGAAACTATTAAAAATGTAGTAAATTCCACTTTTGTTCCTACCTCTACCCACTTAGTTTCTATCCTCTCCCTCAAAAGGTAACTCTAGTTATTACTTATTTTCGTATTCTATAGCCATTAGTTTTTAAATGTACATACAAGCCAATGTTAATATATTTTTTCTCTTTCTTTTTAACACAAATTCTAAATGCCATATTGGATACCACATACCTTGTTTCTTTCACTTACTGTATCTCAAGATATTTCTTTACCTGTAATAGTGTATTTGTTCAGTGCATGTTGCAACTGCATGGTATTCAGTTGTATGGGTATACCATAACCTACTCCTGCGTTTTATTCTTCTCAGTGAATGTACCCTCTACCTTTCCATTTGCTATATAGTTGAACACCTTAGTGTCATGCTTGACTCCTCCCTTTCAAACACCACATTCAATTCCTTCACAACTCTTGGCTCTACCTTGCAAACACATTCAGCATGTACTCACTTCTCACTAGTTTCACCACTTCCACTCTATCCCACACTGTCACTGTATTGTAAGAATAAAATATCAAGTCGTGCCTTGACATCTCTGAGTCCCACTGGGCTCCGAAGGCTTAAATGTGAGTTCCGCTGATCTTGTTATATATGCCCCATACCCAATGGGAAAGGTCCCCACCCAGCTATTTTCTGTATCGGTAAGACCAGCTGTACCCCCAACTGAATCTCAGTCTAGCAGGTTTCACTTCCCTGCCAGTCTACAAAGTTATTCAAACAAACTGATCATATCCTCCAGAAAAACACACGATGCATATCACCCACTTGTTACTGCAAAGCCCACCTCCCACAGCACCTGCTGTAGGTTCCTGAGTGCAAGCTCCATGTGGCCCTGCATGGTGTGTGGTGTGTTCCTCTCCTGGGCTGCATCTGTGACTAACAAACTGCCGTCAACTTTAACTGTCATGTGTTTGGCCATTTCATAGTATGTAGGATAAGTAATCCATCCTTCACCAATGAGGTGAATAGGAGGTGGTCAGAATAATTGTCATTCATTATTGTTTTTGCTGCCACAGACATTCTCCCCCTACCCTACTATATGCTTTCAACATCACAATCAGTTTGTTGAAACATAAGTAACATCTTACATCTTGAAAGTCCTCTGGTATAATCCATCCAATGGCTACTCCTTTCACATAGAGTAAAAACCAAAGTCCTCACAGAGGCCAAAGCCCTACACATTCTAGCTATGATAATTTTCATTGATCCCCTTAAACTAACACTCTTCCTTTCATTCAGTCTGATCCAGACACACTTGCCCTCTTGCTATTCCTTTCTGATATGTTCCCACAAAGTGACATACCAAAGATGGACTGGTGGAAGCAGACTACCTCGTTTAATGGAAATTACAGCATTTTTTTTTTAGAACTTAGACCAACCCATTTATTTTTATTTTTTTAATTTATTTTATTTTATTATTATTATACTTTAAGTTTTAGGGTACATGTGCACAATGTGCAGGTTAGTTACATATGTATACATGTGCCATGCTGGTGTGCTGCACCCATTAACTCATCATTTAGCATTAGGTATGTCTCCTAAAGCTATCCCTCCCCCCTCCCCCCACCCCACAACAGTCCCCAGAGTGTGATGTTCCCCTTCCTGTGTCCATGTGTTCTCATTGTTCAATTCCCACCTATGAGTGAGAATATGCGGTGTTTGGTTTTTTGTTCTTGCGATAGTTTACTGAGAATGATGATTTCCAATTTCATCCATGTCCCTACAAAGGACATGAACTCATCATTTTTTATGGCTGCATAGTATTCCATGGTGTATATGTGCCACATTTTCTTAATCCAGTCTATCGTTGTTGGACATTTGGGTTGGTTCTAAGTCTTTGCTATTATGAATAATGCCGCAATAAACATACGTGTGCATGGGTCTTTATAGCAGCATGATTTATAGTCCTTTGGGTATATACCCGGTAATGGGATGGCTGGGTCAAATGGTATTTCTAGTTCCAGATCCCTGAGGAATCACCACACTGACTTCCACAATGGTTGAACTAGTTTACAGTCCCACCAACAGTGTAAAAGTGTTCCTATTTCTCCACATCCTGACCCCTTGCGCTTCCCGAGTGAGGCAGTGCCTCACCCTGCTTCAGCTCCTGCACAGTGCACTGCACCCACTGTCCTGCGCCCACTGTCTGGCACTCCCTAGTGAGATGAACACGGTACCTCAGATGGAAATGCAGAAATCACCCGTCTTCTGCGTGGCTCATGCTGGGAGCTGTAGACCGGAGCTGTTCCTATTTGGCCATCTTGGCTCCACCTCCCCAACCCTTTTTTTCATGAAGTATTTTATCACGGATAATGTTTACAATTGTCAGTGCAGGAGATAATGTGATTTTAATCAATTTTGTTACGGTTGTACAATTTTCTATAGACAATGCACACCTGATCACCTGCACCCATGGTGAACTTCTCCCACCAACTTGTGGCATGCTTCTGTTTCTATAGTAGAGTGTTGGCACTGGCTTTTCCCTTTACCTAAAATGTTTTGTTTTTTTTTCCTTTGAGTCTCACACACCTTGTATTTTCACTTCTTTCAGGCAGTGGCTAAGATGTCATTCTCTCAATAATTTCCCTGTGACTATCTACTTAAAATGACTATCTTGATCCTGTTCTCTCTGTGATTGATTTAAATAAGAGAGATTTTAAATTCAGAATAGAATGTTTGGTAAATATCCGTTTTGTCTCTTAAGATCCAATTTTGCTTCAGATTATAGTCCTATTTTATACTCACTTCCGAAATATCACAAAAGACAAGAATTTTTGGAAAGCATTTGGGTAAAATCCTACTAGCTGTCAATTTAATTACATACCTTAGAGATACAAGTTAACCTTCAGAACTTTAACTTTAGAAATAAAGCTGGGATGAGAATTACTGATGGAAATTAAATTGTACTTTGCTGCTCATCCAGAACTGCGACGCCAATATCCATTATGAAAATACCTAGAATGTACTGATATTAATGATAATAATAATTGCTTGACCACTTACCATAGGAGATATATATATATATATATATCTCCATATAATCTCCATAGGAGATTTATATATAGTCAGACTATATATAGTCAGCTATATATATATAGACCTATAAAAGCACATATAAATATATGCTTAAGTAAGTTGACCATGGTCACCAGGCTGGTGAATGTCAGGGTTTTAGCTGAGGTCTACCTCTGTCAAAAGCCCAGGACCTTAATTAGAGCACTGTGCATCCCCTCTGTAGAAGTGATCATGCCATGGGAACAGATGTCAGCATCAATTAATAATATCAGAACATTAGTTTTGAATAAATGAGAACACATCTAGACTCAGTTTAAGGAGGAAAAACAAAACACTAAATATTCTGTTCATAGATTTGGGTTAGCAGTGCAGGGGGTCTGTAAGCCACAGTCTACTGATGCTATGACCTACAAACATTAGCAACTTGACAGGTAGAAATACAGCTTCTGATCTAATGTTAATGTAGTAAATTTAAATGCTACTGAACACTATGTTGGTAACTGTAAACCAAAGGACTGCAGTCATTTGCATGAAATGTATAAATAAGGGTTTTGACTTACATGTTGTCGCAGGCATAAATTCAGTTTACTCTTTCTGAAAGGCAGAACTTGGCTATGAACATTAAAGATGACTTGTATGACCATGTTAATCTTTCCACCTCATATTTCAATTTTTATGGGAACTTTATTACTTAATAATGTATCTCCAAGCTCTCCTTTTGTAGCCCTGCTGCCCATTACTTGCCTAAACTACACTCTGTCATTACTTATAGCAGTTTTATGCTTCATATACTACACAGCCTGTGATGGCTGTCTTCCTAATAAATTCTTCATCACTTTCAATATAATCATCTGCATTGCAGCTTCATTAATATCCTTTCATTCAAAGATCCAGGTAGGTGACATCCCGCTGAGGAAAGCCTTTAAAAAAATTAATTAGGACACAGAAACCTGTTTCTGGGCTTTAGTCAATGTCATGAAAAAAAATGCAGTTACTTATATAAGCTTTTGAATAACAGATTAATTAGGAACATCTTTATATGGAGAAATAGATGATGTATTCATGACATGATTTTCACTGCAACAATAAAATGCAAAAACTCAATACTCAATCAAGTTTAAACCTGTGTTACCTTGATGTGTGCATGTTTCTGTGACTCAGAAACATTCACTACAGTGTGGTTCAAAAGATTATTTCATTGCACTCCTGCCAGAACCTCTACATTTAAAATGAGCCCACATATCTGTGGCTTTATCTACATAGTAAATGTAGCTAACCCTCTCAAACGTTTTACCTTGTAGCCCAGATACCTTGATTCACTGCAGTCATTGTTTGGGACAGAATTCATCAGCTAGGTTGTATTCAAACTGAAAGCCAACACTCCCTTTTCCTTCACTTTAAAGTAATATTTTATTTTGTTTGGGGAGGGTGCCAAGGCTACCATAATCTAGAAGATGAATATTTTGAAATTATTGACTCTCAGAGGTGAAAAGGGTGAACATACCTTTGACTCTAAATTAGAATTATATTGGGATAAAGGAAATTCCACAGAAAACAAACTTGGGATTGGGTAGGTAGTGGCAAGGTACATGTGATAATAACTGGGGGAGGGGGGGAAATCCCAAACTGTCTGAATGATAAAGGGAAATTAATATTTTTCATAAAAGAAGTCAATGCATTTGATAGATACATACTGAATTCTCATGTCTGTTTAAGAGTTGATTTGGTAATGAAAACTCCATTTAGGTTTTGTGAGATATAGATAAGGCTTAGATGAGAATATTAGCCAATTAGGCTAGTATGGGACAACAGCAGTCAATTATTTGATATGTAAATTGTAGCATATGTACACACTAAGATACCATATAGCAATGAGAATTTAAAAACTCTATACACTAAAATATAAATGAAGATCACAAACGATGCTGACTAAAAAAAATAGACCTATAAAAGCAGAAATGCTATATTGTTATATTTATATAAAGTTCAAATAACAGGCAAAACTGATCAAATTCCCCAAACACAGCTCCCGGAAACCAATTATTTCAAAACCAATAGTTTTGCCTTTTGTAAAATGTCATATAAATAAAATCACATTGTATATAGCTTTCTGTATCTGGCTTCTTTCACTTAGTGTAATGTTTTTTAGTTTAATTCATATTGTTGCACACATCAGTAGTTTGATTTTACTTATTGCTCAGTTGTTTCTTTGCTCAGATTCTCATTGTAGGGATGTACGATGACTTATTTATTTACCTACAAATGGTTGTTTGGCTTCTTTCTAGCTTTTGATCATTATGAATAAACCTGCTATAACCATTTTTGTAGAGGTTTTATGTGGATTTGTGTTTTCAATTATCTTGGGTAAACATCCAGAACAGTGATTGCTTGATCCTATGGTAAATGTATGTTTAACTTTGGAAGAAACTGCCAAACCTCTTTTCCAATGTGCCAAACTTGCTCTACCATTTTGCATTGCCACCAGAAATGTATGTGAGTTTCAGTTGCACTGAATTTCACAGCAGCTGTATTTACTTGACAGTATTATTATCTATGTCTTTTTAATGTCTGTGGGATCAGTAGTGATGCTTCACTTTCATTCCTGGTGTTGGTAATTGGTGTCATTCTCTCTCTCTCTTTGCCCCTCTCTTTGTCTTTTGCAGGTCAGCCTGTCCACGCTTTATCTATTTTTAATTTTTAAAAAAAAATACTCAGGCTTTTATTTTATGAATTGTATTGATTGATTCATTGGTTTTCTCTAAGTTCATTGATTTGTAATTTCATCTTTATTATGTTCTTCTTACTTTAGGTTTAATTTGCTTTTGTAAAAAACATTTAGTGATTTTTTTTTCCAGTGGTCTTTCTGTTACTGATTTCTGGTTTTGACTTCCTGTTTAATACTTTTATGATCAGAAAGTCTAGTTTATTTTAGTTCAATTATTCTACATTTGTTTTATGGCTGAGAATATGGCTTGTCTTAGTCAATGTTCCATGTAAAAAGGTGTTATATGTTGTATTTAGGTAGTTGTCTTATAAATGTCAATTGGGTCAATTTGATTGATAATGATGTTCAGATGTTCTATACCCTTACTGATATTTTTGTGTAGTTCTTTTGTTAGGTGCATACACTAAGATTTTTTTTTTTTTTTTTGAGACAGAGTCTCTCTCTGTCTTCCGGGCTGGAGTGCAGTGGCAGGATCTCAGTTCACTGCAAGCTCTGCCTCCCAGGTTCACGCCATTCTCCTGCCTCAGCCTCCCAAGTAGCTGGGACTACAGGCGCCCGTCACCACGCCCGGCTAATTTTTTATATTTTTAGTAGAGACGGGGTTTCACCGTGTTAGCCAGGATGGTCTGGATCTCCTGACTTCATGATCTGCCCGCCTTGGCCTCCCAAAGTGCTGGGATTACAGGCATGAGCCACCACGCCCGGCACAATTAAAATTTTTATGTGTTTCTGATTATTTCTCCCTTTTATCATGTTGTAATATTCATATTTATACCTGGTAACATTCCTGGTTTTGAAGTTTATTTTGTCTTATACAAATTTAGCTACTCTAGCTATAATTTCTGATATATCTTTTGATATATACATATTTCCTTTTATAGTTAACATGTATATCTTTATATTTACGTTACATATATTGTAGTCAGCAATGAGTTGGGGCTTGACAATTTTTGCCTTTAAATTGAGGTGCTTTAAACATTATATTTAATGAAATTATTGATATGGTTCAATTTTAGTCTACCATCTTGCTATTTACTTTTAGTATCTTCTGTTACTTTCCCCTACTCTTTCCCTTATTTTGAATTAATTAAGCATTTTTAATTCTATTTTATCTTCACCACTGGCTCATTATTTATTTAATTTATTTTTTGTGCTCTTTCCAGGGCTTATAATACATAGTTTTAAATTATTTGAGAATACCTTTAAATAATTTACTACTTCATGTGTAGTTTAAGAGTATATTTGCATTTCCCTTATTCTATTATACTATTTTGCCAAACATTTTACTTCTAAATATGTTAGAAATGTTGCAATAGATGGTTAGCAGTTTAGCTTTCTACAGTAAATGATCTTTATACTTTTTAAAAATTAAAAAAACTATTATTATTTAATTGATTGATTAATACATACAAGTTTTAGTATTCTTTTTTTGTGTAGATTCAGCATTCCACTTCATATCTCAATTCTTTTATCTAAAGATAATCTTTAATATATTTTGTATTCCAAATCTACACATAATAATGTTTTTCAGATTTTATGTGTTTGAAAATATTTCATCCTGCTCTAATTTTTTAAGATTTTTTTTTAACTGGGTATAGTATCCTTGATTGGATATTAGCTTGTTTTCTTTCAGTATTTAAAAATATTATTATATTGTCCTCAGATTTGCATGGTTTCTAACAAGAACTCTGCTTCACTTTTACCTTTGCTTACTTTATATACATTTTTTTACTGTTAGTCTATGTTTTGTCTTAGTCTGTATGTGCTTCTATAACAAAATACCTTAAACTAAGTAGCTTATAAACAACAGATACTTATTTCTCACAGTTCTAGAGGCGGAGACATCTAAGATCAAGGATCAAGGACATGGCAGATTCTATGTCCAATGAAGACCTGCTTCCTAATTCATATACAGCCAAATTTTGCCATTACCTCACAGGGTAGAAGGTGTGAGGGGTCTTTCCGGGGCCTTACAAATTCCATTCGTGATGGCTCCATCCTCATGATCTAATAACCTCCCAAAGATCCCACCCCTAAATATCCTGACATCAAGGATTATGTTTCAGCATATGAATTTAGGGAAGACACAAACATTCAGAGCATAGCACTGCTTCTAAGATGTTTTTCTTGACCTTTGATTTGACTTTGGGGTGTGTGTGTGTGTGTGTTTGTGTGTGTGTGTGTGTGTCCTACATTGGGTTCTCAGAGCTTCTTTCATGTTGGTGTCTTTCATTAGTTTTAAAAAATTTACATGTACCCTAAAACTTAAAGTATAATAATAAAATAAAATTAAAAAAATTTACAGCGTTACCTGTTTAATGCTTCTGCTCCATTTTCTCTCTCTTGTCCCATGGAACTCTAATTTCTGTGTCAGATCATTTAGTTTTGTCCCAGAGCCCTTGAATTCTCTCTCTCTCTCTTTCCCTCTCCCTCTCTCCCTCTCTCCCTGTATTAATTTGTCTCTTTATTTTACCCTTTGATTAATTTCTGTTGTCATATTTGCAAGTTCATTGATACTTTACTTGTGTTCACTTTTATCATGTCTGGCAAAAGGTTAGTTCATCTCTGACTTTTAATAATTTTCCAGCATTTTTATTCTCCATTTAACATTTTTATAGTTCAACTTTCTGCTGAAACTCCTCATCCATTTATGCTTGTTCACATTTCCTAACAGAGCCTTTAAAAATAGTATTTTAAAGTTAGTAATTATTATATTAATAATTATACCTAATGCCTTGTTTTTCTTTTTTTTTGAAAAAAGTTATTGTACTAACATGATATAACATAGAATTTGGTAATTATAGCTATTTTAATGTCCCTGTCTGATAGTTTCAACATTTGGCTCATTGCTGCATCTGGCCTTGTTGATTGTCTTATATCTATACAATGGGTTATTTTAAACAAATTATGTATGTTTTTCAATTCTAATTGATTGTCAGACATTGTGTGTAGAATAATTGTGAGAACTGAAATAAATATTATTTATAACCAAAAATGGGCAAGCTACTTCTTTCAAGCCCTTTGAATCTGCATTTGATTCAATCTACTTATAGCCGAGCTTGATTTGAGTTTTGTTGTTGCTATTATTACTCGACATCCACCACAGGCTTCAAATTCCTTCAGCAGCAGGTTGCTGTTATCTCATATTTTGTGTGGACCCATGGGTGCTGAAGGATTTCTTTCAGTGTTCCTGCTCTATCTTCTGCTTTCAGTCAAAGGATGTCTACTGCTTTCATTGAAGGGTGTCTCCCCATGTTCCTCCCCTCCCCCGCTGGTGGAGTGCTACTGCCCCTCACTTGGCCCTGGAATGCTGGTCAGTGGAGAAGGGCTTCTCAGTTCACCTTGTCCAGTCTTTCACAGGCCGTGCCTGTGTGCCTAGGCCTCTCGGGGATAGTTCTTTACAGAGTTCCTTACTCTTCCTTCTCCCATCCTTTGCAGTGTCTCTGATCCGTGGGTGCCTTGCATGAGTTTTCGCCCCTTTTCTCGGCGGTAGCAAAACCTGCTTTGTAATGTCTCAGAACCCTGAGCCTAAGGGGTTGTTTGCCCCTGTTCTAGTAACACATACATACACTTTCTATTTCTACCTTTCCCCAGAAGCAATGGATTTTTGCTTGATTCCTGAGGATGAGAAGATTTTTCTTCCTTTCCCCAAAATGTGGTATAGATTTTTGCTGCTACCATTCCCTACGGCCCAAGAAATAATAGGATTTATTGTTCCTCCCTCAGTCAATGAAGCCTCTTCGGTCCTATAGGAGGGTTCAGAGAAGAAGAGGAGGTCTGACTGTCTTCCAGTGGTAGCTGATAACCTTCTGCATGCCTGTTGAGAATTTTTAAACGTTATTATTTATAACACTACATCCTTTATTTTTAAATGGTTTGTCATGAAGGTATTCATAGTTCATTATTTCTTTAAAAACTGCCTTATTTTTTATTAATATTCTAGTTGGAGAGACATTATCTCATTATGTATTTATGCATATATTTATTTACTTTTTATCTATTTTAATGACAAAATACATTTTAATGACAAAAATAACATTTTGTATATCTTATAATTTCTGCAAGGAATAAGTTTTGCTTTTACTGATACTTTATATTGTATTTTTGTCTTTTTTTCCTGTAATTTCTAATATCTTTATTACTTTTTCTGTCTACTTCTATGAATTGGTGGTGTACTTTTTAAATTCCTTAAGTTGGATGCATTGTTCATGTTTCATTCTTTCTAGTATAATTATTTTCTAGTGTATTATTTTAGAGTGTATTGTTTTCTTGTATTCTCTGTTTCTTTCTCTTTTAGAGTGTATTTCCAGTGTATTATTTTTCTGGTGTAATTATAGGTTGTTGCAAAAGTAATTGCAAAAGTAAAATAGATTGTTTAAAAGTAATTAAAAACCTTTAATGGCAAAAACCGCAATATTTTTGCAACAACCTATATAGGAATATATGCTTATTTAAGTATATAAGATTATAATTGACATCAAAATACCTTGTTAATTGCCAACACATATTTTATTTTAGTTTTTTATCCTTTTTTTAAAAAAAACTAACAAAGGATAAGATACAATATATATATACTGTAAGGTACAAAACTTTTAAAGTATTATACTCCCTCAAATCACTTTATAAAAATTAATATATTAGGCTCCGCTTCCAACAAGCTCAAATTAACAGTTAATATTTAAAGTTAATTGACATCCCTCCAAAGCAATACAATGACTTTGAATACTTTAATTCCTATAACTTTCCTTTGACTTACATTGTCCGATATTTAGTACTACCTTATTTCATGAGCCCCTACATGCAAAATTGTAGTTACCATCTTATACGATGAGTGTATATGGCTCTTGTAAATCTAAAGATTCCCATGGAGGTTTACCAATTTTTTGTTTACTGTAATTTCTTTACTATCATAACTTCCTCTGCAGATGTTTTCCTCTATAAGTTTTGTCTTTAAACACTCTTGATTAATGTTTCTTATTGGTAAACTTTCTTAGTTTTTACTTTCCTGAAAATATCTTTATTTGACCTTCTTTCTTTAATGATAGTCCTGATACCAGTGGGCTAGGGGAGGTCCCCAAATGCCAGTGGCACCTTGACTCTGGCCAGTGTCCAGGCTCTTGACACCATCACAAGAAGGAATTCAGGCATGAGTCAGAAAATAGTGAAAATACAAACGTTCTTGCAAAGTGAAAAGTACATACTCAAGAAAGGGGAGTGTGGGTGTTCTCAAGAGAAAGAGTTGCACAATGGAGTTTCGGGCTTCTACCTATCTGGTCCACTTTAACCAAGGTGCGGAGTATTCATGAAGATTCCCAGAAAAAGGTGAAGATTTCTCAGAAGTGTGGTGCCACTCAGTTTTACACCAAATATGAGTGTTCCTGGAACTGCCATGGAGCTGGTGGGTGTGTGATTTAGGATATTAATGAGCATATAATGAGGTCCTAGATGAAAGTTAGGTCAAATCCAGCACCAAGTTGGGTCTGGTCAGTCTTAGCCAGCTTGGCCCACACACTGTTTTTCAGGTTCTTATCAGTCTGTAGCTTATGCAGCTGTTTCAACATGTTCCTTTATGCATGTCATGTAAAACTACTGCCTGGAATTTTCCATTATCCTGCCACCACCATGAATTGTTCCTGTCTCAGTTCCCCTGAGTGGATTCCAAGATATTCTTAAAATTTATCCTTTCTCTATATTTTGAAGATATTTTGTATTGCATAGTAGCTTTCATTGTTGCTGTTAAGATGCCATTGTCATTATTTATGGGTAATCTGGTCATTTTAGGCTTTTTTTAAAGCTTCTTCTTTATCTTTTCTGCCCTCATATCCATATGGCTGAGTAAAATTCTTTTCTGCTGAGGATTTACTAGGTTTCCTGAATGGAATTATCCCTGTCTTTTGTCATTTCTGAAAAATTCTCAACCATTATCTGCTTTACATTTAGCCCAATCTTCCTTCTCCATTCTCTTGTCTGAAACTTCTACTAAACCTCAACTCTTTCATTCTATTCTCCATATATTTAAACCTCTTATTTTTTCCCCATCTTGTTGTCTAGTCTTTGTAATTTCTTTAATTTTACTACACTTGAATTATGCTTCTGGTTCAGTAATTTTCTTTGTATAATCTACTATTTAACCCATCAAGATTTAATTTTGTTCGTTGTATTTTTGGGTTCCAGAAACGTGATTAGTTTTAAAATTGGCCTGATCTTTATGTCAGTGCTCGTTCACAAATTGGTTTACTTTGTGCCAGGTACTTGGTAGGTACTTGGAATACTTTAGTGGAAAATAAAAACAGACAAAACAAGATCCCCCATTGGATACACTGTGTGACAAGATAAGCCGTAATTTTAGGAAAAATAAAGAGTCAATTGAAGGTGAGAACTGTTATGAAAAAAGAAAACACACAGTAAAGCATGAGCACAGTACAAAGTATTGGTAGTGCTGTGGTCAGAAGATGCTTGTCATTTGGAAAAGAGTGGTCAGTGAAGGTGTCATTAAGAAAGTGAAATTTGAACAAGCTGCTAAAGGTATGAGAAAGTAAAGATGTAGATATCTGGGTGAAAGATCCAAGCAGAAGTGTTAGCCAATGCAGTTACTAAAGTTGGTGCAAAGAAAGCAAGGAGACGACTGGAGCATATATATAAGGAGGGAAAAAAGGTAGGAGAGGTAATTGCTGCCAGATCATTTAGGGCTATGCAGGCCATTGTGAGGACTTCAGCTTTGTTCTGAGTGAGATGGGAGCCATCACAGGGCTTATGCAGAGAAATCACCAGATCTCACACATTATGTTAAAATGATCACTCTGTACTCTGCTCTCAGGATAGACAGTAGCAGGTCAACAGTAGATACATATCTTATGCTTGGCTCGTGTTTCTATTTGTATGTTTTACTTTTTAAACATTTTAGACATATATATTTTGTATTCTTTAACAAACTGACATCTGAAATTACTGCTGCTGTAATCACATTGATTATTGATTTGTTAACTCTTGCCTATACTGCTTTACTTTTTTCCTGGTTTGTAATTTGGGGTTATAAACTTATTGCAAGGAGGAAGGCTTTACCAATGGACATATTAGGATATCTACATTAGCATGTTTCCCCCCTGTAGGGGAAGCAGCCATCACCTAACCTGCTGCCCCTCTTCAAGATTACCCAATCAGTACCCTGGACCGAGACATTCCTTTATATGGAAGCAGGGTGCTGGTCCGTCGCTTCACTTCAGGCTCTTCTTCCTTATTAGGAGAAACATTTTCTCTGCTCTGTGTACACAGTGAACTTCCCTGTATTGCTTAAGTGGTCATAGGGCACCTGGCCAGCCCCACCAGTATATCTGCCTCCAATGGGAAGAAAACAGGGTCTTTGCACTGAGATGGGTACATGTAGTCCATTGCCATGCCTCAGCTATTGCAAGGGACCCGCTGACTATGGGAGACCAATGCATACTACAAATGCTGGCCTTGCTGCATCTCTTTGTGAGTAAAGCACTGTTTCAACCAGTGTCCTGTGTACTGAGTCCTCACTGGCGATTCCGAACCTGCAGGGAATGCAGGGGGCCTATGTCTGTGTGCTTCTACTTCTAGTGATTAGCATTCTTATGATCTGTGCCATCTGCCATGTGGTGGGAGTCTTCATTTGGAACTGGGAGCTGGGTCTTCCCGCAGCTACCCTTTGGTAACAATTTATATGCGCAGCTCAATGCCCTCTAGTAAAGATTTATTTTTTTGCAGCTTACGTGTGCCCTAGCAAATTATTAATCCAGGACAAATTAAATTTGTTGGTTTAGGGTTGTTTAAATCACGCTGGTAGTATGTTATCTTGCCTTGCTCTAAAGCAAAAGCAATTTTTCTATTCCCTGCTTTCTCTAAGGGTCCTGATTGTATATGGGAGTCTACATTCTGGACTCACTCTTTGAATAGGCTCAAGACTTTGTTTTCTGGGCCTTAGGCTTTTTAATGTTCAAGTCCATTGATTTCAGGAGTCAACAAGACCCTGAGGAAACACATAGGTAGACCTTCAATCTCCTACTCTGGTTTCCATTTTAATTTTTATTCACAGCAGATTTTATTTTTCTACAGCTCAGCAATGCTTTAAAAAAATTTTTTTTGCTCCATTTTATTCCTATTACTATGAAGAGGTCTTTTAAGACATTTAGTCTGCTATGTTGAAAAAACCTATCATAAAAGTTATGTTAAAGAGTAATTGAATATATGATAAACACTTTTTTTTTTTTTTTTTTTGAGACAGAGTCTCACTCTGTCTCCCAGGCTGGAGTGTAATGGCACGCTCTCGGCTCACCGCAACCTCCACCTCCTGGGTTCGAGTGATTCTCCTGCCTCAGCCTCCCAAGAGCTGGGATTACAGGCACCCGCCATGATGCCTGGCTAATTTTTGTATTTTTAGTAGAGACAGGGTTTCACCATGTTGGCCAGGCTGCTCTCAAACCCCTGACCTCAGGTGATCTGCCTACCTTGGCCTCCTAAACTGCTGGGATTACAGGTGTGAGCCACCGCGCCTGGCCCAATAAACACATTTTAAACTATAAAATTAAAGTGAATAAAACTCAAATACTACAGATAAAAATGATAAAGTAAAAAATGATTAGAAATATGTTTTTATTTATAGAATACAAAAATGAAAACATTTATATACATTCATCAAAATAAAATGTAAAATGGTAAAGAATAAATATGTAATAAAACCTTAAGTATTAAAACTTTGCAAAGAAAAATAATATTACTTTACTTTGGAAAATTATTGCTACAAGATAATGTTACATATTAAAATAGTTTCTTCTATAAACATGCCTACATTTTCTTCTAAATTTGTTATTTAAGATACATATACTAGACTTAGACTGTGTGAGTTTAACTCCCTGCTTTATCATATTTCTCTCTGTGTGACCTTTAAAGTATATTTAATTACTGTGCAGTTCAGTCTCCTCATAGGAAAAAGAATTATTATAATAGCAGATTCATATTTTGTTTTAGGAGGATAAATGATATAATATAGAGAAAGAAATCAGCCAATTTGTAGTATATATTATTAGTAAAAATTTAGTTAATGTTAACTATTGGTTTGATTATTAATTTAGAAGAGGAGAAAGTGTTTAATATTGGCAACAAAGTCCAGGCATCCACACTTCTCTGTGGAATTAGACACACTTGTACCAGATCTAAAACATAACTGGCTTTCAGCTGTGATCTCCTGGTTGCACAGGTGCTGCTGGTAGGTTCCTGAGGTTTAGCAATAGTGGCAGACAGTCCAATAGGGAAGCTTCAATGGTAGTAATACAACTTTCTCTTAAAATTCTGACAGGACTGAAAGCCTTGACAATGTTATAAAATCTTTTGTTCCTTGTATTCCTGGTATTCTGTTAGTTTTGCTTGCTAGGTCAAAACCAGTAGGATACTTGCTTGCTCAGAGGAGAACTTCAAATATTCCTCGGCAAAACATTCAAAAGGTGCATATTACAATGACTTTTAGTTTAACTAATGCTACTCCATGGTTAGTCAGCCATATTCATTGATTTTTTTCATTCATTACATTGCATGATTGTTTCTGTGGGCCCTGCAAATATGATGATAAGTCCTCATATGTGCCTAAAATTTTGTGGTCCTTTCCTCACAGTTAGTTATGGAAGCAAACACTGAGGCTTTGTTCTCTTTTCAGGATCTAACTTTATCTATTCATTGATTCTCCTTTTATTACATACTAGCTTTTAGATTTCTGGCATTACAATAACATGGCCCTTTGAACTGTGTTGGGGTTATATTCTGCCTCAAAAGCAATCACTTGCTCTAGCTTACATTTCCACAGAAGAGCCATCCAACCAATGAACAATGCTATTAAGAAAAATTAAAAAAAAGCAAAATAACAAGTCTGTGTTTTCAAAATTCACTTATATATATTTTTTTCTGGTAGTTAATGGAAATCAGTATGTTTAAATTCAGTTGCCACCTGCTGTGATCTTCTCAAGATATAATTGTTAATGGAAGCTTTAACAGTTAAGAAATAAAAGCAAAACTTTATTAAGAAATTAAATATCATTAAGAAGTAGAAGCCACAATTCTAAGCTGAAAAAACTTTAAAATAGACTAAGACGCAAAAAATAGAACTGTCTACTTTTTTATTACAATTCTAATTGGACATGAGCTGCTTCAGGTTAAATTGGAGTCTATAATGTATCTCTTTGGGGAATCTATATAAAATTATTTACATGAGAATTGGCTATAATATAATTGTTAAGAAAAAGTAAAAAATTTATCAAAAATGGAAGTTTAATGCTTTTTAATACACTGGAAGTTTCTCCTTAGAAACAAAACACCCCCATCCAAAAAAAACCGTTTCCTTTTTCAGCTGTCTCCCTAGACAGTTCTTGTTCTTAGCAATGAAATGTGTGAAGAAGATTGGTTACCCTTGTGTTTTTCATTTCCATTTCATAACCTCCCACTCCTTACTTAATTATCTCCAATCCGGCTTCTTTTCATATCACTTCAGCAGAAGAATTCTGGCTCAGGCTACCAGTGACCTCCAGATCACTCATTCCTTGGGCCATTTTTGCAGGTCTCACTTTATATGACCTCTCAGCAGCATTTAACATCATTGACTTCCTTTCTTCTTGAAAGATTCTGTATTTGGCTTCCACGACAACAAACTCTATTTTTCTCCTTCTCCTGACAATTCCTGCTATCTCTTCTGTAGCTCCTTGACAGATTCATCTTTTTTCTAAAGCCAGAAATGTATGAAGTTCCTCAAGATAGAAGACTCTACATGTATATTCTCAGCCTATGTCTCTTATTTGAAGTCCAGACTCATGCATTCCATGACCGCCTCGAAATCTTCTCTTAAATACTCAAAGGCACCTCAAACTCATTATATTAAAAATGCATCCATAATCTTTCACCACTCCCAAACTGATTCTTTTCTGTTGACCCTACACTTGGTGAATGGCCTGCACTCCATTTTTTCACCAAAGTCCAAAAACAAGGATTTATCCCTAATACTTTGCTCTCCCTCATATCACTTCTCTAATTTATCTGTAAGTCCTTTTAATTGTACTTTGTAACTAACTCTCAAATTTGATAAATTTTCTGCATCACTACCAGTATCTCAATAATCCAAGCTGCCAGCAACCTTTCCTAAATAGATACATGATTTATTTGTAGAAGTACCCCCACTGAATGTTCACAATTCTATATCTACTCTGAAGCTAAAATAAGATTATATAAATGTAAATTTTATCATAACAGTCCCTGCCACACCACCTGGCAATCCTTCAATGGCTTCTCATTAATCTTGATACATAGCTAAAAGTTATAAAACATAGCCTAGATGGTCTTTTATTATCTGGCTTCCGGTGATTCTCCAGGTTTATCTTTCATCTTTTCCTTGGGACCTCTTTCTGGCTTCTATTAGTTCTTCATAGCAACTACCAACATAACAGATACCACTCAATAACAACAACAAAAAGAAAGAAAACATAACATTTCTTGCCAAGTAATTTCAAAGCATGTTGTCTCTCATAATGGTTATCTTATATGGGGTTTTAGAAATCAAGGAGTTCTGGAGGTGGAGAATTTGTAGGTCCAAAAAGTTTAGGAATTGGCTGGCTGTCAGATGTGCAAGCGTGGTTTCTGAATATGGCTGTAGCTCAATGACTTTCAGAAGTGTAAGCACTGGAGTGAGGCTTTTGCTGATAGACTAAGTGTCAGAAAAGTGTCGCAGATTGGTTGGCATTCAGAGGTGTGGTTATTGAAATAATTGCATGGTTACAGGTGAAATGGGACAAATTTAAAGCCAGATCTGGTAGTTCATAGCTCAGTATGGGGCTTTAGCCAAAGGATAGTCAGCTTTTCCTTTCTCGAATTTGGAGGATAGGAAGATTTTGCTTTTATCCCAATGATTTTTCCTGCCCCATGTCAACTGCACATGCTAGTGTTTCTTTCTGGAATGTTTTTCCTGCCAATACCTCATTTTTTTCAAAAACGAATTGCTTGAGAAATGAGAAGGCTTCTCCCTTATGGTCATGGAATTGATGCTAACTCTGAATCCTTTCAATTGTTTCTCTTTCAAGTGGAAAAATCTAACAGAACATGGAGTCCTGCTTACATCTTACTGTTCTGTACTGTGTTGCATGGCTTATTCTCTCCCTGAAAGGAAAACTGGTGATTTATTAGCTTTTAAATTCTTATAATGGAATTAGGCAAGGGATAAAGAGACTGAAATAGAAGTTTAGTCAGGTCACCTATAGTGGCTGACACAAAAGGTAAAGCAGATAATAGAGCCACAGAGATTTTCCACAGGAAGACGAAAGATAATAAATCTTGTTATTATGACTTACATTAGGTAGGATGGTGGCTGCTGATGTGTTTATATATATAATTTATGTGTATATCTGTATATATTATATATATTTTATATATGTATATATATTATATATATTTTATATATGTATATATATTATATATATAGTATATATGTGTATATGTGTGTTTGTCCCTATTAAAACTAATGTTGAAATTTGATTCCCAGTGTGGTGGTGCTGGGAGGCGGGGCCTAGTGGGAAGTGTTTTGGCCATGGGGGCAGATTCCCCATGAATGGCTTGGTACCATTCTTCTGGTAGTGAGTGAGTTGTTGTTAAGGAGAGACTATGCTAGTTCTCATGGGAATGGATTAGTTCCCACAAGAATGAGTTTTTATAAAGTCAGTATACTGCTCTGGTTTTGTCTCTTAGCACAGGCTTACTTCTCCTTTGGCCTTCTCCACCATGTTAAAATGCAGCACCAAAACCCTCAACAGAAACCAGAGCCTTGTCCTTGAACATCCTAGCCTGAAGAACTGTGAATGAAATTAACCTCTTTTCTTTATAACTCACCTTATCTCAATATCCTGTTATAGCAACACTAAATGCACTAAGACATCGCATGGGTGAGATACTAGCTGATCACATTTGTCTTGACATAAAGTTATCACAGGCAGAATTAATTTTTATTCCGTGTATCATAGATGAGTCTAAGCTATACCTCTTAAACTAGGATTAAACAAACAAATATTTTTCCCCAGAAATCTCAAACATTCAAAAATCACTTATTACTCTATGTAATTTAACAGTAACCAAAATGTGACAGCTAAGTTACTGAGAGTTTACAATGTATAGGACACAGCTCCATAAGCTTTATAAGTTTTTAACTCTCTAAATCCTTAGAACCAGCTTATGAGGCATATACTATTGTTATTCTCTTATAAGGATGAATAAACATTGGACAGAGAAGTTAATTAATCTGTCCAAAGTCACATAGCTAGTAAGTAGTGAAGTCAGAATTTGAATCCTGTTGTGTAGTGGACAGTGATATTCCAGATGTATATAAATAAAAAAACGTGTAATGTGCCTAGGTAGCAAAAGACCACAGACAGTTACACAGAATTTCTTACAGGCCCTGGATGGCCCATGTGCTTCAGAAAGCTGTAGTGACTATAAATGTCACAGAGTCAACTGGGGGAAAACAGCCTCAGAGTGCAGCCTGAAAGGGGCTTTGCAGATAGCAACCTGGAACAACACAGTATTGATTAGTTGACTGATACCTGGGGTGTGGATGCACACATGGACATCTTAGAAAATACCTTTGTAACAGATAACACTGAGGGTAAAACACATCTGTTCCAAAAACTTCGCATTTTATTTTTCCCTCTAGAATGCCAATGTAACAGAAATGGTGGGAAGAAAGAATACTGACATAACTGAGTTAGTTTTTGATACTTGGGAGGTATGAAGTTGTAAAATAAAATTAAGATTATTTAGAAAACCAGGAAGAATTTTGTTTATTTCTTACAAACATTTAGGGACTGAGCTTTGTACATACTATAAAGGTTTATACATTTGTGTATCTTATACTAAGACAAAATCCATAGCTTTTCTTTGATTCTCAAAAGAGTATGTGACTATCTCAAAGATTAAGATGCTCAACTATGAATTTCTCCAAACTTAGGTATTTACAGGTATTAATCATTTGAAAGAAGGGCAAATAAGCAATTTTACAACCATAGTAGTGATTTTTTTGGCCTAGATGAAAGGAAGATAAGAGGATGAGATCACAGAGATAAGGTAGGACATTTTTTATCCTAAAGAAAGGAAGTCAAGAGAAAGATTATGAGAGGGAACTAGAAAGCGAGTGCCTGTTAGATGTCATTTCATAGAGAAGAAAATGCTCTAGGTCAGCATTGTGCAAAAGGAATATAATGTAAGCCACATTGTAAGTTTTAAATTTTATAGTAGGCACATTAAAAAATAGTTAAAATTAATTTTGATAATTTTATTTAACATAATACATCCAAGATATTATCATTTAAACATGTAATAAATATACAAATATTAATGACCTTTTACATTTTGTTTTACAATATTGTCTTTGAAATTTAAGTATTTTACAATTACAACACATCTCAAATTAAGTACAACATTTTCACTGAAGCTTTTCATCTATATTTAGATTTTGTGAAATACATAGTTGAAAACATGGATGTCCACATCCAAGTTTATGCAAGCCTATCTAAATGTTTTATAATAACTGAATAGAATGTTAACTTTGAAATCTAAAATATAATTGATAAAAATTAAGTAAAATTAAAAATTTAGTTATTCAGTGTCCTTAAATTTTAATTTCTCAATAGCCACATATAGTCAATGGCAACTGAAAAACACAGATACAGAACATTTCCACCATTGCAAATTGGCTCCTAGTCACTCATTAAGTAGTTTTGTTACATTATCTTGTTAGCTTATTCTATCTCTGGTCTTTTGTTCATAATTTTCTCTCTCTATATGACAATATTCCCAACCCCATTCCCCCCGCAATTTTTCTTTTTATTTTCAATTAGGAAAGTATTTTATTTTTCTTGGTCAGGTAGAAAGGTCTTTAAAAAAAAAAAAAGAAAGATTCAGCTTGGTCTGCCTTCCTCTTCCCAAATACAAAAAAACAAAACAAAACCAAAAAAACACCTATACTATGAATGAGTAACCTTAAACTAATGCATATTTTGTAGCTTATACAGATTCACATAAGTTGAATATGGTATGCAAGAGGAACTATTTATGTTCATTTACATATTTTTGCAGTTGAGGATATCTAGTTTTGAATAGTTTGTGTACCAAAATCATTTTATAAATTATCAGCACATAACACGAAAGAACATAAATAATTTTCATTTATGTAGTATCCTATGATACTAAATTTGGGACCTCCAGTGTTAGGTGCATATATGTTTAGGATTGTGATATCTTCCTGTTGGACAAGGCTTTTTACCATTATATAATGTCCCTCTTTGTCTTTTTTAACTGCTGTTGGTTTAAAGCTTGTTTTGTCTGATATAAGAATAGCTAGCCCTGGTTGCTTTTGGTGTCCATTTGCATGAAATGCCTTTTTCCACCCCTTTACTTTAAGTTTTTGTGAGTCCTCGTGCGTTAGGTGAGTCTCCAAGGCAGCAGACGGTTGGTGAACTCTTATCCATTTTGCAGTTTTGTATCTTTTAAGTGGAGCATTTAGGCCATTTACATTCAATGTTAGTATTGAGATGTGACGTACCATTTATTCATCATGTTATTTGTTGCCTATGTATCTTGGTTTTTTGTTTTTTTGTTTTTGCTTTTTAAATTTTATTTTTATTTTATAGGTCCTGTGATATTTATGACTTAAAGAGGTTCTGTTTTGATGTGTTTCCAGGATTTGATCTGAGATTTAGAGCTCCTTCTAGCAGTTCTTGTAGTGGTGGCTTTATAGTGGTGAACTTTCTCAGCATTTGTTTGTCTGAAAAAGACTGTATTTTTCCTTCATATATTAGGCTTAGTTTCACTGGATACAAAATTCTTGGCTGATAATTGTTTTATTTGAGGAGGATGAAGATATGGCTTTTATCCCTTCTAACTTGTAGGGTTTCTGCTGGTAAATCTGCTGTTGATCTGATAGGTTTTCCTTTATAGGTTAGCTGGTGCTTGCATCTTATAGCTCCTAAGATTCTTTTCTTCATCTTGACTTTAGATAACTTGATGACAATGTGCCTAGGCAATGATCTTTTTGCAGTGACTTTCCCAGGTGTTCTTTGTGCTTCTTGTATTTGGATGTCTAGGTCTCTAACAAGGCTGGGGAAGTTTTACTCAATTATTCCCCACAAAATGTTTTCCAAACATCTAGATTTCTCTTCTTCCTCAGGAACACCAATTATTCTTAGGTTTGGTTGTTTAACATAATCCCAGACTTCTTGGAGGCTTTGTTCATATTTTCGTATTCTTTTTTTGTCTTTTTTGTATTGGGTTAATTCAACCTTGTCTTTGAGCTCTGAATTTCTTTGTTCTACTTGTTCAATTCTATTGCTCAGACTTTCCAGAGCATTTTGCATTTCCATAAGTGTGTCCAATGTTTCCTGAAGTTTTGATTGTTTTTTCTTTATCTATCTATTTCCTTGAATATTTTTCCCTTCACTTCTTGCACAGTTTTTTGGATTTCCTTACATTGGGCTTCACCTTTCTCTGATGCCACCCTAATTAGCTTAATAACTAACCTCCTGAATTCTTTTTCAGGTGAATCAGGGATTTGTTCTTGGTTTGGACTCATTGCTGGTGAGCTAGTGTGATTTTTTTGGGGTGTTAAATAGCCTAGTTTTGTCATATTACCAGAGTTGGTTTTCTGGTTCCTTCTCATTTGGGTAGGCTCTGTCAGAGGGAAGGTCTAGGGCTGAAGGCTGTTGGTCAGATTCTTTTGTCCCATGGGGTGTTCCCTTGATATAGTACTCTTCCTCTTTTCCTATAGATGTGGCTTCCTGAGAGCCAAGCTATAGAGATTGTTATCTCTCTTCTGGGTCTAGCCACCCAGCAAGTCTACCAGGCTCCAGGCTGGTACTGGGGGTTGTCTGCATGGAGTCCTGTGATGTGAACCATCTATGGGTCTCTCAGCCATGGATACCAGCACAGTATTTGGGGTGTCTCTTGGGTCCTGCAGGAGCAGCTACTTCCTTCATAGGGTGTATAGGTCCTCTTGGGATTCCTGATTTATTCTTGTAGTCATTCTGCAGCTAAAATCTACCACATGAGCCTCTGCACACTGCTCTATCTGTTCTAGTGGGAGCTGCAATCTAGTCCTGCCTCTAGACCACCATGGTGATCCTCTGGTCTGAACTTGTATTTTAAATATGAAAAGCTACACAGACTTGCTGGTACACCCCAGTCCCTGGCAGGGTGATCCAGGCTGGGCTCCAGGGTCCCAGGGACCACAAGGAGGGTGAGTCAGGGCCTGGAAGGGACTGAGGGCCCAGCACTGGCTGCAGGGGCCTCAGAGTCTTCCCGGTCACACCAGGGAGCCACCTGTATGGAGCAGACAGGGCTGGCAGAACAGGCCCAGGATGCATGGCCACAATAGTTGTGAGAGATGAAGCCAGCTGGACTTCCTGGGTCGAGAACTTCCTGGACTTGGAGAACTTTTCTGTCTAGCTAAAGGTTTGTAAACACACCAATCAGCACTCTGTAAGAACTCACTAATCAGTGCTCTGTGTCTAGCTAAAGGTTTGTAAATGCACCAATCAGTACTCTGTAAAAACGCACCAGTCAGCACTCTGTGTGTAGCTAAAGGATTGTAAACACACCAATCAGCCCTCTGTAAAAACGGACCAATCAGCACTCTGTAAAATGGACCAATCAGCGCTCTGTAAAATGAACCAATCAGCAAGACATGGGTGGGGCCAAATAAGGGAATAAAATAAAAGCCGGAGCCAGGTGTGGCAACCCGCTTGGGTCCCCTTCCACCCTGTGGAGGCTCTGTTCTTTCGCTCTTCACAGTCAATCTTGCTGCTGCTCACTCGTTGGGTCTGCACTACCTTTATGGGCTGTAACACTCACTGTGAAGGTCTGTGGCTTCACTCCTAAAGTCGGCAAGACCACGAACCCACAGGGAGGAATGAACAACTCTGGACGCACCACCTTTAAGAGCTGTAATGCTCACTGTGAAGGTCTGCGGCTTTACTCCTGAAGTCAGGAAGACCACGAACCCACCAGAAGGAATAAACTCCGGACACATCTGAACATCTGAAAGAACAAACTCTGGACATACCATCTTTAAGAACTGTAACACTCACCGCGAGGGTCCACGGCTTCATTCCTGAAGTCAGCGAGACCAAGAACCCACTGGAAGGAACCAATTCTGGACACACTTGGGTCCGCATCCAGTGGGAGGGCTCAGGTGGACTTCGCCAGAGAGTTAAGAGAGGGAACATGGAGCCTTTAATGTAGTATCCTATGATACTAAAACTTGGTTGCAGACTCACTTATTCTTGATCATAATTCTAAACTGATTGAAGAAAGAAGTTGTTATTAAACAACTTGTAGGTGTAAAATAATTGCTAATTAAACATCAGTGATAATTACTAACAGTGATGAAGATTCCTACTTATATTATTAGGTCTTAGCATAGTTCGTATTCAATAAGTGTTTGTTGAATATAATTACACTGATGTAATCAATAACATTTGGAAAACTTTTCCAATAAGTAATAACGTCCTAGAAACTGATATTTCTCTGCCAAAGCTTTTGGCAATGTCACCATGGGAATTAAAGAACTCATTAGAAGGTGTCAAAATTATTTAAGTATGTTATTTGTACTATGCCACCTGAAAAAAGTATACTTTTTCCTGAATTATATTTAGTATTTATTGACCAAGTATTTTATATGTCACTTTTTTTTTACAAAACCAGCAAGTTAATATCTGATCTATAAGAAAATGAGAGGTGTACTGACAAAATGTTCTTGTTTCAATGATTTTAAATGAATGTTACAAATGTTTATGAAAAACATACTCAATTTTATTGAAATAAATGCATAATTTCACAAATAAGTTTGGCTCCATTAACATGAGGCAATCTAGTCTTTGCTTTAAATTAGCACTTTATTCAAGAACACATTCTCTTTTTTCTCTACTTAAGAATTTTGATATTGTTTGGTTTTTGGACTTCTGTGACTGTTTTATCAATTTGACTTAATTTTCTTTCAGCTCTATTTGAAAATAGTCAAAATAAATATTTCTTTCTGGACTGAAAGGAAGCTTCTCTATTTTTTAAAATTTCCTTCATCATATTATTTGGGGCTCCTCAAAGAAATAGAACCAATGGGATACAGATAGATGGGTAGATAGATGTGTAGATAGATAGAGATAGAGGTATGTTTATTATAGGAATTGATGAAGGCAATTATGGAGGCTGAGAAGTCCCACAATATTCAGCCTGTAAGCTGAAGAACCAGGAATTCTAGTGATGTAATTCAGTACTAGTCTGGTGGCTACACAACTATAAGCACAGAGGTCTAAGGTTGAAGAAGATGGGTATCACAGCTCAAAGAGTGAATTCACCCTTCTTCTGCCTTTTTGTTCTATTCAGGCCCTGAACAGACTGGATGATGCCCACCCACACGGATGAAGGGCGGATGTTGTTTACTCAGTCTGCTGATTCCAATGCTAATCTTTTCCAGAAACACCATCACAGACACACCGAGAAATAATGTTTTATCACCTATGTGGGCATTCTTGAGCCCAGTCAAGTTGCCACATGAAATTTACCGTCACACCTACCTGTCCACCTCTGCCCACACCTACTTTAAGTTTAACCCAATAATAAATGAGACTTAATCTCATTTTTAGAGCCCTCCAATGAAAAATTTGTTATTGTACTTCATAAGACTTTTTGATATTTAACAGGTCTGAAGAAAGATTTTTTTTTGGCAAAAGCCATACTTACACAAAGAAGACATGGGTGTTAGACTGACTTTGGCCCTTGCTACCTGTAGGGTCACATACTTTCACAATATGGACAAAATGATGCTACTGTGCCTTTCCCACAGGATTGCTGTATAAGTCATTTGTGAATTCTAAGATTATTGAGATGATTATGCTTATGAATATCTTATTATATAATAACTTTTCCCATTTTAAAAAGAATTGCATTTATAGACATAAATGACTAAGGTGGCTTTTAAAATTCCCGAAGAAAATCTTTTTAGATATATACCATTCTAATGACTTGTATTTATTAGACAAGATAAGTCTGGATTTAAAAATGGGAGTTTATAGTCATTTAAGCCAACTAATAATAATATCTAAGGAGCCTGGATGAGTAAAGACTCTTCAATTCACAGTCAAATGCCAAGTGAGGCTTATATTTTCGTTAGGAAAGTTTCGCCAGGGTGATTGTTTTAATTACTTTTATTGGAATAACAGTAGCTAATAAAGCAATCCAGATTGTTACCAAGCTCAGTAGGAGAGAAAATAATAGGATGTCTTCACATCTTATGACTAGAAATCATGTCCTCAGATACTTTGTTTCTTCCTCTTTCATTGTGGTGTGAAAAGTAGAAAGAAAGCTCCCCTCTGCAGGGGAAGTTTTATAGAGATGGTAACCTGGTTATACTCTGTCTTTTAGGAATCCTTGCAGAGTTGGGAATAGCACATTTCTCTCTCTCTCTCTCTCTCTGTCTCGCTCTGTCTCTCTCTATATATATATATATGGTAATTTTTGTGTGGATTTAGATTACCTTTGATCCCCAGACATTGTTTGAAAAACTTGAGGAAGGAGGAAAAAGAATCAGATGATGACGGAACTCATGTGGCTGACTGAGGTGACTAAGATGGCACCCTTCTGGTTGTGTGATGCTTCAGAAAGATTCCTTTGTACAGTCAGCAGGAAAAGAGTGTGATGCTTCAGAGAGACTTTTTTGTACAGTCAGCAGGGAAAGAGGGTCTTTTTTATTTTAAATAACAACAACAATACAATCTTCTTTTATCAATAGTATATTATAAAATCTTAAGCTCATTAAAAAATTTCAGCAGAATAGTCTTGTTTTTTCTTCCTTTATATCTAGCTTTTGATTATTAGAAAACTCAAAGGGGGCCATGTGCTTTTGAACCACAGTGCAGGGAGGGACAGGGGAAGGAGTATTTTGAGACTGCTGGATACAATATTCTATTAGAAAAAGAGCCAGTGTACCAGATTAAATTTTCCATTTCCAAACTTTAGAGATTTATTTCTCCAAACAGTTCATCTGGTAGGAAATTTGCTAGCAGAGCTCATTAAGAGAGAAAGGGGTTTTTTCTAATATTTCAGAAAAAAAGTGTGAATTTTCTGAGTGTAAAAATATAACACTTCACAAGATATGGGATTTCAAAAGCTCTTCATTATCTTTCAATATCCCCTGTAGAGGGTATTTATTGTACTGAATCAGAGTAATAACCAGGATTCAATACATCTATCTGTTGAAATTTGGTACTTCAGTGTTTTCATTTTGTTTTTGAAATCCTTGACTTTAGAACTTTCTGAATGTGTGTTTCTGGGATTTTGTGTACTGCAAGTGTTTAAGTATCTATTAGCCATACAGAGAGCAAAATAATGCCTTTTAGCAAATCTAAAAAAAAAATGCCTCAGACAGAGAAATTTAAAAACAAGTATATCTTAGAAAGGGTAATTTGTATGAATGGGTAGAGAAGGAAAAAAAGAAATAGAAAAGCAACCAGCAACAAATGAAATGTGTTAAGTTCCCTCATTTAAAGGTATACAGCAATATAGCAACATTGAAAAGTGTATTGTCTATACCGGGATATATATAGTGATATTAGGTTTAGGGCTTATTTGTTGTACTGATGCGCTTCCAAAATAACTAAATCTGTCTGTTGTCAATGTTATATTATTCTAAGTAGTCTTTAACTTTCCTGGTTAGTTGAATAGCAGGACATTTTGGCTAGAACTGAAGTCAGCAGTTCACACAGCTGGGGGCTGGGGCAGGATTAAATGTCTCTCATTTAAACTGAAATTAGAGACTACAGTCCTGGCATTGAAATGATGTCTTTCCCATATTGGTCACCTTCCCCCCACCATCCCTATACTCAAATATTTGCAAAAACCTCAAGAAAGATGACTTTCTTGATCAATCCCATCAATTCTTAGTAAGATGGAGATTCTGACTCCTTCTTGAGGCTGGATTCTAAAGCCACTGTCCACTGTGCCAGACTATAGGAAACTTGATATTGTTTTGTCTCAATACTGGTTGAGCATGTGGGCTATCTCACTGCCAATCAAACCAAAACAGCACAGCTATTCTCACTGCTGCCCAAAGGGAGAAGCCTGCAACCTTGTTCAGGATTCTTCTCCAATATCATTTTACCCGAGATATCTTTTCTGACCACCCTATGTGGAGTAGCACCCTTTTTTATAGTGCTGATAGCATCACATATACCAATTTGTTTGTTTCTTTTTCTGTCCCCACCCCCACAACTTTGTTTGTCAGTTTCTAGAGACCAGGAGCATCATTTTTTTGTTCACTGCTACATATCTCAGGGTCTGCCTATATATCTCTGACTCATGGCAGAAACTCAAAAAATATTTACTGGGTGAATAATGAATTAATTTCCAGATTTCCTCTTATAAATAACATATAAGTTAAGATATTTTTGTAGCAATTCTAGTTGGAAATATCAGAGGATTTTTTTTAGGACACATTTCTAGGTTTTTCATACAGATTTACAATTTATTTTCCTACATTTTTGGGGGGTTTCAACTCTCCTCATGAATGCCATTTTTCTGATCCTGTCCTGGTACTGGATATAGCATTATTTTTAGCTATCCAACTTAATAATACAAAAATGTTATCTGATCTTAATTAGCAATTACTTGATTATTCATGTTTTAAATATTCCAGCCAACATAATGTAAGTATCTCATATAAAACCAAAAAGACATTCTTTCCTTTCTTCAAATAAGTAATACCTAGTTCTTTCAATACAACTAAAATGTCTTTAGGGAAGGTCTATTACTTCTCTTTTAATATTATAATTTCATGCTGACATTGTACAAATTTAGAACGTTTGCTTCTTGAAATATTGAGAATGTAGTCTCAAGAATCCTTCCTACTAATAACACATCAAAGTGTCAAGTAAAATAAACCTTCTTTTATGTAAATAGTATAAATAGCTGTGATTCCAAAACTTTAAGGAAAATGCCTAGGGATCAGAATTAAAAATACAAAGAAAAGTTCAGGCCATAATACTAAGTAAGCACTAAAACCACATTTGTACCAAAGGCATTTGACTACAGCAGAAATTTAAAGACTTGGGTTTTAGGTTTTCAAAGCTATGTAGGGCAAGTAGGCTCTTTCCGTTCTCAGAACTGAGTATTTTGTCAATGCAAAAAAGTACTATATATGGGGTGCTGGTCAGAGCGTATCCTTACGCTGAAGATGGCCTCATAAGCTCTCAAGGGAAGTCCCCTCCTTGATTCCAAGCCTGGATTTTCAACAAGCCATTTTACTTTTCTATAAGGCCAGCAGCTTTTGAATAATGATTGCTTTAGTCATTTGCTATGAAACTTTCAGTGATAATGGCTGTATGATTTTCCCCTTAGCCATTCTCTTTTGAACTTCTCTGTGAAGTGAGTTGCAGAGTTTAATATAATGATGGGTGGAAGACCAAGACAATCCATGCTGATGGAGTAAGGGAGAGCAAGGAAAGAAGATCCAAATCCACAGTTGACATTTATTCTCAGTCTGAAATTCTTCTTAGCTGTACCAGTACGGTGAAAATTAAATTATTTAAAATAAAATAAAATTATTTTTGGCATTACTGTAAGTCTAAATTTTATAAATTATTTTTTCTATTAGGTTATCTGACTCTTTACTAGAATGTAAATTTCATGTGAGTATTTACCTTTTCCATTCTATTCACTGTGGAATTCCCAGGTGTTAGAGGAGTATTATGGCAGATAGTAACTGATTAATGGAATAAGGAAAAAATATTATTTCTGCATGATGAAAGATGTCTGGTATAACCCATCTGTTACCAGATAGTGAGCCAGTTACAGAACTTTGGAGGACTTAGGAACTGAGGAAGAGTTACAGAACATTAGGAGCTGCTACTTAATGTTCTCACATTCTGATTCCATTGTAAGTGGTGCATCACATACCTCTTCCCTCACACTCCTTCTCACCAATATTCTGCTTGTTTTTCCTAAATAACTGACTGGTAAATTCCCCAGATCCCAGGATTCTAATCTCAACTGTCCTCCTTCTGGGAAGAATGAGCACCATTGGGATGATTTCTATTCCCACTCTCTTAGGTGGTCTCACAGGGCACTATCCTCTTAAGTCATAGGAGGTTCCCATGAGGCTATAGAAAAAGTTTTACCCAGAGCCAAGAGAAAAATTTTTTAAAATATTGTTAAACACACAGTAACACTTTATTGTATGGTCATGCTTTTGCTCCTTGTTTAAGAAATATTTTTCAGCTGGGCGTGGTGGCTCACACCTGTAATCCCAATACTTTGGGAAGCAGAGGTGGGCAGATCACTTGCAGCCAGGAGTTCAAGACCAGCCTGGCAAACATGACAAAACCCCACCTCTACAAACATACAAAAATTATCCAGGCATGGTGTCACATGCTGTAGTCCCAGCTACTCGGGAGGCTGAGGCAGGAAACTCACTGGAACCCAGGAGGTGGAGGAGGTTGCAGTGAACGGAGATTGCACCACTGCACTCCAGCCTGGTGACAGAGCAAGACAACCAATAACAATAACAACAACAAACCCAAAACTTTCTCTGTTACAATGTCTAAAAGATATTTACCTATGTATTTTCCTTAAGAATTTTTAAATGTTTAAAAAAGAATATATAAATCCCTAATCTACAGAGTTAATTTGTTGACTCTTTTTTTTTGGAATTTAATAATTCTCATAGCGAATATATTTTTGCAGCTCCATTTATTATCACCCGTCTCACACTGATGTGACAGGCTGCCATTTTTACATATAAAGTCTCATACATATGTGGGTCTTTTTCTGAGTTCCTGATTCATATTTTTCTGAGTTCCCTATTCATATATATATATTTCATATATATATATTTCATATATATATTTCATATATATATTTCATATATATATTTCATATATATATATTTCATATATATATTTCATATATATATATTTCATATATATATTTCATATATATATATTTCATATATATATTTCATATATATATTTCATATATATATTTCATATATATATATTTCATATATATATATTTCATATATATATATTTCATATATATATATTTCATATATATATTTCATATATATATATTTCATATATATAGGGGAGATATATATATATCTGAACAAGGGGATATCTATATATGTAGATATAGATATATCTATATATAGATATAGGGATATCTATATATAGATATAGATATATCTATTTATAGATATAGATATAGATATATCTATTTATAGATATAGATATAGATATAGATATAGATATATCTATTTATAGATATAGATATAGATATAGATATATCTATTTATAGATATAGATATAGATATCTCCTCTTGTTCAGTGTTGCACAGTACCAATTGCTATTGCTATCACTGTGGCTTCACAATAAGTCCTTTTATCTGTTTAGGGGAAGTCACTTGTCCTTCAGAAACATTGTAGCTATACTTGCCCCTTATTCTTCCATGTATATTTTAAAATACTCTTGTTAAATTCAACAAACTTTTTTTTTTTGCAGATTACAATGGTGTTTTGTTGAGACTATAGATTCATTTGGAAACAATATATTCATAATAATAAATCTTCTTACTCAAAAAATGAATATAAGATTAATATATGAAAATCAGTAGCATCTCTGCCCTAACAGCAAACAACTGAATATGTAATTGGCAGGAAGACACTATTTCAATAGAATTTTAAAAAGTCAGTATGAATTTTATTTTCTAAAGGTCTCTCTGAATACCTTGAAAATGTATTCTCAGTTACTGAGTCTTCAAAAGTGTTTATCTTTCTTTTTTAATTGAAAAATGTTAGACTGAGCTCCAGATATTCTAAGATCAACTGTTTCTTTCTGAAGACTTCTAGATATTTCTTAAATATGTGCTAGAATTAAATTTTGCTGTGGAGAATCTGAGACGAATGTATTTTTTCTTTGAATAATTTGACCATTTTGCTCAGATGCCCCAAGGATTTTCTTAACTTGGAAATCTAGTGATATTAGAATATGCATTATTGTTGATCATCCTATTAATGTTTGTGGTCTTTTAATACACAGATCAAAGTCTTCATTCCCCAAATTTTATATTATTATTAATATTTATAATCTGTTCTGATAATATGGATATATCAGTTTAAGAGAGGCATGTGTCAAATTATCTCACTCCGACAGAAAACACTGTTTTGTAGACCTCATTTTTTAATGAAAATTTAACTGATATTAAACTGTAGGTTCACAATTCTTTTACCTCAATACTTGAAATATAATTCGTTGTATTCTGGTGACAATTTTTGTTTTAAAAAAGAATAAATGTGGTCTACAGGCACTTTTTCTGCAATTTTAGCAATGTCATCTTCGTTGCCACTATTACCACAATCACCTTGAATCAGAACCATTTTGTCTATTTCACCAATGGCCAATGAATGAACAATTAAGTCCTTATTATTGATGTTAAAATCTTCTTATATCCAATTCTTCCGGCCTACTGATGGACTCTGATGGTATATATTTTTTACATGTATAAGGAGATCAGACATCATTTTTTTCTCAGTTGACACACAGAATCCTTTAGAGTCATCACCTTGTTTATCATCATCACTGGTCATAGTAAGAGGTCAGAGGTTGTGCCAGGCATGCATGCATAACTAACTGTGTCTTTAGAAACTGTGTTCCGAGCATTGACAGCAGCAATATTGCATGCATCGGGCTAAACTCCTTTTGAAAAATTTCCATGCCCATGCCTTTATTCACTGCTGCTAGGATGCTGTTTAATGAAGTGTTTTTATATTTACTCCTAATTGATCAAAGGATACCCTCATCATATGGCTAAATTAATAAAGTCACATTTAGGGGAAAGTACATGACATAACAATTATTTTTGATGAGAATTTCAGCTGAAGGATGAGCAGAACATTTGTCAAGGAATTACACAATATTGCAGTTGTCATCCTGTTCAACTTACCTGCAGGGAGCGTGAACCAAGCTGCTGGTACAAAGTGTTTGTGAAACCAATCAGAAAAGATGTTTCTGGTGGTCCATGCCTTTTCATTAGCATAGTAATGGACTGGTAAGAAATACACTTTTTAAAATAGCAAGGATGCAAGTTCTTGCCTATTACAGCAAGTTTACACTTTATGCATACCTGATGCATTAGCACATCCCAGGACAGTTATTCCATCCTTGGTATAAGCCCCTTGTAGGGGCTCTCTCATCAGCCATAGTCAATGTCTTTCTGTGGCAATAAGGCCAAAGTAGTGATGTTTCATCATGCTATAAACTTGTTCTGGCATCAGAATATCACCAGGGATGACTTTGGCAAAGTTGTCAAAGAATTTCGCCACTGGTTTGTGATCAGCAGATATTTTATCATTATAAGTTGTTAACAATTTAAGGTTGTGTATTTTCTTAAATTTCTGCATGCAGCCTGTTGAATATTCACAGTTCTCTTAAATTTTAAGTTCACTGTGATAGAACTTTGTTTGTTTCATGACCAGCATATCACTAAGTGGCATGTATTCACTGTGATGCTGATGGATCCACTTTTTCAATACACTTTGAAGATCTTCATTTTTAGCTTTATGTAATATTTTCCTATTTTTAAATTAACTTATGATGATCACTCTCAACTCAGAATTCTAACAGTTTATTCTTCTGTTTTTTCATGTTATATATGGTGGTTATTCCAACACCATACTCCTCTATAAGATGTTTCACACTTAAACCACTGTCTAGTTTCTCCAACAGCTTGACTTTCTGTGCTATAAACATAAATGCTTTCTCTTTTTCTTATCATTGTTTCTCATAGGGGTATCTGTAGATCTTTTTGACATTTTTCAATAGCACCTTTATATCACAGAGCAGAGAATAAGCAAAACAAACATAGTGAAAAAATGTGCGTAAGTCTTGGCCCCACATGGGACATGGTGGGACACCTGCCATTGGCATTTCGGCTGGCACATGGATCATTTTATTACCCTTTGTGGGAAAATATTGGCGGGCGTGGAAAAGATGTATTGCAGATGAAGTGGTCTTGGAAGGCATTTTTTCCTTGAGGATGTTGAATAATCTGTATGTTGTGCATCTGCGTTTTGACTGTGACATGTCACATGAGGTCAGATGTGGAATTTTCCACTTGTGGCATCATGTCAGCACTCTTCAGATTTTGGAGCATTTCAGATTTTGGATTTTTGGATTAGGGATGCCAAATCTGTATTTTCTTTCCAAATATGCTCCTCCTCCATTTTATCCTTCTGGTTAATGACAATCATAACACAAACGGTCACTCAAGCTAGACATAGGGTAGTGATTCTCCACTCTGCCCCTCAAGCTCTTACCCATTTTTACACTGTACAACCTGTTACTCCTCATATTATGTGATTGCTTTCTCTAGGTTGTCTTTATTTCTCATCCAGATCTTTGATATTGCCTTTAATTTTGTTCTGTATGTCTTGTCATTTTCATTCAGCTTCATGGTTTATCATACCTAATCCTTAAGTATATTTTATAGCTTAGAAAATAAAGTTCAAAATATTATGAATGCTATTCATGATTCTTTCTGTTCTGGGTCTTTTCTCACTTCTGCCATTATGTCTGTTCTTTTTTAATACTAAAATTCTAACAGTCACCTTCTTTGCTGATCCCACTGATAGTAATATATTTTTCTTCTAGTTCCCCAGAAATTTGTTATTGCTCAAAGCCCCTTTCTATTGAATATAATTTCCAAGGTGAACATAACTTTGGTCCCCTTTTGTCTCCTAGTCAGATTGAGAAATGTATTTAATTGTGATTGAGGCTAAAGCATTTGAGTATAACGAAGTTCTAGTTCTCTATTTCTACATAACTAACCATGCTAAATCTTAGTGGCTTAAAATAACGATCATTTATTTTGATCAATTATCTTCAGTTTGGGCTGGGCTCTAGAGCAGTCTGCCTCTGCTCCCTCAGTGGTTACCCTTCACAGGAGCTCTCTACAGGCTGCTTGGGTTTCCTCACTATATGGTAACAGGATTTAAGACACATTGTAAAAAGTCATTGTTACAGCCAATTTGGGAAAATACAGTCATCCATACATGGCTAAAATTCTAGGCAAATTAATAAATGCAAATAAATGGTTTCTACATATATTAAAACTTTTAATTAAAAAGTAAAGTTATAAAATTTTTTCAATTATTGTGAGCCAGTGACATGGTTCCAGCTTTAATAAAATATTTTTAAAGTAATACAATTATTACTGTACATTTCCTGGCTTTTATCATTTCAGTTTTAGTGGTTGCATTAATGGTTTATGTGGAGAGTTTGAAAACAGAGCAGCCATTAATATTAGATAAGTTGTAATTTAATTGGTAAATGATAAAATGATAATGACTTGTAGGAATGTCCTAATTTTGATCTTACTAATAAAATATATTATTGTGAATAAGAAATAGTTATTTTATTTTCCAATGATAATTTATAATAAAATATTGAAATAAAAATATTGAAAAAATATTGAAAGAAATAAATGGCCTTAAATAAGAATAGAAGATCTTTTCTTTCCTGTCTTGAATTAAATTTTCTCCTGGATCTCTTAAAGAACTTATAACTAGCTTTTGACCCAGCAATCCCATTACTGGATGTATATTCAAAAGAAATACATTGTTCTACCAAAAAGACACAGGAACTTGTATGTTCATCACAGCACTATTCACAATAACATTGACATGGAATCAATCTAGCTGCTTGTCAATGGTGAACTGATTAAAGAATACGTGATACGTATACCTTACGGAATACTGCACTGCCATAAAAAAGAATAAAATCATGTCCTTTGCAGCAACATAGATGCAGCTGGAGGCCATTAACCTAAGCAAATTAGCCCAGAAACAGAAAATCAAATACCACATGTTCTCACTTATAAGCGGGAGCTAAACATTAGGTACTCATGGGCATAAAGATGGGAGCAGTAAGCACTGGAGAATACTAGAGGGAGGAAGAAGGGGGAGAGCAAGTGTTGAAAAAACTAACAATTGGGTACTATGCTCACTATCTGGGCGATGGGATCAATCATACCCCAAATCTTGCATCCTATGCAGTATATCCACATAACAAACCTGCACACACGGCCCTGAATCTAAAATAAAAGTTGAAAGTAAACAAATAAACAAATAATGACTGATGAATCTACCTCAAAAATCTTTTTCCTTCTTATTTTTCTTTACTTCTTCCTCCGTGTATCCCTTCTCTTCTTCCTATGCTCTTTTCTCTATTCTCTCTTTCTGTATTCCTATTTTTCTTTCTTCTGTAATTTTCCTTTTATTGATTAGAAACACCCCCGCCACCAACAACAAAAAACCTAGTTTTATAACCATTTTATGGCATGACTGGTTTATCACAGCAGATTTTTTCAATAAATAAAATAAGGTAAAATATTTGCAAGTCTATGGATGCTACGGGAAGTTCTCTTTGAAAGTTTTGAGGAGCAAAGATTATTTTTAACTATCCTGTGGAGCCTCTAAATTTAGTTATACATATATATGACTTTTTTCCTCAAATCAAGAAGAGTAGCGAGAGAACGCTAAAGTAAGATTCAATCTTGCTTCATTTTAAATGAATCTAATATGTAAATTGGGAAGATAATATGATTATACTCCTTTATGAAAAACAGTGTACCATATGTTCACTTACCTTTCTGTATATGTTCAATCATTTTATTAATTTTGTATGTTGAAAGGGGGTTATTTTATTATAAATTTTATGTGTGTTTTCATATGTGGACTATTTGTATCTTTGAAACTTCATGGCATTTATGATATTATCAATGTAAAATATGTCTGATTTTTATCCCTGTACAAAAGATGACAAAAACAGCTGTGCAAGCTTAACATTTTAAGGAAAATTATGCATTTCACACATTCCCCTTCAGTTATCAATTACACATGCATAACGTGAAATTTCAAATACACACATGCTGGACGTTTTGTATCAACTCTGATGTCTGAAACAATAAGGAGGTATACTAGTCTGGACCATTCTAGGTCCTCATGAAAAGAAAAATAGAATGAACAAATTCTGGGCACATATTTACATGATACAGATGTATAACAGAGTCACAGTGCATGCTGTCACGAAGGTATGAAGGGTATCAATTACTGTGTCCAGGATAAATATCCTTGTAGAGCTCTGTGGGTCTGAAACATGAATTAAATGCCATTTGTGGCATTTTGATTAGACATGCTAGAGTCTGTACTTCATTCCCTCCTTTACTGCAAGTGTTTTAATATCTTTCACTGTATTTATGGTTAAAGATGGTTACCATGATTTTGAATGTGTATGTTGGTGTTTGTATATGTTTTCATGTTGTGTGATGACTAGACTAACAATGTATGAGTTATTTGAGAAATAAATGTTTAAATACTGTAATTATTTCTACATGTGTAATTTTTCCTAGTTTTATGAGAGGTGAAAATATGTGTATGGATGGTAAGAAATTAAATTGTACTGATATTAAAATCCACAGGATTTTTTTTTTGCATATACTATAACATTTAATTATTTTTTGCCCCGTTGAGGGATCCTATGTTAATCATAGTGATTAGTGCTTAGTGATGTATCCCTATTTTTGACATGTAAGCTTATAAACACTATATATATATTGGCACTGCTAAGAGCAACAGCTTCTTAGTCTCTTAAGTCATTATGGAATCAGTTCATTAGACAGCCAATAAATATTTTGTACCTCTAATATATGTAAGACTTTATGCTATATTTTGTTTAAAAGTTTTAAAAAGGTAGCTGAGGTTTTCCCTCTGTAGACAGATGTTGGGCTAACCCTGATGATCCTGATGATAATTTACAGTTGTTTCAGCAATGTTGTATTAGTTTCAGCAATTTGCTACATCGGAATTGAAATAAATATACCTCTCTTTTAAGTTACATCATGCATGAACCTTATGCTTTCTTCAATTTGTTCCATTCAATGCATGATAGAATTAAGTGAGATCATGTTCTTTGCAGGAACATGGATGGAGCTGGAGGCCACTATACTTGGCAAACTAACACCCAAACAGAAAACCAAATACTGCATATTCTCATGTATAAGTGGGATATAAATGATGAGAACTCATGGACAAATAGAGGGGAACAACACACACTGGGGCCTATCAGAGGGAGGAGGTTGGAAGGAGGGAGTAGAAAAGGAAAAATAACTGATGGGTACTAGGCTTAATGCCCGGATGATGAAATAACCTACAGTACAATAAACCCCCATGACAAAAGTTTACCTATGTAACAAACCTGCACTTGTACCCCTGAAATTAAAATAAAAGTTTTTAAAGAAGAATTTGGTAGAAAGAAGTAAAAGCACACATGTGGATCTCACATCATACTCTGGCTTTGTCTCAACACCTAGTGGCGAAAATTAGAGGAAATCCTCCATTTTCCTTATATTATATTCTTATGGAGGAGGGACTTTAGTGAGAATACTTGTGACTTAGCTTTCTACCAATCTCTATTTCTTCCTAAGGAAGGAAGAATAACCTAACCTATTAGAGAATCTGAAAGAAGAGATAGATGTGCATAGCTCAGCTCTCCTGGGCTTCACCATTCTAGGCCAGAATGCACAGAGAGGGTGTATTCTATTCTATGCTTCTGCATGTGGGCAGCCTCATAAATGTTCAGATGTAGTTTACTGAACTTGAATATTAGTATATAGAATCTAATGTTCTATAGCAAACCCATATTATGACAGTAACCATCTGTTGACATAATCTTATTCACAAGTAAACATTTATTGAATGATTATTATTTGCCAGATTATATATAAAGTGAAAAAAAGATGTTTTCATCATCTAATTACATTCTGCTAGAGGATACAGAGAAGTAGACAACCGAGCCATCTACCTATGAAGGAGGGCTTGAGAAAGAGGCTCCCAAATCAAATTTTTCCACAAGCCCAATTATTAAATAATTTCATTTATAATTTTACCTTTTTTGGCTTTCAGAGCTTAATGAGAACCTTAAATATACTATATAGAGTATATACTATATAGTATATTAATAGCATATTAGTATATACTCTATATAGTTTATTAGCATATAGTATATACTATATAGTATATTTAACACTCTGTTCAATTACCAAAGACCACACAAAAGCATTGCCACCCTGATGTTCATCATTTATGTTGGCATGCAATATGTACAAGAACGCTTATTCCTTCATTCTTACACTCTTCCAGGCCTTAGGGACATCAAATGGGTACACAATAACTTGTTTGCTTACTTCTGTATATCTTCTCTGATCCATACCCCTTTTCTGTTTGGCCTATCTCTGTTTTTTATACCAGCCTCTTACTCCTAATAACACAACTGTATACATAACTAGTGATTTGGCAATGATATGTTATATAGTTTATAAAATGCCTAGTCTACTGAAATCAATTTATAAATGGGATCTTCCTCTACCAATGAATCATAAAGTATTGAATGCACTGTGTTCTTTGTGTGTGTGTGTGTGTGTGTGTGTGTGTGTGTGTGTGTATGTACATGATGAACATACGTAGCTTTTGTGTTTTCAAAAACCTTCATATTAACTGTTATGTTGGTAATTGTTAGGCTTAGTTGTCATGTATAACTTATTCTGATATTATTTTTTCCTTTTGAAGGACTAGAAAATTTTTCTTGGGAGTAAAATCTTGAGCTATTTCAAAGTTAGTTCTGGGGTAACTCTTACTTTACCCAGGAGATGTAGCAGGTTGGAGATCAACAGTCCATGTAATGTGACTCACCTGTGTTGAATGTATATGACACAGAGTACATTCTCATCTTATTGTTTACTGAGATCTTTCACTGAGCTTAACAACAGGTCTTCATTTTTGCTCTTTATATTTTAGAGGTCAAAGAGATTTGGTTTAATTTATAACATCAACTTGTGTACATCTTTGAATTATTTTGCTCACTTTGCAGTCTCCTCTCATTACAGAAAAGCAGCTCCTTTTAATAATCGTCTCAGTTTTCATAATCATGGATTTTGAGGTTTTATATATAGATTTAATCTATTTTCAATAAAGCTGGCAAAGAGATTTTATGTGACTTTGTTATCTACAACCCTATAACTTTAACTTTTATCAATGAAATTATTACTATAAAGTTTTGAGAAATCAGCTCTGTTCTAAAATGAAGTTAATGTTCTTAAATCAATAATGTATGTGGCAAAAGATTGTTATAACTAAATATTGAAAGAAATACAGTTTTAAGTTGTAATACACCCTAAACACTCAATAAACATTGGTAACTGGAGGCAGTTGAGTGCGATGGTTAACTGATTTAAAAACAGAGACACTAGTACTTGAATTTTAGCTCTGACATTAACTAGATATTGGACAAGTCATTTAACCTCTGTGAAAGTGGGGTTGTTCAGTTGTTCTAATATGGTGATAATAAAATTTCAAGAGATAATCATCTGACTTAATTTAATGTACTCAAAGTGTTTAGCATTCAATTTGTCCTGAATATTTGGAGTTACATGACAAACGTTCAGTGGTATTCATGATGATGATGGGGGAGATGATAATGAAGGTGACGTTGATTGAAGCAGAAAGAAATATATTGGAGATGTTTCCGAGCTAGGCTGTTTGGTGCTCAGGCTGACATTAATCTTCTTTCCCCCATATTGACAACCAGGGATGCTTGTCCATCTAGTAAGATCCCATGTGATTCAAGATGGAGAAACTTCTCTTCTGTGGCTCTAGATATATGGCAAATCCAGAGCAGAGAGCAGAGATAAAAGGTTAATTAGAAGCAGATATTCTAGTATGAATAAGGGGAGTCAAGTCCTGAGAAAATGCAGTATGGCGGAGACAAAGAGGAAACAAGTATCATCATCACCAAATGAGGCAAAGAGTATGAGTATAATGGAAACAAAGAGCAAAGTATTAGATTGCTTCTCCAGAATTTGTATTTGTACTTACTTGTAAGTGCGGAATGTACTTCCAGTTAAAAATTGAGGGCTCCAGCTTATAAAGATATTATATTGTTAAGAGTTGAAGACATGAAGGCATGCCTACCACAGTGCCTGGTATATGGTAATTAACAGCAAATATTTAATACATATTTACAGATGAAGTATTACTTAACAAAATATTTGAAAGTAGAGAATATACAAAGAAGACGGAAGTTTTGGTTATAACTAGAAAAAAGATAAAAACTATTAACCAATATATTCCAATATGCTGATATTTAGTTTTTTTCTTTCTTTTAAAAATTATTTTGTAAAATTTTTGTTGAGAATTTTTATTGCTAATTTGGTTTTTAATTTCAATGCATTTTCTTTTTACACTTTAATTTATTTTTTAATTTACTTCATGTTGTAACTCTTGATTTATTTATACTCTACAGTTGTTTGAATAGCATTTTCTTACGGAGACACTGTAAATTACGAAGGCAAAGTAAAACGGGGATTTTCAAATTGTTTTAGTTTGTTGCTGGTTGAATCTTTTAAACTTGATTGGCTTATGTAACAGAGATCTTAAGATGATCATGAATGATCCCTGCCTTCTGATATTTACGCTCATACATAATTATATCTCCTTCAATATGGAAGAGAACTGTGACTTTCTTCTAACCAATTGAATTTAGCAAACGCATGTCGCTTCCACGATTTTGTTATGCTATATAAGATAGCATCTTCCTAGCAAATTTCTTCTTACTTTCCTTTGATATTTAAGGAAGCAAACTGCCATGTTTTGAAATATTGGTGGAAATGTTAGGTAGCAGAAAACCGTGTGTGGGCTCTAGGACATGACAGTGGTCTCAGACTGATATCAATGAAGAAGCCGGGCACTCAGTAATACAGCTGCAAGAAAATGATTTCTGCCAACAGCACTTCCCTCCTAGCCAGGCCTTCAGAAGAGAACACAGCTCAGCTGATACTTTGCAGCCTTCTGAGATACTGAGCTAAAGACTCACTAAGACATAGCCAGAATCATGATCTGTAGCAATTATGAGATGATAACCTAAAGTTGCTGAATTCATGCTAATTTATTATGCAGCATAGAACAAAAATATACCCATTTCATTAAACTTATTTCCCATTTTATATACAGAAAATTTTCTTAGATAATAGTTTTACATATTGCTTACCTTACTTTATTTTGTTTTTCCTTTTTCTAGGTCTCTGTGGTTAATTTGGATCTTTTTTACTTCTCTTATTTTAATCATTTTTTCTTTTGATCACATTTACTTAGTTCTTATTTTATTTTTATTTTCATGATAGTTTTCTCATTTTAATTTTGTACTCTTTATTGAACTTACTTTCAAATCTGTTGTTTATAGATACCTTATAGTTTAATCTCCATTTCTGATGTTTTTTAATCCCAAGGCCAATTATCTCTCATTTCATTACTTCTTTTCATTTTATCTATTTATATTATTAGTTTTTAAATGTTTGATTCAAGATTTTTAAATATATTCCTAGATGTTTATTTAATGACACTTGACTCAATTACAGAGTTGAATTTCTTCTTCATCATCATTCAATTCCCAAGGAGAATTTTAAAATTAGCCAAATTGTTTGGATTCTCATCTCCTATACAATAGGTTATTCAAAATGTGTTTTGACTATATTAATTTAATTAAACATGCTTTTAGCTTATTTAATGCCATAAAATTTTAGAAATAGCTTGAATTTTAAAAGTATAGTATAATGTAGTTCCTTATTGCTCTTGAAGAAGCTTCTTTCTCACCACTGGGCAATGTGATTGCTTTGGTGTCAAACAAAGATTATTGACTAAATTTTCATGTACTGTTTCTATCAATGTGAAGAATTATTTTGATGTACATCTTCGTGTAAAAAAAAAACAGATTCCTTTGGCAAAAGTTAAGAGTGTCATGAAAAACACTCTTCTTTATTGTTAGTGAATAAAAGCTAACAATAAGAACTAGAATACCCATTGGAATAGGAACTTCTATTTATTGGCCATGACTTGAATTTAGAAAAATAGATAGGGAGAGTGGCTCAGTGGAAACTATCTTTGTCAAGCATATCTTCCTTGCCTAATTTAAACATTAACTTTCCTTAGACTAGTTTTATTTTCTCGTGAGTCTGATTCTAGCCTTCATGCTTTTCCAAGAATAGAAATATTGTTTTTCAACAAAAGACCTCTGTTTTAAAGCAAGAACAGTGGGAGTCAAAATTTAATCTATGGATAAAGATAATATGGTATATGTATACCATTGAATACAACTCAGCTATAAAAAGAAAGTCTTTTGCAGCAACATAGATGGAACTGGAGACCATTATCCTTAGTAAAGTTACACAGAAACAGAAAGCCAAATACTCCATATTCTCACTTATAAGTCGGGACTAAACCATTGGTACATGTAGATATAGAGAGTGGAATAATGGACATTGGAGACTACCACAGGTAAGGGAGTGGGAGGAGGGTGAGGGTTGAAGAATTACCTATTGGGTACAATGGTCACTACTAGGGGGATGAGAACACTAAAAGCCCAGACTCCACCACTATGAAATAAATGCATGTGAGAAACCTGCCCTTGTATCCCCGAAATATGTATTTTAAAATAATACCATTTTTTCCAAAACAGTAACAGACCATAATTTCAACAGTTTGTTAACTGGCACAGTATGGAAGAGTGTGTTTATGAGTCATCACAATCTTGGTATTGGCTAAGATTACTTCTAACTAAAGACTGAATACTAAAATTACTTTTAATTTATTTAACTATATTATGCATTAAAATTACTTAAAGGGAATTTCAAGATTTTATTTTGTTTTTATTTGAACTTTAAATGGCAATTTTAGGAAGAAAAAATTTGACAAATATTTGCAACTATAATTGGATTTGAGACCTTTGTTTAATTCATTTACTATTAATATATTTGTCATGCTTTCTGAGTAATGTAAACTTAATTCATAGAAATTTGGTGTTACTGTCATTCTTAATGTTAAGAGAATGTTGATAAAAGAAAAATTCCTATCGTTTCATATTTGACATTTAATTCTTAGGTTTTTTTAAATAATTTCAACTCACTTTGGAGAATAGTTGCAAATTTTTCATCTTTCTTCTCCTGTTTGAGCTTTTTCTTTTGTGCCCTGTCTTATTCTTTCAATTTCAGCTCCTATGAATTGAAGTTGGTTTTGGAGATGGCTCCAAAATATAAAAATAAATTTAGTGTTTTTCCAGATTACTTATAGAATTGAAAGCCCTATTGAGAACTCAACTTTAGATAGTGACTTTGGTAAGAATATGTAGATAGATAGATAGATAGATAGATAGATAGATAGATAGATAGATCCATTTTTATGTGTATGTATGTGTGTGTGTATATATATATATATACACACACACACACACTGATATATATATATATATATATATACACACATAATTTTCAGAATTAGTAGACAGCAACAAACTGTTTACTATCTATGAAAATTCTTTCTCTGCTTAGTGGCTTTACTCTATATTGTGGGTAATTGTCCATCTTCATAGGATTTTTCTATTCCCCACTGTTTAGAATGCTGTAGAAATTACTTTTGATGGTAAGATATGTAAAAAATTTGGTTTTTTTTTTTTCCTGAACTTGTGTTTCCTGGAAAAAATTATTATTTTTTTAATTTTGCATGCAGTCAAAATTATCTTAAAGCCAGACTCCACTTTCTTGAAATATTCATTTTATTTTCCTGAATGGACTGAATGAAATATGCACTTCAGGAATTGTTCAGAGAAAAAGAGAAAAAAAAAACAGAAGGGAAAGAGATATTGTTGTCATTTCTAGTAAACTACTCTACAGAAAAATATATATAACTATTTTTTGTTGAAGCCCATATAACCATTATGGAACTTCACTGACCTACAACCAACTACTTCAAATAATATATATAAACAGCATGCAGCAATACTTTAGCTTGTCATTTTTAATTTCTATACTTGTGCGTCTATATCTTAGCAAAGTCTCAGCTCACTAGCACACTGAGCTATGTAGTGGATATAATCTGAATCAAAGCACAATTGCAAAAATATCAAACATGATCAAAAAGAGAAAATCACTACAAAGGAGAATTCACCACGGTAACTCTTTGCAGTTCCCAACTCAGAGGCCTAGTAGCCTCATCAAAGATACAAGAGATGGAAAAGGCCCATTAGGTCATCAAACCTATCCCCTCACCAAAGAAAGAAAATGAATTCAAGCAACCCTATCTGCTGGCTTCAAACCAAATTCAAGATAGAAAGACCCTGCTGCTGCTCTTGACACATTATTTCATGACACTGGATGTCATTTATACAAAAAACTGAAATGAATTGTCTGCCCCCAGCATCCTAGAATGATAGAATAGACTTTGAGAGCTGGAAGGTACCTGAGCCCAGCCTCCTCATTTTGTAGAAAAGTACCCTAAGGACCTGAGAGGTTAAATGACTAGCTCAAATCCACAAAGCCACTCACAGCTGGACTAGTATTAAAACCAAAGTTTCCAGACATAACTAAACTGCTATTTCTAGCAAGTAATTCTTGTTTGAAAAAATATTGTGGTAACAGCCTATTCTATACATTATATTTAACACGTTTGGATTTGACTTATTTTTTGTGACCTAATTTTAAAAATTCTAACTTTGAAGTGGTCAAATCTAGGTTTTCACATTCAGAACACTAACTTTCACAGTTGATATTGACTCCAGTAACAGATTTCCATTGTATGCCAAATTCCTTCTTTTCTGCTGGGCCCAAAGCAATCTACAGAAATATAATAGCTTCATTGGTTGACTATACATGTGAAGGGAATGAAGATAGTACAGTATCTAGATTTAAAGATTTACCAACACATTACCCCACCCTCTATTCCAAAAAACCATTGGAAAAATTATATTGTGATATATTTAAATATTTTACTAATGGATAAATAGGAAAAATAGATGGCCTTGGAAGACCCCTGGCATTTACTGAGGGTATCTCTTGCCAGACTTGTTTTAGAATGAGGTACAAAATCAGATGCCTGCAGTGCCCAGGCAGGTGAGAAGAGTGAGCTCAGCTGAGCTAGGGGCCATCAAGCTCTGAACCCAAGAGAGTAGTGGCTACTGTTGGGCCTAGAGGACAGATGGCTGGTGGTAATGCAGGTCCAATATTGTAAGACCTTATAGTTTCAAGAGAAGCTGGAATTTGTCATTTTTATGAGAAATTTTCCTGATTTTTAAAACACTGTTTAGGTTAAATAAAGCAATTCTGCAGGCCAGATAAAGTCAACAGATTAATAGTGCCATAGGCATTTGCATACTATGCTGTACCATTATAAAAGCAATACTACATGTTTTCATAAAAGCTGAGAAAACTAAAGTCGGAGTTTAACAATTAATTGTATAATTAATATTTAATTAATAATTAACCAATAAAGGAACTGCTGGGTTCTAGGATTCTTTAAACCAATGTATGATCTATGCCACTTTTATGCAAGTTCTCAAAGTAGAAAAAAAAGTTTTGATTCACACTATTGTCTTATTTATTTGTAATTTATTATTTTTCAAAAATGTTTTTGAACTACAGTTAGGGGTTTTAGCTAGTAGATGTGAATTTTTAAAAAAGAATCTTAAAATATGTGACATGAACATAGATTCAGGGATAAATTCCTGTTATTTTGAACAATTATATTATCCAGTTAATAAGAATTTTATGTTTTAAGTAGTTTAAACATTATTCTTCATAATAAGGAACACATATGGAGTTTTAGGGTTTATTAGCTTCTTTGAACTTCAGAGCACATAGCCATTAGCATCACTGGGTAGGCTTTTTAAACACAGTTTGTCGTAAAATGTTCATATTATTCAAAGCAGTCTACAATCTCTATCAAAATACTAATGATAATTTTCACAGAAATAGAAAAAAGTCTTAAAATTTATATGAAATGCAAAAGACTCAGAGAGCCAAAGCAATGTTAAGGAAAAATAACGAAGCTGGAGGCATCACAATACCTGATTCAAACTATACAGTAAATCTATAGTAACCAAACAGCATGGTACTGGCATAAAATCAGACACAGACCAATGGAAATGAATTCATACATTTATGGCCAATTGATTTTTTACAAATACACCAAGAAAATACATTAGGGATATAACAGTCTTTTAAATAAATGGTCCTGGGAAAACTGGATATTTACATGCAGAAGAATGAAACTAGACTCCTACCTCTCACCACATTAAAATATATCAACTAAAAATTGACGAAAGACTTAAATTAAGACCCGAAACTATAAAACCGCTAGAAGAAAACATAGGGGAAACATCTCATGAGATTGGATTAGGCACAATTTTTTTTCAAATAAGACTGCAAAAACATAGGCAACAAAATCAAAAACAGACAAGTGGGATTACATCAAAACAAAAGCCCCTGCACAGCAAAGAAAACAATCAAAGAGGCAACCTACACAATGAAGAAAAGTATTTTCAAATTATATATCTGACAAGAAGTTAATATCCAAAATATATAAGAAACTCAAAAAACTAAAGAGTGAAAAATTAAAATTTGGACAAAAGATCTGAATAGATATTTTTCAAAAGTAGACATACAAATGGCCAACAAACACATAATAATATGCTCAATATCACTAATCATCAAAAAATGTAGACGAAATTACAATGAGATATCATCTCATCCTGGTTAGAATGGCTATTATCAAAAAGACAAAAAATTAACAAATGCTGATGAGGATGTGGAGAAAGAGGAACTTACACACTTTTGATGGGATGTAAATTAGTATAGCCATTATAAAAAACAGGAATTCTTCCAAAAATTGAAAATAGAACCCCCATATGATCAGTAATCCCACTACTGGATATACATCTTAAGGAAATGAAATCAGTATTTTGAAGTGATACCTGCACTCGTGTTTACTTCAATGCTATTCATAATAGCCAAGATATGGAATCAACCTCAGTGTCCATCCGTAGATGAATGAATAAAGAAAATGTGGTCCATATGTATATACAATAGAATACTATTCAGCCATAAAACAGAAGGAAATAAGATAGACCTGGAGGACATTGTGTTAGGTAAAATAATCCAGGCATATAAAGAAAAACACCGCACAAGTCTCACTCATAAATGAATCTCATAGAAGTAGAGATTAGAGAATAGTGGCAACCAGAAGCTGGGGAGTGGGTGGGGTGAGGGGAATGAGAGAGTCTGGTCAATGGGAACAAAGTTACATTTAAACAGGAAGAATAAATTCTGGTGTTAGGCAGTAGAAAATGTACTGTATACTTCAAAATAGCCAGAAGAAACAATTTTGAATTTTTGTCACCATAAAAAAATTATAAATGTTTTAAATGATGGATATGCTAACTACCATGATTTGGTTGTTATACAATGTATGCATGCTTTGTATATCACACTGTACTCCATCATTTTGTACAATTATTATGTATCAATTATAAACTTAAAAAAATAGAGCTGAGAGTTCAGCCTAGGTGATCTCAGTGGCAGAACCTGCTCTCTAAAACCGACATCTAAATGGTTTCGAAGAAAGGCAGAGATGTCATTGGAAAGCTCTATGCTTGGATTTCTATTGGAATTGAAAGAAGTAAGTTTTAGGTGTGTTTATTTTTAACAAATGTTAGGTTTGTTTTGTAACAAGTATAATTCCAGGATTTAAAATTACATTGCCCCTTCACTCCCTCTACACACACACACACACACACACACACACACACACACATTGCTGGACTCAACTCTCAAAATTTTTAATTCAGTCGGACTTGGTGTGGGGGATAGGGTGCTTGATAATCTGCATTTCTAAGTTCTCAAATAATTCTGACACTGCTGATCTGAGGATAATATTTTGAAAACCATGGTTTTAGAGGATTGGCTCATTTCAAGGTATATTTGTAGAGTCAATCAGACTCTTCTTGCAATGTCAGTAAGCTATAGAGATGGTACATGATGGGAGTTGTTGGTTCAGAAAATATTTACAAGCATCTGTTCAACTAGTTGATCAAGAGTAACTATTTTTAGAATAATCTTGGTAATTGCTAACATTTCTATAAGGGTTACTTTGTGCCAGGTTGTGCTGTAGTTACCTGACGCACTCATTCAATCTTCATAACATTCCTGTGATTACCATACCCATTTTACTGATAAGGCAAACTGAGGCACAGAAAAGTAAAGTTGTCCTAGTTATGCAAGCCAGTAAGTGATGATGTTGGGATTTAAATCCAGGGAGTATGGCTCCTGACCCCAAGTGCATAACCCCTACACTATACTACTTCTCAAGATAATGACTTCTTTCTAACATTCGTCTCAATTTGTTTGGGTTTATTCCATGAGCCCAGTCTTCTATTAGCTTAAAAAGTATAGCATAAACTATATTTTCAGATAAGTCTTTACTGGGCAGTCTATTATTTAGCACATGTACTCAAATCAGAGGTGTTATATAAATCTGATAATAGATGCTAAAAGCCAATTGAGTACAAATAAATATCCCCAGTGCCCATTTCTTCACTGAGTTGCATTTTGTGACTGGAAAATGAGCATAGTTTATGTTCCAGTCAGGACAACCACATAAGTTTATTTTTGCACAAAGCATTTTTGGAAAATAGGTTTTATCATTGCATCAACATTCATTATGGTAATTCTCCTTAAATACCACTTTACAATGCTGCTGGCTCCTTTATTTCCTTAATTGAGGTTTCCAGAGGGTGTGTGTGTGTGTGTGTGTGTGTGTGTGTGGTCTTGTGTTTGTCTTTAAACCTCCCATTTTTTTCTTTCTAAAACTTTTTTTCTTTTTTTGTTCCATAAATGTTACTGCAACACTATGTTTGCACAAGAATTAGACAAAAAGTACTGCCTTGGTCTATTCACATGATTGCTTTAGTGTGTTTGAAGCAGTATTTTGGAGCCAGACATAATCACATTCTGCAGTTCCTCACCTTATTAACTGACAGAGCACTGTTCCTATTAGACAATTGATCCTGGGCAGATGAAGCCATTAAAAACAGTACTGATTAGCTGAAGAGAGGCGACAGCAATGCAGGCTGCCTCACTTCCTTTTATGCTTAGGGAAGTTGATGTTCCAGACAAATAATCATTGATATGCAGTCTGCCTTAATTGTGGTTGTTAACAGCCAGTATTATAATGACAGGCTGACAATTTCTGTCTAGTCTATTGTATGTTTATTTCAGAATCCAAGAACCACTGGGTAATCTTTTTGGTTAACCTGAACTTCATAGAATGCATTTTATAATATCCCTGAAATACAAACTCCACAGTTAATCCCAGTTTTAGAGTTATTTGGTACATATTTCCAGGTGTTGGATGTTTAACCTAGATGAGCAGAGCAAGGTGCCCAAAACCATGTGGACATATAGCACAGCATATTTAGGTAAGGAACAGCTAGACAGCTAGGCTGGAGAAACACACACACACACACACACACACACACACACACACACACTCACAGAGAGAGAGAGAGAGATACCTTAGAGAGCGAGACAGAGAGAGATCTTATGGTGTCTACTGTGTTTTATCCCAAAGCAAGAACTTTTTGGTATAGATTCTAATTTGACTCAATCAAATTAGTAGTATAATACAAAGCGAGGTTAGGCTATATAAGACTAAAGTAAAAGTTATTTCATTCCTTTTATTTGTGTTCATAACAAACATTATATCATAACTATATATGAATTGAAATTTGTCTTGAGCTTAAGATATAATTAGCAAATATCTGATAAAATCTCAATATTGCTGTCCGTTTTCACACTATATGTCCTTTGCAAAACCCAGGTCTTCTATTAACTGATAAAACATTAAGTTAATTGTCTCAAAGGACAATGTTCCTCAGCATGAAACTATTACAAAAGCATGTTCAGACCACAAACCTTCTTGTTCTGAGTGACTGGTGTTTCCAAAAGACCCTCAGCCTTTCCACAGAGGGCATGCATAGAAATTATGGCCTTTGTATGTATCAGTAGAGTCAAAGAAGAGGATGCTTGGGACAAAGGAGACTTGCCTGGAAGTCTAGGCCTTTCTATGACCACAAGAGCTGAAGAATTGGGATGCATCATCTTAGCACATCTGTAGCTTTTCCTACTGTGCCATACTGGTTAGGCAGTTCTGAAGGAAAGTGCATTGTGGCAATAATTGGAGTTGACTGAACCACAAAAATAGTCTCCCCTACTTCACAAAAACTAACAAACACGCACACACACATATACACACACACTTTCCCTCCAAGTCATTCAGAACAAGTATTCCTGCTATAAACCATCCTCCATTATTTCTCATCACTTTTAGGTTATCAAACAACTTCTCTTCTGGTAAAGAGTAAGGGGTATGTTTTGCTTTTTTAAAGTTGCTGCTTCCTTCTCAGTGTGCTGGTGCATGCCTGTAGTCCCAGCTACTTGGGAGGCTAAGGCAGGAGGATCAATTGTGCCCAGAAGTTTGAGGTGGCAGTGAGCTACGATTGCATCACTGCATTACAGCCTAGGTGACAGAGAGCCTGACTCAAAAAATAAAATAAAATGAAATAATATAATAGAATAAAATAGTCCAAGAAAAAAAATACTGCTTTCCCATCTCTCATTTCTGTCTTGCTAATGGTTGTTACATCCTTTGCTGAGTTATAACTGCCTGTTGGTTGTTCAAAGACATTACACCTTCAAGACTCTGCTCAGCTGTGAATTTTCTATGCTACTGTAAATATATACCTTGTCTCCAAACCAACTTTAAAAAATTTTGTTTATTATCAAATCCTTTTATTAGCAGCAAATTACAGATGTCCAGTTTAAAAAGTCCCTAGTGATTTGTCTGACCAGAGTGGAAGTGAGGGGTTTGGGGCTGTCAGGCAGTGGGGGTAATAATATAAAAGCCAACATTATGTGTTGTGATAATTCTACTAACACCAGCAGAAACATGTAAGTTCCATTTTTTTTTTACTTTAATATATTCGCATGTGCATTTTATAAACATTTTATTTAGTAACAGTTATTGATATACAGAAAAAACACAAAGATAGTGTGGAACATTCCCATATATCTAACACTCAATTTCCCCTTTCATTAACAGTTTGCATTAGTAAGGTATTTTTATTACAATTACCAAATTAAAAATGATTTGTTATTATTAAATAAAATTCAGGCTGCATGCTGTGGCCCAGGGCTGTAATCCCAACACTTTGGGAGGCTGAGGCAGGTGTCTCTTGAGCCCAGGAGGTCTAGGCTGCAGGGCAAGACCCCCTCTCTTTAAAAAATTAAGTAAAAAATAATATTAAATAATGTCTATACTTTATTCATATTTCATTGGCTTTAACCTGATAGCTTCTTACTGTCCCCGGGTTCCATAAAGGATTTCATCTTACATTTAGCCATCATTTCTCCTGGGCTCCTCTTGGCTATGACATTTTCTCACACTTTTCTTGTTTTTTATTACTGTGATGGTTTTGAGGAATATTGGTCAGATATTTTGTAGAATGTCCCTCATTTGGGATTTGCCTAGTGTTTTCCTCATGATTAGACTGGGAATTATGTTAGCGGGAAGAAGACCACAGAGGTAAAATACCCTTCTCATCAAGTCATTTCAAGGGTTCATACTATTAACAAGACTTTATCACTGTTGATGTTGACCTTGATCACCAGGCTGAGGTAAGGTTTCTCAGGTTTCTCTACTGTAAAGTTATTCTTTCCTCCTTTTCCCTACTCTAATCTTTGGAAAACAGTCACTATGCATAGCCCACACTTAAGGAGTGAGGAGTTATCCTTCTAAGAGGATTATCTACATAAAACATTTAGAATTTGTTTATTCTCCTTTGCTTATTATTTATTTATTTAATTATTCCTTTATATAAGCATGGACTCATGACCATTTACTTTACACTTTGGGTTATAATTCAATACTATTGTTATTTAGTTTCTCAAATTGTTTTAGTTTTGGCTATTGGGACCTCTTTTGGTTAGTTCTTATGTCATTTTAGGATATCCCTGCACTGTAAGATTTTAAAAATCCACTTTCTTCTTCTTTTTTTTTATTTTAAGTTCTGGAATACATATGCAGAATGTGCAGGTTTGTTACATAGGTATACATGTGCCATGGTGGTTTATTGCACCTATCAACCCATCATCTAGGTTTTAAGCCCCACATGCATTGGGTGTTTGTCCTAATGCCCTCCCTCCCCTTGCCCCACACTGCCTGACAGGCCCCCTTATGTGATGTTCCCCTCCATGTGTCCCTGTGTTCTCATTGTTCAACTCCCACTTAATGAGTGGGAACATGTGGTGTTTGGTTTTCTGTTCCTGTGTTAGTTTGCTGAGAATGATGGTTTCCAGCTTTATACATGCCCCTGCAAAGGACATAAACTTATTTTTTTATGGCTGCACAGTATTCAATGGTGGACATGTGCCATGTTTTCTTTTTCCAGTCTATCATTGATGGGCATTTGGGTTGGTTTCAAGTCTTTACTATTGTAAATAGTGTTGCAATAAACATACGTGTGCATATGTCTTTATAGTAGCATGATGTATAATCCTTTCGGTATATAGTCAGTAATGGTATTGCTGGGTCAAATGGTATTTCTGGTTCTAGATCCTTGAGGAATCACCACATTGTCTTCCACAATGGTTGAACTAATTTACACTTCCACTAACAGTGTAAAAGCATTCCTATTTCTCCACAGCCTTGCCAGCATCTGTTGTTTCTTGACTTTTTAATGATCACCATTCTAACTGGTGTGAGATGGTGTCTCATTATGGTTTTGATTTGCATTTCTCTAATGACCAATGATGATGAGCTTTCTTTCATATGTTTGTTGGCTGCATAAATGTCTTATTTTGAGAAGTGCCTGTTCATATCCTTCACCCACTTTTTAATGGGGTTGTTTGTTTTTCTCTTGTAAATTTGTTTAAGTTCCTTGTTAATTCTGGTAAAATCCACTTTCTTGTAATTATAATTTCTTATAACTTTCTTATAATTAAATACAAGATGCTCCTGGCTCTTGCCTATTCTACTAGTAGAATCATTGCCTATTCTATTCCTAGAATCTGCAGTTTCTCCAAGTCACCTTGGTATGTTTTATTGGAGAATAGCATTAAATATCAATAGATCAATAGTTGGGTACTAGTTATGCTCATGGCTACTGGGGTGTCATTTCTTTTAGGTCCTCTCAGCTGACAGAACAAATAATTGGGTATGCATATACTAACCTATATATACACTAACATGTTTATATGTACATGTCTATAAATATTTCTATATGAAACCATCTGTATTAAGATACACATGAGTTCACACTGATGTCTCTAACTATAATCCATATTGACAATATTGACATTCTCACCTGATATTAAAGAAGTTACTAGACTCCAAGTACAAAGTCAACTCACATTTAATTATCATTCTTGCTGCACAGCTCTTAAATTCTCCTTTTTGCACAAATCATTTTCAATTCACCTAAGAAAATACTTAATTTCTTTCTCTTGGATTTCTAGGCCACTTTTGTGAGACTCTATCATTTCCTCTGCTTCCATATTTATATACAAATTATTTGAGAAAACAGTAATAACACTCCAGGTTCATACCTTCCTGAAAACATGCTTATTACACACTTTAGGTGTTATGGCCTTGGATGGTAAATTCATTTTTAAATATATTATCAGCACACCTATTAGACATATTTGAGTATATATGTGTTTGTTGTTTATTTTATACATATACAGCTATATGGAAGTAAACAGTCAAATATTAATTGAGAACCAATCATGGGTATCATTGTCATAGAATTATAATATTTCAGGGCAGAAAAGAATATTAGAAACCATCTATTCTCTTCCTTTTCTTATTCATTTACCCTTTTAGTAATATTCCCTATTCACACATTGCTGAAATACCACGTTTATTTTAATAAGCATCCCCAAAAAGCGCCTTCTCTTGTAACTTTCTGTAGTAAATCCTATTATCTTGTGCCATGACATGTATTGGATATTTTAATAATTGTGCCATCATCTATAAATGTAGACATTTCTTAAATGTTTAGACTTAGTTACATAAATGCCTTTATTGGTCAGCTTGTTGTCAACAAGTGAATTGAATATATTTTCATTTTCACAGTTCAGAAGTTGTTACAAAATTAAAATGAAGACATGCTTTAGTTATTCTTTGCCAGGTTGTTTTTTTTATTTCTTTTGAGCACAAAATGATAATGAAGAAAATAGCATCTAAGAGAAACCCTGAAGATCAAAGTCCACAGAAAGTTGCCAAAGACAAAATTGAATCCCAAAAAAGCCAAAAGTTGAAGATCTCCTGATCCAAAGAATCTGGAAATAATTAAAATGTATTTCAATGGAAGTTCAATCCAGGCCATTTCACTGAATTCATAAAGCAAGAATCCTAGCAACAATATCAGCATTCAGATATCATATAGGACATAAAAATTAAGTTTGCAAGTCCTAAAATACCCACTTATAAGAAGAGAGAAATGCGCTAAAGAAAGAATAAAGATGGTTGCTCAGGCAGAAATAAGCTGACAGTCATTTATTGAGGCAATATTCATCTATAGGATGAAAAGCTAACTAGAAAAAAATTCAATTTCACTTCATTTGTTCACAATACAGAATTTACTGAACTGGTGCTAGAAAGAAGCTGAGGATACAAACAACCATGAAGTTGATTATTTTACTTATTCAATCCTCCCCTCTATCTGATCCTTAGTGACAAATGGCTTGAGTTTGAGAAAGTTCAGAGAATCTACTGCTGGTTCTTTATGCATTAATTTCTGAGACATTCTTCTGCCCTGTTGGTGTTTGGGAAACAGGTATACTCAAAGAATTTCAAACTAAGAATGATAAGAACTGTGTTTTAATATTGATCTTTTAATCTATGAAGTATTTAGTTAATCACATGACCTTCCTGAATCTCATAATGATGGAAAATAAACCATGATCTATAAACATGTATTAGGCACCGACTATTCACTGGACATTGTGTTATGTTCAGGTGTTAGAAAGGTAAATATGAATCATTTTCCCCTCAAGCTGTCCTATCTAGTATTCATGTTAATCATGTAAGCAACTACACTGCCATGTGACAAACATTATTATACATGTTCTAGTCAGAGTGATACAATCTATACAAAAATGGAAAGTTAAACAAAAACATGATATATTTGTGAAATTTCAAAAAGTTTATAGTATTTGAAACTTGGATTGTATGACAGGAGTTTAAGAGATGATATCATCCTAAACCATTTGGAATTTATCTTATAGTCAATGCATAGTTATTAAAGAATTTGATAAAATTTGCATTGTGGCAATATAGTAGTGCTAAAGAGGATAGAATTTGGAGTAGGACGGTTGGAATCCTGAAAGAAGGTTGTTGAGAGTCTATTTCCACAGTGCAAATAAAGGTTGTTGGATTAAAAAAAGGGAGATGATGTATTGAAAGATGTTACAACTTCTTCATGAAGGGTTTTAAAGATTCTGTGAGATGATAGAAGCAAAGGGGACTTTTAAGATGTGAATCATTTCATTAGGAAAACCTAATACAAGGTCCTAATTTTAAACTCTCATATTGCATAGTATCAAACAGGGAGATATAACTGGCTAGTTTGAATTTCTGGTGATGCTGTCACATCTTTTCTCTGCTACAAATCCATATTTGAGTTTACCAAAACAAAAATTTCTATAAGTCAAAAAATCATTTTCTGGATGACAGTTTCACTTTATTAGGGTCGGTTTGCCAAGATGGATTTGATTGCCTGATCTTGGGGTTAGTGTCCACCCTGTGGATGCCTGTGTGTGTGTGTAAGGGGTTGCCAAGTTCCTATGACTGGTCCATACAATTGAATTGATTGGCATTTTCTCCAAAGCAGAATACTCAGTCTTCTCAAATTGAATTAAACCGAGGTCAAATTCACCCTCGGTTTAATGTCATTTCTTGACAACCACAGAGAAAGAATTGGATACTCTTTATTGTCCATTCATAGTGCTTTGAAGTTACCTTTCTGGATATATCATTCTTTATTTATTCACCAAGTATCTATCAATAACCTGCAATGTGTCAACACTGTGTAAAGCACTAGACACATAGTAGTGAAGCAAATACACATAGTCCTTTCTCTCTTCCACCTTATAGCCTTAGATCCAGTTTGTTTGTCTTTCTTTAGAGACAAGGGCTTAAATTCTTATTGGAGGCTCTAACAATATTTCACACATTTTGACCTGAAAAAGAACACACACCCCAATGTAAAATAGTAAAGAACTCTCTTAGATCTTCGTTCCTCAAACAAATGTTCAGGTCAGATCAGATTGCTTTGGGTCTCATTAAACTAAGCGTGTGTGTGTCGCCAACCTAGAGCACCATTTTTCTTTTCCAAGAGTAACCCTTGATTTTGCTCTGTTTTATCTTGAAAGACCTTTCTCATTTTGATTAGTTTTACTTTATTCTATCATGAGAGAAAAAAATGACTTGCATGAATAAACTTAAACTAAAATAAAATAACGAAAGAATATTTTTGAGCCTAAAATAATTAACCATCTGACCCTGTGGGAAACACACTGCATTCTTTGCTTTTGTTGAGAGGAAAACATAAATTATTCACTAAAGAATTAAAAACCCTTTCATTGTTGTCAGCCTCTAATTTATTTCCCTCCAAGTACTCCTGGATATTCAATTGAGGTTGAAAAACTTCTCAGGATTTACCTATATTACTAGGACTGATTTTATGAAAGTCAAAATGTAACAAAGTATAATATAAATTTTAATGAATAAATTTTTTAAAACTTTATTTTAAAATAAAAAAGCAATTGAAGGAAAAGTATGGGAAATCATTTGGAGCTACACAAATAATTCTTTTCCTGTGAATATTTTAAGTAGGTATTTCATAATGAAAAATATTTGTGGGGTTGTTTTCTATTTTTAGAATAAATAAGGAAGGTTCTTCGTAGGTGTTTCTGTAAATTATTTACAGACATGTGTACTGAAAATTTTAAATGCCAAAGTGCCCAGTAAAACATTCACTCATTCATTTATCAAACTTTTATTGTATTCTTTTTGTGTATCAAACACTGTCATCTGAGTTATGGAATGATATTTTAGAAAAAAAATTGCTTGTGTTGTCAAGGAATTATATTTAGTAAGAGAGTCAAAATATGTACACACATAACTATAAAATAAAGCAGGAATATTTCTGACAAGCATGAAAAAATAATGCTCTGCATTGAGCATGTTTAAAAAATCTTGAAATTATGAAATATTTAAAACATACAGATTATTTTAGTGAATAATAAACATTCATGTTTACATTATTTTGATTTAACAAATGTTGACATTCTGACTTATTTACCACTTGTCCTTTTATTTTTTAAAATAAATATAATGTCACATAAACCATTAAAGCTCATCCCTATTCCATGCTGATCCCATCTTTCTCCCTAAGGTAACTTCTTTCCTGAGGTTGATAAGTCATCTCTCCCACCATTTTTAATGTATTCATTATATAGTCATACTCCAACAAAATATGGTTCTATATATTTTCAAATTTAACATGAATGCTATGTTTTTGTATTGTTTGGATAATTTTTCCTATAATATTATTCCTTCAATCCAATGTTCCATTCTTCCCAAAGTTTTGCATTTAACTAAATACACTTTTAGTAAACTGCACTGATTCTGTTCAATGAGGTCTATTCCTGTTGCCTGCATCTAGTGACCTGTCTCACACAGCTTACTAATAGGACCATTTATTGAGATTTTCACCTTGTGCCAATTGCTGTTCTACACTTTTGCAAGTAATAAACCATTTAGTTCTCATAGCAAATCTCTAGGTTACATAGTATTGTCACTTCCATTTTGGTGAAGAGGGCCCTAACAGAAGCACTTTGCCTAAAGTTACGTAATTAGTAAGCGATTGAATTGCTTTTGAACTTAGTATGTATAGTTTCAGAACCCAGGATCCCCACTTCACATATGCTGTTGTGTGACCTGCCAATTCATATCTTTTGTTCTATTATTATTTTGCCATATCTGTAATTTTCTTATTTATAAGAGGTTATTTCTGAAGAGATTAATCTTATAACAACTGTTGTCATTAAAATATATTTTTCCAATATGAGAATCATCTTCTATATTTGTTTCAGTGAGTTTTATTGTAGAAAGATTATGTTTTTAAAATAATAAATGACGTCAATTATTTTCTTATTAGTGCTTTTTGTGACTTGTTCAGGAAATATTACTGTATTTTTTATACAAATGCATAAAGTCCTTCCCTAATATTTTTGTACAAACATATACAAATATTCTTTACATTTTCTTCAAAATTTTTGTCAACATTGGTGTTTTTATATCTTTAATTTATCTGTAACTTATTTTTACACAGACAGAGGTAAGGATAATTGCCTTTCAATGTGAGTAGATAACTGAATAGTGATGAGTAGTTTATTTATGGGTTCTGTATTCAAGTACAGTAGTAAATCAGCGTGTCATGAACCATCATCCTATTTTAATGATTACTGCAAAATCTATTCTGATATTTGAAAAGTCAAATTCTCTCTACTTATTATTTTTTCATAGAAATTGTCGTATAAAATTTGTTTTAGCCTTTTAATCTTCTATAAAATTTTAAGGATAAAATTTCACGTTTTTCCCCTAAGAACGCTATACCAGTTTATTAGACTTATTACTAAGTACTTTTTTGTTATTGTTCCCATTGTGAATTGTATACATTGTATTATTATATTTTTTCTGATTGAGTTTTACTGATGTGTAACAAACTTCTTATTTTGTGGATCATAAATCCATGAAATTGCTGACAACTTTTTAATTCCAACAGACTGCCTGCAGATTCTTTTTGTGTCCAGCAGGAGTAATGATATTGATGGAAGAAAATGGCAATTTTCCTGCCTTTCTACTTCTAATAATATTTTTATTCTGGATTTATCACATTTGTAGGAATTGAAAAATATTTTGAATACTTATTGAATATTTATTGCATTGTGTCGGAAGTGAAAAATATTTGACCTAAAGGAATGTTTCTAACATCATCATTAATATACCTTTTTACCTTTTTTTTTTCTTTTGTGTAGGGATTAGGTAGTTCTTTATCAGTTCAAACATTTTTTACCCCTATTTTTCAATTTTTTAACAAAAATGACTTTTAAATATTATCAAAACCACCTTCTCAACATTTTATACCAAGCACACAAAAAAGTTAAATCTACATCTAGACATATTGATATATATCTAGAGATTGGATACATCTAGAAGTCAGAGATCACCAAAGGCAAATAGAAATTCATAAGTCAGCCTGAGAGGAAATGTTAGATTACCCACTTACGAATGACCAATAAAAACAGCACAGCCCACATGTAACAATTCACAAGATAAAAGCGTGACATCTTAGGCTGGGCATGATGGCTCACGCTATTAATCCTAGCATTTTGGGGGGCCAAGATAGGAGGATCACTTGAGGCCAGGAAGTTGAGACCAGCCTGGTCAACATAGTGAGACCACATCTTTATATAAAAAAAAATAAATATGACATCTTAAAGGGACTATGAGAAAAAAACCACAATATAGATTCAGTGTACCTAAATAGAACTTCATGAAAAGAAGGCAAATTATCTCAAAATAATAGTTTCTAATATATCTTAAGTAAAGAAATATCTAAATAACATGTATAGGTTGAAGGAAAATGATCCCAGAAGACAAATTTGGGATGCAAAAAGAAATACAGCACAGAGAAATTATTAAAATACTGTGTAAAGATAAACTGAAATTCTTTTTGGTGTGACAGCAATGTTTATAATAACATACAGTAATAATCATCATTGGTACTTGGAATGGTTAAATGGATAAAAATAAAGAAAAATAGCCAATAAATTTTCTCCATCAATAAATTTGGATGGAGAATCAAAGTTAAGAATTCTAAAAAGTTATTTGGAAAGAAGGTTAAGATATAACATTATACTTTGATACACATACATTGTACATTTTTAAGAATAATCACTATTAGAAAAGAACAAATGAGTGAACTCCCAAGCCAATAGAGAGAAAATTTTGAGTATCAAAAACCGATTTCAAAGTGCAAACTATTGGTTATGTAAAATAGAAAAGACAATATTTTTTAAAACTCTAGGAAGGAGTGGGGCCAATAAAAAATGATGAAATACATAATTTGTAATAAAATTTAAATATATCATTCAATATAATATAGGTAAACAAATTGACATATAAACATGTTATCAAACACATTAAAAATAAATAAAACAAGATGAGGCTTTGCTTTGGATGATAATGTGTCATAAAACGCAGAGTATAACTAACGTGACCCACTGCAGTAACTTAAACAAATATGCAAAAGTTTATCATTCCTTTTTTTCCCCCCATCCATTTCCTTCTGAACAAGTCCGTTTTAAAGCTGTTAGGTTGCACAGGAGAAGGTAAGCATATCTATGCCTGGAACAATTTGGAAGGGGTGCGGTGAGGTAAAGAAACTGTCCATGTGGGAGTTTTCTTAGCACAGGCTGTTAAGGCCCAAACATAGGAAGCAAGGTAACCATGCAGTATTTGTGGGTGTGGGATTGTGTAGTAGCAAAGCTCCGATGTCTCATGCCAGTTGGTTTCTCTAACAGAGAAGGACATCCATGAGCAGAAACCAACTGGCATGAGACATCAGAGCTCCCTTAGGGTGGGAAGGAATGCAGGAATACCGTCACAGGATTTCTCAGGGTAAGGCTGATGCCACTTAGGAGAGTCGAATTTGCTTTGTCCTAGAGTGAAGGAGACAAAAGAGACATGACCACTAAAGACAATGTGCAATTCTTAGCATTCTGGGGACATTTAGTGAAACTTGGGTGGAGTCTGAGGATTTGCTGGTGGTGAGCAATGTATACTTTTCTGCTTGTATGGTATAGTAGTTACATAGGAAGATGTCCCAGATTATAGCAAAGGGACACTAAATTATTACAAAGTGAACGAGTACCTAGTTGGCTACTTAACCTCAAAACGGTTCATGAAAAAAATTATATGTATGTACTATATATACTTGCAATAATTCTGTAAAGTACAAAAATGTATTAAATCAGGACCATCTCTAGGCTACCTGGCTCATTTATGAATTTTTATCCAGATTTTAGCCAGTAACTCCTATAGGGCTTGGACTAGCAGAGGTTTGGGGGATTTCAGCCCCCAAACATCTCATTTGGTCCTATCCTTTTGTGTAGTTTATAAACTGTGTAATCATACGTGTCAGCCCTGCATTCAAAAGAATGTTTTATGTGGAATGTTTTATGCAGAAATAGAGATCTACAGTAATTTATTTGAAAGAGAATATGATTTCTAAAATCACTTCAAATTTTTTCACTTACTTTTAAGACTTTGGTTTACTTAAATGAGATTCTCAAATGTTAAAACAGAGAATACAAATTATGCTGAACTCATTTATCTTCAAACAATGTTTGTAGAAAAGAAAAGTGCCTATTAGAAATATTAACAGTATTCTGTTTGCTATCCCTCTCCTTTGGAATACATTTAATTATAAATATAAATTATATATATCATTTAGAAACAATGTGTTTAATAATTTAAGGATTAACTGTGAGTCAAAATAATTTGTTTAGTCTAGCAATAAATTAATTGCAAGTTGTTCAGAGAAGTGTACACAACACACAATAAATATTTATTATGTGTTGAATGAGACAGAATATAAAAGAAGTTAACAGTTTGGCAAACATTTGTGCATTAAAAGCTCTTATTATTTGCTTAGGCATGGGTTAATTTGAGATAAAATAATTAAAACCTAACACAAACTCTATTTCTGAATTTGTATTTTTAGATGCTAGGTATGGGATGATTTTATCATGAAATTAAGTATGAATTAGAAAAGCTCAAATTTGCTTATTCTTCCTCACACCCTCAATAGACCATTAATTCCTAGAAGGGGTGTCTCCCGCATTAAGGACTAATCAATTTTTGCAAGGCTTTATAAAATTAACCCTATTGGCATTAGCCATTCAGTATTTTAATTGTCCCTGTAATGCTCGGTCTTCTGACCTCATTGACATTTTATTTATAAATAAATTTATAAAATTACATTTTATTGTAATTGGAAATCAAAATGCCTAAGACTGTGGTCTAAAGAGAAGCCATCAACATGTACACTGAGAAGCTTTCCTTTTTAGAGTCCATTACAGTATCCTTGCTCTTTGAGTTGTTCCTTCTTCTAGGTACTCATAAGTTTAATATTTCTGAGTCTAACTCTATTACAAGCTCTATGATGAAGTTCAACCATGGAGTCATGAGAGATGGCTTCACCATTATTGATATCAAAATGATAACTAGTGATATTCTCTTCATATTACCCAAATAAAATTGTATAAACCAGGCAGGGTGCGGTGGCACACGCCTGTAATCCCAGCACTTTGGGAGGCTGAGGCGGGTGGATCACCAGGTCAGAAGTTTGAGACCAGCCTGACCATCATGGTGAAACTCTGTCTCTACTAAAAATACAAAAATTAGCCAGGCTTGGTGGCGTGTGCCTGTAATCCCAGCTACTCAGAAGGCTGAGGCAGGAGAATCATTTGAACCAGGGAGGCAGAAGTTGCAGTGAGCCACGATCACACCACTGCACTCCAGCCAGGGCGACAGAGCGAGACTCCGGCTCAAAAAAAAAAAAAAAAAAATTGTATAAACCCCAAATTTACCAAGGTACATCTCTGGTTTTATCTTCTTTGGGTAAAACTTTTAATATGTCCCTCATTGTTCTGGAAATAAATTCTTAGAGTAGCAATTGCTATATCAAAACTTTGAGACTTTTTATAAAAACGATTGAAAAAATTCCACCTAGAACATTGTAACAAGTACATTTTTATCAGTGAAAAATCAGAGATTCCATTTCATAAACTTGCCCACATATGATATAATAATTTTCAAATTTTTAATTTTAATGAAGCAAAATAGTCACTAAATAATTAATTTGATGTCTCTGTTTAACAGTAAACTTGACCTTTTTATTCATTTGTATTTTGAATATCCTTGTTAGAGATTAAAACTTCTAATTTTCATTAATTTTTGTTCATATTCCATATCTTTTTTCTATCAAAATGTTGGACTTCTCTGTATAGTGTTATATATATATGGGATTCTGATGAATATACAGAGAATATATACGTATTATGTGTATATATGTAAGTGCACATATAATACATAATATAATAAATACATAATATAATAAAACCATTTTCTCAGTGTGACATTTACCTTTTAGTTATATTATTATAATAGTTTGTCCTGATGTACTTATTTCATTTACTTTTTGTTTTTATGGACAAAACTTTTTATGGCTTCTGACTATGGTATTAAACCTATAAAGGCTTTATTTTCTGTGTACATAATATTATGTATATTTTCTTTTATTTATTCGTCTTTTTTTTTTGAGATGGAGTTTCACTTTTGTTGCCCAGGCTGGAGTGCAATGGCATGATCTGAGCTCACTGCAACCTCTGCCTCCCAGGTTCAAGCGATTCTCCTGCCTCAGCCTCCCAAGTAGCTGGGATTACAGTCATCTGCCACCACACCCGGCTAATTTTTGTATTTTTAGTAGAGAAACCACGGGGTTTCTCCGTGTTGGTCATGCTGGTCTCAAACTCCCAACCTCATGTGATCTGTCCACTTCGGCCTCCCAAAGTGTTGGGATTACAGGCATGAGCCACACACCTGCCCTATTTATCTTTTTTTTTTTTTTTTTTAAGATAGAGTCTCACTCTTTTGCCCAGGCTGGAGTGCAGTGGTGTGATCTTGGCTCACTGCCACTCCTGCCTCCCAGGTTCAAGTGATTCTCATGCCTTAGCCTCCAGAGTAGCTGGGATTACAGGCGTGCACCACCATACCCACCTAATTTTTGTATTTTTAGTAGCAACAAGGGTTCACCATGTTGCCCAGGCTGGTCTCGAACTCCTGGGCTCAAGCGATTCACTCACCTTGGCTTCTAAAAGGGCTGACCTGATTATAGCCATGAGCCACTGTATCCAGCCTAATATTATACATATTTTCTTACTATACTTTTTGATTTCACATTTTTATATATAAACTTAATCTATAGAATCCCAAGAACGTTAGTTATTTACCTTAAATCATAGATCTGTTCATTTACTCTTTTTTGCTTCTTAATGTGGATTATTGCCTAGGCAATCTCATCCAGTCCTCTGACTGAAAACCGTCTATAAACTGATCCCTAATTTAAATTTCCAGTTTGGGTCTTTCTTCCTAGTGCTAAGCATATGTTCAAATGCCTTCTTGAATATCCAAAGGAATATAAATCATTCTATTGTAAAAACACATGTACATGTATGTTTATTGCAGCACTATTCACGATAGCAAAGATATGGAATCATCCTAAATGCCCATCAGTGATAGACTGGATAAAGGAAATATGGCACACATACACGATGGAATACTATGCAGCCACAGAAAAGAAGGAGATCATGTCCTTTGCAGGGACATGGATGGAGCTGGAGGCCATTATCCTTAGCAAAGTAACACAGGAACAAGAAACTAAATACTGCATGTTCTCATGTTTAAGTGGAAGCTAAACGATGAGAACACATGGACATGTAGAGGGGAACAACACACACGGGGGTATGTGTTGGGAGGGTAGAGGGTGGGAGGATGGAGTGGATTAGGAAAAATAACTGAGTACTAGGATTAATGCCTGAAAGATGAAATAACAAACCCCCATGACACAAATTTACCTATGTAACACACCTGCACTTGTAACCCTGAACTTAAATGTTTTTTTAAAAGAAATCTCCAATTAAGCATATTGTAGACAAACTTAAAATGCTTGAGATGAAGTTCTTGATCATCTGCACCAAACAAACTAATTTCCTACACCTGACTTTGTCATCTCATAAAGTAATATCACCGAACAATGTAGAGATCACTATTAATCCCTCCATTGCCTGCACCCCAAAAATCCAACTCAACAAGCTGTCTTATCAATTTTAACTTCGAGGTATATCTTGAATCTGACCACTTCTGTTTGTATCATCTGTCTTCTACCTCATCCAAATCACTATCATCATTTACCCAGATACTGTGTTGGCCTCTTAAATAGTGTCTCTGCTTTTACTATTGTCTTCATTAATGTCTTCTTCTTACAGAGTGATTAAAAAAAAAAAAAAACGCTTATTAGATGTTGTTATTCCCTTGTTTAAAATCATTTATTTTCCTTCCTTCCTTCCTTCTTTCCTTCCTTCTCTCCTTCCTTCCTCCCTCCCTCTCTCTTTCTTTCTCTCTCTCTCTTTTTCTTTCTTTTCTTTCCTTCTTTCCCTTTCTTTCCCTTTCTTTCTTTCCTTCTTTCCCTTTCTTTCTTTATTTTTCTCTCTTTCTCTCTTTCTTTCTTTTCTCCTCCCTCCCTCCCTCCCTCCCTCCCTTCCTTCCTTCCTTTCTTCCTTCCTTCCTCCCTTCCTCCCTTCCTCCCTTCCTCCCTCTCCCTTTCCCTCTCCCTCTCCCTTTCCCTTTCTTTTTGTTTGTTTGTTTGTTTTTTGTTTTGTTTTTTGAGACAGAGTCTCACTCTGTTGCCAGGCTGGAGTGCAATGGCGCAGTCTCAGCTCACTACAACCTTTGCCTCCCAGGTTCAAGCGATTCCCCTGCATCAGCCTCCCGAGTAGTTGGGACTACAGGCGCGTGCCACCATGCCTGGCTAATTTTTTCAGTTTCACTAGAAACTGAAGGAGTCAAGAAAATGTGTATTAATAATCCAGAGGAGATGCAGAAAATTGGAGTTGTATCCCGTGGGGATAGAACTAACTTTGGGGAATACCAACCCTCCCACTCTGCAAAGGGAGGCAAATGATACACACACACACACACACACACACCCACTTCAAATGCCATTAGTTACTATTTGAGGTATGTTGGTGTGTATTATTCTCTATTGCTCTGGCTGGCAGAAAAAATCCTCAGATACAAAAATATCGGTACAACCACTGACCTGCTGAGTATCTGAAATGGTGGAGTTCAAATTATATGGGCACTCACAATGTTTGCCCTGTGTAATCTGATTTTTATGTGTATTTCCATTCTAATCTCACGCTGCTCAATCCTATTTTACTATGCTCTGAAAGTACTAGCTTCATTTATATTTTAAATTCTTTTTTCACATTTAAATTATTTCATTTTCTCTTTTTACTTCTTATTCTTTAGGACTCAGATTAAATGTCACCTCCTCAGGAAAGTCTTTTGGTATAAATCTCAACAAGATGTATTCCACTGTCACCTTGTGTTGCAGAAGTGCATTTCGTAGAATCAATGCACTCTACTTTGAGAGTGGTTGGTCTAGAAACCAATGATGGGTCTAAAAACACAGGACAATCCAGTCTCCCTGGCCATAATAATTCGTTTGAAAATAGGCATGTGTGTATTAAAGAATTTAACCTTACCCGAAACCAGAACTTTCCTTTGTCCTTGGCTTCTATCTGGTAATGTATACCATGCTAGATAAGAGTATTTTTCTTTAGGTAAGGGGCTGACCACATTGGCTTATATGGTGGGGGCTGCCTACACCAGAAAGACAAACTAATTGTTGAGGATAGGGGATTTGGTTCACATGTTACCAGTCAATCTGGAGACTGAAAAAAACATGTAAGCAATCAATCAACCATGCCTCTAAAAAGGACCACAACCACCCTCCACCTCCCCCGCAAGCAACAACAAAAAACACATCTCTGAACACGAAGGCTCAGGTGATTTTCCCTCACTGGCATGTGCTGGGAGGGGAACACATTCCAGCTTTATCAAAAGGACAATGAAAGCTCTGCATTTGGAACTCTGTGCCTTATGCTCTTCCTTGGACTAATTTTGATCTGTTTCTGTTCCCCATACTAAACTATAAGTACTTTAAAGCTTCCCAGTGAATTCTGTCAGTCTTTCTAGCAAACTGTCAAATCTGAGGGCGGATTGGGGAACTCTCCAAACTTGCAGTTGGCATCAGAAGTAAGGGAATTCTTGAGAGTTTTGCTCTCAAACCTCACAGTTTGGCTAACTCTGGATAGTATGAAATCTAGGCCAATGTATAAGCCTTCAAATCACTCTTGTCTTCTGTTTTTCTCTCATGCCCAACAAATAAGCAATCAATACATCCTGCTGACATATCCATATCCAGAAACCAACCTCCTGTTCAAGTCCCACCACAGCTCTATTTCAGGCTACCATTATGTCTTACCTGGATTATTAAACTAGTCTTTTAGTAGGTTTCCTTGCTTCTACCTTGACTTCTTAAAATATAGTCCCAACACAGTAACCAAAGAGATATTTCTGAAACATAAATCTGATGTGATGCATTGAATTAATGTCAAAATATACATTGTCTCTCTGTATGGGCTCCTTCCTTCCTTCCTTCCTTCAAAGTCCTTCACCACAGGGTTCCTGCTGGGTGAGGATTATACTTTTCATCTCTCTTATGTCAGACTTGGACATATTATTTAATTTGAAAGATGAAACATGAGTATAGGTGATTTTTTTTTTTTACTTCTAAACATAAGTTTAAATAACCATTGCCCAATTTCATCATCTATCTTCTCTTTGCCACATCATAATGCAGTAGTCACAAATAAGTGCTGGTTTTTCATAATGGATCCTAAAGAAAACATAGAGGGGAACTGCAGCTAACATGTAGCTGGTGCACACTGGATACAAGACAAATTTATTGTTAAAGGAAATTTTTGAATTGTGTGTTAAAGAAACATTACATTAAAAAGCTTATTGATACAGAAATTAGTACTAGGAGTGGGATGTTGATATAAAAACACTAACAAAAAATTATTTTGGATTTGATTTCAAGGACAGATGGACAATGATAAGAAAACTATTATTGGGGTTTGATATGACATATGACAACATATGATATGAGTAGTAAAATATTTGGTGTAACTGTCAATTACAATAACCAGTAAAAATATACCAAGTGAACTTATGGTTATAGATGAGGAGATTGGGAAAGAATGCTCTTAGGATGCTTTAGTTGCTACTGACAAGAATATAAAAGGACTTGAATTGAGAAAAGAACTAAGGGAGGGAAAATGAGAAAAGCTGCAACAGAGATGAAAGAATAGGAGAATACAGACAATGCAAAAACTTGGAGACAACATGGTTCAAAGTTGCAAGTATTTCTTATCTACATATTAAAAAGAATACCAATATAAACAAAAGCAACAAAGGGTATTTAAATCTTGACCTTTTCGCAAGTAACAAATAAGTCATCTCTGGTCTCAGGGAAAAGACATCAGGAAATGATTGCTAACAGAACTATAATAAATTCTGACTGCTAAAATTAAGTATTAATATTTATGTTTTTCTTGAAAACTACTGTGGTCTATTAACACATAGATTGTGCTACAATCAAATAGATAAAAATTTTACTTTTTAGTATGTCATGTCTGTAATGTGCACTGTTCTCTATGACACAATAACTGATATTAAATTTTCCTTCATCTTGTATCCAACCATAAAACAGACAAAATGCACAAGGAAATTCTTCCCCTGCCAATGAAAAATAGGACATACAAAAGTTTGATTCTTAAGAGAAGAGAAAAAAAAATCAGTAAACTTCCCAGTTGCGTAAACTTCCTTCTTGATACATTTTCCTAATTATAATGCAAGTAGTAAGATTGCAAGAAGATTAAGGTGCTCAAACTTATTTGAAAAGGCAGAGATTAAACTTCTGAGCTAATGAAGTGGCTGGATTTGCAGGGCAAAGAATAGGAAGGAGGGAGATGTGCAAGTGCTGGATAAGGGTCCATAAGTTTACACAAGGATTCCCACATGTTCTTGGTCAAAAGCTGGGCTGTAAGTGGGCAAAGTGAAACTCTATGAGGCCTACCAGGGAACAGCTGTTGCAACAGTGATGGCATAATAGAGATACCAGAAGTTGAATTGGAGTTCCAGCCCAGCCAGACTAAAGTGACTTCACTAATTACATTGGGCATGCTGTCAAACCCCAAGAAAGACTGTGCTTTAGTAGTAAGAAACACACCCTAGGACTAGGCATGAAATCAGTGTAGATCCACTCTGTCAAAGAAAAAAGGCAAACTTGACAGAATCAAAAGGAATCACTAGCAATTTATTTTCCTATTAGTGTGAAACTCAGTATCTTTTAGAGAGAGACAACATAATCTAAAGTGACTTAAATACGACATTGATGGTTTCCAATATATTAATAAATATAAGTAGACATAAGAAGTGAGAATTGGGACTCATAATAGATAATAAAACAGAAACACACCTCAGCATAACCTCACATATAATAGACCTAAATATACTACTAACAAATGTAGCAGACAAGGGCTTTAAAATAAATTTTATAAATATATTTAGATTCTTAAAGAGTAAGCAGTACTCATTCCACTTGCCATAGTATATATCTATGTGTTTATAATCTGTCCTTTCTCGCTAGAATAGCATGTCTTTGAATAGATTAACTTATCTATTGTGTTTCATTGCTGTAAGTACTTACCAAGAGTTCAAAAATACTTGTTGAAGGAATGACTTAACATCCATAATCCTGGCTGGGCCTGGTGGCTCACATCTGCAGTCCTAGCATTTTGGGAGGCCGAGGCAGCTGGATCATTTGAGGTCCGGAGTTCAAAACCAGCCTGGTCATGGTGAAACCCTATCTCTACTAAAAATAAAAAAAATTAGCCAGGCATGATGGCAGGCTTCTGTAATCCCAGCTACTGAGGAGGCTAAGACAGGAAAATCGCTTGAACCCAGGAGGTGGAGGTTGCAATGAGCCGAGATCATGCCACTGCACTCCAGCCTGGGCAACAGAGTGAGACTCCGTCTCAAAAAAAAAAAAATCCATAATCCTAATATTAGGTATCATAGTCAATATAATATATTCCAAGGTAATGAAAAATTATAAACATAATGAATCAAGTAGCATCCCAAATAATTATTGTGGCTCTAGTAATAAAATTAAGAATGTTCCCTTTCCTCTCCTGAGTCCCAGAAGTAACATAGGGAATGTCATTGGCATCAGGTATAATTCTTACATGACAAAAGCTAGTGCTAATTTCCATCATATTTCAGGTCTTTCCCTCAATATACCTAAATATACTAACAATTGCAGCAGACAAGGGGTTTAAAACAACTTTCATAAATGTCTTTAGGTTTTTAAGAAAAGTATCTAAACAGCACTTATGACCACTTGTCATATTATGTATCTATTTGTTTATCATCTGTCTTTTCTCACTAAAATAGCAGAATAGATTGAATAGATTATTTATTGTGTTTCATTGCTGTGAGTAATGGCAAGAGCTCAAAAATGTTTGTTAAAGGAATGAGTTAAAAGCATGCATGAATTCATGTATGAATGAATAAGTGAATGAGAAATGTAAAACGCTATGAAACAATGGTGCTTTCCTGCCCATAGAGGTAGTTCTTAGGGGTTTTAAAACAGTTCAATAAGAATGGAGGTAAAATGCAATGATGTGAATATTTTCATGCTTCACATTAGACTAGGGTATATGACTTGTGTTTCTTTATGGCTGTTAACAAAATATCAAAGTTTTAAGAAAAGACAGGATCAGTAACAGCCATCCTGAGCTATATTGGAGTTTGAGGCAAAATAAAAACGTCAATAATATTCTCCTTTTACCTGATTCTTTTTCCCTTTTTTCCTGAAAGATTTTTTCCTCTTATTCTCACTGTCTTTTCCTCTCTCTTTACTCTTATCTCTCTGTGTTTCTATCTCTCTTATCTATTTTTTACTTTCTCTTATTTATTTCAGTTTCTGCCTACTAATAGTTTCTCATAATTATAAGTTATCCAACAATACTCTTAGTGTTGGTTTGTCCTTGACCAATAAGGGTTTTGGGAGATCTATTTGTATAATCTTTCAATTTCAGTTCACTTTTCTGAAAGAAAAATCTGATAAGTTCAGGTTTTTATGACTACATTGTATGTCACTTGCTGTCTGTGTACTGAACACCTGCTTTTACACATTCATTCACATGTGGCCTGGTTATGGGACCAATGGTGTTGTGTTGAAAATTATTGTCTTTGTTGGGTTCTCCCAGAAGCAGAACTTGAGCCAAGGATGTAAGTTCATTAACTACTTTGTTGGTTGACAGGTGCAGGAAAAAAAATTGTAGGGGAGTAGAAAATGAATGCTGAATAGAATATATTAGCTATATAACTGTCTTCTTAAGTGGTAAGTTTCCAGTGATAAAAGGAGTGCAACAACAATGTGTACTAAAAGGCCATAAAACGGCTAACCTCACAGGTTGAGGCTCTGACAAGGCTGTAAAGAGGAAACTATTAGAGGAATTATTTCTAATATCTAGATTGGTACAGAAACAAATGCCCTAAGTACAAATGTTCCTTATGGGTACCTGCTTTAGGGATTTGTAAGAATTTTACAATCACAATTACAATAATTTCATAAACAATCAACATACATTTATATCATTTTTATATTTAGTGCTTATACGTATTGTAAATACATTAGGTATCCTGAGAGTACTCCTGTGCTACAGAGAGGGAGCAGGTCATTTATTGGTTGTGCCATGCGTTAACAATGCTGCTATGAAACAGAGTCATAAGTAAGCTGAGGAAATACAGGCTCCCTAGGCAACTACTGAATTATAACCTTTCTATTAAGAATACTAGATCCTGGAGCCAAAAACTGATCTATAGATTTCATTAAAGAAGAGTTAAATGATATAACCCTATTCTTCGAGTTGGCAGAAATGCTTCAGTGATCTCCTAACATTCCAAAAGAAGGCCTCCAGTCCAGTTTTGCCAATATGAAGTAATATAAGCTTGTCTCTAACATTTGAAGAGTTCAAATTTATAGTTAATGATGAAGTTCTAGTCTAAACAACATCTTTCTTTCATTTTATTTTACAAAGGTGGAGGGGAGAGATCATTTAATTTACATTTAGATTATTATTATTATTATTATTATTATTATTATTATTATTTGAGATGGAATCTTGCTCTGTCACCAGGCTGGAGTGCAGTGAGTGGCACCATCTCGGCTCACTGCAATTTCTGCCTCTCGGGGTTCAAGTGATTCCCTTGCCGCAGCCTCCCGAGTAGCTGGGACTACAGGCACGCACCAACCCACCTGGCTAATTTTTTGTATTTTTTTAGTAGAGACGGGGTTTCACCATGTCAGCCAGGATGTGCTGGCTCAGCCTCTCAAAGTGCTGGGATTACAGGCGTGAGCCACCAGACCAAGCCTACATTTAGATTCTTGAAGATTAATATTCTAATGGTCTTAGTTGGGTTTCTTCCAAAACCAGAGCCTGAGAGAAGGACTCAGATGCAGGCATTTGTTTTGAGGAGCAGGTGTAAAGGAGGGGTGGAGGTATAAAACAAGGAAGAAAGAAAACTAGCAAAGGGAGCTCTATTGTGCTCTTATCATTGTGAACTACTGTGTATTTGTCTCATTGGGGGGGTCTTCTGAGGACTCAATACAACACACCTCAGAATTGCCACTTCAGAAATAGAAGAGAATGAAGCATTTACTTATTGGTTGTGGCTTGTATCCAAGGGTGTTAACGCCTCTGTGACTCAACACCTGACTGGCTTCAGTAAGCCTAAGTGAGCATTTGTGGTTTCAGATAAACTTGAGGCAAAAAAAGTAGAAAGAATTGGTAGGCACAGAAGGTGAAATTTTGTCAGAGTACATGGGAACTGCAAGTGACATTGGGGTGGGTCAAGGTGATGTTACGGGAAGCATCAAAAGCCTGTGCCCCAGTCCCTCCCTGCTTATTTCTCAGATCTACTTATGCTGCATGTATTTATTCCATTCTCTTACTAACCCTTCAAATAAAACCCAGTGGCAATCTCCCAAAAGGACTTAAGATCAAAGAGTTATTTGACAAGTTATAATCCTTACTGCTACAGCTGATCCATAAATTATATTTAATTATATTTAATAATTGTCATTAATCTTCTCCACCACCATTCCAGATTTATCTCCCCTCCAGCTGGCACTTCCTCTGGTGCATGTGGGTAGCTTTCCCGGTGGAGTGAATTAGACCTTCCCTGAGAAGGCTCTTGGTTGCCTTGCCTTTTTAAGTATGTGGTTGCTGCAATTACTCATTCACTATTAATTGCTTTATAGAGAAACTTCAGTCCTTTTGTCTTAGTCTTCTTGGGTTGCCATAGCAAAATACCATAGACTGGGTGGGTTAAACCGTAGAAATTAATTTTCTCACAGTTCACAAGGTTCAGAAGTGTAACTGCCCAATGGGTTCACCTTACCCACTGCCTAAACAGCCGATTTCTCAAGACAGGGGAATCACTAGAGAAATAATTAACGCAGAGCCTGCTGTGTGGGAGACTGGAGTTTTATTATTACTCAAATCAGTGTCCCCAAGCATTTGGGGACCACAGTTATTAAGGATAACTTAGTGGGTGGGGGAAGCCAGTGATCCAGGAGTGCTTGATCAGAGATGAAATCATAGGGAGTTAGAGCTGTCTTCTTGCACCCAGGCAGTTCCTGTATGGGGGTCACAAGATCAGATGAGCCTGTTTATCGATCTGGGTGGGGCCAGCTGATCCATCAAGTGCAGGGTCTGCAAAATATCTCAAGCACTGATCTTAGGAGCAGCTTAGGGAGGGTCAGAATATTGTAGCCTCCAGCTGCATGACTCCTAAACTGTAATTTCTAATCTTATGGTGAATATTAGTCCTACAAAGGCAATCTAGTTCCTAGGCAAGAAGGAGGACTGCTTTGGGAAAGGGCTGTTGCCATCTTTGTTTAAACTAAACTAAGTTACCGTCTTTGTTTAAACTATAAACTAAGTTTCTCCCAAAGTTAGTTCAGCCTAGGCCCAGGAAAGAACAAGGACAGCTTGGAGGTTAGAAGCAAGATGGAGTCAGTTAAGTTGATCTCTTTCAGTGTCTCAGTCATAATTTTGCAAAGGCGGTTTCAGAAGTTCACAATCAAGTTGCCCACTGATTCAGTTCCTGGTGAGAGCTCTCTGCTTACATACGGCCACAGTCTCCCTGTGTTCTCACCTGGCCTTTCCTCAGGGCATGCATGTGGAAAGAGAGATATCTCTGTTTCTTCTTATAAGGTCACAGTTCCTATAGAATTAGGACTCTGCCCTTATGACTTTATGTAACCTTAATTACCTTTTAAAAGCCTTGTCTCCAAATTTAATCACATTGATATTAGAGCTTTAACATATAAATTGGGGGATGCAGTGGGGATGGGAGCACAATTCAGTCTATTGCATATTGTGGGAACGGTTGTTTCAATGTCTATATTTCATCCTGGGGTACGGCACCTCAACCCCATAAAGCATAGTCCCTGAGTTGGTCCCCAAGTAGAAACTTTAAAAGGCCATTCACATATTCTAGAAGAGTGGCTGCTTTCAGGTGAGGCAGTATATGTTGAACTCTTGAAAATTTATGCTCTTAAAATACTGCTATAAACCCGATACATGATAGGTAGCTGCAGTTCTAGAATTATGTTATAACCAATAATAAAACACTCATCTTCATCAATGACTCCATACAATTCTAAAATCGACTTTTCAAATGAAAAACACTTTACTACCTCAAATAAAACACATTTTCAGATGTTTAAGAACCTTGGGTTCTTAATGTGATTCCCCTCTTGGGTCTTCCCAGAGATTCCAAAAACAGATTTTTTTTTAAATTTTTTACTAGTAAAATGTTTAAACATATTAAATCTATCTGGTTGCATGGTTCAAGAGGCAAGAAAGGTTACAACTCAGCCTGGATCTGAATCACAGTAGGTCTTGTTCTAAACAGCTGCTTAAAAAAAGTAACTTCTGAATCCCTTGATAATCAGTTTGGAGGAGTATTTCAATGTGCAGTATATTCTGCCTACAAAACTCAAGGAAGCGCACTGTGCCCCTTTCATACTGGTAGGGTATATATGTGCGATGACTTGTGCTTTGTCTTAGATGAAATGTACTGGCCTGCCTCACAACATTGTGCCCCTAAAAGTTTTATTCAAGTAGCAGTCCCTGAATGTTTCAGGGGTTTACCTTCTACTCATTAGTATAAACGTTTCTTACTAGGACATTTAAGATCGTGTCCATGAACATTTCACCAGGTAAAATTACAATAATGGTGTCCATATATGAGACCAGAGTGATGTGCTGCAGAATATCAAATCAATCAATGTTTTTCAGACTGTATTCTGAGAGAGAGTAGAAAAGTTAACATAGCTCTTAACAAGAACTGCTAATATTGACATGTAAATGAAAAATACATTTGATCCTATTTATACCAGTGAAACAAAAACACTTGTTATATCGTATACTAAAGACTGTGTTACTCTCCTCCAGTGAAGCTACTCCATGAAGTATCTACAGTAATACCTGAAGGTGGCTGGAGAAAAGGCTTAGCTGGGGAAACTGTGCTAGAGACATGCAAGTGACCATGATGATGGAGATAGGGATGACTATGGTTGTGAGAGAGATGTTTTCCACCATCTAACACAAAGGCAGATAGGACGCTAGAGACAGCTGAGGTCTCTAGGTCAGAGCACGAAGGAGCAAGTTATTGGATACTTGCTGAGGACTGAAAAAGTAACAGGTCAGAAGAACAGGATGTCACTAATTGTGTTCCTCTCCAGTTCTTTCAAGAGATCAAGAAAGAAACAGAAATCTAGACAGAGAAGGTGAAAAAGAGAAGACCTAACAGAGAGCTAAGAAAGGTAGGGGATCTCTTCATTGTAATAGAAATTGTAATAGAAATGAAACTAATCAAGATGAATGCAATATGGTACCATGTTAAGACTCAAGATAATGGATTCAAACATGTGTCTTATATAGGTTTGATGATATGAAATGATTATTTTATTATACTTAGACTTCAACCTATTTAAATTGGATTCTTTAATGTTGTTTCACCATAACACAAATAGCATGAACTTATATTAATCCTATGTAATAGACTGATCATGCAGCATATCCACAAGAGGTTAAAAAACTATGCCATTTTCTGGAATTGAAGGTATTGCATTATTTTATCAATCATTCATTCATAAAAAAGAAAAAGTAAATAATATAATATTATTTATATGTGCATATATGTATGCACATACATACATATATTAATTTTAATTAAGTAATAATAATCTGTTTTGAAAGTAACCGAACAAGTTGGTGTCCTATAGGTGGGTCTCAAAGCAAGAGAGATAAGGCCCAAAGGAAAAATAAATAAAGAGTTTTAACTATATGTTTGATTTTGGCTGCCTTATTGACCCCTGCATACCTGACTGGCAGAAACAGCTTAGTGGAACCTAGAAAAATCTCACGGAATCATGGGGATTGGATAAAGGTTCTAAGAGCCAGGATTTGGGGGTGTAGGAAATATAAAGCAATATTGGCTACAATAATTTAGGAATTGATAAATTCTATTTTTAATATGTAAAAGGACTTATAGGAAATATAGATAGAGGAGCTGTAATACAGTCAGAGAATCTGCAACATACTAAAAACTCAGAAGAAACCCTTATAATCCAAAATATGGAAACAAATAACAATTGTCTCCACAAAGTAATTCACACCTATGCTTTATTTATTTCGACTCTTTTTTTCATTTACAAAAAACAAAATGTGTAGCTCACTCCCAGGGCTCATTTAATTTTACGTAAACATGTGCTTTGAGGCTGAAGCAAATCTGACTGATTTTCAATGTGAAAATAAAATATAAAAATTGTTCTTGGAGTTATTTCTTAATAGAACTAACATCAGAATAGTCTGAATCATCAGAATCATCTATTTTGGAAAAATCAGATTCATCAAATGAAACAAGTATTCGAGAATGATGTTAACATCATGCGCAGGAATGCCACATTTTCTAGAATTTGACACTTTCAGCAATCAAGAATCACTATATTTGTAAATGGGAGTACTGCTACCAAAACCAGAATGCTATAAATAGAATGATGTCTTCTGTTCTCAAAGTCAATATACTAGAGCAATGCAAAACTAATAATAAAAGTGAGATATTTTTGTGGCAAGTTTATTGTGGGGTAAATGCTGCAGCTGCAAGTGGCACTGGGAAGTATTCTCAGGGCAAATGGGAAAACAGTTAAATTATTTTTAAATCAGTTGCACTAATTTATAATCTCAGTTTACCTATGCTATATAAAAATGTAAGTTCTGCCTCTAATTCTGCCTTTAACCTGCAATTGGAAAATATTTGCACATTTATACATCACTTAGAAATGAATACATATGTGTTCTATATTCAAGTGAAAGTGAATATAGCTATACATTTTTCAGGCTTATCATATCACTATATTAAGGGCTGTGACTTTAAAGTTAGGAAGACCTGAGTTTTAATCAACTAGTGCTATATTTGTGACAAATTAAGAAATATAATCCTTAAACATCTTGCATTCTTCAATAGTGATAGGCATAGGATTATTGTTGATAGTGTTTTTGTGAGAATTAAATGACATTTTATGCATATCATTCTAAGTATAGTGCCTTGCACAGGATAAATCTTGAATTAACTTGTCACTATTATTATCAAACCTTGAACTTCACAATGCTTTGTCTCTCTCTAGACCCTGCCAAGTTAATTATAACCGAATTTTGTATCTATATTACTCCTTTCTCACACTGCTATAAAGAACTGCCCAAGACTGGATAATTTAGTAAGGAAAGAGGTTTAATTGACTCACAGTTCAGCATGGTTGGGAAAGCCTCAGGAAACTTACAATCATGGTGGAAGGTGAATGGGAAGCAAGGTACCTTCTTCACAAGGTGGCAGGAAGAAGAATGAACACAGGAGGGACTTCCAAACACTTACAAAACCATCAGATCTCGTGAGAACTCACTCACTATCACGAGAACAGCATGGGGGATACTGCCCCATGATTCAATATCTCTATCTGGTCTCTCCCTTGACACTTGGGGGTTATGGGTATTACAATTTAAGATGAGCTTTTGGGTGGGAGCACAACCAAACCATATCAACATCTTTCTATTTCTTATTACAAGATACTTTATTGCTTAATCTTTAACTGTTTCTTTAGCTTCATCTCTCAGCTACTTTATACACATATGCTCTAACTATATTGGAAATGTGTGATATTTACCAAATCTTGTTTAAATATTTTTGCAGAAGTTTCTTTCTCTACTTGAAGTGGTTTCTTTCACCCTTTTTATCCTCCCCACCCTTCCCTGCCCACACATATGATAGCTCATTCTGTTCTTCAAGACTCAAGGACTCTAGATTAAGTTCTTTTAGCAGTTGTGTCTAACTCTTTGAATGCAAGGACTTTTCTGCTTATCTGTGGTGGTGGATATAATGAAAACCATGAATCTTTTTCTTTAGCTCATTGGCTCTCGTTAGTGTATTTTATGTATGGCCCAAGAGAATTCCAAAGTGGTCCAGGGAAGCCAAAACCTTGGACACCCATGCCTTTAATGCATTTCTATAACATCTCTGTCTCTCTATATCTCTATCACTTACAACTCAGTATTTCTTTGTGTCTCTATTGTTATAAATTGGGTGCTTAGCAGAGCCATCATAAGACAGTCAATTAGTGAATGACCTTGAAAGAAAAACAGAAAGAATAGAAGAAAGTATAAAAAGAAAGAAAAAAGAAGAGAGGGAGGGAGGAAGAAAAGATGGAGGGAAGGAAGGAAGGAAGGAAAGAAGAAAAGAAGGAAAGAAGGGAAATGCTTTTGGATACCAACCTCTCAAAATTTGTTTTTATTGGCTGGGCATGGTGGCTCATGCCTGTAATCCCAGCACTTTGGGAGGCCCAGGCGGGCAGATCATGAGATCAGGAGATTGAGACCATCCTGGCTAACATGGTGAAACCCCATTTCTACTAAAAATACAAAAAAATTAGTCAGGTGTGGTGGCGGGCACCTGTAGTCCCAGCTACGCTGGAGGCTGAGGCAGGAGAGCGGCGTGAACCCAGGAGGCAGGGCTTGCAGTTAGCCAAGATTGCACCACTGCATTCCAGCCTGGGCGACAGAGCAAGACTCCGTCTCAAATAAATAAATAAATAAATAAATAAATAAATAAATAAATAAATGTTTTTATTAAAGGATGGAATTACTAGAGGGAAACTGAGACCTCCTTGTTGAAGACATACATCTGAAGCCAAAAGTTAACGATGGAAATGTTTTATCAGTCTGCTCCAAGGCATCAAAATCCTTTTATCCAAACCCATCTTCTCTTTTATTCCTGAACAACCTCTTGGCTCACTCTTCAAACACATCTCGAGATCAATGCTGTGTACTTGGCCGTGATCATAGCAGTGATCCTTCTTGCCCTGTGCTTTGCCCATCTTAATTGTTCAGCATAGATCCCTGCTAGCAGCTTGTATTTCATGCCAATCCCATTGGCTGTGGCAAGAGAATATGAAACATAAAATTCATAAAATTTATCAAGGACATCTAGGCTATTTAGTTTGATAGTGACATCTCAAAAGGTGTAGCTTTCATGATATTATAAATAAATATTTATTTCATGAATGTCTATGGCAGTTGAAAGATTTTCAGCTTTGGAATTGCTTTTTAAACTAAGGAATGTTACTAATTTTTAGACACAAAGCCCCTGCTTAATGCCTACCATATAATTAAGAATAAGTTTAAAGTTAATAATTATAGTGTTTGCTCCCTTTTATAGTGTTTCAACAATAAATAAATTATTTAAACAATATAAAAATATATTATGCTTTCCTTATTCTTCCCTCCCATTCCTTTGTCAACCACCTGGCAACTACTGATCTTTTTTTATTGTCTCTATAATTTTGCCTTTTCTAGACTGCCATATAGTTAAAATCACATAGTATGTAGCCTTTTCAGATTAACTTCTTTCACTTAGCCATAGGCATTTAAGATTCTCCATGTATTTTTATATCTGGTTGGTCATGTCTTTTGATTGCTGTATGATATTTTATTGTATGAATGTACCAAAGTTTATGTATTCACCTATCAAAGGACATCTTGGATAATTTCATGTTTGGCAATTATGTATAAAGCTGCTATTATATTCTGCTTATTGTGTGGACATAAGTTTTCAATTTATTTTGCTAAATACCAAGGTATGTGATATGGTTTGGTTGTGTATCCACCCAAATCTCATCTTGAATTGTAGTTCCCATAATCCCCACATGTTGTGGGAGGGACCTGGTGGGAGGTAATTGAATCATGGGGGCAGTTACTCTCATGCTGCTGTTCTTACCATAGTGAGTGAGTTCTGATGAGATCTCATGGTTTTATAAGGGGCTTTTCCCTCTTTGCTCAGCAGTTCTTCCTGCTGCCATGTGAAGTAGAACATGTTTCCTTCCCCTTCAGCCATGATTATAAGTTTTCTGAGGCCTCCCCAGCCATGGTGAACTGTGAGTCAACCAAACTTCTTTCCTTTATAAGTTACCTAGTCTTGGGTATGTCTTTATTAGCAGTGTGGAAATTGACTAATTACAGTAAATTGGTACCACAGAAAGTGGGGTGCATCTGACAAGATACCTAAAAATGTGGAAGTGACTTTGGAACTGGATAATAGGCAGAAGTTGGAACAGTTTGGAGGGCTCAGAAGAAGACAGGAAAATGTGGGAAATTTTGGAACTTCCTAGAGATTTGGAAGGCTCAGAAGACAGGAAGATGAGGGAAAGTTTGAAACTTCCTAGACACTTGTTGAATGGTCTTGACCAAAATGATAGTGATATGGACAATGCAGTCCAGGCTAAGGTGGTCTCAGATGGAGATGAAGAACTTCCTGGGAACTTGAGCAAAGGTGACACTTGCTATGCTTTAGCAATGAGACTGGCAACTTTTTGTCCCTGTTCTAGAGATCTGTGGAACTTTGAACTCGAAAGAGATGATTTAGGGTATATGGCAGAAGAAATTTCTAAGCAGCAAAGCTTTCAAGAGGTGACAGAGCATAAAAGTTCAGAAAATTTGCAAACTGACAATGTAGTAGGAGAGAAAACCCATTTTCTGGGGAGAGGTTCAAGCCTCCTGCAGAAATTTGCATAAGTAACGAGGAGCCAAATGCTAATCACCAAGACAATAAGGAAAATACCTCCAGGACATGTCAGAGACCTTTGCAGCAGCCCCTCCCATCACAGGCCAGGAGACCTAAGAGGAAAAAATGGCTTCCTGGGCTGGGCCCAGGTTCCTTTTACTGTGTGCAGCCTCAGAGCCTTGGTGCTCTGTGTCCCAGCTGACCCAGCCATGACTAAAAGGGAATAAGGTACAGCTCAGGCCATTGTTTCAGAGGATGCAAACCCAAGCCTTGGCAGCTTCCATGTGTTGTTGGGCTTACATGTGTGCAGAAGAGAAAAATTAAAATTTGGGAACCTCTACCTGGATTTCAGAGGATGTATGGAAATGTCTGAATGTCCAGGCAGAAGTCTCCTGCAGGGGCAGAGACCTCATAGAGAGCCTCTGCTAGGGCAATGTAGAAGGGAAATATGGGGTCAGGGCCCCCCACAGAGTCTGCACTAGGGTGCTGCCTAGTGGACCTGTTAGAAGAGGACCACCATCTTCCAGACCCCAGAGTGGTAGATCCACCAACAGCTTGCACTACATGCCTGGAAAAGCTGCAGACACTCAACACCAGCCTGTGAAACAGGCAGGAGGGGGCCTGTACCCTGCAAAGCCACAGCAGGGGAGCTGCCAAAGGCCCTGGGGGCCCACCTCTTGCATCAGTGTGACCTGGATGTGAGACATGGAGTCAAAGAGATTATTTTGAAGCTTTAAGATTTAATTACTGCCAGACTGAAAAGGGGAATTTTGATGGACAGACCATGTAAAACACCAGACAAAAAAAAAAAAAAAGATTTAATTACTGCTTTGTCAGATTTCGGACTTGCATGGGGCCTCTAGCTCCTTTGTTCTGGCCAATTTCTTCCATTTGAAATGGGTGTATTTACCCAATATCTGTAGCTCCATTGTATCTTGGAAGTAACTAACTTGTTTTTGATTTTACAGGCTCATAGGTGGAAAGAAACTGCCTTGTCTCAGATAAAACTTTGGACTTGGACTTTTGAGTTAATACTGGAATGGGTTAAGCCTTTAGGGAACTGTTGCAAGGACATGATTGAGTTTTGAATTGTGAAGACATAATATTTGGGAGAGGCTAGGGTGGAATGACATGGTTTGGCTGTGTCCCTACCCAAATCTCATCTTGAATTTTAGTTCCCATAATCCCCACATGTTGTGGGAGGGACCAAGTAGAGATAATTATATGATGAGGGTGGTTTCCCCATCCTGTTCTCATGATAGCAAGTTAGTTCTCACAATATCTGATGGTTTATAAGGGGTTTCCTCCTTCACGGGACATTCATTCTCCTTCCTGTCACTATGGGAAGAAGGACATGTTTGCTTCTACTTCTGCAATGACTGTAAGTTTTTTGAAGCCTCCCAGCCATGCTGAACTGTGAGTCAATGAAACCTCTTTCCTTTATAAATTACACAGTCTTGGATATGTCTTCATTAACAGCATGAGAATGGACTAATACAGTGTGCAACTGCTAAACTGTATTGTAAGTGTAGGGTTAGCCTTGTAAAACATTGTAAAACTGTCTTCCAAGGGGGTGACACAATTTTACATTCCAACCAACCATGAATAAGAATTCCTATTGCTCCACATCTTCTCTAGTATTTGGCATTGTCACTGTTGCAGATTTTGAGGTGTTTGTGTCTTTTGCCCATTTTTTTTAATTGGGTTGTTAATTTTCCGATTGTTGAGCTTTAATTGTTCTTTGTATATTATGGATTATCAGATAAGTGTTTTGAAATTACCTCTGAGTCTTTGTATTCTCTTAATACTGTCTTTAATACCAGTATTATACAGAGCAGAAATGTTTAATTTTAATGAAGTCTAATTTATCAATTTTTTCTTCCCTAGACTGTACTTTTGGTGTTGTATCTAAAAAGTCATTGCCAAACCCAAGGTCACCTATATTTTCTCACATATTATCTTCTAGATATTTTACAGATTTTGTTTTGCATTTAGATCTATGGTTTTAAACAAAATATTATATTTTCTTGACCATTTTAGATTGTCAATAATAATGTCTTTATTATAATTGTCTAAAAATAGTCTTTAGAATAACACTTTCTTGGTTCTAAAGTTTGATGTACCCACTTACATGGGGTGACCTTTGTTAGGCTAATTAAATTCTCTGTGGTTTTATTGACTGTAAAGTAGAACTAATGATAGTGCCTACAAAATAAGGGTAGGATTACTTGGGATAATACATTTAAAGTATTTTTAGAACACTTAAATGACTCAATAAATGATAATTAATTACAATCATAATAATAATTATGTTATATTGTAGCATAATGACGCACTGAGATTTGGAAAACTTTTTCTCCACCTTTTATCTTGTTTTATCTCCTTCATGTCAGGCTCTGATATTTCTTACAACTGGCATGGTCCTGACTCTGACAGTCATAATCAACCCTAACTACCAACTCTGCTCTGAGGTTGTGAAGGTCTATAGAATTATGTCTAAAAGAGAAGTAAATTACAAGTAGATAAATAATGAGGTAATTTTCTTTTGAGATACCATGTAGCATATAGGCTTTGTGATGTGTTTTTTAATCTCAAATATTTTCTGTTTTCTTAATGGTTGTATTAATGCTAAGGAAAATTGGACTATAAATTCAAATACATGTGTTAATGCCTTTGTTATAATTAATAGCATATCCTATACTTGCACAGAAATAAATAATATGCTAGAAAATATAAACATGACATGAGCAGCTCTTTATCTAAACTATAATAATATTATTCTTTTATCACATTGTTAAGTTGTATGTGTTAGGTATTGACAAAAGTCCATTATGGGGTAGTGCCCAGTACATACAGCCTCTCACAACTGCTCCCTTCATTCAGAATAAGGAACCTACTCTTCATTTTGTATGTTACCTTCCCATGACCTGAGCCAATAAAAAGATGGATAAACTTGGGGAGGTATGTTCTTCTTACAACTCTAAACAGGAAGCATAAATAATGGTTATTTTCTCCAAAGAGTTGAATATGTAATATATAAACCCTGGAATTCTGAGATACTATTTTTATTATACTGACTGGATGACCAATAAAGTTGACCTACAAAAAGAGATAACAGAACAGACACATGAAGAGAAGCTCTTATGAATATTGGAGTGTACTGTTGGCCTGCCTGATAAGCAAACTCCAAAGTCCAACCTGCATTTTGGTTTCAGCCTTCAATTAGGCACCCCTGCACTCCCATTGTATTAGTTCATTTTTATGCTGCTGATAAAGACTTACCTGAGTCTGGGAAGAAAAAGATGTTTCATTGAACTTACAATTCCACATGGCTGGGGAAGTTCTCACAGTCATGGCAGAGGCGAAAGGTACTTCTCAACATGGTAGCGGAAAGGGAGGATGAGGAAGATGCAAAAGTAGAAACCCCTAATAAAACCATTAGATCTTGTGAGACTTATTCACTACCATGAGAGCAGTATGGGGGAAACCACCCTCAAGATTCAAAGTATCTTCTACTGGGACCCTCCTGCAACATGTGGGAATTATGGTAGAACAATTCAAGATGAGATTTGGATGGGGACATAGAGCCAAATATATCATTCTGCCCCTGGACCCTCCAAATCTCATGTCCTCACATTTCAAAACCAATCATGCCTTCTCAACAGTCCCCCAAAGTCATAAATCATTTCAGCATTAAATCAAAAGTCCATAGTCCAAAGTCTAATTTGAGATAAGGCAAGTCCCTTCCACCTATAAGCCTGTAAAATCAAAAGTGAGTTAGTTACTTCCTAGATACAATGGGGGTACAGGCATTGGGTAAATACGGCCATTCTAAATGTGGGAAATTGGCCAAAGCAAAGGGGCTACTGGCTCTATGCAAGTCCAAACTCCAGCAGGGAAGTCAAATCTTGAAGCTCCGAAATGATCTCCTTTCACTCCATGTCTTGCATTTGGGTCATGCTGATTCAATAGTTGAGTTCCTATGATCTTGAAAAGCCCTGCCCCTGTGGCTTTGCAGGGTATAGCTTCCCTTCCAGCTGCTTTGACAGGCTGGCATTGAATGTCTGCAGCTTTTCCAGGCACAGAGTGCAAGCTGTTGGTGGATCTACAATTCTGAGGTCTGGAGGATGGTGGCCCTCTTCTCACAGCTCCACTAAGTGGTGCCCCAGTAGGGACTCTGTGAAGGGGCTCTGACCCCACATTTTCCTTCTGAACTGCCCTAGCAGAGGTTTTCCATGAAGTGCCCTGCCCCCGCAGCAAACTTCTGCCTGGACATCCAGGCATTGCCATACATCTTCTGAAATTGAGGTAAAGGTTCCCAAACCTCAATTCTTGACCTCTGTATACTCACAGGCTCAATATCACATGGCAGCTGCCAAAACTTGGTCCTCTGAAGCCATGGCCTGGGCTCTACATGGGTCTCTTTCAACCACGGCTGGAGTGGCTGGGAAGCAGGGCACCGAGTCCCTAGGCTGTACACAATACAGGGACCCTGGGCCCAGCCCACAAAACCATTTTCTCCTAGACTTGTGATAGGAGGGGCTGCCATGAAGATCTCTGACATGCCCCGAGACTCTTTCCCATTGTCTTGAGGATTAACATTCAGCTCCTCATTACTTATGCAAATTTCCACAGCCAGCTTAAATTTCTCCTCAGAAAATGGGATTTTCTTTTCTATTGCATTGTCAAGCTGCAAATTTCCCAAACTTTTATCCCGTTTCCCTTTTATAAAACCGAATGCTTTTAACAGCACCAAAGTCACCTATTGAATCTTTTCCTGATTACAGATTTCTTCCATGGGATACCCTAAATCATCTCTCTCAAGTTCAGAGTTCCATACATCCCTAGGGCAGGGGCAAAATGCTGCCATTCTCATTGATAAAACATAACAAGAATCACCTTTGCTCCAGTTCCCAACAAGTTCCTCATCTCCATCTGAGACCACCTCAGCTTGGACCTTATTGTTCATGTCCCTACTAGCATTTTTATTTTGACAAAATGTCATTCAACAAGTCTCTAGGAAGTTCCAAACTTTCCCACATTTTCCTATCTTCTTCTGAGCCCTCCACATTGTTCCAGCTTCTGCCTGTTACCCAGTTCTTCCATATTTTTGGGTATCTTTTCAGCAACGCTCCACTTTACTGGTACCGATTTACTGTATTTGTCCATTTTCACACTGCTGATAAAGACATTCCAGAGACTGGGAAGAAAAAGAGGTTTAATTGAACTTACTGTTCCATGTAGCTGGGGAAGGTCTCACAATCATGACGGAGGGTGAAAGGCACTTCTTACATGGTAGTGGCAAGAGAGAATGAGGAAGACGCAAATGTGGAAACCCCTGATAAAACCATCAGATCTCATAAGACTTACGAAAACAGTATGGGGGAAACCGCTCCCATGATTCAAATTCTCCCCCCTGGGTCCCTACCACAACATATGGGAATTATGGTAGTACAATTCAAGATGAGATTTTGGTGGGGACACAGAGCCAAACCACATCATCCATTAATAAAACCTTTCCTTTCGCTTAATGTTTGTTGATATATGTAGCTTTTGTTAATTGTAATAACAAAGAAAAGCCTTAGATATAAGTTGGGTAAATAAAGGTAGTGGCACGGTTAATGGGAAGTTGTGTGGAAAACGGAAACTACCACCAATGTAATCTTCTTGACTTCTCAGTCCTGCCTTGTTCAGAGACCTCAACTCCAGGGAGTCCTGCAGAATGTTTCCTCACCAGCTTAGGTTCCCCTTGACTACAATACGGTGGGAGTTGGGGTTCTTATTATTTTATTCATTAATTATAAAGTAGAAGAATTCTGAAGTTAGAATTCATCCAGACCAGTAATACTCACTTGGTTATGCATCAGAATCTTTGTGTTATTTTTTTAACCATACAGATGTACAGTTCCTACCCCTGAAATTCTTGATAGGGTCTGGGAATCGATAATATTGCAAAGCTGCAGAGTTGCTCCTGATGGTAGGTTTGAGAATTGCTGCTCTAGACCTAGTAATTCTGTTCGTAAAACTTTTTTAAATTTTGAAATTCTGTTGTGCCCAAACCCTGGGTATTTAACTTTCCTGTTCATTGAATCTCATCCTCTTTTCTTTCACCATGAGGCATAGTTTCATAATCACTTTTATTTCTTTCAGGCAATTTTTCTATTTTTTTCTTTTTCTTTTTCTTTCTTTGTTTCTTTTTTTTTTTTTTTTGAGACAGGGTCTCACTCTGTCACTCAGGCTGGAGTGCAGTGGTATGATCTTGTCTCACTGCACCCTCCGCCTTCCAGGTTCAAGCAATTCTTCCACCTCAGCCTCCAAAGTAGCTGGCACTACAGGTGCTACCATCACGCCCAGCTAATTTTTCTATTTTTAGTAGGGACAGGGTTTCATCACGTTGGCAAAGCTGGTCTTGAACTCCTGACCTCAGATGATCCACTGCCTCAGCCTCCCAAAGTTCTGGCATTACAGGCATGAGCCACTGTGCCCAACATTTTCAGGTCATTTTTCCAGCTCCAACTTCATTTTTCTTCTTACTTTAGACATCATAACTTCTAAGAAGTTTCTGGTTCACATAGGGTCATGGTGCTTTCTTTTCAGAAACAATTTAATATAATTAAACAATTTCAATAATTCCACTGCTAACTAAAGTATCTACAAGTCACCACTTAATGGAAGATCACTATCCATTCTTTGGTCTTTTCTCATTTTGTGTTTTCAACATTGAGAGCTGGGGAATTCTGATTTGTTCCATGCTTTATACATTGTGTTTTATTTCAGTTTTGATGGAGAAAGTCAAAAAACTCTATTGGTTGTGACCAGTACAAAATCCTGTTACTTAATGGATGCCAACCCCTTAGTGTTTCTAGGCAATTTTTTTATGCCTCATTTTCCCTCCTCATTGCATTCTTCACTGAAACTGTCTCTAACTGTCTCCACTACCTCAACATCCCAAGTGACTTTTGACCTCAGCACATGGCTTCATCACCTTCTTTTCTGAGATAAAAATCAATCTCGTATGAGTTCCCTTACTTTGCTTTCTCTCTACCTGAAACTCTGTCTGTCTTTAGTTTACATTTCGGTTTTTGTTCTGATCTTATAGGAGGACCTGCTCCTTTTCTTTAGGGACTAACTCCTAGATTTGTGCTCTTTGTCTTATCTTCCCTGTCTTAGACCCTTATTGTGTCAATTATTCTTGCTAGCATCTTTCATCTTTTGTTCTCCTCTGGATTCCTACCCTGTGCTTTCAAATATGTTTTTGTCTTCCCATCCTTGCACAAAGGAGGTTGCTCCATAAATATTTAATGAAGTGATATTGAATTGAATTGAACTTAATTCCTCAAGCTCACAGAGTTACTAGTGGCATACCCAAAAATTAAAACCCAGGATTTCTGATTTTAGTTCAACATTTTTTTCTGAAGATAAACAAACATTTCTTAAAGGAATGTTTTAGAACTAACTACCATTTGAAATTTAAACCCAGTGACTATGTTTGCTGAAGTGTAAATGTTTGATTCACTAAAGTATATTATTTGTCTACTCATCAGTAAAATAGTATTGATCCTAATACAATATGATATTTGGTCATTAAACTCTCATGTTATACATTATACATGTAAATGATTCGTTACAGAATTGGAAACATATTAGTCATGTATGATAGATAAACTAATGTGAAGGGTTTATTTTATTATATCATTTAAATGTTGTTATAGGTTAATTTAATACCATATACTTTTTATTCATTATGAAATTGATTATTACTTAATAGCTCACCATGGTTACCTCTTGGAGATGCTAGAGAAACAGTCACTATTAATTTAAAATCAGTTATAATAGTTGAATAAAGAAACATTATCTTTTTTTTCCTGTCTAGAAAATAAAGTCTTAGGATGAAAACAATGCATCACTTTTTAGAATTAAAATCTATTCTGAGAAAAATTATGCCAGTCACACACCTGCAGAACAAACCTCTGACCAGACATAATTCTATTAGATTAATTTATTGGTTAACTCTTCTTGGGCTGCTGTAAACATAGCAGGAGCCAGACATGAATTACAAAATAGATTCACATGACATAACCAGATGTCCAGAATTTTGATGTTAAATAAAGGAGCATTCTCTTGAACAGGAGCTCAATTTCTTGGCTCTTGTTTATATAGGGTCATGACGTTTTCTCTTTGAAAACAATTTAGTATAATTACACGATAGCAAATGTTAAGAAAAGCATTTGTATGTAGTAGATTTATGACCATATCCTCTCAATCTTTAGCTTTGAATTCTGAATTTTGGCAGCTGTTTAGACAGTCACATATCTAGAGATAATGAGTACTGTTTAGAATTTCTCTTTTTTATTAATTTGACCAAATTTTGGTTTTATACATCTCAAAATTATGTAAGAAAATAGATTCAGACAGTACTTTCTAAAAATTGGGTGTACATGGTTTTGCAATACCTGAAAACTTTGCTTGGATTGACTGTAAGGTCATAGTTTTCATGTTTATGTCAACAAATTTTCTATCCTTTCTAATTCTAAGCTTTTATCACACATAATTTATATTAACTTTATAAGAATTATTAAATTAAACTTCAAGATGAATGAGAACTAAACTTCTGTGTCTTTAGGTTGCACATAATACTTATCCATAGCACTGATTTCAATACTTGATGCTTTCACCACCATATCAGAATAAAGAGACAGGAAAATTGTGTATGTTGCATATGAGTTTGATTTTAGAGTTTAAAATTGGATTATTAACCAATGGCTTGTACAAGACCACGAGGGATCTTAAGTAGACTTAGCTGGGATGTTGATATGTTTCATCAAGTCAACTCTAATATTTCTATTTTGTCACTAGGAGAAGAAGGGTTTATATAAGAAATCCATTATTGATATTATATTCAATCTTTGCAAAATGTATTATTAAAACATACATATTTCACTTTGGTCATGAAAATAATGATCATAAATAATGTAACAAGTGTATAATAAAAAAGGATGCATGCTTTGGTTTTATGGAAACATTAATTTCCTCCATCATCAGTGTCACCTACTAATGTTTACATCCTGTTTAGGAGAGAGGAAAAGGGCAAAAATGCCATTTACCCTCTGCATGGCATTGTGGAACATATTGCTTACAGGATAAGATCTTTCCTAGTATCTCCTAATCAGCACCACCCAATTAGATATAGAAATAGAATGGGATCTGGTGAAGAGAAGCAGATCCTCAGAGAATCTGGGAGATTTTCCTATGGGTAGTATTATTCTTATAGTTCTAAACTTCAAAAGTTCTTTTAAATATATTGGGAATGCTCATTCTTTCCTTTTTAGCTCATCACAGTCTCTTTATATCACGAAACATTTTAAGATCATCATTCTAATATAATTTGTAAATCGCACATTTTATTTTAGAATAATAATGTTTTGCATATTAAAAGGTCTTTGGCATTTTTGATACATCATCACAACTTTATATGTGTACTCTAGTTTTCAATTATTTGATTTGTACTATTTTAGTCATCAAAAATAAAGAAGAAAAGAGAAGATATCTCTTACCACTCTAATTGTTCTCCCTACTTCAGTAACACTGGCCCCCTTTTTATGTATTTATTTATTTATTTTAATTTGTCAAGCCGGTTTTTGTCTCTTAGGCTTTTCACATGCTATTCTTTCTGCAGAAATACACTACTTCCACTGACTGTTTCTCATCATCTGGTCTCTGTTCAAATTTCTCCTCCTCTGTGAGGAATTATCCGATTAATCTTTCTAACATTGCTTTCTGCACCCACTCTATCTTTGTGACACTTAGCAATATCTGACATTATTTTTATTTAGTGACTTATTGTCTTTCTCTCCCACTGGAGCATGAAGTTCCTTAAATAAAAACATTGCATCTTATTTACTGCTTTATTTGCATTACCTAGAATATCTGTGACTGGAACATTTTTGATACTCAAAATAATTTTTTGACTGAACAAATAAATGGATGAATGAATTGATCAATGAATTAATCCATGTTTTCTTGCCTTAATAAATCCACTAACATAAATAATAAATATTGCAAATATTACATTTATTTACTAAAGCTACCATCTCAGTCTCCTGAAAATGATTACTAGTTCCAATTCCTTTCACTGAAACTAAGATAAGGTAATGACATTATCTGCCTTAAATGAACATCAGAATTTTCCAGTCCCAGAAATACTAATACAAATTTAAGAGAAAAAAAACATGTTCCAAGCAGAAGCAGTTTATTGAATTTTTATTGGTTAAAATTCTTTAATCTGATTCTTCTATTTCTATTCAACTTTTGTATATGAATATATGGTAATTTATATGATTACATGGAGAAGGTAAGCAATTGTCAAAGGACATAGCAAATTTGGAATTAGAAAAAATTGTCAATTTCTCTTTAACATTAATGACCATGAATGTCAAAGCAGGCAAATTAATTAGTGTGGTGCAATTGCCTTACATATCCCAACATTCAAATTTAAAAATAATTTGTCTGATTTTGAGTTTGTACTTTAGTTCCTTTCACATTACAGGGATTTGATAGGTGTTTTTAGAGAATGCATAATAGGGTCTTAAAATTTTCACGGACCTGTATATTGAAATCTAAAGGAATCAATATTGGCCCTGGTAACTACCTAGATCAACACTGCCCAATAGAACTTTCTGTGTTAATGGAAATGTCCAATAACCTATGTTATCTGGGATGGTAGCCACTAGTCATATGTGGCTCACTAGCACTTATGTAGCTAATGTTACTGGGGAACTGGTTTTTAAATTGTGTTTAATTTTTACTAACATTAATTCAAATATAAATGATGACATGTGGCCAATGGCCACCATGTAGACATTACAATGTTACTTGTGAGGGATAGTGATTTTTAACAAATCAAGTTGTATCTGCTTACAAAGCTTCACAGTTGTCCCAATGTTTTGGATGTGAGCAAACTTGATTTTAGTAAAATAATTTTAACTTAATCTGTGGCTGGGCCCCACAGGATACTTGGGTTCTATACCGCATTCCGCTATGGAACATTTCCCATCCAAGTTTAGATGTGATACCCAATAAATTTCCTTCCAAATATAAGATTCTGTGATATTTTAAAAACTAATATGAAACCATAGTCATTTCATGGATAATTCTTTTTATTATTTCTTTTGTGTTGATTTGGGCGAAGATGTTGAATTGTGAGAAGAAAAGTAGTTCACAAATCTAAAAGGTCTGTGTCATATAGAGGCCCAAGTAAATCTTTCCTAGTTTCATCAGTTCATTCTTATCCAGAACTATCACCTGGGGCACTTTAGTGTTTACAATAAAGTAAAAGTAAAATATAATAAGAATACAATAGAATGCAGAAAGTATTATGCAATACAATAAATTAAAAGCACTTTTTGAAAAAAATGTTTTCTACAGTGTTAAAAATATTTGTATGGAAGTAATGCCCCTGTAATATATAAAAATTGTAATAATACAATTAACATGAACTGGGATGAAGTAAACATTATATTCTTACTTTGTTTCCTTTGAGCTCGAGCTACGGTGTCAAACAATACCACTGATAGTACTTTTTATAAGTTGCTTATTTAATTGTTTCATGTGTTCATAACAACTATACACACCTTAGAGAGCTGTCTTGAACTGAATTGGAAAATATATTAAGAGTGTGCATCATGGTACTGGACATGTAGTAAGCATGCAATAAATGTTGTTTTCTATTTTTCTTATTTTCTCATAGTCATTATAGCCACTGATAAGAGATCAAAGCAAGAAAGAGGATTACACCTTGTTTTTTACCTGTGAATGCAGGTAACTTCTTTGGAAAATCAGTGTACATATATCTGTAGCTGTTATAGACAATAGAAAGAAGACTGCCATTTTAACATAACAGGGATACAATGTACTAACTCTATGAAGATGTCACTTCTTTTAATAGGTACATTTGCCAAGTAAACCCTGATTTTGAAGAAAAATAGTCACCTTTTAAATGCAAAATATGATTCACATTACATAAATACACAGAAGAAGACATTTTTATTTTCAAATGTCCATGTATAGAAGGTTACAGAAGATGATGTAATCTCTGTAAGTCTTTTTTCATAGAACATTATAGAGTAAAATGTTGGAATGGTAGAAGGAGGAAGAAACTAAAAGATGCTTGAATTTCCTGGTTTGTGTCACTTTTACCTGAACATATTTTTCTGCATGTTCATTTCCTTTGTGTGCTTTTCTTTCTTAAAGAATAAAAGAAAAATCTGCCTCATGAAAATGCAAGAGAGTCATCACACATAAAGACCATCTTTAAAATGCGCATTATTTATTTGACAGACTGTAATGGCTGTTTCAGGGATATTATGGGCTGTCACGTGAATATGTATTTTAGAATGAATACTACTGTACAAATACGGTGCTTGCACAATGCACATCAAAAAGTATAACCTAATAAAATGCCTTTTGAAGATTAGGCAATATATAAGGATATGCTGGAGATGGAAAACCCAGTTGAATTAAAACAGGAAAATATTTTAAACCCAAATGATACATAGGTCAACTTCTTTGGGAGGTAAGGGAATGGAAAAGGAGAAAAAAATATTCAATCCTAACTTAACTTTGTAATGTAATAATATTTTCAGCTTTTGATTTTGACATTAAGTAAAATAGAGTTTTTGGAGAATATTTTTATTTGGTTGATATTGACAAAGAATGAGTGTTTTAGAATTTTATTTTACTTATAACATTTTGGGCCCAGTTACCAGACTCAGGATTATTAATAAATTAGAATATTTAACTATGGAAAGTTTATTTTAAGTTAGAATTAAATAATTCATGCACTTATTTTGTGTGTCTGAGATTGTCTGTAATTCCTATGGTTCGGTATTTAGTTCCTTAGTATCTGTAACATGCAATGGATACAAATCCTTCCCTGAAAGAGTTTGTGGTCAAGGAGGAAGTTACAACATGAGTATGTCTTACTATAATAACAGGCTGAAAACAATAAGGGCTTTAAGGGACATATAGATAAGATGTTCCAACAGTCATATAGGAAATAAATACAAAGAACAATATGGCATATCTACAATAACGACAGATGAAAATCTTTTGTGTTTGGGTCGCATTTCATCAATAATTGTGTTTTGAACCTAGTTACCTTTACCCATGTCTTACCCAATATTGCATACCTTTCTCAATGTTCAAGAAGTTTGGGTTTTGTTGTTATTGTTTGAGACAAAGTCTCACTCTATCGCCCAGGCTGGAGTGCAGTGGCGTGATCTTGGCTCACTGCAACCTCCCCACCCAGCTTCAAGCGATTCTCCTGCCTCAGCCTCCCTAGTAGCTGGACTTAGAGGTGCCCTCTACCACGCCTGGCTAATTTTTGTATTTTTAGTAGAGACAGGGTTTTGTCATATTGGCCAGGCTGGTCTCGATCTCCTGACCTTGGGTGATCCACCTGCCCCAGCCTCCCAAAGTGCTGGGATTACAGGAATGAGCCACCACGCCCAACCTGAATTTTGTTTTTTGTTTTGTTTTGTTTTGTTTTTGTTTTAGACCATGCAAAAATAAACTCTATCAGCATTGTTATGCCTTACATTTTTTTGGGGATGACCAAAGTTTTCTAATTCAGGTTATTCTAATAAATCTAAAAAAATTGATGTGATACGTAAGCTTCAAGTAAATCATTGATCTTAACTTTTAGTAGATATCTTTCTTTTCTTATTTTATCCTTTTTTTCTGTCCCCCTTTATGTCCCCCAAAATTGTCAAAATAGACAATTTAGTATTTGCTGAGATATAGATAATTCCACCAATCAAAGATCCTATGTTTCTAAAGTTTCTCAACAAACAGAATTTTTCTGAAGTACATGTTCATTGAACTTCAGAAAAGTTTACAGCACCCGGAATAAGGACTTGAAATTAAAGAAAACAAAATCTGGCACAACTGCCAAAATTATTGAAATTAAAAGATTTTAAAATATTTACCAGCCACTTATTTAGGTCCAGACTCTCCTTCAGAACTACAATGTAATCCATGCATGCACTTTTAAATTCTCTGGTAGTGACATTAGAAAAGTGAAAAAGGTGAAAATAATTTTAATGCTATATTTCTAACATTATTTCAACATGTGGTTGATTAATGATATACTTCATATTCTATTTTTTTCATGTTAAGTCTTTGAAACCTAATATATATTTTATACTTACAGTACAAATTAATTCAGACAAGCCACATTTGAAGTCCTCGATAGCCTCTTGTGGGTACAGGTTTCCTTACTGAGCAATGCTGGGCTAATATTTTCAGTATGTTATTTAATTCTCACAGCCATCCTGTGAGGAATCTATCATTAATTCCCTTTTACAGATGAGAAAACTAAAAACCAGGAAGTATAAGTCACTTCACACAGCCAAAAAGAGATGGAAATTAAACAATTCCAATTGTATTAAAATCCTTTCTTTTCATATCTTTTATTATAGTGATATTTTATGAAGTTTAGATTTTAGAATTTGGACTTCCAGGTAAATAGTTTTTAAACTAAATTGCATATTTCCTAGAAATTTTTATTTTCTAAAAAATAAAGGACTCTTTTTGAATTGCACTCACAAATGGCTTTCAAAAGTAGGCAAACCTGAAACCATTTCCTTGTTTCATAGCCTTTATTGAATTCCGATTTGTTTTATTTCAAATCATAAATAACATATAATTGAAATTATTCCTTTGACTATATACCTTTCCCTGGAGTCTCCTAAAGACATAAGCCTATTTTGTGTTATATTATTTTTTTCTAAGATTCGTGATTTTTCTAATTACAGTGCAATATTTATTTGCTCACTAAAGTTCCTCTTAACTGTTTCCATTATTTTGGTGGTTGCTTGGAATTTCTTATTGGTATGAGTCTTGTCCTCATTTTGTTATTTTTATTTTAGAGACAGGGTCTTGCTATGTTGGTTAGGCTAGGTTGCAGTGGATGCTCACAGCTGAGATTATAGCACACCACAACCTCGAACTCTTGAGTTCAAGTGATCTTCCTGCCTTAGTTTCCCAAGTAGCTGGGACTAGATGTGAGAGAACTACCACACCAAGCCATTGTCCTCAACTTTAAGTGAAGAGACTCAAAGGCTGACTATGATATATGATGAAAATTCATCTTCTTTCTATAGCAAAGATCTAATAAGAGAAAATGTGCCAGCATTTATCAGGGGAGATTTGGGCAGGTGTATTATGATTTCATTGTCAACAATAAATGTGTAACCCTAGGAGATTTGTGACACCGTGGATTCTCTTCTCCTGTGAGATCCTATTTAAGCAAAAAAGAAAAAAAAAAACCTTTCTAAAGACTTATCCTATATTAAATTTGTCCTAAACCAACGAATATAATATGTTCAGAGGAAAAGAAGGCATTTTTTGTTTTCTGGAAGCTTATTACAGAGTGTAGAGGATAGGTACAACCAATTGATTAGGAAAACTAAATCCTAACAGGAGACAGAAGTCCTAAATTTTAAAGAAAGTATTTGAGGAACGTAAGTAAGATGTGAATTAATTCTGATGAGATGAATTTAAGAACCAGAGAGCAGGTTGGAGGTGATGGACAATGAACCTAGATGGGGCATCAGAGATATCCAACCCATTAATAAGCTGGACACCCTCTGTTTAAGTATATAATATTTACCCAATGTTTAATGACCCAGTCTCCCTAATTCTGGTAGTGGAGGGAAACTCTTTGAAGTCTTAGATACGCACTTTATTACTTGTTGATTATAATCCAGAAGCATGTCTTTCTATATATCAGAGATCTATCCCAATCCCACATTCTTCTTCATAGCCTTTTTTTTGTTATTATTGTTGTTCCTACTTATTAGTCATTAAGCAGATATTTAAAAACAAACAACAGGAACAAAATAATGGAGCTTCACATTTGTCTGTTTTATTTTGCATGAAATTCTTTCTGCAGTTAGGAAGTCACTTGCAACCAGCTCTCAGAATGATTGAATTGCATGAAGTAGAGCCACATTCCTGAATGCATGTCTGATCTTATAGACCATAGGTGTTTCTTTTTTACCTTTTCGGTCGCTTGCGTAGTGTCTGTTTTTTTCTTTTCCCTTTTTGGCTGCTTATGACCGACTTCTATTCCTTTGTCAATAGGATTTCAAATTGGTTCTCTTCCCTTTTCAATACCTTGTGGTCAGTGTGTAATTAGGGACATAGTCAAGGGGAGCTCATGAAAGACAAACTAGGTAAGTGGAAGTTCCCTTCCTGGAACTTGAAACTTGATCAGAGAGAGTGAGCGACTGAAAATGTTTGGAGTTTAACTTTCCATGTTGTGGTACATGATCTCTACTGTTCCATCCATAGAACCACTGTGGCAGTTTCTGCATCCAGGTCTTTATTTCCCCAATTCTGCAAGTTTTAATCTATGTGAGCACTTGACTTCCCTTTAAAAATTACCTTTTGCTTAATATAGCCAGGGACAATATCTAGTGCTTTTAATCCAAAGAGTGTTAATTGATATACTAATCAAGTTAATAGAAATGAATTGGATTTTTTGCCTTGATTCCTGAGAAAGTTATTTAATTTCTTTTGTCTTCTGTACAATGGAGATATTGACACTTAAGTGAAAGTTATTTGGGACTATCACGTGAAAGGATATAAAGTGCTTGGTTCAGAGCAAGTGTTCAGAAATGGTAGGAAACATACAAAGTGCTCAGTTGCTGTGTGTGCATTTATATGTGTGTGTTTTACTATATATATATTTAAGATATGTATATACACATACATATATAAATATACTTTGCATTATACATATTTAAACCTACTATATATGTTATATAAACACATGCACACACATATAACCTAGCACTTACATGTACGTATATATCTGTGTGTGTATATGAGTGTGTAGTTAAGTATTGTGAGTTTTCATGGCTCTGTCAATTATCTGGAGTTGGTGTTTGAACAATAACACACTTTGCAGTTGTTAAAAGTCCTTAGTAGATTTCTTGTTCATGCCTTTTACTGGGTTTAAGAAATTCATTTGGCACTACATTTTTGAGATAGGAATTAAGTTATAGTTTTCTGAGGTTCCTGTTAAATTCTTTGGATCTGTTTGGTGTAACCCTGGTGCTAAATAGTATATCGTTTTTTATCATAATTAGTGTTTTGATGAGCAATTTTGCAGGCTGATTCTGCCCATTATTTCTTACTTACAAAATACAAGAAATTAACTTTTAAGGGTTTTTGATCATGTATCTTACTCCAGTAGTAGAAAAATACTGAAATTTTAGCATCCAGCTAAAAATGCTTCATTTTTCTAACAGAGAAACATCGATAATGAATCAATACTATTAGATTGATTATTCCTAAAGCATTTGTTTGCAAAACTTGGGTTATATTTAAAGGAAAACATGGATTAAGAAAACAAAACATGAGATTAAAAACTGCACAACTACAAAAACTTGAAGGGAAGAACAACATTCATAGTTCATAACTCTTTGTCATTCATGCATATAGTATCAACTGCTAGATTTTACCAAGTCCTAGGCTCATCGATGTTATATTTCCTTCGTCAATTTGTCCAGCTTGTGGTACAATAAAACATGCCTCTTAGCACTAGCTGTTGCCAGAGCCTGAAAATTTTATATTTTTTGTAGTATTTAATATAAAATAATAGCATTCAAATGTCAGCATTTTAAGTAGTAAGAATTTTAACAAAAATATTGAAAAGAGTATAGTAAACAAATTTTCCATTAAGGCATATTCTTTGAAGACTGGAAATGCTAAGTCTCACAGGAATGTTACATGTTGCCATCTGTAGGAAGAGATTACGAACATCTTGACTTCCTAAGAAAAACAGACAAGCAAATAAAACAAAAATGGCTTTTATATATTGTGTACAATGATTAACCTTAGAAATCGCAAACATACACAAACATGGCCACTTAAGTATTTAGTTTAGTTTGATATATGTAATTTAAAAAAATTTTAGTACAAACTATGTTTTGCTCAAAAATTTGTGTGATTAATGCATCGATTTAACTTCCCAATGTAGACTGCTGCTAGGCAGATTCTGATATTATTTATTTTTATTAGTTTATAATATGTCAATTTTTCTTGCTTATCTGTCAACTCCCAGAAAAATACATAAATCAAAAATGTAGCAATGTGGACACTAACAAGGCATAATTATTGTAGGGTCTGTCCTCCTTTAAAGAAAAAATACAATTACCTACGAGAATGCTGCTGGGATTAGGTCAGAATTTGCATAATACTGACTCATATTTTCTTAACAATTTTAATATCAGACAATAGCTTTTGCAAATCTATAATCCCTTATTATATTCTAGCTTCACTTTTTGGGCTCAAATAAGGAGTTCAGTCAAAACAAGATGGTTATTAGAATCTAACCCGTGGAAAACTTTAATTACTCAGTGGCATGTTATTAAGATTAGGTCAGGATTTTATAAATTTTATATATTTAACACAAGACAATTAAGCTTGCCTAAATGTAATTTTTTAGAGTTGAAATATTCATTTTTCTGTAGATAAATATTTAATAGAAAATACTTCAATCATTGTGCAAGCTTAAGGAAAAAAATTCTACTTCAGCATAATCTCTAAACAGCAGTTCTAAGACTGGTGTTATTAAGCAGTTAGAAGGCTAACAATCAAGAGACGATGAAAATTTGGAAAATGCTAACTGCTATAAAATAATAGCTGCTAATGTGGAGGATTACGAAACACCCAGTAGCAGAATAAGTAACAAATAGATCCTTTCTGAAGTCCTGAAGTCTGGGGGTGGGATCTGGGGTTAAGTAACCGTGATATATTTATAGAGGGCAAGGGATCACCATAAAATAAAGCAGCAAATAGTAAAGAAGTCAATGTAAAAGAGAGGCCAGGGATTTAGGGTATAGAGATCATAAATTTTCATCGATATAAACAGGCTGTGTACCTCAGGAGTTGAGGTTTAGCTATAATTTCAGGTCTGACCTATAGGCCTTCTGTGTTCACAGTGCATGCATGATCAAGATGCCATCTAAGGAGGTGTAAAAAAAGGGAAAGAAAGAAAGGAGAAAAAAAAGCTTTCAAATCTGTGTGATTTACTCATTTAATCATCTCCAAATCCATCCCAAATACAAGAGCACAGTAGTTGAGAAGATTTTATTGTCTCACTAAATTACGTTTAATTCTTACCATAGCATATCCTATAAACAAGAACAGTGAATGATGTCTTCTAGACCATGTTCGTACAAAGGAAAATTGTTAAGTTTTTATGCATGTCTTCTCAGAAGGTCATTTTACCTTTCTCTATATAGTTCAGAAATCCATATTTACATGTTTAAATTTTAAATTTGTATTTTAAAGCCTGCTTAAAACTTAGTGGATTAAAAAATCTCAGTGATAAAATGAGCTTGTTTAATGGTTTAACAGAAGCAATAAAAGCAAGCAAATCAACACGAAAGAAGAACTATTAAGTATTTAGCTTTTAGATATTACCCTGAAACAGAACACTGAGTGGCTTTAAAAAGAATAAGTAATCTTCATGAAGACTTTGACTTTTTATTTGGGGACATTGATGTTAATATATATGGGCACTAAAATAAACTTTCTGTTCTAAATTGTCACTGAATGAGCAAATCATTATACTTGTGTGTGTATGCAATATATAGTCTAGATAGATATGTAATCTTTTTATCTATGTGTGTCTGTGTATCTGTGTATATATATACATATATACACACACATATATACACACATATACACATGTACACATATAGATATATACATATAATATATGATAATATATACATATATTATCATATATATGTCATATCAATATATGTCACAGATATGTCATGTTTTTCTCTGTGTGTGTATATATATGTATATATGTACACACATACATAGAATATATATACACACAGGGTATATATACAGTGTGTATATATATATATACAGTGTATATGTTTTAGGGATATAAAATGTACCATATACACAAAAACACTCTCAAACACACACACACTTACAAATACACGCATACACATAATTCCTACCAGAGTATGCCAAGCAATAGTTAACATAAAAGTAATTTCAGTAAATGATGTATAGTGTTTATTTTTTATTGTGAGTAGTTAATTCAGTATTTTTAAATTAAGATCTCAGAAAGTACACCTCAAAAACATTCACTTGAGTGTTCAATTATTAATTTTTAAAGCCTTAGATTTGTTTTTCTAGACGTGTTATTGTATCACTTGTATTCTCAACATAAAAAATGCAGGGATTTCTCTCTTTTTACCACTGTGAGGAAATATAAATGCATTAGGAAAGTTGAGAATGATCTTTAAAATAACAAAACCTGTTGAAGAGCTCTCATGGCCTGCCTTGGTTGGCCCTGAAGGGCAGGGCTCTTTGCTTCTTCCACTAGGTTGCACTGTTGCACAGAAAAACAAAACAATGCTTGTTGTGCTCTGCCGCATAAGCATAGCTGCATGCTGTGAAGAAACTTGTAAATGCTGTTATGCTGATTTTACCAACAGAAAGAAAGAAGATTAAGATAGGAAAACTGACATTTGAACATTTGTGTAGAGTTTCCTTGAAGGTAGGCAAAACACACTAAATTTTATTTTTTGTAGTGAAGGAAAGGGTGTGAATAAAGGTTAGGGAAGAAATGTTGGTCAACAGTCCTCCAAGATGAAATGGCCTCCTTTCATATTCCCTTAGATGTTGATCCTTCCAGGAAGTGGCAAATCTAACGTTTCTCATCATTTTTCCTCTACAATCAGGTATTGTTGAAATGTAAAATTCCATGAAGATGAACTATAGATTTTCCTATTGGTGTCACATTGAGATGGCTAATGACTATGTTTAAGTGGGTGATTATGGCTATCTCATTTATTCCTTTTTCCCCCATGGCATCATTTGAAATATTGATCTTCTTATATGAATGAATAAATTAATGAATGAATAAATAGAAGCAGAGTTCCTTTATACTAGTTCATATTATTCAAACCTTATTAACAGAACAGTTGTAGCAATTCCCTTGTATCTGCTAGCATACTTTTCAGTCTACATATGGGCTGTACTTTATCAAGGAAATTACTTACAGAGAATCTAGTAGGAGGTGGGAAAAAAGCTACTCCTTTAGTTCTGGTGTAAATCAATGGGAATTTTTGCTTCATGGATTAGCACCTCTTGTATCCCTCATCTCTTTAGGGCAGTAAGCTGAGACAATCATAATGAAGTCCAGAACTATTGGCTACCACCATCACAAAACTTTTCAGGGGAATAGGTCATCAGAAAGACCTGAGTCTGGAACTGGTTATTTCAGTTGGCTTGATGTAAGTCCCACATTTGGTAATTGACCTACTTTAAGGTTTTGAATATTTTACTAATAACTTTCAGCTACCTAATTAATTTCTTATTGTTTTATGAATGTAACAATGAAAACCTGATAAACTTTTGGATCAAAGGGCAGAAGGGAAAACAAATCCAATGAATTATACAAGTATACATTGCATATGTATTAACTCACATATGACATGGACTTTAGGAATTATGCTTATGAAAAATCATGTGTCTCATTTTTTGGAATAAAGGCTTTGTGGTATTTGTGTAATTAAAATTTTCCCCAAGAGGCTGCTTTCCCTTGGCTACTATCTTTAGATAAGGCTTTACCTTTATATCTTGCAGACACATAGATTGCATTCATTTTTAACAGTTTCCAGGAAATGAAATTTTATAGTTTTATTTCATTGTCAGCATTTCCCTTTATAGTCAAGCTCTGATCTACACAGTGTAGTTGGTCAGTTTCCTTTCAAACTGTATTCCAAAAAAAATTGAAGTTAATTTTTTTGTGAACTTAAAAGTTGTTTATATATTCTTTTACTTTTTCTCTTTTGAGTATGCCTATTCCTTTAGACTCTCATTGAAGGTGCTATTGTCCAACATTTAAAACACTTAAAATATGACCAGTAGAGTAGCTGCAATTTGATTGGCATTCAATAAACATTGAATGGGAAAATACATGTGTTTACTAGGGATCTTCTCTTTCCTGAGCCCTTACTATTTATCAATTGCCCTGGGAAGTATTTTACATGCATTATCTCATACGACTCATACTATCAATGTAATGAAGAGAGTATTATACCCAGTGTTACATATAAAAAATGAGGCTTAGTGTGGTTAAGGCATTTTCCAAGGTAGTGAAAAATAAATTTAGGATTTCAACTGAAATTTGTTGTCTGCTCTTACAACTCTGAGAAATTAATGTTTTTTAATTAAACTTTTCCATGACTCCAGGCTCAGTCAAAGTGCATTTATTGAGCACTTACTCCATGCCAAACTCTAATGAGATTACAAATACCAAAAAACAAATTTTCTAACCTTGAAATATGTATGATAAAGTTGGGGAAAGAGATAGCAACTTTCAGAAAGTATCTGAAAGCAATAAGAAATTAGGTACTTCATTATATGGTAAATATCCAAGTCCTCTTGGCATTCAGAGAAGAAACAATCATTGTTGGATAACAATTTATCATTCAGGATAGAAGCCATTAATTAAACCATTTATTCAGCAAGTACTTAGAATCCATCTGTCAAGTACTGGCAAGGTATTAAAGTAAAACGCATTACATTTAGATACAAAGCATTCAAAGCAGATAGAACTAAAGAATTCTTGAGGGAAGCCAAAGAAAATAAGAAACATCATACTGAGGCACTGATCCTAGGGAAGTGGTGATTCTAACCTGGCATGAAAAAAATTATTATCTATTGAGGCCTTTGGTGGAAGGCTAGGATGAAATGTTCAAAAATTATCCAATCAGCAATTATGTCATACTAAAGATTCGTAGGCAGGAAAATTTAAGGGGTGTCTAAAAAATTCATTGCTGTGTGGGATGGATTTACTGAGGTTGAACATGGAGGAAATAAGGTCACTTGTTCTTTAATTTTTTTGAAAGCATAGAATGCCTCCTGAATTTCCATGAATTCTCACTAATACATTTTAGAACCATACCTGATTATATAGGATCATCCTTTCGTAAGACAGAATGTCATTAATCACCGTTATATCATTAGTTCCTAGCACGGTGACTATGACATAATTCATACTCACTGAACACTCATGTTATTAAAATTAATCTGGATTTCTCATGGACTCACCCATACCTTAAAATTTCAAGTGAATCCAAATGTATCAATATGAAATAAATATTTCCTGGCCATTATACACTTTTTCCTCTCTCCCTCAAGTATTGACTTTTCTGTGTTACTAACTTGATTCATGGTTTCTCAATAGAGTAAAATTTTTATTAAAATATGTATTTGCAGAAATATCTGTGTGATATCCAGAACTGCTACTGTTTGCACTAATCTATAAATTTTATTGTCTTTTAAAAGAGAAGGACTGCAAATTTATCTGGAGTCTAAAATAGTGATTTAGTTTAAACATTTACTAAATGTATAGTGGATATAAATACTAGCTGTATAAAAGACGGTAGAAATATTAGACTTGGGCAGTTAGATAGAAGACCACATCTCAAAATAATGGACATGAATTCTTCATCAATCACATAAAATGGTGCATGACAGGAATACCAATTACATTTTGAAATGCATGTGTAAGTGTGTTGGCAAACATGAAATACAAATCTGTTACAGTCGGTTCAAATTTCTAAAAATTGTTTATCATTTAGCATGGACTTCAAGTCATATCTTTTAAATTCTCCTTATAAAATGAGAAAAGAACTCAAAACGACCATACTCCAAGGGAGGACTGAGTCAACTGGCCCAGTTTATCAAAAAGTATAATGGAAATATCCAAGAAACGGAATTTAGAGAAATATGCAATGTATACTCTTTTTTCTTCATTTAAAGTTGGCTAATAATTCCAATGTATTCATTAGACTACTGTTATTGGTTCTATTGCTTTTGCAAATGCACAATGTAAAATTCCTAAGAAGAAAGATGTTCTGAAGTAAATATGAAAGTATAGCTAAATCCCTGGTGCTTTCCAAGACTTCAGGAAGGTTTAGACTTTTAAAAATGAAAAAAACGTTACAGAGGGGAAAGGTAGTGGTTGCATAAATTGAGTGAGGCCTTAAATAAGCCTTATTTGTTCAGGTTCTTTCTTATGTAGGACTTTTTTCCTCACTTGTTTCTCTTTGTATGGAGAAAATTGCTGTTTATGAATTTCCACATATTCTCTCTTTACCAATCAACATCACTAAGCCCCTACTTGTTCAGCTAACATTTTAATTTTTAATTGAATGGCCGATTCCGTTGTGTTATTCTTGCTGGTAAGAGACCCTAGTCTCAAACATTTGATGAATAGGATGAGTACACCAACAGAAAAGTCCTTGTGTTCCTGTATCGTAGACATTACCTGCTCTGTAGGCAATATGGACAATAAAACAATGACTTTGGCCAATAAAATTCACCTGAATGTACTTGCCCAATAGGTGCATCATAGAATTGTGGTAGCTAAAGATATACAATAAACTAGTCCAGCAGTAGTGACTGTGTGCTTCTTCATATCAATGTAGGTCATATCTAAATAAAACATGTAATAACAGAAAAACTGTCTTCCTTAAGCACATAGATATGATTAATATGTTGACAGTAAATCCTGTATCAAGGTGAGCACACACAAAAACTTTAAAACACATACACACACTCATGATTATTTGGAATGTTTAATAAAAAATATAATATGAATCAAACATACTTTAATGTACCATGTAACATATATATCGCAGTTATTGACATGGATAATGTTCCTTTTTCCTTCAAAATCCTGACCCTGAACCTTCTGCTCATCCTTCCCCCTCAGAATCCCTCTCCCAGATTCTCCCCTTGACCTTACAAGTGTAATTTCCCTTGGCTAAAGCTATTTTATATTTATTGTAATAACTCTTGACTCTTACTCTGTCTTTCAGTCTCTTTCAGTGAAAACAATAAACTGACTGATGGCTAGAAAATTAGCTCAGGGAACTCTCTCTCTCTCTCTCTTTTCTCCCTCTCTCTCTCCTCTCTTCTTCCACATACTTTTCTTCTCTCACTTTTCCTTGTTAGGCTAGTGGTCACATTTAACCTGTGATGATCACATCCTCATCCTTTTCATTTCTAGCACTTCTATAGCTTGTGACCAAGGTTTCTCATTAGAATTCAGTGGGTAGGAGTCTGTGTATAAAGTCCTTTGCATGTTATGCATACAAAGTTACCAGTCAAAATATATCAGTTATCTCTTCCCTTGTAACATCTCCCTGCTAGAAACATAAAAACATATAAGGTTAGCTTTCTTGGGATTTTGAAAAAATAAAATCATTTTAACCTCTCCATTTTGTGTTTTGTGAAGGGGGAAATAGCTGTGGCATCAACGAAATATGGGTCTTTTTATTAAGGAAATCACAACTATAAAAATGATAAATATTAACAACGGAAGACAAGTAATGGCAATAGAAAATAGAAATATAATTTTTAAGCTTGAACTGCTCCATTGGTCATACATCCTGATCACAGGGAAATAAATCATAGCTAAAATGTTAAATAACATGTTAAAAGTAATGCTCTTAAAAAATCGAATGCTGCAATCTTCTGTATGATAAGCAATTCAGAGAATAGCATGATTTTATTTTGTGCAGTTTTGAAATTTAAAACACAGTTTGGCTTCATGTTGTCAATGATTTCTTTAACTTAAGTCTTCTATGCTTTTTGAAAAGGTTAGACATGTTTATTAAATGCCCAGTTAATACAATTTATATAATTATTTAACATTGTTAAATCTAAAAATTAAATACTGTAAAATAGGAAAGAATCAAATCTATCTAGATTAAGAGTATCTGTACATAATACAGATTATTGTATAGTACTATTGCTAGCAGGAGAAGCACTGTTAGTGTTATGGCATAACGTGCCCCAATGATGAATTGTAAACCAAACTGGGAATGAGGAAGAGCCTCTGTAGCTCCCTTATACACTGTATTGAAAACCACTGCCCTATTGGAGACTCCATTACAGAGTGTTCCAGCAGTGGTTTTCTCCTTGTTCCTTCCTTTTCAAAGATAAAGCCCAGGAAGATTTTGCATGTGACATTTCTCCTAAAGTCACCAGCACTACTTTTATTGACATTAAACATTTTCTGGAATGAAAATTGAGTGGATTTTTATAAGGAGATCTTAATATTTAAATTACTTTTTTGGTAGTTTTGTTTTTAGCAAAAATTAGCCTCAGCTTTGAAGAGGCTGCTCTGGTAAAGAATAATCTGAAGCTCTAGACATGAACTGGAAAATTGAAAGCTTGAGACCTCAATCTCGTCTAGAAGCATGTTTTGATTGGCTTTCACAGTACTTTTCTAGGCAGAGTATTTAAAATATCAAAATAGCTGCCAACATATAAAATTAGAAGATTTACATAGAAAAGCAGATTTGCAGCTTCTTCTTAAGAAATCTGAAGCTCTGACAACACGGGACTCACTTCTCCACAAAGCAACAGTCAGCAAAAAGTACATGATGACTGCCCTTTACAAAGAACATCTCTCTTTAGGTTACCAGGGTTCCCAAGCTCATTGCTCCCAGCATTGTATTCCAGTGTCAGCTGTGACTTATCATTATCACATCTGTACTTCTGCTTATCTTATACTGTCCCCACTTCATTCATTTGTCATCAGCTTGACTCGTGTAGGTATTTAAGTATGTGACAGCAATCCCAGAACTGATGTGATAGACCCAAGAGGAGAAAGATGAATTGTCTAGGTGTGCTATAAGGGAAAAATGAAAGTTACTTCTGATACATGGTCATACTTGGATTGAAATTTAGGCCTATTTAACTCCAATGCCTATGCTTTATCTGCCACCACACAACCTCTTCTCATCCAGTCACTCTTACTCATTCAATAGATCCCCCCATCATTCAGAACTATTGAATAATCAAATAATGAGTCAGATTTTAAAATCATAATTTCAAGATTTCAAGTTTCTATTTCTATGTACCACATATACATCTTGATAAACTGACCTGAGCCTTGTAAAGGAGATCATCCTCACCCCTTTTAATTTCTGAAATTACCAAAAAATTCTTTAAGGTAGCCAGGAATCATCCTTTGAATGTGCATATTAACATATAATGATATGATGTTTGTATGATACAGGCATTTTCATATTCAGTACCGCCTTAGTGGTTTTAGTCAGACCACATTGTGAAATGTGCGGGACCTGCATCATCTCCTCTAAGACTTTGAACATATTTCTAGGACATTGTTTACCAGAGTGCACTTTTATTTACTTGCACAACTGTTTCCTTCTCTAGACTAGGGCTGCCCAATGTAACTTTCTGTGATTATGAAAATGTTCTTTTTTTTTGCACTAATACAGTAACTGCTAGCCACTTATAACCAATGATCACTTGAAATTTGGCTAGTACAACTGAAGAACTTAATTTCTAATCATATTTGATCTCAAATAATTTAAATTGGAATAGCCACATATGCTTAGTGGCTTCAGCTACATGACTGTAGACTGCAAACTCTCCTGGACTGGAATCCGGTCTGTATGTTTTTGTATCTTTGACATCTTGTGCAAGGGGCAGTGGACATATATTGAATGGATAAATAAAAGCAACATATAGAGAAGCAGAACATATGGTAGTAAAAAATTAATTAATTGCATAAGTATCAGTAAGTCCTTTTACAAGAGAGTGCTTGAATATGGGAATTTGGGATGACTTCCAATAGAAAAATGTGACTGAGGGACAGATAGTAATGGATGGTGGTAGCTAATTATTTGTGTATAACAGGCCCTTCTGAACTCAATTTTCTTTTTAGTGTAGGGGAAAACTGTAATGAGGTGAAAATGGACAGAGAAGAGATAGTTCCATTTATGATCTCTCTGGTTTTTCATGTGTCTAATATTATAATCATGAAACAGAAGGAGTATTGCCTACATCTCATACTATTACTAAACACGGCTTATTCTTAGGAAACCTTTCAGACTTTGGATTAGAATAAATAGGTGCACATTGAATTATTTTGAGGCATGCAATAGTGATAGTCACTAAAATGTAAAATATTCCTTATTTGTTTGCCTTTACGCAGTTAAGCCAGCAAAGCAGAGTTTTGGGTGCTAAAAATCCCTTCTAAATCTAAATAAGGATCACCTTATTTCAATCAGTTTAATATTCTAGACTGCTTTTTTCAGGATATAAAAATGAGTCCTTTCAAAACCGGAAATTTTTTAGGATATTTTAATGTACAAAAAGTTTAATGATTCAGCCTTATGCAAACTCCAGTTACTAATTCATGGGCCTGAGAATCATAGTAAACAGGTGAATAGAAATAGTTGGTTCCAGTAGGCCAAAAAACAATATTACACCGTGTTTTTACTTATCACAGAGCTTAAAAAAGAGTAATTGCTCAATAAAAGTACTCTATAATTAGTCTCAAAAATGATTCTCATTTTCCATCTTGGGCTCCATTTTTCAGAGCTCTTTGAAGACAGTCCTATAGTTTTTATCTTCCATGAACATTTGATCTTATGGCCTTGTATAATATTGAATTTCTCGTATAGCAGACATGTTTGTGTTTGGGTAGGACCGATAATTAGAGTGGTTTAAAGTTAGTGTCCCTTATTAGCAGATGGGTGAAAGGGCTCACTTCCAAATATTCTCTTTATTTTAAATTTTTTTTTAAAGTTGATTCAGACAAAGAGGTAAGAAAACTAAAGCCTTATTAGATTTTAATGTAATGCAGATACAGCCTGAGAGGGGTTAACTATTTTAGAGAATACATGAAATTTCAATACTTACCTTTGAGGTACCATTTTAAATTCCTTTCCACTTACTTTTTAAAGCACTTTAGGTCTGTTTCTGCTTTAAAAATTTAGGTCAAAATAATTTCAGATTAAATTAATTTTCTTTACATACAGAAGACTAAAGTTAGCTCAAACATAGTTATAAATTAACAAGAACCTCTCTTTTTCTAGCTCTGTACTTGCTACTGATAGAGTTTTGGTCAACTTGATATGAATGTCTGTACATTAAAGTTTTATGTTCTCTTCTCCAAGATTGTTATTGTTAGTGTTCAAATGTAACTGTAGTGAAAGTTTTGGTAGACAGTGACTGTAGTTTCAGAAATCAAGCTGTTTCCTATCCAATTATGATGCTCAACTATTGTTCCCTCCAATGGAGCACATCCATTCTTTTTTAAGAACTTAGTGATGATGCTAGTGTTCAGTGTGCTGATTCTTCTAATCTGACAATAGAAATTACCCAAGCTATAATTCAAATTGTGGCAAATTCATTTAGATTCAAAATGAATCTTTAATTATGTTATCTTTGTAGAGTTTTTTTTTGGTCTTTGTCTATATGAGGCATGTGGCATGCATGCATCATTAATAGAAGCCTTTTTGTAACTGAACACATTTGAAAATTAACTTCAATTCATTTATGCTGCAGAAATAAGAAACAGTAGGTTTCTACATAGGACAAGGAATCGGAAGCTGATGACTGATAATGACTTTCCCCACTATAAAATCATGTAACCTCCATTTGCCTTTGTAGAAAGGCAATGAGCTTTTAATTGAAAAGGGCTATATGCCTTCTACAGTTAAAATACTGCATATAAACTCCTGTTTCTAGTAGCCTAAAATGATACCGGTAAACTGTCAATGAGTACCATGAGTTTATTCTGATTTCACCATCCCTCTTTTATCTTAAGATGTATATCCTAAATACGATCAGTTGAAGAAATAGTGTCATGGTCAACATGATATCAGATTCAGTAAATTAGAATTTTATTATAAATGTTTTTTCAAATTGATTGTTTCCATAAACATCTTTCAGACTCCTTTTTTAGTATGCAAAAAAGCTATAATGTCAATGTCTTGTTAGCCAAAATTATTATGATTTTATGATTTTTGCCTGTGATAGTCCTGTTTTTTAGAATGATATTTATTTGAAGGAAAAGTATTAGTTTACAACAGGTAACTTTGTGTATATATGTATATATTTAATTGAAGCCAATTTATTGGATATTTTTGGTTTAAGAGTTGCAAATATTAAGAAGCTTCAACAATCTCAAATGCTTATATTGCCTTTTGTATTCCATTTATTTTATGTTTTGAGGATGATTGAAAGTAAAAGAGTTTAACTCACATATGCTACCTAAAAATTAACTCCTTTGTTCTCTCCAGGCGTGGTGGTGCACATCTATAATCCCAACCCTTTGGGAGGCTGAGGTGGGAGGACTGCTTGAGTCCATGAATTTGAGACCAGCCTGGGCAACATAGTGAGACCCTGTCTTTATAAAATATAAACAAGATTAGCTGGGAGTGGTGGTGCATGCTTATAATCCCAGCTACTCAGGCTGAGGCAGGAGGATGGCTTGAGCCTGGAAGGTTGAAGCTTCAAGGAGCTGGGATCATGCTTCTCCACTCCAGCTCGAGTGACAGAGACTCAACCTCAAAAACAAAAACAAAAACAAAAACAAAAAAAAGACCTTTGTTCTCCCCTTCAGTGTGTTTCTGTAGTGCTCACAGAAAGAGCAGTGCCTTTAAAAGCATATTGTTATTTTTTCTGAAACTTCGTTCTTGATAGACTCTCATACCAATTTGAAATCAATTTACATACATATACCCTAATTTTGTAACTGTTGGCCCTTCTGGTTTCTTCATATACTATATTTAATAAATCCTGACTTTCATGTGAGAGGGCTGTATACTAAAGAATTTTAGAACCTTAAGTGACATTTTAACAAGTACTTTTCTGTATTTTTTTTTATCCCTTTAACAAGTAGTTATCCAGCCTTCTTTTCCATATCTGGTTAAATACTAATTAAATATTTAAAATGTGTAAGAACACTCCTAGGTTCTGGGTACACTGCAGTGAACAAATAAACTAGTTCTCTATAGTCATAGAACTTACGTATCTCTCATCTCCCTCTCTCTTTCTCTTTCTTCCCCCCCCCATGTGCTCAGTTTGTTGAAATCTTGCTCTCAGCATTTGATTACAGACTTAAAAAAGTACATTTACATTTAGTGTTCTAATTTTTGATATTTGGACATTTGTGTTGCCTACTTTTAAATTTTTATTTAACAAATATTGGATATGGCACAGCCATAGTTGCTGAAGAATCCTACTTACATTAAAACATTTTTAAAAGAAGCAGATGCTTTTTTTTGTCTGTTTGCAGTAGAACAGCCTTTCATTTTCCCATGATAGATACTCCATTGCTTTCAATTTGAAATTCCGGATAACAGATAGCATGACCAAATGAATACATCCTTTTAAGATAATCTCATCAAACCTTATTTTCCTCAGAGGAAGATAATAATTTGCTCTCAGGGCTGTTTAAAGATTAAATGATATGAAGTAGATGCAAATTCCTGGCATATCACTGAATGAAAATTCTTTTTCCCTCTTTAATTTACTTGGTGGATTTTACCTATAGCAACTATTCATTCATTGTTCTAGTTCTGCTCCTTAGAGTTGTACAGAAAAAAAAATCCTTTATCCATATATAAATTATTGACATATTTTACAGTCATCTCTTCTTCTCACTAAATTTCTCTAAATCCTTCAATGTGTTCTTAAACTCTACAGTAAAGCATTTACTCACCAGACACAGATAGGTTGCATCTGATAGGACTTTAGTTTGTTCATGTCAATGTGGTTCAGTCACTGAACACAATGTTCTGGAAGTGATCTGACTTATGCAAGGTAAGACCAGTTGATCATTTATCTCATTTTAAGCCATTGGATGTCTATAAGGATAACCCTGGTATAGACACACTTTTTAAATAAGCTTAGACACTCTCTTGGCACATTTTGAATTATGGTCAATTAATCATCTTTCATTTAGTTTTATCTGAATTTCTCTGAAGACTATGCCTTGTCATCCTTTTATTTTCACGATTGGTTTTTGAAACAAAGAATATCTTTATATACAATACATTTCAGTTCTTCATTAACCAATCCCATATATTAGTTGAATACCCACTATATGGCAACTGTAGTTTAGGCAATCCTCTGCATACAGAGTTTGAAAAGAAAATTAAGATACAGGCATGCCCATGTGGACCTCACATGCAAATAGAAGAATGGATGTGTAAAAAGCTAAAATTGGTGCTCTAGATGTTCACTTTAAGTCTCAAAGACTCCAACCACTGACATGCCTCTGAGAATTTGAGAAGGCTTGGACTGAATGCTGAGTAAAGTGTATAAAGGGGTCAGCAAAAATCCATGGTGGAGTGAAGTGAGGTAAGGATGGGGCATACTAGGCAGAGAATGAAGCATGGATGAAGAATGAAGAGGTGAAGTTCAATTTGGATGTGGTTTGGGTACATGGCTGTTACTTGAGAGGAAATGATCAATCCAGAATGTGAAGGGACTTGAATGACAAAATAAGTAAGTAAATAAATAAGTGGCCCATATTTACCTGTGGGAGACAGTGTGCTAAAAAGAATTCAAGGCCATGAAGACATTATTTAACCTTTTAGAATATTTTATATAGCTTAGAGTACACAATGAAGTAGGGGAAATTAGTGATTAAGAAATCATTTATTATTATATATTTTTATTATACTTTAAGTTCTAGGGTACATGTGCACAATGTGCAGGTTTGTTATATATGTAAAATAAATTAAAAAGTTAAACATAAAAAAAGAAACCATTTAAAAGGTTATGGCAATATTTTAGATGACAGATGATGAAGGCCTGAACTAAGGTATTGTTTGCATTTAATTATATCTTTTCTGCATATTATACATACAAAATTATTGATCAAAAGATTTATTTTGTGTAATCCCCTATAATACCTCCCTGTTAGAAACAGAGACACCATTCCAGGCTGACTACTACTTATCTATCATTATCTTTTCGTAGAGCTAGAAATTCACCCAAATTATTATCATTCTGTTTATATCTTTGCATTTAATCTATAAAGATAGAATAGAATTGTGAAATTGTACCTGTTACAAGTCCTCATTTCTTTGCAATTTTGAAAAGGAAACTAATTTCCATTGAAAACAGCAGGTTCAAATTATTACATAGACTGCAAGTAATTTTTAAGTACTTTTTTTTTTTTTTTTGAGACGGAGTCTCGCTCTGTGGCCCAGGCTGAAGTGCAGTGGCGCAATCTTGGCTCCCTGTAACTTCTGCCTCCTGGGTTCAAGTGATTCTTTTGCCTCAGCCTCTTGAGTAGCTGGGATTAGAGGCACATGCCACCACACCTAGCTAATTTTTTGTATTTTTAGTAGAGATGGGGTTTCACTATGTTGGCCAGGCTGTTCTTGAACTCCTGAACTCTGGCGATCCACCCACCTTGGCCTCCCAAGTGGCTTACAGGCGTGAGCCACGGCGCCTGGGCTTAAACACCTTTTTTTTTTTTTTTAAGTTGTGAACAATATGTCTTTATGTAGGTACATATATACACATACATATGTATATATTTACACACACTATATATCTTCCATGAATATTGAAATAGTAGAAAGATATATATATATTTTGAAACCAGGTCTCTGTCACCCAAGCTGGAGTGTGGTGATCCAAGCCCAGCTGACTGTAACTTCAAACTCCTGGGCTCAAGCTATCCTCCCACTTTAGCCGCCCAAGTAGCAAGGACTAGAGGCATGAATGACCACATTTGGCTATTTTATTTTTTTAATTTTTGTAGACTCAAGGGTCTCGTTATGTTGCCCAGGCTGGTCTTGGCTCCCGGTCTCAAGCGATCCTCCTGCCTTCTCCTTTCAAAATATTGGGATCACAGGCATGAGCCACTGCACCCAGCCTGAAATGATTGACTTTTGCTTTAACTCTAAAAGGAAAATTATTTCCAAAGTACATTTTTGATTTGTTTAATCCTTTGGAGAGGCTTGTCAAAACCAAAACAAAAATACAAGACTTGTTCAGTTTTTGATATTTCATTAAAATTCATACTTCTGAACAATCTTATTTTAGCGTCTGGAAGGACCAGTTCCTTTATAGACAATAGAAACAAACAAAGCCACAATAAACAAATCACCTATATTTACCTTCAAATTATGTTTCATAAATTGTTTAATAGCATGTTGCGTGTCAAATAGTTTTACAAAGCCTGTATTTTCTATAAGAATTATTTTAGAATTTTATAAAAGAATTTTCTCTAAGAATAAAATTTTTCAATTGGCCAATATAAAACCAATGTAGTAAAACCTGAGAAGGCTCATAGTTTCATATTTCCAAATCTGAACTCAGAACAGACTTCCAAATAGTTTTACAGAAACCAAAACTTTTGCTGCTATGTCACCAAAAACACACAAACATACAAATGAGTTCTTTTCCGTAAAAAGACTATATAAATACAGTTTGTGGATTTTTTTTCTTCTTAACCTTTGTTTCTTTTCTCCCTCTCATTTGTTCTTAACCATCCCACTCTCTTCTATTCTGTCTTTCCTTTGTGTCTCTCTCCATGTTTTCTTTCTTCTCCATTGTTTAATTTCTTATTTGTTTTATCTCCCTATCCATCTTCCAGGGCTATGTCTTTCTGGAGTCTCCCTTGTCTCTTTTTTTCCCCTTGTAGTGTGCTTAATATGCCTACTCTCTTTCATTTGTAAGATTTGCTTCTTAGTTCTTGTTCTTTACTTCGGTCTTACTTGAATTGAATTTTTATTTCTCTTATTTCTCTGTTGCTTTCTCCGACTCTTTTGTTCTGGATCCTATGTGTATTTCTCTGATGGGGTATATTTTTTTCTGACTCTTTCTTTGGTCCTTTTGCAGGTTTCCTATATTTTAACTTTTTCATTCCCTTCCCAATTCCACTGATGTGTTCCACATTTTCCTTCCGGATTCTTCAATTTTTCTTTCTTATTTTTTCTCTTGTATATTTTATTATCCTTTTAGTAAGTCATAGTGACAAAGCAATAATGAAATAGTTTCAGGTACTATTTCACTGAAAATAACATAAAAGTATTGATTTTTCATTGTATTGTTTTTATCTGATGAACTTCAATGGATGTAATAGATTCTTTTTTAAGAAATATACAATTTATGAAATGTGTAAAGATTGTTATATGTGCTGTATATCCTATTCATCTTTCTATAGCTACCTGGAGAAGCTTAACTCTTTGCTTAGAAGACAGAACTGATATTAGTGACAAAGTTCAGAAACTGAATTCAGACTGTCCTTTGATGGAATTGATTTACAGTTTTTTGCTTTTGTCTATGCAATTCAGAGAAATCTTAACTTAATTCACATGTTTTGTGCATGCATACCAGAAGGCTCTCCCCCTTTATTGGTGGGTGCTGTAAATGTCTCAGGATGGATGAGGGGAAATGATAATGCTGATCTCTCTCATCATAGTTTATAAGTTTATTCCAGCATGTGATGCTACTTTATGCCTGTCAGGGAAATATTACCTAGATAATTGTTACTAATGAAAAAGGTGCAACATTATCGTTTATCTTTGCCCCTGTGAATTAGAACACTACATTAATCTTGCCTTTATTAACAAGTAAGGCATTTTGTCCCATGTGATGCACCAAATATAAAGCAAAATGTTTACCATAAATGCTACGGCTTCACCGATTTATTCAGAGTCAACAAAAATGAAAATACCGTATGGCTGTAATGCAGGCAACTACTTGAGAAGTATGGCCACTACTTTGTAGTCTTGTGTCAGAAGTACTTCTTTTTAGGCTATTGGACTGTTAGTATTGCTTGGGCAAGACAGAATTTCCAACTCTGTATGCGTGTGTGTGTGTGTGTGTGTGCGTGCGCTACACTACATTACAAAGCACCATCCCTGTATTGTGCTATAATTAACACTGGCCTTATTCTATCTTGGTTTTATGTTAAAGTAAGTTATCTAAATAAATCCATAAACATATATGCATGTATAAATGAATAAATAAATATTGGCATACATAAATGGGAAGAATTTCTTCTTCTTGCCTCAAAAAAATGAAAGCCCTGTGTGGGAGAGGGGCAAAATTAAAAATACATAGTAGCATTATGGGTTTCTGTTTTTAATTTTTAATTGTGGAAAATTTTTATCAACTACTAGGACTTTTTAGTGAGAATTTAAAATATATAGGTATCTTTAAAAGGTTATGTCTTTCTGCATATCTCTATATCTGTAGCTCTATATCTACTTTTATATGTATTTTGTGGGACTGAAAGCAGTCTATTCTGACATGAGGAAACACATACATATGTACATACATACACACACATATACACATTGGGAAAATGCTACGGATGAAAGACATTGAGTAATGCTTAAAAGAAAGTGTATATCTTGGATGACAGATTTGTAAAAATATTTTTAAAAATACTCTTTATTTTATCAAAGGGAGTAGATGAGGCTAATGAAAATTACTTTCAAAGACTGCATGTTGATTACAGCTTCACAACTTCTGATAATTAAAAAAATTGAGACCTTTCAGTTTTAAAAATAAAATCTGCAGTTACACAGATAAAAGCTGGTGTCTGATATTCACCTAGAAAAGAAAACAATAATGTAATTCTCCTAACAGATTATTTTTAAAAATGAAAGAAGTTTATTTGTTGAGAAAACATAGAGTAGGACACTTTAAATTTTTTCATCTTTCTTAATGTACCTAAATTCTCCTGATACTTTTCTTTTAACACTTGCTTAACTTTTGGCTAGCTAAGTGAAATTTGACAGCTATTGAGTAGCATGATTAATTATTGAAGGGCAGTTATTTTATAACCATAGTTTTGGAAGAAAAAGCAATAAAAAGTCACCAAAATATAACATTAAAAATAGAAATGTTTTATTTGATGTATCATGATAACTGACCCCTTGATGTGTGTGCTGCAAAAACCCACAAAATTGCCTACTAAACATTATGTTTTCCACAACCAAAAGAAACTGCAAGTTAAGCTCAAACTGAATTGAAATAGAGACACACAACTTTATGGATATAACCAGGCAGAAATGTATTACATAATCAATGCTCACAGTATGTATTTACACTAAAGATATAGTAAAATGCGTGTTTTATTTATTTAAAAAAATTTTACTTAAGTGTTCTATTTTGTTTTGTTGTCATCACAATGAATATTATTTCATTCAATATAGTTGCACACGTCAATATCATCGTTCAACTTCTGAAAACATTATTATAAGAAAACAAAATAACTTTTACAATTAAATAAAGTACATTCTCACTCTTCATTTAATTATTGAAGCTAGAAAAATCTAAAAAAACTTCCAGCTGCAAATAGTATGAATTACGTGGCTAAAAAAATCTTGTGTTCTTTTTTCTGAATTATTGTACAATAGAAATTTTGATTCTTAAATATGACTTTAGAGAAATAGAGTTTTTTCTGCACATGAGGTAGTTATTAATAAGAGAAATAGCAAGTATAAGATATGATGATTGGTAAATCTTTCATGCCTCTGCGTTTATTTGCAAATTAATTCTAAGGCAATATATTTTTCCTTTAGATATTATTATTTATTTTTTAAAAAATTTAACAGTCCTATGTTCGATTTTATACTTTTCAGAAAGATTTCTTTGTATTACATATTAATTTATTTAGTATTTTTCTGCATTCAGTGTAAAATTTAGAAAACTCACAAAAGCTGTGTATTTCAAACAACAGTCCCATTATAATAATGCAAGTTCCTGTGGAAACATATTCCTAAAAATAAAACATTTAGAAATTTTTATTGAAATTTTTAAAAGAAAAACGACCTCTTTGTATAACCCATCTAAATTAGTTTATGGATGTGATACATAGGCAACATATGTAACGTACTTTATCACTTAGCTTATGTTTTATTTTAAAATATCTTTTGGATACAACAGCATCAACAACAACTCTATTTTAAAGCTTTGCTATTTACCCCTCTATCCATCCCCAACTATTAGAACTATCCACATGTTTTTGGGAAGAGGGGAAAAACATATAATTGAACATCTGGAAATTTTAGTGACTTAAAATATTGTCTTACATGTTAAAGAATATTGAGAAACGGGTGGGTCCAATATGGTTAAAATAACAGTCGTTTGTGGCTTTCACATGGTGTCTGGTACAAGGTATTCTACATTCAGTAGTTCATTCTGCAGTGGTGTGCCACTTACACCCTACATCACACCATAACTTTAACAAAGCATTGTTCCTGCTATAGATCTGTGAGTGGAAATGACTGACTCACTTTCTTGGCTTTGATGTCTCCAGTAGCAATTTATCCTGGTGTGTTAAATGTGAAGGTAAAACCATTAAAAGCGGTGCACACCAGAGGTTTGGTTTCATAAACTCGTTATTTTTCTTTTCCTTTTCCTCTCTTCTTTTATTCTTTTTTTTTTTTTAAGGGGAAAACTACTTTTTAGTACCTAGGCATGAAAGAAGCACAAAATGAGAATTTAAAATCATAAAGCCTGAATGGAATTTGTATCATTTCCTTTTCTTGCTTTAGCCTTTGTTACTATAATACAAATGTCATGGAAGTAAGAATAAAACATCTCAGGCATTAGGATTGAATGATAGCTCATTCATATGACAATGACTGAACTGAGGACGGAACATTTCTCAGAATGTAGCCATTCTCGTGGCAAAGATTATAATGACGAGGAGAAATGGTAGAAAATTAACCAATTCTTGGATCTTTATAAAGAAATCTTATGAGTTTCCTCTAAGGTAGTGCTATATATTATATTAGCTAAGGAGTAAAATGGAGGAGAAAAAAAAAAAAAAGCCTTCGTTATGTCCAAATCAAACTTGTTCAGCTTGATTGTTGAGAGAGGAGCCCGCTTAGGAAGGTCTCTGTTTCGACCAGTAGATGTCGCCCCAAGCAACAGAAATACCCTAGGGGCTCAGAGCTGATTAGGATGATAGAACCACAAAAGACACAATTTAAAACACACACACACGCGCACACACACACACACACACACACACACACACACAGAGAGAAAGCTCATCAGTGATAAATTTTGTATTTTAGTAAAGCATTAGATAATTTGGGTTTTAATTTTCTCTAAACAAAATCCTACACATTCTTGCCAGGATGAAGGGCGTGTCTAATAGGGTCCCGGGAGCGTGGCTTTGAGAGCATAATGCTGTCAGGACCTGTAGCTACCCAGCTTTACTTCCCTGTTGGATTTCTTGGGCCTGTTGCTCCCTTGGCAAGTGGCTGGAATTGCTTTTTAACCCTTGCCTGGACTTCGACTCACTTTGTGATCTGGGTTTACACTGAATATGAAACAGATTTGCTGGGGGAGGGTGTGTACTGTTTCTACTGCTACCGTTTAGGAGCTGTGGGGGCAGTGAGGGGTGCCAGTTGTGGGTACTTTCTCTTCTCTCTCTGTCTTTCACAGGGTGAATAGAATTATTGGTTTTTAATTTTTTTTCTTCTGCTTATCTCAAAGACACTATACCTGAGTACTGTTTGTGTGTGTATTTGTGTGTGCGTGTGTGTGTACACATGCTCTACTCCAACATTTTTCTTCATTTAGTGATCTTTACAAATCATATACAATAAACCATTCTCTCGTGAGCAGCTTCAGCTTGAAATGCAAATGCCACAAAAAGCACATTTCTTTTCACCCAAGAGCCTCATTCAATCTCATGTGGGCACTCATCATTCTGCAACAGTTCACCTGGGGTTAAGTCGTGTACTTTCAGGGAAGATGACAAGTTAGAAAAGTTTATGAGGTCACAGAGCCTTCCTCCAGTCAACACAATACACATTTCCTCCATGTATTTTGGAGACTCCTTAAATGTCTTCTGTTTGATGAGTTTAAGTGGATCAAGGCAGGAGTGACTTAAAACCATTTGTATTTTAAAATCTCCATTTCAATGTCTTTACTGTATATGCTGGATGACGGTTCTGTATCTAATGACAACGGCCTAATTTATTACAGCCAAGTGTGTGCTGTGTAACCCTGTTAGTGAGAGCTCTCTTAATTCCTGTGCAGGATGGCTTCACCACATTCTACCCAAACTTAAAGGGGACTTTTAACATCGACTGAAATTCAGATAACCCGAGGTGATATGTTTAGCTTGTCCTGAAGCTTGTCCTAAGAGTGTTCTGGCTTTTTCTGTGTCCCTTGAAGTGCTGGTAAAGGTGACAGCCTCACAGATCTCTTTTGTTCCAGTCTAAAAAAATCAGTCAGTTTTCCATTAGTCTTCACTGGCTCTTTTGAACACTAGGCTTTTATTTCACACTTAAAAGGAAATCTGTCAAGTATTTTGGTCACCAAATATATCCTACCTACAAATGTCAGATGGTGATGATTAGATTCTATATACTAGACACCTATTTAAAAAATCCAGTGTTCTGTCACTCTAATTCTGTGCCTTTAAAATAATGACCATTATTTGCAATACTTATGATATTTTATAGTCTGCTTGGCTTTAGGTGTGAGAAAAGGTTGGATAGTATATGTATGTAATGCCAGAAATATTCTATAGAAAGAACACAAGCAAATGAAAGGTAAACAAAGCTGATATATTTTCTCTTAAAAAGTATAGGTAAAAAAGCATGGAATAGCAGATGAATTTATTTTATTTCAGATGTAAAATGATAGAGCAAATTGATAACTATTTTCATCTGAATATAAAATCTGACTATAAATTTTAAGAAAAACTACATATTATAAAGCTAAATGTGATGGTGTCCCTTTAAATGTTCTATCCTTTGCAGCTTTGCTTGTCTCCCTGGCTCCTAAGATTGCCTGATCCTCTTTTCTGGAATTCTTTCAATTAGTTTTGGATCTGTCACCCTAAAGTCTCTGAAATTGCTTATTCGAAGAGATTTCAATATTTACTCTGATGACATTTTTGATTCTCAACACATAGGAATTCTTAGCAGTTTTGAATTTACTTTGTATCCTTTAGTCCATATAAATCTGGCAATCAAGATTTCTCTCAGTTTAATTTGCTTTCTGTTGAGGATTTAAATGATATTATCCTGAAGCTTTAGCCAACCACTTCCAGCCCCTAATCCTTGGCCTTCCTCACTGGTAAAAGGCTGTTCTCAGTTCTCTTGGTTCAGTTTAACCCTCCTAGTTAATCTCTGACTTCTGGTAAATTGCCATCATGTTTAAAATCTGCAATTGTAACTCTCTTAAAAAAATCCTGTTCACGAAGGACAATATGACTAACTTATATCATCTTATTTTTTAATTTAACTAAGGCCGGTGGAAGAAAGTCACTGCCGATCAGCTCTAGGAATATCTTAACTGTCATCAGATCTAGAATGAATTTCAGTCAGGATTTTTGTCCTTTCATAGCACATAAATTGCACTCCTTAAAGTTAGAAATGGTCTGGCTGTCTTACTGACACTCTCAGGCTCTTATAGTTTCTGCTTCTAGGCTTTTGGCTGGGCAGCTGCTGCCTTCCAACAGGAAATTTATTAAAATGCATTTCAATCCTACAAAAGTCTATCTGGCATTGGTTATTAATTTTGTTTTTCATTTAATTCCAGTTTCCTTTAGCCAGGACTAGTCAACAGATTATGTCCTTTGCATAACAGAGTCCCTTAAGGGTTAGAGCTGAATGCTTTAAAGATTTATACATTAACACATACACAGTTCTGGAAGATGCATTCTGCTTAGCCATATACATGTAGATGACATACAGATCATTTATTCCACTTTAAGCAATATTGTACAAGTTCATTTTAGTGGATCTGTTTACATGGATAGCTGACTTACTGTGGGGAAATTGCCAACATTTTCTAAAATTGAATCCAGATAAGACAGAATTCCTTTTGATTGGAACTTATCCCTAGTTCGATCAACACTCTTCCGTCACGGTGAAATTTGGCAACTCATTCATAGCACTGGTCCCAAAGGAGAAAACCTTGGTTTTATGCACAACTCTACTCTGTCATTTATGAATCGTGTAAATATAAATATTAAACTGTCATATTTTCTTTAAGGAATATAGCAGGGATAAAGTAAATAATATCTACTCAAGATATGGAAGTGTTGCTTTCTGATTAGCACTTTTCATTTATAGTACTGAAATTCCTTAGTATTTGAATGAATAGAGCAAGCACATTCTAAATGTATACATTTTAATACTAATTTTGGGAAAGCCAACAGTATTTTACTTCCTAACAATGGCATATTGAACTTGATTTATTCTCTGAATGGAATGTCCTTGAGAGAGGAATAGATTTGATGACCCCCTTGGTGACAAAGTTCTTACTGTGCCGTGTTCTTGTTAGCTAGATAACTAGAAAGTATAACAGAGGACAACACTGAACATTTCCCACAATGGAAATTCCAATTTTGGTTAAATTGTGATAAGAATTTTGAGAATCACAACAGGAATATCCAACTGTCAGTGGATCAGAAGCTGTTTTTTTTTTTTAATGTTACTACCACACTTTCTTATAGCTTGATGCAAGTAAGATAATACATAAATTCCAATGAACAGTCAGCAAGGATGCACATGATTAACAACTGGGTCTATTTTCAAGCAGAAGCTCACTTTTGCTGTTAAAAAATATGCAATGAGGAGGGTTTCTATTAAAGTTGTGTTTAGGGATGCTATTTGATGAGGATATACAGTTATACAGATTCTGCCCAGAATCTGGATGTTCATCCTGAGGACTATATGCAAAGGCAGTGAAACAGGGTAAAAATGGCACTGCATTACCATCTGAGCTATTGAGCATCAGATCTGAAAGCATTCCTTGGATGGATTAAGTTAGACCTCAAGGAGATCCTTTTCTAGATTTGTGAAAGTTAAAAGTCTAGAACAAAGGCAAACTGAAAGATACCTCTTGTAGTCCACACTTTCTTTCTTACACATCCAGTGGTTATTTGATCTTAGTGATTTACATATTAAATTTATAAATTTGGCCAGGCGTGGTGGCTCACGCCTGTAATCCCAGCACTTTGGGAGGCCAAGGCGGGTGGATCACAAGGTCAGGAGATCGAGACCGTCCTGTGAATGGTGAAACCCCATCTCTACTAAGAATACAAAAAATTAGCCGGGTGTGGTGGCAGGTGCCTCTAGTCCCAGCTACTCTGGAAGCTGAGGCGGGAGAATGGCGTGAACCCAGGAGGCGGAGCTTGCAGTGAGCCGAGATTGCGCCACTGCACTCCAGCCTGGGCTACAGAGCGAGACTCCGTCTCAAAAAACAAAAACAAAAACAAACGTATAAATTTATGGTCTAGATTTTTATTATATACAAGGTGACATGATGTACTTACAAGCATGATTTATAAATGGAAAAGACTAGAAACAACCCAAAGTCCATTAATAGGGAGATGGTTAGCTAAGTTATGATATACCTAGTCAGTGGAATGCTATGAAGCTGTTTAAAAAAATGAGAAAATATAGGGAAATGGAAAATTCTTCATAAAATATTAAGATTAAAAATGTATACAACTGTGGTTACATGTTATTTTTTGTGTCATAATGTAAGGAAAAAGACTTGCATGTATTTGTATTTATGTAAGAAAATAGTGGAAAGACAAACCAAAAGTATAATAAAAATGTTATTTTGGAGGTGATGGGAACAGAAAAGGAGTAAGAGTAAAATTTGTACTCTGGAGCTTTTTATAGTCCATGTCTTTTCAATGTAGTGCTTTTCAAAAAATTAAATGGAATAAATTGTATTCATATGTAGTAGTTACTGTTCTCCCTAATATTTAATTATTAAATTTCTTTCACAACTTTCATGAAAATTTTGTGGCTCTCAATATAAACAATGGGAGCAATTTGTCATATAGTATGTATGGTTCCCACGAAACGCAGCCCTTGTCATTAAATACAGGGGCCATGCACAGTGGCTCATGCTTGTAATCCCAGCACTTTGAGAGGCTGCTGCTGGAGGATCACTTGAGCCCACGAGTTTGAGACAAGCCTGGGCGACATAGGGAGACCCTGTCTCTCCAAATAATTTTAAAAAATTAGCTGGGCATGGTGGCATGTGCCTGTAGTCCCAGCTACTTGGGAGGCTGAAGTGAGAGGGTTGTTTAAGCCCTGGTGGTTGAGGCTGCAGTGAGCCGTGATTGTGCCACTGCACTCTAGGTTGCGCAAAAGTGAAACCCTGTCTCAAAAACAAACAACAAGAACAAAAGCACACATGGTCTACGGTATGTAGTTGTATGACCTTATGAAAATAATATATTTTCTTAGACTTCAGTTTGCTAAAATGGAATTGTAAGTGCTTCACAGGATTGGTGTGAAGATAAAATTATACCATCTAGGTTAAAATGAAGGCTGTTTACTTTGGCTGTTACTATGGTTACTGGAAGAATCAACTTAAGAACATTTATCTAGAAGTTTCCTTTAGGGAAAAGAAAGTCTAGTTTTTTTTTTTTTCATTATTTGGTGTATCCATTTCATTAGAAGTCATGGGATTATCTTGGCAGTTACCCAAAGACACCATATGCTTTTCCCCTCACTCATACTTGCATAAAAGATACATGAAAACACTTGACAAATGATAGCCCTAGATAAATACAAATGCAGATATGGGTGCAGCTGTTTAATTTCTGGTTGCTATTTGCTTCATATTTATGGTAACATAGTACATTATAAGGACTGGCTAGAATATACTTTAAAACTCTTGGCAACTCTGTTGCTTGCAATCTATATGAGGGTTTTGCATGACTGAAGGTGGACTAGGTCAGATGAAACCAGGGTCAGAACTGTGATGACCTCTAATGCCTTGTCTGAGATGGCTCCACACTGTACAAAAGAAAAAGAGCTGTCTTCATGTGTCCTGAAATCAATCAGTTTGAATAAATAAAGACTCCTTAGATGGAGAAGGAGGAGAAACAGCATAAGCTATAGTTTCTATCATTATTATTACTGGTAAATGGAGCAAGGTTAAAAAAGAATAGAAAGTATAGTAGCTTATAATAATGTTTTCATAGTCCTGGGCAAGGCTGTGATGCACGTGTAGTTGCAGAAATGAGAATCTGGGTTGCTGGAACAGAATTCTCTCTCACCCTATCTTTCTTCCATTTTGATTCTTCCTTTTCTCTCTCAACCAGGAGTTTACCATCAGCCCTCAGTATTACCTTATAGAGCTCTGTCCAGATACCTTCTTCAAGGACTGACCCAGCCTTCCACCAATTGCTGGGTAAATTGGTTGCTGAAGACTCACAGCTGCATTATTCACTGGGCATTGCTCTGGCAACAGAGAATTGCCCAAGGTTAATGCTCCTTCACTAGGTGATGGTGGGATAGCGATCCACTGCCTCAATTAGGAATAATTCTGTAGTGACATCCAAGTTCTCCACATGATTGGCTAAGTCCACCATTGTATCACATGGAGGGTCAATTTCTTGCTTTCTCTGCCCCTGCTTTCCTCATTTCCTAACCAGTGGAGCTGCTAATCACCTCCCCAGTAAACCTGAATGAAACTCAAGGATTTTTTCCTGATAACCTAATCTAAGATAAACCTAGTGGTAGCTTTAGTAATGGTAGAAGTGTCTGCGTTTGACTTTCACTGCTTCTGAAGTTATGAACAATTAAGTATGCTCCTCTAAGCTCAAGGGCCCTGAGATACAGGATCAATTTGGTTTATCCTCTGCCTCTAGTCATTCAGTCATTTCAAGGTGTCTCTTCTAGATTTTGGCTACAACTCTTGAAGCCTAGAAAACATTTCTAAAAATCCTCAGAATAATTCTTATAAAATATGTTATTCTCCAGAGAGCAATTTGGAATTTCTAGGCTGAACTTAATTTAAAGAAAGAATCATCTTCAAGTATTGTCTTAAATTTGACTTTATGCTTGTTTCAGACCAACATCAACCCCAAGATTGGTCTTAGATTTTTTCGTATTTCCCCTAGATTTTGGTCAATATTTGATTAAGTCACTAATGGAAAAACCTGTCTTCAATATCTGACTTTTCATCATTGAAGAGATGTAAGTTGTATCCTTATGGCTACTACTAAGGAACTAAAAATGACACTAAGTGATACGTATTTCTTTTTCTGAATCTTTACTGACTCATAGCCATTATTAAATATTAGCTCAAGTTCCACCATATGCCAGAACCCTTTTCTGACTAGACCATTCTCTTCCCGATTGTCTTCAATTTTGAAATTCTGGTAGTGGTAAAACCATTATGACTTAGCAACTGCTAATATATTGACTTAATTTCCTTTACTGTTTCCACAACTCCAAAAGTAGATGAAAGAATTTTTAAAAATATTTTTGTTATTCTTGCCATTCACTAGAGTATGTAGTATAGGAGTCGTTAAACCTACAACAATCAATCAATTCTTACAATAACAGGTAGTTAATCTGTGAAAAAGAAGGCTGAAATCTACATGATACAAATTATATGTTTTACTCTATAGAAAGGAAGTTTAGTTTGGGGGTGGAACTGTGGTTAGTGGGTAGCACTTTTACAACAAACTTGAGTTCAAATCCTGGAACCACAAGATTCCAGCTGGTGACTTTGGCAAATCACTTAATACCTCTGAACTTTAGTTTTCCCCACTTTAAATTTAGAATTGTAGCTATCTATATCCCAGAGTTATTGGAAGCTTGATGGCTCACAATGAATACAAAGCACTTAATGCAGTGATTAAGGAATTATTATTATATCAAAATATTACCGGTACAAAATCATGAATTAACTATTGTAGAGAGAAGAGTATAATATTGTATTAAAGTGGTATGAAAATCAAACACCTTTCTAAGATTTTACTATTTTTTAATTTTTTCTAATTATAAAGAATGTAGATCCTTAAATAGAATGAAATATTTTTAGGAAAAGGCTTTAGGTCAGAACATAGTCATGCAAATCTTCCTTCCAGATATCTTGAACATTTTGATCAATGGAATAAAATAGAAGACACAAAATGAGATTTTGTACCCATATGCTCATGTTAGATCTTCACCATCCACTCTTCCCCATTTCACTTCTCTATGCCTTTATTTATGATACTCTGTGAAATCTCCTCTAGCTACATCCTGTTTTTATAGTCTCTGTCTCTTACACAAACTCTGAGTCAAGATTATCATCTTTCAGGCCCCAGACTTTAACACTTTCTCTTCAAGTAAAGCTGGAGAAAGAGTTGAAGGTGGTCCATTGTATTAGTTACATATAGCTGTGGTACAAATTAACATGAATTTAGCAGCTTAAAACAGCAAACATATACTGTTTCACAATTTTTGTGGATTAAGGATCTAGACATGACTCAGCTGAGTGCATCTGGTTAAAGGTCCCTTATGAGGTTGTAGCCAGGTTATCATTCTCATCTGAAGCAAAGGTCTTGTGTTAGTCCATGTGAATTGCTATAAAGGAATACCTAAAGCTGGGTAATTTATGAAGAAAAGAGGTTTATTTTGGCTCATGATTCTGCAGGCTGTAGAAGAAGCATGGTACTGGCATCTGCTCCTGGTGAGGCCTCAGGAAGTTTACAATAATGGTGAAAGGCAAAGGGAGAACCAGTGCATCATATGGCAAGAGAGGGAGGAAAAGAAGGGGGGCAGGTGTCACACTTCAGTGACACTGAAGTGTGGGAAATTACTCATTACCATGAAGACAGCACCAAACCATTCATGAGGGATCCACTCCCATGACCTAAACATTTTCCACCAGGCTTGCCCTCTAACATGGGCAATCACATTTCAACATGAGATTTGGAGGGGAGAAAACATCCAAACCACATCAGGTATCATCTGAAGGCTTGACTGGGGGAAAACTGTGTCCAAACCGACTCATATGACTGTTGCAAGGATTCAGTGCCTCTTCCGTTATTATGTGGAGGGCCTTGGGTCCTTACTGAAAATTGGCGAGAGGCCTCCCTCAGTGCCTTGCCATACGGGTTTCTCCACAGACCAACTCACAATATGGCAAAGTGACATTTCATTACTTTATCACGTTCTCTGCACATTCTGTTCACTTGAAACAAGTTACCAACTCCAATCTTCACTCAAAGGGAGGGGATTATAGATGAGCATGAACACCAGAAGGCAGGGATCACTGGAGTCATCTAAGAGACTGATCACCACACCAGTCATGATTGAGAAGCACTCTCTTTACTATGCTGCACCAATAGTAACATGTTAAATATAACACTGCCTTTTTTTACTGGCTACATTTTTTGATATATTTTCTATAATGTCTATCATAATTGTTTTCCAAGGATCCCTCATCTGTATAAATTTGGTCAAAATTTTAGCATTTTAAATGTTGTCTGGAGCAAAGTGACTCATGGTGTGACTGGAAAATGAGAGGTCTTGTTTATTTTTATCCTGGATGCATCATGTACTTACTATTGTTGACTCTAGCTTAGAGAGTTGCCAAATAGCTGGTTCTTTCTCATTTATAAAAATAAGGCAACAATTTTAGCTTACCAATAACGGGGCTATGAATAACAATTTTTTAAAGCACTTCTCTGTAGTGCTTTGAAATCACCCATGTGTTCGTATTACCAATAACTTTTAAACAAAAATAAAAACAACTAAAGCCACTTTTGCACTTGGGGTTCATAGATATATTTTAACAATTTACTGGAAAGAAATTCTTAATTCCATTTTCTTAATTTTCAGGTAACATTTACAGTGAGCTTGGGGATTCCTATTAGTGCATGCACTTCATTTGTAAATAAGAAGCATTCTAATAGAATAAATAATCAATTCAGTATAATTAACATGAACAGAGAACCAGCTTTTTAAGCCTGGTACTTCATACTCTGTCACTCCATTTTGTCTTAAATATGAGTCTTTTAGACAGTTGATGACAGCTATCTCAACTTGGAAATGCAATACCAACATTTATTGAATTGAAAATAGACCCTTCAAGCCATATTTTGGCATTGCAAAGTTAAAATTAGACCCCACTTCAAACAGGTTTTTTAAATTAGGAAGCATCCCTAACAAAGGACCTTGCATCCCACTGAACATTGGACCATTATGCTAATTGGAATGGCCACTGTATAAGTCTTGGGTGGATCTGAAGAAAGTGGTAGTTATTCTTGCCTGAGTTTCCAACCACACTCATTTTGCTAAATTGCATTTTCTTTTGGAAAGCAGTCTGATAGGCTACAAGTGTTACTAATTCTATTAAATACTCCCTTCTTTCATATTTAATGATCAAAAAACTTAACCACTGTCTATTTTAAAATGATGTATTTCCATAAACAGATTGAGATACTTGAATAACCATCTCATGGTAAATAGTTTTTCTTGAATGACCACCCTATTCCTTTTAATTTTTCTAAGCTGAAATTCTAAGTTATTCAAATGGTAAAATTATGTTTAGAGAAATATGTAATTATATAGTTGGTTGGGATAATTCACTTTGAAAATTGACAGGGATGATATATATGCTACAGGCTCAAATCTAACCAGTCTTCTAACAGTGTTTGCAACATACATATTCCTTCCCACTCTTCCTTCCTCTTTTCCTTCTGCTTTTCAAGTGTCTGTGATCCAGAAGGACTTGTCCATATCCTCTTGAGGGAGCATGTTGAGAAAAGCAAAGCTATGGCAGATAATTGGAGACAAGTTATTTTTAAAAGCCTAATGAACCTTATTTTTATCTACTGATGGAGCCCTTTCAAAAATACACACACACACACACACACACACTCTCTCTCTCTCTGTGTGTCTGAGAGAGAGAGAAAGAGAAATATTTGCCAATATAATATGTAACACAGAGGGAAATTTTAACAGCTTTCATTTTATACTATATTACTGATCAAAAATGTCCAGACTTTTATCTTTCTTCCATAATTATGCTTCTTTTGTACTGTTTCCACATTTTCCCCACATTCCTTCTTTTTCTTTACTTAAGGTAATTCTCCACCAACATTTTAACATTTTATTTTTGTTCATCATTCTCCATTTCTTCAACAGGGTACATCAATTAGAGAGAATTTATAATATACATGATACGGTTTGGCGGTGTCCCCACCCAAATCTCATCTTGAATTATAGCTCCCATGATTCCCATATTTCATGGGAAGGAGCCAGTGAGAAGTAATTTAATTATGAGGTAGGTTTTCTCATGCTGTTGTCATGATAGTGAATAAGTCTCACAAGATTTGATGGTTTTATAAAGGGCAGTTCCTCTGAACACACTCTCTTGCCTGATGCCATGTAAGGCATGCTTTACTCCTTCTTCACCTTCCTCCATGATTATGAGGCCTCTTCAGTCATGTGAAACTGTGAGTCCATTAAACCTCTTTTTCTTTATAAATTGCCCAATCTTGGGTATTTTCTTCATAGAAGTATGAAAATGGACTAATACAGTAAATTGGTACTGGTATAGTGGGGTACTGTGATCAAGATACCCCAAAATGTGGAAGCAACTTTGGAACTGGTTAACAGGCAGAGGTTAGAACAATTTGGAGGGCTCAGAAGAACTTAGGAAGATGTGGGAAAGTTTGGAGCTTCCCAAAGACTTGTTGAATGGTTTTGATCAAAAAGTCCAGGTTGAGGTGGTCTCAGATGGAGATGAGGAACTTATTGGAAACTGGAGCAAAGGTGATTCTTGCTATGTTTTAACAAAGAGACTGAAGGCATTTTGCCCATGTTCTAGAGATCTGTGGAACTTTGAATTTGAGAGAGATGATTTAGGGTATCTTGTGGAAGACATTTCGAAGCAGCAAAGCATTCATGATGTGACTTGGGTGCTTCTTAAAAGCATTCAGTTTTATTCATTTGCAAAGATATGGTTTGGAATTGAAACTTACATTTAAAAGGGAAGCAGAGCATAAAAGTTTGGAAATTTTGCAGCTTAATAATGCGATAGATAAGAAAAACCCATTTTCTGGGGTGAATGAAATTCAAGCTGGTTGCAGAAATTTGCATAAGTAATGAGGAGGTAAATGTTAATCACCAAGGCAATGGGAAAAATGTTTCCAGGGCATATCAGAGGTCTTCACAGCAGCCCTCCCATCACAGGCCCAGAGGCCTAGGAGGAAAATATGGTTTTATGGGCAAGCCGCAGTGCCTTGTTACTTTGCAAAGTCTCGGGGCTTAGTGCCCTGCATCCCAGCCATGGCCAAAATGGGCCAGTGTACAGCTCAGGCAATTGCTTTAAAGGGTGCAAGCCCCAAGCTTTGGTAGCTTATATGTGGTGTTGGGCCTGAGGTACACAGAAGTCAAAAATTGAGGTTTGGGAATCTTCACCTAGATTTCAGAAAATGTATAGAAATGCTGGGATGTCTAGGCAGAGATGTGCTGCAGGGACAGAGCCCTCATAGAGAACCTCTGCTAGGGCAGGGAAGAAGGGAAATGTGGGGTGTGAGCCCCCACACAGAGTCCCCACTGTGGCACTGCCTAGTGGAGCTGTGAGAAGAGGGGCACCGTCCTCCAGATCCCAGACTGTTAGATCCACTGACAGCTTGCACCGTGTGCCTAGAAAAGCCACACTCAATTCCATTCAATGAAAGCAGCCAGGAGAGGGTCTGCACCCTGCAAAGTTATAGGGGTGGAGCTGCCCAAGGCTGTGGGAACCCACCTCTTGCATCAGCATGACCTGGATGTGAGACATGGAATCAAAGGAGATCATTTTGGAACTTTAAGATTTGACTGCCCTGCTGGATTTCAGACTTGCATGGGGCCTGTTGCCCCTTCATTTTGGTCAATTTCTCCTATTTGGCATGAGTGTATTTACCCAATGCTTGTATCCCCCTTGTCTTTTGATTTTACAGGCTTATAGGAGGAAGGGACTTGCCTTGTCTCAGATGAGACTTTTGACTGTGGACTTTTGAGTTAATGCTGTAATGAGTTATTAAGTATTTGATAGACTATTGAGAAGGCATAATTCATTTTGAAATGTGAGGACATGAGATTTGTGAAGAGCCAGGGGTGGAATGATATGGTTTGGCTGTGTCCCCATCCAAATCTCATCTAGAATTGTAGCTCCCGTAATCCCCATGTGTCATGGGAGGGACCTGGTAGAGGGTAATTGAATCATGGAGGCAGGTTTTCCCATGCTGTTGTCATGATAGTGAATAAGTCTCATAAGATCTAATGGTTCTATAAATGGCAGTTCCCCTGCACATGCTCTCTTGCCTGCCACCATGTAAGACATGCTTTTGCTCTTCTTTCACCTTCCACCATGATTGTGAGGCCTCCCCAGCCATGTGGAACTTTAAGTCCATTAAACCTCTTTTTCTTTATACATTACCCAGTCTCAGAAATTACCCAGTATTTTCTTCATAGCAGTATGAAATAGACAAATACAATACATATTGGTATTTTTAAACAGAAATATATAGTGTATCAAGTTTGTATATGTCTTCATTTTACATTTTTATAACCTCATGTTTTTATTATTCTTCCATGTCTTTTATTTTCATGTAACATTAAGCCTTTGTTTATTTTATCATCTTTTCTCATTTGCAATGAGTCCATGTCATGCCACAAGTAACTAGACATCCTGAAGCATTTTTTTTCTTTCAATAATTTGGTGTTTGTCTTGTTTTGACTTTTTCCTTTTCCTTGAGTTACTTTCTTACTTCCTGTCCTTCTTTTAAAGTAAAAATTATTAAGAAGAAGATCTTGAATGATAGCTCTTCCTTTGTTCTTTTTTTCTGGTTGGATTGCTCACACAATAAAAATGCAAAACACTGTATATAAAACAAAAGGCAAGGGTGTTTGTTTGTATCTTTGTATGTTTGTTTGTTTTTGAGATGGAGTCTCACTCTGTCACCCAGGCTGGAGTGCAGTGGTGGGATCTAGGCTCACTACAACCTCTGCCTCCTGGGTTCCAGCAATTCTTCTGCCTCAGCCTCCCAAGTAACTGGGATTACAGGCATGTGCCTCCATGCCCAGTTAATTTTTTTATTTGTAGTAGAGATGGGATTTCACCATGTTGGCCAGGCTGGTCTCGAACTCCTGATGTCGTGATCCGCCCACCTTGGCCTCCCAAAGTGCTGGGATTACAGGCGTGAGCCACAGCGCCCGGCCAAGGCAAGGTTTTTAACAAATGTTTCTTTATACAGCCTATTAAATCAAAAAGGCAATAACTAATGATCTATGAATATTTTATGTATATATGTGTGTATATATATGAGTATACATGCACATGAGTGCACACACACACACACACACACATAGTTCAGAAATCCCCCTTTCTAGAAATGACACTGCTAAGAATTTGGTTTGCATGATTTAAGATATTTTAAATAAACATATAATTCTTCATTTCTGCATGTATTTTTCAAATGTGTACATTCAGTTATTAAATTGGTTTATACCCTACAAAATATTTTGCATATTATTTTCACTTAAAAAGTTATTTTGATGCCTATACTTGTTAGAAAATATGCATGAACGTACATTTTTTTCTAGTCCTGAGCTATCTCAGTGCACCATAATTTATGTAATAAATACTCTGCAGATGGGCATTTAGACTACAACCAATGAATTTCCATTATAAACAATGTTGCAGCAGCAACATATTTTTGGAAATCTCTCTTGATCATGGGAATATTCTTATATGATAAATTTCCAAACTAAAATTGCTGTGTCAAATAGTCATGCTGATTTTGCTTCTAAAACATTATACTCATTTATATCCTTAACATTATAATGTGTAAGATCACTATCATTATAATTTCACCATCCAAAACTTACAAAGTAATATTTAGGTTTTAGTTTCTGATTTTTGTTTATCCCTAGTAAATCTGGACCTATTTTTCCACATTTATTTTTGATTTTTACAAATTTTCTCTGAAATGCCAACATTTTTTTGTCTAATTTTTAAATATTTTTTATCACTTCCCATTGCTTTATATTACATGAATAATTAAAGTTTATTTTAAAACTTTTTTAAAGTATAGTTTATCCCAGATGATAATATTAGCATAGTGATTTATAAACATGTATTATACCAGTGGAAGTTTATTTAAAAGTAAAGTAAGTCAGTAATAATTAAGCATTATGCTCAAGAAAACAACAGTTGTTGTAATAATCTCCTGTCCAACAATGAACATTTTTTAATGGCATTTCAAATCTTGGGGATTTCTCATGTAATTCAAAACACTCCATCAGAATTTTTTATAAGTCAATTTGTTTTAATTTTTCTTATGTCCAAGTAAACTGCTTTCCATAGGTAAGAATGTGCTGTGTCTTGAAGGGTTTTCTTGTGATTTGGGTGCTTTGTTCTCCAATTTGTCAAGTATGTTGTAGGAATTATAGTACTTTTTGCCTGATATAACCTTGTAAGTTTTCGTAGTTCACATAATTTGGAACATCTTTACTTCCACAACTGCTACTGCTTCTTGTCCCCTTCCCTTTCGCTTTCCCCTTTCCATTTCCCTTCCCCTTCTTTCCCTCTTCCTCATCTTCCTTCTCCCATTATTTCAGTGGTGACAACTGTGCCAGATTATTCAGGTGTCGTTTTTGTAAAATGTTAGCATGCATATTGCTCCTTGTCACACCTGGTTACTTCGTCCATGTTGGAAACTTTTCGAGAAACTGGGATGAGTTGATCATGTATTCTTCAATGTAATAAAATGCTAGTTCAATTTTGGTCATTTTACTGCTTACCTAAATATTATAAATATCTTAAAAGAAAGGTATGGAATTGTGTCTCATCCAACAAAACCTTCCTTTTCTCTTTTAGTCCTTTTAAAAGTTTATAAAATAAGAAAATTGAGACATGTGTGCTCTCATGACAATAAATGCATCCTACCTGGATGTTAGTTCTGTACTTGTGAAGGAGTCAACTGCTAGAAAAAGGGGTTATAGTAGGTAATGGAGACATGGATGTACAAGAAGTTAGCCTGGAATTCTTTTGAATTCAATTTAGAGTCGAGAATCCCTTTCTGGTCTTTACTTACTCATCTCTATCCCTCACATAATGACACAGTTGTATAAGAAGTACTTCTTCTTATCTACAAGTTTACCAGCACTGTAAGCTATGAGAGTTTATACAAATTACTGCTGAGTAAAATTAAACATTACTTGGAGCTCTTATTGCTTGAGTTCTGGCATATCTTGGCCAGTCCAGGTTAAGATTATTCTTAAATAGAGACACCTCAAGACTTTCTGAAAACTCCACTAGGTATGATCATTAGGGAAAGTTAGAAATCTTGATGCTTAGATTCCTTTATTAAACCACCTAATATTAACTAAAATATACTAAAATATATATTCAATATAAATTTTATTAAAAATATATTTAAATATTTATATTAAATATCTTAAAAATAAATATCAGTTGCTTAGAAAGTGCCATACCTGTAATACTGTGAAGATATAAAATTTGTCTCTAATACTTAAATGCTTGCCTATGGTTTAGCACCCTAGAGTTGCAACCCTCTAGAAAATATTTATCCAAAAACTGTGGCTACCATAGTTGATAATATACTTTAAAGAATACATTTGAGAAAAATCAAAGCATGATGATACTAACCAACTTAACATCTTCCAGATTAGTGCGGTATATGAAAGATGTGTGTGTGTGTGTGTGTGTGTGTGTGTGTGTGTGTGTGTGTGTGTGCTGGTCTCTCTGAGCTGAAAACATAGTACTTGCTGTTTCCAATACAAGAGTTGAACACAGTAAATTATAGGCGAGGGGTGGTTAGTCCATTTCACTGTCAGTGTGCTTGTCAGTGGTATTTTTTTCTCCAAATCTTTGTCAGAATTTCTTAGCTAGTTATTAATAAATTTCAGGTAACCTTTAGGTAAGTCTCTTAGCCTATTTCTGTCTCCTTTTTCCTCTATGAAAAGAAAAGACAGATACTTAGTTTGATATGCCTAACACTGTTGAGAAAGCCATGGTGAGAATGCTGAAGAGGCTGGAGGAATAAGAGGAATTCTGAACTCTGTGAAGAAAACATGAATACCAAAGAAAACCAGGCCATCTGTTTCGTATTAACATAAAATTCCATATAGAGTAAGAAGTGAAAAACTGAGGGTAGGATTCAGAATTTAACAAGACCATGTTATTTTTTAAAATGTTAACACTACATAAATATGGTGTATTTACTAAATTGTACTAATTTGAGCATTCTTGTGAATTTCTATTTTGTTATGTTTCCTGGTCTTTAAAAGAAAATAGAATTCCTTTAAATTCAAATATCAATTTGTCATAACTTCTTTATTCACATTTCCTCAAATGTTTTAGACGGATGTCTGAAATTCCTACATGATGCCCCATGAATTTAGATTTGGTCCCCTGAACCCCCAATATAGTTGTAAAAGGGAGATACTGTCACTGCTTAGAGTCTCCTGGGCTCATTGTCACATCAGATTCTGAAGCACATATATTCAAATATATCTTAAATACCTAATTGTGGTCAATTTCTTGGCAACAAGAAATCTTCTATATTTATTTCATAATATGCCTTCTCTTATTTCATTAAAATTTATAACTTCTCAATGATTATATTTCATAATTAAATAAAGATGCTTTCCACACCCCACCCTATGGAGAATGTACTATTGTGCCAGTAAAATAATGACTTTGATGGCTAGAGTTCATGTGTTTGAGAGTTTTAAGAATCTCTTAGAATATCCTGGTGCAGTCACCTTTTACCACTACCAAATGGTTTCTTCTCGTTTTGTTATATGTGGCAAATTTCATATGAGGCTTTTTGGGGCTGTTTTGTGGCTTCTTCATCTGGGGCTAAAATGTTTGTTGCCTTTGCAATTTGCACTGATTGCTTAAGAAAAGAATGGTTTGTTTTGCAAGGGCTGCTTTTAGTTTAGTGGGTTCTGTGCATAGTTAGCTACAATGTTTTTATTTTGTGGTGATGGTCCAGATTGTGTTTTTTGGAGGTATTTATTGCTTTCTTACAAATTACACATATTGTGAAAGAGCTGTTTTTATCCATATACAGAGAAAAGATAAATACAATCAGTGATCAAATGAAAAAACCCAATGAAATAAGCTTATATCACACTGTCAAAGAAAAATAATGGCGTCAAGAAGGAAAAAGGAAATACTTTCTAGAATGCTTGTCCCAAATATTAGAATATTTCCATATTTTAAATTACTGTTATTATACTTAATGTTATTGTGATATTCCTAACACCTTCAGGAGGAAAATCAACTTGTGTGATCTGTTCTGTGATAAACAAGACTAATGCTAACATCATATCACTGTGTGTTACATAGTATATGATGTATAGTGTGTGCCAGTGGTATTTATAAACATAGTATCATTTAGATCTTAATACAGCTTGTTGAAAATTTATTTTCTTCTATTTTACTAAGAAAGAAACTAAGCCTCTAGAAGTTAAGTAATTTGGCAAAGTTCACATGGCTAGTAGCAGGCCAGAATTTAAACAGCTTTGATTGATTCTAAATCATCTGCTTACTTTGCTGTGCTCCCATGATCTTCCTAAGAGCAATTACTCCAATATATTTATGTTGCCAATTGAGAAACCTCTTGTTACTGATTATTTTTACAAGTAGCTTTATGATTTTTAACTTATATAATTCCAAGAATGAAATATTAAATCTAGACCACAAAAATAATGTAAAATTAGTTATTTCATCACCATCCAAAATGTCAAATGTAAACACAGCATTGATCAGATTGATGTCTGATGAGTTGTATGATTGCTTTCTTCAGACACAAAAAGTAAAAAATAAACAGTGAATTTAAAAAGCTAGCACCTCAGCATTTGTACACCCATTGCTTATTAAATATATCAGCTGTGGCATCTTCTCTCCGGTGAAAGAAGACATTATTCCACAGATAAATATGGGTAGGGATGAATAACCCAGAATAATATTTGTTTGTCTTCACTGGCAGAGTAATGACCGTGATTCTCCACGCTTTCTTGGTAACTTTTTATATTTTTACATGTTTCCCATTTGAATTCCAAGTATTTTGTCTACCTCTTTCCCAACTTCACCATGAGTATCTTGAGACCAAAGACTGGTTTTGGCAGATTCTTATTCCTTTTCTCACTGTTAGGTGCATGGTAGTATTCCTAGCACATAGAAATTGTTAACACTTAGAATTTGTACAAAAATTGCTGCTCGAATGAATGTCTTTATATTCAACAATGTAATGATAAGATCTGAAGCTGCATTAGTTCTTCATTGTCTACCTGCATTGCGTATTTCTATCTGTTATTGATAATATCAATGACTATTTTAAGTTATTGATAGAACCTCAAAATTTCTGATTACTTAAAATAGGCTTTTTTTGATGATACTGATAATGATAACTATGATTATTGTTGACATTTTTGAGATTATCAACAATGTCATCATCACCACCACCACCTTCTTAAAAAGATAACTAAGACAGATTCAAACTGAGGATAAAAACACAACATGAATCAGAGTGGGTCATAATAACTAGAACAAAGAGAAAAGAATCATACATTTATTGTGAAAGAATATGAGATTTACCTTCTGAAGAACAGTATGCCTGCTTCCGCCACATAATTGCTGAACGATCTTGGCTCTGTCCACTTAACCTATTTAGGTTTCATTATCTTTAAAATGGGAAAAATTATGATTCCCAAATACATCTCTTCTAAGGATCAGACAGGACATTCTTTTTAAAAGACCTTTGTAAACCATAAATATTAAAGATATCCATGCTAGCTAATATTATTCCTGTAATTTCTGCTCCAAAGGTATGAGTAAATATAATTTAATTGCTGGTTCTCTGGAAGACTCTATATTCTCTGTTTGTCTGAGCTTAATTAATTTTTAATCTTATTAAATAGATTGATATTTTATTCCTAGTATGATGGGGACTGCTTAGCATCCCAGATTTTCCAAGAGATTATACTTATTCCTGCATTTCTTACTCTGATTTCCTGTCTCTGATAAATTCATTATATCGGATATTCTCTTGCTTCCTGTATCTCTAGGGATCTTTGTAAACATCTTTACTCTGTGATACCCCCTCCACATTGACTCATCTCATAAGACAAGAGTAGCGCAAAAATCTTCTGCAAAACAGACTTAGAATGATGATTTCAAGTAGAATTTTAGAATGCATACTAGGTAGAAACTCAAAAGTTGAATGTCAATCATTAGTGTAAAAATAAAAAGAAAACAGTCAATGAACCTTCTGCACCCTGGTAGATTTTTTTTTTCTTAGCTATTCCTGTTTTCTTTAGATGATGACTGCTGTCTTCCTATCTTTCTCTCCTTAGCAATGCTTTTCTTCCATCCCTCCACTTCTCTGCCAGTCCTGTTTTGGCCTTCTTGGAGAAGAAGCACTATACTTGTTAAACTGCTCTGAAAATGAAACTAACAGAACAATACAGCCTGTATTGATATTTTCGCTTTTGTTTTTTGCCTAAAAGGTAGAACAGTTCTATCCCCAAATGAAATGTGGCTTTTTAAAATAGTGAACTCATATAAGCTGAAGACAGTTTTGAAACGAATATTTCTTTGTTTTCTGATGTTTATGTCAAATATTTGAGATAAAAATGTACAAATGACCCTTACTTTTCCTATTCCATACAGCTTGATTTTGCCTTACTTTTGAAAAATATAACATGAGTCAAAATTTGTAAGAACTCTTAAAAATTTATTTACTATTTACTATGTTCCATGCTGGCACTGTACAATGGAGCTATAATGAGAAATCACTATGTAATTTAAAAATTTTGTAGTACAGTATCTGTGTTAAAAAAAGGAAAAACAGGTAAAATTATTTTAATAATATATTTGAACTCAGTATATATAATATGTAACCATTCCAACATGCAATCACTATAAAATATTAATGAGATATTTTGTATCCAACATGCAATCACTATAAAATATTAACGAGATATTTTGTATCCTTCTTTTTTATTACATCTTTGAAATCTATTGTGTTTTAACACTGTGTGTCTCAGTTCACATGAGCTACATTTGGAGTGATCAATAACAACAGGTGACTAGTGTCTATTCCACAGCCCAGCACAGTTCGAAGCACATGAGTGTTGCATGTCTCTATAAATCTCACAATGGTCTGTATTAATTCCATGTGACAGATGAAGAAAGGGAAACACAGAGAAGCTAATTAAGTTGTTTAAATTCACACATTCATATTAAAGCCAGATATTGAATTTAGCTTGTGACTGCAGAGTTTTCAATCTCAACATTATGTTCCTACTTCTTTACTTCACTATTATTAATATTTGGCCAAATCTTTGATAAAACTGAGTTAGGTCCTCTTCTTTCTCTTTTTACTGCTTGTATGAATTTGGTAAAGAATGCTGAATTGACATATCTCTGGACTAAAATATTTTTGCGGTCAGAATGTTATTATAAGAATAGATTTAGGTTGCATAAGCACATGATGTTCTTTTGAAATGATGTACCTTAACACTGCCCCAAAGGGATTTTATCTATGCAATTCTTGGCCCTTCTACTGAATCAATCAAAAAGGGAATTGATTTGTGGGTGGGAAGTGTGGTGGGTTGAGTTCAGGAGCAAGCCTACCACATTTTAGTAATTACTGGTTTCATGTTAATTTAAGAAATCAAAGTTGTATCTGGTATCATTATTCCTTCCAACATACTTATGTTTTCTTCTTTAAAAAGGAAAAAGAAAGTTATGTTTGTAAGGTAGTTCACTCAGCTGGCAACAGTATTCTTTTAAAAATTTAACATAATTTGTTTATAGTGGATAATTTATTTTTTCAGGAATATTTGTTTATGATTTTGCCAATAATTATATAGAATTATTTAAACAGATCATCTAGCTTTACAAACACTAATACACTTACTTTTTGTCCATAAGGTGCTAAAAATATTTCAAATAAAAACCTAAAATATCTTTACTGGCATTCTCGTGAAGTCACTATAATGGGAAACATTCTCCCCAGGCTACAAGTGAGAAGTGGAAGTTGAATGACGTTCCCAGCCTCAGAAGCTCGTGGTGATGGAACCGCTGGAGGGCTTCAAGTGGGTTCAATCAGCAGTCATTGCAGATGCAATCCTTTTTGAGTAAACTGCTCCTTCTAGATTTCCTGCAGCTCTTCTGGTTGCGTCATGCCCACTGACATGTTACTGGCCTTTGACAGTTTTTGGTGTAAAACTAGGAGGTATGCTGAAAGGGAGGGTGACATCCACACATCTCTTTTGCTGACTGTCTGTATGAGAGAGATGTGGCAGACAGAAAGTCCTGTGTAGTTTACTCAAGAAAGAATGAGTTCCATCTGCTCACTATGCAGGCTCTCCTTGGGTACACAGTAAGGGCTTTCTCAGTGCCTATATTTAATTTACACACAAAATACAGGCTTTTCTAAAACCCTCACCACATTTTACTCTGTCTGCGTAATTCAGAATGTTTCCCTTCGTGAATCACACGTTGAAAAAAATAGTGCTCCACCCACATAAACTATTAATTTATTTACATGAGACTAAAGATAACACACTTGTGTAGATACACACACACACGCACAAAAATGTATGTATTTTAACAAACTCATGTTCAAGATTTGATTTTGCCACTGCCTTCCCTTTGCCACTAGATTCTGGGTTTTAGCACTCCTCTTGCCTGGAACTGCTATTCAAATAGTTGTGCAGATCTTTTGTTGTCTACATTTACCAAATAATCTCTCATTACTCAGAGGCCTGATTCCAAAGTACATTTATCAAATAGTCTCTCAGTGTTCAGAGGCCCAATTCCAAAGTCCCAAGAAAGTAAAATTACCCAAATCATCTCCTTTGGCTAGGCTTATCAGTCTGAAAATTGGCTGTATATGAATTGACTGCCCAGTACACACCCCATTCCAATGAGCCCTGGATAAAGGACAGCTTTGTGCAAGAAAAGGGATAAACATATCAACGATTACTTCAGACAGTTTCAGGAGGGGGGCAGAAACAGTTCCTGCCTCTCTCTTTTAAAAACTTATACCTTGATTTTCTTCTCTCATTCTCTCTCTTCATCCCTCTCTTCCTCTCTCTTTCCCTCTCCCTACCACACCCAGTGATAACTATTTACTAAACTTGTAATGGGTTGACCCATAGCAGTGCTTTAGCCCGTTCTAACTATTTGTTTTGCTATCCCTCTAAATCCCTGTGTTAGATTTAAGTAATAATAATGAACACCAAAAAGTCTGATCAAACCCAGCCAATATTTTGTTACTGTCCTGGTGGCCTTTGAATCCTAAAGGTGTGCAGGTTAGATAAGATAATTAAGTAATAATGAATTAATTTATTTATAGAGAAAGGAACTATATTTATGGAGAATATAATATATTTCAGGTATTTGCATGTAATCTTTAAATGAAGCCACCAAGAAGGACATTGTTGATCTCCATTTTGCATTTGCTTAAACAGACTCAAAAATAGCAAGTTCTTTTGTGTAAGTTCAAGCAGATAGTCATGGGCAGTGATGTAATTTGAGTTCAGGTTCCTCTGATACTGCATTGCTTACCTTTTCTGTTACATTCTTTCATTCTATAAACAGAAAATCAATCTACTTGAGAAACCAGTTTTTCAAATTTCGCTCAATTTAGTTTTTTTTTTGGCAAACATTATTCGTAACCAGAGAATTACTGCAGAGTATATGAGAACATTTACCTATCCTTCCACTCCAATTCACTGAAGAGAAAAACTGTTGGGTTAAAGGGGGAACATTGTTTGACAAAATCATTGCAAAATCGTTGTCTATTAACAGTTTCCTAAAGGGTTCACTAATATGCTGGATAGTAAGGAAGGTGGCCTTCTTTTAAAATTATCTTTTATAATAGTAATGATAAAATTCCTTCTGGGAACATTTCATGACCACATAATTGATTCTTTTTTTGCTTTTGATGTTATTTTCCACATCTATAATGCATACAAATATAAAATTATGAAGATTAATATAATTTTTAATCAAATTCAAATTATTAAAATAGGTATATCAGATGGTTCATTTGTATCCCAATGTGAATTGTCTTTTTATTTTATTATCACTATTGAGAAAAGAAGAAAAGTGTCATCAAGATCTACTTATCAGTTTCGTTAGTAATACTGTTTATCATGATCCTATGGTTTAAAGTTATAAAAACATTTTGCCAATTATTATATTTTTGCATTTGATATTATATTATTCCATGCTTCTTCTGTTTTTACTCTCCATATCTGCCCCCACAAACATCTCTCCCATTTCTGTAACAGCCTTAAGGGAATTCTGGCAAGAACCAGTCGAGAAAGAATAAGAGATATATGAGTCACTTCCGACCCTACAATTAACACATGAGGAGAGAACTTAGTGAAAACAATAACTCCTCAAGCATATGTGGTTTTTGTTTTTAGGCCAACATACTTTCCCTCTGAGTTCATTAGCTGCCATTTTGTAAATGAACCTTTTGCTTGCAAGCATCAGCTTTAAGTGTTTTAGCAAATTGGAATTCACACTGCTCTTATCATTTAATTTAAGGGAATGCTCTGCACTGGATCTAAAGGATTTTTAAAGAACTACTCTCATTGGCAAAGCCCCAAGAAATCACTAAGAAACTATTTCTTAGGGAAATGCAACCCAATAGTATTTGGCCTATGCATAAAATATTTATTTATTTTATTTATTAGTTACCAACATTTTATGGCCATGCTAAAAATGAGTTGTAAATTCTGTGATGCCAGTGATTTTAGAATTACGGGTAGATCACTATTTAGTGCATTATGGAATCAATTTGGATGGTAGGGACGGGCAATGAGAAGACAAGACCGGAGTGCATTGCACACAGGGAAGATGATCTTTGTATGTTGGTAGCAGTGAGCATTGAATGGAAAAGTGGCATGCATTGCTGTAAGTAAAAATAAGCTCCCTACTGTGAAATACTTTTTCAGTTACATCTACATATTTCTATCTATAAATGGATATATGTATGTCTGCTCTAAATCACTATGTAAAATATATTTCCCTGTAGATCACTGTATAAATACTTGAAAATGTAGAATAAATCAATAAACATTTTAAATATAAGTAGTTCTTTTTTTCTCTATTGCTTCAGAGACTGGAGTACTAAATGAATAATCTACTTTATATATGTCCAAATTTAATCAATAAGTTAGAGATTGGCAATTTTAGATTTCTTATACTTGCTCAGGTCTACAGCAACTTTTAGAAAACCTTTAGTGAAAAAGGCTTCCTAATTAATCTCTCGTTGCTGAAAAGTTTCTCTGCAACATTTTTAATACTCTAGAAAAAATGAGTGCAACAATGATAGGAAACTGAAAGATGCAAATAAAATTAGACAATAGTGGCCCCTGTATGTGTGTAAATATGTATGCATGTGTGGAGGTATGTGTGTTTATGTATACATGTGCATGTGTGTGTGTAAATATATAAATATATACACGTGTGTATATGCATACGTATATACACACGTGTGCATATATACACATATACATATATGTGTATGTATGCATATATACACACATATATGTGTATGTATGCGTATATACACACATGTGTATATATGTATACACATATATGTGCTGTGAAGAAAAATTACACTGGAGTTAAGTGAAAAAGACTATATTCTGGACAGTGCAATAAGGAAGAGAGATTGAACTCAACTTCCCTAAAACTAAGGGCAGAAAAGATTTTAGGGCTGGGGTGAGCTAGTGGGACAGTGCCAGATTATGTGATAGGGAAGTTTGGTCATGTGATTAGGCATCTGTGTTTGCTAATAGTTATTCATAGGAGTTAGGTTCCTATCTACCTATAGAGTTTGGGAGATAGTGGCTTTATTTTTCTTGATAATAACCTGACTTCCAGGTTTTTGAGAAAGATATTCCTGAGTTGTAAAACCGGCAAGAGGCTTGTAAAAGAGTTACAGAAAAAAGGGCCACAGAAGGAATTTACAATTGCAAGCTTTCAAAAGTTAATGCTCTAAGAAAAGGGAGGTCAGGGTTCTATAGTCAGGAAAGGACTTGTCTAAATTTTAAGCTTAGTCAACCTAAGGGAATGTTAAAGCCATCTTGGTTTATAGATAGATAGATAGATAGATAGATAGATAGATAGATAGATAGATAGATAGAAATGTTAAAACCATCTTGATTTAGATAGATGGAAAAATTATATATATTTATGTGCGTGTGTGTGTGCATGTATATATATATACAGAGACAGACAGAGCGAGAGTCTGAATCTTTCAACAGGCAAGGAAGAAGTATTTTTCATAAAATATTTTGGAGATTATTTTTAAATGAAGGCATTTCTTAGAGTACCTCGAGTAAACTTTCAAAACACGTATTTCAAAACCCTTATGTGTTTAACATCTGGTTTATACAATCCAGGAACTCCTAAAAAATGTGAATATTATAGATTATTCATCATTTACAATTGCCCAGACTTCTGCATTTTTCCTATAAATACAAATAATTGACTATAAGCTATGCAAAGATGTGCTTTACCTAATTTCTCTGAAATCATAAAATGTGGCAATTGAAATTAACCAGTTTCCCCCATTACCTCTTTACTAACTGTTCATGCTTCTACTTAGGCATTGATGGAGATAGCATAGCTCAATTTAAATTTAAAGTAAAGAGACTAAACAAGATAGTCCTATCCCTTTCTCCTTAGAGGGTTTTTCAGGTCAAGGATTTCTACCATGAAAATATTAAACCAAATTTAGTGGTAAAATGAATCACTACTATCATTAAAGAAAGCAACCCCAGCTTCCCTGGAATATAAACTGCTTATCTGAGAAGCCGCTTAGATTTAAATCAAGTCAGAGTGGTTGCCTTTTTAATTTTTAGTCTGGGTCTCTTACTTCAAGTTATTGTTTCTCATTCAACAGCATCTCCATTTGTGTTGCAGATTATCCAGTTCATAGAGTCCTTGTTGCCCACCAGTGGCATTGCTCCAGACAAAAAGCCTCTTTGATTGTATTCTTTTCCCACCCAGTCTCATCGCAATGTTAAAGTCCATTACATCACAGAGCACATTTTTTAGTCCAGACTATGTCTTCCAATTTTGGCAGACATCTATTTCTCTATTTTTGTGAAATGTATTAAGAAGCAGTATTTAATTGTATTAATTGAGTATATAATACCAACAAAAAGCATTCATTTTCAAAGCTCGAATCCTTAATACTTGCTGTGCCCTTGGCAGAAAATACTCCTTCGCTACTTTATTCCCTTAGTCTGTCTACCTCATATATCAGGTAAGAAAGCATTTGCCCGGGGATGCCTTTTCTCCTCTGACAGATGATGACAAGTATCCCTGTCTTATGACCTCGTAGTACCCATCTGTGTTTACTAGAAATTGTAATTATTTATTAGTCTGTAGGTGCTAGGAAAGTATGGACAATGCTTGCATTCCCCAACTTTGTATTACTAGCATGTAATACGGTGCCTGGGACATAGTAGACGTTTTATAAATACCTAATGGTTAATGATAATCAAATGAATAAGTGAGTCATATTCAGAGTTAGAAAGTGAGACAATGGAAACTAAGCAGGAAGGAAAATCAACATGACAGCAGACAGAAGATTTCCTTTATTCTACTATGATAAATCTATTTTGGTAAGTAGTATGTATTAATGTTAACATGTTTTTATCCACAATTCGGAATCAAACATTAAATATTAAAAATAATAGTATATTTCCAGTTCCTTCCCAATTCCCTTAAAGTCTGTATTTGGCATGTGATCCTATTGAATTGTACTGTTTTAAACTATTTCTTCAAATTGTTGAGGTCATATTATTACTATGTTGAATTTTGATCTTGACATTCAAAGTGTTAATCAGTCTTTCCAAATAAAGAGAACTGTAGATTACCAAATTCACACACTTTTCTATCATCCAAGTCATTGATGAAATGAATAAATAAACAAATGAATAAATGTGTTAGTAATAAGATAAATTGATGAATAATATTTAGAAGTTGTGATACACTTACGAAGTCATAATATTCCAAGCATTTCATAAACACTCACATTTATACTTATATCCTTCTCATTACTTATATATCTTAGAATTACACTTAATTTTATCAGCAGGGATATAGGATATAACTTCTTGAGTATACTGTGATAATATGTATAGAAACATTTATAAATGGGTAAGAGCTATGCCAAGGAAAGAGAAAAAATGTTAAAAGCTAGTGCTATATTCTTGACTCAGGTCATATTCAATGTTATTTATTATATCTTTTATTACATACATACACATACACAAACAGTCATACATTCTCACTAGCTTGGTATCATTTACATTATTATAATTTCAGTTTCCTTCCCAATTCCCTTAAAGTCTATATTTGACATGTGATCCTATTGAATTGCATTTTTTTAAACTACTCCAATTTGTTGAGGTCATATTATGGTCATGTTGAATTTTGATCTTGACATTCAAAGTGTTAATCAGTCTTTCCAACTAAAGAGAACTGTAAATTACCAAGTTCCCAGACTTTTCTATCATCCAAGTCATTGAAGAAAATAATAAATGGCCCTTGGCCCACAACTGACCTCTACATAATAAAACTTCTGTCCACCTTGGTTGACAAAGAATAATTAATGACTTTGATTGTTCTACCTATTTTGTTTCCAACAAATAGATCTATGGTGCTGATCTATTTGGATCAATTTGTGAATGAATTCAATTATTAATAATTTTATAATTTTAATATTTAATTTCTGATTTCAAATTGTGAATGAAAACATATTAACATTAATGCCTACTACTTAACAAAATAGATTTATCATAGTAGAATAAAGTAAATCTCTGCCGGTTGTCATGTTGATTTTCTTTCTTGCTTTGTTCCCATTGTCTCATTTTCTTACTCTGAATATGACAGCTTCATGCAATACTTCCTTTCCCAGCTGCCATGCCACAAAGAAGTCTTTGAGATTATAATAGGCTATAAACTTTGATGGAAAATAAGATAAATATGTTTGTGCATTCTTAATCACAAATCTGTCTCTTAGAGAATGAAATTATTTCACTTGTTGCTTGCTTATGAGGACTTCTTTCTCTGAATAAACAAAAATTTATTTTGTTCATTTATGCAGTCATCTCTTTACAGTTCTTTTTTAAAAATTATTTTTCCATAAGTTATTGGGGTACAAGTGGTATTTGATTACACGAGTGAGTTCTTTAGTGGAGATTTGTGAGAACCTGGAGCACTCATCATCCGAGCAGTATACAGGGCACCATATTTGTTTTATTTTATTCCTCACCTCACTCCCACTCTTTTCTCCAAGTCCTCAAAGTCCATTGTATCATTCTTATGCCTTTGCATCCTCATAGCTTAGCTGCCACATATCAGTGAGAATATATGATGTTTGGTTTTCCATTCCTGAGTTACTTCACTTAGAATAATGGTCTCTAATCTCAACCAGGTCATTGCAAATGCTGTTAATTCATTTATTTTTATGCCTGAGTAGTATTCCATTTATATATATTTATTATATAATATATATATTATAATATTATGTGTATTTTATATATAATTCCAATACTGGGAATATATATATATATAATATATTATATATATAATCCCAATACTGGGAATATATATATAATATATTATATATTTATTATATATTATATTATATATTATTTATAATATATATTATATATTATTAATATATAATTTATATATTAATAATATATAATATATATTATATATAATATATTAAATATATTATACATTTATATATAAATAAATATTATATATATTCCCAGTATTGGGATTGCTGGATCAAATGGTAGTTCTACTTTTAGTTCTTTAAGGAATCTCCACACTGTTTTCCATCATGGCTGTACTAGTTTACATTCCCACCAGCAGTGTAGAATTGTTCCCTGATTGGCGCATCCACACCAACATCTACTTTTTAAAAATTTTTTTGATTATGGCCATTCTTGAAGGAGTAAGCTGCTATTACATCATGGTTTTGATTTGCATTTCGCTGATCATTAGTGATGTTGAGCATTTTTCCATATGTTTGTTGGTCATTTGTATATCTTCTTTTGAGAATTGTCTATTGATGTCCTTAGCCCACTTTTTGATGGGATTGATTGCTTTTCTCTTACTGATTTGTTTGAATTCGTTTTACATTCTGGATATTAGTCCTTTGTGAGATATACAGATTGTGAAGGTTTTCTCCCACTCTGTGGGTTGTCTGTTTACTCTGCAGACTATATTCCTTTTGCTGTGCAAAAGCTCTTTAGATTAGTTATTTATTTTTGTTTTTATTGCAATTGCTTTTGGGTTTTTGGTCATGAAATCTTTACCTAAGCCAATGTCTAAAAGGGTCTTTCCAATATTATCTTCCAGAATTTTTATAGTTTCAGGTCTTAGGTTTAAGTCTTTTATCCATCTTGAGTTGACTTTTGTATAAGGTGAGAAATGAGGATTCAGTTTTGCTCTCCTACATGTGGCTAGCCAGTTATCCCAGCACCATTTGTTGAAAGGGGGGCGTTTCTCCACTTTATGTTTTTGTTGGCTTTGTCTAAGATCAGTTGGCTGTAAGTATTTTGGTTTATTTCTGGGTTCTCTATTCTGTTCCATTGGTCTATGTTCCTATTTATACCGGTACCACACACTTTTGGTGACTATGGCCTTATAGTATAGTTTGAAATCAGGTAGTGTGATGTCTCCAGATTTATTCTTTTTTCTTAGTCTTTCTTTGCCTATGCTGGCTCTTTTTTGGTTACAAGTGAATTTTAGAATTGTTTTTTCTAACTCTGTGAAGAATGATGGTGGTATTTTGATGGGTATTGTGTTGAATTTGTATCTTTACAGTTCTGCCTCTCTCTTCTTGTTTGTATATTCCTTAAAGACAAATAAATATTCATTCATCTTTGATTCCTAGTGCCTAGCACACTTAGTAGCTTCTAATAAACATTTATTTAATAAATTAAATACTATTATAGAATCAAGCAGGAAAATTTGGGAGTTCTAGATAGTCAACATAAGATAAATTAAAGGGCCCCTCTGCAGTCTAAATACAAGATACTTAGAATGGAATGGATAATTAAACAGGCTGACTAGTTGACAGCTAGTATTTATTCAATTTTAAAATGTTGTATTATGAATATTCCTGGATGCACCTTGAAATAGATAGATCTGAAAATTTGTGCCTTTTTTTTTCTCTTTGATGCTCACTAGGTAACTGTGTAGGTTTCCATTCTCATGGCCTCCATTGCTTCCTCAGAATATTTCTCTAATATCTTAACGTCATCATTTTCAGGAAGCCAAGACATTTTAAAGGAAAATAACAGTAGATTTTTTTTTTCATTTTCTAAACTACATGGAAAAAATACATGAAAAACATACTTATTTACATTTTTCAACAGATCTAGATTTCATGGGATTTTACCTGGCTTACAAAAGAAAAAAACTAATCAATGTAATAAGATGCATATATGTATATAAAATTAGCATTCATTAAAAATTCAATTAAAATTAAAATTCATTCATTTTTAAAATAAAAATGAAGTTAATAAATATTTCCATTACTGATTTGCAAACTTTCAATAAAAAACTAAGCTTAGGTATTTCTAAGTCTTTTTTACTGCCATTTAAATATATTATCTAAAATTCATCATAGCAGAAACATGGGCTGCATGTTAAAATATAAAGACAAAAATTCATTATTTTTACCACTTTAGGTGCTTTCCATGAACAACAGATGACTTCTTTAAATATTTGCAGTAATGTCTAATTAAAGTTGCAGCAGTGGATGCTGCAACTTACCCTATATTATTTATACCTGAGCAAGATATGTTTTAATAATTTTAGTACTTTATTGGCCTTTTCTTCCATAATAAATAACCTCTTTTCTTTCACTATAGAATTTGGATTTTGATTTCTAATCTTCAAGTTTGCTTTAAGTAAAATTCTACTTTTTTCTATCAGGCAACTAAATTTTGATGAGAAAATTTACTCCAACAAATATTTAATTTACTTAATATTAGGAATAATCCTAAGATAATTACTTTGTTTTTATAAATGTGCTGTCGTTTTTAAGAAGGCTAAACACACAAATGCCATTTTTAGTAGGAAGTTATAAATATATTCTACTTCAAGGAGTGTTAAAAAAAAGTTCATACCAGTGATTCAACAAATATTTTAAAGCATATTTTAACAATATTTCTAAAGAATTTAAAACTAATTGTGTTTGTGGTGACCATCAATTAAAGATGTAAACTGAATTCTGATATTTTTAAACATAATTAAACAAAAGAAAAGCTGTGCATAACTAGCATGTTTTATAAAAATAATTGGCTCAACTAAGCTATAACAGCTCATTCTCATTTCTAAATTCTAATAAAGAATGTATAGAAATAGTAAGGTCAACTCATTGCATAATATAGGTATTCATGCGACAATTATAATTTCTACACACATGCCCATATTGTTTAAAATTTTACTAATACTGTTTGTACAATGACTCATGCTGTGAAAGAAGCAATGAGGAACACTACAGAAATTGGGTAATATGAAAATAATATTGTCAAGTCATGTAGGTATGGTCATCTCAAATTTATGGTACAGAATTCAGTACTTGAAACAAGAATTTTATTCTCTACTTTGGAATAAAAAACAAAAAATAATGAGGTCATATTTACAATAGCCTTATCACCAAGACCACTTTTCCAAACTAATTTTTAAAGTTACGTTTATTATTTGAATGTTGTGTGTGTGTGAACATACACACAAACACGCACATTAAATAAGGCATTATAGGTGAACTTGTCACCTTTTTTCTCTTCTCCACTCTAATATCACTCTCATTTTTCATTTTCATAAGCAACTAGTATCATTAATTTGATATGAATGCTTCCAAATAATACTTTAATATTTTTACTGTATTCCAATGAATTTATGAACAATGTGTGATTGCTTTGAGTCTTCAATTGTTCTTAGTCTTTAAAATTTGCATGTTATTATACCAAATACATAATTCTGAAAAACATTTATAATATGTATAATTAATTATTTTGAGTATGGAACTGCATCTTATAAATGTTTCATATGTGTCTCCTGTAAGCAGCATGTAACTGGAATTCTTAAATCTATTTTTATTGTCTAAAATCACATGTATTGATTATTGATATATGTTGACTTAATTCCTTATTTATTTTGGCATGTTTTTTCTTTCCTGCATTCTTCTTGTTTAATTACATTTTTATTCTCTTTTTAAAAACTAAAATTATTCTTTATTTTTGTGATCCGTAATGTTTTTGAGTCCTGTATGCAATATCCACTTCTAGTATTTTCAGAAAATTTCAACATGCATTTCTAACTTTATAAAGTCTAAAGCTAATTATTATCTCATCTTCCTCCTAAATAGTATATAGGACCCAGAAATGTTAAGTCTGAGTTCTAATCTTCTGATATTCTAGTTCTACTTTGTTTACCTATGTCCTATTTACTATTTTTTATACTTATCTCTTATTTAAATTCACCCCAAATTGCTAATGTCTTAGCTTGCCATTGATCCTATCACCTTACTTCTTTTTTGTTGTTGTTTTTCTTTCTCACTGAAGACTATTCTTTGTGCAGTGATTCCCTAATCTTAGCTAAAACACATGAGAATTATGTGGGAAGTTTTAAAAACTTCCAACATTCAGCTACCAGCCCAGATCAATTAAATAAAAAATTATCAGGGTGCTGTTTCAGGCCTCAGAATATTTTTAATGCTCCCCACACAACTCCAATGGATGGTTAACACCACTGCTTAGTCATTTTTTCAGTTAGAGTCTGTTGGTGGTAATACTCTTTGTTGCTCCATTAATAAAAATGTCTTTATTTACTTTTTGTTCCTGAATGAGTTTTTAAGTGGATATAGGATTTTAATATGGACAGGTACGTATCTTCAGTACTTTGAAGATATTGTATTGTTTTTCAGCATCTATTTTGTTTTTTTTAAATCCAGTCTTATTAATTGGGCGTGGTTGCATGTACCTGTGGTCCCAACTACTTGGGGGGCTGAGGTGGGAGGATCGCTTGAGATTGCACCACTCTACTCCAGCCTGTGTAACAGAGCCAGACCCTGTCTTAAAAGAAAGAGAAAAAAACTCCAGTCCTCTTATTTCCAGTTCCCCCTTGAATTATTAAGTATTACTTCAATGTTGAATTTGCTTTTCCCTTAAATTCTTGGATCACAAATTTCTCCATTTCTCTTCCTAAGCTTGTTCAGTTACTGGTTTTTTTTTTTTTTTTTTTTTTTTTTTATGTTGCCATGTTTTGGTCACTTTATGTGTTTAGATGAGAGAAGGAATTTCCAGCATCAGCTCAGCCTGTTTTGTTGACTGAATGCTTGGCCTTTTTGTTTGCTTGTTAGTTTGTTTTTGGTATATCACTAACTTAAATAATATGCATCTTGCATTCACTATACCCTCCATCTCTCTTGAAATATCTATTTTTGATTAGAATATAGTTTAAACCATCACTAGCACCGCTTTTTTCTACACGCAACTTCACAGAGTTCCCATATGCATGGAACGATCTCCTACTTTATATCAAATTAACTGGCATCCTCTCTCCTTTGTTTTCATTGACTTCTCAGTTTTACTTTCAGCAAAAGGACTGTGCCTAAAACTTTTATATCTTAATGGATCCAATAGTCAGGACTTAAATAAATTTCTGTGTCACAGAGTCATTTGTCTTTATACTGATTTACATTCTTTGTGCATATTTCCATGTTATATGTCTAATGTAACATTAAGGGAGTTAATTTGCTAACTGTTACATCTAATAAATATTCAGCAGAATATTGTCATTTAGGGTTTTTTCATTATTTCTACAATTAACATCAACAACAAAAATAATAGTAATATAAAAAACAATTTTCCACATATAGCAGACTCAGTCTTTTCTTTAATGCAGGAGAAGGCCCTTCACACTCTATTTGTCAGTTTGGCTTTAAGGTTTTCATTTTGTTGGCTAGAAGACAGATAAAGGGGATTACGGACAGAACTGAGCCTGGTTTCTGCTAATCTCCAACTTGAATTCTTTCAAGGGTTGCAAAATATGATTCAAGTATTTCACAAGCCTTTATAACCTCAGCCAGACTTTGTCATCTGTCTGGAATATGTGCCATCATGGGTGGATTTGGAACTGACATTTTCTATCTCTGATCTCAACTGTATAAATGTTTGTTTAGAATGACTATCAACATAGCACACAGGCACTTTCTCTTCTGATGTATAGATGATAGAATCATTCTTAACTGGGGACCTATGGATTGGGCAGGCACAAACCATCAGAGGGCAATGAAGCAAATTTTCAGTGAACTAAGATTTTATATTTTTCCATAGGTAGAATGTACAACAGATTCTTCTGTTCCAGAAAACCACTTCTTATGATTTGGTTTACATTCCAGGTATCTCATATATACAGCCATATATTTGAATCTATAATGGTGAATTCGTTTTCCCAAATATCTTGTACATGGAGCCTCCTTTTACTTTGGAATTACATTAAGGTTCTCTTTTTCTTTTCTATTGTCTCCCCTTGGCATCATTTTGGAGAACTGTTTTAAAGCATATGAAAACATTTTAGGCAATATCATATAAATATCTTAACACTTATTTGATGAATTAATACATTTGAAGTTGTGACTCATGTTTATTTAATGAAAATCAAATTAAATTGATATGACTATCATTTATCAATAACTTATTTCTTAAAATACACAGTATATTATATAAAATCTGTAATCTTAAAGAAATGGACTTACCACCTCAAATAGTTGAGCAAAACTTGAAAATGATAAGGATTAAAATGACTGACATATCACAAACATAGAAGCTTGAAGAGCTTGGAAGAATTTTAGAGACCCCTATTTCTCTCAATAAGAAAATGAAAGCTGACACCTTAGCGAGTTTTGGAAATTCTTCTTAAAAGTATCCAATTTTCCCTTAGAATTAAGGGGTAACTTAAAATTTTCAATTCTGTTAATCACATGCATATTTTCATTTTTTCAACAAACTTTTGGAAAATCTACCTTTTACTATGCATTGGGCATGTACTGGGCTACAGAGATAAATAACATAGTCTGTGGTCTCAAATCACTGAAAGACATAATGATCAAATATTAATCTATGCTAAAGAACCTAAAAATAATTCTGTAAAGAATTATTTCATAATGTTAAATTTAATAAATTACGTAAATATTTTTGAGATTGAAAGCCTTGTTTTAATTTTAATAATGATGATGAATGATGATTATAAAGTTTTCATGGAGCAAAATAAAAAGTTGGTAATGTGACATAAATTTTGTCCCCCAAGGTGATTTCATTGTCATTTCCATTGTTGTTGTTACTGATACAAATTTTTGGGAACTATTGGAAAATATCTGAAAATCAGTATCTAATCAAAGAGAAGGGGAAAAACTCTGATAATTAGTGCATATTAATAACCAGTAAATTAGAAATGTGCTCACATGCTAGAAAACACTATTGTGAAAGTTTGGCTTTCTTAAAGCTTTAATAATGAGTAAGAGTTATCTAGGTGACACGAGTGTGGGAAAGTATGCTAACTCAGTGGCTAACTAGGTGTAATGGATTGGTTGGTAAAATTTGGAATTGTTCCTTGGTATTAAATCTCACTTAGACTTCTGCTCCTGGCCAAGATTGAGCAATAGGAACTGGATTTGCCTCCCTGCCTAACAGAACTAAGAAAACAAATGTATATATTAAGCAATGGTTTGTAGTTATTGGACAACAAGCAGCACAGGACAATGGATTTTATTAGATTGTTAATTATGAAATTATGATAACCGTTGATAAGCCAGTGGGATGATGTCTGTCTAAAGACAGTAAAATGTTAAGACAAGTCCCTGGTCATCTGTAAAAAAATAAAACTAGATTCCATTTTTACATTTATTTATAACATGAATTATATACAATCTACAATTACCAAATATAAAAAGAAGGAAAATATAACCCATAAGAAGGAGAAAAATCATAGAAAGATAGAAAAAAAGATGCATATATATATATATATATGTAAACAGACATTCAAACAGTAATTGTGACTAATTTTTATTTGTTCATAAGCTTAAAGGAAAGTATCAACACCATAAAGAGAGAAAAAAAAGCTATAAAATGATCCCAAAATTATTTTATTTAATTTTTAAGATATAGTTAAGCTGTCCCATGGAAAAAGCGACATAAAATTATTATATTTCCTTTTGTGAAAAACAGGCAACAATATAAAATCTAAATGGGCAGATAATCTTTAAAAACAATTAATTTTAATATATTATCAAACTCAATTTGTCTTTTCACTGACAACACTCCCTGCAAAAATTATAAGATTTTCAGGATATTAGTTGGAGGGTAAGATGCCAATATTTTTAATGGCTGTAGAAATGAGGGTCAGTAAATTGTTTCTTTGAACTTGAATACTTGAACTTGAAAATCATGCCCTTTTGCCAAGGTGATCTTATTATAGGTAACTGTATTTCAGAGCAGTTCAAAAACAATAGAGTATACTATTCTGGTGTTATCCTGCATATATGTGTGTATGTGTATATGTATGTGTGTGTGTGTGTGTGTATATATATAGTGTGTGTGTGTATATATATATGTGTGTGTGTATATATGCCATTTATCTATATTAATATCTACATGTATATCTCCTAAAGATCTGTGTTATATATAATAAAGTCATATTTGTGACACAGCTATTGTGGTAGTTCCTGACAAAGTAAGAATTACTGTTCATTATAGTCCCCTTTATCTAAAAATGTGCAAGATCAGAGAAATAAGCTGAAGATTCAAACCATCTTGTGACTGTAGTTGTGTTTTCAGTAATTTTAGAAAAGATGATTGATTTATTATAAACGATTATATTTTTCATTTATTAGATAGAATCAAAATGAATCAATCTGAAAGGCTTGTCCCAGAAGATAATATCAGTGGTTCTCATCTTATGAAAAGAAGTGTATCACTGGCAAACTATTAGAAAAATATATACATTATTATAATAGGTTGGTTATTTTTGGTTAAATAAACAAAAATAGGAATATTTCATAATTAATTGTATAATTGATTCCAAATGTTATTGCAACATAAAAGTATAAATACATATTATTTATCAGTTTTTCTCTCCAAGTGAAAGAAAACGGCATTCCCATTGTCACTGTCGATATTCTGGGAAAGAAAATATAAAGGTGAATTCCATCTGATATAAATCTCTAAATAGGCTGTTAAAGGGAAATGGTTTGGCATTCTTCTAAGAAGATTCTGGCAAGAATTACACTGGTTTTCATTAAACTCTTGAAGAGGGTGTAAACTGTGCATGTTCTGTCTAACATTGTGATCACCTGACAACCATCGTCAAATTAACACTGCAAAAATTAAGACAACTGGGCATATGATCAGGCATGTGTGAGCCCAGACATTGCTCATTCTTTGATTACACTGTCACCACTATCTTACTACAGAAAATTGCATCCTAATAACAGTGATGAGATCAAGATATTCCAACTGATTTGAATATTTTCAGCTGTAACATTGCTCAGCTCAGGTTTTCTTTTCCCTATATAATCCTTTATTTTCATTCATATGATGTTGCCACTTCATAAAATTTTAGCATCAAAAGGAAATCCACTAAAAATAGTCCTTTGAACAACAACAGTTTCTAATACGGACCAAGAATGGTATCAAAATCATCACATTATGTCCTAGGCTACAGTAATAGTAATAGTTTCACAACACTACAGTGCTTACGAAGGTCATATCTTAATGACAGAAGGGGACTGATGGATGCTTAATGGCTATAGGTGAGCTTCAGCATAATGACAGCACCTTTTTTAAGACTATAAGAAATGAAAAGTTCTCGGTTTGTAATTTGTGTGCATGCTTTTTGCTTTTTCTTCTATTCGTATTTAAAATTTGATTACTCTGATACCTAGGAATCCAACTTACAAGGGACATGAAGGACCTCTTCAAGGAGAACTACAAACCACTGCTCAATGAAATAAAAGAGGATACAAACAAATGGAAGAATATTCCATGCTCATGGGTAGGAAGAATCAATATCGTGAAAATGGCCATACTGCCTAAGGTAATTTATAGATTCAATGCCATCCCCATCAAGCTAACAATGACTTTCTTCACAGAATTGTGAAAAACTACTTTGAAGTTCATATGGAACCAAAAAAGAGCCCACATCGCCAAGTCAATCCTAAACCAAAAGAACAAAGCAGGAGGCATCACGCTACCTGACTTCAAACTATACTACAAGGCTACAGTAACCAAAACAGCATGGTACTGGTACCAAAACAGAGATATAGACCAATGGAACAGAACAGAGCCCTCAGAAACAATGCCGCATATCTACAACTATCTGATCTTTGACAAACCTGACAAAAACAAGAAATGGGGAAAGGATTCCCTATTTAATAAATGTTGCTGGGAAAACTGGCCAGCCATATGTAGAAAGCTGAAACTGGATCCCTTCCTTACACCTTATACAAAAATTAATTCAAGATGGATTAAAGACTTAAACGTTAGACCTAAAAACATACAAACCCTAGAAGAAAACCTAGGCAATACCTTTCAGGACATAGGCATGGGCAAGGACTTCATGTCCAAAACACCAAAAGCAATGGCAACAGAAGCCAAAATTGACAAATGGGATCTAACTAAACTAAAGAGCTTCTGCACAGCAAAAGAAACTACCGTCAGAGTGAACAGGCAACCTACAAAATGGGAGAAAATTTTTGCAATCTACCCATCTGACAAAGGGCTAATATCCAGAATCTACAATGAACTCAAACAAATTTACAAGAAAAAAACAAACAACCCCATCAAAAGGTGGGCAAAGGATATGAACAGACACTTCTCAAAAGAAGACATTTATGCAGCCAAAAGACCCATGAAAAAATGGTCATCATCACTGGCCATCAGAGAAATGCAAATCAAAACTACAATGAGATACCATCTCACACCAGTTAGAATGGCGATCATGAAAAAGTCAGGAAACAACAGGTGCTGGAGAGGATGTGGAGAAATAGGAACACTTTTACACTGTTTGTGGGACTGTAAACTAGTTCAACCATTGTGGAAGTCAGTGTGGCGATTCCTCAGGGATCTAGAACTAGAAATACCATTTGACCCAGCCATCTCATTACTGGGTATATAACCAAAGGATTATAAATCATGCTGCTATAAAGACACATGCACACGTATGTTTATTGTGGCACTATGCACAATAGCAAAGACTTGGAACCAACTCAAATGTTCATCAATGATAGACTGGATTAAGAAAATGTGGCATATATACACCATGGAATACTATGCAGCCATAAAAAATGATGAGTTCATGTCCTTTGTAGGGACATGGTTGAAGCTGGAAACCATCATTCTCAGCAAATTATCGCAAGGACAAAAAACCAAACACCGCATGTTCTCACTCATAGGTGGGAATCGAACAGTGAGAACACATGGGCATAGGAAGTGGAACATCACACACCGGGGCCTGTTGTGGGGTTGGGGGAGGGTGGAGGGATAGCATTAGGAGATATACCTAATGTTAAATGATGAGTTAATGGGTGCAGCACACCAACATGGCACATGTACACATATGTAACCTGCACATTGTGCACATGTACCCTAAAACTTTAATTAAAAAAAAAGAAAAAAAATTTGATTACTCTGGTTTCCATTAAAATAATTGAACTAGTAATATTTTTCTGTATTGTATCTTGTTTATCCTTCTTGATTAGCTAAGTATAATTAATTTCAGATAAATTAATTTCATCATAAAAAGATCATACAGGGATATAGAAATCTTACTGTGAATGAGGTGATTAAAAGGCCTAAAAATCTGTCAGATTTGCAGAATTAATTCCATTTTGAAAAAAAACATTGGTAAATTTAACTTTCTAAATAGTGTTTAGAAGTTGTATACAAAATAGTTTTTAGCACTCATAGCTAACAATCATTTTATATATACCTTCCTATTTATAACATTGTTTTCTAATTTTAATGAGATAATATTTATGGTAGAATATTTGTAATATACAGGAAATTATGAAAGGGAATGAAAACTTGTAATCTTATCACCCACAAAAAAAACATGATTAATGTTCTGTTGTATCCTTACAGTATTCTGTGGACTCTTGTGAGTCCTTTCATTTATCCTACCTTATAGATTTTATGCAGTCACTAACTTTCTTAAACCCTGTAACCTCTTTATATATACCTGCATGACGGTATATGACCTATGAAGCCTATCTCGCTTTATCTCCTATTTCTCCTCACCTCCCTCACTACAATCCAGACACCCTGACTTCTGTTCTATGCTTTCTCTGTCACCCTTCCACAGGTTTTACAAATATTTCTTTACATTATGCAGGTGTCTGCTTAAAAACTATTTTTAATAAGATATTCTGACGCTACTACAACACAATTAGAACTTCCTCACTCCATCCTTCTCCATGATGTCACTTGTTTGGTTTTTATTTTTGTTTTCATTGTCATCGTTGTTGTCGTTAAATAGTAGGTATCTCTGCTCAAAAATATTTTATTTATTTTTTATTATACTTTAAGTTTTAGGGTACTTGTGCACAATGTTCAGGTTTGTTACATATGTATACATGTGCCATGTTGATGTGCTGCACCCATTAACTCGTCATTTAGCATTAGGGATAGCATTAGGAGATATACCTAAAAATTATTTTAAACTTCTACTTGTAGGTATATATTTTGTTTTCTGACTCTAACAGCAAGAATATATACTCTATTAAAGTAGGAATCTTGTTTATCCCTAGGGCTTACAATATTGCCACACACAAAAGACGTGCTCATAAATTATTTGTCCTTATTGAAACAGGACTGAGCTTTTCATTTACAAGCACCTGCTTCTACATCACATACAAATTATTCGCTAGAAATATATATAAGGCCAACAAAATAACAGCTTTGAAAACACAGAAGAGCCTACCAATAGATTTTTAGTATGCCTTTCCAATCGAAAATATTTAGAAGTAAGGGAGAAAAGTTATATGAGCATGTGTGAATTTTTTCGGCTGCATTTTCCTAGCTCAATGATTCTGCCACTCTGAATTCACAATGAGATCTTCAGTTTTGCTTTAAAAAAATGGAAATTGAGATTAGAATTGGGATTTTAATTTCTATGCTGCTGGAGTTTTGCCTCTGCATAGAATATAAAAAATTTCAAAAATATTTCTCCCAGACTAAGAATTATCTCATGCCAGTGGCCCTCCTAGGGACTGGTAGAAACCTAGGAATATCTGGCCCTGAAAGCTGACAACAAGTATGGTGCCTGGACTCTTGATGACTGGTGTGTTTTTTGTTTGTTTGGGGTTTTTTTGTTTGTTTTCAGGGAAAGGAAGATGTTAACACTAAGAGAAGTTTGCAGGCAGGCAATTAGTAGGCACTAGTTGGGGAATTCTCTCACACCAGTGGCCCTCCTAGGGGCCCCTAGAAACCCATGAATATCTGGCCCTGAAAGCTGACAGCAAGCTTTTTGCCAGGACTCTTGATGATGTGCGGTTTTCTTTCAGGGAAAGGAAGATACTAACACTAAGAGAAGAAAAAAAATATTAACACAATGAGAAAAAAATCCAGACAAAATACAAAATAGTAATTTTTCATGAACCCTTCAGAATGCTGATCCTTTACGTGAACCAAGTAATATAGACATAAAAAGAGACACAGACCTGTAAGGAGAGATGAGACACAGGACTGGTGTGACTTTTGATGAAGAGGCTTCTTGCCTGTTGTAACTGAAGTGAGTAAGAAGAAATCAGCTGCTTTTTTCAAGATCTGTTGTAGATAAAATGTAGGTCAGTTTCAGTCTGAAATAAATGGAAGAGTGAAATACAGAAGTATAGGGACAGAGAGAGAGAGAACATGAATCTAAGTTATCAACATCAGAAATAAAAAAGAGGACATTAATACAGACAGAAATTATTAATACCAGAATATCATAGATGTTATGAACAATTCTTGAGGCGCTAATTTTGACATTTTTAATGAAAGGGACAAAATAGTAAAAACACACATAGACACAAAACTTAGCAAAGCTGACAGAAAGAGAAACACAAAATCTGATAAGCAGATAAGTCTACAAAGGTAACAAAATCTATTAAGGAAACTTGCCCCATGAAGCATATCTCAAGCACTGGTGGCTTTACTTGCGAATTAATCTGAATATTTAAGAAAGAAATAATAACATTTTTGAAACAATTTGTCCCAGAGAATAAAATGTTATAAATATTTTCAAACTCTTTATGTAGAGCTAGGAAAATATTAATGATAAAATGTGACAAGACTATTATAGGAAAATAAAATTATAGACAAATCAAAAATATAACTTTAAAATTATTAAATAAATTAATCTACAAAAAGCAGAAATAGCATTTTAAAAAATCACCCATTTATGTATAAAAGCTGTTATCAACTAAGAAAACATTAGAATTTATTTCTTCTGATTGAGGATATCTGCATGAAATCTTATAGAAAACATCAGACTCAAAGATGAAATCTGAAAAGATTTCCACTGAGAATAATGTCCATGGCTACCACTTCTCTGCAACATTGTACTGAAGGTACTGTCTTATGAAATAGAGAAAACATATTTATGATGAAGCCATGAAAATTAAAGTGGAAAAAAGATTATTGTCATTATTTGCAGATAAAATAATGTGCACCTAGAAAATTGAAAAAGGAAGAAACTTAGTTGAAAATAAGAATCAATCGACATCAGTAAACAAATCTTCATTATGCAAACCTTGATTCCACTTCCATATATTATCCAGAAATATTTTAAGAAGTGAATATATATAATTCATTATACAATTAAAATCGAATGTCTAGGAATAATTCTAACAAAAAGCATATATAATCTTTTCTCTAAAATCCACAAAATATGTTTGAGATAATTTTTAAAAGACCCAAGTTAATAAAAGATATGTTTTATTTATAATTTAATGACTTGATATTTTAAAGATTTATCTTTAGAATCTCCTATAAATGTATTGCAATTTCAATTTAGATCTTAACATATTTCCTTTCTTTCTTCTTTATTTCTTCCTTCTTCCTTCCCTTCTCCTTCTCCCCTCCCCTCCCCTCCCCTCCCTCCCTCCCTTCCTTCCTTCCTTCCTTTTTTCCTTCGTTTCTTCCCCCTTCCTTCTTTCCTGTCTCTCTCTTCCTACAGCAAATGCCAAAAGCTAATTACAATATTTAAACAGATTCTGGGAAGATGGTAAAGTAGGAAGCACCAGTCATTTTTCTCCCCACCTAGCCAACAACTACACAAGCAGAATCTGTCTAATGAAACTATTTTGGAATTCTGGAGTCTATTAAAGATTGCAACTTCCAGGAAACAGGGTGGATAGTAAACTGCGGTTAATTTAGGTCAATTATAGCCCTCAGCTCAGTAGCAGCAACTTTATTCTGCACTTTCCAGTCCCATGACAAGCAGCTGCGCACGCATCTTAGAAGTCACTTCCATGTAGCTTGTGCTAATCCGAGTGAACATAGGAACATTGTCCTCCATGAAATTGGAGATCTGTGTTCTGATTTGTGTTTCTTATCAAGTAGGTGTAGACACAGAGGTGGGCAGCCATTTATGTACCCTACTTTTATTCTTGCAAGTACCTCCCCTCTGACTAAAGTGACTTCAAGGGGATTTAAAGGACAAGCACCCTTGCCTCATTTATTTTTCTTTTTCCCTTTTTTTGGGAACCAGACTGTGATGGTTAATACTGAGTGTCAACTTGGTTGGATTGAAGGCTATAAAGTATTCAACCTGGGTGTGTCTGTGAGGGTGTTGCCAAAGGTGATTAACATTTGAGTCTGTGGGCTTAAAATGGTAGACTCACCCTTAATCTGGGTGGGCATAATCTAATCAGCTGCCAGCATGGCTAGAATATAAGCAGGCGGGAAAATGTGAAAAGATGAGACTAGCCTAGCTACATCTTTCTACTGTGCTGAATACTTCCTTCCCTCAAACATCAGACTCCAAGATATTCAGTTTTGGGAGCTCAGATTGGCTCTACTTGCTCCTCATCCTGAAGATGGCCTATTGAGGGACCTTGTGATCATGTGAGTTAATACTTAATAATCTCCCCTTTATATATTTATTCCATCAGTTCTGTCCCTCTAGAGTACCTGGACTAATACAGGTTTTGGTACCAGGAGTGATTCTAGAGAAATAGAATATTAAAGATAGAGTTCTTTTGTTGGTTTTGGGGTTTCTGGAGTTGACTGCTTAATATGATTAGACCCCAAAATGCTAAGCACTCTATTTCTAATAGTATGGAGAACACTGATAGTCCTTGGTATTAACTGTTTAGAGAGTTGTGCAAAATAAATTCGTTTGACACTCGGGATTCATCCGTCATGAGAGATAAGGAGTTTTTAGGCTCTATACATAATACCTTTGACCATATGTGAAGAACCAAGGAACATAATGAAGCTGGTTGGTTGCTCCTAAGTTCAGTGGACAAAGTGATGAAAGACAATGATGAACTCAGGGATTCTATCTCCCAGCTTCAGAAGCAGATACTGAGCCTCAAATCTGCTAAGATTGCCCTGAGTGAGAGTCTTATCTCCTGTAGAGAAAGAGCTGAAATTGTGGAAAAACAGATACAAGTTCTTATCATGCTAGTGGCTCATCTGTAATGAAAGATGGATGTACAGCCTCACCAGGTGTCTACTATTAAAGTGAGGGCATTGATTGGAAAAGAGTGGGACCCAGCAACTTGGAATGCGGATGTGTGGGAGGGCCCTCATGAAGCTGGGGACACTGAGTTTGTAACTCTGATGAACATTTTTGCCAGAAGAAACAGCTTCCCTATCTCAAGTATGGCAACATCCACTCCTTGGCCCATGCTGCCATCAGCCTTTCCACCTTTTTTTTGCAGAGATAAACCCTGTGCTGCCTGAGGCAACAGTGATGACCTCCTCTGAGGTAGTTGCCAGGAAAGATAATGTCAGTTCTCCTCAGGAGCCACCCCAAACACCCCTGTTTGTTCTAGACCTATAACTAGACTAAAGTCCCAACAGGCCCCTAGAGTTGAGGTTGAGAGTGTGACCCATAAGGAGGTGTGCTACACTTGAAAAGAACTGCTTGAGTTTTCTAATTTATATAAACAGAGATCTGTAGAACAGGCATGGGAATGCATATTAAGGGTGTGGGATAATGGTGGAAGGAACATATAATTAGATCAGGCTTAATTTATTGATTTGGGCTCACTAAGTAGGGACTCTGCATTTAATGTTGCAGTTCAGGGAGTTAAAAAATGTTCTAATGGTTTATGTGCTTGGTTAGCTGAAATATGAATTAAAAGATAGCCCACTGTGAGCGAGCTGGAAAGGCCTGATCTCTCTTGTTTTAATGTAGGAATAGGGATCCAATGGCTTAGAGAGATTGGGATGTTGGAGTGTATTCGTCACTTTAGATCTACACATCCTAGCTGGGAGGGCCCAGAAGATATACCCTTGACCAATGCCTTATGAAATAGATTTGTGAGGGCAGCATCTGCATCTTTGAAGAGCCCAGTAATTGCTCTTCTCTGTATGTCAGATCTAACAGTGGGAACCACAGTCATTCAACTACAACATTTAAATACAATGAGAATAATTGAACCCTGAGGTGGCAGGAGCCAAGTGGCAGCACTCAACCGTCAAAGGCACTGTAATGGACAGAAAAGACAAAGTGGCAGTCAGAATAGCCTGATTTATGTAGTCCTCTGGCATTGGCTAATTGTGGTGTTCCTAGAAGTGAAATTGACAGGAAGCCTACTGCATTCCTACTTTTTTTATACAAGCAGAAAACTTCTAGATTAAATGGACAAAAGATTAATTTGAATTATAAAAACAAAGAATCATGACCTCTCAATCAATTTCCAGACTTGAGCTAGCTCACATACCCAGAAAACCTTGAATGAAAGGGAGGCTGGGTCCCCTTGAGGAAGGACCCCACTACATTTCTAACAATTTATGCAGTGAATCTCTCTTCCATCCTTCCTGAATGAGACCTCTGGCCTTTTACCAGGGAAACTGTGCATTGGGGAAAAGGAAATGGCAGAAATTTCAGGGAAAACTGGACACTGGCTCTGAGCTGAGGTTGATTCCAGAGGACCCAAAACGTCATTGTGGTCCTCCAGTTAAAGTAGTGGCTTATGGAGGTCCAGTAATTAATGGAGTTTTAGCTCAAGTCCAACTTAGAGTGGGTCCAGTGGGTCCCCTGACTCATCCTGTGGCCATTTCCCCCGTGCCAGAATGCATAATTGGCATGGCCGTACATAGCATCTGGCAGAACCCCCATACTGGCTCCTTGACTGGTAGGGTGAGGACTATTTGATGGGAAAGGCCAAATGGAAGTCATTAGAGCTGCCTCTACCTAGAAAAATAGTAAATCAAAAACAATATTGCATCTCTGGACGGGTTGTGGAGATTAGTGCCACCATCAAGGACTTGAAAGACACAGGGGTAGTGATTCCAACCAAATCCTTATTCAACTCTCCCATTTGGCCTGTGCAGAAGATAGATGGATCTTGGAGAATCACAGTGGATTATCATAAACTTAACCAAGTGGTGATTCCAATTGCAGCTGCTGTACCAGATGTGGTTTCATTGCTTGAGCAAATTAACACACCAGCTGGTACCTAGTATGCAGCCATTGACTTGGCAAATGCCATTTTCTCCATTCCTGTCCATAAGGACCACTAGAAGCAATTTGCCTTCTGCTGGCATGGCCAGCAATATACCTTTACTGTCCTACCTCAGGGATATATCAACTCTCCGGCTTTGTGTAGTAATCTTATGTGGAGAGACCTTGATTGCTTTTCTCTTCTGCAAGATATCACACTGGTCCATTACATTAATGACATTATGCTGATTGGATCCAGTGAGCAAGAAGAAGCAAACTCACTGGACTTATAGGTGAGACTCATCCATGCCAGAGGCTGGGAAATAAATCTCAGTAAAATTTCTAGGGGTCCAGTTGTGTGGGGCCTGTCTAGATATTCCTTCTAAGGTGGAGGATAAGTTGCTGCATTTGGCCCCTCCTAAACCAAGAAAGAAGCACAATGGCCAGTGGGGCTATTTGGATTTTGGAGGCAACACATTCCTCATCTGGGTGTGTTACTCCAGCCTATTTATTGAGTGACCCAAAAGGCTGCCAGTTTTGAGTGGGGTCCAGAACAGGAGAAGGCTCTACAATAGGTCCAGGTTGTTGTGTAAACTTCTCTGCCACTTGGGCATATGACCCAGCAGATCCAATGGTACTTAAGGGTCAGTGGCATATAGGGATGCTGTTTGGAGACTTTGGATGGCCTCCATAGGTAAATCACAAAAGAGGCCTCTAAGATTTTGGAGCAAGGCCCTGCCATCTTCTGCAGATAGCTTCTCTACTTTTGAGAGAGCGCTCTTGACCTGGTACTGGGCTTTGGTGGAAACTGAACGTTTGACTATGGGTCAACAAGTCACCATGTGACCTGAACTGCCTATTATGAACTAGGTGCTTTTGGACCAACCTCACCATAAAGTGGGTTGTGCACAGTGGCATTCCATCATCAAATGTTAAGTGGTATATACATGATCGGGCTCGAACAGGTCCTGAAGGCACAAGTAAGTACATGGGGAAGTGGCTCAAATGCCCTTGGTTTCCGCTTCTTCCACCGTGCCTTCTCTCCCCTAGCCTGCTCCAATGGCCTCATGGGGAGTTCCCTATGATCAGTTGACAGAGGAAGAGAAGACTACAGCCTGGTTCACAGATGGTTATGCACGATCTGCAGGCACCACCTGAAAGTGGACAGCTGCAGCACTACAGCCCCCTTCTAGAATATCCCTGAAGGACAGCAGTGAAGGAAAATCTTCCCAGTGGGCAGAAGTTCCAGCAGTACACCTGGTGGTTTTAAACTACTTAATTTTGGGGTAGTATGTTGCACAGTAATGGGTAACCATGACAATATATGAGATAAAATAGAAAGAAAAGTCTAAGAAAATTTCCACATTTCTGACTCAGTCGAGTGAGCAAATTTCTATATCTTATTTTTAATTATAAAATGGTTGGAGTTATCAGAAAAAGCACTTAATATGGAGGAGGTATTAAGACAAAACATTAGGGAGTAATATTTTAACATAGAGCAGATTTCCCAAAGAAGGGAGTAATCAATAGCAAAAATTGCTAAACCTAAATCAATTGAGATGTAAACTACAAATACAAATATACAAATAATACAAATATATACATATATCACATTTGGAATGATGTTGATGACCAAAGTCATTGTCTATCTGGTGTATTTTCTCTCCCTACGGCCACCCAATATGTTTTATTTCTTTTCACTGTTCAATCCTACTTGAATTCAATTTTTATTTCATGTATCAATGACACAATACGCCAATTGTGAAAAGGAAACTGAAATACCCTGTGAAGGTACTTCTGAACTTCTGGCCGCCCAGAATTCAGAAACATATTCTAGATTAAAGGGGGAATCTCAGAGCAACACCACTAGGATACCAAAGTTGCATCTCAGGTACTCCCCAGATTTAATCACAACCAGTACATGACAAATCAAATGTATGCCATCTTTACTTCCCCATCAGGGCATTCAAGTGCATGTAGTTTCCTTGGGTCTTATCTCTTCTCAACTGCCCTGGCTTCAGTGTCATTCCTGCTCATATACTGCTTTCCCTGGTTCTCCCTACTTCTTCCCCTCTCTAGTCTCAAGTATTCTGGCCTCATGGATAAGATTGAAAACTTTAAAATACACAGCCATAAGCCAACAAGAAAAAAAAATAGTACAAAAGGAAATTGAATATATGTCAATTTTAAAGATTATAAAATTAAGTTGTCAGTGAATTATGTGTCTCCATTTAAAATTGGCCAAGTTAATTTGGTACCCTATTTCTAACTAATGATTGCAATATTGTTTTTGTACTAATTAAAATCTTTGGTGGAAAGTACAATATGAAAATGTTTAAGTTTGGGGACCATGTCTGCAACTTCTATAAAGACTAAGTTTAGTGTTCATAATATATAAAGTATTTCTGCTCCTACTTAAGAAAGAACAAACCAATAGGAAAATAGGCAAAAATAAATAGCCAATTCACAAAGAAAAAAAAAACAAAGTCACTCAACTGTATTAATGATTAAAGAATACAACAATATAACAATGATATATGATTTGCTCTATTTAGGAGGAAAATTAATAAAAGTTATAGTTCACCAAAAATGAAATGTAACTTAATCTTTATCCAAGCACTGTCTTTATATATATCCAAAAATATATAAAGTAAAAATTATTAGACATAGAAAGTTAATTAAAAATACTGCATTCATAGTGGTATATTTTTCAGATCAAATGGACTAATAGATACATTTAAAAGGATATAGGGTATCATTTTCCAAACCTGGCTTCAAATCAATTGGAAAAAGTTCTTTAGAAGTTTTGTGCTTGGACCCAACTCCCTAAATTTACATCAGAATCTCTGTGTCTAGGATTGCTTCGCAGCCGTTATTTAAGAGGAATGTAAGTGTGTAAAGATATAAATAAACCACAATTGGCCATGTTTGATCATTCCTAAAGCAGGGTGAAAGATAATTTTTTAAACTATTTTTTAATTGCAATTAAAAAATCAGAAACTCTGCCTGGAAGCTTATTTATTTAGAAATAAAATTTTACAGAATATTTGTAATTATAAAAACAGTATATTGAGCATATTTATTCCCTCACACAGATCTTACTTACACCCATTACTTACACCCATTACTTACACCCATTCATTGTTAAACATTTACCCCATGCACTTTATTGCTTCTCTTCCTTCTCCCTCCTCCCTAGCTCTACCTCTATTTTTTTTAAGATCTATATTCGTTCAATTGGGCATAGGCTAAATATATTTTATATTCCATATCATTTAAGTCATATCCATACTATTTTCACTCTCTAATGTTTTATATTATTGGAATCATATTATTATTTTTTCTAATTTTTTACTGATGTCTTCTAACAACGTTTCTGCTCTTATAAGAGCCTATATTAGTTCTACATTTGTACACTATTATTATTTTATTAGAAAGCATATATTGTTGATAAATGTTGTTCTCTGGGGGCTATTCCTTTTTTATATATGCTTTTCATCTGCTTTTTGCTTAACTTTCTCCTTTTGATTTTCAGTATATGTAGGTTCTATGTAGTTTCTAATGAATGTTATTTAATTAGGGACTGGGCTATACTTTGTAAACAATAGTGGGAAAAGGAGGATCTCGGCAAAAAAAACCCTATCTAATCAAATTTTTCATTCTATTGGCCTCAGGAACACATGACCTGTCTCTTTTGAGGGATTCAAGAGGTTACCTATGTTAAAGATTCCCTGTGTGCTGTAATCTGGTAGTCTCCAGATCTCCTTCAAACTCTTCCCATATAACCGCCAGAAAGGATTTTAAGCTAGGATGCTGGGCTATAAATATGAGAAATAGCATGTTAGAATTGCTTTTCCCTCTTCAGCAACACGTCACTTGACATTTAACAATATGAACTGGGATTGTTACTAGGGGATTTAAAAAAAATTTACATGGCTGATCTACACTTCTAAATCTCATTGCCTTAAAAAAGTGATTGTTAGATAGATAATTTGGAGCTATATAAGTTATTTAGGGAAACCTATATTCAATTCTAGGCTTGAGGAAAGAACTTGTTTCTGTGATTTAAGTGCAAACAAGTATCAAGTACTTAGAAGAATTCATTTATATGTTTATGGTTGTGAAGGAGGAGAATAGGGTCTGGAGACAGGGAGCCTTCACTTCAGCCTCCTATTGGTCACAGGACAAGTCTTTATTTGCATAGGGTGTAACCACTTCAGCCTCTGATTGGTCATGGGCCAAGCCTTCACTTCAGCCCCCCATTGGTTGCGGGCCAAGTCTTCATTTACATAGGGTGTAACCAATAGGGAACCTCTAAAGGGTACTTAAATCCCAGAGGATTTGCAACTGGGACTCCTGAGCCGCTGGCTTGAGCCTGCTCCTGCTCTGTGGAGTGTAGTTTTGCTGCAGTAAATGTGTGTTTTTGTTGATTCTTTCTTTTATTGTTTTGTTTGTGTCTTTTGTTCAATTCTATGTTTAACTCACCAAGAACCTGGACAACTCTTGTCAAGACCCTCCCTCACCAGCAATATATTTTGGTGAGCCAGCTAGGAGGCAAGCCAAAATTCTGGGATTTTTTTTTTCTTTATTTTTTCCTCTGCCCCCTGCCTTTTTGTTTCTGTCCTTTACTTTTTTTCAGTCTTTCAGCATCTGTTTCCCAGTAGCTCCTTGGTAATTGAGGGCAACTGGCTGGGTCCATTCTCTGCTGTTACCTAATGCCCAATGAGTTAATGGGGATAGCCGCCCTTCCCTGAAGGGGGAAAGACTCTTTTCTTTCCTGGTTATAGTCCATGATCCCTACATGTGATGCAGTTGACAGAGGTAGCTCATCTAGTGTGAACTCACACATGTTTAGGGTGACTTAAACCCTCTTTTCTCATGCTAAATTCTCCTATAGGGTTAGCCTGTAATGGCAAAATACAGTGTCTCTTAGGTGTTTTGACTACCCTTCTCCTACTCAATGTATTCACTTGGCTGAGGATCTTTGGGGCCTGCCCTTGCACAAGACCCACTGTCATGGTGGTGGATTTTTAAACATTCCTTCTCTTGTCCAGGGCCTAAGTGGAATAGTCAACCCTACTCTTTCAATGTTCGTGACCAAAATCCACCTGAGAAATTAGTCATAATCTCCATGAGAAAAGAAACTCAACCAGCCTCCAGATCCTGTCATTAAAGTTTATAGGTAACACTCTAGTGGAATGGGAAGCATGGGAAAGCATAGTCTTATAAAATTATAGGGACATTAGAAGTCAAGGCCTTCATCTATGGACAAAAGGAAAGCTCATACTGGGCCATCAGTGGTGGAGAGAACCTTTCCAAATTGGTACTGGCTCCCATCTAAGGTCAGGGATGTCTGACACACTGAGATGAAGGCCTAAATAAGGACACCCTTGGGGACCTCGGGGCCCAGAATTTTTCCAGGGGGACACCCCAGGTAGAATTCGGGTCACCAAATAAGCTAGACACACTTTTTCCTTCCAGACCACTATGGGCAACTTTCCATACATTCCACCTAATTCTTCGCTTGGCTGCATCCTCAACAATTGGAATCAATTTAACCCTGATAATCTAAGGAGAAAACATCTGATTTTTTACTGTAATACTGTATGGCTCCAATATCAGCTGGACAGCCAGGAATAATGGGAGTCCCCTTCCCATTATAAGGGATTAGCGTAATAATACTAAGTTCTCATCCCACTCAGAGGGAAAAAAACTATTCAACTCCCACTCCAGCCCTATTACACCTTAGGGAAGTCACAGGAGCCGAGGGTTCAGTCTAAGTGCATGCTCGTTCTCCCTAACTGACATACAACAATGCAAAGAAAAGCTAGGAATCTATTCACAGAACTGCAGAAAATCTGCAGATGGTTCCAAACTTTGACCTTAGTCTTTGTTCTCTCATGGAAAGACGTCCAATTCATTCTAGCAACCTGTTGCACCTTCTTGAAAAGGGAACATTTGTTTAAAAAAAGCAGAGTCTTACTCTGTTGCCCAGGCTGGAGTGCAGTTGTGCAATCTCTGCTCATTGCAACCTCCAGCTCCTGGGTTCAAGTGATTCTTTTGCCTCAGCATCTTGAGTAGCTGGTACTCCAGGCACACACCACCACATCTGGCTAATTTTTGTGTTTTTAATAGAGATGGGGTTTTGCCATGTTGGCCAGGCTGGTCTTGAACTCCTGTTCCTAAGTGAGTCACTTGCTTCAGCCTCAGAAATGAATCTTTGAGGCTGCCCACTGGTAAGCAGACAATTTATTCACCTGAAACCCTCAGGGCAATTACCCAGGCTCAGACACAGTCACCACTACTGATCCTAATTGGGACTATAACACTTCCATGGGAATGGACAACCAGACCGAATTTCTTGAGGCTCTTATTGGAGGAATGAAAAAAAGAATAAGGCAGTAGATTATAATAAAGTAAAGGAGGTTACACAGGCAAGGAGGAAAATCCAGCCATATTTTATTGCAGGCTGGGAAAGCCTTTAGAAAATATACCAATCTGGACCCTTCCTTTTCAGAAGGTGGTGTTGAGCCCTCTTTTATTCCTAGTATTACTACCTCCAGTATGAACTCTTTTTTTTTAAGTGATTACTCTATCCAGAAGTTTATATATTTTATCGATGCTTTAATAAACAAATAATCTATATCGTATCATTTTCAAGCCCAAAGAAATGTATAAGGCCTATAATTTTGATATTTTTCAATTATTTTAAGGTTATAAGCATGTAAAATACTGTTGATATGTGAGAATACATATAAATACCACTAGCTAGCTTATTTTGAAGAGAGATTCTCTAAATTTTTGTCCAGAGTAGATTGATTGCGATTTCTTTGGTGTGGTTCTCAATACCTTGCCTCAATGTTTTAAAGCATATAAAAATTTGAATACTGTTTAACCATATGTATTTGTTTGTAGGTTAATATTTGTAAGGATTAAAAATGTTACAGCCCCTTTTAAGATTCAGTAATATTAATAAAATTTGAGATATATAGGGTTAAAATACAACACATTAAGATAAAAATTGTTAAATTATACAGCTGTAGAGCAGAAAATAAAAACCATGTTCTAAGGGGGCAGGAAAAGTGTTAAGTGCACCGTGAACTACCAACCATGTGCATCAGTGACTGGGGGGAGAGTAGGGAGAATTACAGGATGGTTAAGGGAGTGAGCTGTGGAGTCTAATTCTATGTGAACATGAATATTTAAAGTATATAGTGCCACCATTTATCCATCTTTACAATGGGGATAGTACTACGTTTTTGTTTGCTTTTCTTCTCAGTTGACTGGGTTATTTCCTCAGTCTGTCTTCTTGCCACTCTCGACGCCCACATGAGAAGAACTAAGGTAATTTCTAACAGCAGGAGGCTCCTTGGAAACAACAGAGGGCATCACAGAAATTATTTTAGGAGAAAACTCTGTTTTCCTCATGGAACCCCAAGAACTATAAACTGACAGGTCCCTCTCAAAATCTAAGGCTCTGCTCTGTTTTGCATCATGTTACCTGACCTTTTTGACTTTTGAGAGCATCAGAAATTACTTTAGTAGGGGAAAAAGATATAAAGAAAGTTATGGATATGAATATGTATTTATGGTAAGGAAGTTTATGAAGAAAAGAAATTTTATATGAGAAAGGATCTCGTATGGCAAATTCTTGTCCTAAAGTAGAATAACTAATTATTTAGGAAAGAGGGAAATATAGGATAGGTCAGAAAATCCAAGCATGTCATAGATGGCCTGTGGAAGTTGTGATAAGATTCATAAAATGGGAAAGAAAAAGTTAATAACTGCTGGATTTTCCCTTGTATACAAGTGCTGTGTATGTGATGTTTATATAAAGGAACTCTAATTAATTGGCTTAAAAGCTACCCCCTAGAGATTAATCTCTCACATGATCATGTAAGCCATGCAATTGCCCAGGCTGCATCATTTAGAAAACTTATACAGTTTTCATGGAAACCATCTCCAGTTAAGGGCACTTCAGAGGATACACAGTCTAAGTACTTTCAAGGTAGACCCACTAGCTGTGTTCACATATTCCCTTAGGAAGACTGTACTAACCCTGAGACATCTAGTTGCCTTTTGGTGCCCCAGTACGAAAATACCTCTTGGTAGTTGCTGGTGGACACTAAGCGTAACTACCTCCACTGGGAAAACAGAACTGCTGGGGCAACTCCAGATACTTCCTAAGGCCCTTTCCAGCCTTTAGCTGGGGCCACCTTAGCAGGGGCCACCTTAGCAGGGACCTTGACTACTTGGGAAAGTGAAAACAACAAGCTAACTCATATGTTCACCATAGAGAAAAATTTTTTGTTTTGAAAAACAATGAGTCTTTTTCCTGTATGCAACCAGTTCCTGCTTATGTTTATCAGCCAATTGAACTGGAACCTGTACAGGTGTTTATTTAGCCCACCAAATCAATATAGCTTCCACAATAGCCAGTCTCTACTGCAAACACCAGGCACAAAAGAGCCATCTAACTCATACCCATTTTGGTAGGGCTAGGATTAACTGCATGAGTAGGATCAGTAGTTAGTGGGCTTGCAGTTTCCCTACCCTGTTACCAACACTTGTCCAAGGATATCTCAGACAGCTTGGAAGACATTGCCCAAAATATTGTCGCCTTACGAAATCAGATAGACTCTTTGGCAGTAGTTGCTTTACAAAATAGAAGGGAACTGGATCTCCTAACTGCTGAAAAAAAAAAGTGGCTTATATCTTTTCCTAGAAGAAGAATGTTGTTTTTATGTCAACCATCAGGATTAGTAAAAACTGTCACATGAAAATCACTCACCAGGCCTCTAAAATATAAAAACAGCTGTCTGAGTTATGGGGCTCCTGGTAAAGGGCACTTAGTTGAGCTTCATGGCTTCTTCCCCTAGCCAGCCCATTTTTAATAATTATACTTGCATTAATTTTTGGACCATGTTTGTTAAATCTTTTAACCAGATTTATTTCTTCTCACCTAAAAACCATTAGGCTTCAAATTATCATGCAGTAGGTCTTTCAGCCAGTTCCAGGTGAGGATGCCAGCCCTGGCCCTCAAGAAGTCACCTTGTCCCCAGTAGAAAGAGCAGGGTGAGAGTACCATTGTCCCCAGTAGGTGGGAACTGCTCCCCAATTAGAATGAAGCAGTTACAGAAGAAAGACAGTTAGTCCCTCTGCCTCCCATAAAGATTTATGGGGATCACATCTCTCAGGAGGAAATGATGCAGGAGAATAAGATCTGGAGACAAGGAGCCTTCACTTCAGCCTCCAATTGGTCATGGGACAAGTCTTTATTTGAATAGTGTGCAACTTCACTTCAGCCTCTGATTGGTCGTGGGCCAAGTCTTCAATTAACATAGGGTATAACCAGTAGGAATACTCTAAAGGGTCCTTAAACCCCAGAAGGTTGTTTGACCTTTATTAATGAAGCATATTAGAAAACTTGCAGTGCAATTCTTTAATGGAAATACGCAGCAACCACTCAAGTCATAAGTGTGTAACAGCTGTGAGTTTGCAAAATGAGTTGGTACCTTCCACAGTGTAAAATCTAGAAAAAAAAAAAAAAGATGGCTAATGTGAATCTACAAGGTTTCACGTAGCATGTCACAGTGGGAATCTTAATAATCTTCTACCTGGATTGTTGTCTAAGACTCCCATTTTTGGTTTCCTGAGGTGTGACTGTTAGCTAAGCTGGAGATAATTTGAGACTAATTACTAGCCATGTCAATGGCAATTCTCCTACAATGATCAACCATATTTTCTCTTTTGAAAAATCATTTCTTGGATAACAACTGTAAACGTAAAGAGGTTTCAGGCTGTTTCTTCCCCTAGAAGAAACCAAGCATCACTCAACTGAGATAAAATCTCAGACTTTATTTGCACTGAAAATAGGTTGAAAGGATGAAAACAGCAGACTAATGTATTAATAGTAAAGTATATAAGGGAAGAACTCAGTTCTAATCGTTTATTTTATCAAATGCACTTAAAACAGTGCAGAGGCATATGTCGTGGGTGTTCAGCTAAATGATCGACTTAGATATATACTTATTATTATGTTATCTTGCTTTTCTTATTTCTTATTTCAGCACTTTAGTGGAGCAACTTGAACAATAACCTCTCAGTACATCTTTAAGCTATTTTGCTTTTTTGAGAAATATTTCTTAAAAGGAAGTCTTTCCAGTGGAAATATAAGAAAAACAAACTAGAATTGATTATTTTATAGCAGATGCAATATTTCCACTTTATTTTAATGATTCACATTATGATATAATTGATAACTATAATGTAGACACAGTGTATTGTATTAACAATGTTTTCCATTTTAAAAGTCTCCTTAGGTTTGAACTTCCATTTGACAAATGATTTCTAAGGCACTAAATTGTATATATTTTACTAAATATGTACAACTATTAAAGCTAGTCAAAATTTCCTTCAGGAGAAGAACTTTCCCTGCCTGAAGAGAAAACGAGGAATAGATAAACGTATTTGTTTTAATAAAATAGGGACCTTATATATCACAAGGTAAGGTGTGTTAGAATATTTTATGAAGTTGCTTTAAGCTCATTGGAAGCCATTGTTCCTAAGTAGCCTGGTTTAATTATTAGAAAAATCAGCTTCTTTGGTATACTATTGAGTGAAAACAGTTTATCATACAGTCAATGGCTTTGTTACCAAGTTGAGTTTAGTAAAAAAAAATTACAGATAGAGCCACTGAAGCATATGTCCCATGAAACTTGACCTATATGGAAGTGAGAATTTGGTATATAGCTCGTAAGTGAAACATGAGAATGTTATTGGGTAGAAAAACTGCAAGCTGTTATCCAAAGGCAATTGCCAGAAAGAATCTCATGTAAACTGATAAATTAAAGATACTGCACCATTTTTCCTTTTGTTTCTTTTATTGAATACAATTACTTAAACATGCTTTCCACATCACCCCATGGCATGCAAAAATATAGAAATTAAAAATATATATTTTACACAATGTTTTTCCCCAAAGATCCAGCTTTCTTTACTCATTATTACAACAAAGTAAGGAATCCATCTAAAATTACTATTGTTTTGTCAAAAAGATTCAAAAAGCTAATTTCTATAAATTGAAAATGGATAAAGCACAATTTAAGTATCATTAAAAATAAATGCATCAATATGGAATAATAATTCTAAAAAATAAATAAATACATTAAATTGAAACATATCAAACTTGTTTAAATTCATGGAGTTTATTATTGCTATTAAGAAACAACAATAGCAACAAAATCCTGGTTGGTCACCTTTAGAAGAAAACAGAGAATCCACTTATTACTTTGAATATGGGTAAAAGGAGGAAAAAAGAGGGAGAGAAGGAAGATGTAAGAGTAAGCAAGCATTTTTTCATATTTTTGTACAAGAACTGTACTTTTTCTGTTGTTGTTTGTTTGTTTGTTTTGAGATGGAATCTAGCTCTGTCGCCCAGGCTGGAGTGCAGTGGCGAGATCTTGGCTCACTGCAATGTCCACCTCCTGGATTTAAGCAATTCTCCTGCCTCGGCCTCCTGAGTAGCTGGGATTACAGGCATGTGCCACCATGCCTGGCTAATTTTTGTATTTTTAGTAGAGATGGGGATTCACATTTTGGTCAGACTGATCTTGATCTCCTGACCTCATGATCCTCCCACCTCGGCCTCCCAAAGTGCTGAGCTTACAAGCACGAGCCACTGCGCCCGGCCAAAAACTGAACTTTCGAGAACAGAAAGTTGATAAAGGAAGTCATGAAAATACCACCACTATGAGTTTATTTTTTCGATCATTAAATGTACCAAATATGAATATGATCAGACCTCTATCCGCTAAGCTACCAATTTACAGGAAATACAGGGGCAGAAAACATGTTAAATAACACCGTGGGGATGCCATTGGAAAAAACTATAGCATGGGAAAATCTACAGAACAAACATATTGGTTTTTTTAGGCACAAAAATAACGTAACATCAAAGGGAGGAGAGGAAGACATGACTGAGATTTAAAGGGAAATGCCAGCATATCAACCAATTACAAAATATAGAACTTATTTGTATTCTGAATAAAATCTTATTTGAGAATTATGATAATTGATAAAATGTGAATAAACTTTTGATACCATTAAGGGGTTATTAAGAATTTTAGATATAAATAATGCTTTGAATATTTTTTAAATGGAAAGTGCCTTACCTTTTATTTACATAATAAAATAGAGAGGAAATGATATGATATATGGGATTTGATGCAACATTATTTTGGATGGGTGGTTGTGGCTATAGATAAAAATGAGATTGGTTAGGAAATTAATTGTTTTTGTAGCTCAGTGATGGGTATTTGGAAGTTCATTTTATGATATATTTTCCCTCTATTTTAATACAAGTTTTAAATTATCTGCAATATAAATTTAAGAAATATAGAGAATACTTCTATCCTTAGGTAAGGAGGGGTCCAAGAACAATTCAGTCTGTGGTAAACGAAGCCAATTCTGACCTGTGAACACTTGCAGACCTCAAGATTCTGAAGCCTCAGGCAGGGACAGGAGATATGGCCTAGGGTTACATGTGCAAGTATTTGGAAATGAGAACCCCCCCACAAAAAAACTGTTATCGCACTGAAAAAAATGGACTGGAGAAAGCACACCTACCAGGACAAGGAAGAAGCAGGGAAATGAAATTCCTCTGTTTTCTCCTAAGTCTGAGTGGGTATAGAAGGACAAGCTAGTGGACACCAAAATAAAGCTAATAGAGAAACTCATACGGTGTTCTATTCCGTAGGATGACTGCCACCAGTCAGTGGATTTCAGAATTAGGTAAAATGAATGGAGAAACTGCCCTATATCAAGAAGAATTCAAGAAGCAAAACAAATTGTGTGTTGTGTTGTCCTAAGTTTAGTTTGAACAAATTGAGAAAACTAAATTATTAAGATAATTGGGTGAATATGATTATGGGCTTGGAATTAGATGATACTAAAGAATTATTTTTAGGGTGTTTTTAAGCTTTGGTTTTAAGTTTGGGGTACAAGTGCAGGTTTCTTACATAGGTAAGTTTATGTCACTGGGGTTTGTTGTACAGATTATTTCATCACTCAGGTGCCCATTAGTTATTTTTCCTGATCGTCTCTCTCCTCCCACCCTCCACCCTCTGAAAGGCCTCAGTGTGTGCTTTTTCCCTCTGTGTGTCCATGTGTTCCCATCACTTAGCTCCCACGTATAAGTGAGAACATGCAGTATTTGGTTTTCTGTTCTTGTGTTAATTTACTAGTGTATGAATAGCACGTGGTTGTGTAAGAAAATGTCCACATTTTTAGAGATGCATAGTGAGCTAGGTAGAGGTGACAAAGCATATTATCTGATGTATGTTTTATGAATATGCTAAAATATGGTTTTTAGACCAGTAGTATCAGCCCTACTTGTAGACTTATTAGAAATGCAGAATCTCAATATCCACCCCAGATATATTGAATCATAATTTTCATTCTAAGAGAATCCTCAAGTAATTTTTATGGGCATTAACTTTTTTTAAGTTCTGATTGTACAAACTCCAACAAAGAAGAAAAGACAAAGAAAATTATGGAAGACAATGTGGCAGAATTTTCGTAAATGTTAAATTGGGGAAAGGACATGTAAAACTCATTGTATCATTATTCCTACTTTGATATGCTTTAGAAATTTTTATTATTAAATCTAAAAATAATATTTGAAAAAGACAACACAGGATTCAAAGTTCAACAGACAAATTTGTATAATTTCTTCTGCATTTATTCTTGCTCTATCTCTGAAACCTGTATAATTTTTATTTATTTATTTATTTTTATTATACTTTAAGTTTTAGGGTATATGTGCACAACATGCAGGTTTGTTACATATGTATACATGTGCCATGTTGGTGTGCTGCACCCATTAACTCATCATTAACGTTAGGTATATCTCCTAATGCTATCCCTCCCCACTCCCCCACCCCACAACAGGCCCCAATGTGTGATGTTCCCCTTCCTGTGTCCATGTGTTCTCATTGTTCAATTCCCACAAACCTGAATAATTTTAAAATTCAAATCTACTATATGAATGTCAAAAGGAAATAAGCTGTTATGCTACTTAAACTAAAGAGTATACTGGAAGGTAGAAAATTTAATAAATAAAGATAATTTTTCCCAAAATTTATGATAAAGTGGAAAAATATGTCATGAAATTACTAGACTGTTCAGCCTTAATGTATAAACACAAGTTGTGGTTCACAATAATATAATTACTTAAAACATAACTCTAAAAATGAGATTTTATTATTCACCTTGGCAAGAAATCAATATTAAAGTGTACTATATTTTATGATTATAGAATCAAAGAGCTAGTAATCATTGAAACAGGAATAACTAACATTAAATTGGGTAATTCTCAAAATACTCAGAAAATAATGGTCAATTTGTATTATTGTGTGTAAACAGAACTGTGAAATTCTTTTTCTATATTTAACAGAATAGAAAAATACCTTCACATGAAAGTTCAAAGGGCTTTACAGATATAGCATGGTTAACTTGAAAGACAAAAAATGACAATTTCCATGCATGTAGCACATAAAACATATCTTCAGCATACTTCAGAGCAACTCGTGTAAAATAGCATAACCAATATTGTTCTTATGCATATTCAAATTATCAACAAAATCAGGGAAAAACAGAGGACAAAATCATTTTGTGTTATATAGCTGTAAATGCACTTTCTAGAGGATAATGTAAACTTATTTCCATGTTTCTTTGTGTTTGAAAGTATTATTTTGTTCAGTAGTATTTTTTAGAAATTATTATTGTAAAGTAAATGTCTCCCCAGGAAAGTGTCTACCTTTTCCCTTCCAAGTAACACAATGGACATATTTACAGAAAGTTATCACTAAACTTCATATTACTGAAGTAAGTACATCAAATCAGAGCCCTGAGTGTTAATTGAATTTTCTAGATTAGCAATCTAAGAACTTTATTACACTTTTCTTGAAGATCCTACTTTAGTTTTTGTGGGTTTTATCAATATTTTCTCCATTGAAATTAAAACAGCTTTAGTAAATTATAAAATAGATCAATTTTTAAAAGTTAATTCAATTAAAAATAAGAAGTCTATTACATATAAGTCTAAATAATATAGTTTCATAAAAATGACCGTATTTTTAAGGACAAAAATATCAAGGATAAAACTGGCATTATTTCACATTTTTACAAATCTCAGGAGGCATACAATCTGGAAAACTCTACTTGTGAAATAATGAGAATAAAAAAAGGCAATGATGTCTTAGTATTATTATGAGAATTGTTTTAGCCTTACAGACCCCCAGGAGTCTCTGAGCAGCATATTGAAATTGTTGTTCTAATTTAATTCTGGATCATATATTGTTTTGAATTGAAGGATAAGATTCATGCACTTCCCGCCAGGCATGGTGGCTCACACCTGTAATCCCAGCACTTTGGGAGGCAGAGGAGGTTGGATCACCTGAGGCCAGGAATTCGAGATCAGCCTGGCCAACATGGTGAAACCCCATCTCTACTAAAAAAAAAAATACAAAAATTAGCTGGGTGTGGTGGCACGGGCTTATAACCCCAGCTACTTGGGAGGCTGAGGCAGGAGAATCACTTGAACCCAGAAGGCGAAGGTTTCAGGGGGCCAAGATCATGCCATCGCACTCCAGCCTGGGCAACAGAGTGAGACTCCATCTCGAAAAAATAAAAGATTCATACATTTCCTAGACAGAGTAAAAACTATATTGAAACAGCCAATTCTATTCCTTAGTTAAGGAAATGCATCTTTTAATAATTCACTTGCTCGTTGAGCAAATATCTATTTAATAACTATTTTTAACAGATACAGGACAATGGACTGGTGGTCCAAAAATAAATACATGTGTCCATGAACCCTTCCCCCAACATTCCCTCAATTGATTTATGTTCTGATAGAAAATACTTGTACACATAAATGATGAGACACTAAGCCATGATGAGTGTTGTGGTATTTATGTACAAAAGGTGACAGAGATAGGCATAGGAACAGTGCATGCTTATATTTGAGTGAGACAGTGTGAAAAGATGTGAAGGAAAATTTATCAGAAGAGTGCAGGTTAAAATATTAAAGCAAATAATGAATTTGGAAGACAGCAGTTAGAAAGATGAGGTGGAATGAAAGTGTGAAGAGTAATAGGAAAAGTTGAGCCTGTAAATATAACTTAGCAAATACTGTAGCATAATTCATTTGGGGAAATATAAGAAATTCACTATTGCTGGAGTATAGAATTCCACGAATACAGAATAATAAGATGGGGAAAAGAAGAGACAGGAGATGTGTCTAAAGGATTAAGAGATGGTCAGAAAAGTAAGGCTCATGCAAGATGTATTCACAAGTTAGAACATTCTGGAGTTTCACCAGAGAATTTTATTTATTATTGAATAATAATATAAATACAGAAAGGTATACAGCTCTGTGAATTGGCTTCTATGCATACTTTGATGCATGTTTTTTACTGAAAATATGAATATATTCTGTTGGTACTATACCTTATAGGGGAAATTTTGAATCATGGACTCTGTATATGTTCAATTTTAGCAGATGCTCAGAGTTTTTAAAAATGCGTACCAGCTGCTGTACGTTTTCAACAATACTTGAACTGTTCCACGTTTTGCAGTTTAGTGATTCTAGTTGGTTTACATTAGTATTTCAATATAACTTTAACTTTCATTTCTAAAACGGTTAATGAAGTTGGGCATCTATTTTATATGTTAATATGGGGATTTGAATATCATTTCAGGAAGTGTCTGTTAAAGTCTTTATTTTTCTATTGGGTTATCTATGTTTCTCTTACAAATTTGCAGGAGTCCTTTGTTTGTTCCTTTCTCAGATAAACGTGATTGGAGAAGAAACTATCCCCAATTCTCTCTTCATTGACATTTGGTAAGTAAAAGTTGTAAATTATAATAAATTCTTCATTGACATTTGATGAGTGTAAGTTGTAAATTATAAAATAGATCGATTTATCCATTGTTTAAAATTATATATTTACAACATCTTGTCGATTTTAAGATATCTGTCTTCTCAAGGACTTAGGAAGATATGTTTCCAGTTGCTTACTAAAAACTTTATTATGTAAGGTTTACGCTTAATACACAATCTATTTGGAATTTATTTTTGTGTATGGTGTGAGATAGGGGTTTGATATGTTTTGTCCCCATATAGAAAACAATCAGCACAGGTTATTATTGAAATAATTACCTTCTTTCTAATGTATTGCAGCATCACTTTTCTCATAAAACATATCAATGTATATATAAAGTCTGCTTCTGAACTCTGTATTTCCTTCCATTGATCTATTTCTTTGTTTGCACAGGTATCTCATTCTTTAATTATTACAGCTTTAAATTCATCTGGTGGTGTCTCTAGCTTTCTTCTTTTTTTCAGATTTTCTTGGCTATGCTTGACAATTTGCATTTTTATGGAAAATATTTTCAAATTTTTATGTGATAAAATATACATAAAATTTACTATCCTAATCATTTTTAATAGCATAGTTCATTGGAATTTAGTACAATCACATTGTTGTGCATCATTGCCACCATCCTTCTCCAGTACTCTTCATCTCATAAAACTGAAACTGCATACCTATTAGACAATAAATCCCATTCCTCTCCCAACAGCCACTGGCAATGACCACTCTACTATTTGTTTCTATAACTTTTGACTACTCTGGGTGCCCTCATAAAGTGAAAACATATGGTATCTGAACTTTCATGACTGGCTTATTTCACTTAGCATAATATCCTCAAAGTTCATTCATGTAGTAACATATGTCAAAGAATCCTTACCTTTGAGGAGGAATAACATTCCACTGTATGTGTATACAACATTTTGCTTATCCATCCATCTGTCCACACTTGGGTTGTTTCTATCCTTTAGTTATTGTGAATAGTGCTACTATGAACATGATTGTACTAATAACTCTTCAAGATTCTGCTTTAAATTATTGTGGGTATATATCCAGAAGTGGAAGGACTGGATCATATGGTAATTATATTTTTGCTTTATGAAGAGCCGCCATACTGTTTTCTTCAGGGGCTGTACCAGTTTACGTTTTCACCAACATTCCCACCATTGTGGTGGCCAGCAACTGAGGAGGCTGAGATAAGTGGATTCCCTGAGCCCAGGAGGTGGAGGTTGCAGTTAGCCAAGATTGCGTCACTGCACTCCAGCCTAGGCAACAGAGTGAGACCTGTCTCAAAAAAAAAAAAAAAAAAGAGTTAAATTAAAAAATAAATAAAAGTCATTTGACCATATATGTGATTGTTTATTTCTTGCTCTCCATCTATTCTATTTACCTATATATCTATCTTTATTCCAGTACAATGCTGTTTTTATTATTGTAACTTTGAAAAAAAATTTAAAATCTAGAAGTGTGATCTTTAACTTTTGTTCTTTTTCAAAATTGTTTGGGCTATTTGGATTCTCTTGAGATTAAATATGAATTTTAGGATAGATTTTTCTATTTCCACAAAAAATTCCACACCATTTGAATTTTGACAGAGATTGCAATTAATCTGTAGTTCACTTTGGGTAGTATTGAAATTTTAACAATATTAAGTTTTCCAATCCATGGACATGGAATGTCTTTCCATTTGTTTATGTCGTATTTAATTTCTTTTAGCAATGTTTTAAAATTTTTATTGTACAGATCTTTCACTATCTTCATTAATTCTTAAGTATTTTATTCTTATTGATGCTATTGTAAATGGAATTGCTTTCTTCTTTGTCAAATTGTTCATCATTAGTGTATAAAAATGCAACTAATTTTGCATTTTGACTGTGTAACCTGCTACTTTGTTAAATTTATTTATTCTGACAGGGGTTTTTTTGGTGGAATGTTTAGGGTTTTCTACATATAAGATTATATTATCTGAGAATAGAGGTAATTCTTATTCCTTTCCAGTTTGTACTTTCTTTCTTTCTTTCTTTCTCTTTCTTTCTTTCTTTCTTTCTTTCTTTCTTTCTTTCTTTTTCTTTATTTTATTTATTTATTTATTTATTTATTTTGACTATTGGCTCTGGCTAGAGCTTCTAGTACTGTGCTAAATAGAAGTGGTAAAATCAGGTAGCCTTGTCTCGTTTCTGATCTTGGAGAAAAAGCTCTTAGTCTTTCATCATTGAGTATGATCTTGATTATTGGCTTTTATATATAATTTTTATTATGTTGAGTTAGCTTACTGCTGTTCCTAGTTTATTAACCTTTTTTTTTTTTCCTGAAAAGAGACGTTGAATTTTGTCTAATGGTTACTCTGCACCAGTGGAATTATTATGTGGATTTTGTTCTTCATTCTGTTAATGTGATGTGTTATGTTAATTGATTTTCATAGTTTGCACCATCCTTACATTACAAGAATAGATCCCACTCATCATGATATATAATCTTTTTAATATACTGATGAATTTGGATTGCTAGTATTTTGATAAGAATATTTTAACCAATGAGTATAAGGTATATTGTTCGGCAGTTTTGGGGGGTGTTTACTTAGTTTGTTTTTCCCTGTGTACTATTTTTTTATGGCTTTGGTATCAAGACAGTGCTGGCCTCATATAATGAGTCAGAAAGTGTTTACGTTCCCACGTCTTGAAATTCCTGAAAAAGTTTGAGAAAGTAGAGTTAGTTATTCTTTAAATGTTTGGTAGAACCCACAAGTGAAGGTAATAGGTCCAGGGCTTTTATTGGTCAGAAAACTATTGATTACTGATTCAATCTTCTTACTAGCTATAAGTCTACTTAGAATTTTCATTTTTTATTTCAGTATTGGTAAGTTTTGTGTTTCTGTAATTTTTTCCATTTAATCTAGGTTATCCGATTTTTTGATAGATAGTTGTTCATATAATCCATTTAATTTCTGTAGATTCAGTAGGAATGTCCCCACTGTCATTTCTGATTTTAGTATTTTTTCTTAGTAAATCTTCTTAAATGGCTGTAAATTCTATTTATCTTTTTGAAGAAGCAGCTTTAAAGAAAATTTCTCTGTAGTTTTCTACTTTCTATTTCATTTATCTGTGCTTATTCATTATTATTCACTTTCTTCTGGTAGCTTTGGGTTTCATTTTTTCTTCTAGTTTCTTTTTTGATTTGAGTTCTCTCTTTTAAAATGTAATTTAATGTAAGCATTTATAATTATGGTTTTCTCTCTCAGCACTGCTTCTGTTGTATTCCATAAATTCTGGTATGTTGTGTTTCCATTCTCATTTATCTCTATTGTAGTAATATCTACATGTCCCGTAATTTTTTTATCCATTGGTTGTTTAAGGGTGTATTGTTTAATATTTAATATTAAATTTGTGAATTTTCCAGTTTTTCTTCTGTTGTTGATTTTTAACTTTATCCTTTATGATTAGAAATTATACTTTAATATATATAGCTCTATATATCTAAATATATTAAGAATTAATTTGTGGTCTAACATATAGTCTATCCTGGAAAATGACTTACATGCACTTGAGAATAATGGATATTCTGTTGTTCTTGAGTAGAGTGTTCTATATATGTCTGCTGATCTAGTTGGTTTACTATGTTGTTTAAATTCTCTATTATTTTCTTATCTTTTGTCTGGCCTATTATTGAAAGTGGGGTACTGACATCTCCAAATACTATTGTACAACAGTATTTTTCTCACAGTAATTCTGTCAATTTTTGTTTCACATTTTTTGATGATATATTATCAGATACATGAGTGTATATGAATGTTCATAATTGTTATATATTCTTATGTTATTGAACCATTAATTAATATGCAATGACTTCTTTGTCTATTGCATACTTTTTTCATTAAAAGCTTTTTTTCCTTCTGATGTTAGCCTAGTTACTCTCATTCCATTTTGGTTAGTATTAAAACAGAATATTTTTTCTATTCTTTCACTTTCAACCTGTGTTTTTTGATCTAATGGAAGTCCCTGTAAATAGCACAGAATTGGGCCTTTTTAAAAATTTTTTTTCCTGCCAATTTCTGTCTTTTAACTGGAAGGTTTAATCCATTTACATGTAATGTAATGATTGATAATAAGAGATTTACTTATTTCATGTTTGGTATTTGTTTTCTATATGTCTTACAGCTTTTTTATTTCTCCTTTTCTGCATTAATGTGTTGTTTTATGCTTAATTTTTTTGTAGTGAAAAGTTTCAATTCACTTATCATTTGCTTTTGTATATATGCTACATATAACTATTTTTTTTGTGGTTAACATTAAGACTACATTAAAATCCAGAAGTTGCAATACTCTAATTTGGATTTATACCAGCTTACCTATAACATACAAAATATCTGGCCCTTTACAGTTCCATCCTTGCCCCTTTCAGTTATTGATGTCACAAATTTCAATTATTCGTGTCACAAAACATAAACATGTTTTGAAACATAATTATTTTTAATGCATTAGTAACTTATGTAGAAAACAAAATATAGTTATAAACCAAAGTTACACTAATACTAGCTTTTAGCCTAATAATTATACTTAATATGTTAATCTCTTACATCACGTGGAAAACAAAAGGTGAAGTTACAAATTATGCTAAAGTAATACTAGTTTTTATACATACCCATGTATTTACCTTTACTTATGTTTTATTCTTCATATTTCTTTGAATTGCTGTCTAACATCCTTTTATTTCAACCTGTGGAACTCTAGCACTTTTTGCAGGACAAATCCTGTAGTAATAAACTACATTAGCCTTAATTTGTTTGGGAATGTCATAATTTTTCCATCACTTTCAAAATACGGTTTTATCAAAAGTAGCATTTTAGGTTGACATTTTTTTTTCTGTTAGCACTTTAAAGATATTAGCCCACTGCTTTCTGGCCTTCCAAGTTTGTATTAAAAAAATCTGTCATAATCTTATTGAATGTCAATTGTATGTGGTGAGTCACTTATTTCTCTATGTTTTCAAGGTTTTCCTTTTTGATTATAATGTTTCAGCGTGGGCCTTCTTTCGTTGTTTCTAATTTTGTTCTGTTGTGTGTGTGTGCTTCTTTGATATTTATGTCTATCATCAAAGTTGGAAAGTTTTGAGCCATTATTTCTTTAATAATCTCTATGTCTCTTTATCTCTCTCTTTTCCTACTGGAATTCCCTCGATGTGCATCACATCAATTATGCTTGATGATATTCCACAAGTTTCTTAGACTCTGTTCACTTTTCTACAACTTTTTTCCCATATATTCCTTAGACTCAATAATTTCAACTGTTCTATCATCAAGTACACTAATTCTTTATCTGTATGCTAACAGCAGCCTTTGAATCCCTCTAGTAAATTTATTATTTCAATTATTATGCTCTTTAACACTATAATTTCTTTTTGGTTTCTTCTTTTTCTTTTATTGATATTTTCATGTTGTTCATATATTATTGTCTTGACTTCCTTTAGTTCTTTGGACACTTTTAAGACAGCTATTTAAAAGTCATTGTATACTAGGTCTGCCATATATTTCTTCTTGGGGAATGTTTCTGTGTGTGTGTGTGTGTGTGTGTGTGTGTGTGTGTGTGTGTGTGTGTGTGTGAAACTTTCCTGTTTCGTTGTATAACTTGTGATCGTATTGCATGTGATGCTTTTCCAATATATGCAGTGACTTTTAAATGTTCTAGTCTTTAAAGTCTATGTATTAGAGTTCTCTAGAGGGACAGAACATATATATATATTTATATTTATATTTATTTATATATAATATATAAATATATATAATAGTTATTAGTTATGTGCTTTATATATATTAGTTCTGTGCTTTGTATGTATTAGTTCTGTCCCTGTCTAGAGAAAAAATATGTATTTGCTATTAGTTCTGTCCTTTATATATATATTTTTATATATATATATAAATTATATATTATATATATAAGGGGAGTTCTGTGCTTTATATATATACATATGTGTGTGTATATATATGTGTGTGTGTATATATATATATGTGTGTATATATATAAAGGGGAATTTATTAAGTATTAACTCACATGATCACAAGGTTCCACAATAGACTGTCTGCAAACTGAGGAGTTAGGAGAGCCAGTTTGAGTCCCAAAACTGAAGAACTTGGAGTCCAGTGTTCCAGGGCAGGAAGCATCCAGCACAGGAGAAAGAGGTAGAATGGGAGGCTAGATCAGTCTCATCTTTTCACATTTTTCTGCCTGCTTTTCATATTCTAGCCATGGTGGCAGCTGATCAGATGGTGCCCACCCAGATTAAGGGTGAATCTGCCTTTCTCAGATCACTGACTCAAATGTTAATCTCCTTTGGCAACACCCTCACAAAAGCATCCAGGATCAATATTTTGTATCTTTCAATCCAATCAAGTTGACACTCAGAATTAACTATCACAAGTCCACCCCTTGTCAACTTAAACCCATACACATCTTCTGGGATCATAAATAATCTTCAAATATGGTGAATAATAAGATCATAATTACACCTAACATAATAAAACTGTACTTCATACAACCAGAAATGTACCAGTCCCCAACTTTTTGTTACATAAAGTTAACAATACTTAAATGCTGATAAGAAGTCAATAAATCTTATGTCATATGATAAAGGAGAAAGGAAATAAAATGAAGATATTTTCTTAGTACAAGTGTATACATGCACAAACATGTTTTCACAAAAGAAGGAGGAAATACTCTTAATGTGTACAGTCCTCGTTTCTGCAGCTGGTAATGATGACTACCTTCTTCTACTACCCATTCTGTACTCCCTTTGCCATCAGCTAGTATCTCAGCAGGTCATGTTTTTTTTTCCTGGTGGAGTATCCAAACCTTCATTCCTGAAGGGTCTAGGACATTTGTAGTTCTGCCTGAATTGGGCTGTTGTAGTTTCCCATTGACCTTAATCACGGGGAATGGTAATACTAAGAGACCCCTAATGGATCTCCTATATTCTATGCATACTCATCCTAACCTCCATTGCGGAGTAGTCGACTGATTTGATCTTGAGAGTCTGGGTCAATCACCCCAGCTAGGACTGTAACTCCCTTCTTAGCCTGTTGACTTAAACATAGGAGGAGCCGAAAGTGTCCAGGTGGCAATCTTAACTTCCAGTTTAATGGAATCATTGTGTCTCCTGGTGGCAGCATTCCGCCATCTGGAACTAACACCTCTAGGCCAGCAGAAAGTAATGCCATGGGAACAGGAATCAAAAATTTTGCTAGTGGAAACTGCAGAGGAGGGTTAGAGAGAATTTTATTTTTTTATTTTTATTTTTTAAGGAGTTATTTATTTTATTTTATTATTATTATACTTTAAGTTTTAGGGTACATGTGCACAATGTGCAGATTAATTACATATGTATACGTGTGCCATGCTGGTGTGCTGCACCCATTAACTCGTAATTTAGCATTAGGTATATCTCCTAATGCTATCCCTCCCCCCTCCCCCCACCCCACAACAGTCCCCAGAGTGTGATGTTCCCCTTCCTGTGTCCATGTGTTCTCATTGTTCAATTCCCACCTATGAGTGAGAACATGCGGTGTTTGGTTTTTTGTCCTTGCGATAGTTTACTGAGAATGATGATTTCCAATTTCATCCATGTCCCTACATTAGAAGTAGTTAAATTGTGGGAATGTCATGCTATAAATAAGACACCACTCTGACATGACTTGAGTCCCACTTTGTCTTTAGCTTTTGTTTTGTTTTAGTGTAAATACTCTTATTGGTGTACTATCTTCTGGGCAGGTGCAGCCGCTCACACATTCACTGTCTTGAAAAGGAGCCACATTAGAACAAGTTGCAGGGTTGGAGGGTCCACATTCTTTGTAGATATGTTGTTCTGGACATCTGTGTGTTTCTGGAGAAATATAAAAATATGTGTACATGGATATTAGAGGAAATTAAATGTAATAAATACACACTCCTCTAAGGAGGAGCTTTTCAAATGGAATTCTTTGAGTATGAGTTACAAGGTAGAAGTCAGCCTTTAAAGGTACTCAGTACAACTAAATTATGCCAATTTCTTGTGCATTACTTTATGATACAATATCTAATTTACAGGAAATATATATTTTCTGTAATTTCATTTCATCATAAGTTGAAATTTATATTCTACTTGTATTGTGAGGATTGACTTAAGCATATGTGGAAAGTATGTTTATATATGAAGCTTGTATTTACATTTTATTAATCTTTTTGAAAGAAAATGATAGTACTAATCAGTATACATTTGATAAATTGTTCAGTTATTTTTTACAGAATTTACTCATGGTTTTCAGTGACTTTTTTTGATTGTAATGAGTACAACATTTTAAATTAGATCTTAACACAAAGCACTGCAATTTGAGGTGAGTCACATCACCTAAACAAACCTGTTTCCTTGTAAGTACATGTGACAAACGAGACTTCATCATCTCTAGGATCCCCTTCCAGGGCTTAGAATCATTTGAGATTACATTGCAACAGCTTAACTTCAAAGTACTGTATACCTACATATCAAACCTGCATGTTGTGCACATGTACCCTAGAACTTAAAGTATAATAAAAAAAAAATTTTGCTAGTGGATCACTAGGGGCAATGGTGAGTGGTGCCACTTCCACTTCCATCCCTTGATTCCTGGATCCGTGAATTCAGTGATGGGAGAAACAGTACCATATATTGGATGCTGATGCAGAGCATATATGGCCTTCTGCAGAATTTTGCCCCAGACCTGCAAAGTATTTTCACCTAGTTGGCACAGTAATTGTGACTTCAAAAGGCTATTCCACCATTCTATCAATCCAGATGCTTCAGGGTGATGCGGAACATGGTAAGACCACTGAATTCCATGAGCATGAGCCCACTGCTGCACTTCTTTAGCTGTAAAGTGAGTGCCTTGGTTAGAAGCAATGCTGTATGGAATACCATGATGGTGGATAAGGCATTCTGTGATTCCATGGATGGTAGTCTTGGCAGAAGCATTGCATGCAGGATAGGCAAACCCATATCCAGAGTAAGTGTCTATTTCAGTGAGGACAAACCTCTGCCCTTTTTAGAAGAAAAGATGTCCAATATAACAACCTGCCGCTAGGTAGCTGGCTGATCACCCCAAGGACTGGTGCCATATTGGGAGCTCAATGTTGGTCTCTGCTGCTGGCAAATTGGGCACTCAGCAGTGGCCATAGCCAGGACAGCCTTGATGAGTGGAAGTCCATGTTGCTGAGGCCATTTGTAACCTCCATCCCTGCCACCATGGCCACTCTGTTCATGGGCCCATTGGGCGATGACAGGGGTGCCTGGAGAAAGAGGCTGAGTGGTGTCCACAGAACTGGTCATCATATCCACTTGATTATTAAAATCCTCCTCTGCTGAGGTCACCCATTGGTGAGCACTCACATAGAATACAAACATCTTCACAGTTTTTGACCACTCAGTGAGATCCATCCACATACATCTTTCCCAAATTTCTTTATCACCAATTTTCTAATCATGCTTCTTCCGAGTCCCTGATCATCCAGCCAAACCACCGGCTACAGCCCATGAATTAGTATATGATCACACATCTGGCCATTTCTCCTCCCATGCAAAGTACACAGCCTTCTCTGTGATTCACCAGTGAGGGTCTGCCAAAGGCCCCAAATAGCTTCATTATCTGTCACTGACACCTGAAGCACCATTGAATCTGCTGGATCATGTGGCCCAAGTGGTAGAGCAGCTTGCACAACAGCCTGGACCTATTGCAGAGCCTTCTCCTGTTCTGGACCCCACTAAAACTGGCAGCCTTTCGGGTCACTCAATAAATAGGCTGGAGTAACACAAGATGAGGAATGTGTTGCCTCCAAAATCCAAACAGGTTCACAGGGCTTTATGCCTGTTTCTTGGTTGTTGGAGGGGCCGAATGCAGCAACTTATCCTTCACCTTAGAAGGAATTTCTCAAAAGGCCCCACACAATTGTACCCCTAGAAATTTTACTGAGGTAGAAGGTCCCTGAATTTTATTCGGATTTATTTTCCATCCTGTGGCATGCAAATGTCTCATCAGTAAGTCCAGTGTTTGCTACTTCTTGCTCACTGGATCCAGTCAGCATAATGTCATCAATGTAAAGGACCAGTGTGATATGTTGCAGAAGCGAAAAACGATTGAGGTCTCTCTGAATAAGATTATGACGCAAAGCCAGAGAGTTGATGTACTCCTGAGGTAGGATAGTAGAGGTGTATTTCTGGCCTTGCTAGCTGAAGGCAGATTGCTTCTGGTGGTCCTTATGGACAGGAATGGTGAAAAAGACATTTGCCAAGTCAGTGGCTGCATACCAGGTACCAGGAGATATGTTAATTTGCTCAAGCAATGAAATCACATATGCTATTGGAATCACCGCAGCTGCAATTGGAGTCACCACTTGGTTAAGCTAATAATAATCCACGGTTATTCTCCAAGATCCATCTGTCTTCTGCACAGGCAAAATAGGAGAGTTGAATGGGGAAGTGGTGGGAATCACCACCCCTGCATCTTTTGATTCCTTGATGTTGGCACTAATCTCTGCAATCCCTCCGGGGATGAGATATTGTTTCTGATTGACATTTTTCTAGCTGGCTTCCAAGTGGCCTTTCCCACCATAGTACCCCTCACCCTACCAGTCAGGGAGCCGATATGGGGTTCTATCAGCTGCTATGTATGTCTGTGCCAATTATGCATTCTGGCACTGGAGAAATAATCACAGGATGAGTCCGGGGGTACACTGGACACACTGTAAGTTGGACCTGAGCTAAAACTCTATGAATTATTGGACCTCCGTAAGCCCCTACTTTAACTGGAAGACCACAATGATGTTTTGGGTCCCCTGGAATCAATGTCAGCTCAGAGCCTGTGTCCAGTAGTCCCTGAAATGTCTTTGTCCTTTCCCTAATGGACAGTTTCCTTGGTAAAAGGCCAGAGGTCTCGTTGAGGAAGAATGGGAGAAAGATTGACAGCATAAATTTTTACTAATGTAGTGGTGTCCTTTCTTAAGGGGACCCGGCCTCCACTTTATTCAAGGGGTTCTGGCTCTGTAAACTGGCTCAAGTCTGGAAATTGATTGAGGGGCTGTGATTTTCTGTTTTTATAATTCAAATTAATCTTTTGTCCATTCGACCTAGAAGTTTTCTGCTTGTATTAATTAAGTAGGAATGCAACTTCCTATTAATTTCACTTCTAGGAACGCTGTGATTAATTAGCTAATGCCAGAGCTCTACACAAGTCAGACTATTCTGATTCCCACTTTGCCTCTGCTGTCCATTACGGTAGCTATGCCCACCATGCCTTTGATGGTTGAGTGCTGCCACTTAGTCCCTGCCACCTCAGGATCTAATTATTCCCATTGTATTTAAATTTTGTGGTTGAGTGACCACGGTTCCCACTGTTAGATTTGACATACAGAGAAGAGCAATTACTGGGCTCTTCAAAGATGCAGGTGCTACCCTCATACATCTATTTTGCAAGACATTAGTCAAGAGTATATCTTCAGGACCCTCCCAGTGGGAAGAGTATACCAATCTCCCTAAGCGTTTGGATCCCTTCCTCTACATTAAACCAAGGGAGATCAGGCATTTCCAGCTCATTCACAATGGGCCATCTTTTAATCCATATTTCAGCTAACAAAGCATATAAACTATTAGAACCTCTTTAACTCCCCATGCTGTAACATTAAATGCAGAGTCCCTACTTAGTGGATGCAAATCAATAAATTCAGGCTGATCCAACTCTATGTTCTTCCTCCATTATCCCACACCCTTAATATGCATTCCCATGCCTGTTCTACAGATTTCTGGGAAACAGAAGCAGTTCAAAGTTAGAAAACTCAAGCAGTTCTTTTTGAGTATAGCACACCTCCTCATGGGTCACACTCTCAAACTCACCTCTTGGGGCCTGCCAAGACTTTAGTTATAGGTCTAAAAGCAAACAGGGGTGTTGTGGGTGGTTCCCAAGGAGAACTGACATTATCTTTCCTGGCAACTGCCTCAGAGAAGGCCTTCACTGTTGTCTCAGGCAGCGCAGGGTTTATTTCCTCAGGCAAAGGTGAAAAGGTTGATGGCAGCATGGGTCAAAGAGGGGATGTTGCCACTACTGGGGATGGGGAAGCTGTTTCTTCTGGCAAAAATGTTCATCAGAGTTACAAACTCAGTGTCCCCAGCTTCAGCAGGGTCCTCCCACACATCCCCATTACAAGTTGCTGGGTCCCATTCTTTTCCAATCAATGCCCTTACTATAACAGTAGATACCTGGTGAGGCTGTGCATGCACCTTTCATTGCAGGTCAGCCACTCACATGATAAGAGTTTGTGTCTGTTTTTCCACAATTTCAGTTCTTTCTCTACAGGAGATAAGACTCTCACTCAGGGCAATCTTAGCAGATGTCAGGCTCAGCATCTGCTTCTGAAGCTAGGAGATGGAATCTTGAGTTCATCATTGTCTTTCATCACTTTGTCCACTGAACTTAGGAGCAACCAACCAGCTTCATTATGTTCCTTGGTTCTTCACATATGGTCAAAGTTATTATGTATGGAGTCACTAAACTCCTTGCCACTCATGAGCAGTGAATCACGAGTGTCAAATGCATTTATTTTGCATAACTCTCTAAAGAGTTAATGCCAGTGACTATCAGTGTTCTCCATACTATTAGAAGTAGAGGCCTTAACATTTTGGGGTCTAATCATATTAAGCAGCCAACTCCTAAAACCCCAGAACCAATGAAAGAACTCCATTCTTTATATTCTGTTCCTCTAGAACCACTCCTGTACCAAAAACTCCTCTCTCTCTCTCTCTCTCTCTCTCTCTATATATATATATATATATATATATATATATGAGTTTACTAAGTATTAACTCACAGGATCACGAGGTCCCACAATAGGCTGTCTGCAAACTGAGGAGTAAGGAGAGCCAGTCCAAGTCCCAAAACTGAAGAACTTGGAGTTCAATATACCAGGGCAGGAAGCATCCAGCATGGGAGAAAGATGTAGGCTAGGAGTCTAGGCTAGTCTTGTCTTTTCACAGTTTTCCACCTGCTTCTTATATCTAGCCATGCTGGCAGCTTATCAGATGGTGCCTACCCAGATTAAGGGTGGGTCTGCCTTTCCCAGCCCACTGACTCAAATGTTAATCTCCTTTGGCAACATCCTCATTGACACATCCAGGATCAATACTTTGCATCCTTCAATCCATTCAGGTTGACACTCAGTATTAACTATCACAGCTAGAAAACTGGGCTTGATGGAATTGTCTATCAGAACATCTATGTTTTGTGATTTTAGAGTGGTTGGACTGCCTACATGGTAGCTCAGTGCTTTCATAGAGGGTGTTCCAAGGATCAGGGAGTAACATATTATTTTCCCCGAGGCCTATGTATGAAAATAGCATTGTATCACGTCTCCTGCACTCTTTTAGTCAAATCAGCCATACAGACAAACCCATATTGAAAGACAGGAAACTCCAACTCTGAGTAGATGCAAAGAGTCTGTGGCCATGTTTAATCAACCACATGTGTCTACTAAGTATTATAGTTTCTGGTTTTCTGGTATCCTTATGGTTTCTTAAATTTATCCACTCCGCTCATCCCCACTGGCACATTCTTACTCCAGCTTTCATAACACGTGACTTAATTAAGCTACATTGTAATCAGGGTCAACTTGTTGAAACCATTCAATGGTTCCTAATAGGGAAATATCAATTGTTGGCAAAGTATACCACTGCATCTATGATCTTGCTGCTGCTTAGTTACCCAATGCTATTTCTTGATTTGTCACCCATCCCCAAAATTTACCCTAATCTTCAGACTGGATAAACTATTGAAAATTCTATGAAGAAAACAATTTGCCTTAACCACTTATCTCCACTTATCTTTGAAGATTTTGTTCCAGTATGACTTTTGTTTGAAGTCTTTACTGAACACTCCTCCATTCTTAGGTAAATTGACCACTTCCTTTTTCATACCCCATGGCTCCTTGTAATTGTTTCTAGCATCAGTATTTATTGGCATTTATCTTTACACAACTGTATGCACTTGTCTTTAAGCACATTAAAAGTAATCACTCTATTACTGTGTCTTGGTCATATTTGTAATCGCCTGCCTCATTTGGTCCCTTCATTGACACCTAAGAATTTTTAGTTAGGTAAATAAATATAGAATAATGAGAGAACATGTCTTTCCCCTTCATATTGAGTCAAATAGATAGACTGCCAGGAAACAAACACACAGTGAAGAAGAAAATGTAAACATACAAACAAAATTAAGATATTGAGAAAGAATACAAAATTCAAGACAAAGTATAAGACTTGGGCTAAAATACTGACCTCAGAATGTGAATAAGAATGAACAACATCTTAAACTTTTTCAACAATGAAGGCCTCTGGCAAGAGCTAATTTAAGAGTCAATCACTTATTGTCCAAGTTAAGTTATAAATCAAGGAATCTCTAAACCAAAATGAACATGCATTTGTATTCTATGTAAACAATGAAAATGATTCAAATTAGTCTACTAGGTTATTATGTTTTGAAAGCAAATGACAAGTACCTGCATCCCAAGAAGCTTAGATAAAAGAAATACAAGATGGAATCTATTGTAAAAAAGTGTAATTCAGCTTCAGGGACAACTGGCACTAAGGACTTGAAAAATACCAGAACTCTCCTTTTTCTTCCAGTATCTTAAACCTGATTTCTTTCTGAGTATACTTCATTTTCTCAGGTCTGCTCTATGTTGGATAGGAAATGGGGCCCCTAGTAGACCCCATCTTTCTTCATAACACCACCTATGGGAGAGAGTATAACTTTTTTTTCTATCTTTCTCTCTCATGCTAAGTGCACAGATCCTGAAAATCTTTCAACAGGTACAATTTATACACATGCTCACTGTAAGATGAATATTTAGGCTGGGGGTAAGGATGAACTGTGCTGTTTTACAGAGCTTAATTCAAATGTACACTATGAGCTGATCAATAATGGAAAGAAAGACAGGCTCCAAAGAAAGATTATATTTATTAAAATCATGCATAGTGGAAGCAAACTTTTCCACCAAAGGAAAATTACTGTTATAGAAAGACAACAACTGATATACACTACATATCTTGTATCTGCTAGAAAATCAATTTGGCTGATACAATAAGAGAGATACAAAGAAACAACTTCAATAAAATTTATTTTTTTCTCCTCTTCATAATAAAATTGCAGTGATAAGCAGCCCAGCATTGTAATGTGGTATCATGATGACCTAATTGACCATGGCTGCTTACATCTTTCTGTTGTGTTTTCTTATTATGTAGTTTGCATCTGCAAGCTCTTTTCACACCCTCAAGATGATCGCTGGAGGTCCAGTATTTATGCATGTAAATCATGCTGAATGAAGGGAGAAATTAGCAAGAGAAAAAGAAGGAATTTGTTACCAGAGACATATTTAGGAGCTTTCACAAAAGACTTACCTAATGATGGAAAATTTTTAGCTAGGTTCGTTGTGATCTTCTAAGAACATAGGGAATCCATAATAAAAGAAATACCATAAGAATGGATAGTGGACAAGCCACTAGCCATCTCTGCTGCATGTCCCAGTTTCTCTGATAAGATTTACCATAAAGCTTACAACATAAAGTTTTATATCAAGAAGTAAGAAATACATTTTAAGTAAATTTTATATTGGATATAAAACAAGTCACAACTTTAATCATAATTCTAAAATATCATTTTGTCATTCTAAAATATTCACAGTCTGAGTTCTTTCTCTTTTTCTTAGATGAGGTAAATCAAATCAATATTTTCTACTATTGGCAAATAGTAGTCCATAATCATGAACATGTGTATGTGTGCAAGAAAGGCTAAATACCAAGAGAACTGTATATAAACTTGATTTTCCAAAATTATTCCTTCAACACCTTTTATGAAGATGGATGCAAACTACCCTGCAATTTCTATATTTTTCTCTTCCAATTAGGAAAGGAAAAGCTACATGAAACATGACAGCTTTTGTGCCAACAAGTGTGTTTTTTATTTTAGATTTTATTATGCTCATTTAGAGACACAAAAATTTTGCTTATAAACATTTCCAAATGTCCTGCAAATACTGAAACTTGGGGGTGATATTTGAAAATACCAATAAAACAGATTTTGTATATGCCATGTTCTTTAATAGAAAATTGTTAAAAACATTCTGGATCCAAAGGAAACTGATTTTTAAGGCATTTGTTTATTGATATGTCACTGCCTCTTAAAGCTTATAAATAATAGGATCAGCTATTACAGAAATCATCATGCCTAAAAAATATGTCAAGTCCTTCCGAGTTGCCTAACCTCCAAAAGAATCAGCATTCTGACTATTAACTGAGTTAAACTTTTCACAGTGATTAATTTGTCAAATACCTAGACAGAAGAAAGTGACATGATGGTTTTCAAGCTACAGGCTACAATCAAGTATTTTGCAAATAATCGTACCTCAGAAAAATATACTTTTTGGCAGGAACATCATGATTTAGAGCGAATGCATTCCACTACAGGGGATGGGGAGGAAGGATTCGTATAGTTATCCTTTCATGAGTAAATTGGCACCAATTCCAGGAAAAATTAGGCTTGCATGCTGAAAAAAGGAGTGAAAGTTTTCTATCTGCCAATCTCATAACCAAAAGAGTTCACTTACATTCACAATTTTTTTCCTATGGATTGACAATGCTGTCCTCAGATTAAACTCTAGTGGAAAAGGATAAAGAAGACCTTATGTAAAACCTTGTCAAACAATGTTGATGTGTTTCTAGGTATGTTTTGAGTGTGTGTGTGTGTGTGTGTGTGTGTGCATATGCATAGGCAGAGTTGAGTAAGTAGAGTTTGAATATCAATGGTGACAACCTTCTGAAGTAAATTCCCCATTGTTGTTTGTCTTTCCTTTATTCTCTTCTTCCTTAGCTGCCAAGCATTTTTATGGCACAGGCAACATTTTGACTTCAAGAGCCTGTAACTCTAAAGGAGGGAAGCCTTCTTTCTAATTGGAAGAGCTGTGGTTCCAAGAGTGTTGTGCATATCCATGTTGTTTTTCTTTCTTTCTGACCTCTCATTGTTTGTCCCAGAGTTGTAGGAAAGTACACAGAAGATCAGGGTAAAGTCCTACCTTTCTGGCCGGAGAACCAAAAAGATGATCCCAGTGTGCCAGAAAATACCAGAGAGGTTGTGGAGAGAAAGAAGCTTGGAAAAGTGCTCCCCTTTTGAAATTCTTTACTTACCCTTTATTCATGTATCCATTGAGCTGACCCTATGCAGCCTAGGTTAGACTTTGAGAATGGAACTTAAATAAAGATTACTGGTCAGATTACAGATTATCCATGGGGAAAGAGATTTTCCTCAAAGGCAAGAGAAACTGGGAGTCAGAGTACAGGGGAATGCAGAAGAAGGCATCCTTGAGGTCCAGACCAGTGAATCATTCTGCTTCCTCTGGTATTTGAGAGAGCAGGGTATAGGGGTTGGGTACAACTGGATATAGTGGAATTACTGCCTCATTGATGAGTCTAAGATCTTGCACTAGTCTCCACTGACCATTTAGTTTTTATACTCCTAGAATGGGGGTGTTGCAGGGATTGCTGCATTTTCTTACTAAGCCTTGAGCTTTTAAATGTCTAACAATGTCCTGTAATCCTTTATGATCTTCAGACCTTAAGGGATATTGCCTTTGATAAGGAAAAGTGGTGGGATCTTTTAGCCTGATTTGGACTGGGCGGGCATTTTTTTGCCCTTCCGAGTTGTCCTTTCAATGCCCAGACTTCAGGGTTGATTCCCTCCTGAAGTAGGGGACAACAAATGGGTAACTTTTTCCTCATATTCATGTAGATCAGCTCTGGCTAATATGTCCCTCCCTAATAAGGGTGTGGGATTTTTAGGCATAACAAGAAAGGCATGTGAAAAAAGCAAAGTCTCCCAATTACAAATGAGGAAGTGGGAGAAATACCTGGTTACAGGCTGTCCCAGGATTCCTCGGATGGTAACGTACTTTGAGGACAGCCATCGGGGCAGGAGATTAACACTGAGAAAGCTGCGCCAGTGTCCAGGAGGAAGTCAATTTCCTGGCCCTCAATGGTTAAATGTACCCAGGGCTCAGTGAGGGTGATGGCATGAGCTGGTGCTTGCCCCGGACACCCTCAGTCCTGTTTTTGGATCATCTGGTTTGGGGCTTCTGGCCAAGAGAGCCTTTGTCCTCTGGGGCAGTGGGCCTTCCAGTGATTGCCTCAGCATAATGGACATGGGCGAGGGGGCAGCTTATGTCTTGTTGGACAATTTTTTAAAGTGTCCTTGCAAACCACACTGATAACCAGCCCCACTGGGTGATTGGCCTGTTCCATTTTCTGTCTTCTCTGAACCACCAAAGTTTGTTTGTCTGAGGGCCATGACTAAGGCTGTGGCCTTTCTCTGATCTCACTTTTCCTTTTTGGCCTGTTCCGCTTGGTCCCTATTATAGAGCACTGAGGTTTCCAGGTTTAATAATGCCTCCAGATTTTGTTCAGGGCCCAAGGATCGCTTTTGGATCTTTCTCCTGATATCTGCAGCTTATTGGGTAATAAACTTATCTTTGAAGATCAATTGACTCTTGAGGGAGTCAGGTTACAGGGGAGTATATTTTCTTAAGGCCTCCCATAGCTGCTTGAGGAAGGCAGAAGGATTTTCTTCCTTTCCTTGAGTTATGGTGGACATCATTGAATAATTCATGGGCTTTTTCCTAATTCTCCTTAGTCCTTCTAGAACACAGGTCAACAGATGTTTGCAACTCCAGTTCCCATCATCTGAGTCAAGGTCCCCATGGGGATCCATAATGGGGATGGCTTGCTGACTGGTAGGGAATTTGTTCCTTTCCAGGTATCTCCAAACTTTTGGGCTGCAACTAAAGCTGCATTCTTTTCATTAAAGGCCAGGGTTTGATCTAACAATAGCATGACATATCTCCAAGTGAGATAGAAGGTTTGCCCTAGACCCTGTAGAGCATCTATATACCTATCAGGATCATCTGAAAACTTTTCCAGATCTACCTTGATCTGTTTTAAATCAGAGAGGGAGAAGGGGACATGTACCCGAGTTGGGCCAAATTCCCCTCCCCCTACAGCTTGAAGGGGACATAACTGACAGCCCAGGATTTTTTGTGTCCTTTGGAGATTTCTTTGCTTGTTTCCTTCTGGGTGAGGGAGATTAGAGGAGGCTTATCATTAATAGGAAGGGGAGCTATAGGGAGGCTAGGATATGGAGGTAAGCTGAGAGGTCCTCTTGTGGGATGTAAATTGCAAGCTTTGCATAGTTGTGGATTCTCCTTCAATGAAAAGAAAGCTTGGACATAGGGCATTTCACCCCATTTGCCTTACCTCTTACAGAAAAGGTCAAGCTGCAGGATAGTATTATAATTTATACTTCCCTCAGGTGGCCATTTTTCCCCATCAGAGAGAATATTGGGGCCAGGCTGTAGTGCAGAAAAAAGTGAGCTGCCTCTTTTTCAGGGTTTGCTGGTCAAATTGGTCCCAATTGCTTAGGATGCGTTTCAAGCGTGAGCCTGTTGATGCCTAAGTGTTTCCCATGTGAAAGGAAAAAATTGCCCATGGTTTTGGTTTGTTTGTTGTTCCCCCCTTGCCCAAGAACCCGCAACGGTCCCTGGACCCTGCTGATTGGAATAGTTGCGCTCACTGACACAGCAGCAGAAACACTAGTTTTCCTCCTAGACAACAAGGAGGACCAAGAAAGGTCGGATTTAGTGGCCCTCACTGATGCATTCTCAAAAACCTGTTAGAGTCCTAAGCATTTTCTCCTGTTAGTATTGGGACTTTACCCCTGTTGTATACAGATGATATGCCTCAAAAATGGAGTGGAGGGCCATACCCTGAGGGAGGGAAGGGATCTCCAGGGTTGGAAGAGTGATGCCTTTTGTCCTCACTTCTCATCATACAAATAGGAAGGATATCATTTCTGGGGCTCCCCATATCCTAGCTTCGGAAATAGCCTTTGTTAGGCCTGCTAGTCTGAGGAGGGATCCTAAAATTCCAGATAGTCCCCTCCAAACTGGGGTTTTGGGCAAAAATTATGTCTTTCTGACTGGTGAGACTGGCTGCCTAAAGAAAGGAACAGGGTCCCGAAATTTATACTAGAAATCATTCTTATAGGAGAAACTAGAAAAGCACCAGAAACAGGGAGTGGTTTTTAGAAGTGGGACTAGCCTTGGAGAAGAGAGGTGGGAGGAAGTTTGTCTGACAGGCATTAGGACCCAGGAGGCAAGGGTCAGTATAGATAGGATAGATGGGTGAGTCTCACTTGGGCGACATGACTTTGAGAGTTCTGCTCATGGCTGCAGGGTCAACCAACTCTTTGTTGGGACCCTGGAGCTGAATGGGTTTCCTCTCTGTCAATCCTCATCTCAGCCCAAAAGTACAGAAAAAGCGGAAGCTGGTTCCAGACAAACCAACACTCTCAATTTTGAAGAGTCGGGGGTTGTTAGACAGCCCTTTCCCAGAAAGCCTGACACCTGTGTCTTTAGTCCGGCGATTGCGCTAGTCACTTTTAACTGGCCAACGGGTGCCCAGTGTTTAGCCCCCAAATTCTAAGGAAAAATAGGACAGAATAGCAAGTGAAAGGGGTGCAGTGGTACTCACTGCTTGGAGATAGTCCCATCTGGGTTGCCAAGATATGTCCAGAGTTGATTCCTTCTGGTGGGTTCATGGTCTTGCTGACTTCAAGAATGGAGCCCCGGACCTTCGCGGTGAGTGTTACAGCTCTTAAAGATGGCATGGACCTGAAGAGTGAGGAGCAGCAAGATTTATTGTGAAGAGCAAAAGAACAAAGCTTCCACAGCATTGAAGTGGACCCAAGTGGGTTGCCGCTGCTGGCTGGGGTGGCCAGCTTTTATTCCCTTATTTGTCCCCCCACACATCCTGCTGATTGGTCCATTTTACCGAGTGCTGATTGGTCTGTTTTACAGAGCACTGATTGGCCCATTTTACTGGGTGCTGATTGGTCCATTTTACAAACCTCTAGCTAGCCACAGAGCACTGATTGTTGCATTTTTACAGAGTGCTGATTGGCGCGTTTTACAAACCTCTCACTAGCCACAGGGTGCTGATTGGTGCGTTTTACAATCCTAGCTACAGAGTGCTGATTGGTGCATTTTACAATCCTCTTATAAGACAGAAAAGTTCTCCAAGTCCCCACCTGACCAAGAAGTCCAGCTGGCTTCACCTCTCACTTTCTTCAAAATGAAATTTAAATCATCTAAAATTATCAAAAATAGCCATTTAAAGAGTCTGAAATTGATCAAAGTTGTGTAGCAAAATGTGAAGCATTTCTTCAAGAAAACTAAGCCTCAATAAGAACAGTGGGAGTCTGTGACTTTTTAGTCTGAGTCTACTCTCAACCATCCCCAACCCCCAGATCCAGATCCATGACACAAGTGGTACCAAGAAAGCAGAAGGAGACTCACTTTATTTGGAGAAGGATGCTAAACATGACATGACCTGGGGTATTGCCAAAACCAATAGAGATCTCAGCAGCAAAGGATCAGGGTAAGCAATAGATTAGCAGATCAGCTAGAAATTTAACAGAGAAACCTGGAGAATAAGACAGTCAAAGCCAGCCTTGATGGAATCCTAAACGGGAAGGTTACGGCATAGACGAGGCTACACAGACACTCAGGAGAGACTGGACAGGGCCTTAACGAGCAAATTCTAGACGGGTAAATGTGAGACCTTGAGAACACAGACGGTAAAATAAAGGCACGTGCTTGTAAACTCCCTGTAATATTGAATTCAATGCTGAGATGGTCTGTTAGTCTAATTTGTATTGATTTTATGTATTACTTTCCATTTTGACACAAATTGACTCAAAGCTATATCATTGTATATCATCTTAAAAATCTAGGTCTTTTAATATTTTTGTTTAAAACAGAAAACTGTTTTTGTATAATTTTAGGGATTATTATTTGTTAGTTGGGCTAGTAAAAACTATCCAATAATGTATATCACCAATTTTTCCTCAGTGTTATAAGTGAACTCTCTCTATCAGAAATAAATTATAGAAACCGAGGACAAATGAAAAGTGACTTGCATAAAAGGGAGAGTGAAACAACTTCACACATGACTTTATTGGAGTTTGTGAAGCAGGGTACTCACATTTTCACGGGGAATAGTTGCAAAATGAGGGGAAAAAAGGAATACTAGATCTGATAACAATAGTTGTCAGAAATTAAAAACTTTATAATAGAATACTACTACAAAAAAGGGATAGTGCAGAGGGTGTCATTCAATGAATACAGGTATTAAAATGTGTGTTTGGGCCCTGTGGTTTCTGACTAGCCAATTCCCTTGCTAACCTGCCTTGTTAACTTCTTGTTTGCTTATCAGTGGGAAATGTTTTTACCTGGAAACTCTTGTCCCTATTTTTCTCTATTACACTTTAAGAGTTTACTTTGATTGGAAATCCTTCCGTAATTCTTGCTTTTGTATTCGTACAGATTGAATGTTTAAAATAGGATATATTTCAGAAAATGTATTGACTGCAAGCTCCTGTATTAGTAGGTAAGGAAACACAGTTGTGACCTTGGGAAGCAGACAGATGTGGGTTTGGAATTCAACTTCACCAATTATGAGTTGTGTTGATACCTCTGAGCTTCGTTTTTCTCATCCACAAAAGGAAATAATATCTATTCTACAGGGTTGTTGTGAGAATTAAATAAGATAAATTATGTATAATGACTAGCACAATTCTTGATAGATAAATGGGAACTGTAATTGTAATTAAAAATAGATGTTGTAGCTCAAGGCTTTCACATAATGGATGTTTTGAAGTGCTGTTTTGTTAACCAGTTCTTTTGAATTTCTTATGCCTTTTTCCAGTGGCAAGACTGTCATCTCAATAGTAGTTATACTATGTCTAAGTAATCTGCATCTTCACTTGCTTGTTCCTCAAAGTATCTAGAGTTTGCCAGTAAATACATTGTATCTATGTACCAAATGAATTCATAAAGACAATAATTATATCCTATAGTAGACAAAAGCTCTCAAATAATGATTATCTAAATCATTGACTCAAAAGTTATGCATGTATGTATACAAACACATACACATATATCTGTATATAGGGGCATAATATAAATGCATTAAAAATTTTGAGTGTATTTATATTTTTATTTTTTTGAACAAACTATGGTCTAAACCCTACCTATAAAGGACAAACACACAATTATGCATTCACATACCTACACACACTGGGAATAGTCTCATAATCAGAGGACATCATAGAAATATCTTTGTCTCACAATACTGCTTTCCAACTTGAAGATAGCACTGGAGATGGTTCCACAGCTGTACATGTGGAAGTGAGCCAAGATAGTCTCAAGTGGATAAAGTAATCCAGATGTCACTGCTACTGCTGAGGAGACGTACTCCAGAGGTTGTCATCTGGGCACTACCACTTCCAAAAATATTGCCTTGGCCACAGTTATTGGCTTTCTTGCTGGAAGATGATGGAGCAAGAAAACATTTGAAAGTCTTGCCAAAACAGTTGGAGGCAGCTACAAATGAGTACATATTAATGTAAAAGTCATTGCTCAATTTGCTTTGTCACAATTGTAATAGTTTGCTTACATATATTAAAATCATCAATGTACTGCATTGCACAATTTCAAATCTTATAAACCTTGACCAGTTATTGGTTGAACTTACTAATGATCTATTTGAAATATGTTAATCTAGGAAGGGCAAGTATTTCAAAACTGAACTTTGAGACACAGATCCAAAAGTGTGATCTCTATCCCTATGTTTCACCAAAGTTAGTATTTGTCTACAGATAATTCATTATATTTATGTCTCCTGTTGTGCTTAACTAACTATATTCCTTGTAGTAAATGTTCAAAACATGCTGTTGAGATGATGTGAAATAGAATGAAGTTGATTACAACTGAATAGAATTGAATTGCTTCTAAGCAATTGGCCCTATGAGTTAGCATTTGGTCTTTGTGCTATGACCCTCACATTGGCAAATATATTTTATTGTTAGTCATTTATAATTTTTTACAAATATTAATATGCAGAAAGAAATAAAAGTGAAAAAAGTGTGGGTCAGGTACCTGAATTAATACACTACCACAGATATACATGATGGTTAATTTCTTTTTTAAGTTAATATTTAATGTGTGAACAAATTACAATAAAAATTTTACATATTAAAAATCGACTAATAAATGGAAAAATTAAATACTGCCTTAGAAAAATATGAAAAAGTATATTTTTCTATAAACATGGTGTACCTCACTTTCCTTCATTTATTAATTTATTCAACAAACAGATATTAAACAATTACTTTGTGTAAAATAGTTTCCTAGAAGATAGAAAAACAAATGAGATGGCCCTTTCCTTCCAAGATCCACAAAGGATGATATGTAAGTAAGTATGAGAGGTCCATACATAAAAGGGAATAAATCATAATATGTTATGGTAAGGATAGTGTTGGAAATATGCACAGGAAATCTGCCTGGAGAGAGAGAGGGGGGAAAGATTATGGAAAGATGACACTTGAGCACATTCTTAAAAGAAATGCACATGGGATCAAGATAAGGGGATAAAGGGAACAGAAAAAACATCCCACAGAAGGAAAAGATACATAAACTTGGTAAACACAAAACTGCATATCTAGATCACTAACTTTCTTTTGCATCGTGGTATTAATCAGGTGGTTTTGTTGTTTGGTTTTGGTTTTTTGATACTATGATAAGAATTTAAAATCAAACAATCTTAAGTACAAAGAAACTTCTCACTTTCAAGTTGTTTTCTTTATTTTCACAAAGATTGTAATGAGAACAGAAATCATACAACAATGTATAGATACATATATATGTATATGCATGTTTGTATATAAACTGAACTTTGAGATGCAGATGCAAAAGCGTGTACTCTGTTCCTACATGCTTCACCAAAGTTAGTATTTGTCTATAGATAATTCATTATATTTGTTATCTCCTGTTGTGCCTACAAACTGTATGCCTCATAGTACATGTTCAATATGTGCTGTTGAAATGATGTGAACTCAACAAAACTGACTTAAACTGAATTGAATTGACTCAATTCATATGAGTCATTTGCTTTCATCCAAACAATGAGAAAGACAATGGCATAAGTATGTATAGAGCCAAGGGCAGAATTCTTTTTCTTCTCTATTATTTCTTGAATTTTGATTTACTGTTTTTAAAAAACAGAATGGTTACATCAGATAATAAAATCAAGACCACAAGTATTCACTTTTTTTCATCTGCATAATACAAGAGGCAGGACAGTGTTCCCCAGAGAGTTCAGTTAGTAACATTTTATGCAGGAGCACTGATTGGCCCTACTCGGGTCATTTGACAATATCTGGATATGTCTTTGAGGCCAAACAGGGGAGCGATATGATTGGTTCAGTTTCTCTCTTATATAGCAAACCTCTCTGAGCATAAAGGAATTGATGATGTTTACTAGAATCATATGGAGATGAGCAGAAACTTCCTCTAAAGAATGAAAAGGCTGATACCCCCCAAAGGAGGAGGTCAAGATGCTGGTCTGGTAAGTATCAAATGTGCCACAGCTTCTAATAAGTGTGGAAATTTTCCATGACATGGAAAATTATTGAAGGGTTTTGTTCAGAGGAGTAGTGTGTGTGTGTGTGTGTGTGTGCATGCACGTGTATGTGTGTTTAATATATCAGATGTTCTATAGAAGATTAATTTGATAAGAAAAACAGAAAAAGAAATGAATATTAGGGCCTGTCTCAGTAATCTTGGTGGGAGGTGAGGAGAGATTCTACAGTGACAGTGGCCATAGATGGATATAGATCTAGGGAACATTTCTATAGGTTTAATTCCACTCCCTAGAATTTGGGACTCTTACAGTTACAGATGCCAGTTATCAAGAAGATACAGCAATATGTTCAATACACTGGATCCTGAGACTGCCACCTGGCTCATTTGGACTCCTCATCCCACTAAATCAATAGGCAAGGAAGGAGCCACCATAATGGCTGAGATGACTGATCCTGAATAGCAATTAAAAATAGTGTTGTGGGTTGGGCACGGTGGCTCACACCTGTAATCCCAGCACTTTGGGAGGCAGAGGCAGGCGGATCACCTGAGGTTGGGAGTTTGAGATCAGCCTGACCAACATGGAGAAACCCCGTTTCTACTAAAAATACAAAAATTAGCTGGGCGTGGTGGTGCATGCCTGTAATCCCAGCTACTCAGGAGGCTGAGGCAGGAGAATCGCTTGAACCTTGGAGGTGAAGGTTGCGGTGAGCCGAGATCACACTGTTGCATTCCAGCCTGGGCAACAAGAGTGAAACTCCATCTCAAAACAAGCAAGCAAGCAAACAAGCAAACAAACAAACAAAACCTAGTGTTGTAGCTACAAAGGGGAATTAGAAGAGTATGTCTGAAAGACAGAATCTTCTCTGGGGGCACAGTTTAGTACTTGCAGCTTACATGGAAAAAATTAAATAAAAGACGGTAGCATTACAAAAAAGTAGGCCAAAAATGAGTGTTGTAAATGAATGAACTTTGTATGAGATTGTTAAATGTCTTAATTTTTGTGAGGGATAGTCTCATTATATTGGATGGAAGAATGATATTGTTTCTATTGCTGATGTTTGGAAGTTAAATCTAGGTAGAACCAGTGCTATGCTGGACTCAGTCTTATTGACATAGTATCATGTTGATATTTTAAAATAGGTCATTGTGGTAGTATTTCTTTTCTTTTCTGTTAAATCCCACACTGCTGTTTGTTCAATGTTAATGAACATATCACTGGATAGACAAAAGTGTATGCTCATTTATACTGTGCTGTGTATTTTTATTGGCAATTTAGAGCATTTTCTTATTTCAAAGTCCTTTAGTCAAAGATGATATGGAGTAGACACATTTCTCTCTAAATCTTCCACTAAGTAGAGTTATAAGCTTTAGACATTGTTTGCAAAGAAGGAGAAAGAGGAAGAAGATGGGAGGAGGAGGAGGAGGATTCTGAGCAATGGAGAGAAGGAATACAGATGCTTTTTGACTTATTATAGGATTATATCCTGATAAACCCATTGTAAATTCAAAATATTTTAAATCAAAAGTGCATTTAATACACCTAGCCTACTGAACAACATAGCTTCTTAATTCAGCCAACTTTAAATGTGCTCAAAATATTTGTATTAGTTTATTGTTGGGCAAAATCATCTAACAAAAAGCCTATTTTATAATGTATTATTGAATCTTATGTAATTTTTTGAATATTGTACTGACAGTAAAAAACAATGGTTGCAAGGGTACCATTGTAAAGTTGAAAAATTGTAAGACAAACCATTGTAAGTCAGGAATTATCTCTGTATATGCATACATACACATACACACAAACATACACATATATATACACAAATATGTGTGTGTGTGCATGTGTGTGTGTATTCCAGCCAACTTCTTCTCAAGCAACATTATCAAACTAAACTTACAAAAATATAAGATGGAAAAATAATTCAAAAATTTAATATTGTTCTATAAAGTAGTAGAAAATGAGGCATTTAATAATATTTACCATTAAATTTATTGTGAATTTATTTGCCATTTGAATTCAAGTGTTTTCTACCAAAATTTCTTTTTAAAAATGTATTTTTAAAATGTTTGTGCAGGCATTTGTTCACAGTTTCTAATATATAGGCTGAAATAAAATTGAATAACAATCATAAATTCTAATATACAATCTAGACTTAAGCACATTGTTCCCTGTGTGTGATGATGGAAACCTCAAGTAAAAGAAAGTAAAATTCTTGAGAACAAATTAAATGTGTTGGTTAAAAACACATGATGGAAGACATAGAAGTGAAAAGGGAGACAAAAATCAAATCAATATATTCAGAAATTAGAATATATAATTTAAATTGTTCTACCATCTATATTTCCATGTTTTAAGTAGAATAAACACTTTGGGTTTATTTGTTCAAATGTATTATTGTTTACATTGGAACACCAATTATTGTACTTTAGATAAATTTTTCAGTGAACTCTTTTATAACTATTATCCCAAAGCAGTCTATATCAAAATATCTGCAGTGCTTCTTTAACATTTAGATTCATTGACCCCAAATTCACATCTTTACAAGATTTTATTCATATTAATATTGAGTAAGTATAGCTTTGTATGTTTTGAAAGGTCCAGCCATTTTAGCAGCCAAGAGACACCTTCAAAAGAGATATAGTCTAGAAAATGCATAATTATTTAATGTGGAAGTCATTATATGATTATTTGAACTTTCAAATTGCTATATACTTAATGTAATAGTATTAATGCAATCATGATGACTACATTTTAAAAAAGCATACAGTAAGCCACAGTAGTTTAGTTGAAAGGTCACATGTTAATGTCACAGTAGTCCTACACTGTAGGTAAAAAATAGTATTCTCAATTGTAACAAGTGGAAACAGATTTACATGGATTAAGTCTTCTAGATAACAAGGGGAAGATCAAGCATACCCATCCACGAAGATGTCGATTTCATTCCATTTCCCATGCTCCTAACCAGTATGAATAAGGAAGATGGTAAAATTACCTTGGGGATCATACAAAGAAAAAAAGACAGCTTTACTTTTATTTACTTATTTAACTTTTACATCCCATTGTAATGCATTAGCATCAACCAAATTACAGCTTCAAATCTGAAACTTTGAAATGGTCATTGGTGACGTGTGCCAGCGTTTCAAACTTTACTTAATCTTGAGAATCCCCAAGATAAGTAATGAGTTTAATTTTCCATGGAATAAACACCCTTCCTTGGTCAAGCAACATAAAGACTAGAATTTGCAAATTTCTTGTAGGTTTGATCTAGCATACATTTTCTTCTCATTATAGAAATGTAGAGAGGCAGTGACTGAAATTTTTGCTTTTACAAATCCTGCCAAATGGTATGCAGAAATTCTATGTGGCAATGGTGCAGTTTCAGTTGTGAACTCCCATGCTTTGAAATTTTAGACTAGAGTATCTTTTGGTGCCTAGGTTAGAAATCTGAAACCCTCATTATTTCTGCATTTGTTAAACTGTGCCTTTTGTTCCACTTGCAGACCAAGCAGTTGCCTTTGATAAAAGTTGATCTATATTCACAGATCTGCTCTGATCTTGGCTTTCTAAATGGTTCATCCTAGGGCACCCTAGAATGTTTGAGAAGATGCTTTTAACTGGCTTTCTTTTTTCACCCTTTAAGCTTGTCTATTTTCATTTACATACCTGAAAATTTCAAATGTCCTATTTGCTCTATTTCCAGGACTGAAATATTTTTGAGACTTTTCTATCATAAAACCTTTGCATTACATATATTTTGTAGGATTTTCATGTACTTACATCCTGGTTTCAAATAAAAAATCTTATTAATAATTCTCATGAATAGATATATATTAATATGTATACTTACATATGAATATTTGTGGTTGTGTGTGTGTGTTTGTATTTGTGTTGTGTTTGTCTGCGTATTTTGTAAAGAGAATTCGCTAATGTTACTAGTGCTGCAATGACTTTTCCAAACTTGTCTCTTGGCCACAGTAATTTATTCTGCATTACAATGTGTTGATCTAGATTTGTCTGCGGTTTTAGGAGTGACGAAATGATTCTTCAGTGGTACATGTTTTCTATCATGTGATGAAATGCTTCTTCAATGGTACATGTTTTTCTATCTGCTTTTCTAAAACAGAAATATTGAGTATGTTCTACCTATGGTTAACTAAAATGTTTTTGTCAAAATAAGAAATTAAAAGGGATGCTTCCATATCTATTTTCTTTGAAAATGTGTTTATTGAAGGATGTAGCCTGTTTCCTAGCTTCTAATGTGTCTCAAAACATTGTTTATTTTCGAATTCCATACATAAACAATTTTGGGGACTAAAAATAATCTTATTCAAAGTATCATGTTATTTTTCTATTTGCAAGCTATTCTCTGCATGCCAACTTTTAATTTATTAGAATTTATGACATTAAATTGGTTATGCCAAATTTTGTCCCCCTGCCCCCCACCCACAGTATTTACATCAGTCTTTTGAATTCTTACATCTACTAGGCATTCTGCCAAAGCAGCTACACTAGAGGATAGGGAGTGGATTTGCTTCTCCAGAATTATATCTCCAGCTTGCCTTCCACTTTTCCAATTCTCATTAGAATATTTACCGTGTATTTCAGATTTCTACCAGTACCTTGAACCCAATATGTGTCCAGTGTAATTCTCTCTCTCTTTTTATCTCTGAGTAGGTGTGGCCTTGGGAGTCTTGCCAAAAGTATGGGAATGGTATGCATACTTCTCAATGCAAGAGTAAAGTTTATTTCCCATGGTGCTTTTCTGCTTCTCTATAAATCAATATTCTGTCTATTTGGCACATTCTGAATTTCCTTCATTGGTTTTACTAACAGGAACCTACGCGAGTAGCTTACTCAGATCTATACGTAGAAATAGGGTAAATGATGGCTATGAAAATATGCTGCTCAGACATTACTTTCTGAGGAATGTAATTGTCCAATGGGCCCTGTTGATGCCTGTATGAATTCACAATTGCATTAACACTAAGGCCATGTTTTCCATAGCTTTTTCCTGATCAGTGTCTGAACACAGTAGAGGGACTAAGACAGATCCATTCCAGTGAAAAGTATGGCTCCTCCAAGACACAGGTATGTTCCAAGAGCACAAAACCACCCAACTGAAGCATTCCTGGAATTGTGCTGCAATGTGGAGACTCCTCTACTACAATCCCCATTACATCACTCTTTTTTTTTTTTTTTTTTTTACATAGAACTCATATTTATATCATAGGCTGAAGGTTCTCTTTACTTTCTTCTGTTGCTCCTCCATCTCACTTGCATCTTTAATTCCATCTTGTTATCTGCTTCTTGGAGAATCCAAACTAATACAAGTGATAACTAGAATGGTCCAAGAAAACAGGTGGTAAGATGCAGATTTTGAATTTGTTCACTCTTCACAATGCTGACGAAAAGCACCCCATCCTGAGTGGTAACTGGGATATAGTTACCCCCTGACAAAAGATGGTCACCCACTTGCTAAACAGTTCCCTGATTAAGACCTGGAAAACTATGCTGGTGGAGAGAAATGCCTGAAGTTGTAGCTAATTCAGGCATATTGCAAAACATGCCTGGAACTATGCTTGTGAAGAAAGTAGAGTTGCTGGTTCCTGCTAATCTGTATTGATGCCTTGTAGAGAAATGACAAACCAATGGCAATGAACAAATAGACAAAAGCTATGTATGACAGCCAAACCCCTATTTGGTAGCTTACAAAAAGGGCCCTTATCTCCATAGTAAAGGCTGAGCAGCATACATAGATCTACTAGAGTAGAGCAGAGCTCCAGAGACATTTGGAAACTGTGGATGAAACCTTCTGGAAATATGTCCCAGAGAATGTGGCTATGCAGACTCCTGAACCAACCGTCAATATTTTTAGAGGTTACCCACTTTTTTCCTCATTTGAACTAGCACTTTTCCAGTTTTGGAAGATTGCAGAAGCCTCTCCTTCACAAGGAGACATGGAACCTCTCAGTAACTTCCAATAGCATCTTTGCTAACTCTCATGCTAATAACTAAGATTAAATTCCAGCATAACTTGACTGGGAACATGCAAGGGTTGAAAACAAAAAAAGAGATGATATACTAGAGAAAACACAAAAATTAGCTGGTATGGACTGCAGGGGCCAAGAAAGCAACCAACCCTGGGATTGGATTTTGAAGGTGTTTGCTTGATCAAGAGAGTTGAAATTTAAGACTAGGTAAGTAAGAATTTATTTACTTAGAAACATTCTCTGAGAGTGGGGTATAACACCCTGACAGGAAACTCTAGAAGTTGGTCAAATTCATTGCTAGAGAGGCTTTTAAAAGTATAAAAAAAAGATGACCAATGCTGAACCTTTGACATGGCTCTATTGTTCTAAAAGACCAGCTGGCCACTATTGACTGTGGAGGACCTGTTTTATTTTCAAGATGGGCCAGCTATTTATCCCCACAGGTATAGATACTTATTCTGAGTGTGACTTTGCCTTTTGTGTTTTCAGGGTCTCAGAGAAACTCTCTGGGGGAGTATATAATGCCTGTATAGTTATAGAACTCCACGCAACATAGCATCTGATCAGAAGTCTAACTTTATATTGAAGGAAGCACAAGAGTGGGCCTGTGACTATGGAATCCACTAGTCACCTCATATGGTACATCAGCCAGAAGTATCTGGCTCCACAGAATGGTTAAATGGCCTTCTAAAGGCATGGATACTTCATCTTGAAGGCAAATCTTAAAGGATAGGTTACTATCTTTTTGGGATGCAGTGTATGCATTAAATCAGAGTGTATGTTTTATATGACTTCATGGTCCCAATATTGCCAGGACATTTAGATGACCAGCAGGTGTGATGAGGAGACACCATCATGGTAGGAGTAATCAATCATCAGCTGAAGGGATTAGGTTTATTTTCACAAGATTTTGTCAAGGACAAATTCATGTGGAAACCCAGTGGAATAACCTTGAGCACTTCTTCGTACTCCCTAGCCCCACTGTAGTAGTGAATAGACATGTTTAGGAGCTCTGACCTGAGAAAAGTATAATTAACAAAATCTCAGAATCTCAGAAATGAAAGTTTGAGTCATACTACCAAGAAATTTTGAAGTGGTAGTGGGAAACAAGTTTACATTAATACTTTCATATTTCTTAAAGTCAGAGCTTTCTGAGCAAAGATTACTAGAAATCTGGGTAAAGCCTATTTGAATGACAAACATGCCTTGGAAATTAGAGATTGTGAATTGCTACAGAGCCATTTTCTTGCATTCTATTTTAATAGAATGTATAAACCAGGAGACTCTTTTCTTACCTCTCCAAGAGCCATTTGATTGCAATTCACGGTAGAATTCTGAAAAGAGAGAAGATGTGTATACCTTGAAGTTCAACTCTCTCTCTTTTGTCTCTTTTTATTCCTGTTCTTCTCCTCCTACCTCCTCGCCTCTCTCCCTTCCAGAGAGGAAGAATAAGAAATATGTGAGCCACCCTATATAAGCTCCAAGTCTCATAATTTCAGAGGCTCTCTACTGTGGTGCAATCCCTGCACATTCAGGTGACATCTGGCCAACGTTTTCAGGTAAGGGATTTTTAGAGTTGATACTGAAGAAGGGCAGGGATGAGTACTGGTTGTAGCCTTGAGACCATTTGCAGAGAGAGGGACTGTAGTCATCTCATTGACCTTCTACTTTTAAGACTCCCCTCTGAAAAAGAGGCCCACAGGAACCACAGAGATGTTTCCTCCAAACATCATGGGGAAATGGATGTGATGGATGTGTGTGGCATAAGGGATGGACTGTGGTAGCTTGGAAACATGACTCCTGGATCTTATTGACCAATGGCTTCAGTTACTGCTACACTTTGTACAGGCTACCCGCAGCATAGGGCTGAGCTTATTTATGGGCAGTAAGGTTGACCATTTCTGTGAAATATGAGATTGCTTCAACAGGTGACTTGGGCTCAAGGATGCCCTATTGGCCCTACCAAACCTTTCCTAGAAATATGATGTAGTCTGAAACTCTTCTATTCAATTTCCCTTCCTTTCCCTTATCCTTCAATGGGTATCAAGTCCATATCATTTTCTGAAGGTCCTTCTTACCTTTCATGCTCCTTGCCCTAAGTCGTCTCACAAGTCTAATCCTGTCTTGCCATTGGCTTCCCCAGAATAATTCAGAGTGTAAATTCATGGAGTCATCTAACAGAATCCAATATGGTCTTCTCTTGTGCATATAATAGGCACTCAGTAAATATTTCTTTAATATTTTTGAGTGAACAATTTTTGGAATGCACACGAGGGCAAAAACCAGCAGCCAACATTTATTGCTGTTGAGTTTGTCCAGGCTGCTATAACAAAATACTATAAACTGGGAGAAAACAGAAATGTATTTCTCACATGTACATTTCTGGGGTCTGGGATATCAAGGTGCTGGCAGATTCAGTGTCTAGTTAGGGCTCACTTTCTGATTCACAGATGGCAACTTCTTGCTGTGTCTTCACATGGTGGAAGAGACAAATGAATTCCCTTGGGCCTATTTAATGAGGGTATTAACATCCTTCATGAAGGGTCTGCCCTCCTGACCTAATCATCTCTCCAGAGGTCCCATCTTCTAAGTCCATCACCTTGGGCTAGGGGACAAAAACATTCAGACCCCATGTTACTGCATATCCACCTTTAGTACTGAGTGAATGTAGCTAGCTAACAGCCTGTATAGACATAAGGAAAAAAATAACTCTTGATTTTACGAGTGAGTTGAAAATAGTAGTTGACTTTGTAGGTGGGTGTTGAGAGTTGTACCTAGTAAGGCAATGACAGCCATTTGTCACCCAGTAGCACAATACAGAAACATTTTTCTGTCAAAGAAATTTACGCAAAAGTGTGGTATTGTCAATCAAACATGATTTTTAAAGTTGGAGGCATGCTCCCTCTGATTTGGTTGAGAAAGTAAAGGGGAAAGATGGAAAGCAGGCCAAAAAAAGCTAGTCAAGCATAGCATTACTACTAAGTAGTTGGCAATGACTGTTTAACATTACAGTACTCTGGAACAAATTATTATGTGGGAGCTTGTCATCTACTCCAGGATTTGTTCATAGAAACACACACACACATCACATATTTCATGCTGCTGTTTACACGGAGCAAGCTGTTGATTAGTATCTCCAAAATGTTCCCAATGTTGGATGCTCATTTTTGTCACTTGGAGAGTTTTAAAAAATACTCATTCCTGGGTCACACCCATGAAGATTCCGATGAGTTTGAGTTTATTTTTCTTGTTGGTGTCTAGGCATCGGTATTTTAAATGCTTCTTGGATATTTCTAGTATGCAACCGGTATTAAGAAAAATTGGTAAGGTTAAAACAGAAAGAGAGAGAGAAAAACAGAGAGAGAAAGACAGGAGTGAGAAAGGAGGAGGAGGATGAAGAAAAAGAAGAACAACAGCAACAACAGGAACTAATTATTGCTTCCTTTTTCTACATTAAAAGAAAGTTATATGTCCACTCCAATTGTTTGCTGAGGTGACAGTAACAATTAATATCACACTAGGGAGGGTTCTGAGGTATCTCCCTGCCATGTTATTTCTTGATTAACTAAATCAAACTACACTTTCCACTCAAACTGAAGATCCATGCCATACTCTAATTGATTGCATCCAAAACCCTAGTGTTTAACCCACTGTAACTTTGCTAGGGTCTTCCAGTCTAGATCCATGGGAGTTACATATATTACAAATTGTGGTTTTTATTTATTTCCTTTTAAATCATGATTCCAGCTGACTGGTAATTTTATTTATACTTTTTAAAAAGTTCTTCTTTTAGATAAAAGAACATATTGTACTGTGCCAAAAAAAACATTTATGGAATTAAACCTGGCCAAAGAGTAACTGAATGCTCACGGATTAGACTTCAGGGCTCTTTGCTCCCCATTCTGCTGCTAGGTCACTGAGAAATGCTGCTAGTATATGGCTTTGATGCCAGCTACAGACTTTAGACTTTGGATTAATCCTTAGCCTTAGTGCCTTAGGACTTAGTGAGCTGCAACATGCCAATTCCCTTATGTCCCGTTTCCCTTAGTGATGGGTTAGTTTTCTCTTCATAATTTCAGCAAGTATCATCAGTGTCAAATGAATCGATAAAAGCATCAACATTAGGACAGTTCATGTCCCAGTGGTCAGCTAGTGTCCACATGCTGAGAATCAAGTGGTGTAACACTCCATGAGTGTCTCCAAGACATAAGGAGTAGGCTGCATTAACACGTTTCTCAGACAGAGCAAAACAATAATTTCTAATCTGCTACATTCCATTGTTGAATTGCTCAGTCATTTCACCGAGAGTTCTGGTAACAATTAATACAGTCATAAAAAGAGAAAATAACAGGGGAAAACATGCACACAAATTGAAAGCAGATATCTACATGCTGTTGTCCCACAAACTTAGTTCAACCACACATCTGGCTGGAAATTTGCAACTAGAATTCATAAGTGATGTTATCATATAAAGTGTGGTGGAGAAATCACGTAGGAGCATATTTGTACATTCTGGAATTAATATCTATGTATAGATAATTAAGAGAACAATAAAAATACAAAAAATGAATGTACACAGGGGAAGGTAGGAACTGAGTATCATCCAATCCTCTCATATCACAGAAACCTTGGGGAAATAAAGCTGTATGGGATGTTGGTGGACAATATTGCTGCTGGAACCAGGAATTTGAAGTATTGCAGCTTAGAAATAATGGTTTCAGTTAATAAGGATGTGAGGGTGGAATTAAATTTACCACTCCCACTATTGTAGTCAGAATTATGTGCCTAATTCTCACACACTGTCTTGGAAATATTTCTTCCAGCCTCATTTACGAGAATGCTTTTAAACCATGGTAGCATCAAACAATATCAAGATAAACATCCTTCCGGTGCCTTATGTTCACATCCTTTCAACGTTATAAAGGTTTAGATATGCACATTGTCATCAGGAATACCCTAGTGTATTCCAACAGAGCAAACCTTAGTCAAGTAACTCCATTTTAGTTTCTGACCCGGTGAAATCCTTTTGAAGACTGCAGAGGTTACTGAAAGGTGGTGACACTACAGTAAGAAGTGCCTTCACAATCTGGCGCTTCCTGGTTTTAAGAATGTGTGTTGATAGCAAATTTTCAATTATATATATTTTTATATATATGTACATATACGTATATACGTATATATATATATGGCTTGATATGATCTAATTGTTTTAAATGTTTTATTTATGAACCTCACAGTATAATGTAGAGAGCTTTGAGAAAAAGCAAGTCTTATATTTCAGGCACAATTAAGTGCACATGTAGCTTTCAGTGCACAATTCAGTGCACTTTGCTTTCTTTATAAAAGACTGAATTTCAAAATCAATATGTTTACATTATCAATCGTGTGTGTGTGTGTGTGTGTGTGTGTATGTGTCTGTGTGTGATAGGGAAAAGGGAGTTTCAATTTGTTTTAAGGAATCTTTGGTATTTCTTTAAAAATCAATTGCAGTTAAATTAGCACATAAGATAATTTTTATAGATGATTTTACAAGAAAATTACAAAAACCTCAACATAATAAAATTTTGGGACATAATTTCCAAATACTCCCAAACACGTGCTTTCTTTTGAGAGAGATAGACAAAATCAATTTAGCTCATTGAATGGTGTAGACACAAAAATTTCTTTCACAAATTGCTTTAAAACAATGTAGTCTCCCATTCACTCTCTGTGCAGTTGTTAATTTTCAAGTAAGAATCCTATGGCCGGGTGCAGTGGCTCACGCCTGTAATCCCAGCACTTTGGGAGACCGAGGTAGGTGGATCACCTGAGGTCAGGAGTTTGAGAACAGCCTGGCAAACATGGTGAAACCCCATCTCTACTAAAAATACAAAAATTAGCTGGGCATGGTGGCGGGCATCTGTAATCCTAGATACTTGGGAGGCTGAGGCAGGAGAATAGCTTGAACCAGGGAGGCAGAGGTTGCAGTGAGCCGAAATCATGCCATTGTACTCCAGCCTGGGTGACAGAGCGTGACTCAGTCTCAAAACAAAGCAAAACAAAACAAAACTACTAATTTCAGTAGCAAAAAAATATTAAAGCCTTAATGTACATATTTTAGATGCCCTTCACTAAAGTGCCCTATGGAAAAAGCCAATAAGAAAAAAATGAAATTAAAATCAAACATATTACCCTTATAACAAATAATTCTTCTTCCATTTCCTTTGCCCTGTTCCCTCTGATGATTCATAATCAATTGTTTTGTGTATCCTCATGAGAAGTACACCTTTTCTCACATAACAACGTTTACTTGGTTTAAAATGTAAATTCTGTTGTATTGGAACATACTATGGGCTTCTACGGGGAAATATTAGTAGGGGATTTTTGTTTATCATCAAAAAAACTCAAGATATTAGTAATAGAAGGGCCACAAAAACATTTGCTGTTAGTCCAGGAAAGGGGTAGTTAGTCGCCATAGGATAAAGTACCACACATCGAAAGAAGCTACAATACTGTGGAACCTGTAGGATCTGTGTTAAAAAGTATTGTTCCCTACATTTTGTTGGAGGGATTTGAAGAAAGTCTTTTTGGCTGTGATTGTTCATGTTTCTATTAATTCTCAGGTTTGGTAATTCTAGATAGAGGAGAGTACTGTTTCTCCCAATAGGAACACTGTGACAAAGGTAAAGTGTTTTCGATCTACATTAATTTACCGTTATCTGCTCCTTCCCCAATTTCTGTTATGCATTTTTGCAGCCTGCTTCTTAACAAACTTTCTCTGAAACATAAATTCATTTAAACTTCCAGGGATTAAACGTCACTTCTCTTATGGGCTTTCGGGATTTTAAAAAGTGCACTTCGTCTATTTGGCTTAAACCTCATTGTGAATTTCAGAAATAAAGGGAAAGCCCTAATGAGTGTATGTGTGCACATGTATTATTTTGGGCACAGTACAGAATTACCTTGGGGCATAACACATAATATGGAGACTGCAGACTCTTCTATTTTGGAGAACAATCCTATCACTGGGAGTTCCTCAAATCAAAATTCCTTCACATTTGCACCATTCAGCATCCACAACCTCAGAACACTGTCAGAAAAAATAACTTTTAACTATTCATAAATGGTCTTCAGGATTTCTCTTTAACCGTTAGGATCTCACATCGTTCGTGGAGTTATTCTTCATCAAGACACCTTGCACATGGTGAACACTCAGTTTGTATTTGTTTATTAAATAAGTGACACTTTGGCAAGTTATGCTTTGTCTGATATTATCCTAAAGTGAGTTCCTGAGGCTCACCTTCATGATTCTGTAAGCGAGACAAAATTCAGTGATACATTGACTATGATAGTGATATACACAAAGAAAAAAAGATAAACACAAATATTTCTTGCTTCTAGTAATTGGTCAAATATTGGGATCTGATGTCATAATAAAAGTAAAAGTTAAAAATCATTCTATACCTGAAAAGAGCTCTCCACCCAACACACACAATACTTTATAAAAATGGAAACAGATCTTTTCAGAATTTAAAGGATATCCCATATCTTCAGGGATATTTAATCTAAAAAGGAATCTCAAGAGATTAACAATGACGTATGTTAAATTCTCATCTAAACCATATTTAGAGATGTGTGCAGTAACTGCACCTCATCGTATACGAGAAGGTGCTCCTTCTCTCCATTGCTTCCTATGATGTGTCAAGCCCTTACCATGTACTTTTTAAATCACTTGGTGGATACAAAAGTATAGGGGATATGAATATGATATAATTCCTTTCTGTGAAAAATTCTCCAGTCTAGCACAAGAAAGAATGCATAAGCAAATACTTTTATTACAATATAGTGACTTATTCTATGGAAGTAGTGCAAAGTGCTAAGAAAGCATTGCAAAGAAGAGATTCACAGAGTAGGTAAAATGTTAGTTCATTATTGTGGAATCAGTGAGAATTATTACAGGCAGAGGTGGTTATTGGAGAAGCCAGCCAATCAAGTAGAAATCATATTTCAAAGCCACACAAACTTCATGTGTTTGGAACATGAAGGTAAGAGGAGACTGAAAAAAATGGTTAAAGATAAGCATGATAATATAGATTGGGTCTAGATTGAACAAATCATTTGTATTTTAAACAGTAGTTTCTACCTCACCGTATGCACAATTGAAAGTTATGAAACATATTGAACATGATTTTGGTCATCTGGATGTGCAGAAATTATGATAGGAAGAGATATAGATGGGAGAAGAGAAATAGAACAATCAGTTCTGATTGAGTTGGAAACTTTATTCCTGTTGTAATGCAACATATAAGACCCAACCTTGGACAAAACAAAGCAGTATAGTACCAAATTTGCATTGATCAAATGTGAAAGCATGCAAGATCAGCATACCCTCTGGAAGGCTGACTGATGCTGTGTCTGTCTTGCACGTGGTAAAAAATGTACAGACAAAATGTTAAGTCTCATTCCTCATGGCTTATTAAAATGATACAGAAAGGGTCGAGACTCGCATTTTCAGCTTCGCGTCTCTAATGAGATATCAGTGGGTTGTAGCAAATTGGAATGACAAAGTATTATTCATTTCTGTACTCCCAATGAGTATACAGGCTGTAGTAAAAGTCTGTACACAATCTAGTGTCAAAATCCAGAAAAATAATTCCAACCCGATGCAGTGATATTGTCTACAAGTCTATGTCTTATCCTGACGTAAATATTCTTCCCAGCTTCATGGGGGGCGTGTCTCATGAAAAATGGTGATATATAATGTGTAACACATTTTCACCTAAAAGAGACAGACAACATATCTGGCCACTTATTTTAAGGAATGTTTCATAAACTAGACAACTTAAGAGAAATGAATGCAAATCCAGTGGACTGCTTACTTGAATTATTTTATTTTAGGGTGAAAATGAGTTTAGTATTCAGTATGGCTGGTCACTACATTGCACCTGAACTGAGCATGTGAACTTCTAAATCAACTAATATCAGGATGGAAAGGCAACAAAGTATCATTTATTCATTCGTTTTATGCTTACTCATAATTTGCCATTTTAAAAAACTTTACTAAACACTGTGGATATAAAGTTAGTAAAACCGATAACTCTGTCCTTGAAGAATTTGCAGACAAGTAGAGATAAAAGATAGACATACAAATAGAAAATTTGTAACAAAATGTGGCAAGTTCCATAGAAAGATGGAAGCAACTGTATGGGATCCTCCAGGAAGGATTCACAGTGGTTATATTAGAATTTTTTTTATTGAAGTACGAATGACAGTGAGCCACCTTTAAAGAAGAAAGTCATACTTGCAAAGACATTGTAGCTCAAAAATATATCTCTGAAAATAGTTTAAGAATATTCAGCTCTAATGTAGTATTACTTTTAAAACAACAAAAACCACTAAGTAGGAAGAGATACATTTGAAGTGCAATAAGTAGCTTGGAGTATCCATCTTTTCAAAATGTGCTGGATAGTCTACTGCATTTTGCCAGAAATAGTAACAAAGAAAAATCTTCTCTTCCATTCAGTGCTAAATTGTGTTTTCTTAATTCCTTTGCTTTTCTTCCATCAGGCTCTCATTCTGAATGGCAGCATCATTAGAAACATTATTTGGCATAAAAGTATACAGATAGATATTATTAAAAGCCTGCCAATCTTATATTTCAATATTTTTGCTTAGTGGAAAATAATTTTTAAACTTAGAATTTTATTCATCTCCTGAATGTGATTAATAGTTTTGTTTCTTAATAAGTGTGTGAACTTAACCTATTTATTGTATGCTCAGATCCTTAGTATTTTAATCTATAGAAAATCAAGAATACTTCTTGCTTATCTAATATGAAAAGTGGAAAAGACAAATGTTCCCTGGGTATTTCTCTACATTGGAAAATCTAAAATGCCACAAATGTGAATGTGATATTATTATAGTAATGATTACCTATGAGATCAATACATGTCTGTTTAATTAAGGTTAGAATGAATGTCCTGTTAATAGAAAACACACTCTGCTCAACTTTGCCTTTTGAAAGAGAATAAGGGAACCTTTGTGTGTGTGTGTGTGTGTGTGTGTGTGTGTGTATGTATTTCTAGTCTTAGTCCTACTCATTAGTATTCATGTGACAATCGTCTTATCTTTCTGCATCTCAATGTTTCTCATGTATAAAATTGTAGGCAAAGATAACTAACATGTAAACATATATTGATGTTTACAATAGGATTTTGCATACGATAATTTGTAAAATTTATAACAAGTTTACCAGGTAAATAAAGGTATAATCTACATGTTGCTTAACACAAAAGCTGAGACTTAAGAAAGTATATACTTTGAAGCCATGGGTCTAAAAGCTAAGGGAGCCAAATTATGACTACTCTCTTTGTTGTTTTATGCTATGTTCCTTCTACAATAACAAGCAGTTACCATCCCTATTTCTAATTGTACTACATTTCTTTTAGGATTGTGGAGGTAATCAAATTAAATAATATATTTAGCTTCAAAGTATATGAATGCTCATGAATAAGGTGCTGTTATTATTATCATGTTCTGGGAAATAAGAGTGAAAGACATGTAACAAATTTGTTATCGTGTTGCTTTATATTATAAAATAAACATTCTCCTTGGATTTTTACCCTTTGAATATTGTTTATGAGTGTGGAATAGTTTAATTCTGGATACATAAGATAAGGCATCAGTACCTTGCTAGTTTGATTGTTTTAAGAAAGACAAAGCCCATTTTAGTCATACTTGCTCGTAATTCTCACACTTAGGCTCTGTTTACTTTGGTTTTATTTTAAGCTATGGCATCCTCAAAGAATTAGCTGTGGGCAAGAAAGGACTCTTTATTCCGTTGGAATAATCAACTGAATTACCCTGGAATAGGAAAACAGGAGTGAGAGAAAGATTTGAGTACTTTCAAGCACAGAGCTAGATTTGAGGACTCTTGTCTGCTTACACTAAAGGATATTTAAATAAAAAGGTATCCATTTACCTTAAGAAGTACAAAGTTTATTTAAGTGCCCCTGATTTCTTTAGAATATGATCTGAATCTTGGCAATGAACAGAAACACGTGATTTTGCAACATGTGTCCACATGTGGTTCAAGTGCTCCACATGTGCTCTTTCAATGGGTCCTGTGACCTTGCTGTGGATCACATGTGTTTCACATATGGTTTATATGGTTCACATCTGCTTTAAACATATTTTTCCTGAGAGTAGACACCCTTGTTACATTACCATTTGCTGTAATAATTAAATTTGAGGAACCTAACTTGAGAGGATTTGTGAGGGAGGGTGTTTGTTAGTTTTGATTTATATTTGGTGCTGTGTTGAGTGATACCCATTATAACTGCTTATCATATCTCTTTGTAGGCACACTCTTCCTGCGTTTAACCTCACTGAAGCCAAACTAATCCACAGATGTACTTAAATGCCTATGACTCATATGAAGGTTATCGTTTTAGAAGAGACCTTGAAAACATACTCTGGATTTAGAGTAAAAAAAATAAAATAAACTGACATTTCCAAGAGGAAAGACTTCTTTTAATTTTATATTGCACATGCAGAGCTAAAAGCATATAAGCATGTACAGTAAATAGCATAATATTAATCGCATAATGAAAATTACATCTAAATGAGAAACATGTTGTAAACTGCAGTCACAAAAAAATCATACAAAATTAATGTGAACACCTGCCGGCTTTCCTTACATCAAGAGAAAATAAAACTCATTGTAATTTAATGAATTATTTTCTGTTATAGTGCACTAATTATCTCTTCCTTTCACCCTCAGGAAGCATCTTTTTAAATTTCCAGTTGGATCTCAATACACGCCACGTATTATACAGGGAAGAAATACTTTTTTATTAATTACAGCATATTTGTTTTCATCCGTCTTTAGAGAACATTCTAGTATTAGAGACTTGCCCCTGAATAAAATAATACTGTGCTTAATGAAGTTTGAGAAGCAGTGACTCCATTCTGTATCTTTTCTTGATGTGTGGATGTAATGCTCATTAGCGTTAATAATACTTGGAAGTAAATGAAGCATATCGGATCGTGGCTACCTTATCCACACACTGAGTAGGAACGTGGTGCCCCTCAGCCAACAAGTTACCTAATGTTCAGTTGGCCAAATGTTAAAAGAGATTTGGTGCTGTAGGCGATTAAATCCACAGTCCGCCCCTGAGGACCATGCAGCCGTAAATAAGCATTTTAAAAGAATCTCAGTCTTTAATGAAGAACAGGGGAATTTTCAACCAGTAATCAGAAACAGCTTTGGAAATACAGGGCTAGTGGTATGCATATTTTGATTTGGTGTGTGGAACATGAATTGTTTCAGAGACATTCCAAAGAATGGATATCATTGTGTAGTAAATGTTTAGTGGATTTTGAAAATTTGAAGAATTTAGAGGCATCATTCTAGCGTAAAAAAAGGAACTCTAGTTAGAAATAGTTATATTAGTTAAAAGATGACATAATGAGAGAAAGAGAAGATATAGCAAGAAAAGAAAATATATGAAATACAACGTGCAGTTATTCTAGTTCTCGCAGGCATTGCATATGACTTTGTGCATATTTAGAAAAAACCTTTAAATAAAAAAACATGGTTTTAACTTACAGTCTGTAATAACAAGCACATTAATGCAGCATACAATATCATCTCAGCTAATGAATCATCAGAATACTCAGGAGTAAATAAAATTCCATTTTCATGTGGTTAAATATACTTAGAACAGGCCAGAAAGACATTAAAAGTAAGAATAAGTCCAAGGGAAAAAGTAAAAACTGGTAATAGGAGGAACATTTACCTTTGGACTGATGAAATGAACCTGAACCTGATTTTATGCTCACTTTCATCTGCAGGGATCACTATTTTGACTAAATTGGATGGTCAAAATTAGTCAATTATTTTGTTTTCTTTTTTATTCTTCTGCTCAGGGTCAATAATCACCCTATACATTTTGCTGCCTATGAGAATGAAGTACAATGAATTGTGGATACAGAGATATAATGTAAGGAGAATAATGTCTAAATGTGGACTGGTGGCAAAAAATAAAAAAATGGAACCAAGAGTTGGCAAGGCTGTCCCTGCACCTTGCCCCAGGCAGCCATCCATCTTGCTCACAGAGATGACCACTTACAGTTCTACCAATGCCTTATTGGGTGGGTTTGAAAGGAAATTCTTTTTTTTTTTTTTTTTTTGAGATGGGGTCTCCCTTTGTCACCCAGACTGGAGTGCAGTAGCTCCATCTCTGCTCACTGCAACCTCTGCCTCTCTGGTTCAAGCAATTCTCCTGCCTCAGCCTCCCAAGCAGCTGGGATTACAGGTGCATGGCCCCACGCCCAGCTAATTTTTTTGTTTGTTTTTAGTAGAGACGAGGTTTCAGAATGTTGGTCAGGCTGGTCTTGATCTCCTGACCTCATGATCCACCTGCCTTGGCCTCCCAAAGTGCTGGGATTACAGGCGTGAGCCACCGCGCCAGGCCAAAAGGAAATTCTTATTACTTATTGTCGTATTTACTTGCATGGATGTAATGAGAGAGATGACTAGCAATATGGGGTCAATGCATGAAAATAATGGGCATATGCATGAAAATGAGGAGTCCACCCCTGAGTAACCACACTTTGACCTTCTACTCCACTGCCTCCTAATACTGTCACATAAATATCTAATAGTCATCTCAAATTTAGGCAAATTCACAACTTGATTCTCCCTGATTCTCCAAACCCTACCCATCCCACAATTTTTCCACCTCAGTAAACATCAACTGCATTCTCCCAGATATTCGTAGCAAAAAAAAAAAAAAAATAGGTAGTCTTTAACCTCTTTCATTTTCTCACATCCACTTCGAATTTGTGAACAAATCCTGTTGTTCTATTCTCAGATGCTGTGTATGCAGATCCAAATTTGTTCTCTATCTTCAGTATCACTACTTTTGTTCAAGATATTACTATTTCTTGCTTAGATATTTGTAATACACTTATTGCATTGACACTTATCCTACTATAATCTGTGTGTAATACAATAGTCAAAGGATTGTTTTGTTTTGTTTCTTTTTTAAACCATGTTTGATCATGCTGCTTCTCTTCTCAGACCCTTCAATAGTTTCACACTTCACTCAGAGTAAAAGCCACATTTCTTATGAAGGTCTGCATGATCTCATCCATTAGTGCCTCATAATCACTTTTCTTCCTTCACTTTGCTTCAGACACACTGGCTTCTGGGATGCAGTGAACACCAAGAATGATCCTACTACTAATCCTACTGGTAGGATCCTACACGATCCTACTAATCCTACTAATGGGCATTTGCACTTGCTGCTATTTCTCCCTTAAAAAACTAATGGCTCAAATATCCTTCTGGATTACTGGCTCTGTTCTTGTAGGTCTCTGCTCACATGTCACCTTGTAGAATAAGCAACACCCTGTAGCTCTGCATCAGTCTGATACAACATTCATGCATCCACAGTGTCTAGAATAGTACCAGGAAAATAGTATTTACTCAATAAACATTTATTGAATGAATTAGTTCCTTCGTTGCAAATGAAGAAAAGTGAAGGCCTGAAAGTATTATCAAGTACTGACCTAGTCACAAAAAGCTCTAGCCTAAGGGAAGGTGGTAGGTAGGAAAGAATCCATAAAGAAAACACCGAAAGAAGAGCTTTAGTCATGAGCTCTCAGGACTATACAGAGCCTGTTGAGGGACACAAAATTGAAAAATAGACCTCTAGCATTAGTCACATACTTACTCCTTTTAAAAAATGAGGACACCAAGGTTCAAAGAGATTAAATCATCTGTCCAAGTCTCTTGATTCAAAAATGCTGGAGCTGGAATTCAAACTAAGGCAGGTTGGCTCAGGGTTTTCCCTTCTCCATAAACTTGAATACTGTTTGGTCAAGAGAACCATGTGTCCCACTCCTGACTTGATGAAATTGTTGGGCTTTAAAACCTAAATAATTAGTTCTGAAATTATTGTGACTCTGCCACACGGGCATTATCTCTTTAAATGCAACATATACCAAGTCATGAATAGTCAATTTAAAAAAGATATTATTCTCAATGAAGATGACTATAAGCTTATTCTTTAAGCCTAAATGTCTTTAATAAATCCGTCTATTCTAGAGTAAGTTAAGAACAATTTTTGCATGTACAATTTTAACCACCTTCCAGTTAGAACTGCAGCATTTAGATGACTTTCATCTTTTACATTTTACAAGCCCAGTAGACTATCCCATATAATTAGCACACTTAACATGTATACAGAAAAGGTATAGATTTTATACTCATATAGTATTCAAAATGCTATTGCATCGATTTGCTTTTACACATGCATGTAGATGTGGACACATACCACACATACACGAACACAACTGACACACACACTTGCCCTTCCACTTGAAAATATTTTGTCTCACACACATGGTTAGAGACTTCATTTGCTGTCAGAACTTGGCCTCTTTTCTTAAAGATACCTTTATTGTTTATAAGAAAAATCCCCGAATTCAACTTAAAATCTCTTTAATTTTAGTCTATACTTCTTGACTCTTAAGGATAGAAGAAACCCAAAAGATTATAGTAAAGTACATTGATTTTCCATATGACTAAACTAAGACACAGAAAATTTCAATGGCTATGCAAAAGGTATATTCTTATTAAATAACAACAACAACAAAATCTTCATGGTTAGTGTGTTGCTTCCTAGTCTATTGCTTCATGAATGTGCACAGAGACACTAGTATCTATCTTAAATAATGAAGCTGCAGGCTTCTTGCAGGTACATAAAGGTGCTGAATAATTCCCTGGGGACCTTTGTGTCATTGTTATTGTGTCACATTGTTTCTGACCTTTTTTATTCCCCAAATATTTTTTGTCTCTCTCTTTATATATATAAAGTGAAACACTGGCATTTTAAAACCTGAATGCATCAAATGATAGCATGTTAGTTTGACTCCCTGGAGACCTTCATGTCATTGTTATTGTGTCACATTGTTTCTGACCTTTTTTTATTCCCTTAATGTGTTTTTGTCTCTCTCTTTTTATATATAAAGTGAAACACTGGCACTTTAAAACATGAATGCATCAAATGATAGTATGTTATGAATTTAAATGTAAATATATGTATGTATAGATAGATATATAGATAGATAGACCTCATTATCGCTACCATACTGATAGACATTGAATATTAAAACTCAGCATTGATGTGTTTGGCGGGAGGTGAGGTTTAACTGAAAACAATGAGCAGTATTTCCCTTTTCACATCAATGGTGGATAATTCAGACTTTTCCCCTTATTATTATTATTGTCACTTTGCTTTTTGACAGCTATCTATTTCCCATTACTTCATGGTTGGTTCTTATATCAGTCTTTATTTTTCACATTCATAAGTTCTGCTTTTACATTTTTTCCGTAGATAACACTTCTCCTTGTTTCCTTTGTGGACTAATAAAGTTTAAAACAAAAGCTGTACAAAGTCGTAAGCAGGCCCATTTATATGCCATCTGCTGCATTGTATTAGTGAGTGTTCTGGGCTCTAAAGAGGTTTTAAGAAACATAAGCTCTTAATGCTAAGACTGTTATTGTGTTAACAAATACTATTCTGTAAACTCAAACTCCATACCTGTATGAAACATCTTTTTATTTATTTTTTGGTTTAAAAACTTTATTGCAGCCAAGACATCTATCTTTTATGATCATGCATTTTGAATACATAGTTGGGTTAGATCTTATTACTTACTTTGGTCTAATAAACAGAGAGTTGAAAATTGAGCAGCTGAATAAAGCCCTAAAACTCTGAATTTCATGTGGCCTGACTCAGCCATCTGGTTGCCTACAAAGAGATCTTGACCTATGTCACAAATGCGTTGTTGTGGAGATTAAATAACAAATAGCTGCAAGTGATTTTGAAGGGCAACTCTGGATGACTTCTGGGTGTCAGTTTACCCTGGTTGCCCTATGAAAGGCCTGAGCATAAGAATAATGCACTTGTTACTACTGCATTAGACTTGACTTGTGGCAGGTCACCAACATACCTTCTTTTGTCATAGTGGACAGGGTTGAAAACAAAATATTCACTTAAAGACTGAATGCTATTGAGTACAAATAACAGATAATCTTATAATTTTTAATTTTTTTTGTTTTTTTTTCACAATGAAAAGAAGTTAGAGAAGCCAATGGGTTTCATTTTTTAAAAACTTTTAATTTGATTAAATGCTGTGGTAAGAAGTTATCTTCCTGGCCTAAGATTTTATTGTCATATTTTTTCCCCTTAAAATGCAAAGACCAAATCCTTTGCTAAATTACTGGAAAAGTCTGGTGCCTTTTTTCAGTGTAGACTCTATAAGGTTTTATCCACAGATCACATTGTTAGTATACACACAAAAGAATATAGACTGCAATTGAATAGTAAATATTAATCAAATTAAAAAGCAAACTGCTTCAAAATTTGTTTCTTAGAATCTAAATGAATTCATTTTAATATTGTTTTCTATATTTTCAATTGTAAAGGAGAATTGTTAAAAGGGATGCATTCATTTTGTTGGAATATACTGGCCATACTTAGTCTTGAAGTAGTTTTCCATTATTTCAGAGCAAGGGTATTCTTCAAATCTTCCCCTGTCTCCGTCAGACCAGATTCTCATTATCTTACACCTGGGCTCTGTCTCTCTCTCACTGATCTCTCCCCTTTCAATCGCTCCTAGACAACACATCTCCTCTTTGTCTTCTACCATCCAACTAAAATGTTCTCCCATTTTTCAGAGATTAAAGGTCAAAATCCAGAGCCATGTAATAAGATCATTCTACAAGCTCCATTTACGTATCTGCCCAATTTTATCTCTAACCAGTTTTCGACATGAAACCTTCACTTCAGCCAGATTATGTTAGTAATTTGTCCTCATGCCCATTCATTAAACAACTATCTACTTCTCATCCACTACACGTAAGATCTTGTCTCATGTGCCCACAATGAAGAGGAAAGGAACGCAAGGCAGCAGCCCCTGCCCACATCTGTTTTGAGCATGCCCTTCTTCCAGCCAGGAGTTCTTTGTCTACTCCTTTCCAAGCTTCACTTCAAGATTTTCCTGGAAAGGCCTAGTCTTAACCATCAGTCCTTCCTCTACATACACAGTGATTGTAACACTGTATCAATAACATTTGCTATATCAGTTAATGCACAGAATAAAGGATCTTATGTTTACTTGTAGCCTACACGGGCTGTTCACAGTATCCTTCATACAATATAATCTCAGTAATTATTTATTGGGAGGAAATATGGGGCAGTAAAAGAGGCTCTGCTTTAAGGCAGATATAAGTTTGAATCCTATCTGTGTCACTGTCTCGATTTTTTTCCTTAGGCAATTTATTTAATCCTTCTTAGTGTTTTTTCCTCATTTTATAATGGGGATGATAATAACTACTCCATGGGGAGCTGCGAGTGCTAAATATTTAATCACCTTTCCTCTTGATGATGAAGAGGTATTGAAATTAGAACTTGTGAATGTATTATTTGGATAATCTTTTTTTTTTTTTTTTCAAAGAAAGATTACAGAGGAATGGTAATCTATTCCTGTTAGAATCAAACCAGAATTGTCTTTCTGGTCTAGGTGCATGCTTAACCTTTACATATATGTGATTGTACCATGGCAGATTTTCTTTGGACTAAGGTTATTCCCTTGCTTAAGAAGGACTTGCCTTGATATTTGGCAATAAATAGCAGAAAGAAATTTCCACTTGCAAGCTTCATTAAACATAGTTTTTTAATGAGGCCACAGATTTGCCCATTTTAATAATAATTGCCTTCATAGCAGCATATTAATGAGTTCAAATAATATCTAACTTTCTCAATGGCCCCCTCTGTGTTATAGGCTGCTAACATTACTCAAGAGGAAGTGATTGTACCCATCTGGACTGTAGAGCAGCATGCTTCCCTCTGATGCCAGAGCCCCAGCAATCAGCTTTTAGAAACTGTAGGACCTAAAACCTAAGGGCTGTCAGCATGAAACCGTCTACCATAGGAAATTAAGGTGCCAACCACTCAATCAGAGAGTGCCTCCATAGGGGTTACATCTCCAAGTCACCTAGCTATTTCCTGGCCTTTATTAACAAATGATATCTAAGAAAAACACAAGAACTTTTTTTTAAATTCAGATAAAATGAAAATTTAGCAGCCGGTTGACAGTGATCATTAAAGCTACTCATTATTTGCTTTTTCTCCTTCACTTTTCACCTGCTGGAAATGTAAATGTTTAACTTTGTTGTTTTTGGAAGTGTGAACTTAATTAAAAACAATTAGCTAAGAAATATCCCAGCCCAGTAAAAGCCTCTGTGCTGGTAGAATGATGTGATTCCACTCTGAGCAGCACAGCCCTGCTACTGCCTCAGCTGAAGTGGAGCTTGGTGAACAGCACCTCCTCCTAAATGTCACTCTTCAGGTTGACTTTAAGAGAGTGCGGAGTGACCCTGCTGAGGTAAGCTTTCGATCACACAGGCCCAGGCAAAAACCTTTACCATTACAACGTAATGGAAAGCAGATTTTAACATTCAGGGAAAATGTGATTTCAGAAATATTAAGGATCTTTATGTGGAAAAGGCATCGTTTTAACTGAGGCCCTGCAGGAAACAAATTTCCCCTTGGGTGTTATGTAACATAAGCATGGTTTAAGCTTTGAGATAAGGTTCAGGCCATTTAATGGGGGACGAGCAACAAACTCAAGATATCCAGACTTGAAAGAAGTACAGATGGAAAAAAAATACAATGATCAAAATTTACACAGCATTGTTCTGATCAGGAAACCAGTTCATTAAAAGAAATGGTTAGCAAAGTACAACTAAAAATTTAAAATATTATTTTCTCTGTAAGTTATCTTTTAATTCTTCATTGCATGATAGATGCAAAGTAGCATACTGTACTCAATAAATTCTGAAAATAGACTTATTCTTTTATTATTATTTGTGTATATAGAGGATAACAGATTTCCCTTAGAGATTACCAAGTTTTAATTCACCTACGTGACTTTATCAACACATAAGTTGGAAAAATATATATTCATTTGTCCTTGGATAATTTATCCCTGTTATTATCACTAACAATGATAATCACAATATTTTATACACTACCTATAATAAAATCCTTTTTTCTTTTCATTTATAAAATTCTGAAGATTTACAACACTGATTTCTAAACATAGAGATGTCAATGTTAAGGTACTGCAAAGGTATTAGAACTACATTTTTATGCATTGACCTAGCAGGAAGCAGTTTTCACTGATGTCAGTGAAAGAAAATTACTAGTTATTTTTTCTGACCATTCTCCCCCAAATAAACTAGCTTTTATGTTATGTTATGAACAGCTAAGCAGCATTCTTGAAATTTAAAAGTTTACAGCCACATGCCAGTATTTAGATCTGATGTGAACTCTTTGATGAACACTATGTTATAATGAGCTAAATGTCAGGGAAACAAAGACTTATAGGAAAAGAATTCCTCAAGCAATTTAATCAAAACCTTTCAATCAAAGCATCAGGGACATTTGTATTCCTATATTCAGCCATTGGTACTAATACTGACTCACAGTCTCAGTGAGAAAGTTGAATAACTGTAGGTCATGCCACAGACCCTTGTTATGACTTGTGGCTTTGCACGTAAACAATGTCTTCACAGTGGTGATATAACCAGTTTGAAAGCAAAGGCAATTTGAAGAAGAATTTTTGTCAAACATTTGCCTATGCCTATTTCCCATAATCCCCAGTGCATCTTAGAGTTACAAATATCAGTTAACTCTTGCAGTACCTCTTCTATTACTTTTTAATCTACTTATCTTTTCCTCTTTTCTTTTTCATTAACTTTGACTATGATGATCATTGCTAAAAACATCTTCAATAATGTTTGCTTGAGACCAGTGGCTTGTTCACAGAGAGGCTATGACTGCATTTTCTATTGGTGAGAAATTGGAATCCTGTTTGCAGTAACGACCTAGCAGAATTGGCAGTTGTCTGCTATCTGTCTAGCTAGACAGACTTCCTCATTTTTCCAACACAGAAATTTATTTTTTTTATTTTCCACTCTTCATGTTTGTCTATTCCATCTGCTCTCTGAAATATTCTTCCTCTTCCTGTCCTCAATGACAATCCTAGCAATTTTTTATATTTGAACTCCTCTATGACATGTTCTTTAATCATTTCAGACAAGGCTTAATAGCAAGCACTTAATAGATATATGACTCATTTTGTTCTCTGTTGTAACTAGATTGTCTGTTTGCACGTGCCAAAGCATGTAATTATTTTTCTTATCAAATGTATTGCCTGAGACCTAGGGAGTTGGAGGGTGTCTTTTTTTAATTTTGTCTCCTGTAGTACTTTTAATTATAACTTTTATTATAGGTTCATGAGTAGTTTTGTCTCACTAAAATTCATTTTCCTTTTAAATTATAAGGATTCTATCTAAAATGATAAACATTGTAATTTGCTTATATTGATTAAGTCTCCAAATCCTTGCTGGTGATGATAAAATCCTCTTTGATCTTATCTCTACATTTCTCTCCAACTTCATCCTGAACCTACCCTTTTTCCTTCATGTTCCTGTAGTAAGGAATTCTGTGTTTCCCCCTGCATACACTTTTACTTTTATTTTATTTTACTTTATATCATTTTATTTTTTTTGTATAGGTCCACCATCTTCTGGCTCAGTCATTCCCTTCTAATTCACCTACTATTATTCTTTTCTTTATCGTCTTAAAATTCAAGTAAGGCATCACCTCTCCATGAAGGGTTTGCCCCTAAAGACACACACACTTACTTGTGAGTAACATCTGTCCTCTGGTAGTGCCTAAGGCGTTCCTCTATCAGGGCAGGTTTCATATTACATAGTATTCAAAATTAGTGTCTATGTGTCTTTTTTCCCCTGGTGGATTGTGAACTCTTCAAGGAAAGGGGCCATGTTTTATCTGTCCCTGAATTCCTTGCATGTAGCACAGGCCTGCCCCGTGGTGAGCAGGTAACAAATCTGAAGAGAGGTGAGAGTGCTAGCTTAAGTGCTGGTTCCTCAGGCACACACTGTGTCAACTGCTCTTGTTTTAACTGACCAGGGTTGAACTTTGGCAACATCTTTAGGTAAGTGAATAACTATGATCCATAAAATACGTGAATATGTTTTTCAAACTGTCAAGCATGATCAAGTGGTGGTTTATTTTTATTATAAAAGAGGCTTTAAGCAATGGTCATTAATCTTGAAGTTTTTTATGAATATGCAAGTTGTTAAGATAATTCATATTAAACCAATCAGTGTGATTTGTTTATTTATTTATTTTATTGCTTAGTCAGGCTCATTCTTTGCCATGAATGGTCACAGACAGGCAAGCCCAGACAGTATTTCATGATTAACTTTCTGTTTCCATCAGCAAGAAAGGAAAGGGGCGGTGTAATGTGCTACTGCATAGGGAAGAGCTCGAGCTTCAGTTGCCTGCCTCATGGCTGTTCTGAGCTGTCAGGATGCACCTAGAAGAACCACAGGAGCATGGACGAACCCTTGAGAAAGAAGATAGATGACAGTGGGGAGAAGGTATTCAACAGAGGGTCATGAAGCAGGGAGGGAAGAAGCTGTGATTGATCAAAGATGGGTGTATACAAGAGACAGTTTTTCATCTCAAATATGCCATTGTATTCCACATTCTTTCAAAAACATTTCAAGTTCTACATTTCCAAATATTAAAATTTCACTTGTTTTTGGCTCATGTTCTTTATTCCTCTTGAATTACTCATAAATCTATGAACTGTTGTTCATTTGTACTTCTACCACAATGTTATATATTAAATTAAAATTTGGAAGTAGGGCTTTTCTATAATTTGAATTCCTCTTTGCCTAATATTTCAAAAATCTGTTCTGTATATGTAGAATGATCTCAGATACATCGACTACTAAGAATGGGAGTTAACTTTCACTGGTGAAAATCCATATTCTAGAAGTAATCCAAAGACACATAGACACTTCTTTTTTTCAAGTGATACAGCAGTCAAGCTTTCCTGAGCATTTGCAAGGACTCATCTTAGTATTGTTTTCATATTAATTATATTATATTAAAAATATAATTGGATTTCTCTGTTGTTTTAAGTAAACAGCTTGCTTAAGATTTTCTTTTAATCTTAGCTGTCAATTTTTACTCTGAAACAAGCACATTAAATATATAGACTTTATTTGTGCTAACAATTAAAATGCATAAATTGATCCCCTAGCTTGTACAAATGCAAAATGATTAATGTCTATAATTACATAAAGCTCTAGCAAATGAAGTAAAATTATTTTTTCAAAGAAAATTAATCCTAAGAATATTTTTTGAACCCAAGAATCTTTACTAGTCTTATGCACATTCACTGTCCATCCATGGGAGACAGGGCACTTTTTTGTTTCATACACAACTCTGATAAGTAAATATCTTTTGTTTTCTTGCATTTCCTGCATATGTTGCAAAGAAATAAAGTCATACAAAAAAGAGAATGAAGATTAAATATTTTAACCTTCTTTATTCCTGTCACTAATTGGGGGGAGGGGTGATGACTTTTGCATTTTTTTTTACTTTTTTATGACTGAAATATTTGCTCTGATTTAACATTATAATGCTTATTAGATATCAGTGTGAATCTTAATATTAAATTTATCAATTGTCTCACATCTACTTGAAAAATCAACACATAGGAGAGTGATTTAACTGATCACACATATTCTAACAACACATTTAAACATTTAAATCCCAGGAGATTTTCATACATTTGGTTTACTGAATTTGCTGGCTACATTCGTTTTATAGTTATTGATGAAAATAATGTATAAAAATTAGAAAAAATGATTTGTCCATTTTTCTGTTTCCTTGACCAATGTGTTCAGTTCATCATACTAATTCAGGATACTCACATTTATTTATATTTTAGCCATGGTGGTTACAGTATTTTTGTGCCTTCCACTGATAGTGAAGTTACCACCTTCCCACAGGGTAAACCTTGTCTTTGATTATATTGTGATTAAATGTGGTAGAGCAGGAATGACTGCATTTTTGTTCTATTCAAAAGCAAATGTGTGAACAATAGATGTGATGAAACAAACTAAATTGTAATTGTGACTAAAATAATTTATCATGTGAGTATATGCATAGTTTAATAGTTGTTACTTTTTTTTTTTTTTTTGAGACAGGGTCTCACTCTGTCACCCAGACTGGAGTGTAGTGGCACAATCTTGGCTCACTGCAACCTCTGCCTCCCAGGCTCAGGCGATTCTCCTGCCTCAGCCTCCCGAGTAGCTGGGATTACAGGCATGCACCACCATGCCTGGCTAATTATTGTATTTTTAGTAGAGACAGGGTTTCACCATGTTGGCCATGCTGGTCTCAAACTCCTGACCTCAAATGATCCACCTGCCTTGGCCTCCCACAGTGCTGGGATTACAGGCGTGAACCACCGCACCCAGCCTAGTTATTACTTTTAGCACTCTATCTGCTTCCTTTCTTTTGACTTTCATGCAGTTTATTTCAAGATTTACAGCCAACTGTATTCTTCAATTAGGTGAGGGAAATATCAGTTTAAACTTATGCCACTGATTGCAACAGTATATTAAGACCATGAAAGATTAAAATTTGGGAATAAACCTTACATTGAGTGAGTCAGAAAAAATCTGGAATTTTCCCAGATGAAATGTAATCTAATTGTAGGAGAAAAGCTCTCAAAGACAAACTTTCGGTTAAACTGAGATAAAAATAGCTATGGAATAGTATTTTAGGTGTATAAATAAAATATTTAAGCATTTCAGTTTCACAATTAGGTTTTCAATATATAAACTTGCTTATTTGACATCTTTTTAGTAATATGGAATTTTATCTATTTCTTACAATTCTTCCTCCCAAAGTATAATTAATTTTTAAAAGCCCTCAAAAATATGTTTTAAAACCTAATATATTTTATTGAATTCATAATCTATTAATTAAACTATCTTAACACTCAGCATGCCTAATTTTAGAGTATCTTTAATAAATTCAAAGATTTATGTGCTTATTCTTCTACATATAAAAATAGTATTTGAAAATGGTTTAAACAAAATGTAAAAAATAGAATCAAGTTTAACTTTTTTTACGTAACAAGTTCGAATTTGTCAATAAAAATGGACAAAAATTTGCATATTCTACTATCATAATCACTTTATACAGTAAAAAGAAGTTATATAATGTGCATATTAGCACTTAAACTATTCTGATGTTATGAATATTAAAGAACAATAGAACTAATGAATATTTCAGGCTGAAGTAATAATTAAAATATCCTACATTAAAATTGCTTTTGGCAAGTAACTCCTGCCTTCTCCCAATTTTATTTAAAGGTATGTATACATGATTCACAAAGTAACCAAAAATTAGAATTAAAAACATTTTTAAATAGTGCTGATATTACAGTTCATTTGGATTTTGAAAGGCATGATCCTCCTAATTGAAAATATTAGCAAAATGCAGAAGGAATTTTTCCCCAGCTATGGTGGGTAAGGAACTGGTGTTAAAAAAAAAAAAGGAAAGAAAAAGTAACAAGAAAAAAAAAATTGCTTTTCAGCATTAGGCCATCAGAACCAAAGGAGAGCTTTCTACTAGGTGTCCATTTACTCTCATTTCTCAGAAGACCAAGGTCAAAAATAATAAGTCTATGCTGTTGTATTAGGCCATACTTACATTGCTATAAACACCTGAGACTGGGTAATTTATAGGAAAAGAGGTTTAATTGGCTCATGGTTCTGGTGCTTTAGGCTGTACAGGAAGCATAACACTGGCATCTGCTTCTGGGGATGCCCCAGGAAGCTTACAGCTTTGGCAGAAGGTGAAGGAGGAGCAGGTGTCTCACATGGTGGGATCAGGAGCAAGAGACAGAGTGGAGGTGCCACACACTTTTAAACCACCAGATCTTGCAAGAACTAACTCATTATCTTGAGGACAGTACCAAGAGGATGGTGCTAAATTATTCATGAGAAACTGCTCCTATGATCCAAACATCTCCCACCAGGCCACACCGTCAACATTGGAGAGTAAAATTCAACATAAAATTTTGGCAAGGACAACATCCAAACTATATTAACTATGTCGAGCCGCTGTGTTCTATCAACACTGTTTCATTGGTGGAAACATACCACAAGTCACAACATACTTCCAGCTTCATTAATGACAACATTTTCAGTGATGGTAAGAGGTTTATTCTAAGTTCCAAAACCTCACTCGTGCCATTCTCCAGGTAGTTGTATGGTCTCCTACCGTGGGACCTGCAGCAGCTCGACATTTCAATTTGAGATCTTTGGGATAACTGAGAAGTGATCATTTTCCATGAGTTCTACTTGGACCACACTTTTTTGAAATTGTAGTCCCTCATCTCATTTCCCTCTCATAACCCCCTAGACCTTGCTCTACCTTTTATTTTCTACAGCTAAGATATTGTATGGTTACGTATTTATTACATTTATTGTGGCTGTTTCCCTCACTAGACTGCAGACTCGAAAGGCCAAGGTATTTTTCACTGGTATTTTCACTAGAATTCCAAATCCTAGGACATCCTCTAAACACTCAAAAATTTTCACTGAATGGGAAAAAGGAATGAACATAGAAAACATTCTCATAAAAAAGAGGCATAATATCACCACTATTTTTACATATGACTGTGGAGGTTCTAGACAATTGAAATAAGAGCAGAAAAAAAAATATATCTATATATAGTTGGTCCTCCATATCTGTGGGTTCCACATCTGATTATTCAACCAATTGTGGAATGAAAATAATCAGAAAAAAAAATTCCACAAAGTTTCATAACACCAACCTTGAATTTGAATCCAAGTGAATGAAGCAATGTGTAGACTTTCTATTAAACATTTTTAGTAATCTAGAGTTGATTTAAAACATGGGGAAACCTCGTCTCTACTAAAAATACCAAAATTAGCTGGGCATGGTGGTGGGCAACTGTAATCCCAGCTACTCCGGAGGCTGAGACAGGAGAATTGTTTGAGCCCGTGAGGCGGAGGCTACAGTGAGCTGAGATCACGCCTCTGCACTCCAGTCTGGGTGACAGAGTGAGACTCTGTCTCCAAAAAAAAAGAAAAAAACAAAAAAGGATATGGAAGAATGTATGTAGATTATACAAAAATTCTACATGCCATTTTATGTAAGGGATTCAGGGGTCCTGGATTTGAATCCCCATGGATATACAAGGGCAACTGTGTGTGTGTTTGTGTGCATGTTTGTATGCATATATTCCATATATATGATTAATCAACAATTTTGTAAAATTAAAACATTCAGTAAAACTATCTTATTTAAAATAGAAGTAACAATAAAAATAAACTGCAGGATTGCACCCAATATCCTGAGGCCTTAATAAATACAATGTTCCATTATGTTTCGAGATGAAAAGATAAAATTTGGTGAAGATGTCACTTATCTCCAAATTAATTAAAAAAACAAAATTACAACTACAACTTTATGAGAATTGGCAAGATGATTATAAAAGCCACCTAGAAGAGTAAATGATAACCATAGTGCAAGGTCAGGAAACCCATTAAAGACAAAGATACCAAGGGTGAGGTAACCACGTAATATTTGACAAAAAGCACACCTAAAATCAAAGTGATTCAGAAAATCTAAAATGAAAGGATTGGATGAAATATGACATGCAAATATAAACAACAAAAGAAAGTGCATGCTTACGCCTGTAATCCCAGCACTTTGTGAGGCCAAGGCGGGTTGATCGCCTGAGGTCAGGAGTTTGAGACCAGCCTGGCCAACATGGTGAAATCTTGTCTCTACTAAAAATACACAAATTAGCCGGGTGTGGTGGCAGGCGTCTGTTATCTCAGATACTGAGGCAGAAGAATTGCTTGAACCCAGGAGGCTGAGGTTGCAGTGAGCTGAGGTCACCCCATTGCACTCCAGCCTGGCGACAACAGTGAGACTCCATCTCAAAAAAAAAAAAAAAAAGGCATGGGACAAATTGAGCCTCAAAATGCCTGTCTCACTTTGAGGTTCCTTCTAAGTAGACATGTCTGCTACATGGCCCATGTTAAGGAGGTGGCCATAAATAGGACTGAAGGAGACCCACTACCACTTCCTTATGGTTCGTCAGGCTGAGGATATACTCTGGACTCAGGAACAACCATTTCTTGGGAATATCTGTGATTTATGTATGACATGAAAATTATAGGATAATAAATGAGAGAAATCAAATTCCCTCTGTCTTAGTAATTTGAATTAGGAAATACAGCTGAGTTAATGGGGCAATGCAGGGTAGCAACTAAAGCCAAATAAATTCTGTGAAGCAGAATGAGGGCATGCTCATAAGGGAGGCAAACAGGAAATGCAACATGAAGGAGAAGACATTAAGAAATTATTAATAAGAATGGCCTGGCACAGTGCTTCACACCTATGATCCTAGTACTTTGCAAGGCCAAGGTTCCCAGAAGGATTGCTTGAGTCCTGGAGTTGGGGACCAACCTGGGTAACATATTGAGATCTTGTCTCTACAAAAAATAAAATAAAATAAAGACTAAAAGAGAAATTAAGAAGAAAGGGATAAGAAAGAGAAAAGGTATTTTGAGGAGGGGATGAGAAGTCTGAAAAATAGTATCAGGAAATGAAAATTTGAGAGAAGCAGAGACATCATGAGAAAAACAGTAAATGGCCCATGAAAGATTGAAAAGGAGGCATTCATCAGGAATTCCTGTTTCTAAAGAATGGCTCAGCAATTCACAGAACATCGGCCAGATACAGCCCACATCCTATTTTTGTACCGTTCACAAACCAATAATAGTTTAACAAGTTTAAATTATTTTAAAAACCCAAATAAGACACATAAGACACATAAGAATTGGTGACACATAAGAATCAAATTAAATTAAAATTTCAGAGTTCATAAATGAAGTTATTAGAACATACCACATCCATGCATTTATGAATTGTTCGTGGCAGTTTTTATGCTATCGTGGCAGAGTGGAATATTTGTGACAGAGACTGTATGTTGTGATCACATCACTACAGTTAAACCACGGTGTTATAAGACATGCTTTGTGAAAGAACACACATTTCATATTCAAAGACAGAATATGTAAAATCTCATAACAGATCGTTATTAACAGATGAACATTTGCAATTAACAATTGATTTTCATGATGGGAAACTAACTCTGAACCCCAATTAAGCAAAATGCTGTCTCCTCAGAAAATAATCCTATTCTTCTTATTAGTCAATCTGTATAATAAAATATTTTGTTCAATTACTACATTTTGAATTTTGTGAAAACTGGTTTTCTCTCTTATGTAAGTACATTTATATTATTCCTAATTTTGACTTTGCTTGTAAAGCCTTAAATAGTGAATAGAAACACGTGTGGGTTTTGTTTGTTTGTTTGTTTTACTTTAGACAAAAAGTTTGTAAACTTCTGTTCTAAGGGGTTCTCAGATTGGGTTTCAATGCAGGTGTCTTCTTGTGGTACACTCTCTTTTGTTTGAGAGATTTTTATAAATTTTTGCTTCGTGAGAAACATAAAAAGAACAGCAACAGCAATAGGAATGCTGAACGTTGTCTAAAATGATAAATTGGAGGCAATGTATTAAATAATACTAAATGGAAAACTTCATATTAAAAGGTTGTAGGTACTAATGAAAACATAATAGTAATGACCCTTTATGATTTATATAACATAATATCAACTACAAAAATGGGCAAGTTTTATAAACAGTCAATTTTCCAGGAGTTACACCTTCTTTTAATTGTAACAGTTCACCTGTACAAAAAAAAAGTAAGATAGGGAATTGGATTGAATTAATGTCTATAATACATAAAACATTGCATGCTATAATGTGAGGATAATTATTTTGTATTGTCTGCACATCTTTTACAAAATGACTTATGTTCTAGGCCATAAGAACAGCTTTCTTTCAGCCTAAAAGTTAAAATTTTCATAATCTACATTATTTGATGACAATTGAAGAAATCAAGAGATATATACTTTTTAAAAGTATGATAACCAGATTTATCACCTGAAAGTTAGAAAGAAATCCCTACCAACATAATTACTGGGGAAAAAGCAGAACTTCAATATCAGAAAAGAAAAAAGAATGCTGCAGATTATAGTATATAAAAAAAAGTGTTAAAATTTTATTTTGGATACACAAAACTTTAAATAATTGAATTAGTTTTAAAGCGGAATGAAAATAATTAAGATTTTATTTAAGAAATTAAAGATCCACAAAATAAAATTAAGAACACAAAAGAAAAGAAATAATTAAGAAAAGGGAGGGGCCAAGATGGCCGAATAGGAATTGCTCTGGTCTGCAGCTCCCAGCAAGGCCAACACCGAAGGTGGGTGATTTCTGCATTTCCAAATGAGGTAACCAGTTCATCTCATTGGGACTGGTTAGACAGCGGGTCCAACCTATGGAGGGTGAGCAGAAGCAGGGTGAGGTGTTACTTTACCAGGGAATTGCAAGGAGCTGGGGACCTCCCTCCCTAAGCCAAGGGAAACCATGAGGGACTGTGTTCCTGGCCGGGTTACTACGCTTTTCCCATGGTTTTTGCAATCTGCAGATCAGGAGATTCCCTCACGTGCCTATACCACCAGGGCTCTGGGTTTCAAGCACAAAACTGGTCAGTAGTTTGGGCAGACACCGAGCTAGCTGCAGGAGTATTTTTCATACCCCAGTGGTGCCTGGAATCCCAGTGAGACAGAAGCATTCACTCCCCTGGAGAGGGGGCTGAAGCCAGGGAGCCAAGTGGTCTCGCTCAGCGGGTCGCACTCCTACAGAGCCCAGCAAGTTAAGAACTACTGGCTTGAAATTCTCATTGCCAGCACAGCAGTCTGAAGTCAATGTGGGACTACCAAGCTTGGTGTGGGGAGGGGTGTCCACCATTACTGAGGCTTGAGTAGGCAGTTTTCCCCTGAGAGTGCTAAGGAGGCTGGGAGGTCTGGGCTGGGCACAGCGAAGTGGCTGTGGCCAGACTGCTTCTCTAGATTCCTCCTCACTGGGCAGGGCATCGCTGAGGGAAAGGTAACAGCCCCAGTCAGGGACTTAGAGAAAAAACCCCCATCTCCCTGGGACAGAGCACCTGGGGGAAGGGGAGTCTGTGGGTACAGCTTCAGCGGATTTGATTGTTCCTTCCTGCTGGCTCTGAAGAGAGCAACTGATCCTGACAAGAGGGATTCTCACAGCACAGCACACCAGCTCTGCTAAGAGACAGACTATCTCCTCAAGTGGGTCCCTGACCCCTGTGCCTCCTGAATGGGAGAAACCTCCCAAAAGGGGTTGATAGACACCTCATACAGGAGAGCTCCGGTTGGCATCAGGCCAGTGCCCCTCTGGGATGAAGCTTCCAGAGGAAGGAGCAGGCACCAATCTTTGCTGTTCTGCAGTTCCGCTGGTGATACCCAGGTGAACAGGGTCTGGAGTGGACCTCCAGCAAACTGCAACAGACCTGCAGAAGAGGGGCTTGACTGTTAGAAGAAAAACTAATAAACACAAAGCAACGTCATCAACATGAACATAAAGTATCCCCACACAAAAACTCCATCCAAAAGTCATCAGCCTCAAAGATCAAAGGTAGATAAATCTGTGAAGATGAGGAAAATCCAGCGCAATAACACTGAAAATTCCTAAAAACCAGAATGGCTCTTCTCCTCCAAATGATCACAACTCCTCTCCAGCAAGGGCACAAAACTGGACGGAGAATGAGACTGATGAATTGACAGAAGTAGGCTTCAGAAGGTGGGTAATAACAAACTCCTATGAGCTAAAGGAGCATGTTATAACCCAATGCAAGGAAGCTAAGAACCTTGAAAAAAGGTTACAGAAACTGCTAACTAGAATAACCAGTTTAGAGAGGAACATAAATGACCTGGTGGAGGTGAAAAATGCAGCATGAAAATTTGGTGAAGCATACACAAGTATCAATAGCCGAATTGATCAAGAGGAAGAAAGGATATGAGAGATTGAAGATCAACTTATTGAAATAAGGTGTGAAGACAAGAATAGAGAAAACAGAATGAAAAGGAACAAACGAAGCCTCCAAGAAATATGGGACTATGTGGAAAGACCAAACCTACGGTTGATTGGTGTATCTGAAAGTGACGGGGAGAATGGAACCAAGCTGGAAAACATACTTCAGGATGTCATCCAGGAGAACTTCCCCAACCTAGCAAGACAGGCCAACATTCAAATTCAGGAAATACAGAGAACACCACTAAGATACTCCTTGATAAGAGCAACCCGAAGACACATAATTGTCAGATTCTCCAAGGATGAAACGAAGGAAAAAATGTTAACGGTAGCCAGAGACAAAAGGTCAGGTTAGTCTGATGGGAAGCCCATCAGACTAACAGAGGATTTCTCTGCAGAAACTCTACAAGCCAGAAAAGATTGGGGGCCAATATTCAACATACTTAGAGAAAAGAATTTTCAACCCAGAATTTCATATCCAGCCAAACTAAACTTCATAAGCGAAGGAGAAATAAAATCCTTTCCAGACAAGCAAATGCTGAGGGATTTTGTCACACCAGGCCAGCCTTACATGACCTCCTTAAGGAAACACTAAATATTGAAAGCAGAAGCCATGGGCAGAAAACAGAAACTGGACCTCTTCCTTACACCTTATACAAAAATTAACTCAAGACGGATTAAAGACTTAAATATAAAAACCAAAACCATAAAAACTCCAGAAGACAACCTAGGCAATACCATTCAGGACATAGGCATGGGCAAAGCCTTCATGACTAAAACACCAAAAGAAATTGCAACAAAAGCCAAAATTGACAAATGGGATCTAATCAAACTAAAGAGCTTCTGCACAGCAAAAGAAACTATCATCAGAGTGAACACGCAACCTTCAGAATGGGAGAAAATTTTTTTAAGCTAACCATCTGACAAAGGTCTAATATCCAGAATCTACAAGGAACTTAAACAAATCTACAAGAAAAAAAAAACATCAAAAAGTGGGCAAAGGATATGAACAGACACTTCTCAAAAGAAGACATGTATGTGGCCAAGAAACATGTGAAAAAAAGCTCATCATCACTGGTCATTAGAGAAATGCAAATCAAAACCATGATGAGATACCATCTCACACCAGTTAGAATGGTGATTATTAAAAGGTTAGGAAACAACAGATGCTGGCAAGGCTATGGAGAAATAGGAATGCTTTTACCCCATTAGTGGGAGTGCAAATTTGTTGAATCATTGTAGAAGACAGTGTGGTGATTCCTCAAGGCTCTAGAACCAGAAATACCATTTGACCCAGCAATCCCTTTACTGTGTGTATACACCCAAAGGATTTTAAATCATTCTACTATGAAGACATATGCACATGTATGTTTATTGCAGCACTATTTACAATAGCAAATACTTGGAACCAACCCAAATGCCCATCAATGATGGACTGGATAAAGAAAATGTAGCACATATACACCATGGAATACTATGCAGCCACAAAAAAGAATGAGTTCATGTCCTTTGCAGGGACATGGATGAAGCTGGAAGCCATCATTCTCAGCAAGCTAACACAGGAACAGAAAACCAAACACTGCATGTTCTTACACATAAGTGGGAATTGAACAATGAGAATACACGGACACAGGGAGGGGAACATCACACACTGGGGCCTGTAGGGGGATGTGGGGCAAGGGGAGGGAGAGCATTAGGACAAATACCTCATGCATGCAGGGCTTAAAACCTAGATGACAGGTTGATAGGTGCAGCAAACCACCATGGCACATGTATACCTATGTAACAAACCTGCACGTTCTGCACATATATTCCAGAACTTAAAGTAAAATAAAATAATAATAATAATTAAGAAATAATCTCTGAAAGCAGCAACAAAAAATATAAAAGTGCTGTTGACAAATAGATAAAAGTAAGAGAATATGAGAGGTTAAACTGTAAAAATAATAAAATCAGGATAGTTTTTAGCAAAGCTAATCAAGAGAAAAGAGTAAACACAAATAGTAAAAAATAGAGAGAAAACAAATCATGAGATACAGATCTTTTTTGTTTTAGACAGTATATATACCACACGATATATACATTTAAATTAAATGGAAAATTATCTGGAAACTAAAAATATAACAGGGTTTCAAGAATATATTGAGAAATATGAATGGGCCATGTGTAAAACAAAAGAACTACTTACCCATGTGGCTATGAACTTAATTCTTAACATTTCAATAAACAGATAATTCTTTTATGTGAACAGTTAAATACAAAAAATTAAGGAAATCTCTGTTGTTGGATAAATCACGGGGAAAGGTTATACTGATTACTGACCTTGAGAAGCGTTTTACTTTTCTCTTTGGCTCTAATACTACTTTTCTTTATACTGATAGTGGAATTTTACATTCTCCAGTAGTAATGTAATAATTTCCAAATTGTTGGTAAATACCTCTGAATATTCCTTATTAGTTTTGTAATACTTTTTATTTTTGAAGTTATATTCTATAATTATATATTCTATAATTCTTTGCTATTTACGCTCTTTTTGTTTTTATCTTGATCAAACTTGTCAACCACTTGCCAATGTTATTTGTTTTCTTCTATTATAACTTGAATGCCATGAGGTCAAAGCTTGTGTATCTTTTGATCACTGTTGAAACACAGGTGACATCTGGCATTCAGAACAGTGCTAGGCAGATAGTGTAAACTTTTATGAATTCTTTTCACATGAAGACAAATGTTTGGCTACAGTTCTAAGACAACATTTTTTATTATATCTCTGAATATTACCTCTGTCCATTCTCCCTGTCTGACCCATCTGGACACTGTGATGCTTTTTTTCTTTTCAGACACAACCAAGGACTGCATCTCTCCACCCCTGAAATTAGAACTGACCATGTACCTTGCTGTGGGCAATGAACTCTCCAGTGGAAGCATTGAGCAGGTGGTGCATGGTGCCATTATGATCCCGTACTTCCTTTTGTCTGAATTACAAAGCTGGCAGATGATGGAACACTGCTCTGAAGAGCAGCCTGGACATGGGGCAGATTTGGGAGACTGAGAAGTCAAAGCTCAATGTGATAGGCCATTGAAATCTGGGGAATTTTATTTTCTAGCCTAATACTAACTATAAAAAAATTTCTCAAGTTAATCAATCCTTCATATCCCTTATATTTCTTTATTTATCCTTTTTTTTTTTCTGATGGAGTTTCACCCTTGTAGCCCAAGCTGGAGTGCAATGGCACAATCTCAGCTCCCTGCAACCTCCGCCTCCCAAGATCGAGTGATTTTCCTGCCTCAGTCTCCCGAGTAACTGGAATTACAGGCATCCACCACCATACCCGGCTAATTTTTGTATTTTTAGTGGAGACAGGGTTTCACCATGTTGACCAGGCTGGTCTCGAACTCCTGACCTCAGGTGATCCACCTGGTCTCGAACTCCTGACCTCAGGTGATCCGCCCACCTCAGCCTCCCAAAGTGCTGGGATTACAGGTGTGAGGAACCGTGCCTGGCCTATTCATCCATTTTTTAAACTTCTATATGTTCTATTATTTTAGAACAGTTCTACCCAATTTCCTGTTCGATAATTTTCAGCTATAACTATCCTATTTTATTTCATCTACTTTTTCTTTTGTATTCAATATAAATAAAACTTAATTTTATAATATTTATTGGCTTTTTGAATGGTCCATATCTCTCTCAGAATAAAAAAAAATGTTCATTTTAGAATCTGTTGTAACTGTTCTTTTGACTTTGTTTTCTCTGATAGTAATTACACCACTTGTTAATGGTGCACCTTTGTTATGGTGTTGCCTTTCCTTAAATAGTTAGTAATTACCACCAGAGTATTCATATTAGGCTGTTTCCTGAAACTACTTGTGGAACTTTGATTGGAGGTCGGGATGTGATGTTCTGTCATGGATTATATTTTGGCTCATTTAGAGGGAGAATAGAGAATGGAAAAGGAAGACATTCTCCCTCCTCCATTCTTCATTGGAGAGGAATGCTCAGGTGGTAGTCCTTAGTGTGAGGGCTTTTCCTAGAAATTAGCTTCCCACGCTACCACTGTCCTGTATCCTACAGGATCTCCTAAATCAACCTAAATCTCCTAAATCTCCATCTTTTTAGAGCTGCCTGGCCTATGACATGTGCGTGCATGCAAGTGTTTGTAGGTTTACATACACACATAAGAGTTTATCTTACTGGAGAACTGCATCTTGTATTCATGTTAATTGGAACTGAATTACTTATCGTGCCAAGATTCCTCCACTTTAGGCAAGGACCTTCTTTCTGCAACATTATTTTCCTATAAATATATGGACAATTTATGGAGTTAGTTGAATGTTGAAGGGCACAATAAGAAACAACACAATCAATTAACCTACTGGTTTTTACCTTCCAATCTTCTCAGTACACCAACTCAGTCCTGCCTTTCAGATAAAATTTCAAGGAGATCCAACAGCTTTTTGTTGCTGTTGTTACATATTAAACAACTCTTTTTTCCAAGTATTAAAAACATCTAAATCAAACTTATAATAATATGACAATTGTCCAAACTCTAATTCAATTTTCTCATCTGTCATACTCTCGCCTAGATTGTTTGGGACCCTCCAGAGTCTGATTCTAGGAGAGAGAGAGGTAAGAAAGTAGCATATAGGGTCTTCCATTATGATCTGGCAACAGAGCCTTCTGGGTATTATACAATTCCAAAAACAACTCTTCCTTTCTGGGGTTGCATTTGCAGTGCCCTTGGAGACCTTGATTTGCAGTTCCTAGGCTATGGGACATAATCTCCTCCAGCTGGCCACTTAAAATTTCTCCCCTCCCCTGGGCTTTTAGCAAAATATCCCTTACTTAGTTTGGGATAGTTCACAGTTTTCAAGACTTTTTCTTGGGCAGTTTTCCTTTGAAAGCAACTCCAAATTGGATTCCTCACATGGGCCCACATCTGGTCCCTAGGAAAACAAGTCACCAGTAGGAAGCAGTTTTCTCTTAACAGCCTTCCTTCTCTTTTCTCTGCCAGCTCAAGTCAATCAAACATCATTAGAACTCGCCTATATGTCAAACACCTGTCCACGCCTTTAAACTCCAGAGAAGATATATCCAAGCTTTCTGAACACACACAGTGCTCCTCCTTTCAGATGCCCTGCTTCTCTCAAAATGGATACTGACCAGCATCTTCGGATAATTCCTCCACACAGGTCTCTCCCATCAATTCTCATTGCAGTTTAGTGGGAAGCAACATATGGCAGAACACACTTTATAATTCTGCAGCATGCCCTTCCTGCAAGGTTTCACATAACACTTCAGACTTTAGGAGGTAAGTATTATTTTTTAAGCTATTTTATAAATTATTTCTACATATTTAAGGGGTGCAATTGGAATTTTGTTACCTGGATATACTGTGTAGTGTTGAAATCTGGACTTGTAGTGTAACCATCACCCAAATAATGACGTAAGTATTCTTAACAAATATCTTATTCTCTTCTTTTGGGTCCTTAGCTGAAACTGAGACAGAAATAAACTAATTTTAATATTATAATATTTTGTTACATTTGTCAAAAGTTTCAATCTGATCTTATCTTCTATATATCTAGTGGGATTTTTCATATGAGTTTTTGGTTAAGAGGCACACTGCTTGTTTTTCTGCACAGCTGTGGTTTATAAAGTATCTCATCAGATCAATCATTTCCAGGGATCTAGAGGAGTAGAAAGCTGGAAGCATGGACTCAGCCCATAATCTTAAAATGGAAGTTCTTCAGTGGCTTTATTGCTCATAAGATATGGTAATTTTCCTACAAGATACCTACATATTTTATTCTGACAAACCATATCTTAAAACACTTAAGTATATAAATGAATTCCTTCCATTAAACACATGGTACTATTTATAGATTTCCTACTATGTGTCAGGTACTCTTTCAGTGTTCTAACGCTTAAAAAATGACAAAATATCACAGGTAGACAGATACATATATATATAGATAGATAGAACACTGACACACAAATATACATCCTAAATTATTTCAATAAAGGAGAATTGACAAAGTAATATGCAATCATAATACACGGAATGCCAAATGGTACATACGTGTGTTTGCGAGTGAGCAGCAAAAGGGAAATCTTAAACACAGGAACTTCCCTAGACATTAGTTTTCACCTCTTGACACTTGATCTTGGGTCAAGTGTTCACTGAGATCGTTTTATTTCTAGTTGAATGAGAATTCTAGAAGTACCGCCAAGTTTATAAAGGAGCCATAACTTGGTGCTGTCAGAGTTAGTGAGGTAGGCACTTTTTTAGCTATGGCAGTGAAATCTGCTGCCATATGGTATTCTGTATTTTGAGAGGGTCATTTAAGACATGAAATGAAGACCTTGAGGTTCAGTCTGTTTGGTAAAAAACTAGACAGCTTACAACTATAAGTCACTTTATACTTGAATCTTCCCTAAGCATTCTGAAAAGTTTCTCAATCATTGCCTTTTTTCAGTTGATGCTTTGTTGTGTGCGCATTAGGAGACTAGTGTTGTGGCATCTAATAGGCTGTATATAGTGCTCCTACCATATTATTATGTTATGTGCAGTGGGGCTACCCAATTAATACACAGCTATTCATTTTAAAAACTTTATTGACTGCTTGCACAACCATTTGAAAACACTTTGGAATAATGTGAAGGGTAGAACTAAGGCCAAAATAAGATCTCCAGAAGATTTCTATTTTTACTTTGAAAAATTTTTCTAAATGGAGGGTAAATTTTATAGTGACTCAGCCTCACCTTTACACTCAGAAATGGAAAATTATCCTCACTTTTACCAGTATGACAGCTGTAATCTGTTACAAGGTTTCTGTAATGTAGAAAGTTGGTACGTGTAACCTAGATGTCAGTGAGGGTCCAAAGAAACCACTTACCCGTTCCTGGAACAAGGGCACTCCAGGAAAACTGGTAAGTGGCTATTTCCAATTTTAAGTCTCTTTTCTTATAAAAACAATGATGATAGCACTAAATTAAGCAGCCCAGTCCCTGTGCTATAGTGCTGAATTGCAATGAACTGGCTTTCGTACCTGTGGAGTGATGGCATTCCCCAATCTCATTATTGGAAGCTCTGCTTGTCATTTAACATTTAGCAGAGCATGCAGTACTGCAAGTAAAATTTTCTTTCAGTTTAAATACATGACTGTAACAGTAAGTCAGAATCCTCTTTTTCTGCAGGAGGTTGGATAGGGACATTCATTCATTTTTGCAAATATTAGACAAATATTTCTTAAGAGGCAGGCGGATCATGAGGTCAGGAGATTGAGACCATCCTGGCCAACACAGTGAAACCCCGTCTTAAAAAAACAAACAAAAAAAAGAACCTGATCTATATCAACACAATGCTCTTTGCTTAGGGAGACAAAAGAGGTGTCAGTCATGATCCCAAGAGAGAAGATGCTTATATTGACACCTTCAATTGCATCTGAAGTTTCCCTTAACCTCACTTCTTAGTGAGCAGCAACAATAATAGACACCACGTTTTAATCACTTAGGTTGCAGGCACCATACTAAGCACCTTACAAAATCAGCTCATTGATAGCATTGTCTTAACAAAGAAATACAATTTTGCAGATTCCAAAACTGGGTCTAAGATAGGTTAGTATCTTGCCCAAAGTAACATAGCTAGTAACTAAAGTAGTAGCACAGTTATTAAGTGAAATGACAGAGTGAGGACCTTGATTCAGCTTTCTTTTACTCCAAAGTTGCTTGTTTTAACTTATTTTATACTGTCCTCAAATTACTAAATCAAACTGAAGTTCTTGCACTTTCAAAGTAAAGCAAATGCCAAAGCAGGTAAGGCAGTCGATCAGGTGAAAACGTCATAAAGCTAGCCTATACATCAGAAGCCTAGAAAACATGAGATTATTCTCTCCTCATTCCTCATCTTACATATAAAAATGTATTCAAGTCCTGAAACTTTTCTTTCTAAATCTTTTCAACATGTGTTTTTTCCACTCTATTCCTACTATTGCTGTCCTATCAACAGCTTCCTGACTTGTTTCTCTGCCTCAAATTTTGTACCATTTATTTGTCCTTTAAATTATCACATAATGATCAATCTAACATAAAAATCTGATCATGTCACCCTAATGTGGATAATTGGCCAATGGCCCTTCATTATCTGATCCAATGCCCCATATATGGCATGGGCTTAGCCCCTATGTCTCACCTCCTGTCACACCTTTGCTCCCCACTGGAGTCTCTGGTAGTATAAAGACATATATATTTTACAGCACACAATATACTGTTTCATAATCCTTTCCTCTAAACATGTTCTTCCTTTATCCTTAGATGCTTAAAGCCCTCTCTATATTTCTAATACACCCAGCACACATCTCTATCGAAGCATTTGCCAAGTGAGATTTAATATACCAATGTTTGTGTCTTTTTTTCTATCCTAGCAAACTAGACAACTTAAGTGCAAGTCCATATGTTTTCCAAATACTATCCTTCAGTGCCTTGTCAAGGGCATAAAATAAAAGTTTATTAAACTATATTAAAACAAAATGATAGTTTTAAAAACCAAACAATAACAACAACAAAAATAGAGATATTCTCAGTTTTCCTGGTAGAACATAGAAAACATTTACTGAAAATTGGGGGAGAAAAGATACAGGTACTTCCTCCAGGTTGATTATGTCTTTGCATTCACCGTTATGTGACCTTGGACCAGTCACTTAACTATTTGGAGTGAGTCTCAATTTCCTAATTACATAGTTAAATGGTTGTATTGGCTCATTCTTGGACCAAGGCTAAAAAGGCCCCAAAAGTCTATAGTTGCTGCACTAATTACCCTACACACTAGAAATAATATTTCAATATTTCAAATTTTCCCAGAGGCCACAGATGTGAATCAAAACAAAATCTACACATAAAGTAAAAGCAAGACATAATTAAAATTCTGTTCTGTAGGCAGAAACAGCTCCCCATACCCAACTATCTACCCTAAAATGACATGCCACTAGTGAAAGGTACTAAGTAAGAACATATGGGTAGAAAATTGCAACACAGCACCCTAAGTAGAAAGAAAACCCTAAACATTGGGAATATATAATTGCATTAACGCATTCTAATGCCTTATTTTATTCTACATGAAAACTGCCGGAATGCTCCTGCATGCTACCTTTACACCTAACAAGCCTATTGAAACCTTGAAGGGCTGAAGACTCAGGAGGAGTCATCCTTGGCTCCAAGATGAACGGCTTCCTCAGTGGCACAAGGTTTAGCCTGAGAAACAATATCAGCTATAGCCCTGGACTCCACATAAATAGATCCTTCATTAGTGCAGCTGGGATGTCAGTTTTCTGGGGCTGACAGAAGCAATCCTCTCTTTAGTTATAACATACTCGAATTACTGGTGTGTTCGAAAGCTCTCTAAGCAGTTTACAAATACAGCAACACATTGTCTTGAAGAATCATGCACACTGTATTTCAGTTAATTCCATCTATTTAGAAGTTTAAGATTGCAGTTCTAGAATTGGAGAACTGCATGGGTTGTTCAAACAAAGAAAAATAAAAATTTATTGTAAATTCTTACACTGTTAAAGGTGTGAGGTTTTAGTAAGGTGCAATTTGGTTACACTCAGCTGATTCCTGGAACTAGAATCCTTTTGACATTATTAAGAATCAATTAAGCATAGTTTCCCTAGGTATTGCTATAGTCCCTTGGTAATTTATCCAGGGCACATTCATAGCCTCTTTGTAGGTGAAATATAAATGGGACTGATTTAGATCAAGGATAGCTTTAAAACTAATGAGTGGATCTCAGAGACAGACTAATGAAAAGCTTTACAAGACATTTTCTCAACTGTCTTCTCTGCATGTGCCGGACTTTAAAGCGTTTAGCAGTTTCCACCAACCTTCTTAGGAACAAAGAGACAAAATTGAGGACTCTGTTTATTAAAGACTCAATAAAAATTAGACTGAATTATATAAGCATGACTAAACGTGCACAATTTATTGTAGCATTGAGACTTAGATTTGTCTTCAGAAAGGAAGACAGTTGCTTTTATCTTAAGAAATAACAAAAGTCACAATTAAAAAAAAATCATTGTTGAGGAATTTGTTAAAAACACATCATGAGTCTCAGCTTTTAGTGAATTTATTTTGAACCTCCTGAAGCAGACACTGCAAATTTTTACATTCTAATGAGTGAACTAAAAACATATATTTCAAAGCAAATAGCACTCATAAATTACATTTATGACACATGAGGTTGCTGACTGCTGTGCAGGGAACACAGAGTAATGGTGCTAATATGCACTCTAGCTTGATTTTCTCAGTTCCCAACATGCTCTAATTCCACACTACAAATCTTTAAATGGCAGTTATATTTTAATTAATGTGATTATGTGCTGCCATTAGGAAACCCTCCCCCAGCACATTTCTCCTGCCAGGCCCATGAATGCCAGTAAACCATTAACATAAAAGGGCTGTTTGGTTATTAAATTCATCTACACAAATAGGCAAGGGTTGCAATTGTTGATTTGCCACTGAAAGAACCGAATGAGAAGGAGTTGTTCAGTGCCTGGCAGTTGCAATTATTTTCTGTAATTAAGTCTAATTTATAAACCCCCCCTCAAATGAGAAAGTAACAATTTTTGTTAATTAACAGGAGCATTTGTAAAGCTCATTAATTCCATCATTCACAGTCCGTCTGGAAAAATGGGAGCATATGGCTCTTATGATGGGACATGTTGCATATGTGTATTTGTACATTAATCTGTTTGGAAGGTCTAATGATTGAAATGGGAGCTAGAAATGGATGTTATATTACTGAGAAAAGAAGATCTACTGTTTTCATTTATCTTTACAGCAATGTGAGTGCTTTGTCATTATCTTCTGCATACGGTTTCATTATTCTGATACAGCACTCCACATTGCCTCATACCATCATGCCCATAAGCCTGCAGGGTACAAGAGCACTTATCTTTCCTGATGACTGTTGAATCATTTAAAACAAGTTATTAGTGAAACAATTAAAATGATATTGGTTCACAATTGTATTTATAGCTGGCAGGCATAATGGAACATTCTGAATAGCGGTCGGGGGTTCTCAGAATGGATGGAAAATGCTGTTAATCAGAGACAAGAGAAACCTCTAAAGAAAACCTAAATTGCAGGAGCACATTAATTGTATTGAAGCATTTCATTTAATTGAGAACAAAGGGAAGGTAAAAATCATATTATCAATGTTTTATGAACATGAAGAAATAGGAAAATTACTATGTCATTTGTCACATATCTTCTTTGAAAGTGAAAATTAAAAAGGCGGTATTTAACTTTAACCAGAGCAGGCCAAATACATCACGTTGTTACACATTTTCAATTTCAAAGGGAATAGCAAAATAAAATATAATAAATAAATTAATTAATAACTACAGAGGAAGACATTGGGCAGAACACCCAACATATATAGGAAGATTCTAATCAGAGTTAGAGATTATTAAATGGCTGTAAAGGTGATGAAGGTTGTCCTTTCTCAATTCCATTCATAATTCTTAAGAAATTACCATGGTCAGCTTATCTGCAAGGAGTATATATGTTATTCTTTTCTTGCCTTTGGCAGCAGAAGTCACTGGAATTTATGAGAGATGACTGACAGCATATAGGTAGATGAATAGAAAACTTATCTTTTCACATAATCCAATTCATCTTAAACATGACTTGACTGGTATTGTGAATGGAAACTGTCAATCACACCAAATTCTGTGTGTGTAGTTTGCTTATATATGCTTGGAGGAAGCAGAAGTGGAATACTAGAGTTAGGATAGGCAACAGTAAGAAGGGGATTGATTGGAAGAAACAAGGTTCTTGTTATTTCTTCCATTGAGAAATGTTATTTTTTCCTCTAATAAACTATTTCATTTGGGATCTTAGATTTCTTCAGTGAAAGGTCAGTTTATTATGTCAATGAGCTGGTCCAGTTAAAACTGATTTATTTTGGGGTTGTATTGAAAATATAGACCCAAATATAGATAGTTTTATTACTATAAAGAATTCAAAAATCTTTGATTGGGTTGTACATAAATAGAGAAAGTCTAAACAGCAAAAGTATAGCACTAGCTATCAACCCAACCACTGTGAATTCAAAATGGCAATCATGTGGATAAACCTACCACCAAAAGGGAACACTTTTTATATAAAAAAGCCAAATTTTTTTAGGAAAAACTGAAAGGAAAAATTAAGATAACAAGATGAGGTTTCAAATGAGAAAATATTTTATTAACTAAGAAAGGCTGAACCTATTTAAATGATTCTACCATAAAATCATAGATAATTTAAGGATATAAATTATCTTTAACTATCCTTAGTAGAAAGATTTTAGATTTTGAAGGACTAGATTATAATAATAACAGCTAATGCTAATTGAGCTCTTTCTGCAAACCAATTATTGATTTAAGTTAATGAATTAACATTTTAAAACTACATAACATTCCTCAAAACAACTCTATGAAATATTATTATCCTCATTTTATCGATGAAGAAATTCAAGCACAAAAAGTTTATGTAACTTGCCTAATGACAAATGGCTAATCCGTGGGAGCAATTCATTGTCGACTGCCTAGACAGTTTATAATCCATTCAGTTGAATATTTGAACTTACGTATTGATTCTCCTCACATATCTTCTTCCATTGAGAAATGTTAAAAATGAATTTGCAATGACAATGTCCACATTTGTTTTCCAAATTGTGAAATTAAAAGCCCACAAATAAAAGTATATTTACATAAAGATAGAATAATTTTGAGTTATAATAGACCAAACAAATAATTAATGTTTTGCTGACTGCTGTTTTCAGACTACTGAATTGTGGGGTAAACTGGTTGCAAGTGGTGGAGAGAAAAGTTAGGTAGAAAAGATGGTGAAGGATAGAATAAGTTAACTGCCCCTCAATTTTTTTCTCTTTCTGGCTTTCTCCACCCACCTGGTGTATAGAGCTCTCTGGTCCCCTAGTAGCTAGTTTGGAGAGAAAATAGCAAAATCATGATAGGCTCTAGTTACTGCCTGATTGTTCTGCCGGTAGAATGCCAGATTGGTTTAGGTTTATTATTATTGCAAATCTGCCTAAAATATTATCTACACATGTATTAGTTCATTCTCATACTGCTATAAGGAACTATGTGAGACTGGGTAGTTTATGAAAAAAAGAGGTTTAACTGACTCACAGTTCTGCAGGCTGTATAGGAGGTATGGCTGCGGGGGCCTCAGGAAACTTACAATCATGGCAGAAGCTGAAGGGGAAGCAAGCACATCTTCACTTGGCAGAGCAAGAGAGAGAAGGTGAAGGGGGGACATGCCATACAGTTTTAAACAACCAGATATCATGAGAAATCTATCAGGAGACAGCACTAGGGAAATGGTGCTAAACCATTAGAAACCACCATCATGACTCATTCGCCTCCCACCAGGCCCCACCTCCAACACTGGAAATTACAATTTAACATGAGATTTGAATGGGCACACAGAGCCAAAGCATATTAACATACTTGACTTTTAACAATGAATAGAGCTTACTGAGAAGTAACTCTGTTACTTCTGTTAACAATGAGACCCTTAACAATGAATAGAGCTTGCTGAGAAGTGGTGGGACCCACTATTTGTTGAAGAGAAACAAATTAGAGTTATACTTGAGTTTTTGTCTATGTGTACAATTCCATTTGATTTGTTTTACTTAAATTGTTATATACATATATACATATGTCAGCTTATATATACTATATATTTCAGCTTATATACATATATAATATATATTTAAGCTTCTTCTGAGAAAGCAATCTCAAACCTACAGAGAATCACTACAAAGAATTTAATGAGATAAAGTTAATACCACTTATATTTAGGCCCTGAAAGAAAGAGATTGTTTTTATTTGTCTGTCTTGTTAATCATAATGTTCGTAGTGAAACAAGCAACAAAACATGGATTCAGTTTTATAAAGATGCTGACTAAAGAAAGGGAAAGCTCTTTTAAATAGAGGCTGTTATACACTGAAATAGGCTCTCCTAAGAACTTGTTGAGTTGCCTAGTCTGACAACTTTAGTAACAGTGGAGAATTAATTGTATAGTCTCTTATGGATTCCAGCAAAGGAAATTAGAGAATTAAAGGAGATTCCACTCTAGTCTGAAGAGTTTAAGAAATGCTTATTGAACTATACATATAAAGGAATCATCACATAAAATGTGGTGACCGACATACATAGTTCAACACTGACTGACATGTTAAAAATTATCTAAATATGCTGTATTACAGCTTTAAACACACTTTAACTCTTAAAATTCTATCACTGTAATTACTGCTTTAATGGGAAAAGCTTCCAGCATGGAAAGGCAGAATTACATGCCATTGATGTTCTCATTGTGCAAATACAAATTTAGACAAGATGATTAATGAAAAATATTGTCTCTGATGAGTATTTTCCTTCTACATAATAGTATTCAATGTTTTACCTTAATGACAAAATATTAAAGAAGGGAAAAATATATTTTTGCTTTGTAATGGCCATAAAACTTTGACTTGCCAGATACATGGCACCTATACTTTACCTATCCTGACCAGTGTGCCCATATACATGTACAGTTCCTGCAAACCTAATATCAGAGTAAAGCAAAGTTTAGCAAAAATTACACCTCTCAAGATAGTTAATCAGGATAAGTGGAACTGGTAATTACCCTACGGCATTGTCCCAGTAGCAATGTAATGTGTGCTCAGGCATAAACTCTGGTTATCACGATTGTGTAAGGGGGGTTTATACTGGTTGCAGTGGGCCTCTCAGTCTTGCCCTCCTCAAGGCTGTGGGAATCCAGGACCAGGTGCTGGACAGCAAAAAATTAGTAATAACAATAAAATTTTTTTTAAAAATATTATCTTTCCTTTAAGCATCACCATCTTTTCATGGTTAAGCTATTTCTTAGGACAAAAGTATGAAAGTTCACTCAAACAAGTTGTTTATTCCATTCTAGGAGTCTTTAAAAGCAGGTTGTGTGTCAATTTATAGATCCTTCTAGTTTAGAATTACTAATAAGGAGAATGGAGAGAGAAAATAGGACTGAAATTTCCTCAGTGATAAACTTCATTCTGCCTTCCCTTTGTCCTCCTTATTTATCTATTTTTATTTATTTGTATTTAAATTTTACTGTCAGTGGGTTCATGTGCAGGTTTGTTTCATGTATATATGATTGCCTAATGCTGGAGTTTGGGCTTCTATTGAACCCATCACTCAGATTGTGAACACAGTACTCAACAGGTAGTTTTTCAGCCCTTGCACTTCTTCCTGCCTCTCCCGTTTTGAAGTAGCCAGTGTCTATTTTTACCACCTTTATGTCGCCGCCGTGCACCCATTGTTTAGCTCCCTCTTATGAGTGAGAACATGTAGTATTTGGTTTTCTGTTTCTGCAATAATTCACTTAGGATAATGACCTTCAGCTGCATCCACATTGCTGCAAAGGACATAACTTCACCCTTTTTTATGGCTGCACCGTATTCCATGGCATATGTGTACCACATTTTCTTGACACTCTCCTTATTTAGAGTAGGAGTGAAGAGCAGAGGGTGAGAAACTACAATGAAGCTCAGCCTGAGACCAGAACTGCAAGACTCCCTTACTTTCTCCAAATCCCAACATTCTTAAATAGCTCTCTGATCTCTCCACAGCCAAAGGAAAAAAAAAAAAGCAGAAAAACAAGTGAGGAAATCAGAATTCTTGCTTGCTTATACTAGTAAAAGTTCTTTCCTAATTGATAGTAGAATGCATCATGCCTTCCTTATGGTTCCAGTTAAATTCAATTCATCTTTTTGTTTCAGTCATGTGAAAGAAATGTCAGACTCTGCTCTGCTTGGAGAAAAGTCTTTCAAGGTTCTTTGGTGTGTTCACATGCTACCAGAAGCATTAGCAACTGAGGGGAACATTCCCTTTGGCAAAATTCTCTTAATCCCTTTGTTTCATTAACTTCAAGTATTGTTTTGGTTTTTTAATTGCACGTGACCTAATTACATCATGCCTTATGTCCCTGTAATCCTTGGTCACTGCCTAAGCTTTTAAACGCTCCAGTTGTCCCCTATCCTGTTTTCCCTTCCCATACCCATTGTTTCCTTTCTTTGTTTCTTCCTGTTTTTGCTTACCTCCCTTTCAAACCTTCCTAAGTAATATTCTGAAACTTTATGCAATACTAAACACTCTTATACTCATCTTTAAGTAATTATTTACCCCAGGATCCAAAGTTAGGAAAGGCATTTTTCCACTTCCTAATGGCCAGTTTCAAAGCACACACTGTTCAAGATGCCTGCCTACCCAACACTACTACTCTGCATTCCCTAATGCTATCATCTTCTATTCTCTTGGTAACTTCTCCACAGCTATGGATTTTTGTCACTTTTCGCAATGCCCAGGCACTGTGCACTGTGACAACACTCTCTATGCAGGTTGTCCATCCAGTAGTCCACATTCATGGCTCTTAACTTTTGACCTCCCTGATAACCTCCCCACTGAACAGCCCTTCTTGCCCACACATCCATAGATACACAGACTACATGCTCACTTTAACCATCCATTTTCATGGCTAGATCCTGGGTTTGTCTTCTAGAGATGCCATCAGATTAAAATATTCAACCTCTAAATTCCTAACTCATCCAAAACAGCTTACTCATTCTAACAATTTTATGCTCTCACTTAATGGAATCTTTGGTGATCTCCATTTTCACCAACTCTACCTCCAACCTTGTCCACCCAACACACATCCTCATCAGCAATCTCTTGCTCTCACATCTCTACCAAGTTTAGACTGCAGTATTCAGGGCTCCAGGAATTATAACCTGCCCATTTTTTTGACATATGAAAAGGGTATTAAAATATAGATAACCAAAACTACATCATCCTTCATCCCCATAAAAGTGTAAAACACCTTCATGTGATTTGCTCGCTCTTATTCCCAGACCCAACATATATTTCTGTTTGCCCCTGTCATAGCTGGTTGTGGGAACCACACACCCATCAATCCCCAACTTCTACAGCATTCCTTCTTCTTCAGTATTCTTGCAAAGTATAATTCTAGATTAAAGGCAGTCATCCTTTTCACCTCATTTACCTATGTTACTGAGTGAAATGTTGGAAAAAACATACCAGAACCTTGAACACTGCTCCTCCTACAAATTCACAGTTTCTAATTTCCTACCTGATGTGTTAACTCTATTAATGTGCTATAATAGATTTTTTTTTTTTTTTTTTTTTTTTTAGAAAATGGAGACCCTAAGGTATTGAATTGAAAATGCCTGTCTCCCTCTTGTTCACTCTTACCTCTGCCCTCCAGGATCAAAAGTTAGACAGTCCCACTTCCTGTTTGAATCTAGGCCATCTTGCTTCCCAACTCTTCTGTCTTTAGCAACATCATTGCTGTTTCACTGTTCTTGTTCCTGTCTTGTCTTTTTCCTATCTATTCCACACATACAGCCCCATCAAAGTGATCCTCCTAAAACAAGGCTTAACCTGTCACTCCTGTGTTAAAGTCCCCTTCAACAATTTTGCATTGCCCTTAAAACTGAAGTGTAAATATTTTAACTTGACTTTTAAGACTCTGAATTATTACTTGATTCAAGTTGCCTTGTCTCTTACCTTACAGACCCTTGCCCTTGGTTCATCTTTTCTTAGGAACTTCATATCCACTGAACCTGGCCTAGAGGCTCTATCATCCACCCAATCCTTCACCTGTACCTCAGCTATCCCTTCCTCCAATGAGCCATGCTACTTTCACCTACCTCAGGTTTAATTTAATCTTTTATATTTCAAATTCAACTATTTTTCTCTAAGAAAATACCCCTGAACCTCCAGAGTTCAAATTAAGTGACAATTTTCTGTCTACTCATTTGTGTTTCCCATGAGACACTAAGCACTTATGGTCAGATGCAACATCTATGTTTTTCACTGATTCTTTTTGGAGGTAAAGCATTAGATCTGACATATAAATATTTTGTGAACTTAATGGCACAAGAATTGGTCTGTGTGTTCCAACTTATTATAGATCCAAGAGCATATGGAGATTAGCAATTGAAGCCCGAAAGGACTCACAAAACATATGATCTATTTTACAAAGATAACCAGGCATAATAGATGTGTAATCTAAGAATATTAACGTCATTTAGAAATCCCCTCCCCCACTGAAAAACAAAAACAAAACAAAGAGCACTGGAAGAAGCATCAAAGTAAATATTGTTACCAAAATTCCTAATTCCTGAGGATTACCTAAGGGTACTTCTAATAAAATAAACAAAGTTCAGGTCAAGAAGAGTACATTTGCCAACATCACTAGTTATCAAGGAAATGCAAAGTAAAGCCACAATGAGACAACGCCTTACTCCTGTAAGAATAGCTGTAATTGAAAGTCAAAAATAATAAATGTTGGCTTGGAGGTGGTGAAAGGCGAACAATTTTACTCTGCTGGTGGGAATGTACGCTAGTACAACCACTATGGAAAACAGTACGGAAATTCCTTAAAGAACTAAAAGTAGAACTAACTACGATTTGATCCAGCAATCCCCCTACTGGGTATCTACCCAAAGGGAAAGAAGTTGTTATATGAAAAAGAGACATGCACACATATTTAGAGCAGAGCATAATTTGCAATTGCAAAATTGTGGAACCAACCTAAGTGCCCATCAATCAATGACTTGATAAAGAAAATGTGGTATATAACACCATAAAATACTAATCAGCCATAAGAAAGAAGAAAATAATGTATTTTGCAGCAACATGGACGGCGCTGGAGACCATTATTCTAAATGAAGTATCTCAGGAATGGAAAATCAAGTATTGTACGTTCTCACTTGGAAGTGGGAGCTAAGCTATGAGGATGCAAAGGCATAAGAATGATATAACAGACTTTGGGGGACTCTGTGGGAGAAAGGTGGGAGGGGGGTGAGGGATAAAAGACTATACATTAGGTACAGTGTATTCTGCTTGGGTGACAGGTATAACAAAATCCCAGAAGTCACCCCTAAATAACTTATCCATGTAACAAAAAAAAAACACCTGGACCCCAGAAGCTATTGAGATAAAATAAATAAATAAATAGAAGAAAGCATTTGCTTCCACAACCTCACCACAGTCTGACATAAAGTTTCAGACAAAGTTGAGGATTCAAGAGAATACTACTGATCACTTTGGATGACCAGAAGTATTAGGGGGAGAGGATCTGGAATAGCCACAGGTCGTGTAAGAATGCAGAAGTGTTAAATGGTGATATTTAGAAGTATGATAGACCCTCACAAATCAGTCTCTTAATATTTTGTACACTGAGATACAAGAGAGATGGTAATTGTATTTTAATATTTTAGGGGGATACGTAACCGTGCTAATTCAACAAACTATTGTGCCCACACTGGTTGGAAGGGATTTCTTTCATTTTTGTTCCATGAATTTACATTGTTTACAAAAAACAATTTTTCTGTATTCCTTTTAAATGTATATTTTGTTTCTTAAGTGCCAGTATGCCAGGCCCAAAGTCAGAGGCAGTGAAGACAATGAGAGAACCTTGCTTGTGGACTGATTCTGTTACAGAGTGTAAGCCAGCCATCTACAGAGTGGCTGATGACTGTGATGGCATAAAGTTATCACAGGAAAAGCTAGTGCTATCTTGAAGGTATTTGAGCAATACTTATTCAGTTTGATAGTGTAATTAATGGTCACTAAAACCTTTTCCATTTCAAGAATTCAGGTTACTTGGTGTTTCTCAAACCATAGTAGGATCAAAGGGGCAGGAGTCCACAACCAAAGATTACAAATTAGGTCAAGCATTTTGGTTTATGCAAATTATCCTACTAGAAAACACACTAAAAGGAACACATTTAGAATGATTTCTATTGAATTTATGTAGAAGAAAGGTCCTAAAACATTTTCAATGGATAGCAATTAAAAATTAATTGTAAGTATTCCAAAATATATTACTTCTCATGGCTATACTATTTAATTTGCTTTTTCCTATTTTCTCTTACTGAATATAAAGTACCTCTGTGTAGTCTCTCATACACATACACTTCTAATCTCAAAATTTTATTTTCATTTTTTAATAAAGCCAGAAATATTTTGAATTTTTAATATTATTGTCAGGTGTCTTTTAGTAACAGAACCCTGAAGGTGGGGGAGTTAATTTAGCAACATTTTTTTTTATTTGTTAACATTATTTTACCCAAGGTTAAGCTTCACAAATTTAAAAATCATAATCTCTTTTCATTTTATATTTATTGTTTTGATTTACTATAATATTGGTAAAATTGCAAAAAAGAAAAGAAAAAAGAAAGAAACAGTCATCTTAGCTGGTATGGAAACAGAGATCTGCAACATTTAATTCAGCAGTAAAGCCCTAGATCAGGGTAATAATTATATCTATGAAATTATGCCATGTGGTTGCCAGCCACGAGAAAACAATAACACACCCTGATCCTTAAATATCTCATAATAGAATGTCCCTGATTTCTATATTTTCAGTGCAGTATATGAAGAAAATCAGATGAATAAATACTGGATTTCCACTAACTTCAGTTTCTCTCTAAATCATTAACATAAAACAAGAGAGTCAACTAGCAGCTGATACAGCATATACTATTTTGGGGGATGAAAATTCACCCATTGTCTTTCTGAAATGCCTGTTCTCTCCATCATGACTCTTAAATCCACAGGTCTCTGAAATGCTTAGATGAGGCAGCAGGAGTTTGAATTACTGGCTGAGTCAGCAGGTCACAGAGACCTCAGATAGAAATTTTTTGTTGTTGTTTATTTAGGGAATGAAAGAGATTTTCTGGAACATAGAAATTACAGCCTGTCATTTGCAGCAACATCTCTTTGTTTCAGGCATTCTGAAGAAATATGCAAGTGCCATGAACAACCTAACACTAAAATGTGTTCAATGCCACAATTCAGAGAAATAATGAAATGTAATTGATAGGCTTAGAGATGATGAAGAAGCTGTTGTTTGTTGTGGGGTTTTCACACCACAATGTTCTATTGCTGAAATAATCTACTTTTATTTCGGGTGCTGATACTGGAATCTGTATATTTTTGGTACAAAATAACTTTAGGCTTTTGAAATATACTTGATGTTCCAACTACAAACCAGAGAAGGAAGCTTTTGGTGTTCCTAAACCACTCTGGATGTCTTATATTTCCCTCTGTTCAGAGAGTGCACCACAATCATTCAATGACCTGGGCCAGAAATCTTGTGCTTAAATAGTGTTCGGCAGTGGTGAGAACACACAGCCAAGCTAAATGACTTCCCAGATCTGAGCAGCACTTCCCAGGCTGATGGACGCCGACACACAATGCTCCCTAAATCACCCCGTACTTTAATAACCCAGCCCTGCTGAAGGGACTGGGTTGATGTGAGCCTAAATGCAAGCCCGCCCCTACTGGATTTCATTCAGCTGGAAAAACGAACATGTAACAGCCACCGGCAATGGGCTTTGCTTATATGGGAAGTCCTCCCAGCCACTGCTTTAACTCCAGTGACCTCTTCTCCAACACTTAAGGCTGTAAGGAACTTGGCAACGCAGGAGGAAAAAAACAACAACAGTTTTTAGAATTTTGGTTGGCAGGGCTGCAAGCTACTGAGGCCATATGAATTCTGCGGCAAGAGGCCAACTGCGAGTGCTGAGGCTCACTTCTTTTAGCATAGATAAACCACTTACTGATGGCATGCGTCTTTTTAAAAGAATATTTTGATCACAGTGCATACGCCTGCTCACATACTTTTATCTTTCTAAATTAACAAGTTCCTTAAACGTTTCACTTCAATCGTGATAAAAGTTGCCTCCCCTTTCAGATGCTTTCATACTACTGAAAACTGGATGCTTACTTTTGGTTAGCTAATTGTCGGTCTAGAGGCATCCAACATTTCTCATTTTACCCACAGTGAAAAAGAAAACCTCCCCAAGAAGTTAGCACATACTTATAAGAATGACTGTTTCCTGCTTGTCAGCACTTTAGGAGGTGGGGTGCAAACAAAACCTCACTTTTCACGGAACTCTAGTTCTTGTTTGGCTCTGGTTGTACCTTACAGATAAGGAAACAGGCAAATGTGTGCAATGTGCTAGAACAAATCGGGCATATAGGAAGTCTGAGATAGAAGACAAAGTTATCTATCATTTCCTATCACAACTCTGGAATGTTCATTCTTTTTAACGATGCCAGTGAAATGTATATGAACATCAGTAAAAAGGCGTTCTTGTATATTCAGCTGTCTTAAAAAATCACTAGATATGATTGAACACCACTATTAGAAGTAGATACTTACTTTTATTACTGCTTGTACCACAAAGTAGAATTCACAACACTTAAAAAATATACAAGCTGTGGTTGATGTTTTCTTGGAAGGTAATCCTCTATTTCTCAACCCTCATTTATTACAAAATTATTTGGTATTATTAGAGGAAATCAGAAATTATTTTCAACTCTGAGAGAGAATGTTTCTTCAAAGAAGTTTGTTCTTTTGTTAGTTTACTACACAAATGACCTCTAAACCTTCTTCGTAAGATTTAAAACATCTTTTCTTATGATGTGGAAGGGAATAGTGGTGTGCTTCCCTGTGATTGTATATGATGGCTCATTTGTGTGCATTTAACTTGCATTTGGTAGGTAGGAATGAAATAGATTGGGTCTAATTTATTGCAGGTAAAGTTTAATTAACAAGTTATGATACCAGTCTTGATATTACTATAGATGAAACAGTTTTCAATTAGAATAATACACAATTTTGTTTGAGACAGTTTTATACAAGCAAAACACCACTACTTAATGTCAACTGAGTTCTGCACTTCTCATGTATGGTAGCTAATCAGTTACAAAGTGAATTAAATCCTCAAATATTGTAGAAATATTTTGCTGCTGAAAGCTTTCTTATCTCTGGAGCATATTAGTCTTAGATACTTCTGAAATTATCCACCTTATTAAACTCCAACAGACATGGTAAATTCTATTGACATAAGGGAAAAATAGAAACTTTTCCATAAAATATGGCTATAAACGCTGGTAAACAAACAAATAGGAACATGAAAAGGTTGACTCAGAACATAATGTCATCAAATTCTTTATATAAATCCTGTGTATATGTGGATGATTTGATTTACTTTTAAAATCAAAAGCAATCTTTCTTAAGGCAATATTAGAGTAGTTTTTAATGGTAGTGAACTAAGCTGTGATGATGATTTTAAAAAATAAATTTAATTATTTTTACCTTTCTGTTATGTGAAAATCTAGATGGAAGCAGATGAATATTAGCTAAATGCTCTGTAGTAGAGGTGAGAGGGAATTTAAAGTGATAATGTCTTAATTGACAAGATTGCAGTCCTAAATACATCAGTGACAAGTTTAAGAGAGAATAACATTTCAGGATTAATGCTTTAAATTAACAGCTCAGTACTTCATACACTCGGTTGCAATCTATCATGCTGAAGATAGGAGAAGTTTATCTTCAGGGATACCTCTTACATTTTCTAGGATTTCTTGGCCTTATTAATTCAAATCTTACTTTCAATGCATGCATGCAGCCAAGATAATTACTAGAAGGCAAGATCAAAGCCAGCATATTATAGTCCTATTCCATTTTCTGCTGATGTGAGTGATCTGCCTCTCCTTTGATGTTGTATGCTTCTACAGCGAAAGTACAGAGGATAAAAATACTACACCATGTAATCTGGCATTTATCCCATGAGAGCAGAATTCCAAATTGTGACACATGTCAAGAAGTTAAAAAAAAAAAACTTAAAAGAGACCTATGCTTTATAAAATGACGTACTCTGCATTTAAACATCATCAAACATCATTTTCCATTACAAATTTAGACCCTGATATAAAATTCAAAGAATTTTTGTAACTTTAGTAGAAGAAAATAGTTACCATATTTACTAGCAATTATATTAAATGTGTGCCTGAGCCTTTATCTCACCTAATGAGGGCAGCTGAGAAGAAGCAGAAGTATAACGTGCACACACATATATATTTGTGTGTATGTCCATTCAAAAATTCCATCACTTAGTGTGTACTCTACACATATATACAGATGGTTTTAGTTTGCTCTGAATTATCTATCACCTTAGGTCATGAGGTTGAACAAGTCTCTGATCTCTGAACTGCTTGCTGTTGATTAGAGAAAAAGAGTTCCTGGTCTATAACATTATATTTACTTAAATATTTGCCCTTACGTCGTATCTCTGGCAATGTTCTGTCGGATATTCATCTTATTGCATCTTACAGTGTCCTGTTGTGTCCTAGTTTACCTTTTATAAACATGCTAAGTGTGTGTGTTTGCTTACATATATATGAACACAGAGACTGTGTTCTAAATTAGCTTTTTTGCTAAATTAAATTGAATTATTGCCCTTCTGAAGGAAACTAATATTTTCCGATCATTCTTCAGTTGCTAGTTGATTCTGGTTCATTCTATTTTGGACTCAGAGCCCTCCAAAGTACCATGATCAGACCTACATGTTTTGACAGAAAAATCAAGCATTGTTTGGACTTCATGGCTATCACTTCTGAAGCACAGAACCCAATATCGAGAAAATTGATTTTGATAGCACACAATTTAACCGACACTCTTCACTTCAAATAGAAATCAAAACTGTTTTTTATTTTGAAAAAAATGGCTTTTCTCTTTCCCATAAACTGTATTTTGAAGGACTTCCCAGTGCCAGAATTATTATAAGGTGTGGTAATAAAACAAGACCTATGTATATCAATCTCAATGTATTTCTTACGCCTTCTATCTCCATTGATGGGAGTGTGAACTTCTAATAATAAGGTAAAGTACGATAAAATGAAGATCATTAAACATAGCTGGATATCAAATATAGATATGGATAGAAATACCTCTGATGATCTTTGGGATACTATAGAATAGAATGGTGCTAGAAGACTAAATATGAGCAAATACCAGGCTGAACTTTGGAAACTGCAAATGTGTAACATGTAACCCCAATATACATCTCTGACAAAATTCTAAAGTGCATTTTCAAACAAATTTTCTTGAGACACAATTGAAATAAGGGATCGAGAAAACATACTTTTCCCATATGAGTTTAATTTGAACCAATTATGTCTGTGTTACAGTATGAAAATCCCAGTTTATTTCATCTATTAATTTTATCTTGGTCATTCTGACCTATTGTATGTCAAGCTGAAAATATAAACATGTCTTACTTCCTGTTCACTGGGATCTGCTCTTTCCTCTAAGCTTACTCTTCTTCAATTTCCTTTACTTGGTCTTCTTTATTGTCCTCACTTGTAAACACTGGAATTCTCGAGGTATCAAACAGTTGATCTTTCTTTTTTACACCTGTTCTCTAGGTGTGGTGGACTGAATGTTTGTGTCCCTCTAAAATCCAACTGTTGAATCCCCTACTGCTAATGGGATGATATTTGGTGATGGAGCCTTTTAAGATGTTAGGCCTTAAGAGTGGAACCCTCGTGGTAGGACTATTCCCCTTATAAGAAGAGACACAAAAGAGCTTATGTATATTCTCTCTCCCTCTCTCTGTCATGTGAGGACATGGCAAGAAGAAAGCTGTCTGTTAATCAGAAAGTGAGCCCTCATGAGACACTGGATCTGCTGGCATCTTGATCTTAGACTTTCAGCTTCTAGAACTGTGAGAAATTAATGTTTGTTGTTTAAGCCACCCAGTCGATGGTAATTTGTTAGAGTAGTGTAAATTTACTAAGACACCAGGTAATGTCAATTACTCTCACAGCTTTAAACACCATCCAGATGCTAAGCTTCTGAATTTCTACCCCTAGCCCTGGACCTCCCTACTGAATCTAGTATATACTTAATATATTTTTATATATTAAGTATATTATAAAATACATTATATATACATTTTATGTATATAATATAAATTATATTTTATATATTTACTGAATCTAGACTCCCTACTGAATCTAGACTCAGGTATTCAACTGCCTTCCCAGTATCTCCCTTTGTCCTTCTAATCCTACCTAATTCAATGGTTCTAATCCTACTGAACCATTACCGTGGTTCAGGCACAGTTCTTTTTACATGTTTTAGATTATTTAATCCTCATAACTCCATCAAATTGACTATATTACTATTTTCAAGTTGTAGATACAAATACGAGACCTAGTTACTTGCTCAAGTTTACACAGATATATATATATATATAAAAGTCTTATATATCTCATAAGTATATATATATATATACTTATAAGTCATATATATATAAGTCTGGGATATATATGTATATGTATGTGTGTGTGTGTATATATATATATATACACACACATATATATATATATACACACATACATATACATATATATCCCAGACTTATGAGGTCCAAAATTGAACTCTGGATCTCCCTACTACAGCCAATCCATTGCCAGTTTCCCATGCCAATGCATGGCACATCCTTTCTTCCAAGTTGCTTCAAAGTACTTGGATTAACCTAGCTTTCTTTTATTATTTTGCACATCAAATTCAAACCATCAGTAAACTTTGTTCAGTATCTGACTACATCTCAAGACCATCATCATCATCATCTATGTTCTAGACTATTGCAATATCCTTCTACCTGGTCACCCTGGAATCTATTTACTGCAAGGCAGGCAGAGCAACCCTACTGTAATGAAAAGAAAAATCAGTTACCTTTGTGCTTGATGTCCTCTTAGGGCCTCTCATCTCACTCAAAATAAAATGTGATCTCCCTAATATGGCCAAAAAGAGCTTCATGATCTGGTCCCCATCCAGATCTCAGGCCCTTCTCCTCCACTCTTTCTTTTCTTTTCTTTCTTTCTTTCTTTTCTTGAGATGGAGTCTTGCTCTGTCACCAGGCTGGAGTGCAGTGGTGTGATCTCGGCTCACTGCAACCTCTGCCTCCTGGGTTCAAACGATTTTCCTGCCTCAGCCTCCTGAGTAGCTGGGACTGCAGGTGTACACCACCATACCCAGCTAATTTTTGTATTTTTAGTACAGGTGGGGTTTCACCATGTTGGCCAGGATGGTCTTGATCTCTTGACCTCATGATCCACCCACCTTGGCCTCCCAAAGTGCTGAGATTACAGGTGTAAGCCACCGCACCTGGCCTCTCCTCCACTCTCTTAACTCACCCTTTTCTACCTCATTTCTTTTAGATCTTTTCTGTAATGCATCCTTATCAAAATGGTCTTTCCTCACTACCAACATTAACACTTCTATCACTCCATGCCCCCATTTTTTTTCATTAGATTGTACTAATTTTCCATTAATATACTCTAGTTTTTAAATTTATAGCTCTATTCCCTATAACAGTAGAAGCTCCATAGGAATACGGTTTTCTGCTTTTTTTTCTGGTGAATTCTGAATGCCTAAACTCTGTTTTGCATTAAATAAACAATAATTATTAGCTGAGTAAGTTAATAGATCAGTCAAATAGTTTTGAGAATTCTCCTAAATCTACTAGTTATTATTTCTGTGAAAGTGGACCAAGGCACAGTAAGGATGGATAATTTTCTAGAGGAACCCACTAGCTTGGTTAAACAAAGAAACAATAAGTTAGTATGTATTACCAAAGTAATTAATATTGTTATAAAATGAAATGCCTTTATCTTTTAATGAATGCGATTTAGATTGGTTATTAACATGTATCTAAACCGTTCAAGTTTGCCATTCACCATTTGTTCTCAGGCATACTCTTGCCCTCTTCTTCCACAGACATTTCACTTTTGACAGCGTTAAGAACATGTTTTCTCAATATATTATACCTGAACTTCGAATTACATGTCCTTTGTTTAGTACATTTCCTGTGACTGTGTGGGATAAAAGATGCTCAATTTTTTTTTCATTTTTTATTATTACTAGAATGTATTTTTTTTCTTAAAGGAGGTCAACAGCTGCCCAGAATAAAGCCTGTATTTCCCAGTCTCCCTTCTAAGTAGTTGGGGCTATATGACTATGTTCCAATAATGGAAGTGCTGTGTATTTCTGTCACATGTGTCTTTAAGAGGAATGCTTAGACTCTTTGTGATGGAGGCTCCTAAATATAAATTATTTTCTTTTTGTATAATAATATATTTGTAGCTGGGACATACATACCCAGCCAGACTCTTGAATGTAGCCATGCAATGACATTCTTGCCAATAAAAGATGAGTCGAAACGATTGAGAGGTGTCATTTTCAGGTCTGGGACTTAACACATTGCACTTGTTATCTTCCCCCTTTCCTCTTCCCAAGAGCTGCAAGATGGACATGTCTATGTCTCAGGTCAGGTAACACAGATGAAGACCACACCCTAGGAATGATGGAAGAAAAAGATGAATGGAATCTGTATTCCTTATTGACTACATAAATGCAGAGCAACCAACTTAATCAACTTGAAATGATGCAGGGGAAGAAAATAAAATTCTTTCTTCTTTAATCATATATTTGAGATACGTAGTCAGTAGCTTAGCCTTTTCCTCTAAATTGTGCACCTTTCCTCAGCCTTCGAATTTCCTCCTGTTTAGAATGTGAACATGAAATGTTAGAGTTTGAACAGCCATCCTAGATCATGAGGTAAAAGCCTCATGTTGACATAAAACCATCCCAATTCCTTTTAATCATGGAATGCATAATAGTCTTAAATTGCATGTCCCTAGACTTTGTTTATGTGGAAGAATGAACAAATGGCTTTATTTTAGCCATTTTTATTTTAAGTTTCTATCACTTGAGCTAAATCTGATTCCAACTTAAACCATGTTGTATTCTCAGTAAGTGAATTATTTGCATCCTGTCAATTATTATAGAGCTAGCTCAGAAGCAATTCTACCATGGCCATTCCCCCAAGTCTGGATATCAGCACATTCTTTATTTATTATCTAAGAGAACATGGTTCTTCTTCAGGCAGTCCTTCTTCATGAGCTATTTTGTCACATGTACAAATGAGTGGGTATTGTTATAAACCTGAGATGCAGGGGTTTTCATTACAAAGTTTCCATTTATCTTGTTGGAAGAGTTGCTATGCCTTTCATGTGATATCCCTGGACAAGATTAATTTGTTACAATAAGATAAAGGAAACTCCACTGAAAACCACAGCAAACAACTCAGGTCAGTTTGAAAGTATAATTTTTACCCTTCTTCCTTTCTATACACACACATTACTAGGGTGGGTTCATCTAAAGTCAGTGCCCAGAGACGATCCTTGCTGTTGTTTTTGACAGAGAATCTGATAGAATATTACCTCTGTAACTCTGTTTCAGAGTTTCAGATTGCACAATCACCCCTGCACCCTACCTCTCCTTTAGTGTCATTATGTGGGACTCTCTAAGTTATGGGACCTAAATTGTCTCCTGTAGTTCCAGGCCACGATTTGAATTTTTCATATATTTGGGAAATAACCTTAGAGTCCATTTTATTTCAGAACAAATTCCTGTTATCATGATCAAGAAAGGAAGAGGAAACAACTAAATTGATAACCTGACATCTATCTAGAACGACCCTTCTCTTATTTTACTTAGCTAGTAAAAGAAAGATTTGGGTCAAATTTAAACATTCTAGAAAATTTGTAATTTATTGTATTTTGAAAGTAATACTAAGGGGCAATAGTGATGAATCAAAATAATTTAAACCTCATAGATAATTATAACTATTATTTTGTGATGCAAAAAATATTATTCTGAAGCATATATATGTTCTGAACATTTTAATAGCAATGGTTCCATGTGGTTTTCATAGTAGTTCTATGAGGTAGCTTGGGAGAGATTATCATATTACATACATTTTTTTAAAAAAAGATGTGTAACTTAAGACTTTTATAATTTAAGCAACTGTATAGCTAATATGTGGCAAAGATAAATTTTCAGATCCAGAGCCTGTCATCTTCCTACTTAGCATATAGAATTTAAATTAAAAACTTAAAATCTCCATTTAGAAGACTGTATTCCTGTCTAACTTTGCATATACTGAAAAATATTACCAATTTATATATAAATAGAATAAACAAGAGACATGACTTAGTAAGAATTCTGCATATTTCACTGGAAAACTGTCCAGTGGCAGTGACATGCTTCAAGATGGATAGATGAAAGCATTAGATAAATCTTTTAATTTAGTTTTTTTCTCCTGTGACTTCTACTAATGCAAAGTTTGCTTTTACCTTTATAGAAAGCATCATGTGCCAGAAGATAAATCTATATTAGGCACTATAGCACATAATTATCATCACTATAAACAACACTATCATTATAAAAATATATCACCTATTATATGCTAAGTGAGAGAAGCCATACCCTTTTAGGTGTTCTTTATAAAAGTGAAAATTTGGTATTTACTCCATAATCGTAAGATGGAAGAATCTTTTTTATCACCAATAAAGTGATGGAGAACTTTCTGCTCTGTCTGCATATGCCCTAATAATGTATTTTCAGAACAATATTTCCATTTGAAAAGTCTGAGGCAGTATTCCTGGGCACCTCAGGATCTATGTGTGGCTGGCTGGCTGAGTATTTTGAGCAAAGAGTCTACTCAATATTATCAGAAAATGGAGTGTTATGGCTTAATAATTTTTTTCTTTGAAACTGCTTGTTTGGATAGTAGTTTTGACACCTGCTGTAGACAGCCAGTGTCTTTAATAAACATCCTCATGCCTAGTAAATAGTGATTTCTTAAAGGGAACTCATCAGACACAAAGCCTTAAATCTGATTCTGTAATTCAAGGGGAACACAAGGAAGTGGGAAAAGGATGTCATTTAAGCAGCTCAGAAACAACTGTCAATGTATAAAAAATATGTAATTTTCCTCTTCCGTGAGTAAACTGCACTGAAACCTACACAAATGGTGCATAACGCTTCATGACTTTGGCCCTAGGTTACATATTTAAGTGGTCTCCACTGTATTCACATATAAACAGAGGCACCGTATGTTAATAATCACAATAATAGCAAAATAGCTGTAACATTATTAGCATGATTTTATTTTTATTTTTATGGCTTCATGACTAGTTTGACTACCTACTGGCTTTTAGAAAATGCCTAAAATGCCAGTTACACATACTTTAGGTAGAAGAAGATCGACAGTTTTTGTTTTACTCATGGGATCATCTACAGGAAAGCTTCTCAGACAAAAATTTGGGGGTCTCAAGTTACAGTGAACATTCCATATACAGGCTTCCTTGTTATCAATTAATTCAACTTACTTCTTCATCAATTTTTTCTCCCTTCAGTCTTGATGGTTTTATGACCCAGACCCAGGCAATACCCTTAGGCAATCCATGTGATAATTGACACATTTTCTAACATGGTACAGTGATGCCCAAGTCACTGCTTTCAGGCTGTGACTGGAGCTTATTGGAGTCTGCAGCAGGGGCTCCTTTTATCCTCATACATCAGAATACACTGACAGCTCTTCCATACAGGGACCATGCAGATCTCTCCCCCAGGAAAATATATGCAAACACCTCCAGAACATTGAAATCGTTGCTAGGCATCACAATGGTGACATCTTTATGATAAACACAGTATGCAAAAGAAGGCCTCATAGAAGAATAACAAATTATTACATCCAGAGGGAAATTTTACAAGATTAACTGGTGTAATAAATTACTACTAGAGTCAGAATAGCACATTACCCTTTAAGGTATTTCACAGTGGAGACAAAATGAACTGGCCTATAAAAACTCAGAGAATGTAGGAGAGAATAACAAACTGCTTTTTCACCTTTCTGAAAGATAGTCATGATACTTATAGTATGGTGAGTTCAGCAAGTAATTATTGTAAAATAGTGTTAGGCATGCCGTTCATGCTAACACGACTATGTTTATTATTTTTCATACTGCTTTGAATTCTTAGTAACATTGCATTTGTACACTATCCACTTAATGAAAAGCCTGTAGCATTTTATTTCTAAGACAAATGCAATACATACAAGATTACACAGTAAATTCCAAGACTTGAGTATATTTCATAACTAATAAATATATGTATTGACAGCATAATAGGAGTTCTGATGTCTCTATGAGAGATAATGAATTGTTTCACTTGATTCTGAGCAGGTATTCAAAAACTTAAGAGAAATGTTTCTTAATTTCAATATTGAATTCACATTGCCTGTTTTTTTTAAATAATGCTATTTTACTTTTTCTTGCCTATACTCACATTACAAAAGTGAGAAAAATTTTAAAAATCTATAGCTTGAACATTGGAAGCATGAAAAGTTATATAGAATTACTATTTTATTTTTAGTTTATTAAAAGAACAGTAGCTATCAGATGTCCACACTTTTTCATTCATCAATAATAATTCTAACTTCCAGTCTTGAGTCTAGTACTTTCTAATAAGTAAAGAAAATAAAAAGGACCTGGCATGGTGGCTCGTGCCTGTAATCCCAGCACTTTGAGAAGCCGAGGCAGGAGGATTCACCTGATGTGAAAGGGTTTGAGACCAGCCTGGCCAACATGGCGAAACCCTGTCTGTACTAAAAAATATAAACATTAGCTGGGCATGGTAGTGCGCACCTGTAATCCCAGCTATTTGGGAGGCTGAGGCAGGAGAATCGCTGGACCCTGGGAGGTGGAGGTTGCAGTAAACCGAAATCATGCCATTGCACTCCAGCCTGGGTGATAGAGTGAGACTCTGTCTCAAAAAAAAAAAAAAAAGAAAAGAAAAAGAAAGAAAAAAGAAAAGAAGGAAAGGTGGGGAAAGGGGAGAAAGAGAGAGAGGTAGAGTATTTATTCAGGTTCATGAATCTTTAAGATCAAAATGTGTTCTATTCTTCTCCTTCCTACCACCCACCACCCCTCATAAAGCTTTCTACTGTGGCTGCCATACAAAGTGACTTGACAAGCAAATGAATTTAGTATAGTGTTCACATAGTGTCACACTTCAAGTGTCTTTCAGGATGTTCCTCACTTAATCAGGATCATATTCTTTTTGATTCATCTTCAGATTTCCTCAAGTTGAATTTGCTGATGCCTATGGTATAGTCCTTGAAGGTAGAAAGGAGTAGTTAAATTAGTGCTAACAATTACTGGGTTTGGATAAAAGATGGGGTTGGGGGAGTAAAGAATAAGGAAGACATTGAAGTTCCTCAAGAGCAACATCATCCTTATTGAAAGTCAGTGGAGAGGGAGGACCTCATCAGAGAGAAAATGGAATCTCTATTGACTTAAATGTCTAATGAGTACTAATGATATAGGAGCTAAAAAGAAATTATTTAGGTAGCATGTGAGGGTAAGAGAGTCCTCGGTAAGGCTTCCCTTGTAACAAAAAGCTGTCCCCAAATCATTTCTTTTCTAACAAAGAGCAGTCTGTAAAACCAAACTTCAGACATAGATGAGCAAGCTGGAAGCTTGCATGGGTGAATGCTGGCAGCTGTGCCAATAGTAAAAGTCTACCTGGGGGCCAGCAATGTTCAACATGGGGGCTCCATCTTCCCTTTTCTTTGTCAAGCACATGTACAGTAATGAAGCAGGCAACATGGCCCCGGGCAGGTAGAGAACCCATATGCATGATAAAAGATTAGGCTATGCAAAGGGCACACCTGGTCTGACCAATCTCTTGTGCCCTACGTAAATCAGGCATTGCTTCCTCCAGCTCTTCTATAAAACCTTGTGCATTCCATCATGGAACTGGAAGACCCACTCCAGAGCCCCTCTCTCTGCAGGATAGGGAGTTTTTCTCTTCTCTTTTCTCTTGCCTATTAAACCTCTGCCCTTAAACTCACTCCTTGTGTGTGTCCATGTCCTCTATTTCCTTGGTGTAAAGCAATGAACCTGGGGTATGGCCTCAGACAGATGATGCTACTTCACTCACTGGATGTCTGTTATTGGGAGTCATTATTCTTACTTAAAAAAAGTGAATTATTTATTTATCATACAAGTAATGCTTTATTTATTCTTTCTATAGTGCTCTTCCTTTTTTTTTATGTAGATCCACAATTCTGACCTATATCATTTTCCTTTTCTTTGAAAAACTATTTTTAATATTTCTGGGGACTTCTGCTGGCAATGAATTCTTTCAGATTTTGTTTTCCTGAGAAAGTCCTCATTTATTTTTTTTTTTTAAATGATAATTTTGTAACCACTCAGTGGGTTCACCTTGCCTGCTACCTAGACAGATCCAATTTCTCAAGACAGAGGAATTGCAATAGAGAAAGGGTAATTCACACAGAGGGGACTCTGCAGGAGACCAGAGTTTTATTATTGCTCAGATCAGTCTCCCCAAAAACTGGGGATCAGAGTTTTTAAGAATAATTTGGGCAGGAGCAGACCAGTGAGTCGAGAGTACTGATTGGTTGGGTCAGAGATGAAATCAGAGGAAGTCAAAACTATCCTCTCATGCCGATCGGCTCCTGGGTGGGAGCCACAGAATTTGTTGGCAGGTCCAGGTGGGGCAATCTGATTGTCAGAAATGCAAAAACCTGAAAAGACATCTCAAAAGGCTAATCTTAGGTTCACAATAATGATATTATCTTCCAGAGTAATTGTGAATAATGGCTGGTAATATTTAGAATTCCAGCCCCTCTCATCCTAATTTGGTGGCTGGTGGCCTTTCATTCGTTTTACAAGAAAAGTTCAGTTTTGGGGAAGGGCTATTATTTAAACTATAAACTAAATTACTTCCCAAGGCTAGTTCAGCCTATGCCCAAGAATGGACAAGGGCAGTTTGGAGATTAGAAGCAAAATGGAGTTGGTTAGTTCTGATATCTTTCACTGTCATAATTTCCTTAGTTAAAATTTTGCAAATGTGGTTTCAATTTCCCTTGATATTAAATACCCAATATTTTACTTCATTCTCTTCTTGCTAACATGGTTTCTGATGAAAAATCTACTATAATCCTTATCCTAATTTTTCTATAGGTAAAATATATTTAAAAAATTTTCTCCTCTGGCTTATTTCAGTATTTTCTCTTTGACTTTGGTTTTCTCTAATTCCAATATAATTTGCCAAAGTGTGGATTTTAAAAATATTTGTCTGGATGTTGTACTCTGAGCTTCCAGATCTATAATTTGGTATCTGTCATTAATTTTTGGAAAATTCTAAACAATTACACTTCAAATATTTCTTCTATGTTCTTCTATCTCTTTTCTATCTCTTTCTCTTTCTTTCTTTCTTTCTTTCTTTCTTTCTTTCTTTCTTTCTTTCTCTCTCTCTCTGTCTTGCTTTCTTTTCCTTCTGGTATTATAATTACATGTAAGTTACCATTCTTGAAATTGTCCAACACATACTGAATATTCTTATTTTCAATTATTTTTTTCTTATTCACCTTTTTTTTTCTTTAAATCGTTCATCATTTCTGTTACATTATTTTTTATTTCTGGCCTTTCCTTTTGATTCTTTCTTAAGAGTTTCAGTCTCTCTTTCTTAGAGTTTCAGTCTCTCTTTCTGTAACCACCCAATGGGTTCACCTTGCCCGCTGCCTGGACAGTCGATTTCTCAAGATGGGAATTCCAATAGAGAAAGAGTAATTCATGCAGAGCTGGTTGTGAAGGAGACCAGAGTTTTATTATTACTCAAATCGGTCTCCCCAGACTTTCAGGGATCAGAGTTTTTAAGGATAATCTGGTGGGTGAGGGAAGGCTAGTGAGTTGAGAGTGCTGATTGATCAGGTCAGAGATAAAATCATGGGAAGTTGAAGCCGTCCTCTTGTGCTGAGTCAGTTCTTGGGTGGAGTCCACAAGATCAGATAAGCCAGTTTATAGATCTGGGTGGGGCCAGCTAATCCATCAAGTGCAGGGTCTGCAAAATATTTTCAGCAGTGATTTTAGGAGCAGGTTAGGGGAGGGTCAGAATCTTCTAGCCTCCAGCTGCGTGACTCCTAAACTATGATTTTTAATCTTGTGGCTAATTTGTTAGTCCTACAATGGCAGTCTAGTCCCCAGGCAAGAAGGAGGTTTGTTTTGGAAAAGTGGCGTTATGGTCTTTGTTTTAAACTATAAACTATAAACTAAGTTCCTCCCAAAGTTAGTTCTGCCTATACCCTGGAAGGAACAAGGACAGCTTAAAGGTTAGAAGCAAGATGAGAGTCGGTTAGGTTGGATCTCTTTCACTGTCTCAGTCATAATTTTGCAAAGAAGATGTGAGAAACCTTACTAATCATACTTATTTTAAATTTCCTGCCTGATAATTCTCACAACTGTGCCATATCTATCTTGTTTTGATGCTTCCTTTGTCTCTTCTCACTTTGTTTTTTGTTTTTGTTTTTTGCCTTTTAATATACTTTGTACTGTTTTTGTTAAAAGTCAGATATGATATATCAAGTAAAAGAAACTGAAATAAATAGGCCTTTTTTAGGAGGATTAATATTAATATGACTAGAAGTTGGACTTGTTTAACATTTGCTGTAGCTGTAGATACATTTCAAATTCCTCTATTGTCCTTGTTTTGGCCTCCCTCGTTGTCTTTGGGCTTCCCTAAATACTGTTCAGCAGCTATAGTCTGTGCATTGCATCCTTTCAGCTGGAGTCCACTGCTGTATGCTGGAGTACTATTGGTATTGTGGTAAAGTAGGGGGCGAGGAGAGTTCTATAATCTTATGATGGCATCCCAATGTTTTAGTGGGACTGTGCCTCTCTGCTGTGCCCTTCACAAGTGTTTTTTCAGTAGGATAGCTTCTTCCTTCCCCTTTAGGAGTGACAGGAGGTCTAGAGAGAGTTGTTGTAGAAGTAATGTTCTTCTCCAACTAGGATAAGGCTCTGGTAAAATCATTTTCCATGGAAAGTAAAACTTTGTTATGGAGCACTCTCTGGGAATATTCACAATGTTTACTCTTTTGCGTTCTCTGTCAGAGTCATGAGGGAATCTTTTTTGGTTCTTGACCATGAGAACTTGTTAATTTTCTGGGGGATAAAACCTAAAAATTGGGAGGCCCTATGGTTCCCAGGACTTTCTCATTCTCATGCTAGTCCAACACAGCCTCCAACAGTTCAAAATGACAATTTAATTGCTTATGGCTTCAGTGGATTCTGTTTCAGGTAAATAATTGGCTATAACTCTGAATTCACCTGTCTCTTCAGAATTCTGGTTGATCATGTGCCCTGTGATCTCAGTTCTCACTGACTTTCAATTTGTTCAGATTTTTCTTGTAAAAATGGTATGTGAATGCATCCATGGCCTTTATGTGTCAGAACAAAAACCAGAAGTTACTTGACTTTTCCACAAATGCTTCTCTCACATTTAAACTTGTGCTAACCATATTTGCTAAAATTTTGGAAAGATTAAAAATACTCATAGGAAGAATTTTGACTCTTTGTCTTATTAATTTGGTGACTGAGATGAGTTCATTCTTGGGTGTTGCAATTTCTTCATCTATAAAAATGGTAATAATGATAGTTTATCTCATAGGAATTTTGTAAAGATTCGGTGTGTTGATACACTTTATACACTTAAAAGAGTACTAGGCAATTCTTAAGCCCTATATTACCTATACAGTGTCTCAAGAAAAGCATTTGTTACAGGAGGCATTATCCTGAAGTCAGATTTAGCCCTTACAGCATTGATTACAAAACTGGAGTTATTTAGGTTTAGAAGCATTTTAGCTAATAAAGGTATTTCCATTTTTCTGTATAAATAAAAACAACAATAAATTTATGCATAATAGAATGCACTGGTAAGAATATACTTTTCTTTTTTATGTTTCTGCAGCTACTATTGTTCTTATTGTTTTTTGAATACTACAATTTTATTTAAAGGCATGTTGATTAGTTCTGACTCATTAGGAACCAACTAACACATATTAATAGAAAGTGAAATGACATCATTATGTAATACATATTCATCTGGTAGATAAAAAATTTCAAAGTTTACACGAATAAGAAAAAAATAGCAAGAGTTCTCTAGAGAAAAGTAAGAGAAACCATTGAGCTATATTTTTATAAATTAGTAGAAATTTTTATTAGAGGAGGTTTTAGCTTTCTACAACTCTATCCCTTAGGATCCATGCATCTTATGTGCTGAATAATCCCTAAAGATTAGCCCATTTTTAGTGTTCTTTATAATGTTCTGTATTTGGCTTGGAAGAAAGAAAATACGCTACTAGCACCTGAACCAAGAAATGTCTTTTCAGCTCTTATTTTAGTAAGGCATTCCATGCACTTTACAGTAATAAAATATAGCCATTATCCATGGATTGGTGAAAAAGTTCACTGATTTTTCAATTGTTTAGTAACTGTACCTTTACATACTACCATAGTAATGCTAATATTTCATATTTATAGAATCCTCTATTTGAGAAACTCAAAGTATTTTATGAATATTATACCAATTAATCCTACATGACAAGTATTAGTATTCCCAGTATACAAATGAAGAGGTTACAGTGAGGCTGCTGTGCCAGCAAGAGTTTGTACTATGTCCTGGAAGAGAGAAATGTGTATCATATCCAAGGCCTTTCTGGTAAGAATGCCCTGGAGACTGACTTTTTGGAGGGCTGTAGAAAAGGCATAGGTCAATGGTAATTTTTGAAGTTCTTAGAGCTAAGTTAGTGTCAGCTTGAAGAGCTGAAGCAACATCCATGAATTTGTTTCCTACATATTCTTTTGTTTTGTTTTTGAGATGGAGTCTCGCTCTGTTGCCCAGGCTGGAGTGCAGTGGTGCAATCTCGACTCACTGCAAGCTCCACCTCCCCAGTTCATGCATTCTCTTGCTTCAGCCTCCCAAGTAGCTGGGACTACAGGCACCCGCCACTAGGCCCGGCTAATTTTTTTTGTATTTTTAGTAGAGACGGGGTTTCACCGTGTTAGGCAGGATGGTCTTGATCTCCTGACCTCGTGATCTGCCCGCTTTGGCTTCCCAAAGTGCTGAGATTACAGGCATGAACCACCATGCCCGGCCTCCTACATACTCTTATCATTCTTAATTAGCAACAGGCTAACTATACCAATGAATGCTTTAGTTATTTTATTTTATTAAATAAGGGCATTTATCATAGGCATCTTCTTGCCCTAACTTCGAATAATGGGCACATGTATTTCCCTTCACTTTTTGGATGGGAACTGAATGAATTGATTGGATACAGCTCACTAGGTGACCTCTTTGTATTCTTCTGTATTTAGCCTTTCACCTGATCGTTGATGACCAGTTTACTTCAGTTCTATCAATTTTTTTGTTTTGTAAATTTTAGCCTTTAACTTTTTGTGTTTTTTTGAAGTCTGCTTTTATATATTTTAAATATTCATAGACGAATAAAGCTAAGAAGATAAGACTATTCTTCCAAGAAACCAGTGAGTTAATAAAAGAAAGTTGATGAAAGAAATGCCAATTGCAAAGCCAAAATTGGCAAGGACAAGTTCCTGATGCTTCACAAAGAGCTGAAATAGACAAACTGTTTAAATTCTGTGCAAAAAAAATAAAAAATAAAAATAAAAAAGAAAATGTAAACACCAGAAAGCAATCCTTTTCTATAGAGCTACAACCCTAATGAAGGATTTGTTTAATATCAATGTCAACTACTAATGGCTACAAGTAAATGCCAAACCAGATCATGCTAGGTAAACTTTTTGTTTAAAATCAGTAAATCTTAGTGTTTCAATACCATTCTTACTTGAGAATGACTTTATCTGTTCTATTTATGATTTGGCTAGATTCCCTCAATTACGTATTTTTCAGAATTAACACTGTTAGCAGAATAAATGCTTATTTCTTTTATTGCTGCTGAATGTTTTTGAACTTTTAAAAAATAATATAGTTCACAGACCCACAATGTTGTTTCCAGAAGATTATGTATTATTTTCCAATCTCTTCTTGTAGTTTGGATATTAACTTGCTCACTATTTTTAGTTCTACAACCAGCTCTATTTGAATTATTTATCTTAATAGTGATCTCTTAGTATTTGATCTAGTTTTACCCTATAGCTTATGGACATAGTATCTTTCCCATACATTTGTAGACATAGAGTTTTTATTTCCTTTATACTTTTTCACTTCATGCTTTCATTTGGTATTGATGGATTTGCATTGATGTCAGTTTCAACATAGGAGATGAGTAAGCACGAAAATCTTAATTTCTAGAAAGGCCCTAGAGGTTACTTAAGAGACCTATGGTTGTGAGTCAGAGACAGAGCCAAAGAAATATTCTTGGTCAAGCTATTACCTGAATTCAGAAGCCTCAAGTTTAGAAGAATTCAGAAGCCTCAAGTTAAGACAAAAAACCTTAAGCAGTAAGCAAGACAGAAGCAAAAACATGGCCCGAGATGCGCTCTCTGGAACTAGGTTTGGGAACTGATATCAGTTTCAGGAATCTGGTAGAAATGTTTCCTTAAAGAGGCAGAGGAATTATTAGCTCTTCTAATTCAGAGCTCTATATCCATATTGAATTCAAGTTTTTCTATTGCCAGTCTAGGATTTATGTAGGAACAATGTGATATAGGTTGAGAATGTGGAATAAGACTGAGGATATAGAACTGGATGAAAATGACAACATTTTTATTACCAAACAATTTCTTTTCTGTTATTACAGCCAAGTAGATAGACCATGGCTGAGAATGATTGAGGACACTTTAGTCCATGGTGTCCTTTCTAGTCAGAGATTACACCATTTTTTTCATATAGTCAATTCTTTATAAGCATTTTGTTAATTAGTGTCAAATAAAAAGAGGAAATTGTACCCACAGGACACTATGTGGTTAAAAGTTAGTCCTTGAAAAAATATATTTTAATCATAACAATAATAAAAGTTATTATCAATTGAGCAATTACTGTGCATCAGAAGTGGACTACACTATTTGCATATAAAACATAATCATTTTAATGACCTTTCAAGATAGGTGACATTATATCTAATTTGTTAATGGGGAAACTAGTAATTAAATAGCATACACGATTCTCCACAGATCACACAACATATAAGTGTTTCTAAAGTTCCTGATCTTTCCTCTAGCTCAATGGTCCCCAACCCTTTTTAGCATCAGAGACTAGTTTTGTGGAAGACAATTTTTCCACGGTCTGGTAGTGGGGTGGGGTTGGGATGGTTTCAGGATAATTGAAGCACATTGCATTTATTATTGTGCACTTTATTTCTATTATTACTAAGTTGTAATATATAATGAAATAATTATACAACTCACCATAATGTAGAATCAGTAGGAGACTTGAGCTTGTTTTCCTGCAACTAGATGGTCTCATCACCCCCAAATGGGACCATCATCCCTGACTAGGACCATCTAGTTGAAGGAAAACAAGCTTAAGGCTCCCATTGATTCTACATTATGGTGAGTTGTATAATTATTTCATTATATATTACAAGATAATAATAATATAAAGTGCACAATAAATATAGTGTGCTTCAAACATCCTGAAACCACCCCAACCCCACCTGACTACCAGTCCATGGAATAATTGTCTTCCACGAAACTGGTCCCTGGTGCCAAAAAGGTTGGGGACTGTTGAGCTAGAGGAAAGAATAGGAACTTTAGAAACACTTAAATGTTGTGTGATCTGTAGAGAATCATGTATACTTTTTAATTACTAGTTTCCCCATCAACAAATTAGATCTAATGTCACCTATCTTGAAAGGTCATTAAAATAATTATTTTATTGGGGGTGATGGGAGACAGTGACAGATCATCAGGCATTAGATTCTCGTGAGGAGCATGCAACCTAGATCCCTTGCATGCACAGTTCACAATAGGTTTCACACCTGAAAATCTAATGCCATCACTAATCTGACAGGAAGTGGAACTCTGGCAGTACTTTGAAGTAAGGTGAGTGATGAGGAGCAGTTGTAAATACAGATGAAGCTTCTCTTACTCACCGGTCGCTCACCTCCTGCTGTGCTGCCCAGTCCTAACAGGACAGGGACTGGTTGTGGTCTGTGACCCAGGGGTTGAGGACCCCTGTTATAACTCATGCAATGGCCCTTACCTGACTAAGTAAAATAATAGAAAGTAGTTCATACATATACTTTAAAAAGACACATATTGAGCATCCACTATGTCAGACACTGTGTTGTATTTCTGGTGGTAAAACATTAAGACACTGTTAGAACAGTCAAGAAGCAAGGATTGTAATGGAAGAAAACTGATGAGTAAACAGAAAATTAGAGTGCATTGTGATAAGCATTGATATGGGAATATGTATTTGATGTTAGGGGCACAATTGTAGTAATTTTTAAAAGAGACATTAGGCACATGTATACAAAAAAGTGTATAAAAAGGAATAGACACTCTACATATGTAATAAAAAGAACCAAAAAAAAATCAAATTTAGCAATGTCTATTCATTTTCAACTGAAAATAAATTCATTTAAATTAATTAAATTAATTTTGGTTAATTGGGCATAGTGAGTTTATTTAATATATTATATGGTTTGGGGAAAAGCATAACTCAATTTTCACAGCCAATTAGAATATTTCATTACCTCCTGATCTATCATTTGATCATAAAGCCTGAATTTGGTTGGAACCTGGTTACTCTACCGAAGTCATAGCTACTAATGCTAGATTATTATTTTCTTCTTAATTTCTATATCTCAAAATAGTTTATCAAAATCTCACCTCAGTTTTCTTCATTTCTCACTACCTCCCTTTCCTGAACAATCCCATATTCACAAATCTCTTCCCTTGTCTTGAAATCTATGATATGGACAAATATATAATGATATGTTGATACCATTATATATATTTATCATTTATTTTATATATAACTATTATATATATCTATGATGTATGTCTACCATTATAGTATCATGGCAAATAGTTTTATTGCCCCCAAAATCGTCAGTGTTTTGCCTATTTATTTCTCCTTCCTCTCAAACCCTGACAATCACTCATCTTTTTACTGTCTTTATAGTTTTGCCTTTTTCAGAATGTCATATAATTGGAATTGTACACTATGCAGCCCTTTAATATTGGCTTCTTTCATTCAATAATATACACTTAAGCCGGGTGCGGTGGCTCACACCTGTAATCCCAGCACTTTGGGAGGCTGAGGCAGGCGGATCACCTGAGGTCAAGAGTTCGAGACCAGCCTGGCCAAACATGGTGAAACCCCGTCTCTACTAAAAATACAAAAAAATTAGCCGGGTGTGATGGCAGGTGCCTGTAATCCCAGCTACTCAGGAGGCTGAGGCAGGAGAATCGCTTGTTCCCCTGTTTGTGTTCATGAGTTGTTATTTACCTCCCACTCATAAGTATGAATATGCAGTATTTGGTTGTCTGTTCCTGTGTTAGTTTGCTTAGGATAATGGCCTCCAGCTTCAACCATGCTGCTGCAAAGAACATGACATTTTTCATTTTTATGGTTGTGTAGTATTCCATAGTTGTAAATGTGCCACATTTTCTTTATCCAGTCTACCGATGAAGAGGATTTAGATTGATTATATGTCTTTATTGTGAATAGTGTTATGATGAACATATGCATGCATGTGTCTTTTTGGTAGAATGATTTATATTCTTTTGGGTATATACCAAATAATGGGATTGCTAGGTTGAATGGAAATTCTGTTTTAAGTTTTTTGAGGAATCACCACACTACTCTCCACAATGGCAGAACTAATTTATGTTCTCATCAGCAGCGTATAAGCGTTCCCTTTTCTCTGCAACCTTGCCAGCATCTGTTGTTTTTTGACTTTTTAATAATAACCATTTTGACTGGTATTAGATGGTATCTTATTGTGGTTTTGGTTTGCATTTTTCTAATGATTAGCAATGTGAGGATTTTTCCATATGCTTGCTGGTCTCATGTACGTCTCTTTAAAAAAAAGTCTGTTCATGTCTTTTGCTCACTTGTAATGGGGTTGTTTTTCTCTTGTAAATTTGTGTAAGTTCCTTAAATAATCTTGATATTAGACCTTTGTTGGATGCATAGTTTGCAAGTATTTTCTCTCATTCTGTAGGTTGTCTGTTCACTGTGCTCAAAGTTTCTTTTGCTGTGGAGATGCTCTTTGGTTTAATTAGGTCCTATTTGTCAATTTTTGCTTTTGTTGCAGTTGCTTTTGGCATCTTAATCATGACATCTTTGCCAGGTCCTATATACAGAGTGGTATTTCCTAGGTTATCTTACAGAGATTTTACAGTTTTAGGTTTTACATTTAAGTCTTGAGTTTTTTGTGTGGTGTAAGAAGGGTCCAGTTTCAATCTTCTGCATATGGTTAGCCAGTTATTCCAGAACCATTTATTGAATAAGGAGTCCTTTCCTCATTGCTTTTGTCAGCTTTGTTAAAGATTAGATAGTTGTAGGCATGCAGCTTTACTTCTGGGCTCTCTGTTCTGTTCCATTGGTCTATGTGTCTGTTTTTGTACCATACCATCCTGTTTTGGTTACTGTAGCTTTATAATATATTTTGAAGTCAGATAACATGATGCTTCCAGTTTTGTTCTTTTTGTTTAGGATTGCCTTGGCTATTCAGGCTCCTTTTTTGTTCCAAATGAATTTTAAAATAGTTATTTCTAGCTTTGTGAAGAGTGTCATTAGTAGTTTGACAGGAATAGCATTAAATCTGTAAATTGCTTTGGACAGTATGACCATTTTAATGATATTGATTCTTCCTATTCATGATCATGAAATGCTTTTTTCTGTTATCTCTGATTTCTTTGAGCAGTGTTTCATAATTCTTCCTGTAGAGGCCTTTCTCCTCCCTAGTTAGCTCTATTCCTAGGCATTTTATTCTTTCTGTGGCAATTGTGAATGGGACTACATTCCTGATTTGGCTCTCAGCTTGGAGGCTGCTGGTGTACAGAAATACTGAAGATTTTTGTACATTGATTTTATAGCCTGAAACTTGGCCTAAGTTGTTTCTCAGATCAAAGAGCTTTTGGGTAGATACTATGGGGTTTTCTATATATGGAATCATGTTGTCTGAAAACAGAAATAGTTTTACTTACTCTCTTCCTATTTGGGTTTTTTTTTTTTCCCCCTATTGCCTGATTGCTCTGGCCAGGATTTCTAACACTATGTTGAACAGGAGTGGTGATAGAGAGTGTCCTTGTCTTGTTCTGGTTTTAAAGAGGAATGCTTCCAGCTTTTGCCCAGTAAGTATGATGTTGGCTGTGGGTTCATCATTTTCATTTACATTAAAATATTTTAAAAATTTGTCTTGATTTTGACCTATGTTTTATTTAAAAGCGTGGTTTTTAATCTCCAAATATTTGGGGTTTTTCAAACTATGTTTCTGTTATTGATTTCTGGTTTAATTTCTTTTTGGTCTGAGAGAAAACATTGTATGATTTCTATTCTTTTGAACTTATTAAGGTATGTTTTGTGGCACAGAGTGTGATCTATTTTGGTGAATGTCCCATGTGTGTTTGAGAAGATTGTATGATCTGGTGTTCTGGAATGAAGTGTAGCTATCAGTTGTATCCAATCAATTGATGGTGCTGTTGAGTTTTGAAGTCAGATTTTCAGTCACTAGCTGAAGTTCAGAAATGCTGCTAACACATCTGATTAATCTTTCTCTCAAGTAACCAATTGATTCCTACTGATTATTGGAATATTCTACTTTGGTGTCTGGGATCTTGTTGCAAGACTCTGACATATCTTAATAACACGTTTTGGTGTTGGTGATTTTCATATTTGAGCATGCTCCAGGCAATGACACCTGTCGGGGAAAATTGTCCAGACTTAGAAATGCCAAAAGTGATTATTAGGTATCATTTCCAGTGCAGGGCTGAGAGTTACCTATTAGACTTTCTGCAGATTAGTTGATTCTATGAAGGTGTACACATGTGTTTGTCTTTATATTACCTAGGCTCTTCCAGAATGATACTGAGGTAGAAGTTAAAAAGACAACAAAGGACACAAATTTATCCATAAAAACAAACATTATTTTGTCTGGTAGAGATAAATTTCTGCCTAGTGATAAAAATGAGTCCACCCATTATACTTTATTGTCTTATAAGATATTTACCAGTTTTACATCTATTAGTACATTCATTTTAGCATTCCAGATTGCTTAAATATATATGTTTCTTCAAATTCTTTATTGAAGTGATTTTAACATCTTACTGCTTTATTAATTTATGAATTGCAGAAATCTTAATCATGTGTTAATTTTATATTTGCGTGTGAATTATGAATTTTCCTTTTTTGGAAATTATATTTTAATATAATTATGTCATGATAGCCACCTGTCCTTTAGTGATTATAAGACACTGTTTGGAAGATATTGTTAGAGTTAAAAGATTTTAAAATATAAAATACACACATCTTCAAATTGGTGAAATGTAGTAATCACTAAGTCATATTAATTCTTCCTCCAAATACACTTAAATACATCCTCTTCCTTTAGTTCCCACTGCTTTTGTCTGAGTTTCCTTGCTTCTTATGAGAAATGTTTCAATAACTTCCTAAATTATGTCTTTTTCATTAGCCTTCATTCCTTCCAATCCATTATTTGCAATGCTGCCTCAGAATGATTCTAAACCCAACTGTCAAAGTGACACTGCTGTTTCAAACCTTGCAATGAATTCTACTTCTTGTTATAGTATGCTGAAATCTTCTCAATTTACATCCTGAGTATCTTGCTTCCAACTTTATCTTTCCTTTAGTAAATCTCAGATTTTTTTATCTTAGTAGTTTTGCACTTGTGGTGTTACTGTAATCTCTGGTTAGAGATTCTTCAAGTTTCTACAAGCTTATGATTGTTTCATAATACTTAGCAAAGTATATATCTTTGTATATATCGTTTTAATTTATATTTATAAAGGTAATTTGCTACTTTTTCACAGAAGCTTCTGAATGGCTTAAATATTTCTGAGATGTGTTACTCTTTGGACAAGGAGTTTAAAATATTCCATATCACTTACTGAGTACATGTTGAGTCTTAATTAAATTTTACATTCATGTTCAAAGACAGTTATAATATACATATATTCTGGAGATGACTCCAAAATCAATTAAAGCAATAACTGGACCTACTTCCTCTCATTCCAGTTTTGTACATCTAGGATATAAATTAGGAGAATTAAAAGAAATTTTAATAAACTACAATAATAATAAATTGAATTAATAATTATTAGCAGTTGAATTTGAGATTTTCTTATAGTCTAAGCTTAGATAGATATAGATATTGATATGTATATAGATATAAGTATGTGTGTGTTTAAAGGTTAGTGTATACACAAAACTTTCATTTTTGGCACTTGGTGTTTTAGATATAATAGATTGGAATTTTTTACATCAAAAGGAATCTGATTGAGGAAAGAATATGTTAAATGAAATAAAAATTTTTATAAAGGAAAGTAATTTTTATTATAGATAGCTGAAAAGCAAGTTACAGAGAAGCTGTATTTGAGGATAAAAGAATTTGTTCTTAAAATTTTTTAAGTTGTATTCAAAAAAATTACCATATTAGCAAATCTTCTTATTGACATATGTTTTGTTCCTAGTTTCCAAGTCAATAAATTATTGGGGTGGAAACACAGATATTAGGAAAAGTGAGTTCCTATTTTTTATAGAGATACCAAAAATTATTTTTTGTCTATATTATTAAAAGTAGATATTTTGTATTAGAGTTTTATCTTGCAGATTTGGCCTGTCTTGAGCAGTCTAAATAGACAGGACGTACTATTTACACAAATTTACTCACCAAGACTTTTGTTCTAAGCCAGTTCATGCACATGTCATACTCTTTCTAGCTCTCTTATTTTTCTTATGCTGTATGTGTAAGAGGGGTTGGCTACATTTATTCTGTCAATTGTAATAAACAACAATTTTTGGCTATTTTCAAAAACTGATTTTATCTCTTGAGCTAATATTTATACCCAGAGGATGAAACAAACAACAGCAAACAAACAACAAATCAACAATAAAAAAATCACCCAACCCTAAGTATGAGCATTTAAAATAACTAAATTCCTTCTTAGATTTGAAGCCATCTTTTATGTGTCATTATCTCAGCCAATTTTATTATCTCAGCCAATTTTGAATTTCTGCTCATTTATTGATTCTTATCTTCCCTCTTCTCCTGCCCATCTGTCTGGCAGATATTTAAATTTTCAGCAAGTATAAATTTCATCCTGGCAAAGGAAGAAGATTTCTGGTTCTTAGGTGCTTTATTCAGAGGTTTAGCTTATCTTATCTGATCTCTGAAATTCCTTCACTGATAGCTACTAAAATGTTACTGGGACCACCTGCTCATTTGTATGCCAGGCTGGCACACACTGATGAAGTCCAGTCTCAAGTCATGAAGCCTATTTTTTGCCACTTTTCTCTTCTGAAAACCCTTTCTCTTCACTGTTTTTATGTCTCTACTGGAGCACACAGGAATCATTAAATCTCCTAGATTAGTGTTTTTGATGATATAAAAGCAATGGGGCAGGAGAAAGGGGATTGCCCAGCATAAATCAAGGCATTGGCACAATTCCATAATAGTAAGTATTTTATTCTTCATCATCGCAAACCAATATCTTGCAAATGACTAGTTACAAAATGCATGGGTAAAATATCCAATCAAAGTACAATTAAATGAATGGATTTTGATAAAACAGTGTATGGTTAAGAAAGTATCCTTGCCTCCAGATTTACTTTTTTTTTTTCTCAAGATTCTTTTGGCTGTTTGGAATCCTTTTGGTTTCCTACAAATCTTAGGACTTTTTTTCTATTTTTGTAGAAAATTCCATTGAGATTTTGATAGGGATTGCCTTGAATTTTTTGCTTTAGGTAGTATGGACATTTTAACATTAAGTCTTCTAATCCATGGATATAGAATTTCCTACCCATTCTTTAACTCAAAACCACAATGAGATATAACATCATGTATTTTAGAATGACAACTATTTAAAAAAAGATAACAAATGTTGTAGGATATGTGGAGAAATTCAAAACAATGTATTTTGTTGGTGGGAATGTAAAATAGAGTAGCTGCTCTGGAAAACAGAATGGAGAGTCTTCAAAAACTTAAAAATAGGCATACTATATTATCCAGCAATCCCTCTTCTGGGTATCAATTTTAAAGACTTAAAATCAGGATTTGAAGCTACATCTATACTCCCATGTTCATTGCTGTATTATTGACAATAACTGAGGTGCAGAAAAACACTTAAATGGACAAAAACTGGAAGCATTCCCTTTGAAAACTGGCACAAGACAGGGATGCCCTCTCTCACCACTCCTATTCAACATAGTGTTGGAAGTCCTGGCCAGGGCAATCAGGCAGGAGAAGGAAATAAAGGGCATTCAATTAGGAAAAGAGGAAGTCAAATTGTCCCTGTTTGCAGATGACATGATTGTATATCTAGAAAACCCCATCGTCTCAGCCCAAAATCTCCTTAAGCTGATAAGCAACTTCAGCAAAGTCTCAGGATACAAAATCAATGTGCAAAAATCACAAGCATTCTTATACACCAATAACAGACAAACAGAGAGCCAAATCATGAATGAACTCCCATTCACAATTGCTTCAAAGAGAATAAAATACCTAGGAATCCAACTTACAAGGGACGTGAAGGAACTCTTCAAGGAGAACTACAAACCACTGCTCAATGAAATAAAAGAGGATACAAACAAATGGAAGAACATTCCATGCTCATGGGTAGGAAGAATCAATATCGTGAAAATGGCCATACTGCCCAAGGTAATTTACAGATTCAATGCCATCCCCATCAAGCTACCAATGACTTTCTTCATAGAATTGGAAAAAACTACTTTAAAGTTCATATGGAACCAAAAAAGAGCCCATATCACCAAGTCAATCCTAAGCCAAAAGAACAAAGCTGAAGGCATCACGCTACCTGACTTCAAACTATACTACAAGGCTACAGTAACCAAAACAGCATGGTACTGGTACCAAAACAGAGATATAGACCAATGGAACAGAACAGAGCCCTCAGAAACAATGCCTCATATCTACAACTATCTGATCTTTGACAAACCTGAGAAAAACAAGCAATGGGGAAAGGATTCCCTATTTAATAAATGGTGCTGGGAAAACTGGCTAGCCATATGTACAAAGCTGAAACTGCATCCCTTCCTTACACCTTATACAAAAATTAATTCAAGATGGATTAAAGACTTACATGTTAGACCTAAAACCATACAAACCCTAGAAGAAAACCTAGGCTATACCATTCAGGACATAGGCATTGGCAAGGACTTCATGTCTAAAACACCAAAAGCAATGGCAACAATAGCCAAAATTGACAAATGAGATCTAATTAAACTAAAGAGCTTCTGCACAGCAAAAGAAACTACCATCAGAGTGAACAGGCAACCTAAGAATGGGAGAACATTTTTGCAACCTACTCATCTGACAAAGGGCTAATATCCAGAATCTACAATGAACTCAAACAAATTTACAAGAAAAAAACAAACAACCCCATCAAAAAGTGGGCAAAGGATATGAACACACACTTCTCAAAAGAAGACATTTATGCAGCCAAAAGACACATGAAAAAATGCTCATCATCACTGGCCATCAGAGAAATGCAAATGCAAACCACAGTGAGATACCATCTCACACCAGTTAGAACGGCGATCATGAAAAAGTCAGGAAACAACAGGTGCTGGAGAGGATGTGGAGAAATAGGAACACTTTTACACTGTTGGTGGGACTGTAAACTAGTTCAACCATTGTGGAAGTCAGCATGGCGATTCCTCAGCGATCTAGAACTAGAAATACCATTTGACGCAGCCATCCCATTACTGGGTATATACCCAAAGGATTGTAAATCATGCTGCTCTAAAGATACATGCACATGTATGTTTATTGCGGCACTATTGGCAATAGCAAAGACTTGGAACCAACCCAAATGTCCATCAATGATAGACTGGATTAAGAAAATGTGGTACATATACACCATGAAATACTATGCAGCCATAAAAAATGATGAGTTCATGTCCTTTGTAGGGACATGGATGAAGCTGGAAACCATCATTCTCAGCAAGCTACCGCAAGGACAAAAAACCAAACGCCGCATGTTCTCACTCATAGGTGGGAATTGAACAATGAGATCACATGGACACAGGAAGGGGAACATCACACACTGGGGATTGTTGTGGCGTGGGGGGAGTGGGGAGGGATAGCATTGGGAGATATACCTAATGCTAAATGACGAGTTGATGGGTGCAGCACACCAACATGGCACATGTATACATATGTAACAAACCTGCACGTTGTGCACATGTACCCTAAGACTTAAAGTATATAAAAAAAAAAGGCTTATTAACAATTGAGGGTCTCCCAGTGAAATGGCCAAATTCCTAATACACACAGCCTCCCTCTCCCGAATTCTTATCCATCAATAAGCCTATCCATGCACAGAGAAAAAAAAAAAGTTTATTAACGGATGAATACATAAAGGAAACGTGATATTTCTATCACATTAGAATATTATTCAGCATTAGATATGAGGAGATCTTTTTCTTTTTTTCTTTTTTCTTTTTTCTTTTTCTTTTTTGAGAGGGAGTTTCGCTCTTGTTGCCCAGGCTGGAATGCAATGGCGCGATCTCGGCTCATCACAACATCCGCCTCCCAGGTTCAAGCAATTCTCCTGCCTCAGCCTCCCAAGTAGCTGGGATTACAGATATGCGCCACCACGCCCAGATAATTTTTTGTATTTAGTAGAGATGGGGTTTCACCATGTTGGTGAGGCTGTCTCAAACTCCTGACCTCAGGTGAGGAGGGGCCTCCCAAAGTGCTGGGATTATAGGCATGAGCCACCATGTCTGGCTAATTCCGCACTGGAAAGGAAGAAAATCCTGCCACAGGCAACACTATGACTGAATCTTGGAGGACATTTGCTAAGTAAAGTAAGCCAGTCACAGAAGAACAAATACTGCATGATGCCACTTACATGAGGAATCTAAAATAGTCAAACTACAGAAGCAGACAGTGTAATTGTTGTCAGGGACTGCGAGGAGGAAGAAATAAGGAGTTGCTTTTCATCAGGTATAAAGTTTACATTACGCAAGATGAGTAAGTTCTAGATAAATCTATAACATTGTGCATTTAGTTAAGAATAATGCATTGTATACTTAGAAGTGTGTCAAGATAGTAGATACCATGTTAACTGTTCTTATCACAATTTAATAAATAATTAAATAAATAAATACCATGTGTGTAGTGTTGGTATAGTAACATAGAAGAATATTTACAATTATATTTAAAAAGTAATTAAAATACTTCTGTCTCTGTCATCTAAATGTCAGGGTGTGGCTTGAAATTTTTTAATCACAACGATATATCACAAAAATATGTAGTTTACTGAGGAAATGAATAAGAGAAACCAGCTGTCTCATCACGCCAAAAATTCAAGTGATACATGAAATGTAAATCAAAGCCCTTTTTTTTTGGAAATTTATGAATTTTTTTATTAAAATTTTTTATGTTAGCATTAAAATTTTGTTTGAATTTCGGATACACTAAATACTAGATTTTCAATTTCTAATATGGTAAATGTTATAAGTCTGTGAAGTTCCAATAATTTTTAACATATAAAGTGGTCCCAAGACCAAAGAGTTAAGAGAATCACCACACATAAGCAAGAAGACCTGCAAACTTCTCAGGACCATGATTTTTAGATTAGGCCTTTCCTCAGCTAATTTCATATCATTGTCTTGGAAGTATCATATTTTCCTGAGAAACAAAAGCAATATTTTCTCATTTAGTTTTTCTATCACACATTTCTCCCACACACACATTTGCCTTCTTCATTCTCTCTCATTTTAAAATGCACCTTGCTGCAATAGACAAGTTCTTTCTGTAAGTGCTTTTTTGTTTTCATCTGGAAAATCAAGTTTCTAAGACAATATTCACGGTGTAGTTTGAAATGTTTATTTTAAAATTCAGAACTTGGAAAAGAAACAATGACCTTCGTTGTTTTAAGTCATGCCTCTCTTTCCTGAGAAAATGGGCCTTAGCCCTGGGGCTTATTCTTAATGGTTTAAAGACTGTACAATCATTATGTCAACAAAGAAATTAAGGCAGAAATTAAAAATGTTTTTGTCACAAATAAAAATCAAAACACAATAATACCAAAACCTGTGGGATCCAACAAAAGCAGTGCTAAGTGGGAAATTTATAGCATTAAATGTCTACATCAAAAAGTAGAAAACATTATAAATTAACAACCTAATGTCACAACTTAGGGAACTAGAAAATAACAACAAACAAAACGCAAAGTTAGCAGAAGAAAAGAAGTAACAAGGATCAGAGCAAAAGTAAATGAAATAGAGACCCCAAAACAATAGAAAGGATAAAAAAGGTAAAAAATGGTTCTTTAATAAAATAAACAAAATTGAAAAACCACTAACTAGGCTAATCAAGAAGAGAGAAGAACCCCCCCAAAAAAATCTGAAGTGAAAAATGAGCTATTACACCTGATACCATAGAAATACAAAGGATCATTAAGTATTACCATGAACAACTAACATTCACAAACTAGAAAACCTAGAGGAAATGGTGAAATTCCTGGAAACATGCAGCTTCCCAAGATTGAATCTGGAAGAACCAGATTCCTGAACAGACCATTAATGAGTAGTGAGACTCATTAGTAGTGAGAAAATTAATAATAATTTTAATAATTAATAACAATAATATAATAATAAATAATAATATATAAATATATATTTTATTATACATAATAAATAAAATAACAATAATAATTTTAATAACTAATAGTAATAATAAAATATCCCAATAAAAAGCCCAGCATCCGATAGATTTACAGCTAAATTCTACCAAATATACGAAAAAAACCTAATACTAATCCTCCTAAAAATGTTCCAAAAAAATCAAGAAGGAGGGATTTCTCCCTAACTCATTTTACAAGGCCAGTGTCACTGTGATACAAATATCAGACAAGGACACAATAAAAATGAAAACCTGCAGACCAATATTCCAGAGGAACATAGAAGCAAAAATTCTCAACAAAATATTACAAAATCAAACCCAACAGCACATGAAAAGGATAATATACCATGATCAACTGGGTTTTATTCCAGAGATGCAAGGATAGTTCAACATATGTAATCAATAAGTGTTATATATCACATAAAGATAACTAAGGACAAAAATCATATAATCATCTCGATAGACAAATAAAAGGCATTTGATGAAATTCAGCCTTCTTTCATGACAAAAAAACTTCAAAAAATTAGACATAGAAGGAATACATCTCAAAATAAGAAAGGTAATATATGACAAACCCACAGTGAAAATCATACTGAATTTTAAAAAGTTGAAAGTATTCCCTCTGAGAACTAGAACAAGACAACGATGCCCACTTTCACCACTCCTATTCTAAATAGTACTGAAAGTCCTAGCCAGAACAATCAGGCAAGAAAAAGAAATAAAAGACATCCAAATTGGAAAAGAGGTGGTCAAATTGTTTCTGTTTGCTGATACTATGATCCTATATCCAAAAAACCCCTAAAGACTACACCAAAAACTCTAGACCTGATAAAAAAATTCATTAACTTGCAGGATACAAAGTCAACATACAAGAATCAGTAGCATTTCTATATACCAATAATGATCTTCCTGAAAACCAAATCAAGAAGGCAATCCATTTACAATGGCTACAATAAATAATAAATACATAAATACACAAATAAAATGTAGGAATACATTTAACCAAGATGATGAAAAATCTTTTCAAAGTAAACTACAAAACATTGATGAAAGAAATTGTAAATGACACAAGTGGAAAAACATCCCATGCTTATGAATCAGAGGAATTAATATTGTTCAAATGACTGTACTTTCTACTTATACAGATTTAATGCAATGCCTATCAAAATACCAACATCATTTTTCACAGAATTACCAAAAAATTTTTAAATACATATACATTCTAAAAGAACCTGAATATTCAAAGCAATCCTAAGCAAAAAGAACAAAGCTGGAGGTAACACATTACCTGAATCAAATTATAATACATGGCTATAGTAACCAAACAACCTGGTATTGGTATAAAAATAGTCACATAAATCAATGGAATAGAATAAATAATACATAATATAGCCACATATCTACAGCCAACTGATCTTTGTCAAAGCCAACAAGAGCATACAGTGGGGAAAGAACACCCTTTTTCATAAATAGTGCTGGAAAAATTGAATTGCTATATGCAGAAGAATAAAAATGTTCCCCTATCTCTCACCATAATCACAAGGTGAGTTAAAGACTTAAATGTAAGACCTGAAGCCATAAAAAATTCTTGAAGAAAACCTAGGGAAAATTTTTCTGGATCTTGGTCTACTCAAAGAATTCATGACAAATCTCAAAAGCACGAGAGACAAAAGCTAAAACAGACAAGTGAAACAATTAAACTAAGATGCTTTTGCATAGCAAAACAAATAACAGAGTGGGAAGATGATCAGCAGAATGGGAGAAAATACTAGCAAACTATGTATCTGACGGAGGACTAATATCCAGAATTTATAAGAAATGATAAAAAAATCCTATTAAAAAGTGGGCAGATGACATAGATATTTTTCAAAAGAAGCCATAACAAATGGGCAATGAGCACATAAAAACATCAGTAATTATCAGATAAATAACACACGGAGACATCATCTTACACCAGTCAGAATGGCTACTATTAAAAAGACATAAAACAACAGGTGCTGGCAAGGATGTGGAGAAAAGGAACACTTACACACTGCTAGTGGAAATGTAAATTAGTATAACCTCTATGAAAAGCAGTATAAAGATATATCAACTAAAAATTGAACTACCATTCAATTCAGCAATTCCATTATTAAGTATCTTTCCAAAGGAAAAAAAATCATTATAAGAAAAAGATAATTGCACTCAAATGTTTATCACAGCACTGTTCATAATAGCAGTGATATGAAATCAACCCAAGCGTCCATCAGTGGATGACTGGATAAAGAAAATGTGGTATATACACATAGTAGAATACTATTCATCCACAAAAAATGAAATCATGTCTTTTGCAATAAGGTGGATAGAATTGGAGGCCATTATCTTCAAAAAATTAACTCAGAAACAGAGAGAAAAATACCATGCTTTTACTTATAAGTGGGAAATAAGTAATATTTAAACATGGACATAGAGTGTGAAGTGATGGACATTAGAGACACCCAAAGTTTGGGGAGTGAGAGGGGTTGAATGATGAGAAATCATTTAATGGATAAAATATACATTATTTGAGTGATGGCTACACTAAAAGCCCAGGCTTCACTATTATGCAATATATCTTTGTGACAAAATTGCATGTGTACCCCTTAAATTTATATTAAAAAAGACCAAGGCGGAAATATATATATATATATATATATACATGTTTTGAGCTCAACTATTGCTTCTAAGAATATTCCTTTAACCTATTATTTATCTCATTGCACTGAAATTCATAATTCACTTGACTCTATATATCTTTAGTAAAATATCCTTTGATTGAGGGATCCATAACTTATTCAACTTGGCATGTTCAATAATCTGTAATGACAGTTACCTAATGTAAATATTAAATGAAAAAAGTTTTTCCAATACAAGAATATATTTCTAGAATAAAACAGTCATAGTGTTGAAAAAATGGTGAAGTCTTTGAAGTAGGCAAAAGATTACAGGCTATTCTTACAATGGAATACTGGACATTGTCCAGAATACTCTTGGAGTTTTCCAGTTCTATAGGAATTTGTTTCTCTTGTTTCTGAATGTTCTATCTTGAAATTCTTAGAGATAGAAGTTAACTTTTATAGTGCTGATGGTGATAAAAATGGTAAAGATGCAAGTACACTTTTTTTCTAGTAGAGATGCCAGAATGTTTTTATTTATTTATTATTTATTTTTTTTTTTTTTTGAGACCATGTCTCGCCCTGTCTCCCAGGCTGGAGTGCAGTGGTGCTATCTCGGCTCACTGCAAGCTCTGCCTCCCGGGTTCACGTCATTCTCCTGCCTCAGCCTCCCGAGTAGCTGGGACTACAGGCGCCCGCCACCACGCCTGGCTAATTTTTTGTATTTTTAGTAGAGACAGGGTTTCACCGTGTTAGCCAGGATGGTCTCGATCTCCTGACCTCGTGATCTGCCCGCCTCGGCCTCCCAAAGTGCAGGGATTACAGGCGTGAGCCACTGCGCCTGGTCAGAATGTTTTTATGACATTCTCCCCACACCAAGAGATGATTCCAAACATTGCATTTTATTGCTTTTTGTATATTAATCATTGTGCATTTATTTGCAAAATAATTTCAGCATTCCTGAGTGTGTTTGTGTGTGTGTGTCTGTCTTTGGATGTTTTAAAAAATGATACATAATATAATAGGTGCGCATATTTTAGGGATATTTGTGATATTTTGATACATTCGTATAATGTGTAATGATCAAATAAGGGTAATTGGAGTATCCATCACCTCAAGCATTTATCTTTACACTGAATTATTGAATTATTCTCTTCTGACTCTTTTGACATATATAATAGATTACTGTTAACTATAGTCACCCTACTGAACTATCGAACACTAGATCTTTTTTCCTTATACCTAACTGTCTTTTTGTATTCACTAATCAAACTCTGTTTATTCCTTCCTTCCCTATTTCCCATCCCAGCCTTTGGTAACCGCTATCTACTCTCTATCTTCATGAGATCTAAATTTTTAGCTCCCATATATGAGTAAGAATATGTGATATTTCCCTTTATGTGTCTGGCTTATTTCACTTAACATAATGACCTACAGTTCCATCCATGTAGCAGTAAATAGTAGGATTTCATTTTTTTTGTGTGGCCAAATAACGTTCCATTATGTGTGTGTGTGTGTGTGTGTGTGTGTAAAAGACATTTCTTCATTCATCCATTCATGGAAACCTAGGTTGGTTCCATATTTTTGCTATTGTTAATAGTGCTATAATAAACATGGAAGTGTAGATATCTCTTTGATATATTGATTTCTCACACACACAAAAGAAAGGAAATCAATAGACACACACACACACACACACACACAGTAGTGGGATTGCTGAATTACATGGGGTTCTATTCTTAGTCTTTTGAGGAACCTCCATGCTGTATTCATGCTGCATTAATTCCCACCAACAGTGTATGACGTTTCCCCTTTCTTCATATCCTCACCAGAATCTGTTATTTTTTTGTCTTTTTGATGAAAGCCATTTTAACTGGGGTGAGATATCTGATTGTAGTTTTCATTTACATTTCTGTGATAATTAGTGATCTTGAACATTTAAAAAAGATTCTATTGGCCATTTGTATGTCTTCCTTTGAGAAATGTCTAGTCAGATCTTTTGTGCATTTTTAAATTGGATTATTTGTTTGTTTGTTTTGCTGTTGACTTGTATGATTTCCTTATATAGTCTGGTAGTTTTCCCTTGCCAGTTGCATAAATTGAAAATATTTTTTTCTCATTCTGTGGGTTGTTGATTGTTTCCTTAGCTGCGCAGAACTTTTTTAACTTGATGAAATCTTATTTTTCTGTTCTTGCTTTTGCTGGCGGTGCTTTTGAGCTTTCACCCAAAAATTCTTTGCCCAGACGTATTCTAAGCACTTCCCTAATGGTTTCTTTTAGTAGTTTCATAGTTTCAGGTCTTAGATTTCAGGTCCCTTAGATTTCATAGTTTCAGGTCTTAGATTTCAGGTCTATGTCTTTAATCTATTTTAATTTGATTTTTGTATATGGTGAGAAATGGGGGTCTAGTTGCATTCTTTTACGAAGGTTATAGAGTTTTTCCAGATCCATTTATTAAAGAGATTGTCCTTCCCCAATGTATGTTCTTTGTGCCTTTGTTGAAAATGAGTCATCTGTGTATGTGTGGATTTATTTCTGGATTCTCTATTCTCTTGAATTGTTCTATGTGTCTGTTATTAAGCCCAGTGCCATGATTTTTGGTTACTATGGCTTTGTAGTGTATTTTGAAATCAGGTAGTGTAATGGCTCCAACCTTGTTCTTTTTGCTCAAGTTTGCTTTGGGTATTCAGGGCTTTTTGTAGTTCCATTCAGATTTTAGAACTTTTTTCCTATTTATTTGAAGAATGTAATTTGTATTTCGATAGGGATTGCATTAAATCTGCAAATCACATTGGGTAGTATGAACATTTTTAAAACATTAATTCTTTCAATCCAGGTGCATGGGTTATCTTTCCTTTTTTGGTGCTGTCTTCAATTTCTTTTATCAGTGTTTTGTATTTTTTCTTGTAGACATCTTTCACTTCTTTGGTGAAATTTTTTCTGTAGTACTTTATATTTTTGTAGCTATCATAAATTGAATTGCTTTCTCGATTTTTTTTTTCAGGTTGTTTGCTGTTGGCATGTATAACTGCTCTTAATTTTTATATATTAATTTTGTACCTAGCACCTTTACTAAATTAATATATCAGTTTTTAATAATAGTTTTTTGATGAAGTCTTAAGTGTTTTATAAATATAAGATAATGTCAATTGTGAACAAAGATAATTTGACTTCTTCCTTTCCAAATTGGATGCACTTTCATTTTTTCTCTTGTATAATGGCTCTGGCCAGGATTTCTAATATCACATTGAAAAAAAATGTGGTCCAAGTGGACATTCTCATCTTGATTCAGATCTTGGAGAAAAGGCCTTTAATTTTTCCGTATTCAGTCTGATGTGAGATGTGGGTTTGTTATATATGGCCTTTATTATTTTGAGGTGTTTCTTCAATACTCAGTTTGTTGAGATTTTTTATCATAAACAGGTGTTGAATTTTATTGAATGCTTTTACAGCAGCTATTGAAATGATCATATGGGTTTTGTGCTTGATTCTGTCAATGTGATGTATCACATTTATTGATTTGCATTATGTTGAACCATCCTTGCATCCCTGGGACGAATCCCACTTGATCATGGTGACAGATATTTTTAATAAGTTGTTAAATTCAATTTGTTGATATTTTGTGAAATGTTTTGTATCTCTGTTCATCAGGGATATCCTCGTAGTTTTCTTTTTTGTTGTTGTGTTCCTGTCTGGTTTTGGTATTAGGGTAATGCTGGACTCATAGAATGAGAATCTTCAGATTTCTATTGAACCATTTTTAACATTTTTCTGATTCCTTAACTTATTCGTGTGTTAACATTTGACACTTGTTCATTTTATATTGGTAAGTCATGATTTCAGTTTTTAAAAATGATTCTTTATCAGTCGCATATTTACAGAAATCATCTCTATGAAATATTGTATCAATTAATCCAATTGACTCTTAAAGAAAAATTATTTGCCAATTTTCTAGTTACTAAAATTCTATTAAAATGGAGAAATTTTTATTTTCCCACTAACAACAATCAATAGGAGATAATCTGCTATAAGATTTTCCTTCCCTCCCTCCCTCTCTCTCTCTTTTCTTTTCTTTTTTTTTGAACTATTTCCTCTTTATTTGAAGAAGACACTGAACCAGTATGTATTGCCTGACTACAAAAGGATGAATAGCACTTCATTTACTTTATTCTGTATGGTTTTCTTTTTATATAAAAAAGTTTTAATAGGAAGCTTTCTTTAATTCATTATTTTTATCATATTGCGACTGTGCCATCATCTCAAAATCTGCTTGTTTTAGGGTACTTTAACATTGTTTTTAATATTTTGATTAGAATACATTTGGCCTAATGAAAAATGTGAAATCAGAATGGATGATGACAATGCTCAACTTTCTCTTCAAATGATCTTACAGTAATTTCCAGAAGAGGTCAAAGAAATAAACTATAACTCATTAGCCTGGGGGTAAGAGTGATCACTTTGCCATACTGGAAACTGGCAGCCTTTCTGTCTTTTGTCCTTAAGAAGTTGAGTATTAAACTAATTTTAAATATATCAAACAGACATAAAAGACAGAAGTACAGAAGAGAAAGATTATAATTTCACAAAAGATTGCTTTTTGGTTAATATTTACACGTAACCTCTATTTCAGTAACCTGTGACACATCATGGAGAAATATCTAAAGTGCAGATAGTATGAAAATTTTTTGTTTAATGTTGTAAAAAATGGTTTTAATGATATCTCAATCAGTTATATAAAAGGGTCCTTTTGGGGGTAGAATAAAAGCACTTTGCATGTTTTATTTATGGGGAATGATATGCCTGAAGCCATATGTCTACATATTAACATTTGAATGAATCATCCTTCTTTTACAAAGTAATGTTTCGTTTAAAATTTTAAATATGTTATTCTTCTCAATGTTTAAATGTCATCTTGATTTCATGGGGTACATATCTCTGTTCAGTTTCAAAATTTTGTTCTCAGAATGTATTGCATACTTCCCTGAACTCAATTGAATACTGGTGCTAGAAACTCCATAAAACAAAAAGATGCATAAGCCCTTCTTTGGAATGAAAATACTTTGAGTTCGTTATTGATAGAGATTAAGTGACTGACAATGAAAGTCAATACATTACATAATAAATTACTAACTTTGTAAGACTATAGAGGAGGTAGCGTTCATAAAATGTACAATTCGAAGCGACATAAGTAAAGGAAATGAAAGTCTTTAGAAATATGTATCAGCTCATGAGAAAATAAGTATTTCAATGATAATTTCAAAAGCCTCACCACATAGATAAAACAGCCATTAAATAAATGTGTGCTTCTTAGTGACATCTTCATATTTTGAAATGATTCACATTTTTCAGTCATCAGTCTATGGAGCAATTTATGTTTTTACTTTTCTTCTGTTATGAAGACCTCACAGTAGTGACTGTGATGCACATCTTTGTATTACCATTGTCTAGTCCTGTGCTTGACACATGATAAGAGTTCACTAATACTTTTTACTATTAAATAATAAATTCTGGAGATAAACTTTTTAAAAGAAATCTTAGTGTATTAGGGCTTTTTTTTGGTTTTGCTTCAAAAATAAATTACCACAATTTAGCAATTGAAAAAATACCCATTTATTACATCAGAATTCTGAACAAGTTGAACTGAACTCTGCTTAGAGTCTTACCAGGCTCAAATCAAGGTGTCACATTGACTGGGTTTTATCTGGAAACTCTGGGGAAAAATCTACCTTTAAGTTTATTCAAGGTGTTGCCAGAGTCCAGTTCGTTGTGGCTGATGGTCTCCAGTCTCACTTCCTTCCTAGTCATCAGGAGGGAGAACTCTCTACTCTTAGATGCTACCCACATTCCTTCTGATATGGACCTAGCATTCAAAGCAACAGGAATTAATTGAGTTCTTCTCACATTTTGGATCCCTCTGACTTTCTCTTCTACTCTTCTTCCACCAAGTGGATAAAACTCTTTGATTTTAAATGGCTCATATATTTAGACTAAGTGCAGGTCTATAATCTCCCTTTTGGCATGTAATTATAGGAGTAACCCCAGAATGTAAATGTCACCAGTTTGATCTTCAAATTCTGCCTACCACAGAGAAATACATGAACTGTTAGATAAGAAGAAATTTATCAAAATTGAGATAACTGAAATTATCTTTTAATCAGAGAAGGATAAAGGACACTTTTGTATTTTTTGTATTTTTTATTTTTAGTTTAGAAAGGATGCTTCCTTAAAGGTCAGCAACAGTCTATAATTTAGAATTATTTGTAACTTTTAAGGCAAAATTAGAATTTATAAATAGGTTAGAAGGACAAAATGCAAAACCTTCTCATAAGATCTGAAGACACCATCTCTCTGCACATAAGTCCATTCATTCCATGTTAATTGACTTGCTAGGTTATTCCTTCAATGGGTCAAGAATGTCAAACAATCCTTTGAACATATGAAACCTGAGGATGCAAACTGCTCCTTTCATAGAGAAAGAATAAAGTTACTGAATTCCAGAGGTTCTTTTTTAAAACATGACAGTGGACATTTTCTTTATATGAAACATATTCACATATATATATATATTCATATACACATTTTTTGTACATTTTTGAAATCTATTTTATGTTGAGCCAAAATTGAAGTTCATTTGAAGTTCCAAATTATTTAGTATAATTTATTAATTGCATATTTATAAGGGCTGTCAGTATAGACGGAAATCCCTTCGTTCAAAGAAATACAAAAAAAAATGTATGAACATGCATATACATCCACTATACAACATGTTGACTTTTCATTACCTGATCATCCTGGGAATACCACAGATAAGGCTAAGCAAGTGCTTCTGCTGCAAGCCCCCAGTGTCTATGATTTGTTTATGAAATAAACATCTTGGTTGAAAAATATATTCTATCATGCTCTCTTTTTATCTTTCTTTTCTGGTTCAATTGTGGACTTGTATTTTTATCAAAAAATGTTATAAACTGTTCTAAAACATTCACTTTCAAAAGATATTTATTTGATTTGCATTTCTCTGGTGATCAACGATGTTGAGCACCTTTTCATGTACCTATTTGCCATTTGTATGTCTTCTTTTCAGAAATGTCTATCCAGATTTTTTGTCCATATTTGAATAGGATTATTAGGTTTTTTCTGTAGAGCTATTTGAACTCTTTATATATTCTGCTTATTAATCCCTTCTCAGATGCATACTTTGCAAATATTTTCTCCCATTATATGAGTTGTCTCATCATTTTGTTGATTGTTTCCTTTGAAAAGTTTATTACTACTGAAAGTAATTGAAAACAGGATATACTTTAATATGATGTCTATTATGTGAATCTTCTTGCAGGGAAAGAATAGACTTTAAAGTTAAAAAAAAATCAACATAAAATTTAGCCTAAATTTTGGCTTATTCTTCTTGCACTAATAATGTGATATTTGAAACAATCTTAACTTTTATGAGCCTTACTTTTCTTCTCTGTCAAATCAAGATAATAATTTCAGCCTTATGGAGTAATTAAGGGGATTTAAGTAATGCATACAAAATGTTTCAGGTAGTGCATACGCCTACAGCTGCTGGTAAATAACAGTTGCTTTACCTTCTATAGTGTTCATGGAGAATATAAGAGGTAACAGTAGGCTGTCTTAACTCCAAAACTGAAAGGAATAAGAAAATATTCTTCTCGAACACAAAGAAGGCAGACAATGATATTACCTATACATTACAAAACGGTATATTTAATCCATATCAAAGAGCACAAATACATTACACTATGGGGTGAAGGTAGGCCAGAATCATCACATCAGTGTTGAAATGGAAGAAATTAATCTCAAGTCTACTAAGAGGATTTTTTAAAATCCCAGTTTCACTGAAATCAATGTAAATAAAATCCTCTTCATTGTCTATCAAAAATTTTCATTGTCTATATTTTTCATTCATATTTTGATCCATTTTTATGATCTACTCTGGTTTTTCCTTCTTAAAAGCATAAAAATATAAAAACTGAGACATTAGCTTTTAAACATGTTTCATAAAGTTGATAAACCATATGATGATTATTTTTTCTTTTGTTACCTGTTTATGTTTAGATATATTGCATCCCCAAACAATATTGCTATATGTTTGAATGATCTCAGTATGCTTTGCAGTGAAAGCCTAGTAGAGCAAGAGGCACTAGGCAAAAGTCCAAAGATCTTGGTTCAATGTCCTGTTCCAGCCCTTTATTTCAGGTATCCTGGGAAAGCAACATCTTTATTGTTCAATTATCTCTTTTCCAAATGTAGATAATAACGATTTCTGCACTATATCACATAGTAGATGTGAGCAACAAATGAAATAATCATCCAACAGCATCTCGCAAACTGTAAAGCTCTGTACAGTTATTAACAATTGTTGTTTGGTTATATATATTCTGTCAACTGAACTTCATGGTTGTAAATGAAGCTGGCGTCTAACCCACCAATAGTCTTACCAAGGATGCATACTCAGAATGACTTTTTTACCGATCTGAATCCATATGCAGTCTAAATTGAAAAGCCTAAATGTATAATGAGAGCCCCAACATATAATAGTATCACAACATTTTTTTAAATATCAGAGTTAGTATTTCATCCTCCTTCCTAGGTTTCTTAAATAAATTATTGAAAACATACACTCACTCATTCCAAATTATATGCAATTAAATTAAATTATTTATAGTTTACTGAAAATGAAATTTTCTATATTGTATCTCTATACATTAAGCAAGATAGTTTTATAGTGGTTGTTATTATACAAATAACTAGTCAATGTTCACTATGTTGGCGAAACCTTCTTGACTCAATACATCCAACTAGGTAGAAATAAATATTCAGTACTTTCCAAGATGCTATGAACATGAAGAGAGTAACATCTGTGATGTCAGGGTAAATAAACTCTTGTGATAAAAAGCATTTTCTGGATATTGGAAAGATAAAATAAAAGAAGTTATACTAAATTTCAAAATAATACAGTCACTGTCTAAATTTTTTTAGCAAGCAAAAGAGAATATGGAAATATAAACCATTTAAAATCAAAATTTTGCACAAACATAAATTATATTTGAATATTTATTATTATCAATGAGTTCAAGCTTCACAAATGCCAAATTGAGATAAGACGTATGATTTATAATATGTTTTGTAGTTTGTGATACTGGTTTATACGGACATGAATATGTTTAAAAAGTTACTGATTTATACATATAGGAAAACGTTTAAAAAGTTATAAAAACAAAATCTTAGTTATACAGTTGTCAAATTATTTTGATTAAAACAGCAAGATATTATATGGAATTAAGATTATAATTAGGACCTTTTTGCTGGGCTTTTTCTTAACATTTTTAGTCTTCATGTATATTATAATTACATGTTACATTTGTATGTTAATGCTTATTCAGAGATTTACTTATTTGTAGTATTTATTCATATATACTGTGTTTTTATCTACATGTGATATCTTTATCACATTAGCAGCAGATTTTATTTTCTGTTTAAAAAAGGCAATACAAAACAAAATCTCATGGGTTTGTTTAAATAATTTATTTGTATGAATTGCTAGTAGAACTATGAGTATGTAAATAAGGTCCTCTTCATTGTTAAATTATCCCTTATAGGTTATAATAGTTAAAAGGCTTGGGTTTGCCCAAAGAATATCAATATTGGACAATTTGATAATTTTGCACTATTTTATTAAATAAATTTCTGAGTATATACACTGTTGCTATGGGTAGAACTGAAACCAAGTTAATAAGATATTTAGTAAATAAACAGAAAGCATTAGTCAATTTTCTAATTATGTATTTGTCTATAAGAAAAAATTCTTACTATGGATGATTAAATATCAGCCCTCTAGCCTGAGATTTGATTTTCTCATCATAAAGAAAAAAATGATTCCAGTTGAGAATGCTACTTCATGAGTACCCAAATAAGGAAATGAGAATATGAAAGTACAGGAAGAAATATGCCCTGGAAATCCCAAGTGAGTTGTTTTAATATTTTTCTGAAATTCAGCCAGCACTGTTATGATAGGCTTAGTGCTTTTCTGCTCCCATAAATATGCCCTATTGGTGATAACACCATGAAGTTCTCTACGTCAGGTGCTTCTTACTAAATCCAATAAAATGAAACTATTTGCTTTTTATAATATGATGTCACTGAAAGCAGCTCTTTTCCATTTGATACATTTTTTTCCATTGGAAGTCACTGTAATCATCATTAGTATTGTTTGATTTATCCCAGAGATAAAACAATTCTTCTTGTCTCTCTTACTGTGTGACATAGCTGGTCTGAGTTGGGAAGTTCAAAACAAGAAGAAACTGGTTTGGAACCTGAATGGCAAAAATGTCTGAGGTTTATGGAAATCCAAAGAAACAGGCAATGACATAGGTCTTCTAAAGACTTCTAAACCTGGAATGTGGTCAATAGAAGCTACACAAAGGCAAAATGTTACCATTTCTTTATTTATATATAACATAACTATCCCTTGTGTTTATATTTGCTTTTATATTTGGAAAACAATAAATGACAAAGAAAGTATCTCAATAAAAAACAGACAACCTGCAGAATAGGAGAAAATATTTGCAAACTATACATCTGACAAAAGTTCCGGCATCTATAAGGAACACAAACAAATTTACAGGAAAAAAACAGCACCATTAAAAAGTGGGTAAAAGACATGATACTTTCTTTTATTAAAAAGTAAACTTTAATGTCGAAAATGCAAATTTGGGACATGACACTCTTCAAAAGAAGACACATATGTGACCAACAAGCATATAAATAAATGCTCAACATCACTAATCATTAGAGAAATGTAAATCAAAACCACAATGAGATACCATCTCATTCCAGTCAAAATTGCTTTTATTAAAAAGTCAAACCGGCCGGGCGCGGTGGCTCACGCCTGTAATCCCAGCACTTTGGGAGGCCGAGGCGGGCGGATCACGAGGTCAGGAGATCGAGACCATCCTGGCTAACACGGTGAAACCCCGTCTCTACTAAAAATACAAAAAATTAGCCGGGCGTGGTAGCGGGCGCCTGTAGTCCCAGCTACTCGGGAGGCTGAGGCAGGAGAATGGCGTGAACCCGGGAGGCGGAGCTTGCAGTGAGCCGAGATCGCGCCACTGCACTCCAGCCTGGGCGACAGAGCGAGACTCCGTCTCAAAAAAAAAAAAAAAAAAAAAAAGTCAAACCATAACCAATGCTGGCAAGGTTGGAGATAAAAGACAATGCTTATACACTGCTGGTGGGAATGCAAATTAGTTCAACCATTGTGGAAAGCAGTGTGGCAATACCTCAAAGAACTAAAAACAAAACTACCATTCAACCCAGCAATCCCATTGTTGGGTATATACCCAAAGGAATATAAAAACATTCTGCCATAAAGACACATGCACATGAATGCTCAATGCAGCACTATTCACAATAGCAAAGACATTGATTCAACTGAAATGCCCATCAACAATAGACTGGATTAAAAATAATGTGGTACATATACCCTGTGGAATACTATGCAGCCATGAAAAAGAATGAGATCATGTCCTTTGCAGCAACATGAATGGAGCTGAAGGCCATTATCTTTAGCAAACTAACTCAGGAACAGAAAACCAATTACCACCTGTTCTCACTTATAAGTGGGAGCTAAATGATTAGAACGTATGAACACAAAGAAGGAAACAACAGGTACTGGGGGTTACTTCATGGGGGAGGGTGGGAGGAGGGAAAGAATCATGAAGAATACTTATTGGGTACTATGCTTACTACTGGGTGATAATATAATCTGTATATCAAATCCCATGACATGAGTTTATCTACATAAAAATTTTGCACATGTACCTCTGAACCTTAAGTAAAAGTTAAGCGAAATAAACTATTGAAAAATAGGCTGGGCTCAGCCTGTAATCCCAGCACTTTGGGAGGCTGAGGTGGGTGGATTACCTGAGGTCAGGAGTTCAAGACCAGCCTGGCCAACATGGTGAAACCCCGTATCTACTAAAAATACAAAAATTAGCAAGTCATGGTGGTGAACACCTGTAATCCCAGCCACTTGGGAGGCTGAGGCAAGAGAATCACTTGAACTTGGGGGCGGGTGCTGCAGTGAGCCAAGATTGCACCACTGCACTCCAGCCTGGGCAACAGAGCGAGATTCTGTCTCAAAAAAACAAAACAAAACAAAACAAAAAACCTATTAGAAAATGACAATATATACTTAGCATAGTAGCTTTGTGGAATTGAATTTATGGTTGCAGTCATTAATAATAAAACTTGAATTGTAAATATTTTAATGATTCTTTTGATGATTATTTTGTGAATTAGTTACTGTAGAGAGCAAAATTTCTGTTAACTATGTACTGAATGCCATAAGAAAAAAAATGGGGTATACTTTTTTTTTTTTTTTTTCTGAGATGGAGTCTTGCACTGTTGCCCAGGCTGGAGTGCAGTGGTGTGATCTCGGCTCACTGCAAGCTCCACCTCCTGGGTTCACGCCATTCTCCTGCCTCAGCCTCCCGAGTAGCTGGGACTACAGGCGCCTGCCACCACTCCTGGCTAATTTTTTGTACTTTTAGTAGAGACGGTGTTTCACCGTGTTAGCCAGGATGGTCTCCATCTCCTGCCCTCGTGATCTGCCCGCCTCGGCCTCCGAAAGTGCTAGGATTACAGGTGTGAGCCACCGCTCCTGGCCAAAAATGTGGTATACTTTAATCAAACCAAAAGACTAGGGTTTGATAAACCTTTATCAAATTTTTAAATAACTATTTAAAATTTAAATAGTTATTTAAACTATTTAAATAACTATTTAAAATAAAAATACCTTGGATTTTTATTTAAAGTTATTCTCTTTAATAAACAAAATCTTCAGTTATCTCAAATCTTGCATATTAAATCTAGAAGAAATAGAAATAATTACATCCTCAAGAATTGTTGAATCCTCACAGACAAAATTATAGCCTTCAGTAAAGCAGAAGTGGGAATAAAATGTTTAGACCATAAATGCTGTTTTTAACCAAGTTTGTAAACTGACTACCTCCTCTTTCTCTCTTTTCCACCAGTTTTCTTCTTCCAACTTCCTATACCTGACATACAGCATTGTTAAGCATTCAAAAAAATTGGCATATTTTTAATCACAATTTCAGTGGGGAGGATAGTCAAAATGTTGTAGACTTTAATGAAGAAAGGTGTCTTTATTTCTTTTACTTCAGAAATGAGTATTGATAAGACTGTAGGGGGATTAGATAATGAAGTAAAATAACAATTGTAACTAATATTGATATTCAACCATCCTAAGACACAATGCACACGGGTCTATGAACTTTGGTAGATTTAAATAAAAAATTATATTTAGTATTTGTTTACATTTATTTACTTGCAACTACTTTGGAAAGGAAATGGAAAACTTCTTTTCTGTAAGAAAAACTTGTAAGATAAAATTTTAATGTTTTTTATTTCTTAAATAAAAGTTTTTCTTCTTAATTTAAGTAAGCTAGATCCACATATTTTATAGAGACATAGTAAGATAAAAATGTATTGGAGTGGAGCAAGGGTAGAGATGAGAGAGTAAGAATTTTCAGTAATATGTGTGAGAAATGATGAGTCTAAACCGGGGTTGTAGCTGTGCAAGCGTGGAAAAGAAAAGATGGATTGAGGAACTTCCAGGAAGAAGTTGGCATGACTTGTTTATTATCTGGATGTAGAGGGTGAAAGTAATTAGGGAGACTAAAGTTATTTCTAGGAGTATCGCTTGGAGAGTGGCATGTTAGTTGAAGTTGTGGAGAATAAAAAATGTATTAAAGAGAGATCATGATTTTAGCTGAAGTATGGTGATTTTTTAGGTTACGACTCTTTGGATATCTAACAGACAAGGAAACACACACTCTACAAGCTGCTAATCCATTAAGATATCTTCTTAAGAATATTTTAGCAAGTTTCAGAAACTATGGACATTTTCTTTAAGGGGCACAGCTACATTGACACCATTGAAGTGACGCTGAAGTGAAAAGAGTATATGATTTAAATCCACAGTATTAGTTAAATTATGCTCTACCACTTCCTAGTAGTGTGGCTTTAGCAAATCAAATCTCTCTGAATCTCAGTTTCCTCACAGCATTATTGTGAGGACTAAATAATGAACATGTCAAAACAGAGTTTCTGACATGTAACAAATACTACATCATGTTAGTCTCCCTTTCTTATTGAAAGTGTTCTCCATTATCTTTCCAAGTAGTCTACTCCATACCTTAATTTTTCTCTGTCTTTACTACCACCACTTGGGTAAAGCACTTCATCATCTATCCCTTAAACCATTCTCAACAGTGTCTTGGCCTCCTGCACCCCATTTTCTCAGTGTAGTCAACCAACAACTGTATTTAACAAGCTCTGTGGTAAATCAGGTACCGCTTTTAGACATGGACATATAACAGTGATGCTTTAAATTACCATTCCATTCTGATATAATATTGTTTGAAAATTCAAAATGAATTATTGTTATATAACAGACTAAATGACTCCTATGTTTTCACAGCTCTTACAAGTTAGGATATAAATTCCCTAACCCGGCATACAAAGACTTTTGTAATCAGCCTTCAGTCTTCCTGTCTGACCTCATCTGCAGCTCATCCTTAAATTTACAGATATTCTCCTCAAACTTCTAGGTATCTTACTGTTAAGTTTCATACTTTACCTAATAAGATTTATCTTCCTCAAACATCATTTATTCTGCTGCTAATTCTTGACTTTTTGTTTCTTATATTTAAAATATCTGAGATTTTATCCTTGTACTGCAAAATACGTACTTGGTCTTTAAATTATACTGGTTCTTATTGGTGTTTCCTGACCTCTACTTTTGACCAGGCACAATTATTCATTTTATATATGTGTTCCCAGAGAACTTTATGCCAACTCTCATAGCGTATCGTCTGAACTTTCAAAAATTAAGGGTATGAAGCAGCAGAACGGAAAATATGCTCCCTGCTGGCAAACAGGTCCCCAAAACAAATGAGACCTGGAGGCCCACAATGTCTATCAAAGTCACCTATTAATTCAGATGTTTTGCCTCTCCACAGAAAGGGTTATACTAAGGGGTGTTTTTCCAGTTGGAAATGGAAACAGTGGGAGAATAAACATTTGTTCCTTTTCCTAAAGCTTGCTCAGTTGTAGGTATCTATGGAATATCAAGGTAGAGATGTCTAGTCAGTAATTAGAAATGCTTGCCTGGACCTCAAAAGAGACAGGACTTGGAACAATCTGTTGGGAATTAATTTGGAAGTCTACTACTCCTGGTAGTCAGTCAAGTAAAGATTATATTTGAGATGATCCAGAGATAGCATTTATAGGTCAAATAGAAAGGTGTTTACAATAGAACAATAGTAATTAACAAACCTCCAGAGTAAAAGGAGCTATTGGGAAAAAAAAAAAGAAAGAAAAACATTTAAGAGAATCAATAGAGGAGCATTGCAGAAGCTCAGGGGAGATTTCATAAGGAGACATGATCAGTAATATTAAAGCCTTGGTAAATGAGGAAGAGTTTCAAGGATCAGGAAGACCTGGGCATAATAACAGTAGGAACTACTGTAGGAGTAGAAATTAACACCGTATGATAAAAAAAAAAAAAAAAAAGGAAAATACATGGGGCTGACATTGAGAGGAAACAGAAATGATGTGGAGATGGGGGCAGAGCCCCCACATGCAACTTTAGCTTTTGAAAAAAGTAGGAAGACCAGAAAGATTTAAGACCAGGTGAAGAGATGAAAGTCGTTGGGAGGGAACTGGAGAAAGCACATGCTAGTATTTATTTTTGATGAGGCAGGAAATAGGTCATCTGCTAAGTAGAAAGGGCACCAGGATGAGAGGAAAGCTTGGAAAAAGTCTTACAACATCTGTGGTGGAGAATGGAAGCGACAGTCAACTGGATCTATATTTGGGAATGATGATTGTCAGGTAGTCGCGAGTACTTAGATGTTTCCTTAGGGAATTTAAAAGATGATCCACAAAAAGTATTATGTTCACAAGCCACTGTGCAAATGTGTACTGGGATTTTCTTTCCTTTCCCTTTTTAAAAAAAAATCTTTATCTTTTCATAAAGAACAAAACGAAAGCCTTTATTTCTCAATTGCCACAGCCTTTGCCCCTAAAAATCTCTGTGTTCTGCAGAATTATGTAAGGCTTTAGTCAAACATCTGCTTTTTATTTATCTTTGTTTATTTAAGTTTCCACTTTATTATTTTATAAACAGTAGCACAGATAACGAAATTATGGATGGTTATTTTTGTTGGAGAAGAGTTTTAAACAGTTCTCAGCAAGAATAAAACATTTCAGCTGTCAGGAAGAGTTTCAAATTATCCTCTTTTGAGAAAAGACTGGTTAATTTTCATTTACTCAAGAAGTAGAAAACATGTTTTCTCTCATTTTTACTTATAAATGATGGCAGTGGAAGGCTACCAAGAGTGTTTGAAACATTTGATAGTGCAGATTTGATAGTAGCTGAGCAAAGAGAACTGCTTTTGTGCTGAAATCTAGAAGATCAATCAATTAAGCTATAGTGGCACCATGCTTGTATCTGGTGATGTTTAAAGGCTGATATGGATGTACTGGGGTTTCCAGATAAAAGTAATTACACTAACATTTAGGATTTTCTACATACATATTTGTGGTACACTGTTTTCCATACTCCTATAGTATCCACAAGAAATGCTATTCCTTAATAGTTCCTGGTCATAGGCTGCATCCTATTCCTTTCAAGGAGTTGAAATAAATTACCAAATTGATGAGTTCGGGAGAGGAATTGGCTTGCATGGCTCAGCATTTTGCTCCTACTTTGTTTCTGGGGACCTGTTCATGACGTAAGTTTTTATAGATATGGCCATCACATAGTATGGCCTGAAGTTGTTCTCTTCCTGGGACCAAGTAAATAAACACATCAGCCTAATTTTGAAGTTTAGGATTTTAAAAGACCATTATTGACGTACACTGAAGCGGTATCCTGAAACTTAGCATTTTTATGGTATTTCACTCTCATCTCGTGGTTTGTCTTTAGGGGACTCAAAGCTCAGATGAGGACAGAAGGTTTGTTGTCAGTTGAAGATTAAAATCAATTAATGTCCTTACCACGAAATGGCCTGGTGTTAAAGTAGACAGTTAATGTTTATACATACTTACAATCATCTCTATGTTCTGATTTCACAGTATTTTGGTGGTATCTATATTATGTAATTTAAGTCACTGTTAAAATGGATAAAATATTTATTGCTTATTCAGTTCCTAGTTCAGGAAGTAGCATATAATAGATGCTAAATAAATATTAATGGAAAAAACGTTAGTGGAATTCAAAAGATATTTAAAAAATATAAATTCTGTTCCCTTTTATATAACTTTAATTTATAACCAAATATGAAACCTGATGTCTGACTAAAAATTATAATACTAAGCATTTGGGAGTTCTTCTATGTCATATATCATACTTTGAAAGATACAGCATCTTATATTTTACAACTAACTTGTTATCTTACAAGTATTAGGTGTAAATCTTAATTTAAAAATAGTCATTTTCATTAGATATGCTGATCAAGAAGTAGCAGGGATAGAAAGTTATGCCGTTTATCCAAAATAGATGGGAAATATGTGGAAATCAGAAGTGGCATGATGTGTAAACCATAGTGAAACTGTTTTTATTTCTTGTTGTTGACAAATAAATGCCATCACCAGATGTAATGAGATCTTTCACAGTTTAGGATTTATTCAGATTTAGAGCTAGAAATGAACCATAAATTATGGATAAGATGCCATTAGAAATAAAACTAAGAAAACCTGTAATGATTAAAAAGACAAATAGATACAAATCATCATTTCCCTGAGTTTGAAACCACATAATTTAAAACCTTCAAAGAACTAACTGGGTTTCCAATAAAAGCTGCGCACACATATGCACACAATGTTTTGAGTGATCAGAATCTCCACTTTCACAAAAGACTCTGAGTGGAGTATAGTTAAGCCAAGGAAAGTTAATTTGAAAGATATAGTAATGAGAGTGGAAAGAATTTTTCGCTCCAAATATGAAGCCAATAGCTCATACAAGTCCCTCTAAGAGCATATAAGCCCAACCCACTATTACAAGAAAAGCCTTTGTTTTAAGTTTTGACATTGTTTGGGTGGATTTGACTTAGCTTATGTCATAAGGTGATCTATACTTCATGTACATTTACAATCTCTTTATATAATACATATAAATTTTTTTTTCTGGGACCTCAGTTTGCAACCCAGGCTGGTGTGCAGTGGTGCAAACATGGCTGACTGCAGCCTCAACCTCCTGGGCTCAAAGGATCCTCCTGCCTCAGACTATAGTCATAAGCCACCACACCCAGATATTTTTATTATTATTATTATTGTTATTGTTGTTGTTGAGACAGGGTCTTGCCATGTTACCCAGGCTGGTTTTGAAATTCCTGGGCTCAAGTAATCCTCCCGCCTCAGCCTCTCAAAGTGCTGGGACAATCTTTTCATATAACAACAAAACAAAATGTTTCAAGTAAGTTCTACAAAATAGATTTATCCATCTTGAGAAAGATGTGTGACATGATCAAGCATTCTTGTAGAGAACAAATTGCTATCCTCATGAACAACTGGCATAATGTTTATTTTCACATGAATACTTCAAACAGGTATTAAAACTCATATTTTTAGATTTGAGTGAGACTGGACATTCCAACATTAATTTATACAGTTAATAAATGGGTTAATACTTCATTAAATATAAAGTTACTTGGTTAAACAATACAGAAAAAGTGCCATAGGCATTAAGAGTTGTTGCAGAAGTGTTTATTTACTTTCCAGACTGATGGTAAATCCATGCTTTTATTTTCTATGATATTATATGAGCCCACCTTCCTATACCAATTATCTCAGAAGGACTAGAAGTTTCCTGATAAAATGCAATTTTTGTAAACCTGTTTGAGTGTCTGGATTTGAAAAGAGTTTGTAAGGTTTTGAAAAAGTGCAATTATCCTTTCCTAATCAGTGATATATTAGATCATTTATATGTAGACAGACATTTCCATAGTGATTTTTGTTTTCCATAATGAAAGCTTTAAATCTTCCCTCCCTTTTGTAGACATTTATGTTAGAAATGAGCTAAGTTATTCAAGATTTTTTAGAACTATGTCAAAGCTTTGGAAATTCCAAACAGTTGGTTTTAAAAGTTATAATTATATAAAACATAGGAAAAATCTGGCACAAGTATGTCTTTTAATATTACAGTTTCACAAAAAAAATCACATTCTTCTCTTTATAAAATTGTCCACGGAGTTCATGTTTAATCATAAAAAAATGTTTATCAATGTATAATCTTGGTGAAAAACACAACTTTGCTTTTGCAGTTGGCATACTGACATAAGTTACATAATAAATACATCTAACTTGTTTTGAAGTGCTTCCCTTAATCAGAGGCATTCAAACTAGAGTGACTCCATCTTGACTGAGGGCTAGAAAAAATGAGGCTGGGACTTGCTGGGCGGCATTCCCAGGAAGTTAGGTATTCCTAGTGGCTAGATGTTTATGGTTAATGGAAGAGATTGATAATGTTTACTAAACAGACCCAGACTCAGGAATGTCCTGATATCCCGGTATCTTAAGAACAGAAGCATTCTTAATTTTGCTTTAAAGACAATTATATCGGGTTTTGCAAAATATAGTAATTATAAAAGTTAATCCTTATCACAAACCTTTGTAGCAGAGCAAATCTCCCCATGATTTTATTTTATTTTTTTGTTATCCTCTGTATAAATAAACATTGTACCTAAGGTGGGCGCATTCCTCCTCTTACTTTCAGGAACACCCTACATTGTCTGCGGAGTAGCTATTTCACCACTACATTTTTTTTTTTTAGACGGAGTCTCTCTCTGTTGCCCAGGCTGGAGTGAGTGCAATGGCGTGATCTCATCTCATTGCAACCTCTGCCTCCCAGGTTCAAGAGATTCTCCTGCCTCAGCTTCCCAAGTAGCTGGGATTACAGGCATGCATCACCAGGCCTGGCTCATTTTTGTATTTTTAGTAGAGACGGGGTTTCACCATGTTGGCCAGGCTGGCCTCAAACTCCTGACCTCAGATGATACACCTGCCTCAGCCTCTCAAAATGCTGAGATTAACAGGCATGAGCCACCATGCTCACCACCACTTTACTTTCTTAATAAACTTGCTTTCGCTTTGCACTGTGAACTCGTCCCAAATTCTTTCCTGTGCGAGATTCACTCTTTGGGTCTGGATCAGGACTTCTTTCTGGTAACACTGACAGAAATTTATTCTCCCCAAAAACAGAAGTTTGCAATAATTCAGAATATAATTTGTTAAGGTCTAATTCGTTGTATTTCCTACCAATGATTTTGTTCTCATTATTAAAATAATTTAAATATTAATCCCAGCTAATATATTTAATCTTTAAATAGAAGTTGGACAATTTTTGTAGAAGTATAAATTGATGCTTTTCGTTTCTTATGTAATTATTAGTTTACAAGGACTTTGACGTTCTAGATTTTTTATGAAAGCTTAAGAACATAATTCTTGAAAAGTCAAGAAGTATCCATGTATTTTTAAAATTTATTCAAAAATTAGAAAATATGTTTCTAATCTATCAAGCAGATGGCAGTTCGAACTTATTTAAATATGTCTGCTAAATTATCAATATTAGTTGTCACTTATATTAGGTTTAGGTGAAATATATTTATAACTCCAGGGACTACATTAAAACTTCATTTTGTGTAATCTTAAAAATTTTCACTAAAATACCAAATCCTTAAGTGTGGGTTTACAAATAATGGTTTGCCAATTTTACCAAAGATATAAATGACATGTAATTATTATAAATGACTCCTACATAATTTATATCATGCACCACTTAAGCATACACTTTACATTTACATAAATTTTGTGTACTTTACTAGTGTAAACCATCACAATCTGAATTAAGACATTCTCATATTTCTTTAATCTTTGATTATTTCATGGTCTTTATAACCTCCACATGACCAAGAGAACCTTTCTGTTCCTCTCAGTTTGACTGAATCATAGACAGGTTTCTTCCTGACTATAGGCTCTGACTTCTCTTTACTTAGAGCATTTGCTTTAGAAAACTTGTAGTTGTAAATTCTTTCTCTGCCCCTTTGGAATGTAAATCTTCTACACCCAGTAATGTCTTTCTTAAGGACTTGGGAGCCATCCCTTTGAAATGGAATCATCAGGGAAGACAGTACCCTATCTCCCAGTCTGCAGGAGGGTAGAAGTCTAACTTCTATAATGGACAATTAGCAAACGCAGATGGTCTAATCACATCAACCAACCTTGCCTCTCCAGTCCTTCAGGTTCTTTTTAATTAACTCATTCCAGCACTTAAAAATAATTCCTGCTTTTTGTTTTAGCAGAGTTGAGTTCAACTTCCGTCCTCTATTACTATAGTCTTGAATAAAGTCTTTTTGCCTATTTATATTTTAGGGCATTTTTTAAAAAAAAATTTACATTCTTACCCAAGCTTTATGGCCTGAAATGGAATGATGTGGGGTTTGAAATATGTTGGGAATGGTTAACCTGTTAGCATTCTCACTTCCTGGGAAGTCATAAAAGGTTATAATTTGGTCACAAGTTCACTCTATGGATGTTGTTGGAAATGCAACTAGTTTGTAACTACAAGAGAGTTCAATTAGGAGTGAACCCAAGGAGAACAAATATAAAGAGCATAGGCTTGAAGGACTATTACCCTGTATATATCCTGGAAAGTATAAATTCTGAATCCAAAGACAGAAAAAAGTTTACTGTCTTTCATGTCTCAGGAAATAATGGGATAGAAAATGTGTTTTATGAATAATGCTTTAACTTTCTGGCCTTACAGGAAGTGTTAAGTTTAATTGGGTCAACATGGGCATTTTAAAAATAAAAAGTTCTATAACATTATTTTACTTAAACTAGATTTTTTCCTTTTGTTTCATCTGACTTAATAGACTTCAAATTTAGATAAGCAATCAATATATTATGAAATCAGGTGATAAAGAAAATAATCTATATAAAACAAAAAGCTTCCACTGCCCTTATATCCTTGATCTTGTATTTCAACTTTTAGAATAAATTTTTAGCCTATGGATATATTTACCCATGAACACAAAGATATATTCCACAGATGTCCATTGCAAAATTCTTTGCATTATAAACCTAAAACATTTAATAGAGGGGCATTTACTTAAAATATAATAAACTCATGTAATAGAATAGTAAGCAGGCATCATGAAATATATTGCGTGATAGATTGCTTGTGTTGATACATTATCAAGTCAAAGAGGCAGTGTGTGTGTGTGTGTCTCTGTGTGTGTGTGTTTGTGTACAGATGCTACTCCACATGCAAAGGGGTTGCCTCTTGATAACCCCATTGTAAGCTAAAATTTGTATAAGTCAAAAATTCATTTATAAGCCTAACCTACTGGACATCATCGCTTAGTCTAATTTATCTTAAATGTTCTCAGAATACTTGCATTAGCCTATAGTTGGACAAAATCATGAGAAAAATGTAGAGAATCATTTATTTCCTCTCGTGATCACATGGTTGACTGGGAGCTCGCTGCTGCTGCCCAGCATTGAGAGAGGGTATCATGCTTGCATATCTCTAGTCTGGGAAAAGATCAAAATTCAAAATTCAAAGTATGGTTTCCACTGAATGTGCATTGCTTTCACACCACCATACAGTTGAAAAATCATTAAGTTGAACCATATTAAGTCAAGAACAATTTGGGTATATATTCCCGGGTGTGTATGTGTGTCTGTGATGAGCTCATATGCATAAAGAAAGCTATCTGGGAAATACACAAGGAAGAGTTAGTGGTATGACTTCCAGGAACTGGTTCTCAAATTTAAAAAAAAGAGAGTTTAATATTTCATATTGAACAGTCTACTACACTGTTTAATTTTTAAAAATCAAGTTTATATATGCTCATCATAATTACTAAATATAATTATTTATTTAAAAAGCGCTCTTGTTCATAAACTATTAAATCTGCAACTGTAGCATCTAGTGGCAAATAAGGAATATGTTTCCCATACAATTTTGATCAATGAAAGGCATCACTTTTACTTGTTAGAGGCTTAATAAAACAGGGATCTTTTGGTGTGCATGGCGAATGCATCCCTGGCAGGATTAACATCTTGTATAATTTTAACTGGGGCCCTAATGTTTCATCTTGTTTCAATGGGCACTAGTTCACATCTGGGTAATCAATACATGTTAAGTGATTTCATAATAAAACTGACAACTATATCTTGAATTTCAGAAAGGTAAACATAGATATTTTATAGTACTATTTACGTAGAGACAGCAGAATTTAATCAGTTGGATACAAACAATTAAAAATATACAACTTGGATTACTGAATTTAAGCATTCAATATAGTTTAAAGCAATTAGCATGACACATTTGGGGGAAATGGGGAGTGTTGTATCTTAGAAAGGGCAGTGTGGGCTTGTTAAACAATCCATGACATGAAGAGAGTTCACCTAAGTTATATGCACTGAGCGTGAAATGGGAAATGCAGCACTCAGAGCCACCGTTAAGATCCTCTTATCTCCCCGCGGAAGGAAACTGAACCTTATGTGTTGCCTGTGCTGGTGAGGCAGCCTACTATGTTTATCACAAATGGGGGCTGGGAGTCTAGTTAAAAGGATTTGATACTCTTTTGGCCTCAGAGGAAAAACAGCTGCAGGAATATCCCCCGTTCCCCCACCATCACCAAACAAAATCTATTAAGCATCCACATCCACATGGATTCTGTCAGAACTTGACTAACGGGTATCAACTCCAAATCCAGCCAGTAAAAAGGTAAATAAACATTTTCTACCCTGTATTCCTATTTTTCTTAGAATACACTACTTTTTCAGGGTTATGGAATATTGTCTGTTCTTCTATGTCAGAAATGATAGCAGCTGTCAACAACATATGCAAAAACCCATTATTTATAAAAACATCAGCATTTTAAATTCACCAGACAATTTACCTTCCTGAGCAACTTATCTAGGTTGGCTCGTTTGAAATTATATTTAGTGAAAGCCACAGGAAAATCAAAATTTTCCTCTTATTTTTCCTTACCCTTTAGAAAACTCATATTTATCTATTCTTTAAGTTTGTTAGCTTCTTTTCCCAAAGCATCTTGTCCAGAGGCAAATACTTCAGGGGGAAAGAATCAAAGTTTAAATGTCTAGGTAAGTGCCCCTTTTCAAGATGTTATAAATGGGTTGATATCGCAATTAAAATCAGGCCAGGTTGACATCTGCAGACAGAGACTGTATTTATATTAAGTTCTCTTGACAGATGATGACATCATATGAGACATTTCCAAAGATCTGAATAATAACCTGGTAAACCTGCTCCTGAATCATAAGTATCATTCCAAAAGTAACTCTGACTTATTGGGGAAATTCTGGAATATATGGTATAAACTACTGTTGCATCTTATAAAAACAAAGGAAAAAGTGACACAGAAGAAAGCATCATCTTATTATACCTTAATATTTTCCGGGAATTGCAGCCCAGCTATAAGACTTCTCATGTAGAACACTGAATATTCTAAAGGGGTGGTTTTGATTTTAAATAGCTGTATCTGAAAATGCATTTTTGAAAACTAAGGCTGTACTTCCTTTAAGCAAAGAACAGAAAGTAGATAATCAAAGTTACGATAATAAGGAGGCCCTATTAGATGGGAAAATTAATTCAAGTCAAATGAATCCTGTTTCTTTAATGTATGCAGATTTTTACAGATTAAAAATGAATCAAAACTTTAGAGAAATCAGAGTTTGATGAACTCGACACATTAAGATAGGTTGTTGATTTTCAAAAAAGTCTTCCAATTTGTTAAAAATAAAGTGCTAGAAATATTAGAGGCACTGCTCCTAATGATTTCATAGCAGTACTTTGGCCTCAGTAATTACAAAAATTTTGATAAGCTCCAGACATTCTTCTGAATTAGGTAATTTATATCTCAGGCTGTGAATAATACTGGTAAAATATTCTTTACATCACGTAAATAGATAGAACTAAGATTAAAAACAGGAGGGAAAAATCAAGAAAAGTATTCAGCAGAATCCTCACTGTATTTCCATTAACAAAAGACTAATAGATGGCACTAAAACTGCAGTGAACTATGGAAAGAATGAGAAATTATGCTATTCACATCTTTCATTCTTTCTCTTTTTTTCTCAGCTTCACTTTCAATTTCTCTTAAAAATACCCAAATCCTTAAGATATTGTGTTTCATGCAGAGAAAGATTTGGTGAAAAACTTTGACCATTTCTGTAGACATCCATGTATTCAGCTCCAATATCAGCATTCGCACTAACTTAAATCTAAACCTAAACCTAAATGTCACTACTGGAACAAAGAATTGCATGGATCCTAAGGGAGAAAGGCTTCTGGTGTGGCCCTTTACTTCCCGTTAGGATCCAAGATGAGGACAACATACTTGTTTATTGTGACTATGAAGGCAAAGACAAAACACCATTTCTCCAGAGACAGCAAGTGGAAGTTTGAACAGAGCAAGATGCTTGTCAATGTCTTTGAGCCACAAAATTAATCCTGGAACAACTGACCTCCAGAATGTCATTGACATAAATAAAAAATCTCTTATGGTTTACATTGATGTCTAGGTTTTCTCTTACATTTAATCAAAAGCATCCTTAACTAATATAAATAACTTCTCACAAAATTTGAAAAATTCTTAAAATCACATAAAACATCTCCCACAATAGAGTCCTGGCTACTGCACTTCTTGCTGTACTTCTTTGCATACAGAGAAACACTACCTTTTTTTCTCTCATTTTCTTGGAATTGTTACCTCAATGGCTGTCATATCCACTTGTTCCTAGCTCTTGCCAACTTCATTGCATCATTGTTTTCTTATTCTTCCTACCCTTCAAGTCTCAGTTTAAATGTCCCCTCTCAGAGATACTTTAATGTGGTCATTCTAGCCAAGGAAGTTCATCTCAGCAAAATTTTTTTTCTATAACTTGAACTATAGCTTTTGTGTTTACTTCATAGCACTATTTAATAGTGTTTTCAATGTGTTTGGGCTTCCTTGAGCCATATTACCCTACAGTGTAAATCACATGAAGGTAGGGGAAAGTATGTTTTAATTACCTGTGATACTTGGCTCCAAGCCAAGGGGTCCCTAGCACATGATAGGTACTTGATGAATATTTGTTCAATGGATGGATACACGGGGCTACTGGTTGGTGCTTTAAAGTAACACCCATATAGATAAGACCCATTTAAATAGTTTAGTCCCTTTGAAAACTAAACATCAGCATAATGAAGTCTGAGTTTGATGCTTAAATAAAAAGAAATTATTATCGCATAGTGTTATCTTCCTGCAAACATAGTACTATTGTCAAATCTTTGAGGTCGTATGATGTTGGCATGGTGTATTCTGATTTTCTTTGAATTTTTTTTTGTATATGTATTAGTTCCACTGGCAAGGAAGTTTGACTCACTTGCTGATTTCACTTTTTATTTGATTGTATATCAAACCAATTCCTGAGTACAATTTATTTGAAGAACATTGTTATGAACTTCTCCTTTACTAATTTATATCTCTTTTATGAAACAGCATTATATCTTTCCATTAACTCTTATTTTAAAAAATATGATTGCTATGCTGTATTAAGTGAGAACATATCTTACATCCAGATTTTAAAAAGTGTTGTGTATGGGAAAATCATTCAAATAATACTAGATAAAAAGAACAACTTGTGATAAAGGAGCAGAAATAATGACACCAGTTCGATTTCATTATTAGATGTATCTGTTGGAAATTAGATTTAACTGCAGGTAAAGGAGACCCCAATACAATAACGTAATCAAATCGGAGTTCTATTTTTTCTGTATAACAGAAAAGTTTTTACGTGATATTGCTTCAGTGGCTCCTAGATATTAGGGACAAGATCAATTATTCCCCTGGACTTTCCCTTATGGTGACCTTATGACCACAAGATGAATGTTGAAGCTTTGGTCTTCACTTCTGCATTCCAATTAGGAGTAAGGGTAAAGAAGTCACTTTAATAGAAAAATGCTCAAGTGTCTTCTGCTTACATTTGACTGGCCAGAACTGGATCATATGATCAGCTGCAAGGCTGTTTAAAAATATATATATATTTAAAAATTATTATTCTGGATACCCCAGGAAATGAGGGTTATGTTAATGAAGAGAGGAAGAATGGCAACCTGATGGATACATCATAATTCTGCCAAAGTGACATTTCTAAATACATATTTAGGCTGATTGTATGTGCCTGATGGCGTATTCCTAGGGCCATGCTTGAACTTTGTCACTGGATAGAGCATACATTTTTCAGTAAAGACCACACATCTCCCTTCCCACATGGAATGACTGTGCAAAAGAATGGGGAGATAATTAAAAGGCTTTCACTTCTGTTTATGACCAAAGAATGTTCTCTTTATGAAATGAATTTGATAATAACTCATTGTGGAAACAAAACCAGGTTCAAGATTTTCCACTTATAGGAACTGCATTGCAAGACAAGGAGAGTACTCTGAGAACCAACACACTAGAGTTCCTTATTCTAGACAGGTTACAGACACTCCTTCAGATAGAAAGAAACAAGTTCCCTTCCCCAAATTGCCATGGAATTAAAATGGAGGAGCATCCTCTTGAACCATAGGTGGAGGAGGAAAGGTCTCATGATACCTGGCAGGAGAAGGCAAGAAGATCGTTTGCCATAAGCTGACAGACATTAGAAAGCTATTTTGTGGGACTGATGATAATAATATTTGAAAAGGATGAAGACAATTGTCCAGGAATTGCTAATAATTGAACATTCTGATGATTTTTTTTTTCTTTTTCTGACTTGGACATTTGGCAGTGTTTTGTTCTGAGAGGAAGTTTTCTTCATCAAGTCTCACCTGAGACTCATCCAGACCATCCAGCTATTCGGTATTCAGGGATTAATAGTGGGAAATGGAGGCTTGGTGCAGAGAGGTTGGAGGAAAAAAGAACATCAGAAGCAAGGGATTAACTAGGAGATTATCTAACTATTAGAGTAGGGATTAACACAGGAGAGCAATTACAGGCTTTGATAAAGATGTGAAACAACTAATTTTGAAATAACATCTATGGTAATTATTTACATTAGTAAACTATAAAATATAGATTAGACAAGCAAGAACACTTAGGCAAACAGGAAGCTAGATTTAAGACTTTTTTTAACCAGGCATGCTAATGAATTATTGTATATTAATCATTGCTTAATTGTAAGCCTCAATATATTTGGCAGGATTTAATAACATCATTACAAAATATCCAGACAATGATTTAACAGATTAAATGGGGAAAAAGAGATGACAAAAACGAAAGTGCCAGAGCTTAACCTGTTGGGTATAATTTTTATCTGGTTCTCACATATTAAAGAGAAAATAACATTAGTAAAGTTCCAAAATACATTTAATCAAATTGGATGCTCTTAATGTGGAAATATTTATTGATAATTTGAGATAAGTTTTAGACATGATCCATATTGTATAATTCCAAATAATAATTTTTTAATTAAAATTGCTTTATGGGAAAATACTGCATATTTTTTTTCAGATAAGAAACCTTCATCAGCCTTTTGAGAAGAAATTCCAAATGAATATTCACATATTTAATGACGGTTTTTAAAACTATTTTAAAATTCATGTGGAATCAAAAAAGAGCCCAAATAGCCAAGACAATCCTAAGTGAAAAGAAAAAGACTGGAGGCATCGTGCTATCTGACTTCAAGCAATACTACAGGGCTACAGTAACCAAAACAGCATGGTACTGGTACAAAAACAGACACATAGACCAAAGAAAAAGAATAGAAAGTCCAGAAATAAGGCTACACACATGCAATCACCTGATCTTCGACAAAGATGATAAAAATAAGAAATGGGGTAAGGACTCCCCTATTCAACAAAAGGTGCAGCATTAACTGGTTAGCCACATGCAGAATATTGAACCTAGACCTCTCCCCTACACCATATACAAAAGTCAACTCAAGATGAATTAAAGACCTAAGTGTAAAATCCAAAACTATAAAAACCCTGGAAGACCACCTGGGCAATAACATTCTGGACACTGATACAGGCAAGGGTTTCAGGATAAACATACCCAAAGAAATTGTGACAAAAGCAAAAATTGAAAAGTGAGATCTAATTAAACTAAAGAGCTTCTGCACAGCAAAAGAAAGTATCAACAGAGTAAACAGATAACCTACGGAATGGGAGAAAATTTTTTGTCAACTCTCCGTCTGAGAAAGGTCTGATATCCAGCATCTATAAGGAACTCAAACAAATTTACAAGCAAGAACCACAAACCACTCCATTAAAGAGTGGCCAAAGGACATGAACAGACCCTTTTCCAAAGGAGACATACATGTGGCCAAAAAGCATATGAAAAAAGCTCAACATCACTGATGTTTAGAGAAATGCAGATCAAAAAAATACAGTAAGATACTGTCTCACACCAGTCAAAATTGCTACAATTAAAAAGTCAAAAATTTTTAAATTTAATGTTGGCAAATGTGTATATACATACACATACCTTATACACATTTGCAAATATATATACACATACATATATACACATATACAGACATTCATCTACACACATATATACACACATTTGTGTGTGCATGTGCACCGATGCACATCCATGTTTTGCACACACACATACACATTTGTGAATATATATACACAGACATATAAGCATTTGTGTAGATACACATACACACATACACATCTGTGTATATACACATACACAGACACATTTGTGTGTGTATATACACACATACATATATACATTTGTGTATACACACATACACATTTATGTATATTTATACACACATATATACATTTGCGTATATGTACACACACATATGTATATATACGTATACCTATTTACTCTATTTATATAAAGTAAGGGAAGAAAACCTGCCTTAGGACTGGAAAGTAAGAAAGGGTCATGCTGCCACATATTTCAAGGAATTTAGCAAGAGATCGTGAATAAAGAAACAAAATGAAAAAAACATTCCTAGGGCCAAAAAATATCTTCTCACTCCACAAGGTGGTCTGATGCCATGGGGAAGGAAACAAAAGGGTCTTACCAGTGTTTCCATTGACAACTCCTCAATTGTAGAGTCAAGGATTGGTGGTGGGAGGACCCTGGAAAAGATAGAAAACACATACATTTGTAATATTTTTGAAAATGTATTCTTGTTTTCATTCAGCAAGCATACTATCACTAATGTAGATACCAGAGAAGAGGCAGAAAGCAAAGCAAAGTGTTCTTATGAATCTTACACAGTCATGTGGAGAAGACAGTAAACAAGTAAACAAATGAACAAATAATTACAGAAAATAATGTCTGGGCTGTGAAAGTAAATAGACATGGCCAAGAGACAGAAAGTGAAAAGAATGGGAGACTACAGGTCTCTAATAAAGAGTGGTGTGAAGAACCAAGTCTTCTGAAAATCCTGAAAAAAGGCATTCCTGGAGAGATGAGACAAACAGCGCTATGAATGTGAAGATGCTGAGAGTGGGAGAAAATATTCAAAGAATGACCAGAAGGCCATGAGTGTGTGGAGTTGAGGAAGAAGGGAAAAGGTTTTAAGAAAATCACCATTTGACAGCAATAATGCGCCTGAGAGGAGATGCCTTCCTACCAACTGGAAAGCATCAAGATATCTGGTTTTCTCACCATTGAGCCAGGAAGCAGGAAAATAAAGGAGGCTAATCAATCCTGGAGTAGAGACAATAATAAACTGGAATTTGTTGAAGATTACATTTGTAAAGTTCAAAAGTGATAGTTATTTGCTAGGCATGTTTCTGGCCTAGGTCTCTGCAAACTTTCTGAAAGCTGCTGGATCACTGATAGTATTTAATCATCTTTTGAAACAAAGTATCCTTAATACTAGATGCAAATTAGAGTCACTGGAAAACTTATAAAAATACATATGTTTAGGTTCCTATTTGAACTGGGTTCTGATCAAATCAGAATTTCTTTTGGGTGTGGCCAAGTCATGAGAATAATTCAGAAGTTCCCTAGGTGATTCTAATGTACAGCTGCAGGGGAACTGCTGTTTGAGAATTTTCTCCTTTGAAATAAATGTCAACTTTGTTTAAAATTTGCATCTAAGATGAGCACCCAGAGGAAAGAAAGTAGACTAAAAACTAAAGCAAATAAATAACATCAACAGCAACAGCGACAACACATCCTGAAACCATTCCATTAGAAATGTGAGAAAAATCTCCTACTAGAAACACAAAGAAATGACGGTTTTGAAAAAAACTTAATAAAGGAACTAAAATAAAAAATTTAACTTTTTGATCTAAATAAAAATTATGAAAACTTGGAAGCTATGAAACAAGACAATAAGATTAGATGAATACAATAGAAATTTTTCTTAAAGTTTGAGAAAATTTTTTAAAAAATCAACAAAGTCAGGAATATGGTTAATTTAGACCTGGATGAGGTGGAATTGACACTTTATAAATTTGTGTTTGTTTATTTTCCAACCAAATTTATTGTAGTAGAAGTCTGCCACTATATTCCTTTATTGTGTCTACTATATTTTTAAAAGATATTGTTTATTGAGGTCTAATTGGGAAACATAAAATTCAGCCTGTTAAAGTGTACAGTTCAAGGATTTTAGTGTATTTACAAGGTTGGGCAGCCATCATTGCTATTTAATTCCAAAACATTTTTATTACCCCAAAGGCAATTCTATACCCATTAGCAGTCACTCCCAATGCCCCTCCCTTCAACCTCTGACAAACACTAATACACTATCTGCCTTTACGGATTTACCTATGAAAATTCCATATATTAAATTTTACAATATGTGGCTTTCAGTGTCTGGCTTATTTCATTTAGCATAATGTTTATAAGGTTCACTCATGTTGTAGCATGTATCAATACTTACTTTCTTTGTGTGGACACATCACTTTGTGTTTGTCCATTAATCAGCTTATGGGCATTCGAGCTGTTTTCACTTTTTGGCTAGCATGAATAATGTTTCTATGATCATTCATGTACAGGATTCTGTGCGGTCATAGGTTTTTACTTGTCTTATATAGCTAGGAGTAGAATTTCTGGATTAGATTGTAACTCTATGTTCAAATAACCACCAGACTGTTTTCCAAAGTGGCTGCACCATTTTACATTACCTTCAGCAACTTATGAGGGTTCTAATAGCTCCACATCCTCACCAGCTCTTAATATTGTCCATCTTAACGGATTATATCAATTTAGCCAGTATGAGATTATAATCTTGATTTGCATTTCCCTAATGAGTAATGATGCTAAGAATTTTAGTTGCCATACATTTTAAGATCACCTTGTCAATTTCTGTAGAAAAGGCAACTGGGATTTTAATAAGGATTCTGTTGAATTTGTATATCAGGTTGGTGCAGTTTTGCCGTCTTATTAATATGAGGTATTTCAATCTATGAATGGCTTTTCATTGTTTAGATCTGCTTAATTTATTTCGATGATGTTTTGTCATTTTTAATGTACAAGTCTTACACTTCTTTTGGTATATTTATTCATAAGAATTTTATTTTTGATGCCATTACAAATAGATTTGTTTTTTAATTGAATTTTTACATTATTCATTGCTAGTATGTGGAAATACAACATTTTTTATATTGATCTTGTGTTCTATAAACTTGTTAAACTTGTTTATTAACTCTATTAGTGTTTTGTGGAATATTCAGGATTTTCTATTAAACAAGATCATGTCATCTACATATAGAGACAATTTTACTTCTTAATTTCCAACCTGGGTGTCTCTTAATTCTTTTTCATACCTAATTACCCTGGCTAGAACTCCCAGTACAATGTGAATTGAAATGATGAGAGTGGATACTCTTGTCTTGTTTATCATCTTAGGATAAATGTTTTGAGTTTTTCCTCATTAATTATAGTGTTAGATGTGGGGTTTTCATAAATGTTCTTTAACTGGTTGAAGACATTTTCTTCTATTACTAGTTTGTTAAATGTTTTTATCATAAGAGGGTGTTGGATCTTGTTAAATGCCTTTTCTGCATCTCTTAAGATAACCTTACTGTGTGTTTTTTTGTCCTTTTTTTTCTGTTAACCTGGTATATGAATTTACTTTTATATGCTTAATCAACTTTGCATTCTTGGAATAAATCCAAGTTTGTCAGGTACATAATCCCTTTTATATTTTGCTAGATTCAATTTGGTAGCATTTTACTAAAGATTTTTTTCAAATGTGTTTTTTGAAAATATTGGTCTCTACCTTTATTTTCTTGTGATGCCTCTGTCTGGTTTTGGTACCAGGATAAGATTGGCATCATCAAATGAGCTGAAAGTGTTCCTTTCTTTTCATCTTTTGGAACAAGTTGTGAAGTCTATATGTTAATTCATCTTTAAGCATGTGATAGAATTCACCAGGGAAGCCACTTGGTCCTGGACTTTTTGTTGTTGTACTGTTTTAAAACTACTCATTCAGCTTCCTTATTTGTTAGAAGTCTATTCAGATTTGTAATTTTTTTTGAGCCAGTTTCAGTAGTTATATAGGCCTAGGAATATGTCACTTATCTAGATTATCTAATTTGTTGGCATACAGCTTTTCATAGTATTCTGTTACAATTGATTTATTTCTGCAAGGTTGGTAGTAATGTTTTCACTTTCATTCCTCATTTTTCTAATTCGAATCTTTTTTCTTTTTTCTTCATCAGTGTCTTCATCCTTTTTCTACTGCTATAACAGAAGATGACAGAAGGGATAATTTATAAAGAATAGAAATTTGGCCCATAGTTCTGGAGGGTGAGAAGTCCAAGAGCATGGCACTGGCATCTGGCAAGAACTTTCATGCTGCTTTATCCCATAGTGGAAGGGCAAATAAGTGGGCAAGATAGAAATGGAAATGGAGGCTGAACTTTATCTTTTTATTAGGAGATTAATCCTTTGACAAATATCCCACTCCTACAATAAAAGTTTAATTCACTTACAGGGACTAAAATGAGAGCCTCATGGGCTAATTACCTCTTAAAGTTTCCAATTCTTAATACCATAACAATGGCAATTAAATATCAATGTAAGTTTTGGAGGGAGCTTTCAAACTATAATGGCCAGTCCTGTAGAAATTTGAATCAGTAATATAATGAAGTTTAAAAGCTCTTCCTCAATACAGAGAAAAATAAAAGACTCATAAGAGGGTTAAGGTTAGTGATATGGAAGAAAAGGAAATGTGGTGTTAATTTGGGTATTAACTTGACTGAATTAAAGAATACATAGAGAACTGTTAAAGCATTATTTCTTGTTGAGTACATGAGGGTGATTCCAGGGGAGATTGGCATGCGAGTCAGTGGACTAAGTGGGGAAGCTCTACCCTCTTTGTGGATAGGCCCAGTCCAATCAGTTGTGGGCTCAGAGAAAACAAAATGAAACAAACAAAAAAAAAAACAGAGAAAAGGCAATTTTCTCTCTCCTGTCTCTCCTGAAGCTGGGACACTCTTCTTCTCCTACCCTTGGACATCAGAATTCCAGGCTCTTCGCTTGTGGACTCTGGGACTTACAGTTGCCCGCAACACCCTCCACAGGTTCTTAGGCCTTCAGCTCCAGGCTGAGAATTACACCATCAGCTTCTCTGGTTCTGAAACTTTTGGACATGGACAGAGCCATGCTACGAGCATCCTTTGGTCTCCAGCTTGCAGATGGCATGTCATGGGACTTCTTAACCACCATAATCACATGAGCCAACTCCCCTAATAAATCCCTTCTTATATATCTATGTCTTTGTCTTTATCTATCTATATCTATATTATCTATCTCCTATTAGTTCTGTTTCTCTGTAGAACTCTGGCTAATACAAGAAAATATACAAAAAGTATACTTGTTTATATATTTATACAAAAATAAAACTTCATTAGAAAAGCACTGACCTGAGATATAGAAAACAAAATTTCTCTGATATAAAAATAACAAATTGCAAATTTAGAGTTGTTACCTATACCTGGCAGAATCAATGAAAATAAACCTTAAACATATAAATAAATATTTATTTTATTTCTTTAATGTGACAAGTACCTACCTTGTATGTCATAAATCAAGCTACATCTCACTCAATGTATCATACTTCATACATAACCATATGAAATATGAATTATTTTTTTTCCTGTTTGACAGATTAGAAATTAAAAGTGCAAAGAGATTAAAAACTTTTGCCATGGTCAGAAGGCTAGCATGAATTAGTAACAGGATCATAGTTCATGGATATTATTCTCTATTGCTGTTGCTTTAGAAAATACAGTATTCCACTTCAGATTCTTAGTTAATATCTCTTGTTTTCATATGCATAGCATTTATTCATTTGGTTGTTGATGAAATAAGATTTTATATATATTTTATGGAAATATACATGAAGTGGACTGTTCAGCAAGCTGACAGCTTGTATTAGAATCTCTGACATTAGTTTCTTATAACATATAATCACAAACTTACATGATTTGAATTTAATAAGAGGCAATTACTGTCTTTTTTGTAGCTTATCATAAGACCAGAAGCTCAACTAAATTTATATGTTGTTATGCTATTGTTCTATGTGAATGATGAGAACATTGTACATCTACTAGGGATATTCATTGTTTTCCATCTTTCGGTTTATGCAATTCACCCCATAATGAAGCACATGTATATGTAAGTGTAGACCTGAAATATAACTTGGGATGAATAAAACAAATATTGCTTATGAGGAGACCACATCTTTCTCAAAAAGCAACACCTTTTTCACCCTTGCCTAGTCTCCTTCCAAACATGTGCTGGGATCTTAATGAGATTGGATGCATAATGTCTCTAGAAAAGGCTACATAGCAAAGTAGAGCCAAATAAGCAAAATGCTGTATGATTTACTGGAGAAACGCTTTGTGATAGCAGTATATAATGATCATCTCATGTGGTGATATGGTCATGCTATGGGCTTTCAGCAGAGGTTGGAGAAAGCAGTATAATTTTGGACCCTAAGTGCTCTTTCCCTCAAAGGGCAACTCCCTCACTTTTTAACTTTGGAGTTGAACTTAGTTGTGGAACTTGATTTTGTTCAGAATGTCAACTTTGGACCCAAAATATGTGTGTGTAATTTATGGTTTAGTCCTTAACAGCTGGGTGACTTAACCTCCCTGTGCCTTGATTTTCTCATTTACAAAAGGCTGCTTTGGTACTTAAGTAAGTTCAAACATGTAAAGCAATTAGAATGGTGACCAGGACAAAGCAGGTTCTCAGTAATGTTAATATTATTGATATGATTATCCCAAAGCTAGATTTCTTTAAAGCCACTTGCCAGCTAATCTCCAACAAGGTATTAGCTGTTTCAGTTAAGGTGTTTATACTAAACGGGTATTAAAATTTAATTAGGTGACTCCTGAAGGTTAGAAAACCTTCAAAGCCCAAAGGATAGGACATAGAATTGTGGAATTCTAGACAGTTTGCATCAGGCTTCAGAAGAGAGAGGACTGGTGGTTATTGCAGCAGTATGATGGGGCTGGCACCCCTCAACTTACTGTGCCTGAGAAAGTGTTTTCTCCATCTTTCTGTAATGGGGGCCCAGAACAAAGATTCAAAAGAGAAAATAAAACCTGAACTCATGGGAGGAAAAGGGTAGAGATTGAGGAAACTCAGAGGAAGAATGTCATAACAGTACAGCTGTGTTTTGCATCTTCGGGCTGCTTAATGAAATGAAGTTCTGATATTCTTCAAATGGTTTTAAAATGGTCCTGATTTGTGCTTTCGCATGGCTTCTGTACAATTCTACTTGAATTATGGGAATGAGAGTGACTCAAATTCACTGCTAAGTCTTTCTGCAGAGCAGACATTTGATAAAATTATCCGAAAGAGAGATATGTGAATGTCAATAAAGAACCTCAGTGACCTTTGACTATCTGAAAGTATTTTTGTGTTTGTAAGGAAGCTACATTAACACTTGGGAGTAACCAACCAACCAATCCAACAGTAAAACAGTAAAAACAATTTAAGATTATGGTAGAACTTGTATTCCTCCATATTATTTAGAATTACAAACTTGTGTCTGAACTGAATGCTGGCAAGTAGGACAAATGAAAAAGCAATTAGAAAATCAAAAGGAAAGAAACAAGACAAAAGAAGGAAGAAATAAAGACAAGGAAGGAAGGAAGGAAGAAGGAAGGAAGAGAGGGAGGGAGGAAGACAGAGAAAAAATCATGGAAATACAAAACTCCTTGAAATAAAATAACAAAATTTGAGCACTTGCAGAGTGAATATGTTACTTAACTTTCAAACTCTGTTCTGATAGCATTCACTTAACCAGATGAAATGACTAAGGTTGGGAGGATCAGGGAGGTGAAATCTTGACTGCTCTTCTTTGGCCCTTGGGAGGCAAAGGTCATGTTCAATTCCTCTGAGTGATTTCCTGCCATTTTTCTCCTGACATATGAACCATTTTGTTCAAGACACTTTGGTAGGCTCCCTCTAAGAGGATTCTGAGTAACCTCCACCAACTTGCTGATTCTTCCCTGCTTCCCCCTGATAAAACCCCTTCTTAAAATCCTGAAAGATGCAAGCTAGGGTGCATACCTTCAACTGTGGAGACTGCTAGGCCATTTTAAATGATTTTAGGAAGCTGAATTAAGCTTGCTAGTTCATGAAGGACTACCTGTTAGAGCACTCCTAATTAGCTTAGTGACTATTTGGAGAAAGCGCTCTTCTGGTTTCTCTGTAGCAGGTCATTTTTGAGTGAGTTTCTGGTGAAATGAATGCATTCTTTATAATGAATGAGGTCATTTTTATGCTTATTAGTCCTTAAAGAAAGCTGTTTCTGATTGAACAAAGTTGGATGTGAGAGAGAGAAAAAGAGAGAGAGAGGGGATGATGACTGATAAAAAGGAAAAGAAAAGCAGTTATTTTGTATGTGCCTGTGTATTTTACCAAAAGTTTTAGTGGCTGTTCAAAAAGCAAGGTGTCTGTGCCTTTAATCATTTTCATTTTAAAAACAGAGGCTTATATTTTCACATCTTCAGCTGTCCCAGAGGGCAGCTAGGCCAACTTTAACAACATTAATTTCTCTTTATGACAGAACTAGTGCTGCCCCAGGTCTTCAGAACTGCCTAAAATGTCTGGAAAAGTAGATAATGAAGAGGATATTAGAATTGTAAACAAGAACAATTTTGTAATAAAAACCATATATTTTCTACATTGGACTTTGGGCTTAATACTGTGGCAGCAAAAGTGTCACGAGTCATAATTTGTTGATGGCTAGTGAGCATTAGTTACAGTCAGAGCATACGCATAAAGGCCAAGTCCTCCTGGCATTCCATTAAAGAAGATCTGGGATGGGTAATTGCAGTTGAGTTATTTGAATGCGTCTCTTTCATTTGATTTTTGTATTGTGGTCTCTGATAAAAAGAACTGTGTAATTGTAACTTCCTAGGCTGCTCACAGAGACTTTTTCCCTTATGCAGAGGTATTTTGCACAAGTGTAAAGGATTTACTAATAGCGAACGTAAAGGGATTACCCTAATGAAAATTAAAGCATGTCCAACCCTCGACTGCTTTCAAAATATTTACGAAGACTCCAGTTTGGGGCGTTGAAAATGAAGCATTCTCCTTTTTTGCTCCGTGTTTCTCTGGCAGCCAGTGCATCACTCCTTTTCACTGTTTATTCATCCTTCTTGCTGACAGGGTTTATGAGTCTGACACAATGGACTAAGAAACTGTAGATTTTCCCCCAAGAAACAAGTGCCCTTCTTTGTGTGTCTGCAAGGAATGTGGGGGCAAAGGGTAAAATGTGAGCATTATGGTCTGTTAATACCATAAACAGGGCTATGTTCTCGTCTTAAGGTACATGGCAGTTGAGAGAGTTCATCCCGCACTTACCGTTTTGTCTTTTCCTTATCCTTTGTTGTCTTCTTTCACACAGAAGAAATATGAACCCATAATCCTAAAAACACAGCAATTTCCATTAATATGGTTTCTCTTTGCATTTCATGTTTGCTTTTATTATACTCAGTGGTCTATGTTCCATAGTCTATTCCCTGAATTTAGTTTGCACGAAGCCCCTCAGTGTCTATTGAGATCATTTCCCATTGAATGTAATAATGATAATATTTATATTTTCAATTAATGAACATTAAATCTTACATTTGAATGATTGTCTTTACAAGATTGGCAATCATGTAATAGCATATGTTTCCAAAAAAGACAATCATTACTACGATAAAGACTAGAGTAAAATTCCAAATACTTAATTTTGAAGTGAAAAGAAAAGGCATATCATGTTTTATGAACTCTCTCTAAATATTATGATTTTAAAAATAAAGGCAGAAACCTTTTATCTGCATCTATTAGCATCTAATTCCCTTTTCACAGCTAGGATGTAAAGGTAATCAACTTCATCCCTCATCCCATTAGTGTGATGAGAGTTAGGTGTGGTGTCTTTCAGATGAGCTGGGGTAGCAGGATCCAGTTCTGAGACAGAGCTCACTGGGGCTTGATACAAACTGAAAGGTAAAAATGAGCACTCTTCTATTATTTAGGCACCTATCCAGAGGTTGGAGAGAAAAAAAAAAATTTCCTAGTGTAGATTTAGCCTAAGCGAGCAGAGATAACCCCCTTGCCTTCTGTGTCTAATAAGATGTGAATGGGGGCAGAAATAATGAGTATTACATTGTATTTTTCATGTAAAAGCCTGAGAAACAAAATGTCCTGAACACTGGCAGTGATTCCAGTCATTTTCAAATGAAAAGGGCTATTTGTTTCCAAATTACAGCAGCCACTGGAATGCATACGTTTATGCCTCAGAAATCCTCATTTTGTGAAGTAAAATTACCTTTCAGTAATTTAGTCACTGCAGGCTTTGTCCTGCTGACTGGTCAGAAGCTATCAGATAGCTTGCAGCTGCAGGCTGAAGCCCGACCATTTTTTTTTTCTAGGACAGGCAGTTAGTTAGTAGAGCCATCAGTGCGGCATCTGTCATCCTGCTAGGCCCAAATTGTTTTCTATGATGGATGTCACAGTCTGTATGATCAAAATAGAAGCCCTGCTGCTTTTAATTGCAAAATCGGAGTACTTGCACATTTGTTATTATGCTGAGGTTATTACCTCACACAAAATGAATTAACAGGTGAAAATAATTGATGAGAGGAGTCTAGGGATTTTTAGCCTCTTCAAAGAGACTTTGTAATTATGGCATAATGAATGTTCTGAGACATATCTGTGGGGGGCAGCATGAGACCACCAAAGATCTCTTCAGATTGATGATAAATTCTACTGAATTCTACTGTAATACTGCTTAAATTTACTTAGCAATTAGTTTAATAGTCCTACATGATTCATGATAACATACTGAGAATTTTTAAATAACTTTGTTCCATCAATCTATAAATTAAGCTACTTAACTCAGCTTTCTTCCCAAGGTGATGGGAAATGTTAACGAATCAGACTTTCTGAAACAAAGATGACATAGGATAGAGGTTCGGGTTTCAGAAACTCCTGACTAAATGTGGCAGGCATCTCAAATAATTCCTCTTCCCCTTTTGGCTCCTCTCAATAGATTGTGAAAAGAGCCTCACCAAATTTTGTCCAAATATAGTTTTAAGAGTTTCCCAGCACATGAAGACTCTGCATTTGTCCTGTGAAGTACATTGTTTAAACATTTTGCAAGCTGAAGTAATTGCTCTTGGCTTTCTGACCACTCTTCCATTCAGACTTGGTCATAATTCAAATGCATTCAGCCCCTGAGTGCTTCCAGAGTCATGGGAGTCCAGCCATTTTTCCCCTTTTTCATGACATCCTGAAGCTGCACAGGGGATCTCTGTCACCATGAACTCGCTTCCAGCATGGCTTCAGAGCACAGAAGGCACTTTCCCTGTATGAACCCAATGCTGTCAACATGTTGGGATAAGGTTTTCAGGTGTGCCTGACCATGTACAGAACTACGGTTTTAAGATGGTCAACCTAAAAGTTGCAAAGATGGGAAAATATTATTAAGTTCTAGAGAAGACCATTTTTAAAAAATTTAAAAAAACATAATGGAACAATCATGAGCAAACTTCTTTTCAATCATTGGATATTATTCACGTGCTGTGTACATCTAAATCTCAAGGTAACTCTTTAATTAACTAGAGCTAAAAAATTAAATTAATTGTGAGCACTGTTAAAAGAAATATACATAAAGGAAATCTTGAGACTTGAGACCAAGAAAACCTTTAGTTAAAAGTAGAGAAAACTAAAAAGGAAACAGAACTGTAAGTTTTGAGGAAATATACGTTTAAATAAAAGACTCACATGTTTAAAAACATCTATATTCATTTTTTAGGTGACAGGAAGCCTTATCACTGATTCTTACTAGATTGATTAATCCATATTTCTAGAAGACATGCATTATTTACCATTGTTTTTGCTCCTTTTGTTGTCTGTCTTACACACACACACACACACACACAAACTTCCCTGCCCATGAGTTTGTAACGTCTTTGCATAGAATTTCATTGAGTAGCTTTTAATTATTATTTGTTAACTTTTTTCCTGAGTTTAAATGAAATGCATGTTTGAGGTATGCAATTGATATTGAAGTGACTCTTTTTACATTTTATCTATATAATACCGTACATATATAGATATATACACACATACATACTGCCTTATTTTCAGATTTTCTCTCAGAATTTTGGTATTTAAGAGTATATAATATCAAAGAGTCTTAATAACAGAATGAAAAATACATGACAATAAAATATAATAAATGCAAGGCAAACAGTGAACTGCCCCACATGTGAAGCGGACTGTGGCAACACATATCTGGCCACATGTCACTTTCTGAAGCATTTTTCATAAACCTTCACATGCCTGCATTTATCTTCAGTATAAGCCCCAAGATGAATTCCCCACAGACATTAACAATAGATAATAAATGCTTTTTAAACAAAATAGTCTATTTGAAAAATCTATTACATAGGTAGGAGGGTGTTCTGCAATTGGACTTCAATTGTGTCATAAACCATGATGCTATTCAGTGATATTATTTTATTGTCTGGTCTTAGCTTTAATGGAGAGCAACATAACCAAAAATTTAGAGGTTCATGCTGTAAAATTTTGATACCTGTTTCATTTAGATTATATTAGATTATTATTATGAAACACCATGAAAAACACTCAAGGGATTCCAACTTGAACAACAAAAAAACTGAAGACAAAAATTGAATTTCTAAAAAAAATTATGTTAATGAAGGTCAGCTACATTTTTTTTGAAATTTGACTGTAAAGACATTCCAAAATCCTGTTCATAACACGATCCAAGAGCAATAGATTACACAATTTAAATTTCATGGTAAGCTATGCAAACACAAATAGACATGTCTTACACAGAAATGAAGAACACAGTGACTGGGAGTGCTTTATGACAAATGACACATGCGTAGAGTGCAGTAGAACTGACTCTAAAGCAAATTCAGCTGCTTTTTTCTTGCGTCTTCTTTTTTTCTGTATATAATATGTACAGAAGTACAAATGTTTAGACTGTGTCTAGTGACTACGAACAAAGAACATTCAATGCCGTGTGTATGTTTACCAAAGAAATTGTGTTTCAGATGGGAAAATCTGATGTCCTTTTTAACAACTATAGAATTGAAGTAGTCAGGATAGGAAAAAGGGTATTTGTTTTATTCATGGGTGATTGCAAAATAATTCTTGTGTGTCATAGGGAATGGTGAGCTCATGGAATCTGAATCACTGATTTGCCAGACATATCTATTTCAAGGAAAAGAAAAGTTTTTGTTGGTAATCTAATGAGAATGCAAATTATTTTCTTCAGATGACAGAATTTTGGTAGTAAGTATTAGTCTGCTGCTAGCATGCTATGAATTCTGTGTAATTAAATGAAATTGGATTTTGGACCTTGCTTTGTGTAGACAGCACTGGTGTCTGAGTAATACTCCATTCAAACACCTCACCCTGATGTATTGCATTAATAGATCATCAGAAGCAGTTGTCATTCCAGTGATGTATTAGTGCAATACATGAGAATGAGACTCACTGATGATGTATTTAGTACTCACAAGATGGCAGTGTCCGAAGAAGAAATGGGCCCAGTAAGGAAGCCATTGTAATTATGAAGTCAGTTAGTATGCAGTACTTGGCAAGCTTTTTCAGGGTACCAACTTGATGTATTTGCGCTGTAGCTACTTTTAGGAAACTCTTCCTGGTGCAGTGGGAAAAATATTATTATCTCTGTACAAAATAATTTCCACTGGTGAACTATTAGTAAAAGATAATACACATACATGTCTGGTTACCATACGCCATTTTAGTGCATGCCAATGTCCATATTAGCAGAAAATATTGTGTACTGTTAGTACTAGCTTCTGGGAAAATAAAAATCTCCTTTGGTAGGATTTTCTGGGTTGGTACTCAAATATTTTTGCAACAGTAGTTTTCCAACTGATGGTTTCTGCCAAAGGGGAAGCTTTTGCTTGTAAATGTCTACATGCCACCAAGCCATCATCGGCACAGCTTCTGGCATTAGCTAGAGAGGCAGATATTTTAAGTAAAACATTAAACTTAGGTCTCAGTGTCATACATTTTCTGCTAATAGAGCTTGTAACACCTACTATAAATGTAGATGAATTAGAGACTCCTAGTGACCTCTATCTACCTCCTGTGGGGCTTTTTCTAAAAGGGTAAAAGAGAGACTTTTAAATGTTTATAACATAGAGCTAAAAAGGCTTTTTATGCAATGGAATAGCAGTTATTGGTCACCTTCTTATAGCAGCTGATTGCATCATAAATAAACTAGTAGGACCAGTCATCCCAGCTGTGGAATGGATGCATCCAGAGAACAGCCACACAGCATTGGCCATTGGTGAGACAAAGGGAGTTTTCTTCCCAGGGCCTGGGCCTGTAAAGATTAAGGAGTGCCATAAAGCCTGGATGTGTGCAGTTTGGGAAGGAGGAAGTGGCAGAGAAAGAGAAAGAAGTGGAGGTGATAGCTTGTACATGGCATTTCCTTCCCAGAAATTTGTTAACCAAGTATTATTTGAAGGAAGTTTCTTGAAACCCTAGCAAGGAAGACAAAACAGTAATGGAGAAGAAGGGATAACCACCGAGACACAGAGATGCTACAGGGAATCTCATTCCAATTTTCCTAGCTAGGCTGGGTGGTGGCTTTCTTATACTGCATTAAACAATCAAATTTAGAGCAAGGGACTAAATTTGGAAAGGAAAGGGCATATTCTTTTGATTAAGTGGGATTTCTTCATAATTTCATATTTGATTTCATAATTATCATTTAAATTTGGAACAGAGAAATAATTTTATGATTTATGGACAACAAGTAAGTATTCTTTCAGTGAACATTAACCATCTCTGTTTTAACTAAAGCCTTAGAAAATATATTGAAAAAAATGTACTACTGGCTTTTAATTTACAATGAAAATGATTTGTGATGTTTTCTGTAACTGATTCATTTTATGAATGATTATTTATTGTATTGCCTATTTAACTGTGCATTCTTCAAAATGTTTACTGACTTTCCAAACTATTAATGTCCCATACTCAGTTATATTTTAGACTTGTTAGTGACACTGCTGAACTACTGAATAATTATTTTATACTAAGTAAGTTTTCTTAGTATCTAGGAAATAAGGCAGGTAAATTTTTAAAATATTTTTTAAAAATATTTTAAAACACCAAAAGCAATAAGTTATGAAAGTAAGCCCCAGATTATTACACTGTATCTAGCCATCAATTATTTTCATATGATATAAAAATGATTTTTCTCATTAAGGGAGGCAGTTTTGTTATGTATTTAAATAAACACAGGCAGTCTTATTTTTGCCTCAAACATGTTTGCATAAAACAGATTTAATTATTTGTCTAGAGAGTTTAAACAGCCTTTACATTGAAAATGCACATAATTAATCCATAAATATTTGTTATAGAGTTCCGAATTATTAAGGAATGTGACTTAACATGTTTGCCAAAGTTAAGCAACAGTGCTATCAATACCTAAAAGGAAAACCCTAAGGATTTTCTTTGCCTTTTGGAGTAAAAACATAATTTAAACTCTGCCCCAAGCCTCCTTTCGTTTCTTTCTTCCCTTCTTTTCTCCCTCCCTCTTTTTCTCTCTTCTTTCCTTTCATCTTTCATCTTTACTTCTTCTTCTTCGTTTTTTATTTTTGGTAAATGTAACAAAACCCATGAAAAAGAAGAAAAGGTAAAGCATACAGTGGTATGCCACTGGAAAACCTTAATGCTCTGAGAAATGCTTTTAATTGCAGCCAAGGAAGTAGAGGGAAGAGAGTAAGAATATGAGGATGCCATAAAAATGGCTAAGCTAAGATAGTTATGTTAAAATGTTTGGGGGTTTGAAGGTCTTATTCTGATAGCACAAACATATCAATTATATTTCCAATATTTTAAATAGTGATATGAAAAATAATTATAAAAATTGTATATTCTTTAAATTATGGTAAATTTCTAAAAAGAATCATTTTAACTGAAAAATAAATTCTGACCTTTTGAACACTGCGTTCTACTCAACAGTATCTAAGATAGCATTTAATCTAAACGTTTACCCAAAATATCTCACATTGTCTGAGAAGCAACAGGAACAAGAAAATCAGAATTCTCGTAAACATTGCAGGAGGTAAACAAACACTAATCAAAGTCATCCCAAACACTTTGTGGTTTAAAAAGACACTTCATAAACAAATTAAATATACTATGCCACATATCTCTCACATTTTTTTCTAGGTAAAAACTGTTTATTCAGATAACCATCTGCATTATTGGAGTAAAAGGTTATCTTGTTATTTGAAGGCAAAGTCTGAGGGGTAAGTTCCCTTGCACTCATGTGAGACAAATATGCATAACACAATGCTGGCACTTTCACATGTTATCACAGAGAATTCTTCATCAGTTAAGTTCATCAATTAACCTTTTAGCAAAGGGTTTTCTTTAATTTCAACTAGGGCTTGGACTGACTGTTTGATAGCAACATTTCTTTGCTTAACCGGTTTTGACAACTAATTGTCTCCATGGGCTTTTACTTATACATTCATCTCACTGGTTTAACAGCTGGTACTCTGGTTTACCATGTATTATGTGGCTGTTGATCATAAAACCCATCTTAATTCTAATTTACTCCCCATACCTTGTCTTCCTTTGTTTCCGAACTCTTTTCTGTTCTCTCCAGTGTCTGTCTATTCCCTGTTTCTCTCTCTCAACAATTTCTATAGGAAATGATCTAGACTTCCCCATTCTTTCAGCTACATAAATGTTGTCTTTTCATTTGATGGAAATTCTCCTCATCACTCTTCTCCATCTTTTCAGTCTATCTGATCCTCTCATTCTGGAAATGACTATTTCTTTTTCTTTTAACATGAGGAGTTATTTTTCCCATTACTAGCCTTCACCTTCACAGATATAAAAACCTAATTGTGCACTGTGATACAAATGGAATTTGAAATTATCAAGTGCAAAATTAGCATTAAAAAATCATAAGACAACAAACAATAGGGCTTTTATGTGATTTTTGTAATTGCGCGAAACTAGTTACTCTGGCAATAATTGTTTGTGCTTCATTAACATGCAAAATGGCTTTATAGACTAACCCACACACAAAAGAAACCATTTTTGATGAGAACTGTGCTTTGTTTAATGTTAGACACCATTGTATTTGCTTTCCTAATATAACAGTTCTAATTAGTACCTAGCACTCATCCTGAGTTTTTCAGCTTGAACACTCTGAAGGTGACAATCAAGTCACAATTCCATGGCATTCTTTGTCAGTACCTGTCAAAATATAGCTAAGCCGTTAGGAGTTGTGATCTAAATACTAAAAAAAAAAAAAAAAAGTTAGCGGTTCAGAAACAATATGTCCTAGGTAATTTTAAAAAATGAAATTGCACATTAGCTCTTGCTTAAAAACATAATACCATTAATGCTACCTCATTAAATGTGGCCCTGACAAAACTAGATTTATCCTAATAATTTTTTAGCATTGTTTTTATCATTTGACCTTTATCTGTTTGCGTGATTCATTTGATTTTACTTTCTTGGTGAGGCAGTACAGGTGGCATAAAAGCAAAATTTTAAATCAGTTAATAAGTGCACACACACTTATCAGAGGTGATTAGCCATTCATCTTAAAAGCATGAACATTATTCTTTTTAACTGCACTGAAGTAGTGACTCCATTATGCTAGACTTTATAAGCCTAACCACTGTGAAGAGTTCCAACAATCATATCATGAGAAAACATGCAGGTCCCTATTTGGGACTGTCTTGAGTTAGAAGGTAATTCAGATTTCAAAGACATGGGAGAGGGTTTCTCAGTTATTATTGAATCTCATGACTTTCCTTAAAGTCCACAGGAGTGTGGAGGACTAAGTTTATTATGTGATGCTGCCATTTGTGGGTCCTGAATATCAAAAATATATCAAACATAAGATGTGTTACTTTTGAGCAAATGACACACAAGGTAAACTGGTGGATAACTTGAGCTCAGGAGTTCAACACTAGCCTGGGCAATATGGTGAAACCATGTGTCTCCAAATTAAAAAAAAAAAATTAGCTGGGCATGGTGGCACACACCTATAGTCCCAGCCACTCGGGAGGCTGAGGTGGGAGGATCCTTTGAGCCCTGGAGGCAGAGGTTGAAGTGAGCTAAGATGGCGCCACTGCACTCCAGCCTAGGCCACAGAGTGACACACAGTCTCAAACAAACAAACAAACAAACAAACAAACAAAAAACAACAACAACAAAACAAAGAAAGTCCTCTAAACATTTTAAAGTCTCATCCAACAGTGTCATAAAGTTATCACCATTGGATATTATTTCAAGACCCCCATCCTCCTTTTCTTCTGTGTATTTTTTTAGTTTTGCCACTCTCTTAAAAGGTGACACCCAAAACATCTGTCTCTCTTTCATTCTCTTTTTACCCTATTAACTATGTATCTATCTATCTATCTATCTATCTATCTATCTATCTATCTATCTATCTATCTATCATCTATATCTTGCCATCTTGCTGTCTTACTATGTATTATTTATCCATCTAGTTTTAAATGCTTCTATGTTCAGAGTGCAAAATGCTAAATTTAGAGTGATGCATTAAGTCACAGTCTTGACTCAAAGGAGTTTATAAGTCACTATTGGAAACACTCACATAAACAATCATACTGCTTAGTTTGAATCTGTTGGATGAATAAAAAAAAGAGACAGACCTGGTTTAATAAAAGTGTAAAGAGGTTCATGAAAATTTTTCCTAAGGAAAAAGTAATTGTTTTTAGGAGTAAACAATGTAAGGACTGAACCAAACTAAAATTTTTAGTGTACGGAAGACTATGTATTAGGGTTTTGATACTGCTCAAAAAAAAAAAAAAAGCTGATTTTGGCCCACTAACTAGTGTATATATTGGATAATCATTCACTATCAGGTAAGGGTCTCTTGTTACCTTTACTTATATATTTTCAGTTACTAATTTTCTGTCATAACAGGATAGACTTAGATCCATTGCAATCCACAGACATCTCAGGAAATTCACATTTAATTTGAGCTAATTGGAGCATGCATATTATGTGTTTTAAAAACCTAATTAAATGTAATTATAGAATCTCGCATTTACTAAGGTAGTTTCATCTGAAACTTTGTCCAAGAGAATTCTATTGGGAATTTAGACCTCCTTTGCACCTGTGCTCTTTCCTCAATCTAACTGACTTTACATTGGATCCTCAAGGTTTTCCAGAATCCCTAAAGGAAAAAAAAAACAAACAAAACTCTTCACAGTGTTATCAGATCATATTCTAAAACAGATGAAAATATGTAGCTGCTTTATTTGGAGTATAATATTATTAAATCACTAATAATATTCTCTTCTCTAATTTTGTATCTTCCTTCCACCGCATGGTGACACACTCAGAGTAGTTTTTTGATGATAAGGAAGAGGAATCATAGCTAACTTAGGTCTCCTGAATAGCCCACTGACAAATATAATGACATCCAAATACTTATCCAATCCATTCTTCATTCCAGCAATATTCAGACCTCATCATTGACTAAATCCAAGCAACGTGTATGTGTATGTGGTTTTGCAACTGGGCAAATAATCAAAGCAGAGGAATGAATACAACCATCTGTATGGAAATTGGCACACTGCAAATTGGTCCCCTAACTGGGATTAGACAGAATGCATGTTTTCCCCAGCTCCGCTTCTTTCCCAGAATTTCATATACATCAATAACCATGGCTTTCCTTCCTTCAGCTAAAGATGGAGAGAGAGAGAGATGCTTTAAAGTTGTCAGTGTCAGGGAGGGTTTGTCCTGCATAGTTATAAGCCTATTATTTAAAAGAACAAAATGAAGGCTCATTTTCTACAGTGAATTTAATACTTTTCCTGCCTTGTATTATGGCGATAGTGCTGAAAAGTAGAATAAGAAAAAAAGAGAGAGAAAATCGATTATTTAAACTCAAAACTAAGTTATAACCCTGTTTGTATGATGACTCTGCTGAGATATTTACTTACCAATGTAACTTTTAAAAGCACAGTTAGAGCCAAAGAATATTTGATAATTTTTCCTTTTATTTTATAGTTAATTTCCATTATTATGTGAAGTTTAGGAGGGTTTTCTAGAAGACTAATACAATACAGTAGGGTATGATAGAAATCCTGACAGTAGGGTACTCCTGAGATGTCATTGTTAAAAATGTATAAAGTATAAAATGATAACCAAGAGAAATAGATAATAGTGATGATGCAGCTTGTCTAATTAAATCCTAAAGTTTATTACTTACATAAATGTGAAATAATGAGTTTGTATAATTTGGGGAAGGCAAAAAATAAAATATATGATTCCATATAGATGATTAGGATATTCTTGTCTGTGAAAAAAATCTTATGAACATAAATATTATTTTAGTTTGTTCTGATTTTAAAATGTATACTCTTTCAATTTAAAAGAGTGCAATGGAAGGAAAAAGAATCTTGGCTTGAAAAGAAATGTTTTTTAATTTTACTGTGTGTTTTTGTTGTTGCTGTTGTTCCTCCCATAAGCATAGTCATATAAGCAAGCTGTTTGGAGAGAGTAATATATTGATATCATATTGTGGGACAGGATATTAATACTGATTGTAGTAGGTTGAATGATGGCTTCTCAAAAAGAAGTATGTCTAAGTCCTAACCCCCAATATCAATGAATCTGGCTCATTTAGAAAAGGATTTTTGCAGATGTAATTGAGCAAAAGATCTCAAGATGAGACACATGAAGCTGAAGGCAGAGATTGGAGCAATGCATCTCCAAGCCAAGGAACACTAAAGATGGCTGATAGCCACCAGAACATAGGAGAGAGGCCTTGAACAGATTCTCCTTCAGAACCTCCAGAAAAAACCAACCCTGCTGACTTCTTGATTTTGGGTTTTTAGGCTCCAGAACTATGAGAGAATATTTTTGTACGTCAACTTTGTAGTAACTTGTGAAAGCCCTAGAAATGGAATACACCAATTTTTATAATACTGACATTCAGGTATCATACTCAGCCTTCCAAATGAAAATTAGAAACAGTCATTTTACATCAACATACACTTCATAGAAAGCAACACACTAAACTCATGAATAAAATCAAAGTAAACAAATGCAATCACTCCAACCTTACAATAGGGTGTTTAGCGTAGAAAAGGGGTAACAAATTAGACCTCAGGAAAACATCTCTGAGGCACCTCATTTCTGATTATCCTGGGATTTTTTTAACAGACTTTTTTTTTGAGAAGTTATAGCTTTACAAGAACATTGAGCAGAAGGTACAAAGAGTTCCCATATACCCCTACTCCTGCCCCAACTATCAACATATTACACCAGAGTGGTACATTTCTGATCTTTTTACTCTTTTTATTGTTTTGCCTTTTTCCACAATGTCATACAGTTGGAAACATACACTATGTCATCTTTTCAGATTGGCTTCTTTCATTCACTAATATGCATTTGAAGGTTCCTCCATGTCTTTAAAGGTTTCATAGCATATGTCTTTTACTGCTAAATAATATGCAGTTGTCTAGATGTATTCACTTACTGAGGAACATCATGTTGCTTCCAAATTCTGTCAATTATGCATAAAGCTATTATAAACATCTCTGTGTAGGCAAACACATTTGGGTAAATATCAAGGAGCATGATTGTTGGACAGTATGGTAAGAGTAGGCTTAGTTGTTTTTTTTTTTAAAAACTACCAAACTGTCGTTAAGTGGCTGCACCATTTCACATTCCCACAGCAATAAATGAAAGTCCCCGTTTCTCCACATCCTCAATGGTATTTGGTGTTGTCAGTGACTTGGATTTTGGCTATTCTAACAGGTGTGTCATGGTATCTTGTTGTTGTTTAAATTTGCGTTTCCCTAATGACATATGATGTTGAACATTAACTTATATGCTTATTTTCCCTCTTTATATATTTTTTGATAATAACGTTTCTCCTCATGTCTTTGGCCCATTTTTAAAAATTAGGTTGTTCATTTTTTTGAGTTTCAAGAGTTCTGTGTGTCTTTTTGGATAATTTTTTTATCAGATATATCTTTTATAAATATTTTCTCCAAGTCTGTGGCTTATCTTCTCATTCTCTTGACATTTTCTTTCACAAAACAGGTTTTAAATTTTAATGAAGTGCAACTTATCAATTATTTATTTAACGGACCAGGCATTGGTTTTGTATCTAACCCAAGATCATACCCAAGGTCAGCTAGACTTTCTGTTATCTTCTAGGAGTTTTATAGTTTTATGTTTTTATACAAACATAAGTCTACTAACTATTTTGAGTTATTTTTTGTGAAAAGTGTAGGGTCTATGTTTAGATAAATTTTTTCCCTGGTGGCCATCCAGATGTTCCAGCATCGTTTGTTGAAAAGACTATCTTTGCTCCATTGTATTGTCTTTGTTCCTTTCTCAAAAATCAGTCATATTATTTTGGTATTAAGGTAATGTTGGGTCTTTTACTGATCTTCCTACTATGCTCCACTGAACCATTTGTCTTGCTTTTCATTAATACCACACTATTTTGATTACTGTAGTTTTATAGTAAGTCTTGAAGTTGAATACTACCAGTCTTTCAACACTGCTTTTTTCTTCAACATTATGTTGATTATTTTGAGCCTTTTATCTTCCCATATAAATTTTAGCATCAGTTTGTCAATATCCACAAAAATATCTTTCGATATTTTGATTAGAATTGTTTTGAATTTGTAGATTAAGTCAGGAAAAATTGACATTGTGACAATATTGAGTCCTTCTACCCATGAACATGGAAGATATCTCTATTAATTCTTTTTTTGTTTGTTTCTCTCATCAGAGTTTTGGAGTTTTTGTCATATAGATCATGTATATTTTATTTTTAGATTTATAGCTAGGGCTTTTCTTCCTGGGGATGCTAATATAAATGATAAAGTGTTTTTAATTTTAAATTCCACTTGTTTAATGCTGGTATATAGGAAAGCAACTTTTGTCCATTAATCTTGTATTCTACAATGTTACTATAATCATTATTAATTCTATGAGTTGTTTTTGTTGGTTCTTTTGTATTTTCCACATAAATAATCACATCATCTATAAACAAAGTCAGTTTTATTTCTTCCTTTCTACCCTACATACATTTTATTTCCTTTTCTTGTCTTATTACATTAATTAGGACTTCTAGTATGATGCTAAAAAGCACTAGTGAGATAGGACATGTTTACCTTTTTTTCTGATCTTAGCAGAAAAGTTTTAATAATTTCTCACCATTGTGATAATGTTAGCTATAGTTTCATTGAAGATGAACTTTATCAAATTGAGAAGGTTCCCCTTTGTTCCTGGTTTTCTGAGAGTTTGTTATTTTTTGTCAACAATAAGTGTTAGATATTGTCAAATACAGTTTCCAGATGTACTGTTATAATCATGTGATTTTTCTTTTACGGCCTGTTAATGTGATGTGTTACATTAATTGATTTTTCAAATATTGAAGCAGCTTTGCATACATGGGATAAATCTACATTGTTATGGTGTATAATCTTTTTATAAATTATTGAATTCTATTTGCTATTATTTTGCCGAGGAATTTTTTATCTATGTTCTTGAAAGATATTTGTCTATAGTTTTTTTTTTCTCATTATATCTCTATCTGATTTTGGTGCTAAGGTAATTTTGGCCTCATAATACAAGTTCAGAATTACTGTTTCTACATCTATATTCTAGGACAGAATATAGAAAATTATGAAAATTTATCCCTTGGTTGTTTAGTACATATCCTATTATTAATCAGTGAGATAGAATTAAGAATACATGTAATGTGAAAACAGTATAGAGATTTAAAATATTATCTTTCATATTATAATTTTGCAGTAGTGAAATGAAGATTTATTTTCAGGTAAATCACAATGTGATATATAAAAAACTGTGGTTTAGTTTTAGAAAATAAATGTTGATTACCAAGTATAAGTAAGTTAATAATGTGTATTATGTTATATATACTGTGAGCAAAGTAAGGGAACCTCATTTCAATTTAGAGCAATATTCAAAGAAAGTTTGAAACTAAGCCCATATTGAAAAATCCTTTTAGCAATCATTTTTTAAAAATTAAGTTTCTAGAGATATACTTACTTTTGTTAAATAAATATGTTTTAATAACTGAAAATCATCAGAAGTTTGGATTTCTCCACTGTGAACAATTAAAAAACTTTTAAAATTAGTCATCATGGCCAGGCGCAGTGGCTCACACCTGTAATCCCAGGACTTTGGGAGGCCAAGGTGGGTGGATTGCCTGAGGTCAGGAGTTTGAGACCAGTTTGGCCAACATGGTAAAACCTTGTCTCTACTAAAAATACAAAAAAAAAAAAAAAAAAAAAAAAAAAGCCAGGCTTGGTGGCAGGTGCCTCTAATCCCAGCTACTGGGGAGGCTGAGGCAGGGAAATTGCTTGAGCCAGGGAGCTGGAGGTTGCAGTGAGCCAAGATCATGCCACTACACTCCAGCCTGGGTGACAGAGTGAGACTCTGTCAAAAATAATAATAATAATAATAGTTCGCCATCATTTCAAGCTTCCCAAGATTTCTGTTGGCCTTAGTTTTTGAGGTCTAGAGATGGACGTGATCCCTCAGTACTTTCCTGAGTCATTCCAGTTTAGTTCTCAAAAATAGGTTTATTAATTTTCTATTCATTTATCAAAAGCAACAGGTCAGGAATACCAAAGTTGTCGAAAAAGTGTACAAACTTTTGTCTTCTTGAATAACTATACCTATTTCTGTGTTGAAGAAAATGCCCATGGGCCAAGTGTTTTGTCAATAGCAAATGTCAATGAGAAGAGCGACCATTTATTTTCTAAGCAAATTATTAGAATATGTGGGTATATTGGAAAATTAGCAACCTAAAGATTCTAAGTTCTCAAAAAGTTTAGCCTATCTCTGATTATTTCTTCTCCAATGCTACTGTGAAACCTATAAGGCTACTTGTACTTTACCCCAGAATATGTTCATTATACTTAATCACAATATATCATTAATAAATTAATTTTATATGTGTATGTGTTACACTCCAGATATTGTGTAAGGGAGTTGCAATTCAGTACTTGTGCGCATGGTGCTTTCATTTTGATAGGAGACTACAACACATAGATAAATAAATATATATAATATATAATTTCCAGTAGGGATTGTTTTATGGCAAAATAAAGTTTGGTAAGAACAGGAGTACTTTTGGCCATGGGAGTATTTTTCTCCAACCAATATAACAAAATTTAAGGGAGAGTTCTCTGATAATGTGAAATTGGAGCAGAGACCAAGACAAAGTAAGGTTTTGAGCTATGAGTTTTTCTAGGAGAAGAAATTTTTAGGCAAAAATAGGATAAGCCTTGAGCCAAAAGTTACATGGATTTTTCAGAAAAGGTGAGGAGGTCAGAAGTGAAGAGATAAGAGAGTAGATAATAAGTAGGGATAAGAGATAAGCTCATAGAAGTGGAAGGAGAGTAGGCAGGACAGGTAGAACCTTGTGGACTATTGTAAAGTGTTTGAATTGTGCTTTAAGGAAGTTTCAAAAAGAATTAACAGACCAGAAGCAAGGTGTGAAATGATGTAATTTACAATTCGAGAGGGTAGCTCTGACTATTGGCTTTAGAATAAACTCCCAGGAAGTAGAAGGGAAAAGATCAGTTAGAAGTGATTTCAATAACAAGTGTTAACTGAAATCAGCCTGACTAGTGTGGCAGGACCCAGGGGGCAGGAATTGAAAGATTCAAAATGCAATTGGACATTAGAGCTGACAGGATCTATTGGTATCTGTGGATACATTAGAGGTGGAGTAGAAAAAAATGAGATCAATGAATGATTATGCCAAAATTTTTGACCTGACATATCAATAATTGAGGTTTTTACTTACTGTGATGGAGAATACAAATAGGACTGGATGTAAAACCACAAGTTTAGCTTTGGAGACGTTACATTTGAAATGTTGAGTAGGCAGTTTGATATCTATGTGTGAAGCTCAGTAAATAGGTCCAGACTGGACATATAGATTTGAAAATCGTCAATGTTCAGATGACATCTAAAATTTTGGGCCTGAATATGATTATCCAATAAGTAAGAGAAAAAAGGGTTTGACCAGGATGAAAACCAGGTTTTATGGAGCTTGAAACTTCATAATTTTGGTGATTATTTTTTGATAAAAATAATAGGCAATTAAAATAATCAAGTACAAAGTTTTGAAGGGGTCCTATCCATATCGAGAACTTCAAAGCTTGAATTTTGTTAACACCATGGTAAATCTGCTTGTGGTTGGGAAGTTAGGGGATAAGCAGCAGAGTAGATTAAGCAGTTGCCAACTTCTAAAAGGAAACTAAAAAGTGGTATTCCAGAAGCAAAGTAGTGAAAGTGTTTCCAGGAGGCAAGAGTAATCCACTGGTTTAAATGATGATGACTTAGCAGACAAGATGAAGACAAATAATGGACCATCAGATTAGGTAACATTGTGGAACTTGACAAAGAGTAGCCTTGGTTGGTGTAGCAGGAACAAAATCCTAGTTGGGGTACATTTAGACACCTAAGTGGAGAGTAAATAGGGAGCAATGAGTTTTCTGCAAAGAAAGGAGATCCATAGATCTATGGAGCAGTTCAAAGGGATAGATACATCAAGGGATAAATTTAAGGATCACTCATATATATGTGGCTTGATTTACTGGATAACTAACATTTAGATTACCTGAAAGCAACCTATGTTAAATGCAAGAACATGAAGTTAAAAACAAGGACAGATCATTTCTTTTTAATAAGAGTATAGCTCTAAATACAATATGCCCTTTTTCCCAAATTTCTCCTATTTCCTGAAATACATAAAGCTATATATGTGTAATGACAGAACAGATCTTTAGTACAAGCCAAACATCTTGTGAGAGAGACTTTCAGCTAAATGTTTTTATGTTTTTGTGTTTATTTATTTATTTATAGAGATGGGATTTTTCTATGTTGCCAAGGGTGATCTCACACCCTTGACCTCAAGGAATCCTCTCACCTCAGATTCCCAAAATACTGAGATTACAGGAATAAGCCACCATGACCAGCTATGCTTTTGTGTTTAATATAAGAAATATATAGTTCTTGTAAACAGTCAACTTTATTGAAGTATAATTTCCATTTAATATAAGTATGTATTAATACTTCAATGAGTATTGACAAATGTGTACACCCATGTAAGCATCATTCTGATCAAGGTCCACATTTTCATCACCTTCAAAAATTTCTGGTATCCCTATTCAATCAACTTTCCACAATACTTACTCCAGTCAACCACTCATGATTTCTGTCACCAAAAGATTAGATTTAAATGTTGTAGGACTCTATATAATTGAAATCCTATGGAATGTACTCATGTGTGTGGCTTCCTTGCCACTGTGTTGATTTGGGTATTAGAGTTTCACTACTGGTATTGCTGAATAGTGTTTTGTTGTATATGTATCCTACAATTTGCCTATTCATTTATCTGCTAATGAACATTTGGAGTTTTCATGGAGTTCTTATGAATACCATATAAATTTTCTTGTGAGTATAAATTTTTATTTTTTTGGGTAAGTACCTGGAAGAAGGATCTGTATGTCATACAATAAATATGTGGTTAACTTTATTAACCAACTGCACAATAGTTTTTGAAGGTAGTCATAATATTTTACCTTCCCATCAGCACTTTATGAGAATGACAGTGGTTCCACATCTTCAGAATTGTTAAAGAGGTATCCCATAACAATTAGCTAGAAATATTCCCAGTCTCTAAATTTTCTAAACTGGCCTTTGTGAAATTATACATATGAAGTTGATTTTTTGAAAGGAATTGAGTCAAATGTAAAGGATACTTACCTAATGTTTTCTTGTGATAATCAACTTTGTCAATGAAAACTACCATACTAGAGAGCCTGTTACTGTTCTTGATCTAATTATGAAGCAATGTACAATGGACTATCGTAAATGCTCTGTAAGATCTTAATAAAACAAATATTGGCTGACTACGGAACTTAGCAATGGGTGCTTCAGTGGATCGTCTCAAACGAAAATGCTGTGGTTGCAAATACTGTCATGACACCATTAATCAAGGATTGAGAAATTATTACTTAATTACATTCAGTAGTAAATACAGGTACAACCATGAGAACATATTTCTTTAGAAACAAAGACATTTTATTGGCAAAGTGTTTATTTGCCAATAAACTGTTTTCTCATTTTTATAACTAAAATTATTTTCTTACAGAGGAAAGCTTATTTTTATAACCATAAAAATATAATTTTTTCTGTTGAAACTCATCTTTGCTTCGATGTATTTGTATAAATGGCTTCATTTATGGATTTCTTTATTTGTTTTTCAAGGAAAGTAAAGCAGATGATGTTGAATACCATGTTACATATCACTCTGGCCTACCTTTGAGTCTATCTGCAGCTACAACTGACAGTTCCCATTCAAGCCAGTTGCTTTCACACTGAGGTCTGTTTGCTTCAATTTTGAGGGTTCTCTTGTTTATCTCTGCAACCAAGGGTAATCTTCAGTTAAGGAAGGATGTGGGTTGATGGATAAACACCCAACTGGGACTGTTCTGAACAATGTTCTATTTGATTACTCAGGGGATCCCAGCAGGACTGAGCCACACTTGCTTCCTGTGATGATCTGCTCCTTGACATTGACTTCCAATGTGTGGCTTTCCTCCTTTCCCTGTTTCACTTTTCTTGCTCCTTCACTTCTGCTTCCTGCCACCATCTCCGAAAAAACAGACTTGTCTCAGTGTCTGTTTCTGTGAGAAGTCACACAAAAAACAAAAACTTATTAAGTGACAATAAAGGTCTCATTCACTCACTCATTCAACGAAGACTTATTGCATCCTTACAATCTCCCAGGAATGGTGAACAAGTGAGGCATGTTGCTTGTCCTCAGATAGCTAACAATTTACTGGTGAAGACTGACACTGAACAAGTGATTATAGGTGTATATAGACAAGTGCTATAGAGACTAGAATGTCAACTCTGTGAGGGCAGAGCTTTTATCTGTATAGTTCTACTCCCCATTCTCCCAGGCATTACTATAATTCCAACGTCAAAAAAAATTCCTGACAGATAGTGGTTGCAAAAAAGTGAATGAATGCTAAGGTTTAAACTAGAAACCTTTAGCAACTGCAAAGTATCATTACAAGTAAAGGAGAGTGGGAAAGTCATACAAAATGTAAGTTTAATTTTCTGACTTACTGGGTAGCTACAGGCAAAAAAAGCACTAGCAAAGAAAAGGAATTCAGTAGACCCTTTAGAGCATCAAGTCAAAGGTTCTTTGCTTGGACATCTTTACCTTCTAAATTAAGGGACAACAGGCTACAGACCCTCACAAAATATCATGTATAATATGCCCCTGCATTGGTTTGCCAGGGCTGCTGTTGCAAAGTATCACAATCTGAGTGACTCAAACAACATAATTTTTTGTCTCACAGTTTCAGGGGATAAAAGTCAAAGATCAAGGTGTTGGCAGAGCTGAGTTCTATCTGAGAGCACTAAGGAAAGATCTGTCCCATGATCCTTTCCTGACTTCTGGTGTCTGGCTGGCCATATTTGGCATTCCTTGTCTTGTAGATGCATCACTCAGGTCTTCACTGTCATGTTCATATGAAGTTCTCTCTGCATGTATGTTTACCTCCAAATGTCCTCTTTTTGTAAGAACACTGGTCATATTGAATTTGAGACCCATCCTACTCCAGAATAACCTCATCCTACCTAATTGCTTCTGCAACAATTATATTTTCAAACAGGACCACATTTTGTAGTACTGTGGGTTAGTACTTCAACCTATGAATTTACATGGGAACAATTCAACATATGACACAACCCTTTCCTTCAACCTTGGAGCTGAATGGAGAGAGGTCTCTAGAATATAGTATATAGCAGGTGAGACTCACCAATAAAGACCGCTATTACTTTAGGTTTTCATGATGACAGGTATGGCTTGAAAGTATCCTTTTCATATTATTACATGTAATAACAATAGATGATAATTACCTTTGAATAGGCAGATTCACTAGTAGCTTATTGTTTAGTGTAAGACAATCCACTTTTTTTTTTTTTTTTTTTTTTGAGACAGAGTCTCGCTCTGTTGCTCAGGCTGGAGTGCAGTGGCACAATCTTGGCTCACTGCAACCTCAGTCTCCCGTATTCAAGCAATTGTCTTGCCTCAGCCTCCTGAGTAGCTGGGATTACAGGTGTGTGACACCACGCCTGGCTAATTTTTGTATTTTTAGTAGAGACGGGGTTTCACCATGTTGGTCAGGCAGGTCTCAAACTCCTGACCTCGTGATCCACTGGCCTCGGCCTCCCAAAGTGCTTGGGATTACAAGCGTGAGCCACCGCGCCCGGCTGAGAATCCATATATTAAAGAGAACTACATCAATTTTTTTTCTAACTAATCCACTACTCAAAAATCCAGACGTTTGAGTAATAATGAATTTATTAAGCAAGGTTTTTTAGTAATTTGCTCAATCTTAGTATTTTTCTGTTATTATAAATCTAAAATAATTTTATCTCATCTCATAACTATTAAAGTCCACATTTTTTAAACCTAATTATTTGTTTCTCCCTATGTCCCCTGCAATGTCTAAATAAAATAAGGTTTTCATTTTAATATATTTTGATCTATCTTTATTTTATTGCTTCCATAGAATTTTGGAAATATCATTTATCGAATTGTTTTTCAATAAAACCTAAGTGGATGCTAGGAAAGAAGTAGAATGGTCATCAGGTATAAACTAGAAATACTGTAATCATTTTTTTGAGATAGTTAAATAATTGATAAATAATAAGTGCATATAAAAACAGTAGAGGTAAAATGCTATAATATAAATGGACATAAATAACTGCAATGTTTTTGGTAATGATTACAAAATATCTTAGTATATTTAATAATGCCAGTCAAAACCAAAATAAGCTCTTTAACATAAATGTTATTATTTAAAGTCAAATGTATGAAAACTGAATTATAAATTTCATCTCAGATAAGAAGCTAAGTATGCTTATTGTAATATTCTTTTTAAAACGATCCCTTTTTTTTAGCTGATAAGCCATACCTCACAACAGAGATAATATAATTAATAAACAAAGATTTTTGGCAGCTGATTACTAGATATATATGCAGTTTGGTTTTGCCTCTAGAGTTTCAGACTATTGTTAAATTATGCTTATTAAAAGAATAAAACAGCTTATCACAAGGATGCCCAACAGAACAACAATCCATCATACAGAATTTACTTCAGAAATTACCATGTCTCAGAGCATGATTTCTCTGTGACCTGGAATTAATTGAAGAATTGATGCAAGAATCATCATAAATACAAAAAAGTGACAGAAACTGATTTCTTTGAGGTCAACAGAGTTTTGATGAAGAAGCCTGTGATGTCTTCCAAAGGGCAATATCCAGACTAAAGGTCTCCCAGTTTTGTTCTCTGTTTGATCTTTTGATCTCTACTCAATGTTTCAATGTCATTACCCAAGAGTAAGAAAGAAAGGTCATTTTTTCCTTTAAATTCTAAGCTCTTTAACTTCAGTATGTTTTTATTTCTCTTTCTTTTTGTGATATCAATTTGTCTCACCTGGTCCTCAGTAGTCCAAAATCCTTAGACTGGCAATAATGTACAAAGAATTTGCTCTAGAAGAACGAAGTCCAACAGTGTGGCATAGTCATTAAAACATTCATGGACTTTGCAGCCAGGTGAAACTTGCCTCTGTTCCCAATTCTATTTCTATTTCACTAGGTGACTAAATCAATTGCTTAACTTTTCTTCAGTTTTGATCAAAGTAACATGAAATAATACTCTTTCCTTTTTTAACATTTTTTTCTGTGCAATAGTAATCCTCATCAATGTCAGATGTGTGCTTTGGGCTTACTAGGGAAAAGCTCATGATTCTGGTAATTGAAAAAAGAAAAGTATTAATATTATTCCTCTTATTAGCCTATATATAGGTTTTTTTATACAGTAGCCATAGTACTGTTGTTTCATGTTTCATTTGCAAGTAAATATTGCTAAATGAGCATACTGTGTGAACTGAAATTTTGCAAGTTATGTTAACAATCCATCGGTAATGTATGACTTTAACTCCTGTGGTGTAGTCAGAAAAGACCATGGACTTCATCTGTTGTCTAATTTCCAATTATGTCACTGGAGGACTGGAATTGATTGATGGGAAAAGGCAAAAATGAGGAAACACTAATGTTAAATGAAAGATTATATGGGTAGGAAACAATAAGTGATTCTCTGCTGAATGACGACGGCTGGAAAGTAGCTCTGAATTGCACCCTTCTCTAAACTGCAGAGGTCAAATACTGTTCATCCCAAACACAGACCACATCTGACACATCCCTGTAATGCTATGATCTTACTGTATAATAATTGTTTGTAGTTTTATTCCCACTAGAAGTTATGCATGTGCAGGCAGGCCTATCCCAATAAAATACTTATTTTATTGTGACAATAAAATATTAACTTATGTCTCCTACAGTTTTAAAAAGCCAGCTCTGATTTTATATACATATATATATATTAGCATGCTTGCATCAATTGTATACATTACCTTTTTCATAGATGAATTTTATGTTCAGACATTTTGATAAATGATAAAATTTTTGAATATATATATATTTCTGTTTCAAGAAGTTTAATTTACAGACCTAGCAGAGTGCCTCATAAAGTGACATCAAATGATGAAGAAACTAGGGAGACAGATGCCAAAGCAGGACTGGGGATAATTTTTGAAATAGGTTGAAATCAATATTTATATAGAATATTTTGGGACATGCAGAAAATGATCAATAAATGTGACTAGGGTCTTCTACCTCACAATCTAAATTGAAAAAATGTCTGAATTCTTCTAGTAGCCACAGTTATCTACCTAAATATTACTTAATATAAAAATCAAAAATACAACGTAGTGCCTTGCACTAAAACATTCAAGAAATGTCTTTTGACTGACCTATGGCATGGATATATGACAATAAATAATTAATGAATGAATTCTGCCATGGTTTAAATATGTCCCCCAAAGTGCATGTATTGGAAACTTAGTCCCCAATACTACAAGTGTTGGGAGATAGGACTTTAAGAGATGATGTTATTCCTAGAGTGGGTTAGTTATTGCAGAAATGGGTTCCTGATGAGTTCAGCCATCATTCACCCTTCCAACATGCTCCTTGGCCTCTGCCTTCCACCATGGAATAATGCAACAAGAAGGACCTTGCCAAGATGTTAACCCCCTGACTTTGGACTTGACAGCCTCCAGAGCTGTGAACCAAATACATATTCGTTTATCATAAATTACTGAGTCTTATTTTGTTATAGCCATACAAAACAAACAAAGGCAATTCATTTTTCCATAGGCAAAAACAAATAGCCTTTATTATTGCTTTAGTTATGAGTTCAAATTATAATGCCTGAAGTCACATAACTGCTAAAAGTCGTTTTTAAAACTCAATCCTGTTTATTTAGAAAGCTCTAATTTTTTAAGGTAATAGTTTTAACATTCTTGATTTGAGATGAGAAAAATAACATTTTCTGTGTGATGGTCTTTTCATGAATTTTTATAGAAACTCCTAACTGAACTTTCTCTTAATATTCTTTTCTCTTTCTCTCTGGGGAACCATTCTTCTAAAGACCTACTTCTTCAAGAGAAATAATTACATTTAACAAAAGACAAGGACTAATGCTGTTACTATGTATATCCTTGTGCATTGACAACTAGAAAATCATAGTAGATGGATTTATAAACGTTATTGCTCTTTTGCACTGTAGGAAACTTGCAATTTGGTCAAGATCCACATTTAATTCCTGTCCTTATATTCAGATCTCAGTTATATTTTCTCCTTGGCATCTTTAAAAGCTATTCTATACAAAAGAATTCTTTTAATAATGAATCAGTCTGCCTTTACGCCTTACTATAACCCCCAAATTGCTTTAGATAGGTAAAGATATAGGTAGCACTATAGATAAATAATAGAAATAATAGCATTGCGTAACATACTTTGTTACTCCACTGCAGATTCAATCATGTAACTTATGAGAAGAAAGCTTTAAATGAGTTTCCAAGATCATAACCCTATGGTGATGAAAACTATACACACAATTCACTGCGTTCTTACTTCATTTTTGTAATAAAATATTACATTTTGTGACAATAAAATATTAACTTATGTCTCCTATATTTTTAAAAAGTCAGCCCTGATTATTGTATATGTATGTTGAGGAGCATGGTTGCAACAATAATATATATTACTTTTTTCACAGCTGAATTTTATGTTCAGACATCTTGATAAATGATTAAACTTTTGAACATATGTATTTTTCTGATTCAAGAAGTTCAAAAACACTATCAATAAAATGAAACCTAATAAAAATACTGTTATTTAAGCAATATACAACTTTCTGTCTTTCTAAATATAACCATATATAGTACATATAAAATTATGTATGTTAGTTGCACCAAATAACTGAGAGCTACCATTGTGAAAACATCAATCTCAATTAGTACACAAAATACTCTATAAAAAGTCTAAAATTAATTTGTTCACTGGAAATTATATATATGTATACAATTTCTTAGCATATAAAATAATGCCAAAGTATATATATATGTGTGTATATACATATGTGTGTGTATATATATGTGTGTGTATATATATGTGTGTGTGTATATATATATGTGTGTGTGTGTATATATATATATAAAAAATATCCTTTGTGTGGTAGGCATCAATTCTACAGGTGACTATAGGAGAAAAGTGCAGATTATTTTCTTGATATTTATTAATATTTTTAATGTGGTCATATCCTCAAAGTCAAGACTCATTTCTGTTTCAAAATAGACATTTAAAATTATTCTGTCTCACAACCTGGTAAAATAAGGCAAAGAAACTATGTCCAGGTCTCGTTATTTCTTTAAACTGAAATATATTAATATATGGCCACAATATGATTTTTCCCAAAAATGTTCAAAATGGTGTTTAATAATTAATCACTCTTAATTAATCTCTTTTGTCCTGAATTTGATGATTATTTCAGTGCTAAATGTCTCCTATTATTCTATGTTCCGCCTCTAGAACAAAAATGTGTAGCGACAGTTTGTTTGCCCTCTCAATGATCAAAGTAAAATCATCAGGGGAAGGAGGAATTTAGGATTTATGAGATGGCTAAGAGAGGAAAAATTAATTCTAAGTAGAAGTGAATATGTGCTTTTAATGATGACAGAAATAAGGCTAACACCCTCAAAGAAATGGCACTGTGTGCAGAAGAGGTTTTCACTAATTGGAGCTCCACCCATCTCATTTCAATTCAGTCCCTATTGCCAGTTATTCTGAAACTTCTAAGAATAAGTCCTAAAATCGTGATCAAGAAGTTGCATACAACAAGGTGTAGCAAGTCAGCAGAAATTTGTTTGCACTGAGAGTATCTCAGGGTTGGCAATAGATGGAGAATTACTGGTTAATCCCTGTATGGGTCCTTGGAACTTTCCTGATTAACCAAATTTGCTGGTATAAGAGGCATGCTTCAGTTTTTTAACTGTGACAGCAGCTGGCAGCATGCTACAAAGGACCTATGCAGTAATCACCCACTCACTCTGTGAAAGCCAAAAGGAAAACCTCTTCAGATGAAGCCCTGAAGGGTTTCATGCCTCAGAACTGCTAAGATTTTGTAGTTGGAATGATTTTAGAGAAATTTACAAGGAAAACTTCATTATGAATCTCTCATACACCGTGTCCCCTGAGAAGCTTATCACTGTTTGTCAGCTGCAACAGAAAGCATAATGCTTTTTTATTAATAGGGTTCTTTTTTTTTTCCAAAGGGATTGTTGTAAAATACCATGATTAATTGAAGATTTCTTTTTACTTCTGATTTGCCTGATTGACACAAGTAACCCTTATTAATTTCCCCAGATGCTGAAAGCAGCGGTAGCAAAGAAACACAAGACAATGCATTATTTATTCTGATATTCAGTGGTCATTTTCATCCTCGTCACAAATATTAATTTAATGAGGCCACATAACCACGCTTTTCACGAACTCTGACATGGCCGGGGGTGGGGGTGTTGATAAAACTGATTAAACTCTCTAGATGATGCACATTTACTCAAATTCATGTTTGGATGCTTAAAATTCTTGCCATTCATTGTGCCATATATAATGTATTTCCTCTTATCAATTGCATTTAAAAAATGATAAAACAAAATAATTATGCCAAAAAGTTAGAAAAGCTCACCAAATGCTTGGTATCTTCAACTGCTTGCTATTTAAAGCAATTTGACCATGGCATTTTTAAACTTGTATGGATTTGGTAGGTTTTTGCTTTACTCATTTGTTTAGACAGCATAATTTTTTTTATCAACATTTGATTTGTAGCATAGTAAGACTCATATCCAATAATACTGTGTGCCATCTTATCAGTCATAGTTTGTTAAGTATTGTAGGTTCTACTAAAATATGTTATTAATGTTTAATAAAATACGATTTATGTCTTTATCCATGGCATAAATTCTAGAACTCTTCCCTCTATGAACTCTCATTTTCAGTTAATATATAAGTATATGCACATTAGAAATATTTTAAAAATAAATCTAACTGTACATATTTCATTAAAGATGGTCAGACTATGGTGAATTTTTGAAGAAAAAAATTTATGTGAGTACTGTTTTTTCTTTTCCTCAAGTACAAGCTCAAAACATGTGCTTCAAACTGCTGAAATCATCAGTGATGAATAATATTCTCAGAAAATCTGGTATTGTGCTGATTTTGAGGGCCATATGTTTTCAGGAAACTGGAAATATGTCATACAATATTTTTAACTATATCTATCCTCCATGTGGCTCTCAGAATTCTTTCTCTAAAATACAAGCCTAATCATAAGACTCTGCTTTTATAAAGTATTCATTACATTATTTACACCCATTAAAAAAATTCTTCCCAAGATGTGATATTCTAAAAATCTCTTGACATTGTATACACAGTCGCCATTTACTGTCCTGGCAGATCCTTTTTTGTTTACTTGTTCTGAATCAGTCTGAAAAGGCCAGTTCTTATATAACCTCCTCTGTGACTCCTTATCGGACATCCTATAACCTCATCTGTCTGGCTTCAGTGCCCAAAAGAACCCTAAACACTACACAGCACTATATGACATCACTGCAATGCAATTACTTGCTGGCAAGTTAACACTGACCCTGAGTTCCTCCAGAACAGGGAGAACTTTGCATCTACACTCTCCATCATAGTGTATGGCACAGAGGGATGTATGGATAACTGAACTGATGATTGCATTATCAACTTATTTATCAATGCCAATAAGAATTTCCTATAAAGTTTACTTCTGTAGGCAGGCCATAAGAAATTGGGTGAAATTTGTCACAGGATCATCTATAACAAACAGAATAAAGAGGAGTATTATCAATAGGAAAGCTAGCAGCTGGCTGCCTCTTCATCTAGAAAGCTGCAGTATGCCATGTCACAGGAAACATGGCTCCAAGCTGCCTTGTGTATTCCAGTTAAGAGACAATCTAGACTGCCAATCAGTGAGGACAGATTGGAGGGAAGGATATTAGAGGGATATTGGGCCAGGGGTCTGGAACTATAAGCTACAGTGGAAAATCCACGGAGGCCCAAAAGCTCAAAAGCAGAGGAGAAGTACATGGCCTTCTGCTCCACAGCAGCGTGCTGAGCTCTCTCTTTGGGAACTAAATTAAATCTTACCCTAGCCTCAGCTTTTCATGCCTGCCTGCCTCACCAGACTTCATGCACCAAAAAGCCTACAGCCATATTTCTTTCTTGTCACTATTTCTATCCTTCCAAGCAGAACCCTTAAGTATAATAAGGGTGTATGTGCTGATTGAAAAATCATAAGAGCTAACACATGTTGAGTGACCTCTGGGTGCCAGACACTATTAAGGTGCTTTCTAATTTTGATCCTCACAACCACCATTTGAAGTGGTGTACTGCCTTGTCCTCCTTTTTATGTGAAAAGACTGAATGTACATGCATTATTTATGTAAGTTAAATCAGGCGTATTTAACTATCTTGTGAGGCTCCCAGCCATGCTACTTCATGTATTAGCAGGGTCTCAGCTTCCCACCTATATGCCCCAGTTATTCACAAGTGCCTCCAAGGAAAACCTCCCATTACCTTCAAACCAGTCTGTATGCCATGGTCTACTACAGTGCTTGCTTCTCTTCCTTCCTTGTTACTCGTCCATGTACTCCATTGCTGCTACTGCTCATCACAAGATGTGTTGTCTCTGGATGTTTATCAAACCTTCAATTCTTGGATTAACAGAAAAATGCTGGGTCCTGCGCCTCAAGAGGAAGGGAGGGATGTGCTGCTTCCTGTAAGATTGGGGACCATGTCTTTCTGCCTCCTTTACTTTCACTGGCTAGCTGTGTTTTCTGACCCTGCTAGGGTGGAAACTGAAAGATGAATGGCAGGGAGCAGACATAGAAAATGCTTAGAAAGTCAATAAAGGCTTATTCACTCAATAATTACATACCATCCTAAACCCCTACTCAGTTCTAGGCATTGTTCTAAGCATTTTGGTGTATGGGCTTTTAGGAGCTGGCCTCTGCCTTCACCTTCAGCCTTATTCTCTGACTTCAGCCTCATCTATCTCTATGCCTTTGCACCTCCCATCCCTCCATTCATCTTCTCACACTTGTCTAATTCTTTCTCTTTTCAAATTCAGCTGAATTTGTTTTTTATTATCTCAGCCCAGTTTGTACTTCTGGAACTTTCATAATTCCCTATCTCTCCAGCTGGATGACTTAAGAGGCTTGGATGACTATCTCTATAAATGGCACTGTAACCTTGATGGTTTATTTTCATGACACTATATTACACAAAAGTGAAGTTTTCTATACATTTAAGAAATTTACTTAATAATGGACTGGACTTTTGTAATACTGACCCTTACTTATAAGTAAATTGCTGTTCACTTTTTCTTTCTACCACATTAGCTTCATATTAAGTTCTAAATGATTATAATTTATTTTCATGTTTTCCTTCATTAGGAGCAATTCTAATGAAGTCCAAGAAGCCTCCTATCTCATTATCTTACATTTACTCTATAATAACTAACAACATAAAAAATCTACCTAGAAAACTGCAGTCTGTAAATATATCTAGTAATATTCTGTATATGGCAACACACATTTACATGTAACTGACTCTTTTTGTTTGTTTATTTGAGACAGGCTTTCACTCTATTGCTCAGGTTGGAGTGCAGTGTCACCAACATGACTCACTGCAACTTTGAACTCCTGGACTAAAGTGATCCTCTGCCTTCAGCTTCCTAAGTACCGGGGACTACAGGCATATGGACCACACTTAGTTAATTTAAAAAATTATTTTTGTAGAGATGGAGTCTCACTATGTTGCCCAGGTTGAACTAAAATTCATGGCCTTAAGCAATCCTCCCTCCTCAGTTTCCCAAAGTACTGGGATTACAGGTATGAGCCACTGTGCCTGGCTTTTGACATTTTAATAATGTTATGTAAATGTCCTTGATTTATATGCATTATTTAGATTTAGTTTTAGTACAAATATTTACTGAGGAATCAATTAAAGGGTTGTCTATTGATAGTTCCCATTTGGAAAAATAATGAGAGCAAACATTATATAGAGAGCATTTACTATGTTCCAGAAACTGCTTTAAGTAATTTACATTTCGTATTTTTAGTCCATGCTCAACCATTCTATAAAGTAGGAACTATTGCTATTCTCATTATATGGGAAATACAGTAAAAAGCAGGAAGTTTAAGAGACTCGTCCAAATTCATAAGACAAGCAAGTGACCTGGTGAGGAGTTGAAAGTAGGCACTATTTGTAGAAAGACAATATTGGTAGAAAGACAATGGTATGTGTGTTGAATTGGATGGAAATTTAACTTACATTTATTTAAAATCATGTGAGTATCATTTTCTTTAATACTAAAATCAACATTTTTGTGAAATGTTTCAGTGTGCTTAATGCTAAAAGGAAATCTCATACCTTCAGCTATTCAGAATAAGAGCAGACAAAAATTTTTTATAACATGTACTATAGTATATTTGTACTTGGTTTTTAAGGCTTCAAGTGGATTGAATCATCTTTAAGTTATTAAGGGTTATGGAGGCTGACCTAATTTTAGTATCTCCCTATTATTTACCACATATATTACTCCTTCTTAATCTTGGAAAAATGAAAGAATACAAGGATTTCTATTTTGGGAGGGACTTCCAAGATGGCCTAATAGGAACAGCTCTGGTCTGTAGATCCCAGTGTGATCAATGCAGAAGATGGGTGATTTCTGCATTTCCAACTGAGGTACCTGGTTCTTCTCATTGGGACTGATTGGACATTGGGTGCAGCCCATGGAGGGTGAGCTGAAGCAGGGCGGGGCATTGCCTTACCTGGGAAGTGCTTTCCCTTTCCTAGTCAAGGGAAGCCATGACAGACTACCTGGAAAAATGGGACACTCTCACACAAATACTGTGCTTTTCCTAAGGTCTTAGCAACCGGCAGACAAGATTATTCTCTCCCATGTCTGGCTAGGCGGCTCCCATGCACACGGAGCCTTGCTCACTGCTAGCGCAGCAGTCTGAGATCGATCTGCAAGACAGCAACCTGGCTGCGGGAGGCGCATCTGCCATTGCTGATGCCTGAGTAGGTAAACAAAGCCACCAGGAAGCTCAAACTGGGCAGAGCCTACCACAGCTCAACAAAGCCTACTGCCTCTAGACTCCACCTCTGTGGGCAGGGAATAGCTGAACAAAAGTCAGCAGACAACTTCTGCAGACTTAAAACATCCCTGTCTGACAGCTCTGAAGAGAGCAATGGTTCCCCCAGCATGGTGTTTGAACTCTGATAATGGACAGACTGCCTCCTCAAGTGGGTCCCTGACCCCTATGTAGCATAACTGGGAGACATCTCCCAGTAGGGGCTGACTGGCACCTCATATAGGCAGCTGCCCCTCTGAGACAAAGCTTCCAGAGGAAGGATCAGGCAGCAAAATTTGCTGTTCTGCAGCCTCCACTGGTGATATGCAGGCAAACAGGGTCTGGAGTGGAACTCCAGCAAACTCCAACAGACCTGCAGCTGAGGGACCTGACTGTTAGAAGAAAAGCTAACAAACAGAAAGGAATAGCATAAACATCAACAAAAAGTCATCTACACCAAAACCACATCTGTAGGTCACCAACATCAAAGACCAAAGGTAGATAAAACTACAAAGATGGAGAGAAATCAGAGCAGAAAAGCTGAAAATTCTAAAAACCACAACACCTCTTCTCCTCCAAAGGAACACAGCTCCTCACCAGCAATGGAACAAAACTGGACAGAGAATGACTTTGATGAGTTGACAGAAGTAGGCTTCAGAAGGTCGGTAAAAACAAACTTCTCCAAGCTAAAGGAGGATGTTCAAACCCATCGCAAGGAAGCTAAAGACCTTGAAGAAAGATGAGGCAAATGGCTAACTAGAATAAACAGTGTAGAGAAGACCTTAAATGACCTGATGGAGCTGAAAACCATGGCACAAGTACTTCATGACACATGCACAAGCTTCAATAGCCAATTCAATCAAGTGGAGGAAAGGGTATCCGTGATTGAAGATCAAATTAATGAAATAAAGTGGGAAGACAAGGTTAGAGATAAAAGAGTATAAAGAAATGAATAAAGCCTCCAAGAAATATGGGACTATGTGAAAAGACCAACCTACATTTGATTGGTATACCTGAAAGTGATGGGGAGAATGAAACCAAGTTGGAAAATACTCTTCAGGATATTATCTAGGAGAACTTCTGCAACATAGCAAGGCAGGCCAACATTCAAATTCAGGAAATACAGAGAACACCACTAAGATATTCCTCAAGAAGAGCAACCCCAAGACACATAATTGTCAGATTCACCAAGGTTGAAATGAAGGAGAAAGTGTTAAGGGCAGCCAGAGAGAAAGATCAGGTTACCCACAAAGGGAAGCCCATTAGACTAACAGCAGGTCTCTCAGCAGAAACCCTACAAGTCAGAAGAGAGTGGGGGCCAATATTCAACATTCTTAAAGAAAAGAATTTTCAACCCAGAATTTCATATCCAGCCAAACTAAACTTCAAAAGTGAAGGATAAATAAAATCCTTCACAGACAAGGAAATGCTGAGAGACTTTCTCACCACCAGGCCTGCCCTAAAGAGCTCCTGAAGGAAGCATTAAACATGGAAAGAAACAACTGGTACTAGCCACTGCAAAAACAGGCCAAATTGTAAAGACCATTGATGCTATGAAGAAACTGCATCAATTAACGGGCAAAATTACCAGCTAACATCATAATGACAGGATCAAATTCACACATAACAGTATTAACCTTACATGTAAATGGGCTAAATGCCCCAATTAAAAGACATAGACTGGCAAATTGGATAAAGAGTCAAGAGCCATCAGTGTACTGTATTCAGGAGACCCATCTCACATGCAAAGACGCACATGGGCTCAAAATAAAGGGATATAGGGAGATCTACAAAGCAAATGGGAAGCAAAAAAAAAAAAAAAAAAAAAAAAAAGAGCAGGGGTTGCAATCCTAGTCTCTGATAAAACAGACTTTAAACCAACAAAGGTCAAAGAAGGCCATTACATAATGGTAAAGGGATCAATTCAACAAGAAGAGTTAACTATGCTAAATATATATGCACCCATTACAGGAGCACACAGATTCATAAAACAAGTCCTTAGAGACCTACGAAGAGAATTAGACTCCCACACAATAATAATAGGAGACTTTAACACCCCACTGTAAATATTAGACAGATCAATGTGACAGAAGGTTAACAAGGATATCCAGGACCTGAAAATAGCTCTGCAACAAGCAGACCTAATAGACATCTACGGAGTTCTCCACGCCAAATAAACAGAATATACATTCTTCTCAGCACCACATTGCACTTATTCTAAAATTGACCACATAATTGGAAGTAAAGCACTCCTCAGCAAATGTAAAAGAACAGAAATCACAACAAACTGTCTCTCAGACCACAGTGCAATCGAACTAGAACTCAGGATTAAGAAACTCACTCAAAACCGAAAAACGACATGCAAACTGAACAACTTGCTCCTGAATGACTACTGGGTAAATAAAGAAATGAAGGCAGAAATAAAGATGTTCTTTGAAACCAATGAAAACAAAGACACAATGTACCAGAATCTCTGGGATACATTTAAAGCAGTGTGTAGAGGGAAATTTATAGCACTAAATGCCCATAAGAGAAAGCAGGAAAGATCTAAAATTGAAATCCTAACCTCACAATTAAAAGAACTACAGAAGCGAGAGCCAACAAATTCAAAAGCTAGCAGAAGGCAAGAAATAAGTAAGATCAGAGCAGAACTGAAAGAGATAGAGACACAAAAAGCCCTTCAAAAAATCAATGAAAATAGGAGCTGTTTTTTTAAAAGATCAACAAAATTGATAGACCACTAGCAAGACTAATAAAGAAGAAAAGAGAGAAGAATCAAATAGACACAATAAAAAATGATAAAGAGGATATCACCACCAATCCCACAGAAATACAAACTACCATCAGAGAATACTATAAACACCTCTATGCAAACAAACTAGAAAACATAGAAGAAATGGATAAATTCCTGAACACATACACCCTCCCAAGACTAAACCAGGAAGAAGTTCAATCTCTGAATAGATCAATAACAGGCTGTGAAGTTGAGGCAATAATTAATAGCCTACCAACCAAAAAAAGCCCAGGACCAGATAGATTCACAGCCAAATTCTACCAAAGGTACAAAGAGGAGCTGGTACCATTCCTTCTGAAACTATTTCAATCAATAGAAAAAGAGGGAATCCTCCCTAACTCATTTTATGAAGCCAACATCATCCTGATACCAAAGCCTTGCAGAGACACAACAAAAAAAGAGAATTTTAGACCAATATCCCTGATGAACATCGATGCAAAAATCCTCAGTAAAATACTGGCAAACCGAATCCAGCAGCACATCAAAAAGCTTATCCACCACGATCAAGTTGGCTTTATTCCTGGGATGCAAGACTGGTTCAACATACGTAAAAGAATAAACGTAATCCATCACATAACAGAACCAATAACAAAAACCACATGATTATCGCAGTAGATGCAGAAAAGGCTTTCAACAAAATTCAACACCACTTCATGCTAAAACTCTCAATAAACTAGGTATTGATGGAATATATCTCAAAATAATAAGAGCTATTTATGACAAACCCATAGCCAATATCATACTGAATGGACCAAAACTGGAAGCATTCCCTTTGAAAACCAGCGCAAGACAGGGATGCCCTCTCTCACCATTCCTATTCAACATAGTGTTGGAAGTTCTGGCCAGGGCAATCAGGCAAGAGAAAGAAAAAAAAAGGGTATTCAATTAGGAAATAAGGAAGTCAAATTGTCCCTGTTTGCAGATGACATGACTGTATATTTAGAAAACCCTATCATCTCAGCTCAAAGTCTCCTTGAGCTGATAAGCAACTTCAGCCGTCTCAGGATACAAAATCAATATGCAAAATTCACAAGCATTCCTATACACCATTAACAGACAAACAGAGAGCCAAATCATGAGTGAACTCCCATTCACAATTGCTTCAAAGAGAAAAAAATACCTAGGAATCCAACTTACAAGGTATGTGAAGGAACTCTTCAAGGAGAACTACAAACCACTGCTCAACAAAATAAAAGAGGACACAAACAAATGGAAGAATATTCCATGCTCATGGGTAGGAAGAATCAGTATTGTGAAAATGGCCATACTGCCCAAGGCAATTTATAGATTCAATGCCATCCCCATCAAGCTATAAATGACTTTCTTCACAGAATTGGAAAAAACTACTTTAAAGTTCATATGGAACCAAAAAAGAGCCCACATTGCCAAGATAATCCTAAGCCAAAAGAACAAAGCTGGAGGCATCACGTTACCTGAGTTCAAACTATACTACCAGGCTACAGTAATCAAAACAGCATGGTGCTGGTACCAAAACAGATATATAGACCATTGGAACAGATCAGAGGCCTCAGAAATAACACCACACATCTACAACCATCTGATGTCTGACAAACCCAACAAAAACAATAAATAGGGAAAGGATTCCATATTTAATAAATGGTGCTGTGAAAACTGGCTAGCCATATGTAGAAAGCTGAAACTGTATCCCTTCCTTACACCTTATACAAAAATTAATTCAAGATGGATTAAAGACTTAAATGTTAGACCTAAAACCATAAAAACCCTAGGAGAAAACCAACACGATACCATTCAGGACATAGGCATGGGGAAGGACTTCATGACTAAAACACCAAAAGCAATGGCAACAAAAGCCAAAATAGACAAATGAGATTTAATTAAAGTAAAGAGCTTCTGCATGGCAAAAGAAACTACCATCAGAGTGAACAGGCAACCTACAGAATGGGAGAAAAATTTTGCAATCTACCCATCTGACAAAGGGCTAATATCTAGAATCTGCAAAGAACTCATACAAATTTATAAGAAAAAAACAACCCCATCAAAACGTGGGCAAAGGATATGAACAGACACTTCTCAAAAGAAGACATCTATACAGCCAACAGACCCATGAAAAAATGCTCATCATCACTGGTCATCACAGAGATGCAAATCAAAACCACAATGAGATACCATCTCATGCCAGCAATCATTAAAAAGTCAGGAAACAACAGATGTTGGAGAGGATGTGGAGAAATAGGAACACTTTTACACTGTTGGTGGCAGTGTAAATTAGTTCAACCATTGTGGAAGGCAGTGTGGCAACTCCTCAAGGATATAGAACTAGAATTACCATTTGACCCAGCAATCTCATTACTGGGTATATACCCAAAGGATTATAAATCATGCTACTATAAAGACACATGCAGATGTATGTTTATTGTGGCACTATTCACAATAGCAAAGAATTGGAATGAATCCAAATGTCCATAATTATAGACTGGATTAAGAAAATGTGGCATGTACACACCATGAAATACTATGCAGCCATAAAAAAGGATGAGTTCATTTCCTTTGCAGGGACATGGGTGAAGCTGGAAACCATCATTCTCAGAAAACTATCCCAAGATCAGAAAACCAAACACCGCATGTTCTCACTCATAGGTGGGAATTGAACAATGAGATAACTTGGACATAGGGCAGGGAACATCACACACTGGGGCCTGTTGAGGGGTGGGGGGCTGGGGGAGGGATAGCATTAGTAGAAATATCTAATGTAAATGATGAGTTGATGGGTGCAGCAAACCAACATGGCACATGTATACCTATGTATCAAACCTGCACATTGTGCACATGTACCCTATAACTTGAAGTATAATAATAAAAAAAGAATTTCTATTTCTAAGCAAGCAGTGCATTGAATGACTTTGGAATAATACTTAAGAAGTCTTTCACTATCTTTGAAAAAGTGTTGGGGTTTCAAGCTTAAGAGAAACTGAAATCCACATATGGCTGAAAAAGCACTAAGGCAAATGCACCAGTAAACTATTATTGATTTCCAATAATTCTATAAGCATACTTTTTTTGGCTTCATAATATTTCATTATTAATGACACTTTTATCATTGGTCAGTGCCCAAACTACTCTTATTTGATTTTTTTATTATTATTGTACTCTAAGTTCTGGGATACATGTGCAGAATGTGCAGGTTTGTTACATAGGTATACAAGTGCCATGGTGGTTTGCTGCACCCATCAACCCATCATCTACATTAGGTATTTCTCCTAATGCTCTCCCTCCCCTAGCCCCCCACCCCCCAACAGGCCTCAGTGTGTGATGTTCTCCTCCCTGTGTCCATGTGTTCTCATTGTTCAACTCCCAGCTATGAGTGAGAACATGCGGTGTTCGGTTTTCTGTTCCTGTGTTAGTTTGCTGAGAATGATGGTTTCCAGCTTCATCCATGTCCCTGCAAAGGACATGAACTCATCATTTTTATAGATGAATGGAACAGAACAGAGGCCTCAGAAATAACACCACACATCTACAAGCATCTGATCTTTGACAAACATGACAAAAACAAGCAATGGGGAAAGGATTCCCTATTTAATAAGTGGTGTTGGGAAAACTGGCTAGCTATATGCAGAAAACTGAAACTGGACCCCTTCCTTACACCTTATGCAAAAATTAACTCAAGATGGATTAAAGACTTAAACGTAAAACGTAAAACAATAAAAACGCTGGAAGAAAACCTAGGCAATACCATCAGCATACATTTTAAGGGAAAGGTTATATTAACATCAGAACTAGCTGAAGATTTGAAAGTATACTGGATGTTAATCATTGGACACTCTTAAAACTGATATTATTTAAGTGCTTCCTCTACACATGCCTAGAGGCTGAACACAGCTTAGTGTTGGGTAGAGGTTGAGGAGTGTGTATCAATGCTGCCTGCAGACCCTACTCACAAAACTAAAGGTCTTTAGTTAACAGATTCATCCTCATCAAATGTAGTTTAGCTAATATGCTAATATCTGTTGCTTCTTAAATATCCCCATGGGTGCTTCAACTCCCACCTAAGTGGCAAATCAAAACTGCCCTCTAATTATCATCTATCTAGATCATTGGATCAATAGATCAATTGATTAATTGATAGAGAGAGAGAGAGATGTTTCTGTCTATTTATCCATCACCTATAAAATTTCAGTGATGTTTCCTACAGATCCTAACCTGGCTGACTTCCTGCTTATTCATGGTATGCCTTTGGATTGCTTAAAACCCCGTACACAGCTACCCGCTGCTACAAAAGCAAAGTTATACTCTTTTATCACCACAGTCTCCAAAGCTCTGGATGACCAGACCTTGGCTTACCTCACAGGATTCTTCTCAGACTACTGTCTCTCTGGTCACCAGACTCCAAAACCTTAAACTTCTTTCCCTTTTCTTAGATACTGCCAGTACTTTCTCGTCTCCTAGCCCTTCAACATGTTCCTAAATCTTGTGAAAACTCTTTTCACCACTGTTTAAAAAAATATCAGGTCCCTTCCCATTCCATAGGTAGCAATTCAAATACTACAACTTCAGAGAAATCTCTCCTGTCCATCACACAGTAGTTGCTCTCACATTATCGGTCTATTTTTTTAAATTACTACTCTGAAGTTTTTGTTTATTTTCTTGTTAGTTTATTTTCTAACTCTCTTAAGAAGAATCTAAGCGTCATGAAAGATCTTCTATACCTTATTCACCACTGGCTCTTCAGTACCTAGCACAATGTCTAGCACATAGTAGCTGTTCAGTAAATAGTTGTTGAATAAATGAACGTTGTTCACAAATTTGTTCCCATTTTGAGAGAGACCGTGGCTTCAAGAGAAGAGAAGGTCCATACTATATGACTTATTACTCCTAGTAGGTTATTTATAATGGTCATTTATTCTCACAAATACTGTTTCTTTATCTGTAAAACAGAGCAAATAATGTCATATTTAATTTATATTTATTTCATTTTATTATTCAATAAAGGATTTGGAGTGGCTTTAAAAATTCATGGTATTATTCATTATGTTATAAATGCACAAGTGAAAAAGAAAGATAAAACAAAATTATGAAAGAGGTAATGTGAAAATAAAATGGGAAGATCCCAAATTAAATAGCTATTTAAATAAACACTATTTTCTGTCTAATTTCACTTTAATTTTGACCCTTAAAATAACTCATAAATATAATAAAATAAATAAAAACTAATTATACCATGATACTTAGAGTTTTTTGTGAGGAAGGTAAGAAATATTGAATGAAATAATTTGTGTGAAGCGGCTTTGCAAGCAGTAATCATGCATTCACTATTAGTAGGGTTTATGTAAAGTTTAACAACCTTTCTCATAGATTTTATTTTCTCACTTTACATTTCTTATTATACACTATTATATATTTTTGTTCATATTCTATTTTTCATGTACAGCTATGTTGTCTCCCTAACGAGACTGTAAGCCTCTTGAGAAAAAGTTCTTTTTTGCCTCCTTGTATAATATTTTTGTTCTTCCTAGCACAATCCTCATGCTGAGCATGTGTAGTTAACACATGAGCGCTGGCTATCAGCACATTTAGAACTCAAGATATCTAAAAATTACAGAAGGGGCTTTGCAAATTTTAAGATATCAAAGGCAGAATTTCTGGCATTCTAGAAAGGAGAATCTTCCATTTTTCAGAGTTGTCTTCTTTCTCTGGTTTAATGGAATGAAATGACTTCTCTCTGCAGCTTCCTGAGTTATTTAGATAGCACAGCGATGAGCCCTAGTCCCACACTTGTCCATAGGAGTACTGTCCTGCTGCAAAAAGATATTTTCTGCACTGTCTTCCCCTCTACTTTTGACTATTTCTTGACTCAGAGAAGGCTATCATTAACAAAATGAGAATAAAAAATGGAAATACAAGTTTATAATATGCTTTACATATAAATGCATATTTTGTCTAACTTATCTAATTTGTATGAAATGAAGGAAAAGCAGTCATGAAGTTTCTCAACATAACAAATGGTTTTATGAAATATACACATCATGGAGTGTATGTGAGTGTATGAAGAGCAATGGCCAAAGACTTAGTTTTGAAGTAATGCTTTCTTAGTTTTTAAATTAATAAATCTTCCATCTTCCTCAGTAAGAGAAGTAGCATTCATCTCAAACCAAAAACCAAAAAGGAAGTTATGTGAACATAATCAAGAAAGCCAGTTGTGTTACAGAAAATGTGACTAGCACATTACATTATTCACCATACAAAATCATGTGTTTTTCTTTTTTTGCCAATGGCAAACAATTTTCATGTACAAATTTATATATTTCTACAGAATTTCCATCAATATTTCCCAGAAGAAAAATTATTCTCTATGGATATATTGTGGAGCAGTTAATTAAATATTTATTGAAATGCTTAATACAGTATGCCTGGAAAAAAATTAAAAAAAAATGAACACATTAACATATTTTAACAACATTAACAGAACCTTAACACTAGGATAAATTTTTTATATAAATATTAAAATAGTAAAAAACAGCTTATTTAGAATAATTATGGAAATACATCTTTAAAGCTAACAACATTAAAATCAACCATTAACCCATACAACATTTATAGCTGCATTTAACATAATGTACTTTTTAATACCCTAAAACTTCCTGTTCCTTTACTAGATTACTTTTGGAACAATGTGTTAGTAAAAAAAATTCAAATTAAACTTTGTATTGAAGACAAATGTACCAACTATGTTGTCACTGTTTTTATTATGAATAACATAGAGTTTTGATGAGCTTTGAAAGGACACTGTGAAGATTGTTGTTAGGAAAGTCTGGCCACTATGAACAAGACTGATTTAGGCTGAGCTGCTTCTTTTTTTAAAGAAAAAATCCCATCAAATTCTTTCTTTGAAATAACAAGAATTACTCTGTGGTGTGTGAAGGTATAATTCTTCTGTGAGAGGTCAGAGTAAACATCGGATGGCAAAAGTCATAAAATAATCATTTTTGGTCCATTTCCTTTGGCCTCACACACTGTTTATATAGTGGTGTGAGGGTTTCTGTTACTAGTCTGTCTGTGAAGTTCAGCCCTGCTTACGCAGAGTAGATTTGGGAAATAATGGAATGAGTATTCAACATCTAAGGACTAAAGCACAACAGACAAAATTTATTTGTAACTATAATAGGGCAAATATATATCTATCCCCAATAGTACTCCTTTCTATAAAGTAGCAACATTTAACCTTCAAGTGACCATAAAATTTAGTGTCCAACTGTAATACTTTTGAAAGTGAAAGAGGTAAGGACAAGAGGCTTGAATCAGAATGTTTTCAGGCCAACTGGAACATATGTTCACCTTACTCAATAAAGATCTTTGGACTGGTTCACTTCTTTCTCTTTTTTTTCCTTCTGGCAGTATCAACACTTTCATGTTTAAACTTTGTTTTTATGGCTTATCTTCCTATCCAGCTGTCAATATCAGCCTATTGTTTGCATTATACTTACAGAATTCAAAGGTAGATATGTCAATACATTCATTTTTATGGGTATGTTCAGATAGAGTTCATTTATAGTCAGCAATTATACTGAATGGAGAGCACAGTGATCTTCCTCGAGGTAATTATCATGCTAAGATTATTGCTTGCACAAAAAGGGTCATAAGAGGCTTTATGGCAGTAACCTATAAGATCTGAACCTTCTGATCTTTTTATCTCTGGAGCACATAATGTATTTTTTTTTTACATTAAGTACTGAAATTACAGTCCATTAAAAATTAAGCATTTAGAGTAATTATTCTCAGACATTCTTAAAGGGTATGAATACCTAGATACATTTCAAGGCTACCTGAATTGTAAATTGTATTAAATACTCACCATATGCAGAAAGTGTGCATGTTTAGTATGGGTACTAGACCTGTAACTAAAACTAATGAAAAAATTTTTTACATGGCAGAAGTGATCACATTATCTAACAATTTCATAAATATATATTTCTTTTTGAATTGAATCTCTCAAGCTTCATGCAATTTTACCTTTTGATAATCCTGGTCAGTTCACTGTGTTCACAGATAACACGTGCAATGCTAGTGATAATAGTATATTATTTTATTTAATTTTTATGGATAACCAATTTACCTCACTTAAAATCCATATATATGTATGTGTGTATATATGTATGTGTATATATATATATATGTGTGTGTGTGTGTGTGTAAATACACATACGCATAGAGTATTTTGTATAGCAGTTTCAGGTTTGCAGAAAAACTGAGCAGAAAGTACAGTTCTTCTATGCTTTCTTTCCTATTTCTCTCATTAACACCTTGAATTAGGAGGGTACATTTCTTAGAATTCATGATCTAATATTGATTTAATATTAGTAACCAGAGTCTATAGTTTACATTAGAGTTCACTTTTTGTGCTGTACATTCTATGGGTTTGACAAGTATCATGACATACATTTACCATTAAACTATCATACAGAATAGTTTCAGTATCCTCTATTCCTTTGCGCACACTACTCATAGTAAGATCATCAATAACATTTCTCATCAGTTAATCCAGTAGTCCTTCCCTAGCTTGATCTTTCAGCAACATTTGACAATGGATTCCTCACACACTCTGATGCCACATATTTTCCCTATTTTTTTCTTACTTTTTAATTCTTTATTTCTTAGCTTTTGCAGGTTTCCCTTCTTCTCTATAATCTCTTAATAGTGGATGGTTCCAAGGCTCATCCTTTGTTCCTATTTACTTCTGTATCTATACTCACCATCTTGGTGATCTCATCCAGTCTCATGATTTTAATAGCATGTATATGGATTAACATTCATTAATTCACTAACTTATGACTCTAGTCCAGATGTCTCTCTCATGATCTAGATGCATATATTCAACTGTTCATTTGCTTTTACCTTAGATGTCCAAAAGACATTTTAAATTAAAACAACGAATAATTTTTAAACTTCACTCTGACTCTCCACAAGTTTACCAACTCAGTTGATGGCAAATCGATTCTGCCAATTACTCTGTTCAAAAAGCTTGTCATCATCCTTGACTTCTTAATTTCCATCATATCCTACTTCTAATTCATTGGGAAATCTTATCAGTTCTAACTTTAAGGTATAATCAGAATCCAATCAATTTCTACTTCCTTCACTCCTATCAGCCTGGTCTGAGTCACCGTGACATATAAATTATTGCAATAACCCCTAAAATGCCCTCCTCCCACCCCTTTTCCATGGTTGTTGCCCAACTGTCTATTATTATAGGAGTAATAAGAGTAATTATTTTCAAACATGAGTCAGATAATGCCACTTTTTCTTCAAAACCCTGCTTTTGCTCTCCATTGCACACCGAGTAAAAGCTAGAGTCTTTACAACAGCTGTCATTTGCCCTTAATTATCCAACATCATCACTTCTTCTTCTCCTACATACCTCCGTCTTACTCTACTCAAGTCACATTTGCTCCTTGCATTGCCACACCACGCACACACACACCGGCATAACCTTTTATATTTGTAGCATTCTCTTCCTGAAATACTCTCACCTCACTTAAATCTTTGTCCAAATTTTGTTTTTCATTCATGTTTCTCCTCTCCTTGGTTTACTTTTTGTGTTATTATTTAATAGCATTCATCAATTGCTAGCATATGATTGTATAATTTTTAAAAATTTTTTAACATTTGTGGGTATATAGTAGAAGAATATTTATAGGGTACATGAGATATTTTGATATTTTGCAATGCATAATAATCACATCATGGAAAATAGGATATCCATCCCCTCAAGCATTTATCTTTTGTGTTACCAACAATCCAATTATACTCTGTTAGTTATTTCAAAATGTATAATTAAATTATTTTGATTATAGTCACATTATTGTACTACCAAATATGAAGTATTATGTTATCATATGATTTGCTTATGTTTATTGCTTATTGTTTAGAAGGTAAATTTCTTAGATATGAAACTTTGTTTTGATTTGTTCACTAATATATTCAAGCACACTGAACTGTGTCTAGCACATAGTGAACACTTGATAAATATTTGTTAAGTGTATCCTTTGTTGCATCTTTGTTGTTCCTATTTTGTTTTTTCCATGCCTTTGACATTGTTAATGCTGGAAAAGCACCAGAACGTGTTCTATGTAAAGTCCAAGCATGTCATTAGTAAAGGACAGAACCAATCATTATTGCATTATCATGTGATGTATCATCATGCATATTTCACCATAAGACAAATTCAGGCCAATGCTATAAAATGTGAACTCTTAACATAAGACAGATATTCAGAGAAAAGAGTAAAAAAATGAAAATAAACTAGATTTCTTCATATTTTTAAAGTACATTGGAATTATAATGATTTAGTCTTCATTACAAAATAACAGCTCTCATAATATCCTCCATCCCTTCCTGCTTCTCTCTCTTTTTCACTATTTCTTTCTATTTCTATGTTTTTTATTTCCTTAGGATTTATAAATGTAAACAATCTGCCCATGAATACTACATTACCAGTTGTAATTAAGAAGAGTATTTTTTGGGAAAGGAAGTACTTACCATTTTCCTACAAATAAATGTATAGCCCTTGTTTTTATTTTTATTTTTAATTGTAATACAGAATTTCAACCCCATTACATATTTGGAAAAACATGAAAGATTTTCTCCTTTAAAACATATTTTATATACTGAGAAATAAGTCATTTTCAGGTAAAAAAATTTAATTATAATATATATGAAAATGGGATTCTAAGTACCAAAATGCTTGATTTTCAGTCATCTAAGAGACATAGGAAGAAGGCTTTATCTCCACAGGGATATCTGGGGAGCCAGTTGTTTTTCATCTTAAAAAAAATTAAACCCAATAGATAACTGCCTTCTTATGTGTAGATCTTGGATGGACATGTCACTGCCTGGATCACTGTGACACTGGCGCAATACAGAGAGCATTTTGAAAATCACTAAATCTAGAATTTCCAATTGAAGTTAATAAAGCTAAAAGCAAGCACTTGTGTTCGTGTTTATTGGATAAGAAAATGAAACTATCAATATTTTGTAATTCCAAACTTTAATTCAATCCCAACATTAATTATAAATTTGGGTTAACAGACAACATACAAATATGTAACTAATAGATGATTTAAGAATTACAATATTACAATAAAAGTGGGGAAGAGATAAAGTATACTCCTTACCATAAAAATATTTTTAGACAAAAATTTTAGTAATTTTATTACTGACCCCAGAGGTATTAATTGGCTAAATCTTATTTATTGATTTTAGCATTGAAAATTTATACTGACACTTCTATGTCTACAATTTCAGCCGTTTTGGAATAATTTTCCTTCTCTCTTCTTTCTTGCAGTAAATGTTAGTTTACCTGTGATACAGAAGTCTGCAAAACAACGAGTTAGACAAGCTTAACAGACTATGCACACGGTAAGACAATCTAGCCCCTGTGACTGTAAGTAAAATAAGCTCACCATCAAATTAAATTGTCCGAGAAGGCTTTCTGAAAGCAGTAGCATTGAAGCTGAATCTTGAAGGACAAGTTAGATAAAGAAGGGGTGGGCCCTCCTTAGCAGAGGGAAGTAACTTTTGCAAAGTTCTGGGAATCACGGCACACTCAAGGAGTTCATTTGTCGGTTTTGTACTGTGAAGGCATAAGGTGGAGCTGACTGGAGAAGAGTAGTCAATAGATGAATTTGAACAGAGAAAAAAGGGCCAGATTAGGAAAGTGGTTTTTGATTCTTTTGTTTTGTTTTTGCGTGTACTCTAATAGAGGCAGTTAAATTAAATATTCAGGGGGATTTGAAATGAGAAGATGCTGGACAGTCACGGAAAAGGCTCAGTGATTCAAATGTCAGCCCATGTCTTTGTTATCTATTGTTACATAAAATATTACTCCAAAATTTAACAGCTTATGACAATGAGTATGTATTATCTCATACAATTTCTGAGTATAAGGAATCCAAAAGCAGCTTAGTTAGGTATTTCTGGCTCAGTGCCTCTCATGAACTCTCAGTCAAGTTTCTGAGCCAGAACTACAATCCTCTGACAGTCTGATGAAGGCAGGAGGATCCACTTCCAAGAGCACTCACACATGTGGCTTCTGGCTGTAGACCTCCATTTTTCGCTTGTTCTTAACAGAGGACCTCAGTTCTTTATCACATAGATTCTCTCTGCGAGGTTTCTCATGATATGTCAGCTGCTTAGAGCAAATGACTCAAGGGAGAGGGAGAACAACAAAGATGGAAATCATGTCTTTTTAACCTAATCTGGGAAGTGGCCATCATTTCTTCTGTATTTTCTTTGCTCACACAGTTCAACCCTGTATAATATAGAACACAACTACACAAAATTGTGAATACCAGATGCAGGGGTTTGGGGTTGGGGAGCATCTTGGAGACAGGCTACCATGACGCAGAGGGAGAAAATAAAAGCCCACTGAAACACAGATTCAACATTTTGAAAGCTGCTGTGGACTGAATTGCATCCCCCACAGAATTCACATTTTTTCACCCTAATTCCTAAAATGACTATATTTAGAGACAGGGCCTGTGAGGAAGTAATAAAGGTTACATAAAGTCATAAGGTTGGGAACCTAATTCAATTGAGATGGTGGCCTTATAGAAGAGGGGACGCACCAGGGCTCACTCTCTCCAATATGCAAGGCCACAGTGAGAAGGCAGCCATCTGCAAACCAGGAAGAGAGCCCTCACCAGACACTGACCATGTTACTGCCTTCATCTCGGACTTCTAGTCCCCATAACTGAGATAAATAAATATCCGTCACTTAAACCACCTTGCCTGTGGTATTCGGTTATAGCAGCCCAAACAGATAAGAGGAAACCAAGACAGGAGTACAACAGAAGCTAAATAAAAAATACATTTTGAAAAGGAAAAGGTAAACAGAGTCAATTGAGCACTATTTATTATTGTTTGGGAATTTACTAAGAGTGGGTGAATAATCTACTTTATTTGGAAAAAAATTAACGTTTTTAGATGATATTTAGTTTCCGCTTACTTGAAGTTACGTGTCTTGTCATATGGTATACCCAATGTTTGATTCCTTAACAAAACTTTGAAATTATTTTAAATTTCTCTTCCCAGCTATTTGGCTTTTTTTTCATTGTGACTCTATGATCTACTAAATTTGTATCAGCTTGTGCATATATACTTATATTCTTTTTTTCTCTGAAACTCTACAGTCATTAAAATTACTAATTCTTATCTCATTTATTCTGGGAGAAAAAGGTCTAAACCATATATCAGTTTAATGAAACATTCTCTTCAGGTGTTAAATTCAATGAATATATTAGTCAGATTTTAATTATAAACAACAGGATACTTTTCATAAATGAGATATTGTTAAGCCCATAGACCATTCCAACAACATTTGATTATTTTTAACCTGATTTTTTAAAGTAGCCAATTTTAAACATTATAAAGTCTTCAAACAGCCTGGCTGAATATTTTAAAGGCTTTGATTTTAATTAGATATTGAGCTGCTCCAGCTTACTGAAAAAAGGTAAAAAGCTTCAAACCATGCCACTCTCCTAAACAGCAGGTGTCAGCTCTAACTGCCTCTGAAAATATTTAATGTATTCAGTTAATCGAATTCCTTAGAGAATGTTACAGTCCTGCTCATTTATCTTATGCAGGCTTTGTATTAGGTTTTCTTTCTTATTTACTGTACTTCTTTACATGTTATGAAAAAATTATGTCTTAGGTTTACTGGTTTCCCAGCAAAATCAATTTTAGATTTTCTCAGTCTTGCAATCACAGCAAACTAAATATTACTGGTGCCATTCCTTGATGTTTAGAATCACAGATCTTCATTTTCAGTATTCTGAGACTACCTTGACAATTTTGGAATATTTACTTATCTGAATTTTGCATATAGTCTGCCAAATAGCCTAAAACTTCATAGATGAGTATAAATCAAAACATGAGTGTAACTTTTTTTTTAGTGAGTTTATGATGTAGCTTAAGTCAAATCGAAGAAAATGTTAAAAACTACAAAGTTTGTTAGTATACACCTGAGTAGTGTGGCAAGTGACCAACTTTTGTATGTTTGCAAATCCAATGAAGTAGATATATTATGAGGTAATTTATTTAAGGAGTGTATTGTACTTATCCAAGAAGTGTATTGTACTTATTATTATAGCACAACCTCAGATTTGTCTACAAAAATATCTTGTTCGACAGTGATAATATGCGAACTGGCTCCAGTCCTTCAATAGAAGGTGACCATGCTTTTGAGGGGAACATCTGAAATAGCGATGTTTACTTCCCTGTGTGGTGCTCCCTCTGTGGCTGAAATTGCAGAAATGTAATAAGATATGTTGTCTATTATCACTTTATAAAAATAAATAATCTTTAAATTAGAGCTAAGTGGTGGATACTGAGGAAATTATCATGTTATTATAACTTTAGAAATTTCAGATGAACACCTACGTATGCCAAACACAGAGTGTTATTTTGTTTTAAAAGTTGTCTTCATGTCTATATCTGGTACACTGATGTGTCTGTGTCTGTGTGTGATTGTGTGTGTGTGTGTATTGTCCTTGCAGATAAATTACATTGTTGTCTTAATAGAATATAATTAAAAGTAATGACCTGAAGTCATATCAGTGGGGACTGTTAGTGTATTTAAGGAAGTTGAAACTGTGAACCGATAGGAACCTTTTAGGCAGATTAAGTTAACTTCTGAATAAGTAGAAGTGATGTTCCTCAAAGAGAGGAGTTTTAAAATCCTGTCTGTCCTAATTCTTCTCCACAAAGGGGTACATACAATAACCTGCAATGAAAAAAATAATTTTGAAACTCCAATAATAATTTTGAGAAAACATGTTTTCCTTGGACTCAGTCCCACTAGGTGTCAGAAAAATTATCCTAAATGGAGAGGATAAGACCAGGAAGGCAGGTTACCTTTTCTAAACACCTCCATTGTTTGCCATCGATGTTCAAAGTTTCACCAAAATAACTCATTTGAGTCTTGTAGGCTTTTGGAATTCATGTTCAGAGTAGAAACTCTTCCTTTGGTACCCTAAGATTAGTAGTAGCTTCTACCAAGTTAACTGCTACTTTCAGAGGTAGCCCTAGGTAAAGTAAAATTTTAGATAAGGGAATGTATACTGTTTTTCTCCATAATGCTTCCCAAAGACAAAACTCTTACTCAATATCAATAGGATTAGTGTTAGTGTGGCATGTCAGCTTGAATAAGTTTTAGTAACAGATCTTTTTCTGCCTCTCTCCCAACCCCCAGAGTGATTTAAATGCCCCCCAAATCCTAAATATGATCTTCTGAATTAAATCGATCGATATTTGTTCGAATTGTCAGTCATTTATAAAAATCAATTCAGTCAAATTCTGATTGATTTTGGCAGATGTAATGGGTGACATATTTTCTGAATGCAAATATGTGTTTTTAATAACTGTTTTCTGGATGTCATATCTTATGGTGGAGCCAGAGGATTCAAAAAACACTACATGTACAAAATATTATTTTATTTCTAAAAATTGAAAAAAATATATTAATTTGGATAATTCACTCATTTTCATAGTAGCACAAATCTAAGTATTATTAAAATTCTTATTTTTTATGAAAACTTTTTGATGTTTTTATTATATTTTTACTTTGAACAGCAGTTTGAATACTTTCATATACATTTTTTAATCTTTCCCTTTGTTTCCGTTTCTACTTCCAACACACTAGATTATTACCTCTTCCAAGGACTATTTAATAGTTTAATTGGCCTTCCTCTTTCTCTTCCCTTTTTAAGGCTCTGAGTTTCTTTGGCAACTCCTGTATGGTACTCAGGAATCTCTATTGTTTGCCTAAAATCCACAGAATAAAATCTATGCTTTTTTTCTGTCGATAAATTTTCCAAAAACTTATCACAATTCATTTTTAGGTTAAAGTGTTATATTTCTACATGCTTTTCTTCAATCAAGTACAAGTATCTATGTGTATGTGTGTGGCAGGGGTGTTTTAATCATCCCTGGAAAATATTTTTGCATTTTCCAACCCCACACATAATTTGTATGATTCCAAAATATGTTCTCCTTTCTCTTTACCTAATTGAATTCTACTCATCACTTGTGTTAGAGTAACTCCTGCTAGTTGCTGCAATGGGTAAACACTGAATCTTAGTGGCTTATGACGAGCAAGATTTAACTCTCCTGCAGGTGAAGTCCACTGGGTCAGGTAGTGCAGGTAGCTCTCTTCCATTCTGTAGCCATACAATCTGAAGAAATATATGACTTTCAAGCCACAAAGGCAGGAGAAGGGAATGATGGGGGCAGTCTATTGATGCTTGCCTGCCTTGGCCTCAAAAAGACACAGACCACTTCCTTGCAGAGTCCTTTGGCATGGTTCAATGGTTTGAACCTAACTGAGAAGGAAACAATGGAAAGTAGGTGAATGAATGGCATATTTGGGGCACATAGTCTTAGTCAATTCTATAAACACTGATACAACCAATGTCTACTGTAAAAGCTTAACCTGCTAGACCAATGTAAAGCAATCTTTTTCTCCTCTGAAATTGAATACCATTTCCTATAAAATTGCCCTGCTGATATTAATAAATAGCCTCACAGCATCTTTTCTACCATATTTCTTATCATCATAAATTTCCAAAATTTATTTTCTTTTTTTAATTAAATTATAAGCTCTTTGAGGATAGGATCTATATCTATAGCAAATTATCTCCTGAGAGTGCTTAGCAAGATACTTTATATATAGTGAAAGCACAGGCTGTAGCTGTTACTTAATTTGACATTCCAAACCATTTCAGCTAATAGAAAGACATCTAGGAAAACAAGACTTCAGTTGCACCACAGGCCTCTCATGTATAATATAAATTATTAAAACTGATTAATGTTCTGCTGATAATGTTTCTTCAAAAAAAAAAAAAGGGAACCTTGGCTGAAGGGCAAATTCAACTGAATGAGATAGAAAAAGGGGAGGGGACAGGTCACACAATATATCATCATTCTTCTGAATCCCTCTATATTCTCAAGATACCTTTGTGTCCTTCTTAGGTTACTAATACCTGCTGTGACTTATGATAATAACAATAATTTACAATGATAATTTATGGGTTTCAGAAAAAAATTAATAATTTAACTACTTTGATTATTAAAACAAATGTAAAGAAGGGAAAGATGTTATTGTAAAGCACATTGCTTAAATGAGAAAATGGAGGTTTGAAGTAATTATAGAACATGAAATTATACAAGTCTAGAATTGGCAAAGACCTTAAAGATGTTCTAATGCAACAGTTTCATGTACAGTTGAGAAAACTGCAGCTCAGATAGGTTAACTGACTTGTGTGAGGTCCTGCAGAGAATGAATGGATATAGCAGAATTAAAGCTCCTCAAGTCCAGTGATATTTAGACTGTGCTATTCCGTCTTTTATTTAATTAAGTGCAACACAAAATATGCATTGTTTAAAAAAGCTATTTAAAATAGCCTCTACCTGAAATGGAGTAAATGTCAAAAGGACTTTATAAGTCATGAGTTTTTAATATGTTTTACTTCTTCCTCATTAAAAGGGAGAAATCTTTGGAAAAAAGAGAGCGAGATCTCTCTTGGGCAAGAGTGTTCAGTGTAAGCCTTGAAACGTAATTGTATTTGATTTTAATTGGGTATGCTGCATGTATATGAAGTTACTAACAGACTTAAATTTTACTCAATACATTGACAAAACCAGGAAATACAAAAACTAGAGAATATAAGAGCTTAGAGATATTTTTGAATATAGAATTGATGCAGCCATATTTGGTTTCCAAAATGTTTGGTAGCATTCATTTTAAAACTAGGAAGTGTGCTTTGACTATGAATTATTTTCACCATTATTTTAAAGCTGGAATACTGTTGATAGTATTTAATATTAGCACTCCCTGCATCCTAGATTCTGTAAAAAACAAATAAAATGTGCAGTCTGTTTTCAAGACAGTTTCATTTGCATTTCATTACACTTTTAACCCTCAATTTTTATTCTTTTAGAGGCTATTATAGGGGCTGGTAATCATACCTTATATATTATAAACAACTCTTAGGTCATCAAAAAGATCATCTGGTCTATTCCTCTGAGTCTAAGCATGACAACCTTAGATCATTCAAAACTATGATTCCCTCTCTAATTTTTCAAGACACCAGGTGTGAAGATTAAATCAATCAATTTTTTAAAGCATATTTCCTTGGAGACTGGTATGTAAAAGAAATTGAGCTATATCTTGTGAAGAGTAAAATAATCAGCATTTGGTCTTAAGCTCACAATCAAAGGAAAAACTAAAAACACAATACAAGATGCAAAATAACATTTTAATAAGGCATTACAGAAGTCATAAAGTGTGATATTCGATTTATTCTCAAATGCTTGGTTCAGGTAATACATGATGTTAGAGTTCAGAGAAGAGAGAAATATATCTTGACATTCAATAGAAATTTTCTCTTTATATAACTAAAGGTAGTTTTATTTGGTTTAGTCTTTTGTGGATCACTAGAACTGGCAAGTTTCAAGTATCTTTTTTTTCCCTCGATTTTTTCAACGTTAGATATTACCCCCTCTACAACTTCTAAACTTTCCTTCAAACTTTTCCTCTAGGTTTCAGTGATTATATGTCAAATAATCTATATTTCTTTACAATTATGCTTTATGTAAATTTCTTTTGATATATCAAACTTTAAAATAATGAAAAGATTACTTCTCATGTTTAAACAGCATAGTTGAATCCACGGTGTTACCTTCTTTATGACTTCCGAATCATTTCTTTTTTTTTTTTTTTTGACGGAGTCTTGCTGGGTTGCCCAGGCTGAAGTGCAGTGGCATGATCTTGGCTCACTGCAACCTGGGCCTCCCGGGTTCACGCCATTCTCCTGCCTCAGCCTCCCAAGTAACTGGGACTACAGGAGCCCGCCACAGCGCCTGGCTAATTTTTTCGTAATTTTTTTTTTTTTTTTTTTTTTAAAGACAGAGCCTTGCTCTGTCTCCTAGGCTGGAGTGCAGTGGCGCGATCTCGGCTCACTGCAAGCTCTGCCTCCCGGGTTCACGCCATTCTCCTGCCTCAGCCTCTCTGAGTAGCTGGGACTACAGGCGCCTGCCACCACGACCGGCTAATTTTTTGTATTTTTAGTAGAGATGGGATTTCACCGTGGTCTCGATCTCCTGACCTCGTGATCCGCCCGCCTCGGCCTCCCAAAGGGCTGAGATTACAAGCGTGAGCCACGGCGCCGGGCCAATTTTTTTTGTTTTGTATTTTTAGTAAGACGGGATTTCACCGTGTTAGCCAGGATGCTCTTGATCTCCTCACCTCATGATCCACTCACCTTGGCCTCCCAAAGTGCTGAAATTACAGGCATGAGCCACCGTGCCCGGCCCCAAATCAGTTTTAACCTTATTTGAACCAAGGTAAGCCTTCCTCATCTCAAATATATGCAATACGTTTTTGAAGTAATATGTGCTCTGACCCCATAACTATAGCTTTTTTTTTTTTTTTCCTAAAGCAACTTGATTCAATTCAGCTCAAATATATTAGTATTGCCATTGCAAATAACTCACTTGGCGGGGACAAAAATGTTCACAAGTCAACGTGATTAGAAAAGAGGGTGAGGCACCAGAATAAGTGAAAGAGGCATTTGTGAATTAATCAAGATAAGAGTACCGGCACCTCATATTTTACCCAAACAACAGCACAGGGTATATGCAATTTGTATTTTTCCTTGGCCTTATTAGCATTTCACCCTGCCTTATAATTGATAGATCATTCGTTTAATTAATCGATTCTAATTCTAGACTATAAAATGTTAGGGAGAATCCTCTTTTTGGTTCACTTTCTCTTGCAGCTTAGATTTCTGAATATACATATTGCTGAAACAGAAATAGAAATAAACATATTTGGGTAGGAGGTCAGTATTAAAGACTACCGTGTCAGAGAAAAGACCATTTTGCCTGTAAACGCTTTTCAATATAAAGCACATAAATCTGAAAGAAATTATTTGAGGGAATTTTCTCTCCTGGGGATGAAATGTCTATGTGAGGATTATGCCACTGTGTTACCCTGACTGGTGGATGTAAATTGTCTATTCTCTTTCTATTCCTTCAAGTCACTGTTAAAATATAAAATTATCACTATGTAGTAACACAATCAAACTTTCTCTAGCTATGTTTCTTAGCTAAATACATTGTTGGTGGTTTTTTGTCAAGGCATGAATACATGAGGGTGAAAGAGTGAAAAATACCCCTCCCTACCAAAACTTTCCTTCATGTTTATTGCACCTCTCAAAGCGGGAGAAGATTAGGTATGAAACAGAGAACAAGTGGAATAAAGTCATATGGAGCTGTGAATCATGTGTTTCATACTCACAGGTACTGACGTACTTTCTCCCCAGAGAAAATAGTACCTATCTTGCAGGCACTGTGAAGGATGTAGACCAACGCTTTATAGAAGAGACAAACAAGCAAATATGACAGCAATCTTTAGATAAGATTGTATTCCAACTAAATCATCCTGAATTTTTAAATAATACAGAACAGGCAGAAGTGTAGACAAATTGGAAGAAATCTAAATCTAGACTACAGTTGATAATATTTAATATTAAACACTCTGAAGCCCGTGCTCTATCAAGGGAATACATACCAACAATTGTGTGTTTTGCCCTAGCTTTTCAAGTAATTTCATTGAAAATTTTTGTAGAAATCAAACAGGTTATAACAAATCCTCTCCCAGGAACTCAGTGGGTAGTTGCTGCTAGGAAACAACAGTAAGAGATGTTGAAGAGAAATCAGAACCTGACTCTTTCACCCCCACCTATATTGATACTGAACTCTATTCATATCTTATGTGTATTTCCAACATGTTATGGAGCCACCTATAATAACAGGTCATCTATTCATTCAACCAACAGTTAAATAACATTTGTTTAATACCAATCACTGTGCCAAATAGTAAGCTTTCAAAGAAAACTGCGAGCCATTGCAAATGTCAACTCTTCTCTTTGTACTTGCATAAAAACAGACTGCAACTCAGATCCATTTGATCTATAAGTTATGTCTAGGTTACTACCACATGAAGAAGCAGTGGTTAAGTTGAGAAGTCATGCTATATTTGTCACAAAAGTACATAATAACTTAGATAAATACTATATGTATTTATCTAAATGTAAAAAATGTATCTAAATGTAAAAAAAAATCATTCCACTTTACTGTTAAATGTTCTCATGAAGATTCCTTGGAGTCAGGAGAATACATGGAAATACCTATGACTTTTGGGAGATTAACAATTGATAATGGTAAGTGGACCAGAGTCTTTTGACATATTATATTTGTCATCAGTCACATCAACATCACTCAGCAAAATATTTGAGCATTGAGGGTATGGATTATATGTGTGTTACACGTGCACAAATGCTATAGAAATATGTTTCACATGTATTAATATAAGTATGTGTGTGTATTCAGACATTGATTTACACATATAATTATTAAGAAGAATATGGGGGTATAAGAGCTAAATATCTGCTTTACAAAGTATAAACATTTTTTAATGAATTCCCATATTGCAGAATTTCACATGTAAAGAATATATTTCAAAAGCTTATTGTCAGAACCATAAGCTTTACTGCCATTTCTCTTGGATCAGTGAGCTTATGAGTCTTTTCCTTGGGTTTCATTTTAAGAAAGTTTCAATTCTCAGAGAGACTATATGACAGTTGGAGTATGGAAGTTTTTTGTCACCATGACCACATTCTTCCAAGAAGAACTAAAGAAAGTTGAGCAAGTATTTTTATTGTCTAGACATAAACTTCAGTGAGCCTTTTGACTTCCTATTCTCATAGAAGTTTGCCTTCAGTTACCTAAATAATTCTCAGTAATTCCAAGAAGATATTTAATAAGGTAGGAAAAATAAGAAGCCGATGTCCAATCAAATTACTTCCTATTAATTTTATTTTGGGGGTTTATTTCCTTTGTTACTTTTACTTGACTCCCTCAATGGTATGACTCTATTACAGTGAATGACATAGTTGGACACAGACAAAATTAATCATTTTCTAACTGGATTATCTTCTAAGCAAATGTTTGAAATTGGAGACATAGGCTTAATTAGGAATCATCATAATACATACTCTCTCACACATACTGACACTCACATATACAAAAATACTAACCTAGTTGTCCATATGCTTCTCTGAGTGATTGTTCCCAACCAAATACACTGAATGACTATACTGATTAAATTCCGTGATCTTTTTTCCACATTTAATCCATCTTGTCAGGTATGGAAAACCAATGGCTTCATTTCAAAGAAAAAAAAAATTCAAACAAAAACGGGGCTTCGTTCCTTGACCTGTAGTTCTGAGAAAAAATAGTACAACACCCAAACACACCCAAATGGCAAACATTTCTAGCTGATTTCTATGTTATGACAAAGAGTGAGGGATGTCTAAGCTTTAAAATGAGGCTGAGTTTTGGAGCGAAGGCAGTTTTTTCTCCTTTGCCTTGGACAACTGCTAAAAAAAAAAACGGCCTTCGATGTCTCTGTCAGATTCCCACACAGCCTGTGAAGTTTCTCTCAGTCCAGGCGGGTTATCTCACAAACCTGTGCAAAGCTCCAGTGAATAATTTATATCAGACATGAGGCGACAAGTTAAACACGCCCATTTTGTCTAAAATGCTGTGAAGGTATCAAGATGGAGCCAAGCTACAGGGCGAGGGGAGCCTGGCTGATGGGAACCCGAGTGTGTCTAGAAGAGAGGATGCTGCTGTAAAGAAAATGAAATGTAATGAGATACTCTTTCATGCATAATTCATAGGTGAAAACATGACTGCATAAAAAGCCATGGATTTTAACAAGGCAAGCCTGCAATCATGCACATTATCTTCCCAGAGGAACTTTATATAATATTGGTCAAAAGGAGAAGATTCTGAATACCAGTACAAAATAAAGCTGACAGGTTTTCAAATGCAGCAGAATTTACATTAATGCACAATGCCTGTAAAAGAAACAATTTCTATTTACACCTGAAAATACTGCATAACCAAAAATTTACTTTAAAATGTTTGCTATCTCCTCTTTAAATAGGAAAAAAAAGAAAAGGAGAATAGAAGATTCATATTGATAAACATCGATAACATGTAAGAGCTGTATTTACTGAATCTTGTGGGGTTAAGTTAAACTGGACTTGGCAGACATTTTCACTCTTCTGGCAACAAAAGTTAAGATAGAAATGTAGGCATAGAGGAGGCTTTAAAAATGATAAAATGTTAGCTATTGTCCATGCAAAATTTAATTTTGTTGTGTTGTAAGAGCAAATATTGTAATTCAGCTTTCAACACCAGTTAAGCGACTAACACATGCCTGATTTCAAATGGTGTTTAATATGTGGAGCTCTTAGTTGAGGGATTAAAGAAGAATGTTGATTAAAGCTTGGCATCTCTTAAGTTTATCACCATCAAACCCTAAAGACGCCTTAGCTTCTTAGAAAGAATTGGCATGGTGGGGGCGGGGTGATGGTGTTTCTTTGACTGTCCACGCTACGGAAATACATAAGACAGGAATGCAAAAGAAAGGGTCAAAGCCATCTGCAAAACATACATGCCAGAGAGCTGAGCTTGGCTTGTTGTCTTGGCTTACCCTGTGCACTATCAGTATTTGAAAGCAAAGCCAAGTATTAATAGTTACATTGCATCCAGCTGTGGCGTTGTGGCTCTAATGCTCGGCTGAAGAAAGCAGTGAGGGGTGAAAATGGTAGACATATCTGCCTCAAAGTCACCATCTACCACAGGAATTTTTTAAGATCCATATTGAAGAAGCAAAGAGAATTGTTATAAAAAACAGCAGGTGAAAGAGGACTAGATGCCAATTAATCTAATCCATTTAAACAAAATTGTGTTATTAATCTCTGCTTGCTCTAACTTAGATATGCGTTGTATTTTGAAAAAAAATAAAAGTAGACTTAGAAAGTTAAGGATTTAATTTCTGAATACGGAATCCCAGTTTTTGCAACAAGGTGGCGGAAAAAAGCAAAATCATGCTGAGAGCTGGTCATAAAGAAAGTTCTTTAATATCATGAGACTTCCATCTAGGTTTCAGTGATAAGTTCAGAACCTGAGTTTGACCATTTGCATTATGTTTAACTATTCACGCTAATTCTGCTAGGATATATTCCTGATATAGTTTTGTTTTTAAAATATATTTACAACCCACTGCCCCCATACAGCCTCTGTGGCATGAGGTTCTCTCTCCGGGGCACCCAGAGCTAACCAGCTGGTTAACCCTAACATACTTTAATGCTCCACTGCTTGCTTGCTTGCTCTGCAATACGGCTGAAAAAAAGACAGTTTGGGGTGACAGTATCTATTTCCTTCTGTGCTAGAAGGTGAGAAGAGGTGATCCCCATCTGTTCACTCTCCCTGACAGATGTGCTCTTCCACCTTTTCTTGCTAGCTTAGCACACTGCTGAGAAGTTTGCTACACTGAAGGATCCATTTCCAAGCACAGAAAAGGTTTGTTTGCTTGTACACCTGTGCTCTAAAGGAAGTTTTCCTATTGCTTATGCCAGTTGGATGACTTGCTGAATTCTTTAGCATATATAAAAATGCAAAGTGCCTGAAACGGGAATCGAATGATAACATTATTAGAATTCCCTCTTGGGGTCAGATGAGACAGATGGTTGCATGAGGAGGATATGCCTGGATACAGCTTCTGTAGTCTGAATTTGTTTCTTATTTGTTTCCCTTTCTGTGAAATCAATGCACATATTAAATATCATACATAACACAAAGCACATTTGAAAGAAAGAGAGGAGCAGAATGAAACATGAATTTTTAAATTTCCATTGACTGAGATTCATACACAAGCATTGGGAAGCATCATCTTAGGCCTCTGGATTCTATACTCTGCAACTTTTTCCAGCCAGAAAACCCCATAAAAGCAAGTCATGTGAATAGGAAGATGCTATTCGTGGATCAAGTGGATTTTCTTTTCCTGTTCAATCAAGTGAAATCAGACATATCATTACCTGTTTACATTCCTTAAAAATCCTCTTATGACACTTAGAACACAGTACCTTTGTGGGATTTGGCATTTCTACTCATCTCCTCTCTGACTCTACTTCAGCCACTCTGCCTTGTAGTGCAGTAGAAAGATATAGGACCTGGAAGTAAGAGGGAAGTGTTTTGTTTGTTTGTTTGTTTGTTTTTAAGGTAAAAATTACACTTCCTCCAAGGAAATAAAAGATGTGGAGAGACAGTGGGAAAATTAGGGAATTCTTTGTAATGTTGTCTTTGTTATAAGTGACACATGAGACTCCATGCTTATAAATTTGATAGATTAGAAGACCATGATTTTTCCCAAAGTTGCTGACGGTAATAAACCTACAAAGAGATGTCCAGTTGTGAGTCACAGGGCTTCATCTCCTGTCTTCTATTCATAATGTGTGAGTAATTGGGATGGAAAAAAGTAGAAGGCTCTTTTGATCTAATTTGTAGATGACTTGAAGCTAGGAAAGAGAATGAATAGTTGCATGCAGAATGAGTACTAAAAAACAGAAGGACAAGTGGAAGTGTGTGCTTAATTCTTAAAGTTCATAATACGTCTGTTTTCTTTTTTTTGAAGAGCTTCAAAATTGAAATGACTTATTCATGAATTTAATAAATCCAGATATGAAATGTAGCTGGAGAAGAGTTTGAAATGAGTGCAAGAGAGTACAGGGTGAGATAATCTTTTATGACTCATTCATAGAAGTATTTGAAGGTGTGAAAAGGTGATCACTCTCAGTTCCCTTCTACCTAAGGAACAAGGCTTAATAGTCCCCATCCCTTTCTGCCATGACTCTTTTCAGACTCATATTTCCAATCATTTTCTTATTCTCTCCTTTGATTTAGTTCCAGCCTTGAAGCCATGAGTACCTAAAATATAAACCACACTGTTTCTACTTTTGGTATTACTTTTTTCTCCTAGTAAGATCTAACTACTTGCTAGAAAGGAATTAGATGTGTTTGCTCTAAACATGGAAAAGCTTAACTCCTTTGCTACAAATAGAGTCCTGTAATGAAATAATATAGAATTATGTGTTTTTAACGCATTCAATTTAAAAGGTAAGTTTTCATCAATAAGCTTCTTGTTGTGAAGTTTGCACATCAGTTTCACTACATAAGTCTGAAGCTTCTGTTTTTTTTTTTTTTTTGGTAACTCTTCCTTCTATCATTATCAATTTATGCAATATTTGAATTAAGATGAACCAGAGAATTGACATTTGGTTTATTTTAATATTTCAGATGACTAGTTCTTGGAAACCAACTGGTATTTATTTAGCTGCTTCCTCAGATCAAGGGCTTTTTACTTTCTTACTCATGTAACAAGATGCTTAAACATGCTGAATTGTAATTTGTGAGGAAAAGAACAATGCCATTGTTGATTGTTCAAGGAAGTGTAAGAATTCAAATTTCAAATACACTGAATTAATGGAAACGAGAGACTGCATTCATTTACCATTGCTGTATGGTCCTGCACTCAGTGGAAGCCCTCATTTGTAAAAACTGCAGAATTGTTTATTGGAAATAAAGTAAGAATATGAGTAGAAATTTACAGCTTTTTATCAATATAAATCTCAATCCTCTTTTCCCTTTCCTGTCTAAATTATGTTAATAGAATGCAATAAAAAATCAGGATATTTTTCAAAATTCACTTGATAAGATTGTTGTGGAGTTAAAAGTGTGTTTCCCATAATATATGGGTTTGCACAACTTTTCATATACTATACTAAATTTTAGAAGAGGTACAAAGCTTATATATCCCCAAATTGAAAATATCAACAGTGAATAAACAGTGTGGCTTATCTGTTTAACAAAATAATACTTATCAATGAAAAGAAACACACTACTTATAAATGCAACAACATGGATGAATCTCCACAAGAAGCTGAGTGAAAGAGGCCAGAAATAAAAGGTATATACTATATTCTTTCATTTATATGAATTTTCAGAATATGGCAGTATTCATCCGTAGATTGAGAAAGCAGATCTTTGTTTGTCTTAGGCCAGGGATGAGCGATGAACAGTGCCATGAGAAAACTTTTCTAGGTAACGTAAATGTTCTTATGTTGACTATTGTGTCAAGATATGTTGGTGGTTACACAGGTGTGTAAATGTGTCACAACACATGCAACTGTATACTCAAAATTGGTGCAATTTATTCTGTGTAAATTATGCTTCAATAAAGTTGGCTTTAAAAAAGAAAACCAAACAAAAGCACCTTTATACATGGATTTCTTCTCTTATAGTCCACCATAAAAATATCTGGACACCCTTTCTTTAAAACAACACAAATAAATTGTGTGGACTTGCTGAAAGTCTCTTGTTCCCAAGTACTGAAGTATCTACAGCCCACAGTTCAACAAGAGCTGAAAATAGAGGTTGTGCTGAAGAAAAGCGAAGTGACATTTATTGAGCTCTGCATAAGGTGCTTTCAGTACATGTATATATGGAGTGTTGTGTTTGAGAAATTTTCTTAGAAAAGAGATCTGTTATTGAAAAACTTCATGCTAGGCCATGTGGTGAGAGCATGTCATATGCAAGATGAATATGGCAAGATCCTTCTACATGAGACAAAGGAAGGAACTTGTTGTTTCCCATAGGAAGCCAATTGGAAGACTGAATTAGAGTGATTGGAGTAAGCAGCTGTGGAAAGTCTGTGTGGTATACGATGGGACTCTTTCACATCACTAAGTCTACAGCAGGGCCTTTACGTGTCTGTGGCAGAATTGGTGCCTTAGTACAGGGTGACCCAAAATAGAAGACGTGCTAGGAAAGGTACAGGAGTCAGACTAGAAGAGTCTACTCAGTGTAAACCAGCGGACATCCTAGTAGGCCCAGAGGTTTGTCTGTAAAACAATTCTTTCTACATAAATCTGTAGAACTCATTTCACTTTCTGGGTTACAGCTTTATTAAATTTTTTAAACAACATGTTTGTAACAAATGAAAAAACAATTTCAATGTAACAAATGAGAAAAAGAAGGCTCTACAAGGTCAGAGTTGAGAAAGGAAAAAGAAGGAAGCACAGAGGCTGGTTTTCAGCCTGTTGCAATCCATGCACTCAAAATGTAATTTTATGTTTTTACTGTGGAGTGTGGGTAAGTCCCATAACATCCAATATTTGTATAAATACATATTCCAAAGCCAATGTTTGTTTGTGTAAGACTTTGCTTTAGAAAAAACCATTATGTGAAGCTCCTACTCAAGGTGGTCAGAAATTTAGCATTAAATTTACGTAGAAATTTAAAGAATTACTGCGAAAAGTTTATTTTGTAGATATTAGATTTATTGTGATGAAGCTTTTTAAATTATAGCATTTTTCTCTGTTACTATAATTCTATTAAATTATTAAATTATCTTTTTCTTCATCTAGGGGAAAATTAAAGCCAATAAGTGGGACCAAGAGTGACCACAAAGAAAATAAGTTATTCTTATAAATAAGAAATTCTTTCTATTACCTTATTAAATATTAGTATTATCTTCCTAGCAAACACAGAGTTACCATGCTACAAATGAAGCTATGCATACAAATAAAAGCTTAATTCTGACTTTTTTCTTTCTTCAACTCAAAATATTAAGGAGCTATATTTTTTTTTTGAAGGAACAAAGCTTTAATTAGTCTATAGTAATTTGTGTAGTGTTTTTTGTTTCTCTCTATATATACATATACATATACATATATGGATTAGAGTATGCAGTTTGCTGAATCACTTTTAGAACAAGGTTTCCAATCCTTAGGTTGTGATACATTGGTGGGTTGTTAAATCAGTTTAGTACCTTGTGATTATAATTTATAGAAAATAAATTAACATAGAAAATGTCAGAATTAGTCTCACACAAAACCCATAAGTATTGTTTTTGAGGCATATTTTTCAGATATATGTATAAATGCCTGTGTGTACATGTGTACGTGTGTGTGTGTGTGTGTGTGTGTGTATGCGTGTAAGTTTGAGTATTGGGTTGCAAGATAAAAAGTTTTCCTTTCTACGGGCTGGGAACAGCAAAAAAGTTTCAAACTCATTTATGAGAACGAAGTAGTTTCTCAAAAAATATTTGTTGACTAGTTGGCTGATTTAATTTGAGAAATAATGACAAAACTTTGGTCATTGTTTCAGAAAAAACTTCCTAAAAGTACAAATCAGAATGTCTACAAAATGATAATACTTATGATGATTTATTTTCAGCACAGCTTTTTCCTCATTAGGCCTTATGTATTTATTTTTTATTTACTCTGATTAGGAGTGTTCAGATTCTAAGTCTTGAATGGCTTAGAAAATCACCAGAGGGGAAAAAAGGAGCTTATTATGAACCCTGGCCAGCAGTGACATTTAAAAATGGAATCAACAAGAACTATCATGAATGCAATTAAAATACTGGGAGCTTGTGACTAAGGGGGATGCTTTAGTATATCACCATGTGTCATCTGCTGTTTTAAGGGTCAATAGGAGCCCTTGGTGCACTAAAATCTATTAAACCCACTACTGTGAGATTGTTTTTTTCAGTAAGCAAATTAATAGGAGTGGATGATTACCATCTTTATTATAGGTTGGGAAGCTAATATATCTGCTTAAGTGCACTTATTTGAATGGAAAACAGGTATACATAAAGTATGATGAAAAAAATGACAAAGGGTTTGAACTTGAAAGAAGCTGATCCTATGTTAAAGGTTACATACTTCAAAAATAATATGAAAATGGTTGTGATTCTAATTATTTTGGGAAAATTTGCCTCTATGACTCATTAATTTTCATCTTGAAGAATTCATAAAGATACGACATTTAATATGCCAGACGAGTTTTTAGTAAAATATACTTTATTGACTATGTGCCTTTCCTCCCTTAGATATTATAGTGATTGTGGAGCCATTATTTAAAATTTGCTGGAGTTGTTTGACCAAAAGATTCCATAATATATGCAACTCATCCACTTTATTTTATTTATTTATTTATTTTCACTTTCTCTTTCTTTTTTTTTTTATTAGTATACTTTAAGTTTTAGGGTACATGTGCACACTGTGCAGGTTAGTTACATATGTATACATGTGTCATGCTGGTGCGCTGCACCCACTAACTCGTCATCTAGCATTAGTTATATCTCCCAGTGCTATCCCTCCCCCCTGCCCCCACCCCACAACAGTCCTCAGAGTGTGATATTCCCCTTCCTGTGTCCATGTGATCTCATTGTTCAATTCCCACCTATGAGTGAGAATATGCGGTGTTTGGTTTTTTGTTCTTGCGATAGTTTACTGAGAATGATGATTTCCAATTTCATCCATGTCCCTACAAAGGACATGAACTCATCATTTTCTATGGCTGCACAGTATTCCATGGTGTACATGGGCCACATTTTCTTAATCCAGTCTATCATTGTTGGACATTTGGGTTGGTTCCAAGTCTTTGCTATTGTGAATAATGCCACAATAAACATACGTGTGCATGTGTCTTTATAGCATCATGATTTATAGTCCTTTGGGTATATACCCAGTAATGGGATGGCTGGGTCAAATGGTATTTCCAGTTCTAGATCCCTGAGGAATCGCCACACTGACTTCCACAATGGTTGAACTAGTTTACAGTCCCACCAACAGTGTAAAAGTGTTCCTATTTCTCCACATCCTCTCCAGCACCTGTTGTTTCCTGACTTTTTAATGATTGCCATTCTAACTGGTGTGAGATGGTATCTCATGTGGTTTTGATTTGCATTTCTCTGATGGCCAGTGATGATGAGCATTTTTTCATGTGTTTTTTGGCTGCATAAATGTCTCTTTTGAGAAGTGTCTGTTCATGTCCTTTGCCCACTTTTTGATGGGGGTGTTTGTTTTTTTCTTGTAAATTTATTTGAGTTCATTGTAGATTCTGGTTATTAGCCCTTTGTCAGATGAGTAGGTTGCAAAAATTTTCTCCCATTTTGTGGGTTGCCTGTTCACTCTGATGGTAGTTTCTTTTGCTGTGCAGAAGCTCTTTAGTTTAATTAGATCCAATTGTCAATTTTGGTTGCCAATTGGTCAATTTGTCTTTTGTTGCCATTGCTTTTGGTGTTTTAGACATGAAGTCCTTGCCCATGCCTATGTCCTGAATGGTAATGCCTAGGTTTTCTTCTAGGGTTTTTATGGTTTTAGGTCTAACATTTAAGTCTTTAATCCATCTTGAATTGATTTTTGTATAAGGTGTAAGGAAGGGATCCAGTTTCAGCTTTCTACATATGGCTAGCCAGTTGTCCCAGCACCATTTATTAAATAGGGAATCCTTTCCCCATTGCTTGTTTTTCTCAGGTTTGTCAAAGATCAGATAGCTATAGATATGCGACGTTATTTCTGAGGGCTCTGTTCTGTTCCATTGATCTATATCTCTGTTTTGGTACCAGTACCATGCTGTTTTGGTTACTGTAGCCTTGTAGTATAGTTTGAAGTCAGGTAGTGTGATGCCTCCAGCTTTGTTCTTTTGGCTTAGGATTGACTTGGCAATGCAGGCTCTTTTTTGGTTCCATATGAACTTTAAAGTAGTTTTTTCCAATTCTGTGAAGAAAGGCATTGGTAGCTTGATGGGGATGGCATTGAATCTGTAAATTACCTTGGGCAGTATGGCCATTTTCACGATATTGATTCTTCCTACCCATGAGCATGGAATGTTCTTCCATTTGTTTGTATCCTCTTTTATTTCACTGAGCAGTGGTTTGTAGTTCTCCTTGAAGAGGTCCTTCACATCCCTTGTAAGTTGGATTCCTAGGTATTTTATTCTCTTTGAAGCAATTGTGAATGGGAGTTCACTCATGATTTGGCTCTCTGTTTGTCTGTTATTGGTGTATAAGAATGCTTGTGATTTTTGCATATTGATTTTGTATCCTGAGACTTTGCTGAAGTTGCTTATCAGCTTAAGGAGATTTTGGGCTGAGACAATGGGGTTTTCTAGATATACAATCATGTCGTCTGCAAACAGGAACAACTTGACTTCCTCTTTTCCTAATTCAATACACTTTATTTCTTTCTCCTGCCTAATTGTCCTGGCCAGAACTTCCAACGCTATGTTGAATAGGAGTGGTGAGAGAGGGCATCCCTGTCTTGTGCCAGTTTTCAAAGGGAATGCTTCCAGTTTTTGCCCATTCAGTATGATATTGGCTGTGGGTTTGTCATATATAGCTCTTATTATTTTGAAATACATCCCATCAATACCTAATTTATTGAGAGTTTTTAGCATGAAGGGTTGTTGAATTTTGTCAAAGGCTTTTTCTGCATCTATTGAGATAATCATGTGGTTTTTGTCTTTGGTTCTGTTTATATGCTGGATTACATTTATTGATTTGCGCATATTGAACCAGCCTTGCATCCCAGGGATGAAGCCCACTTGATCATGGTGGATAAGCTTTTTGATGTGCTGATGGATTTGTTTTGCCAGTATTTTATTGAGGATTTTTGCATCAATGTTCATCAATGAGTTAGGGAGGATTCCCTCTTTTTCTATTGATTGGAATAGTTTCAGAAGGAAAGGTACCAGTTCCTCCTTGTACCTCTGGTAGAATTTGGCTGTGAATCCATCTGGTCCTGGACTCTTTTTGGTTGGTAAGCTATTAATTATTGCCACAATTTCAGATCCTGTTATTTGTCTATTCAGAGATTCAACTTCTTCCTGGTTTAGTCTTGGGAGAGTGTATGTGTCAAGGAATTTATCCATTTCTTCTAGATATTCTAGTTTATTTGCGTAGAGGTGTTTGTAGTATTCTCTGATGGTCGTTTGTATTTCTGTGGGATCGGTGGTGATATCCCCTTTATCATTTTTTATTGTGTCTATTTGATTCTTCTCTCTTTTTTTTGTTTATTAGTCTTGCTAGCGGTCTATCAATTTTGTTGATCCTTTCAAAAAACCAGCTCCCGGATTCATTAATTTTTTGAAGGGTTTTTTGTGTCTCTATTTCCTTCAGTTCTGCTCTGATTTTAGTTATTTCTTGCCTTCTGCTAGCTTTTGAATGTGTTTGCTCTTGCTTTTCTAGTTCTTTTAATTGTGATGTTAGGGTGTCAATTTTGGATCTTTCCTGCTTTCTCTTGTGGGCATTTAGTACTATAAATTTCCCTCTACACACTGCTTTGAATGCGTCCCAGAGATTCTGGTATGTTGTGTCTTTGTTCTCGTTGGTTTCAAAGAACATCTTTATTTCTGCCTTCATTTCGTTATGTACCCAGTAGTCATTCAGGAGCAGGTTGTTCAGTTTCCATGTAGTTGAGTGGTTTTGAGTGAGATTCTTAATCCTGAGTTCTAGTTTGATTGCACTGTGGTCTGAGAGATAGTTTGTTATAATTTCTGTTCTTTTACATTTGCTGAGGAGAGCTTTACTTCCCAGTATGTGGTCAATTTTGGAATAGGTGTGGTGTGGTGCTGAAAAAAATGTATATTCTGTTGATTTGGGGTGGAGAGTTCTGTAGATGTCTATTAGGTCCACTTGGTGCAGAGCTGAGTTCAATTCCTGGGTATCCTTGTTGACTTTCTGTCTCGTTGATCTGTCTAATGTTGACAGTGGGGTGTTAAAGTCTCCCATTATTAATGTGTGGGAGTCTAAGTCTCTTTGTAGGTCACTCAGGACTTGCTTTATGAATCTTGGTGCTCCTGTATTGGGTGCATATATATTTAGGACAGTTAGCTCTTCTTGTTGAATTGATCCCTTTACCATTATGTAATGGCCTTCTTTGTCTCTTTTTATCTTTGTTGGTTTAAAGTCTGTTTCATCAGAGACTAGGATTGCAACCCCTGCCTTTTTTTGTTTTCCATTTGCTTGGTAGATCTTCTTCCATCCTTTTATTTTGAGCCTATGTGTGTCTCTGCACATGAGATGGGTTTCCTGAATACAGCACACTGATGGGTCTTGACTCTTTATCCAATTTGCGAGTCTGTGTCTTTTAATTGGAGCATTTAGTCCATTTACATTTAAAGTTAATATTGTTATGTGTGAATTTGATCCTGTCATTATGATGTTAGCTGGTTATTTTGCTCGTTAGTTGATGCAATTTCTTCCTAGTCTCGATGGTCTTTACATTTTGGCATGATTTTGCAGCGGCTGGTACCGTTGTTCCTTTCCATGTTTAGCGCTTCCTTCAGGAGCTCTTTTAGGGCAGGCCTGGTGGTGACAAAATCTCTCAGCATTTGCTTGTCTGTAAATGATTTTATTTCTCCTTCACTTATGAAGCTTAGTTTGGCTGGATATGAAATTCTGGATTGAAAATTCTTTTCTTTAAGAATGTTGAATATTGGCCCCCACTCTCTTCTGGCTTGTAGGGTTTCTGCCGAGAGATCCGCTGTTAGTCTGATGGGCTTCCCTTTGAGGGTAACCCCACCTTTCTCTCTGGCTGCCCTTAACATTTTTTCCTTCATTTCAACTTTGGTGAATCTGACAATTGTGTGTCTTGGAGTTGCTCTTCTCAAGGCGTATCTTTGTGGCGTTCTCTGTATTTCCTGAATCTGAACGTTGGCCTGCCTTGCTAGATTGGGGAAGTTCTCCTGGATAATATCCTGCAGCGTGTTTTCCAACTTGGTTCCATTCTCCCCATCACTTTCAGGTACACCAATCAGACGTAGATTTGGTCTTTTCACATAGTCCCATATTTCTTGGAGGCTTTGCTCATTTCTTTTTATTCTTTTTTCTCTAAACTTCCCTTCTCACTTCATTTCATTCATTTCATCTTCCATTGCTGATACCCTTTCTTCCAGTTGATCGCAACGGCTCCTGAGGCTTCTGCATTCTTCACGTTGTTCTCGAGCCTTGGTTTTCAGCTCCATCAGCTCCTTTAAGCACTTCTCTGTATTGGTTATTCTAGTTATACATTCTTCTAAATTTTTTTCAAAGTTTTCAACTTCTTTGCCTTTGGTTTGAATGGCCTCCCGTAGCTCAGAGTAATTTGATCATCTGAAGCCTTCTTCTCTCCGCTGTCAAAGTCATTCTCCGTCCAGCTTTGTTCTGTTGCTGGTGAGGAGCTGCGTTCCTTTGGAGGAGGAGAGGCGCTCTGATTTTTAGAGTTTCCAGTTTTTCTGTTCTGTTTTTTCCCCATCTTTGTGGTTTTGTCTACTTTTGGTCTTTGGTGATGGTGATGTACAGATGGGTTTTTGGTGTGGATGTCCTTTCTGTTAGTTTTCCTTCTAACAGACAGGACCCTCAGCTGCAGGTCTGTTGGAATACCCTGCCCTGTGAGGTGTCAGTGTGCCCCTGCTGGGCGGTGCCTCCCAGTTAGGCTGCTCGGGGGTCAGGGGTCAGGGACCCACTTGAGGATGCAGTCTGCCCATTCTCAGATCTCCAGCTGCGTGCTGGGAGAACCACTGCTCTCTTCAAAGCTGTCAGACAGGGACATTTAAGTCTGCAGAGGTTACTGCTGTCTTTTTGTTTGTCTGTGCCCTGCCCCCAGAGGTGGAGCCTACAGAGGCAGGCAGGCCTCCTTGAGCTGTGGTGGGCTCTGCCCAGTTCGAGCTTCCCTGCTGCTTTGTTTACCTAATCAAGCCTGGGCAATGGCGGGCGCCCCTCCCCCAGCCTGGCTGCCACCTTGCAGTTTGATCTCAGACTGCTGTGCTAGCAATCAGCGAGACTCCGTGGGCGTAGGACCCTCCGAGCCAGGTGCGGGTTATAATCTCGTGGTGCGCCGTTTTTTAAGCCCGTCGGAAAAGCGCAGTATTCGGGTGGGAGTGACCCGATTTTCCAGGTGCTGTCCATCACCCCTTTCTTTGACTCGGAAAGGGAACTCCCTGACCCCTTGCACTTCCCGAGTGAGGCAATGCCTCGTCCTGCTTCGGCTCCTGCACGGTGCACGCACCCACTGACCTGCGCCCACTGTCTGGCACTCCCTAGTGAGATGAACCCGGTACCTCAGATGGAAATGCAGAAATCACCCATCTTCTGCGTCGCTCACGCTGGGAGCTGTAGACCGGAGCTGTTTCTATTCGGCCATCTTGGCTCCTCAACTCATCCACTTTAATACTAAGGTACAATTATTACCTTTCAAGTAGAAATTCAGTTTATTTATATACATCCTCCTCCAGATTCTCACCAAGTGCTTCCCTTGTTTGTTATGTCATAACAGATGTATGAAATACGAAAAAGAAAATGTCAAAACAGATTGTTTATTATTTGATCAGGAAGATGATTCAGAGAAGCAAATGTCCAATGTTTAAACTCTGAGGCCTAAAAATAAGCATTTCAGAAAAACTCTCATATTTTGTTGATTGCCAGACATACCACAGAATCTCTCTTTCTCACCATTCAATCCACTATTAAGAAATAAATAATTTCTTGAAAAGAATGCTTTCTCTGACAAAGATGGAAGGTGTACCAAAATAGGCACTTTAACAATAGATTGATTATGTCATAAAAGCATCAAATTGAAAGGTAATAGTCATGATCAAAATCGTAATACAATAAAATAATATTAGTTGATTATATTGAATACTGAGTTGGAGCCAGGTTCTTACAACAACTCCAGCAACTAGTTACAACAGTCATACCTCTTCCCAATTTACAGACATAGAAACTATGATACTTTCTTAATTAAATCACAAAAACACACATACTACAAGTGCACTGATATCAGCTAACAACCTTTTTTCAAATAAATGACTGGTGAATAAAACAAGTTTTTTAAGACATACTATGCCTATTCTATCACTGGCACAAAAAATTAGTTTGGTGAAAGAAAGATTGACTGATTTGTTGGTTGATTGATTAACCAGTTCTGACAAGCCTATTTACCTTCACATTTAAATCTATTATTAAGAATGGTCTAGCTGCTAATAGTTTCAAAATATTGGAAATTAATAAATAGTGTTCCTGATAGATACATGTCTTACTCTGTCAAAACATGACAAACCTTTAAAAAGTGGCTATTATTAAACTACATGATGTGGTTTGGCTGTGTCCCCACCCAAATCTCATTTGAATTCCCACGTGTTGTGGGAGGTTATTGAATCATGGGGGGCAGGTCTTTCCCATGCTGTTTTCATGACAGTGAATAAGTCTCACAAGATCTAATGGATTTTTTTAAAAGGGTGGTTTCCCTACACAATTTCTCTCTTTGCCTGCTGCCATCCATGTCTTAACTTGACTTGCTCCTCCTTGCATTCCACCATGATTGTGATACTTCCCCAGCCATCTGGAACTGTAAGTCCATTAAACCTCTTTCTTCTGTAAATTGCCCAGTCTCAGGTGTGTCTTTCTCAGAGCCATGAGAATGGGCTAATACAGTAAATTGGTAACAGTAGAGTGGGGCATTACTGAGAAGATACCTGAATATGTGGAAGTGACTTTGGAACTGGGTAACAGGCAGAGGTTAGAACAGTTTGGAGGGCTCAGAAGAAGACAGGAAAATGTGGGAAAGTTTGGAACTCGCTAGAGACTTGTTGAATGGCTTTGACCAAAATGCTGATAATGATATGGACAATGAAATCCAGGCTGAGGTGGCCTTAGATGGAGATGAGGAACTTGTTGGGAACTGGAGTAAATGTGACTCTTGCTATGTTTTAGCAAGGATACTGGTGGCATTTTGTCCCTGCCCTAGAGATATGTGCAACTTTGAGCTTGAGAGAGATGATTTAAGGTATCTGGTAGAAGACATTTCTAAGCAGCAAAGCATTCAAGATGTGACTTGGGTGTTGTTAAAGGCATTCAATTTTGTTTGTTTGTTTTTTGGAGACAGAGTCTCGTTCTGTCACCCAGGCTGCAGTGCAGTGGTGCAATCTTGGCTCACTGCAACCTCTGCCTCCCAGGTTCAAGTGATTCTCCTGTCTCAGCCTCCTGAGTAGCTGGGATTACAGATGCACACTGACATGCCCAGCTGTGTTTTTTTTTTTTTTTTTTTTTTTGGTATTTTAGTAGAGACAGGATTTCATCATGTTGCCTAGGCTGGTCTTGAACTTTTGAGCTCAGGCAATCCACCTGCCTTGGCCTCCCAAAGTGCTAGGATTACAGGCATGAGCCACCGTGCCCAGCTGTGTTCAGTTTTAAAAGGGAAACAAAACATAAAAGTTTGGAAAATTTGCAGCCTGACAATGCAATTGAAAAGAAAATCCCATTTTCTGAGATGAAATTCTTGCTGGCTGCAGAAATTTGCATAAGTAACAAGGAGCTGAGTGTTAATCCCCAAGACAATAGGGAAAATGTCTCTCCAGGGGATGCCAGAGGTCTTCACAGCACCCCTTCTCATCACAGGCCTGGAGGCCTAGGAGGAAAAAGTGATTCTGTGGCCCAGGTCCAGGGTCCCCATGCTGAGTGCAGCCTAGGGACTTGGTGTCCTGAGTCTCAGCTGCTCCAGTCAAAGCTGAAAGGGGACAACACAGAGCTCAAGCCATGGCTTCAGAGGGTGCAAGCCTCAAGCCTTGGCAGCTTCTATGTGGTATAGAGCCTTCCAGTGCCCAAGAGTCAAGAATTGGGGTTTGGGAACTACTGCCTGGATTTCAGAGGATGTATGGAAATACCTGGATGCCCACGCAGAAGTTTGCTGCAGGGGCAATGCCGTCATGGAAAACCTCTGCTAGGACAGTGCAAAAGGGAAATGTGGGGTCAGAATCCCCACACAGAGTCCCTACTGGGGCAGCGCATAGTGGAGCTGTGAGAAGAGGGCCACCATCCTCCAAACCCAAGAATGGTAGATCCACTGAGAGCTTGCATCTGGAAAAGCCGCAGACACTCAACGCCAGCCGATGAAAGCAGCCAGATGGGAGGCCGTACTCTAGAAAGACACAGGGGTGGAGCTGCTCAAGATCATGGGAACCCACCTCTTGCATCAGCGTGACCTGGATGTGAGACGTGGAATCAAAGGGGAGCATTTTGGAGCTTTAAGATTCGACCACCCTATTGGATTTCAGACTTGCATGGGGCCTGTAGCCCCTTTGTTTTGGCCAGTGTCTACCATTTGGAACAGCTGTATTTACCCAATGCCTGTACCCTCATTTTATCTAGGAAGTAACTAACTTGCTTTTGATTTTACAGGCTCATAGACAGAAGGGACTTGCCTTGTCTCAGATGAGACTTTGGACTGTGGACTTGAGTTAATGCTGAAATGAGTTAAGACTTTGGGGGATTGTTGGGAAGTTATGATTGGTTTTGAAATATGAGGATATGAGATTTGAGAGAAGCCAGGGACAAAACGATATGGCTTGGCTGTGTCCACACCCACATCTCATCTTTAATTTCCACATGTTGTAGGAAGTACCTGGTAAGAGGTGATTGAATCATGGGGGCAGGTATTTCTTCTGATGTTCTCATGATAGTGACTGGGTCTCATAAGATCCGATAGTTTTATAAGGGGAAGTTTCTCTGTACAGTCTGTGTCTCTTTGCCTGTTGTTATCCATGTAAGATGTGACTTCCTCCTCCTTGCCTTCCACCATGATTGTGAGGCTTCCCTAGCCATGGGAAACTGTAAGTCCACTAAACCTCTTTCTTTTAAATATTGTGCAGTCTCAGGTATGTCTATATCAGTAGCATGAAAACAGACTAATACGGTACAATTTGCTTAAAAGTTTTAAGGGAGTGGTCCTTTTTAACTCCATTATGTCCCTTTTAATTTCCTTCACATATCAGAGAATGAGGGCTTCAAAGGGATTCTTGTGAGGATGTCTATGGTAAAATGCCATTTCCAAAAGAGATTCAACAGCTGATGTTGGCAGCCTATTCTGATAAGACTAAATGTTGCAAATCTGAAGCCGATTGGCCACTGTCATATTACCATTGACTTGCACCCCATTCTTACAGTGAACTCAAGAGTGAGTGCAAACAAGGGAATATTTCCATTTTACAATCAGATAAAAAGATTCACAGATAAATTTGGTTATATAGAACTTGAGGTAGACTAGTAAAGCCAAGGATGCCATGACTGTCTTAGTAGTAACATCCAAATACATATATATAGATAGATAGATAGATAGATAGATAGATAGATAGATAGATGTAAAATCTTTCAGTGAAAGCAACAAGAACAAATATGAGTTTTGACACTCACCAAGTTTGATATTGCTTTATGAAACTCTTACATATTTACTAGAATATGATATTTCCCTGGTGGCAATCTTTGGTGAAATCAGAGTGAAGCATAAACCTTCATTTATTCGTTGTAGGAAGCAGCCTCTTCCTATAGTGAAAAAAACCGTTCTGTACTCTAAGTTGCAGCAAGCATTCTAGACCACCATGACGGAACCTAGTTTGCAGATGAAGTTGCAACACACAAGAGGGTAGGAAAATATTCCTAAGAAATTAGTTTGGATCACCAGTCAGGTGCTATGCCTAGACACAGATTAGTTTGAAACTTTGCAGTTGTGTTCAACTAACCTATTTAATTGGCACTGGGTTTTCTATTACTTGGAACCAGAAATAGTCTAGCTAATAGTTATCTGTGCATATTTATAGAGTGACTTTATAGACTCTCAATGTTGATATGAAGTTTATAACTCTATCTTATTATTGGCACTTCATATATTGTTTCTGTAAATGTTCATTATTAAGATTTGAATGGGCTCTGGAAAGAGACAAAGATTTACTGCAAGAAACTGTTCGATTTTTTTTTTTTTCTATCCATAGGGATATTGTGGCTCCTGTATGTGAGTCAAAGGAAGCAAGTGGGCTGGGCGTGGTGGCTCACACCTGTAATCCCAGCACTTTGGGAGGCAGAGACGGGTGGATCACGAGGTCAGGAGATCGAGACCATCCTGGCTATCACGGTGAAACCCCGTCTCCACTAAAAATACAAAAAAAAAAATAGCCGGGCGTGGTGGCGGGTTGCTGTAGTCCCAGCTACTTGGGAGACTGAGGCAGGAGAATGGAGTGAACCTAGGAGGCTGAGCTTGCAGTGAGCAGAGATCGGGTCACTGCACTCCAGCCTGGGCGACAGAGCAAGACTCCATCTCAAAAAAAAAAAAAAAAAGAAAAAAAGAAAAAGAGAAAAAAAAGGGGGCAAGTGTAACATGCTGATTTAATGTAACGTTACTCCCCTCAAAAAACAAAAACAAAAACAAACAAACAAAAAAACTAATGTTACAGCAAATCACAACGTTTTCCAGCTAGTCCACAAAACACCCCCCAGACACAACGACTGCCTTTCTATGCACTTAGAAATATTTTTCTTGAAATTAAACTATGTGGAACATCAAATAGCCTTTGAGAACTACCTAAACACTGATTATACCATCTGCTAATAGAAAAATATGCTCTGTATTTAAAAACATTACCAACAATTTATCTAAAAATATTTTGCAGCTAAAACCAAAATTAATCGAAATAGATTTTTTAAAAGTATTGGAAAAGGATGGATAATGCATAGACTTTGTTTAATTCTACTTTCATAACTTGACATTTAGGCTATATGAAGAGACTGTAAAATGTAACACAAAACAATGTACATAGATATGTTTGTACATACACATATGCACTAAAATATCTGAAGAGAAAGTGGTTAGAATTCACCAGATATTCCAACGGATCTAGGATCTTGGAAAGGTTAAAGGCCAAGGATATAGAGTTAAAATTTTATAGGTTAATTTTTCTTCCATAGGTACCACAATCTCTCATGTTAATCTGTAGATGGTAGCGAATATTTGGTCATTCACAAAATTAAACTTTGTATATATGAAGTGGTTAAAAGAAAAAACTCTGGAGTCTATCTGCCAAGGTTTGAATCCTAGGGCTGCCACTTACTGACCAGGTGACCACAGACACATTCTAATTTCTCAGTGCCTCCCTTCACTTATTTGTAAAATATGAACTCTATAGCTCCTACCTCTTAGGTTTGCAGTGAGAGATAATGATAAAACTCATGTAAAACACTGAGGGTGTTTCTTGGTACAGAGTAAATGTTAATTAAAAAAACTATTATTATAATACTTGGCTTTCCAGAGAAAAGACATGAACATTATATGCATGTATTGTTTGTTTATTTTGTAATCTACCTAGATTATATATTTGTTTAAGATACCAAACCATAAATAAAATTCATGTCAATCCTTAAGTATAAAATAGCATATAGTTTATAAGTACACATACATACACACACATGTATATGTAGGGAAACTGTAAAACACATACACCAATTCTAAAACTTTGGTTACTTTAAGGAATAAAGGTTGGAGAATATTATAGTCAAGGAGACTTAGCTATTTCTTCTAAAAATCAATAGGAAAAAGTGAGCAAACAAAGTGAAATGTTTTATGGGTGAATAATCACGCTACATTATATCCTATATGTTTGAACTATTTTTAATAAAATATCAAATATGGACAGAATGCATGTATCCTAAAAATTGTTATGAATCTAGACAACATTAGTAACATTTTCTTAGAAAAGTTACTGGCTCAGAACTACAAGTTATGAAGTTTTTCCAGAGGACATTTGCATTAAGTACTATTCCTACTGCTTCTAAATAGATACTAAATATATTGTTCAAAGATATTTTAATCCCTTTAATCCACAGTTTATAACAACTATATTGGAAAATAACAAAATCAGATAAACTTTCTCAGTAAAATAGAATATTTAAACAAAAGTGCAAGTATGCGTTTTCAGTGGTTACATTTTTACCTTATTAATAATTTCCTTATTAATGCATATAAAGATATGTTATCTTACACTAATTATAAATTATTTAGTTTAGATCAGTTTTACTAAGCCCTGTGACATTTAATTGCTTACAGGTGCCACTTTCTGAATGGGTTTTAATAATAATTAGAATGGATATGGAGTATATATGCATATATATACACATATATATCTCTCTATACATGTATTTGTATATACATGTATGTTTATACACTTATACACAATACAGACACTCACATTGTGCTGTTACGTAATGTCTATGATGGGTAAGATATTTAGACAATCATTTCATACCCACTATGTGCCAAGTGCCAAGAACTGGAATAGAACCTGAGAAGATAAATAAATTCCTTTGAGAATGATTTATTATCAAATAATCAAAGTATTGTGAATTACAAATTATGTGTTAATACATCTGTGTAATAAGGGCTGTAGAAGGCAAGAGAAAGGTGTGAAATCTCGTGGACCGTGATTTATGTGAATGCTTTTCTCAAAGCAAAGCCGCTACGTTCCCTCTTTCCCTCTTGGATACCATTCAAACTACCATCTATGCTATTTATACACACACCAAAAGAGAAAGAGGGAGAGAGATTCTCTTGAAAGTGTGGTAGCTCTTTGCAGATAGGTATTTGTCTATCTGCAAAAATCTATCTGGAAAAGTGTTGCCTCCATTAATAAGATAAAAAATAAAGAAGTTTCTGAGATTAGATTCTCTGTTAGAATGGCAAAATTTGAGAGAATAAGAAAGCTTTTGAAGTAAAAACGCCTTTTATTTTTTAGCTGACACTTTGAGTCTTATTTGCTGTCACTAAAATAGGGTGAAATTGGTTAGATATATTTCCTTTCTCTTTTCCTTCACATTTGCTAGCCACACCCCCTTCAACCCACAAGAGGATATGTGACTGAAAATGAAAGACGGCCCACATACTGCAATGGGAACATTGTGGTGATACATATGAAATGGTGAGTAAAAAATCTAATCTAGTGACATATGCTATGGGGAAAAGTTCTTCTTTACAGATAAGACTGTAAATATAAAAATATTTGCTCTAAGACTCAGACTATATACTCTAGTATAGAATAGTTTATGAAAATAATCTGTATATTAAAGAAGAAATTAATGATATAAAGCAAATAATGATTAATCAAAAAATGTAAGTGAGATAAATGGAATGAGTATACATTAGTTTACCCAGTACTTTTGCGGCTGTATTTACAGGGTAATGTGTTTTGAATTGATTTGATTTGAATTGAATTGATTAATGAGGATTGAAGTGGATACGAAGGATTCTTACAATAATTTTAGATGAAGGAAACATACGGGCCTTTTCGTTCATTCATTCATTCATTCATTCAGTAATTTATTCACATAGTCAGTTAGCATGTCAGAAAAATTTTGAGCATCTAAAATGAGCATCTTAGTAGCCAGATATGCTTGTTACTGGATAGGCAGGTAAGAACTAACTATAAATTGTTCCTGACCATATGGAACCAAAAGTTCCACATAAATGCTATAAAATATGTGTGCTCTAGTAATAAAATAGGTGACTTTTAGATTTCAGACAAATCACAGAGAAAGTCTCCTTGAGAAACAGGTATTTAAAGCTAAGACTAGAAAAATGAATGGGAAGACAAACAGACCACTATATTCACTGAAAATCAACCTTAGGAGCTCCTCCAGGATTGTCTGGCAGTGGTAAATTCCATGTTTCCCAGAAAGTTCTTGCTTGTGGTTGTGGCTTCACCTTCCCACTGTCACAAAATATCTACAGCTTGGTCACCCCAAAAGCACAAGGTAAGGTTGATGCGGACTTGTCTGTCCAGTGAAACCTTGGTATCTTGGGTCATAGAACATCACTGATTTAGCTGAGTAGTGCCATAGAATATTTTGCAGGTGCAAACTCCTCTTCTTATTCGATCCAAATCGGCCTTTATTCCAGAATGTGAAGCAAATACCACTCTGCTTGTCTACCTGTCTTGCATTCTCACAACTTCTCAGATACATTATTTGCCAAAATGTGTACGTGCATGCACACATGCACACACACACAGACACATACATAGTATATACAAAACAATCAATATATTTAATATAAAAAATTCCTCCTATTTTAGACCTCAGGCAAGAGGTCCCCTATGTGTCTCCTGTATATAGTTGTTTTTAAATAGGAAAATGTGCTAAAAAAATCTTGTAAATAACATTAGAAATTTACAAGAATATTTTGATAAAATCTATTGGAAAAAATGTACAAATCTCTAAAGTATCCAGGATTATGAAAGCTGATGCAATGCCTGCTATATCATTCAGTAGGGAGCTTTCAGACATTAAGTATGACATGCGTTTTCAAATAATATGGGCCTTTATCCAGTCAAGTGTGACAACTTTTCTGAGTAATCCAGTTAGGAATTCTCTAAGCTAAGAATTTTCTTAATTATATTATCAGTGTCAGCAATCATAAAATTACATTGTGTTCTACACCCTACAAGTTTTCAAAATTGAGAAAAAGTGAGACAGTGTGCAATAAATTAAAATTTATTTCCACTGATACAAAAAATACACAACTAAAGGCAGTAATAAGTGTCAAAAGGTGACATCAACATGGTGTAAATCTAGAGATGGAGAGTTTGCATTAACATTATTTAAGTTACCTCTAAGAACTTTGACTTAATTAAAGACCTCTTAGAATATGTACATGTAAGAATTTGTAGAATAGAATTATATGCCTCAGAATCCTTTTAATTATACATTCTGTTCAGAGATATTTGTATTAATGAAATGTTGGTTCCATGCGTTTCTTTATAGTGCTCTCAATTTAATGTCTTATATTTTAAGAATAGAAATCTTTAGATTTGTATAATTTCCTAAAATGTAAGACATTACCCTCAATGCAACCAATTGTCACAAGATATTACATGGCATCTCCTCCTGAGACTTTTAACTCCTCAGGAAAAAACAAATGTCACAAAAATGTTGCCAGTCTCATAATAGTGGCAATCCACTAGGGCTAACTAACTCTCAGCTCCAAATGATTTCTCTCTTCTACTAACATAAAGGCTTTCTAATGCCTATATTTAATAATGTACCTACTATACATTAATACAAAGTTTTAATCTTAAAGCAAATATTAAAAATCAGGTATACGGCAAATAAAAATGGATCTAGTAGTGTTTCTGTGGTATTAGCTGTTGACATGTAATTAAGCTAACTCTACCTAAGCGTTGTTATTATTATATTTTAGTATCTCTAGACTTTAAATTACCTGACATGGTGTATGCCAATGTGCTATTAAAATAAATTCTATTTTTCATTCTATTGTTTCTGTTATACTTAAAATTGTCATCTTTTTCTGAATACTTTAATGGTAACCATGGAGAGCTTCTAACCTTTATGTCTCTGAGTATAGATGTTAATGAAAGTGGGTTCAGCAGATTTGATTCTGTTTTTTTGTTGTTTAGAGCTTGCTGAAAGCTATGAATATTTAGTAAAACTGACCATTTCAAAGGGAATCCAAGAGAGACTGAATTAGAGACAATCTTCTACTTATTGTGCAGGTGGTCGTTAGTTATCACAGCTTTGATTTTCAGTTGGTTTTGATGAGCTGGTATTTTCACAACAATAGAGGGCTCACTTTCAAGTATTTACATTAATTTCTTATGAAAAAGAAATAATGACCATCTAAATGACTTGGCTTCTCTGATAATGACAACAGAGAAAGGTGAGAAAATTAACTAAGCATACTTTTTAATTATTAAAAAAAGTTTCTTTTTACCTTTGACTTAAAAAACTTCAGAATAAAAGTTTATTTTCTAAATCAGAACTATTTGTTAGGGGGGGCCCAAGGAAGGGGTAGTTCAGTCATTGAGAAAATCAGGATAAAATATATAAATCTCTGAAACATGAACGAAAGCAGAAATGCTGAAGCATTCTGTTTGATGAGTTGTTTTTATTTACCTTAAATTTACTAAGGGTTGTATTACCTATACATACAGATTTGCATTCCATAAGTTATCTGGCTTTTGCTCCAGAAGGCATGACATTCTGTCCTCCAAATCATTAAGTGCATAAGTCCAATCAAAGGTAATATTTCAGAAAAGCAAGAGGAGAGGAGGAGGAGGAGGAAGACTTCTCTAACATATCCTTTTATAGCTTGTACAAGTCTTTATACTTTTATATTATATATAGGGAATATGCAATCAGTAGATTTCATTTAATTTTACCAGTTTCAGTAAAATGACTTAACTTCAACTAATACAAAAGATATAGTCTTCTGACCTTAGAGCCTATACTTTGAGGACAATTAGAATTAATATTAATTTCAGAGAAATGGGGCCTCTAAAATACACCAAGACCTGAAGTATAGGTTTTTAATGTGTTGCCAAAATAGTAAATAAATCATAAAAAGCAAAATATTCTGTATTTTTCTTACGCTATGAATTATCCTAGTATAATAGTTGCTAACATCACTTCAAACACCAAACAGTTGAAATTCAAATTATGCTTTTAGCACTTAATAAATGCATGAACCAGGTGAGTTACTTAATTGCTCTGAGGCTCAGTCTGTGAAGGATTAAAGCAGTCATGCTCCATAATGAGTCATATTATATAAGGTTTAGTGCATAAAAAGACCTAGTATGCAACATTCTCTAGGGATCTATGTCTAAAACATCCACAGATTCTAGGGGCGTTGATCGTAAGCAATGTCCAACTAAGAAAATACTAAAAAACACATAAAAACCAAGATTCTCTTCCTAGCATATATTAATGTATTTACCCGAAGATCTAGTGATATCATTAGGCTTTGTATCCCCACCCATATCTCATCTTGAATTATAATCCCCATAATTCCCACGTTATCAAGGGAGAGACCAGGTAGCGATAACTGGATCATAGGTGCAGTTTCCCCCATGCTGTTCTCATGATAGTGAGTTCTCACGAGAGCTGATGGCTTTATAAGTGTTTAGTAGTTCCTCCTGCATTCATTCTCCTTCCCGGTGCCTTGTGAAGAAGGTGCCTTTCTTCCCCTTCTCCTTCTGTCATGATTGTAAGTTTCCTGAGGCCTTCCCAACCACATGGACATGTGAGACAATTAAACCTTTTTCCTTTATAAATTACCCAGTCTTGGGCAGTTCTTTATAGCAGTATGAAAACTGACTAATACATCTAGTTACCATGTTGGAGATTAAACTTTATAACCTTCTTTTCCTTCTGATGTGAACATTCCACATCCACCTGCATCCGTATGACCATGGAAGAAATAAATCACAGGCCATCTGTATTAACTTTTTCTTTCCTCTAGATTAAATTACTTTGGAAGCAGATAAAGTCTGATAAGCAAGTACTGAAATCATATCTAAACCAGATCATATCTGAATCATTTCCCTCTTCAGTCAAAAACTTGTCTCCATTATTCACCTCCAATAAATAAGCCATGAGACCAAAAATGAGCCCTATTTACTCTCAAAAACAAGAGTGTCTGCATAGCAAAAGAATTAATCAACAGAGTGAACAGACAACCTGCAGAATGGAAGAAAACATTTACAAGCTATGCATCTGACAGGGGACTAATAACCAGAATATACATGGGATTCAAATAACTCAACAACAACAACAAGAAATAATTCCATTAAAAAGCAGGCGAAAGACATGAATAGGTATTTTTTAAAAGAAGACATACAAATGGCCAAGAGATATGTGAAAAAAGGATCAGCATCACTAATTATCAGAGAAATGCAAAGTAAAACCACAAGGTAGTATCATCTTACCACAGTCAAGATGGCTACTATTAAAAAGTTAAAGCACAATAGATGTTGGTGAGGATGTGGAAAAAAAGGGAATACTTATACACTGTTGGTGGGAATATAATTAATACAACCTTCATGGAAAACAGCATAGCAATTTTTCAGCAAACTTAAAGTAGATCTACCATTTGATCCAGCAATAACTCTACTGGGTATCTAGCCAAAGGAAAAAAAATCAACATATGAAAAAGATGACTTCACACATGTTTACTGTAGCACTATTTGCAATAGCAAAGATATGGAATCAACCTAAGTTTCTATCAATGAATGATTGAATAAAGAAAATGTGACATCTATACACCATTGAATACTACTCAGCCATAAAAGATGATATCATGTCTTTTATAGAAACATAGTTGGAACTAGAGGTCATTACCTCAAGTGAAATAAGTCAGACATAGGAAGACAAATATTGCATGTTTTTCTCATAAGTGAGAGCTAAAAATTGTGTACACATGGATGTAGGGAGTGTAATGATAGACAATAGAGACTTGTAAGATGAGGAGGTTGGAGAAGAATGGATGATAAGAAATTACATATTGAGTATCATGTACATTGTTCAGGTGATGGGTATTCTAAAAGCTCTAACTTGACAACTGTGTAATGTGTCGATGTAATAAAATTGCATTTATACCCCATTTATAAAATATTTTCAAGACAATTGAAAAATATTAAGGCATAACAAAAGGCCAGGATATAATCATCTTCATTTGTGCAGTCCTCAATTTTCTCAAAATCTAGAATTTTTATTTCACTTTTATTGTAGTTTCAAGTGTACATGTGCAGGTTTGTTATATAGGTAAACTTCATTTTTTGAGGGTTTGGTGTGCAGATTATTTCATCACCTTGGTAATCAGCATAGTACCTGATAGGTAGTTTCTCAATCCTTACCCTTCTCTCTTCCTCCATCCTGAATTAGGCTTCTGCATCTGTTGACCCCTTCTTGGTGTCCACGAGTATTCAGTGTTTAGTTTCCACTCATTACTTAGAACATGTGGTATTTGATTTTCCATTCCTGTATGGGTTTGCTTAGGATAATGGCCTCTAGCTCCATCCATGTTGCTGCAAATGACATGATCTTATTCTTTTTAATGGCTGCATAGTATTCCATGGTGTATATGTATCACACTTTTCTTAATCTAGTCTATTGTTGGGCATTTAGGTTGATTCCATGTTTTTGTTGTTGTGTTGTTGTGAATTGTACTGTGATGAACATCCAAGTGTATGTTTCTTTATAGTAGAGCAATTTATATTCCTTTGTGTATATAGCCAATCATGGAATTGCTGGGTTGAATGGTAATTCTGTTTTGAGTTATTTGAGAAATCTTCAAACTGCTTTCCACGTGGCTGTATTAATTTGCATTCTTACCAGTAGTGGATATGCTTTCTCTTTTTTTCCACAACCTCACAGCAACTGTTATTTTTTGACTTTTTAATAATAGCCATTCTGACTGGTGTGAGATGGTATTCCATTGTGTTTCTGATTTGCATTTCTCTAATGATTAGTGATGTTGAGCATTTTCTAATATACTTGTTGTCTATGTGTATGTCATCTTTTGAAAAGTTTTTGTTCATCTCCTTCACCCACTTTTTAATGGAGTTGTTAGTTTTTTGCTTGTAAATTTAAGGTCTTTAGAGGTGTTGGATATTAAGCTTGACAGAAGCAGTTTGCAAATATATTCTCCCAATCTGTATATTGTCTATTTACTATGTTGATATTTTCTTTTGCTGTGCAGAAGCTCTTTAATTTAATTAGGTCCCACTTGTCAAATTTTGTTTTTATTGCAATTGCTTTTGTCAACTTTGTCATGAAATTTTTGCCCGGTCCTGTGTCCAGAATGGTATTTCCTAGGTTATATTTCAGGGATTTTATAGTTTTAGGTTTTACATTTAAGTCTCTAATCCATCTTGGGTTGATTTTTTGTGTATGGTCTAAGGAAGGGGTCCAGTTTCAATCTTCTGCTTATGGCTAGCCACTTATCCTGGCATCATTTATTGAATAGGGAGTCCTTTTCCCATTGCTTATTTTTCGTTGACTTTTTCAAAGACTAGATGATTGTAGTTGTGTGGCTTTATTTCTGAACTCTCAATTCTGTTCCATTGGTCTATGATGTGTCTGTTTTTGTACAGTACCATGTTGTTTTAGTTACAGTAGCCTTGTAGTATAGTTAGAAGTCAGGTAGTGTAATGCCTCCAGTTTTATTCTTTATGCTTAGGTTTGCTTTGGCAATTCTGGATCTTTTATGGTTCCATATAAATTTTAAAATAGGTTTTTTTTTTTAATTCTGTGAAGAATGTCATTAGTCATTTGAGAGGAATAGCATTCAATCCATAAACTGCTTTGAACAGTATGGCCATTTTAACAATATTGATTTTTTCCTATCCATGAGCATGGAATGTTTTTTCACTTGTTTGTGTCATCTCTTATTGCTTTGAGAAGTGTTTTGTTATTCTACTTGTAGAGATCTTTCACCTCCTTGGTTAGCATATTCCTAGGTATTTTATTCTTTTTGCAGCTACCATGATTGGGATTGCATTTTTTAATTTGGTCTCAGCTTGGATGTTCTTGATGTATAAGAATGCTAGTGATTTTTGCACATTGATTTTGTATCCAGAAACTTCTCTGAAGTTGTTTGTCAGATAAAGGAGCACTTGGGCAGAAACAATGGGGTTTTCTTGATATAGAATCATGTTATCTGCCAACAGGGATAGTTTGACGTTCTCTTTTCCTATTTGATGCCTTTTATTTCTTTCTCTTGTCTGATTGCTCTGGCTAGGACTTGTAGAGCTATGTTTAATAGGAGTGGTGATAAGGGCATCCTTGTCTTACTTTTCAAGTGGAATGCTTCCAGCTTTTGCCCATTCAATATGATGTTGCCTTTGGCTTTTTTAAAGATGGATCTTATTATTTTGAAATATGTTTCTTCAATGCCTAGTGCATTGAGGGTTTTAACATGAAGGGATGTTGAATTCAATTGAAAGCCTTTTTTTACCTCTATTGAAATGATTGTGTGATTTTTGTTTTAAGTTCTTTTTATGTAATGAATCATATTTATTGATTTGCTTTTTATTTTATTTATTTATTATTTATTTTGAGATGGAATTTCACTCTTGTCGCCCAGGCTGGAGTGCAATGGCACGTTCTCGGCTCACTGCAACCTCCTCCTCACAGGTTCAGGCGATTCTCCTGCCTCAGCCTCCTCAGTAGCTGGGACTACAGACATGCACCACCATGCCTGGGTAATTTTGTATTTTTAGTAGAGACAGGGTTTGCCATCTTGGCGAGGTTGGTCTTGAACTCCTGACCTCAGGTGATCTGTCTGCCTCCCAAAGTGCGGGGATTAGAGACTTGAGCCACTGCGCCTGGCCTGATTTGCATATTTTGAAGAAACCTTGCATCCCAGCAATAAAGCCTGGTTATTATTGTAGATAAGCTTTTTCATGTGCCGCTAGATTTGGTTTGCTAGTATTTTGTTGAGTATTTTTTCATCTATGTTCATCAAGGATATTGGCCTGAAGGACCTGAAGTTTTCCTTTATTTTTCTTTGGTTTTATCTCTGCCAAGTTTTGGTATCAGGATGATGCTGACCTCACAGAATGAGTTAGGGAGGAATCCCTCCTCCTCATTTTTTTGAAATAGTTTCAGTAAAAACGGTACCAGCTCTTCTTTATACAGTTGGTAGAACTGGACTGTGAATCTGTTTGGTCCTTGGCTTTTTTAAGTTGATAGGCTTTTATTACTAATTTAATTTCAGAACTCATTATTAGTCTGTTCAGGGATTCAATTTCTTCCTTATTCAATCTTGGAGGTTGTATGTTTTGAGGAACATATTAATTTCTTCTAGATTTTCTAGCTTGTGTGCATAAAGGTGTTTGTAGTAGTCTCTGAGTTTTTTTTTAAATATATATTTCTGTGGGGTCAGTGGTAAAGTCGCCTTTGTCTTTTCAGATTGTTTTCATTTGGACCTTCTCTCTTTTTTTATTAGTCTAGCTAGTGATGTATCTATCTGTAATATTAATTCTTTCAAATAACCAACTCCTGGATTCACTGAGCTTTTGAATGGATTTTTGCATCTCAATTTCCTTCAGTTCAGCTCTGATTTTTGTTATTTATTATCTTCTGTTAGCTTTAGGGGTTGGTTTGCTCTTGTTTTTCTGGTTCTTCCAGTTATAATGTTAAGTCATTAGTTTGAAATCCTTCTAACTTTTTGATGTGGGCGTAAAAATTTCTTAATTTCTGCCTTAATTTCATTATTTACCCACAAGTCACTCAGGAGCAGGTTGTTTAATTTCCATGTAATCGTATGGTTTTGAGCAATTTTCCCAACATTGATTCTGTTTTTATTGTGTTGTGGTCCAGGAGTGTGGTTGGTATAATATATATATTTTTTAATCTGCTGAGAATTGTCTTATACCTGATTGTGTGGTTGATTTTAGAGTAGTGCCACTTGCAGATGAGAAGAATGTATATTCTATTGTTTTTGGGTGGAGAGTTCTGTGGATGTCTATTAGGTCCATTTAGTCAAGTGTCAAGTTGAGATTCTTAATATCTTTGTTAGTTTTCTGCCTCGATAATCTGTCTAATACTTTCGGAGAAGTGTTGATGTTTCCCACTATTATTGTATGGTTATCTAAGTCTCTTCATAGGTCTCTAAGAACTTGCTTTATGAATCTGAGTGCTTCTGTGTTGGATGAATATATATTTAGGACAGTTAGGTATTCTTGTTTAATTGAACCCTTTACCATTTTCTTCTTTGTCTTTTTTTGACCTTTGTTGGTATAAGGTCTGTTTTTTTCTAAAATTAAAATAGCAACCCATGATTTTAAAATCCAGAATTTTATATAGAAACTAGGCAGAATTTTTTCCACCATTACTTATTCCAAATAAGAACCATATACACTTTAAGCTAATTCAATGAATACATTTCATTTTCCTGTCTCTTAGATGGGTGTGAGACTTAAGTCTTCCTACTCTCAGGAATTTAGAATCAGTAAGTTCTCTTATTATAGGAACTAAATGAGGGAGATTGTTGTCCTCACTGCTGATTTTGATTGTAAAGAGAGAGGATTTAAGATGAAACTCAATGAGGATCCAAATAATGAATAATGGCAATCAGAAAAAACTATACCCTTGGTGATGCCTAAGCCTAGTCCAGTGTTTCATATTTTAATTTAATTGACTATTATATCCTCTCTTTCTCTCTTTAAAAGACAGATCAAATTTGGGTTTTTGCTAATTGTGACCAAAGTATGCTGACTTATACACAAAACAAAAAGTAAGAGGTTGCTTGCTTGGAAATAAAGTATAAGAATGCTCTTATTTTTTAAGTAGTCAAGTATGTTATGAAGTGCATAATAGAAATTATTTTAATTTAAATATAATTGTGCAGACTGCTATAGGTGTGTCAATCTGAAATGTTCTCAATCTGAGCTCATATGAACTGAAGAGACAAGTATTCTCCCCTCATAAACCCAATATACAGTAATAGAACAAACATGATATAATCGCTACAGATTGTCCTGTTAAATGCTAGGATAAATGAATCACACAGAAGCTACTGGTCCACATTAGTTCTAAAATCCAACAGGGAATATATTAGCAGTTCTTTCAGTAAGACTTGAAGGCCCGGGCATATGTCTCCATGGCTTGCTGCTCTGCCCACAGGCTCTTGTTACACCCTCTGATTCATGGTTACTTTTTCAAGAGATATATCTCTTGAAATATACGCATCTCAGAGTAATTATAAACAAGGTTTCGTGTTACGGAAACTGGTTTCTGAAATATTCTTTTCATTTTCTAATCTCTCTTCCCCATTTAGTTCAAGTTGATGGTGTTTTTGTGCATACACTTTTTCTTAAAATGTCTGTGGTCATCTATGAATCTTATTGGGGTTTACTTCATTAATCAAATGCCACACTCACAAATATATTCAAATGAACACTCCCTCCTGTGGACTTCTACCAAGGCTGCTGAATGACAAAACCTTTAAACCTTTTAGAAGCCATATCTCTGAGTCCTTTGTTCAGGCATGGTCTTGGATCCTTCTAGATCTTAACAAATACTTTACAGCCACACTCTTAGCTGTATCTTTATTATACATTCCAAAGACTACCCTGGATTTGTTTTTTTGTCCCAAAATTATTTCTTACTTTTAGTATATTTGACCATCTAGAAAAATTGGAAAGTTTCAAAGTCAGCAAATTCCAGCTCCTTTATGTATGATAGTTCTACCTCTATCTTACCACTCACATCTCATATTTTATTCAAAGCAGTAAGTAGTATTCAGGCAACATACTTAAAACTCTGGCTGGAAACATTTCCTGTGTCAATCAGTTCATTAGGCACATTATCTACTTTTTGCATTACCAGAGGCAGTAGTACTGCTAAGTTTCTGCCACTACATAAAAAGGATTATATTTCTTACAGTTTCCAATAACATTTTATTCACTTCTTCATAAGTCTTCACTGGAAGACTCTTTGATGACCTTGAGCAGAAGCTAATAGTCTCTTCAATGTGCTTTAGGCTTTTACTATCACTCTCCTAAAATCTCTTGAGATTCCTCCCTTGCCCCTTTCCCAAAGTCTCCAAAGTTTTAAGTGTTTTTTGACAGTAAGCACTCTAATATCAGGTATCAAATTCTGTATTAGTTATCCATTTCAAAACAACAAATTACTCATAAGCATAGTGGCTTAAACAATGAGAAATCTTTATTGTTTCTCACATATATATGTTAGAAATTTGAAAGTAGATAATTGGGGTGGTTCTGTCTCAGGGCCCTTCATGAGACTTCAAGATGTTGGCTGGAGTTGCAGTCATCTGAAGGTTTGTTTTGAGGCTAGAGTATTTGCCTTCAAGATGGCTCTCTCAGATGGCTGGCAAGGTGATACTGGTGTTGGCAGGAAAACTCAGTGTTTTCCTCAGTGGGTCACTCCACAGGATTTTTTGAAGTCTGAAATCTGACTACCCCCGGAGAGAAAGGTGTCAGCAGCAAATTTTTTTATGACATAGCCTCAAAAGTCAGACACCATCGTTTCAATGAGGTCCTAAAAGGACATCAGCCCCTTTCTCTGTGGAAGGCACTATCCAAAAGCGCAAATACTTGGAGATATAGATCACTGAGGGTCATTGTAGAATCTGGTTCTCAAAGAATGCGTGACAGAAGAAAAGGTATTTCACATGCATTTGAGCTGTTATGAGGAATGAAAAGATCCTGCTACCCCAACACGAAACGGAGAAAAAGAATCAAATACCTGTTGCTCACTTTCAGCATTACAATTGATTCATAATGGTGAAAAATATTTGATTCATTAATATTATCCGTACCAAATTTTCTGGCATTTCAGTTTTTTTCATTAAACCTAATTATTCAACTCATTTATAATTTATTTCATTCTTGTTTAAGCGCTCCTATTTTATTTCTTTTCAATTTGTAATCACAAATGTTTAAGTGAGTAAGTGTCAGCTACACTGAATCCAAGAGAAGAAAGCTAAGGGGTCTCTGTATAAATTCATTATGATATCTTTGAAGTCTTATTTAACTCTAAAATTATTTGTTATTTTGATAACAGACATTAAAAAGTTTTTAAGAATTAAGATATTACTTGGAAAATTCTAAGGACTTTTAGACATTTGTTGTAATGTTGTTAAAGTAAAAATATGTAACTAAATTATAAAACATGGGGGAAGAAATGAAAGCAATAGTTGGGATTAAAACAGTAGAGAATTTTGAGTAAAAGTTTAAAAAAAATTACCAAAAGAAATGAAGGAAAAGTTAAATATATGGACTAATGGTCACAAACTCAAATACCTACAGGACAGGGCAGGTAACATTTAAAATGAAAAACAAAAATAAAGGAAAAATATTCTGAGAATGGAGTTTTGTGGGAGGTTCCTAATCCCTTCTTCCTGTGTGTGTGCTGCCAGGCTGCTGGTCTTCACATCAACAGTGGCTCAGGGCTTCTAGTTCTCAAGGATCCTATGGAGTTGGGGAGAAAAAGGGTGGTATAAGGCAAGTTAAAAACACAATGTTCACTCTTCCTACAGAAATTTATATTTTATCGAATAAACATTCTTTAAACTCTTGCCAGCCTTTGGTTTATTTCCAAAGTATTAAAAAGTTAATGTTGAAAATTTTTGCCAGTGTTCTTGCTTGTTTGATGGATGGAAGGGTAGATTTTTTTGGAGGTTCTTATTCTGACATTTCAGAAGTGCTTCCCAAATATCTCATTTTTAAATATATATATATATTTTAAATATATAAACATATATTTAAAATATATATATAATATATAATATATATTTTATATTATATATATTTTAAATATATAAATATATAATTTTAAATATATATTTATATATAAATTAAATATATATATATTTAAATATATATATATATATATATATAGAGAGAGAGAGAGAGAGAGAGAGAGAGCATACAGCCCATATAGCCACAGAAAGGGCAACAGTTTGTGCCTTCTTATGTAGGCAGGTGTAGCTCAGGGCCAGAACATTCAATACAACCTGATAAAAACTACCAATGTGGAGAGTCCCTTGGGCAGCCAATCCATACAGGTCTGCAGCAACCTCAATTCTTGCCTCCTCAGAAGAAATAATTCTACCAAGGGGGCATAAGGCAGAGTGAGAAACTGAGGCAAATTTTAGAGTAGGGGTGAAAGTTTCTTGAAACATTTTAGGGCAGGAATGAAAGTAAGTAAAGCATACTTGGAAGAGGGCCAAGCAGGCAAGTTGAGAGAGTCAAGTCTGTGGTTTCACCTTCGACTTGGTGTTGTGTAAGTTGGCATATGTCCAGTCTCCTCTCCCCTGATTTTTCCCTAGGGATGGGCTGTCCACATGCGTCGTGGCCTGCCAGTACTTGGGAGAGGTCGCATGCGCAATGTGTTCACTGGAACTATGCACATGCTCACTCAAGCTGTTCTTCCCTTACCAGTCGAGTATGCCAGTTAAACTTTGCCATTTTGCCCCAGAGTGTACATGCTTGAGCCCACTTCGCCAGACTCCTGAGATCTGATCTGGAAGCTGGTAACCACAGGTTTCAGATGTTTTCTATGGGGAGGCTGCCTTTCCCTGGTGCTGGCTGTGACCAATTATTATTTTAGAGACACCGTATATCAACTGCCTGACCATCACCTGAGAGTCACCTGACATTCCTGGTGGGAGAGGGTGGCCCTCTCCTCCCCTACTCGTGTCTTCTTGACTACCTACTCTAACAATATTACTCTATTATAATAATAAAAATGAAATAATATATTTCAGAAGCAGCCAAAAATTGCATTTATTTTATTCTGTATGAGAAGTCAGAACAGGCTGGGTGCAGTGGCTAATGCCTGTAATACCAGCACTTTGAGAGGCCAATGTAGGGGGATCACCTGAGGTCGGGAGTTCGAGACCAGCCTGACCAACATAGAGAAACCCCATCTCTACTGAAAATACAAAATTAGCTGGGCATGGTGGCTCATGCTTGTGATCCCAGCTACTCGACAGGCTGAGGCAAGAGAATTGCTTGAACCCTGGAGGCAGAGATTGCGGTAAACCGAGATTGCACCATTGGACTCCAGCCTGGGCAACAAGAGTGAAATTCCGTCTAAAAAAAAAAAGTCAGAAAAATGAATAATTTCAAAAAATATTGTCAATGTAAGCAGAAAGTAAAGACTTTGGATTTTCTTATAGGAAAGCTGAATGGTGGGTCTCACATATCCAGAAAATTCACTTTTATAAATCACATAACATTTTACAAAATACATGTTTATGTTCTTAAATCAAAATACATGATTATAACCTTAAATCATAATCAAAGCTAATCCATTAATTAGTACAGGCTATACCATCTTCTTCTCCATTCAAACAAGTGCAGAATTTGTTTCTGTATATTTATATATGCATGGGGGAACTTGTCTGTCAGCTAACTGAAAATAAATTATGTTCTTTCATGTTAGCTGTGAGGTAATGGGTTAAAAAAAAGAAATGAGATCAGATAGTTGTAGATGTGTGGCATTATTTCTGAGGGCTCTGTTCTGTTCCATTGGTCTATATCTCTGTTTTGGTACCAGTACCATGCTGTTTTGGTTACTGTAGCCTTGTAGTATAGTTTGAAGTCAGGTAGTGTGATGCCTCCAGCTTTGTTCTTTTGGCTTAGGATTGACTTGGCAATGCAGGCTCTTTTTTGGTTCCATATGAACTTTAAAGTAGTTTTTTCCAATTCTGTGAAGAAAGTCATTGGGCTTGATGGGGATGGCATTGAATCTATAAATTACCTTGGGCAGTGTGGCCATTTTCACGATATTGATTCTTCCTACCCATGAGCATGGAATGTTCTTCCATTTGTTTGTATCCTCTTTTATTTCATTGAGCAGTGGTTTGTAGTTCTCCTTGAAGAGGTCCTTCACATCCCTTGTAATTTAGATTCCTAGGAATTTTATTCTCTTTGAAGCAGTTGTGAATGGGAGTTCACTCATGATCTGGCTCTCTGTTTGTCTGTTATTGGTGTATAAGAATGCTTGTGATTTTTGCATATTGATTTTGTATCCTGAGACTTTGCTGAAGTTGCTTATCAGCTTAAGGAGATTTTGGGCTGAGATGATGGGGTTTTCTAGATATACAATCATGTCATTTGCAAACGGACAATTTGACTTCCTCTTTTCCTAATTGAATACCTAATTGACAAACCTGACAAAAACAAGAAAAGGGGAAAGGATTCCCTATTTAATAGATGGTCCTGGGAAAACTGGCTAGCCATATGTAGAAAGCTGAAACTGGATCCCTTCCTTACACCTTATACTAAAATTAATTCAAGATGGATTAAAGATTTAAATGTTAGACCTGAAACCGTAAATACCCTAGAAGAAAACCTAGGCAATACCATTCAGGACATAGGCATGGGCAAGGACTTCATGTCTAAAACACCAAAAGCAATGGCAACAAAAGCCAAAATTGACAAATGGGATCTAACTAAACCAAACAGCTTCTGTACAGCAAAAGAAACTACCATCAGAGTGAACAGGCAACCTACAGAATGGGAGAAAATTTTTGCAATCTACTCACCTGACAAAGGGCTAATATCCAGAATCTACAATGAACTCAAACAAATTTACAAGAAAAAAACAAACAACCCCATCAAAAAGTGGGCGAAGGATATGAACAGACACTTCTCAAAAGAAGACATTTATGCAGCCAAAAGACACATGAAAAAATGCTCATCATCATTGGCCATCAGAGAAATGCAAATCAAAACCACAATGAGATACCATCTCACACCAGTTAGAATGGCAATCATTAAAAAGTCAGGAAACAACAGGTGCTGGAAAGGATGTGGAGAAATAGGAACACTTTTACACTGTTGGTGGGACTGTAAACTAGTTCAACCATTGTGGAAGTCAGTGTGGCGATTCCTTAGGGATCTAGAACTGGAAATACCATTTGACCCAGCCATCCCATTACTGGGTATATACCCAAAGGATTATAAATCATGCTGCTACAAAGACACATGCACACGTATGTTTATTGCGGCACTATTCACAATAGCAAAGACTTGGAACCAACCCAAATGTCCAACAATGATAGACTGGATTAAGAAAATGTGGCACATATACACCATGGAATACTATGCAGCCATAAAAAATGATGAGTTCATGTCCTTTGTAGGGAGATGGATGAAGCTGGAAACCATCATTCTCAGCAAACTATTGCAAGGACAATAAACCAAACACCACGTGTTCTCACTCATAGGTGGGAATTGAACAATGGGAACACATGAACACAGGAAGGGGAACATCACACACCGGGGCCTGTTTTGGAGTGGGGGTAGGGGGGAGGGATAGCATCAGGAGGTATACCTAATGTTAAATGACAAGTTAATGGGTGCAGCACACCAACATGGCACATGTATATATATATATGTAACCATCCTAAAACTTAAAGTATAATAAAAAAAAAGGAAATGAGAAGTATAGACTAAAATGGAAAGGCTTCTGATGTACACTAGGTGTCTTGGAGTGGTAATAAGCACACCATAGAGATGGGAAGTTAGAGGCAGAAGCTGATGAAACTAGTCAAGAGGATTCAAAAGTCAAAAACATTGTTTTTCCATACCTCAATGCTGTCTTCTTTGCCCACACATTAGAGGCTCTGTTGAAATCATAGTATGACTAGGCTTTCGACGTTGATGATCCCGAGATGGATGATGGAAGCACCTGGGGCTCCTCAAGTGGCCTTGCTCAGGGATCATGAAGACAAGTAGGAGACAGAGCAGGAGTGGAAGAGCAGAGCAACCAACACATGATGACAGAAAAGAGATTTGCAGAACTCACGGACATTAATAAACATATATTTTTGGGTGGAAACTACTTTAAATGGAGGGACATTGTTAAGACCATAAACTGGTGGCCTACATTTAAATTGCATTTTCCTTTTATCCTTTTGACCTTCTTTTAGGTGATCCACTCCTCAGTCCAACCTTTTGGTTTCCTCAGCACATACTTGGTGATCTACCCTCATGAGAATGATAAACTAACTCCTTGGTGAATAGATTACATTGAATTGACTTCAAGACACAATGGGGCATGTACTGCAGATAGACAACTCTTACAAATCTAGATACCTGGAATGTTACTGCCCAAGTACTTGTGAAGTTCAATTTGGCTGTCAGAAGTGATTTATTATTTATATTTCCAAATATATATGTGTTTCTGAAAGGTCTGTTTACTGTTCTGTCAGGGAAACATACTGTAAAATGAGTGAATTGTTGATTTAAGCCACTGACCCACAGGGTTCCCTGAGATGTTCTGGCCATTACCTGGCCAGCATCTACTGATTTAGTCAAACATTTTATTCCTCCACAAAAAGCTAGGATACTATATTCATCTTCTACCCTTAAAAATTTCTGCATGGAATAAGACAACTTAAAGCTTTTCCCTGGGACAACAGTTATCTGTTACATTGAGACACTCAAGGAACTCAAGCCTTTGTGGTCTACTTTATTCCATGTTAAATCTAAACTGTTATGTAGAGCTTGTTTTTATCCTGCTTTGATTAACTGATGATACTAATGATTTCTGCTACAAATGCCCTTACACGGAAGCTGATAACTCTTCATGCTCTCAGTGTTAATTTTTTTTTCTTAACTCATATGAGCAGTGTCTGTATATTATATTGTCTGATATAACATTTTTGAAAAAGAAAGAGGCCATTAACTAATGGGACACTAGAAAAATCAGCACGAAAATCACAGAAACATATTATGCATATTAATTAACACTTCAAGAAATATAAGTACTCATTATTATATATATGCTTGTATTCAAAATTATATATACATATGCGTACACATATATACAAACACACACACATATACAAACACACACACATATACATATATACACACTATATATACATATATGTATAGTATTTCCCAGTTTTCTTGTATTGTGTAGACTCTTCTGAAATAATGCCTTATGTGTGTAACTTAACCTTGAAGCTCCACTAATGTGATAGAGGGCAAAAAGTAGACTTTTGAGGCTTCTTATAATATTTCCTTGGTATTATGTATCAGCTATATTACATTCTTCCACTGGAAACTTTTGCTGTGACCACTGCTTCTCCTCTTTTTCTATTAACATGTTTTTACTCGTAATAATCCAGAGAACATTAGAAAAAGAATTTAAACTGGATGATACACAGATATTTCCCACATCCCTTCCCAGCCATAGATTTTACTAGTTACTAAATGAGAAGGAACTGGAAGTTAAGATTGTAAATCATTTAGTGCTGGTTAAAACTTCTTCATGTTTAAGTTAACTAAGACAGTTTTATATGATGTTCTTTAGATAAAGCACTTTCAATAAATCTTTGTTGCTTTTTAAAAAATCTGAAGTTAACTCCTTTGGGTATTCCTGAAGAAAAATATTTTAATTAGTTGAGTCTCAAAAGACTTTGGCATTGTAGATTCTGGTGCTCACCCAATGTGGGGATGAACAGGGTTTGCCATAGAAAGAAATAGGCTAAATTATTCTCTCTTTCCTACAATTATTTTAAAGACACTTTTCCCATTGTTCTCTACAAAATTTTTTATACTGGAGCATTTGGAATATTATGTCTGAATAAGAACCATTTTGTTTAAGACCACTTTCCATAGACTACACTATATCCCCTTTATAGTGGCAACAGCTCATATGTTTTCCAAGAAGTCACTACCCATGATGGCAGGTAATGAAGTACGGTCAAATATTCAGGTAGTGGGGTGAAAAAAAATTGGGATTTGCACTTGGAGTCACTTAAGTGTTTTGACACTCAATACCTTCATCTTTGAAATAATGATTTTTTTTTTCAGAAGAAGAAAAGAGACAATGTCTAAGACAAAAAATGTTCTAACACTGTAGAGTACTCCACGAATTCTAGTTTTCATTATTCATGACTATTACAGATGATTGGCAAATTTATATGAAATGCCCTTGTCCCTAAAACATCGATACCAGAGAGGTTATTGTGGAGAAAAAGGAAGTTGCAGTGTTGTCTTGACTATCTCTGTGTCCAATCTAGTACTGCCATCTGCTCTCAGTAGCCATAACCCTTATTAGGTGGATGTGCTGATGCTTACTTCTTAGGGCAGCAATCAGGGTTGAATGGCTCATCCTCATCCTTTTGCTACAATGTCTCTAACTCATTTTCCCTTTTTCCATGGATGGTTAACAAGAAATAAAGGTCAAAAATTAGAAAACTCTGAAAGCTAGCCACTTGCAATGGCATATAATTGTGTCACTGACCACATTGGGATCTCATAGGTTATGATCAAAAGTGAAGTTCATTTATTTGAACTAGCTGTTTATTTCTTCTTTGCAGGAAGCATTGAGAGGCTTTCTAGGATGTGCCAGTTGTGTGTGTGTGTGCAGAATGATAAATTAATTTATTTTTGAAAAAAGGCAAATTATGAGAAAGGGCTTTCATTAGCTTTTCTTATTGCTTTGTTTTAAGAAATACAATGGTCTGAAAGCAAGCTTTTTGCAATAGCATTAGCATTTAAAAACAATTTCCAAGGCTCTATGATCATGTGCATATTTAGACCATAACAAACTCTACTAAAAGTGTTGTAAATTAAATAGATGTTCAAATTAACAATTGAGACGTCCATGGGCTAACTTAAAGAAACAAACAAAGATCTCTTAATATCCAGCTAAGAAGCCAGAATAGGACATTAGAGAAATTGTCACAACGCTGGGATTTTATCCTGACTGTGCAATATTTTAGTTAGTCCACCTGAAGACTTTGTGGGGAAAGGGCATATTAAAATCCTTAAGTCAGGTAATATAGTCTGACAGACCCTGTCACACAATATCACAGATGCTGGTATGTAATAAATATTTGGCTTTTGATCTTCCTTATACCATTCTTCTTTTATTTGCCTACTTTCCTCTTCTTTCCTCTCAATTGCTTCAGTTGATTTCCCATGGTAACTCACCTTCCCAGAAAGAAGGGGAAAAAAGAAGGTTACAGACACTAAGTGAGTACATTTTTTAAATATTTAAATAAGTTTTGCTATAGGCGATTCAATATAATTGCTCATTAGAAAAAGTGAATCTTCTAAACTTGTTTAATTTTTTACAAATTGGAAACTAGATTGTATCATGGGATGAAATAAAATGACTGGCTACGATTAGAAATCCATTGTCAGATTGACTTGAAAGTCATTTTTATGTCAACCTTTATCATTTTTATTATGGTGAACAAGTGATTTAACCTCATGAAGTCTCAATGTTCTCATATGGAAAACAAGTACAGTATCAGGCACCTCACATGACTATTATGAAGATAACATGATATTATAAATAGAAAGGTGCTTAAATGGGTTCTTGGCTCATGGATCACAATATATGTACATGGGTGTTTTAGTTATTGTTGTACTTCAAAACCGTAGTATCTGAAGTCAGAAAATCTGCATTTTGATTATTTCACTAGGTTTTGGTGGCTAGATATTGTAAAATCTTTCTGTTTTTTCTAGATCTTTAGTTTCTCTGATTTGAAAACACAAATGATAATTATACTGATAACATCAGAAATATATCAGTCAGCATATCATTAAGCTATAGTAATGAAACACCCCCAAATCTCAATGGCTTAAGACAATAAAAGATTATTTCCTACTCATGTCACATGTCCATTACAGGCCAGTAGCAAACTCTGCTTCAAGTCATTGCCAACTTTCTTTTGGGACCCAAGATGATAGAGAGGTCACTATCAGAGATATTACTGTTCACCAAGGCAAAAAAAGGGAAAAACATGGGAAGGCACACGCTAACTCATAAAATACCTATCTGAAAGAGATTCATATCATTTTAGTATTACATTTCATAGAACAAACTAAGGCATATGGCTGCACTTAACTTTAAATGGGCAGGAATGAACAAAGTTTATCATGTACCTGGACAGAAGAAGATCAAACAACGGTATCTGGCTCCAAAATCTACAAAAATGTGTATTTAAATTAGAAAAAAAGTCATTTCTAGAAGAAGCATTTTGTAAATTAAAAAATATACATTGTGCATATTATTATTACAGTTTGGAAAAAATAAATTCCTTATTTTATGTTTAGTTTGCATATATTTTTAAACCAGCATTGTGTAACACTACTTGAGATATATTAATTGAGATTTACTTGAAATAATGATATTTTTACTTTGTAAGAAAGTAAATATTTTAGCATTAATTAAGCAATTGGATGGAAACGACACTCATGGTTGATTTCAAAGGAGCCTCCTCAGACACAGTACTTTGGTTCCTGTATAGGGATAAGAAAGCCCTTCTGAATGCTGTGCAAGAACTTGATGCATTTTTTAGTTCCTTCTTGATTAGAATCTGTGAATCTCTGATAACTGCTTTAGAAAATGAGTAACAAATAAAATGTATGTATGCTAACATTATATGTTGCAGAAATATTATGCAGCTGAAAGAAGGTAGCATTAGTGTAAGGGAATATGATGTTCCATACTGATTAGGAAGTTATTTCATGGTCAGCTTAGTTCTCCTGACACTCCTCATCTCTGCTGCCTCTTTTCATACCCTCTGTTTTCCACTAACCTATCAGCTTTTCCCTAATTGTCATACAAGTAGACTAATCTGTGCTCTCTTTATTGGTTGGTGCTCCAGGTCTCATATATTTATGCAGTAATACTTGTTATGATACTTTTTGTGAGAAGTGATTAACATGTATGGCTATCCTCAGGTAACAAGCACTTAATCAACTCACCATTTAATGATTTTTTTTCAATAAACTAGTCATTTTACTAAAAATCAGATAAAAGTCTTTTATGCCTATGCAGTTTTACATGCTCTGTATATTTTAACGTACATAAATGATGCATTTTTTTCAACAAATTTTCTTTCCAAAACCACAGACTCAAATAGCATTTTAGTAAATATACTTTAGCATACATACAGCAAATATGTTTTAATATAAAAGACCCTAATATTATAGTTAACGATAATTAGTAAGGTAAGCATAAGGAAAGCTGTGTATAATCTTGACTTTTACCTGAACAGATTGAATCTACCACTTGTCTCTCTGACACCCTAAAAAAAATGTTCAGGTTTTTAACTTTGATTTTAAATGGACAGCAACTGTTCTCCCTAGGGAAATATTCTCAGCAGAAAATCCGAGAGTCCTATAGTCAATAATAAAGAAAAAAAATGTGACAAATGGGAAAAAGATCTTCTGAATAAATACGTAGGTCACGAACAAAATGATATACTTAAAAGCATTTTTATGGTATCTGTACATCCTCTTTTCAAGACTGAATTTATCAGAGAAATGTCCAGCAATGTGCGACTTTGTGTGATACTATGGCATTCAAAAGCATACAAATTTTTTGAGTGAGGTTGTAAATGATATAAAATATCTCCTTTTAAATCTGAGCTTATACAGTTATATCAACTCCAGAGTTGTAGCACACATTGAAGTAACTATAAACAATAATGTTTTCAACTAATAATATCTGGAATTGTTTCTTTAATCTTGTAATAGGTAAGTTCAGATCACCCCATAACCAGAGTGTAATGAAATTGTCAACATTTTCTTCATTTCTTCTTTTCCTGACAAATGGTGTGAACATATCACCTTTTTCTCTTAATGGAAAACCTAACTGGAATACATCAAAATGCTATTAGGTTTTTCATTTTCTTCTACAATGCAATGCTGGGGAATGCATGCAGCCTTCATCTGGGCACCACTGTGGAATATTCCTTGTCCCTGATAAAATGACTGCACAGGAAAATCAAGCAGAATTGTTCTCTGACTTGTATTGCTGCTCCTTTGTTACAGTCTCTCCAAGAATGTGTGCAGGGGGATTATCTGTGCTGTAGGAATACACATGGGTTATGTTAACCAAATGTGTTTAAAATTTTACCCAAGTAATTTTAATGTGCAAACAAGTTTAATGAAAAAGTCTTCATGTCCAACACTACTTATACATATGCTGTATTTTGGAATGAAAGGAAGTGCAGCAACACAGACAGCTTGCCATGAGTTTCAAAAGACGCTTATTGCAATATTATGTAGGAAGAGGGAAAAATAAAATCAAGTGCCTTTGCCCCATGGGAAATATCTGTAGACTATTCATTGTTTAATTTATTTGGTCTTGAACTAAACCAATAATAGGATATAAAATAAATCCAAGTGAGTATACATGACACATAGGCATAGACGTCAGTATAGAAAAAGAATACTCCTTCCATCCATAAAATGTTACCTATGGATTATAATTATTAAAATAGAAAGTATCACTTATTCTGTAATGACAATTTAAGAAGAAGAAAACATTAAGTGGCATTTTTGTTGACCTCATAAGCAATTTGATTACCTTGCTATAAAACAAAAACAAGAATACTTAAAATGAGGTGGATATATAGTTTCTTTATGACATACAATTTTTAAAGAAGTAGTTATGTGTCAGAAACATGGGTTTTTTGTTAAGTCACACAAATTACATGGTCATTTTTTAGAGAGGAAGTCCAGTGTGACATAAGTAATGTGATAATTGAAGAAACCATATAATTATAGCAAAAAATAGTTTAACGCTATTTTGAACAGCCTTTGGATTCAGCAAAATAAAAATTTCTCCTTGCTTACTTGTATCGGTCAACTTTAAATTGTTAATGAATTGAGAAACAATTGAATCTTTTTTTCCAGGTGTGTTATTCCTAACAATCCTTTAGCGATTCTTCTAGCAATGTCTGAACAGTGGTATCTTGATTCGCTCTGAATGACAGGTCTGGAGAAGCATTTCTCCTAATGCTTGGAAAGAGCAATAAATATTTTCTTGGAGCTCTTGTTATGATTTATTTTAAAAATCTTAACTAGAGTTATGGGAAAGACTTCATAGTGAAACATTTTTGTTTTATTTCACCTCAACTGAAACATACCAGCTATGGAGTGAAACTCATTTCAGGTACAAAATGATGCTACAATATTCAATAACTGAACTTCCTAGAAAAAATGGCTATTAAAAACACAGAATACAGTCCATTCCATCCCCAAATAATTTACTACTAAATGTGGGATGGACACTGTAAGGCCAGGACAAACATATTTATGCCTCCCCCTTTCCTCTTTTATATGTCTGAATAATTTAAAGGCCAAAACCAAATGTTATGCATCACATTTTCCTAAGGGAAGAAATTTACCCCTAAATTGAAAATCAGAATTTAATATTTTCCTGATAAATATATATGGCCTCCATTAGAGCAATTTGGGGCCACTCACCTACTGTCTTCAAATTTGCTTTGTTTAAGGTACAATAGTGAGTATAGAGAAATTTGCCCTTTTTATTCAGGCTCATCAGTGTAGTGTAGCTGTGATCTCAGATAGAATATTTTCAAACAAAGAAAAACTAAAATGCACCTAGGAAATCAAACGTTGAGGTCATTAGCTATCACCATTTGATTTTGCTGTAATAACATCCCAGTTGCATACATGGCAATTTACATAGCATTACCCATTATGCCCTGTGCTGCAATTTGGCTTTTGGAGGTTACTGTACCTTGATTTACTCTGTTGGAAGAGAGCATTTTCTAAGCATCGAAGCCATGCTGTTTCAGGGCCCACTGTACTCTGTACTCTCAGATTCTGTGAAAACAAGGTGCAATGACATATTGAACTGGAAATCTTGAAATTTTTACCATAAAAAATATTTAGAAAAAAATCTCACCGTCTTTTATTTAAAGCAAATCAAAGAAAGGTAAATTGGAAACTGACAACTATAAGTTTCATCTTTTCATGCGTTTTGCAGCTATGACAGATTTCTCTGGCTTCCATTATTTGTGTGGCATGTATTTGTTTTATTTTTAATTATAGATGTGAAGTAGCTGCCTCACTGATTCATTTACTTCAACATTAGCTGCTCATGGTAGATGCTCAATCCACTAGATATCTGTCACAATTTTGGATTGGATACCCATTATCGAGATTGATAGCAGTTATCAAACCTCAAAATACGTGTGTGTTCTCTTTTAAATATTAGCTGTCAGAGTGTGATAAGTTGTGTTGGGTTGTATAGAGCAGGGTTGAACATATGACACAGGGAGGCTTAGTTTTAAAGATGAACACACTTTATAGCTGAAATCCATGACAAAAGAGAAAGGCAGGCAGAATGTCAACATGTGCAGAAGACAAACACCAGGGTTCGGTAACCATTCCAGATAAAGGAAAACAATTTGACCTTCCTACTTTTGTCTTACAAAATGATTTGTTTAACTTTTAGCTTTAAAAGTGTAACAGGGAGAAAGTGCACAAAATAGCTCTTGTTGTGCAATGGGAAATATGGTCTTTATTGTAAGTTCTCGGGGAGGTGGCTCCGCCAAAGAATTATGAAATTCTTGAAATATGTATTATGTGTAATGTCATATTTTATGAAAATATGAAAAATATTTCCATTTTAGAGAGTTAATTGAAATCAGTATGGATGACTTTGGGAACTCATTTTTAAAAGGGCCTTAGTTTGAATATCTTGTTTTGTGCACATGTAATATCTTAATATTAAACACTATCTATCAGCTTAGAGACAGAACATATTGGCATACCAAACTACAGCATATTTATTTTGTCTTGACAACTTTATTTTCTTCTATCTGAAAATGATCCCTAAAAATTTTGCTTACATATTTTTCTGGAGAAATTTGAACATTAATTCTATCTAATTGGCTACTATATAGTCTTTATGATATCCTAGCAGAAGAGACTGCTCTAATAGGGAAACTCTGGCACAATGTTGCCTCTTTAATGGGTACTTTAAAAGTATATAATTCTCCCTTTGTCCACTCTTTTTTATAAATACTGTGTTCTTCTGACAAAAGGCTACTGATAATTTTATTACCATTATATTTTGTATCTTTAAAACTTACTAGTAAAGAGCTCACTTTTAACCAAGTAAATGTAGTCTTTTAATTAAGTGAAAAACTTGAAAAGGAAGCCTATTGCAGAGAGGCTCAATTGCTTCCTGCAACCTTTATGAAAAGGGCAGGGTGTTAAAACAAACCTCCCACCTTTATTTTCAAAGGAGAAAAAATCAGTGCTAAAGATAATCTCTCCATTAGTATTGTTAATAGTGTTCAGCTTTCATGACATGCTTTAGAAGCAGATGGACTTGTCATGAGCATCACATTTGCAAGCACTGTCACAGCTTCTGAAGGCTCTGGAGAAAGGACGGAAGTGTGTTAACAGTAACTGCAAGTGGCCTTTGGGGAACAATAGGCTTACCTTAAACTGTGCCTTGCTTTTCAAAAAACTAGTTGCTATATTATACTCCATACTCACGTTACTGCTCATATAATGCTTGACCCAGCCTCATTTTTTGAAGTACCGTTTCCATTTCTAAACTCCTTTCTCATCCCCTTTGGATCATCTAATTTGAGTGTTATAGCATCTACCCTCAGAACAGTGATTCCAGCATGCGTGTCCAATGGTTTCTTGTACAAGGGCTTAGCTACTCAGATTGGTAGATATATGTTTCCCATTTTCTCCAAAATATTTGACATTTTAGTTCTGATAAGCCTCCTAGCACTCAGGTGCCATAAATAGTTATCTAAGAAAACCCATGGTATTAAGCTAATAGATTTAGATGATCCCAAGATTTTTGGAACAATTGTGCCCTGAAACTCTTGAAGCATGTTGAAAGCACTCAACAAGAACAATGTCAAGCTCATACAGAATCTGGTCTAAACTGAAATTAATTTTGTTTCATTTTTCTGTTTTGTCATTAATCTGCTCTATGTTGCTGGTGTCATTAAATAAAGCACCTTGTCATGGTAGTTTCTTTCTGCAGGCTGGCCAAGGGAATGGGCGAAGTTTACATGGCTGTATTTTGTTCCAGTAGAGCAGTGGCTGCAGCACAATCAGTTTGAATAAGTAATCAGCTAGGATATTGTTTCAAGATTTATATTTTCCTTAGGTCAAGTACGTCCCTAACTGACATACTTTTATAGAATTAGGCAAAGCCTGAGTTTGGCATCTAATCTCTTTTAGCCAGTAGTTCATTTTATCCATTGTCTATATCTATTGGGAGTCCAAGCTGCCCGTCATAAAAACAATGTTTGCTCTATTTCTTTGTAGAAATGGTACAGATTTTGTTTCAAAGATGAAATACAAAATAAAATATATAATATATTCACATGAGATAAATATACCATGTGAAATGTTCATATAAAATAAAAAAACTGCAGAAAAATCTCTAAGAAAAAAGTATTCATAAGCAAGATACACACACACACACACACACACACACACACACACAATACTACACATATCAGATATATCACCAATCGCAAAAACAAGTCCATTGCATTTTTAGAGTGTGTTGGAAAGCACTTTTTAAATTTTTTCTTTTTTTATTTGCAGAAATACACAATAATCATGAGGAACATGTTTTGCCCTATAAGATTTTTAAACTCATAGGATAAAAAAGTCATTTTGTAATGGGGTTTCACTGAGCATGTGTCTATTTAGATCCCTAGGTAGAGCTCTTACAGCAATGTATGCCAGCCAATCAACTGTGGATACTTAACTCAAAAAATGGGATTAGGGTATTGCAGTCATGAAATATTATAGAAGACATTACAGAATATATAAATATAAAAAGTGTCAATCCAATATCTTAGTTGTTAAAATGTGCTACATATAAAAACCATAATAAAAACTTCCAAAGACAATGTGTATAGATTGCTATTATTTTTTATATTTCAGTACATCAAGTAAATTCTCAAAAGGTTTTACAATTATTTTAAACTTGGAAGAAAGTGTACTCAACTTAGTAGGACTTGCATCTTCAATACTATATATCCACCCATGCATATATATATATACACAGACATGTATATGTGTTTGTTATGGGTGTGTATATATGTACACTGATATGTACATTCACATACAAATCACTTTAAGGAGTTTTTCCTTCTCTTATTTATTTGAAGATATTTAAAATAAAAATAATAAGAAATGACAACAATGTCATTTCTAGCTGTGAATAAAAGGAGCATAAAATAAATATAATGGCACTGGGGACACTAGAAAGTACTGTGGCTTTTTAGCCTCAAAGAAATCCAGAGATGTAATAAGGTTTCATCTGTTGTTATTTTTCTCCCACTGAGCAGACCTCTCCAACTCTCAGCTCTGATGCTCAGGGAAAGTAAAGCACAGCAGTTGAATTTCACCCACTCACACTCTACCTGACTTGTGGATAAAGATAACAGTTGTGGTCCCTGTTGCTTTCAGTTCTTTCCTTGAGATGACTTAATTCATCACAAACAGGGTAAGCAATAAAAAATAAGGTTGAAGCTTGTGCTTTAGTATGAACATAAACTGTGTCTTATATATATTCAAATTCATGCCTAGTTGGAAGAAATATTCATGACTAATATTAAACTAAGCCCAGAATTAAGCAAAATGCAACAGACATATATTGAAGTGAGCATTTTATTATGTGACATGTCAGTCAGATTAAAGAAAAGGTGCATGACACCGACAGGATATTGCATGTGTATCAAGCAATCTATTTATATGTGGCAGGGAGGGTTTGATTTCTGGAAAGAATGACAACCCAATGAAATAACTGCTCGCCTTCAAAATTACTATAGTATAAATGTACATCTTTTCAGATGGAATTTTAAATTGCAATTAACAAAATGTAGATAAATATGCTTAGGAATGAATAGTGACATAGAGGAAAAAGGGGGATGGAGAAATCAGTGTAAATGCAAAGGTTTTCAAACCACTATTGCCAGCATCCAGAAGAGGATGCTGGTGGATGATTGCATGCCTCTTAACACTCTAACAGCAAAAAAATTTTAAACAAGTTAATATTATTTGTTACCCAAGCAGAAGGGTATGGGTGTTGGCAGGAGTTAGACTGCCACTTGGGAAAAACTAGAATATAAAATACAAACCCTGCTATGAGTAATAGCTATTAGGGAAATGATTCTGCTTATGAAAATCAGTGCTGTGATCTTTACATTGGCACTTTTTAGAACAAAACTGTAGATTTTGCTCTATAATAAGTCTGCTTCTGTTCCTCTCATTCCTTTCCTCCCTTCCCTCATTTACTAAAGGATAAGGAATGAAAGAAAATCAACCATAGCACTAAAACCTCATAATTACTATGTGTCTTTGATGGAAGTGCCCTGTGCTAGAGGGATAGGCATGGAGTTGGGGCAAAGGAGAAAGAGAGAAAGAGAGAGAGAGAGAGAGAGAGAGAGAGAGATAGACTAAAGCTGAAACCACTAACTTTATTACTAGCAAAGATAAATTGCAGTGAAACAGAAATTATTTGAGTTCACAATCATTATACTTGGATGCTCTTACTAGGTACTGGGATAAGAAGAAAGAACAATCAGTGGTCAATTGACTTTATTTACTTTTCTTAGATTATAATCTGTATGACTCTTACATGTTTCTAGGATTAGCTGAGCAAACCACAGAGAGGCCACCTGACGAGCAGTCTATGAAGTATGTTAAATGAGCAAAACAGAGGTTGGGTGTGATGCTTGTCAAGATGGGTTCTCTTAGCAGCAGCAGCAGGAAGAGCTATGGCTGAAGCTCCTCTCTTGCATTTCCAGAGGTTTAGGCAATATCCAAGTGGTGCATGTGGGGGAGCTACAGGACTGATGCAATCAGAGCTGGCTTGTTCATCAATAAAGGCAAACTGTATTTTCTCATAACCTTTCCTTCTTTGTTCAAAAGGGATTTCCATTTTAAACTGTAATCTGTGACTTTTGAAACGGACATTAAGGATTCTTGCTGACATATACTTCAGGCTGATTTTCTTTTTCTCTCCTTCTTGCTGTTTTAAAAGAAAAGCATCATGACAGCATTATGAGCAGGTGAAAGATATCAGATGTCCCGTAGACAATTAAGCTCCCACTACCCCAAGATTTCCGATGGGGTTAAGTTTTTTAGGAAATGTTACACAGAGTTGCACACTAACATTACAGGTCAGTGGACATTGGCCACAGAGCTTCTAAGATAATGCCATTTCCACGATACATAGGCTAAAATTTGTTTTGAATATTTTCTACTTTCTATTTTAATTTACATTTTACTTGATTACCTGTAACCACTGAATATATCACTAATGCCATCTTAATATTGAGTGGACATTTAACAGTTATAAAAACAATAACAAAAAATTACGACCTAGAAACGATAAAACTCTAATAAACAAAGCATAGCAAAAGAAATTATTTTTATACCTAAGCAGTCATTGTACCATAGTTTTGATAATTCCAAGGTAGAAAAATTGAACAATGTTTGATTGGTGATATGCAACTTAGTCTATCTCTGTCTCTCTCTCTCTCCTCTTTTCTCCCCAGTCCCTTCCTTGAGAGTGACAATTTTTGGCTGCATTATTGGTGATATTCAGCACATTGGCTAAATATTAGAGAAAAGTCTCATTTCCCAGGATAGAGAGAGCAAATTTTGACCCCTTTTGATACACTTTCACAATTAAAAATATATCTTTTGTGGACACTTCTTATTTGAGAGACTCAAATAATCCTAACATCTTTGGGAAATTACTGAAAACCTTGATCTTTAAATTATTTATGGAAAATACTGAGGAAAGGGAGAAGGAATAAACAACAGTATTCTTTAGGGCTTAGTTATGAATTGGATCTTAATATTTTCTTTTGGGTTTACTTACAATTTTCAATGCCATGTGCCGTGGACAAAGTTTCACCACATCTGGCATGTATACCTTCCAAATGGAAAGCAGGAGGTGGTTAGTCATCTGGCAAAGCAATTTTAGTATACTACACCTACTATTAATCTCAGGGTAAAGCTTCTCTGAGTAACAGAAAGTGGTTGCTCTTTCTTTGTTTCTTTCTATCACATTAAAAGGCACAGAATACTTGGAGATGAAAGATTATTCTGACTGCCTTTTTTACAATGTGTGTGTGTGTGTGTGTGTGTAACATATATGCCTCACATTATACCCCATAAATACATATATAACTATTATTCATCATTTTACAAGTGAAAGCTAAATATATATCCAAAAATATTGATTACAAAAAAAAATCAGGGTAATTTACGTTTTAATAACTTGGTAGTTTGGGAAAGCAAGGAGATGCTTATGAGCACTGTGAGATCGAATTTTTAATATGTACTTTTTTTGTTTATGGTGATGATATTTTTATCAATTTCATTATATGTACTATTGAGGTAGGGAAATTAAAGCTTTTCCTGAGCTGTGGTCCTTTGTCTTCTGGATATACTGAAGTCTGTCTTCTATAGAATTTGTTACTGTTACAATTCTGCTTCTATGCCTCTCCAGATGTAAAGAGGCTTTGCTTAGACACCATCTTCTATCTAATAAGAAATGAATGCACTGAGTGGGGTGGGAAATGGTACATGGTTGAATGTTTTGCCTCAGAAACAACACCAAAAAATCTTACTTAACCAAAATACGTAGTGTTGGTTAAATAATGTGAGTACATAGAGTCATGAGAAAATATTGATATTTAATAATTAATATAAAGAGAAGAAAGGTATTTTATTGAAATGGTAATTTAGACATAGTCAACTGATACATAACTAGAAAGAAATATGAAAATTCAGAGAGATGTTTTTCTCACATGTTCTAATAATGTTTATTTAACATTTATTTTCTTCACTGACTATACTGTTTACCTCACGAGTTGTACTGCTATGAACTATGTTGTGTTTACAATTATTTTGGAAACATGCAGACAATGAATGACTAGACTAAGACTTACAGAGAATACTGGAAAAATTTTCATGTTCACCATTGAATAATTAAAGCTTAGCTCAATTCTTGTTTTATAGACAGCACTTCATAAATTGCTTAATAAATGAATGATTGAATAAGTAACTGAATACATAGTTGAACAAGAAATTGGAAAAATTAAAAGTAAAAATGTGACATGAACTCATAATAAATGTTGAATGATATTAAAAATTATTATAGGCATACTTCATTTTATTGGGCTTTGCTTTATTGTGCTTTACAGATACTGAGTTTTTTTTACAAATTGAAGGTTTGTGGCAATCCTGCATCAAGCAAGTCTATTGGCACTATTTTTCTATGTGCTCAGTTTGTGTTTCTGTGTCACATTGTGGTAATTATTGCAGTACTTCACACTTTTTTATTATTATTAAATCTGTTATGGTGATTTGTGATCAGTGATTTAGTGTCACTAATACGGAAGGGAAGTGCTGGGAAAGGAAGAGTGTGGTCTCTTTAAATGATACGAAAAGGGGGAAGGGAAGTGCTGGGTAGAAGAGGGCGTGGTGGTCCTTGGCTAGGGCTCCATCCCCATGGACCTGGGTGAGGACAGGCATTTTCTGCCCAAATGTTGCATTTTCTAAGACCACCCTGGCCTGCTGCACCCCTAACCTGTGCCTATAAAAACCCCAGAGACCCTAGCAGGCAGCCACAGGTGGCCAGATGTTGAGAGGATCACATTGGCAGAAGAAGACTCAAGTGGTTGTTGAGAGGACCTGAAGAGGAGCACACCAGCAGAAGAGCACACTGCCAGGCACCAGCATGCTGGCAGGCCATCAACCAGTAGAACAAGGCGGAGTTTGGCCAGGGCAGTCGGAGGAGAGACTTGGCCAGTGAATGGCCCAACTCCAAGGGAAGACCATCTCCCTTCTGGCTCCCCCATCGGCTGAGAGCTACTTGCACTCAATAAAACCTTTCACTCATTCTCCAAGCCCATGTGTGATCCAATTCTTCCAGTACACCAAAGCAAGAAACCCTGGGATACAGAAATCCCTCTGTCCTTGTGATAAGAAAGGGGGTCTAATTGAGCTGGTTAACACAAGACATCTATAGACAACAACCTAAAAGAGCACCCTGTAACACACACCCAGTGGGGCTTCAGCTGTAAACATTCACCCCTAGACACTGTCGTGGGGTCAGAACCCCACAGCCTGCCCACCTGTATGCTTCCCTAGAGGTTGGAGCAGTAGGGCACTGGAGAAGTGAGCCATACCCCCATTGCACACCCTGTGAGTGGGGCAAGGGAACCTTTCCCATTTCATCACCATTGTAATTTTTGGGGGATGCCATGAATCTGACTCATACAAGACAGCAAACATAATTGATAAATGTAGTATGTCTGGCTGCCCTAGTGACCACCATTCCTACCATCTTTCTTCCTCTCTTTGGGCCTCTCTATTCCCTGGGACACAATAATATTGAAAGCAGACCAATGAATACCCCTACTAATACCTGTAAGTGTTTCAGTGAAATGAAGGGTTGCATGTCTTTCATTTTAAATCGAAATCTAAAAATTGTTAAACTTAATGTGGAAGGCATGTTGAAGATTGACATAGGTTGAAATCTAGGCTTCTTGAACCAGTTAACCAAATTGTGAATGCAAAGAAAAGGTTCTTGAAAGAAATTAAAAGTGCCAATTTCACAAAATGATAGACCGCAAAAAAGATAAGAAAGTGAAACAGCCCTATTGCTAATACGTAGAAAACTATAGTGGTCTGGATAGGAGATCAAACCAGCCATGACATTCTCTTACATTGAGGCCTAATCCAGAGAAAGGCTGTAACTCTCTTCAATGCTATGAAGTCTGAGAAAAGTGAGGAAGCTATAGAAGAAAAGTTTGAAGCTGGCAGAGGTTGGTTCATGAGGTTTAAGGAAATAAGCTGTTTATATAACCTAAAAGTGCAAGGTGAAACAGCAAGTGCTGATGTAGATGCTGCAGCAAGTATCCAGAAGATCTAGCTAAGATCACTGGTGAAGGTGGTGGCCACACTAAACAATAGATTTTTAGTGTAGATGAAACAGTCTTATATTGGAAGAAGATGTCATTCAGGACTTTCCTAGCTAGAGAAGAAAAGTCAAGGCCTGGCTTCAAGGGTACAAAAGAAAAGCTGACTCTCTTGTTAGCAATGAATGCAGCCAGTCACTTTAAGTTGAAACCAGTGCTTATTTACTATTCCCAAAATCCTAGGTCAATTAAGAATTATGCTCAATCTAAAAGTTGGGAATGGTGGTGCATGCCTATAATCCCAGCTACTCACAAGGCTGAAGCAGGAGGATAGACTGAGCTCAGGAGTTTAAGAACAGCCTGGGTAACATAGTGAGTACCTCTATAAAAAAAAATAAATAGGAATTTTGTTCAGTCTATGCTGCCTGTGCTGCACACATGGAACAACAAAGCCTGGATGACACAACATCTCTTACAGACTGGTTCAAACCTACTGTTGAGAATTACTTCTCAGGAAAAATGATTCCTTTTAAAACATCACTGGTCATTAACGACGCACCTGGTCACCCAATAACTCTGATGGAGATGTACAAAGAGATAAATGCTGTTATCAGGCCCACTAACACAACTTCCATTCTAAAGCCCAAGGAGTAATTTTGAATTTCTAGTCTTATTATTTAAGAAATATGTTTTGTAAGTCTACAGTTGCCATAGATAGTGATTCCTCTGATGGATCTGGGGAAGTCAAACAAAAACCTTCTGTAAAGCATTCACCTTTCTACATGCCAGTAATAACATTTTTGATTCATGAGAGGAAGTCAAAATAACATTAACAGGAGCTTGGAAGAAGTTGATTTCTACCTTATGGATGACTTTGAAGGGTTCAAGACTCCAGTGGAGGAAGTAACTGCACATGTGATAGAAAGAGATCTAGAATTAGAAGTCGTGCCTGGAGATTAGACTACATGGCTAAAATCTCATGATAAAACTTTAATAGAAGAGGAGTTGCTTCTTATAGATAAGCAATATAGTAATTTCTTGAGATAGAATATCTTCCTGGTGAAAATGCTGCAAATTTTGTTGAAATGACCACAAAGGATTTAGAATATTCCATAAACTTAGTTGATAAAGCAGTGGTAGAGTGAGGCTTAACTTCAACTCTGAAAGAAGTTCTGCTCTCAGCAATATGCTATCAAAACAGCATCCCATGGTATGGAATAATCTTTCATGAAAGAAAGGATCAATTAATTTGGCAAACTTCATTGTTGTCTTACCTTAAGGAACTTCCACAGTTACCCCAGCTTTCAGCAACCACCACCATGATCAGTCATCAGGCATTAATATCAAGGCAAGACCCTCCACCACTAGAAAACTTATGACTCACTGTAAGCTCTGATGATCGTTAACATTCTTTACCTATAAAGGATTTTTAAACTTAGGTGTGTCCGTTTTTAAACATAATTCTATTTAACACTTAATAGACTACAGTATAAATATAACTTTTATATGCACTGAGAAAGCAACAAATTTGTGTGACTTGCTTTATTCTGACATTCACTTTATTGAGGTGATCTGGAACTGAGCCTGCAATAGCTTTGAAGTATGCCTGTATTATTATTTTAAACAAAAATCTTATAATCTGATCATATAAATAGTTTCACTGAAAGAATTGTTAAGTGTCTACTTTATACCCCAAAGTATATAAGGTTGGGTATAAACAAGAGTGTTCCCCAAAAGTTTTCATCAAGTTTTATTCATTGATGCTCTCCCATAGGCACCCCATGCTTGAGTGTGGTAATGGTGTCTTGTTAACTAACATCCCTGCTTTTGAACATACATTTCTTTCTATGTCTAATTCCTTTTCCAAAGCTGAGTGACTCCTTCTTGCTTTTTAACACTCAATTTATGCATTGTTTCTTCATTGGCATTTTTCTCACCCCCCTAAGCCCATGAGAGCTGGTTCACAATTCTGTTAGATAATATCTTAAATCCCACAAGACTCGGTGTATACACTTCTGTCATATTTTTAGGGTGATATTGCAATTGTGGATTCCATTCTGCATCTCTTGCATCAGCCTTTGTTCTACTCGTTTCTTTAATGAAACATTTAGCACAGTACCTGATAAGAATGTGCACTCGCTACATGTTCGATGAATAAATCTATAAATGCAGACAGGAACATGTGGATAACAGATATAAAATAGTCCTGACGATATGATTATAAGTTTACTTATTTGGGATGAAAGATAACAAATATGTTAGAAAACAAGCATTGAAAACAAATTAGAATAGGCACTAATAACTCTATTTGATAAGGGCAGACACATAAAAACCAAAGTGTAGAATTTACCATGAAGATTTGACTTTGAGGCATTTAGTAAATTGATATGAGCAGTGAATTTTTAAAATTTAAAACCTTTTGAGCTAGTATCCTAAATAAGTTGCATGTGTTAACATTTACTAATGGCATCCCCTTTCTAAAAACTCTTGCAGAGTTAATAAATCTTATTGTTGTATATTTGTTTTCAGAAAAGATGACCCCTACAATTTATAACTGTTCAAATTAATTAAAATGTTGTCTATTATCTAGTGTGTAATAGATTTGTAAATGTTTCTAAACACTTAGAAGCATGGCTTATTAGTTATAAAGTTTGATGTATATGTGTTACACCTTAAAAATTACATGATTCATATCTTTTCCTTGAATTAGATGTTTTCCAGGAGGTCTATTGTAATGTAAGTGTATGATGTTAATATTTCCCCAGAAAATTTGAACTTACACTAATTTCTCTTGCTATTTCTCTATTTTATAATGGTGATGCAGTGGCATATAGCACATATAAGTTCAATAATATCATATTCTAAATAAATTATATTTATTTATTTCATATATAAATGTTCAGTGTTCACCGCTAAAAAATAACTTTCTTTGCTTCACTAATCCTTTTGACTTGACATTTTATTATCCTGTTGGTATTTTAACCTCATTTTCTTTCTGTTTGCATTTGTTTTGTTATCACTTCCCACTGCAGTTTTCAGACCTTGTAAGTCGTTTTATTTTAGGTGCTATTTAAAGCAGTATATGTTTATAGTTTCACTGATTATCATTGTTATAAATTATGCAATTACCTGCATTTCTGTCACGTTCTATGCTTTGGTTCTATTTCCATTTTAAGTGCTTGCTTGATGTTTCCTTTGTTTTCTGGATTTTATTTGTTTAATGTTTGCCTTCTGTACTGCATTAGAATGTAAAGATCTAATTAGTAGCTTTACCAACCTGCAATTACTTTTAAATATACTCAGAAACATACTAAGATTCCAAAATATCTAAAAATTAATAACAAAACAAAGCAAAAGTAAATGGCCTGGTTCCATCCCAATGTGTAATATTATGAACTTTTATGGACTGTTCTCCTATAATCATATTTTGAGAAAGATTGCAGCTCTTTGGACTCTCCACATTAAACTTATATCTGTTTAAATGTCCACTTGCCATATGGGCAGTTTGACTCTCTTTCCTGCACGTTGTTCTGTCTTATTTTGTCCAAACAACCAGAGGCACAAATTTCAGCCAGAAGTACTGTCTGTGGCTGGAAAAGTCGGCTCTGGTTTATATCATTCTGCAGCTGCCATTCTTTTACTGCTCCTTTCTGTCATGAAGTGTTGCTGATGAGCATTAAGATGGTTCTCTATAATAATCGTAATGGTCTCTACAATCAAGACCAGTGCTGTTGCTGCTTGTCTTGAGGTAGCAAATGTCTGTCTGCAATGAAGTAAGCGCTTTTTGAAAGATGTCATCTATGGTGACTCTATGCTCTCAGTACAGTTGTCCCAGGGCACCATGTGAATAGAACAGGGTGAGTTACTTCATACTGAAAACAAACCTTTTCCATCTCCTACTAAAGCATTCATTGCATGTTTGGTTATTGTTTCTCACACTTTTGTTCTAATTTATTTTTATGTATTGCTTAGTATTTGTAGTTGAGTCTCTGTTCTCTCCATATCTATTAGATTTTTTTTTTTTTAAATCTGTGTCTTCCGGATACCAAATAGAAACTGTCTAAACTTTCCTTCTGCTATCCATAGTAATGAAAATTCAGAGAAATGCATTTCCTCAGAGTCTCATGAAAAGGATGTATTTGGCTTATGCTGAAGAATTTTTGCCTAGATATGTCCTTTTTCTCCTGTATATTCATGCATAAAGAAGGGGGTTACTCAGAATTGTTGTAAACACCCTACATTGCTCCTAGTAACCATTTAGCTATTGGCAGGTTTTTTCTCAAAATGACACTGTATAGACAGGTAAATATGCATCGTCCTTAGCCAGTATTACCTACAACATTTTCTCCTCTGAGGTGGCATATTCTTTTTCTCAAGCAGTCTTGTATGGATTAGTATATTTGGTAAAATATGTACCCCTTTTTTCAGATTATGTGGTTTAAGATTGTTTGTGTTCAAATACAATACTTTAAGGATTGCTTTTGCACATTTTTATCCATTACACATTTGCTGTATAAATTACACATCCTTCAACAATGTTGCATTTTGATAGATATATACTCTAAAACAATGTATAAAGATAATATCTGATTGACAAGAAGAAAGGAAGAGAAAAGCATTACTCAAGCTGGTTCTGTAGTTAATTTTATGCATCTTTATGAATGTAGACAATTTTATACTCACTAAAATATTCTATAATATGGATAAACCAATATTAGTGGAAGCAATCTAAAATGACCGTATATATTAACTGTCGCCCTTCAATCTTTCAGGTACATTTGGTTGTGTTTTTTCAAATAGCTGTACTATTTTTTTAAATTAAACTTTAAGTTCTGGGATATATGTGTAGAACGTGCAGGTTTGTTACGTAGGTATACAGGTGCCATGATGGTTGGCTGCACCCATCAACCCGTCATCTACATTAGATATTTCTCCTAATGGTATCCCTTCCCTAGCCCCCCATCCCCTGGCAGGCCCTGGTTTGTGATGTTCCCCTCCCTGTGTCCATATGTTCTCATTGTTCAACTCCCACTTATGAGTGAGGACATGCGGTGTTTGGTTTTCTGTTCCTGTGTTAGTTTGCTGAGAATGATAGTTTCCAGCTTCATCCATGTCCCTCCAAAGGACATTTTTTATGACTGCATGGTATTCCATGGTGTGTATGGACCTTAGAGGAAGTTATCTCCCCATTTGCTATATCTCCAATGTGTAGTCTCATTGATGGTTTTTTACTTTTCTTAATATATTTTTAAGATTTTTAATAAGAAATTGGGATAGCAGATATATGAAATTGTGTACTAAATTCAGCATGAACTTGGAAGTTACCTAAAAACATTGTAAACATTATTATCAAAAATTTCAAACAAAAATAGGATAATTTAATAAATCCTACACTATTAACCAGATTCTAGTATTATTAAGATTTGCGACTCTTGCTTCATGTATTCTTTCTCTTTTTTTTCTGAGCTATTTTAAACAAATTCTAGATTTCATGTTATTTTACTTTTACAGACTTAGTATATACCTTTAAAAATACAATGAAAATATTTCTTATATCATACCAATGCTGCAATTTCCACTTAGCATAATTCAAAATAAATAATTATTATAAACTAATATCCAGCCCATATTAATATTTGTGATATCTATATTTATAGTTGATTAGTTCAAATCATGTAACCACACCAATTTTTAAAAATAATTAAAATTTTAAAATGTTTTATACAAATCAAATCATGGTTCAAACAAAGTTCATCCATAACATTGATGTTATGATTTTCTTAAAGTAAAACAGGTTCTGTTCCCCAAATGTTTTCTCTATACAATTCTTTTTTGATTAATTTGTTGCAATAACTGTGTTCCATACCTTGAAAAAACCATCCACATTATGTTTTAACTGTTGGTTTCATCATGGTGTCATTTAGCTACTTTCCCTACCACTTGTATTTCTTACAAAGTTAACTCACAAGTCTTGACTAGGTTCAGGTTTACTTATTATTATCATTATCATTATTACTATTTGGCTGGAGCCAAAAATGCTTTGTATGTGGTACTATATATTTTGCATTTCTGTCCCTCGGGAGGCACATAGTATCTGGTGTTTCTGTCTGAGTGATGCTAAGACCAATCAGTTGGTGAATGTAGTAACAACCTGATGACTCCATTAAAAACTTATTATTTTTCCCATCATTAACCTATTGTTTCTCAGCTTCAAACCCACTTCTGTCTACTGAGTTTTGTGATGCTGGGGCAGAAATTTTGAAAATCACACTTGACTTCTGTCATTTAGCTTTTTATCGGGTTCTGTTAATAAGGGGGTCTAGAGCAAGAGAGAAAAGGGAAAATGCCTTGACTATTTCTTGTTTGCTTGCTGTTTCTTTTAGTGTCTTCCCAGAAATGGTCCCTTGCCAATGAAACAGAAGTTGATTCCAGAAGCAACTAGCCTCTCTATCCAGCTTTATTTTTCTTTATCTTTTATTTTTGAGACTCTCAGGTCCAGCTTTGTTGTGTCTGCTCTATGACAGCAGTACCAGATGGGCTGCGTCCTCTCTCCAGAAATTTGAGTTTTAATTTCCTAAGAGCCCTTCTCCAAACTTCTGAGGTATTAGTAACCATTTGGCAGTGCCTCCTCCATAGAGTCTGGGTACCACTTCCAAGCTCCCTGATTCTAAAACCCCTAACCCTCTTTTTCATTGCCCTTCTATCTGACACTTGCAGTTACTGTCTCTGTGCTACTTCAATGCCTCTTCTTCATCTCCTTCCTCCCATACCTTTTTAACCAATTTATCTTACGGTTTTATTGGATTCACTTACTAGAAACTTTCTGTTTACTAACTAGAATCTGCCTGATACAGTTACCTGATAAAATAAATAGTCCTAGAAAACATCCTCAACGACAGAAGACTGTTTTGCTTTTGTCGTTTTCATGTCCCTAGCTTTGAATCTGGTACTAAGCTCCTTGCCAATGAGAAGAATCATAATATTAATTGATGGCCTTGTGAGTAACCAACTCATAAGGTTTGGTCGATTGTGGTGAAGTGCTTAATGAAGGAGTCCCTTGCAGGAACAAGTAGTCTTTAAAGCAGTAATTATAACTACCAGGACTGTTAATGTGGCAGCTGCTTCTACCCGTATTAGAGAGCTGACAGAAATGAAAGAACAAGCGTGAGCTTGTCTTTAGAACAGTCATGGTCAGAAAACTACAGAGTTATCCAGGCATGGTGGCATGCACTTAGAGTCCCAGCAACTTGGGAGGCTGAGACAGGAGGATCTCTTAAGTCCGGGACTTCAAGGCTGCAGTGAACTATGATCACACCACTGCACTCCAGCCTGGGCAGCAGAACAAGAACTTGTCTTAAAAATGAAATGAAATAAAATAATGAATTTTAAAATACCTTTAAAAAAGACAACTACAGAGTTCCTTCTGTGTCTCTAAGAGAATTTACTAATTCTTATAGCCACGGGGCTATAAAATTTAGTTGTATACTTTCATAATTATAAATTGAAATCATGGCCTTCCTAAGTCTCTGAAGTGAGAATTGGCGCATTGATAGACAAGGAGCTGTAACCTGAGAGCCTGAATTGGGTTATCTGAATAAATTCAGATGAGGCTGAAGCCTTAACCCCTTGAGCCATTCTGAACATCCCTTGCTAGTGGAATGAGTACAACATTCTGTGTGTGCACAGAACATTCATTTTTTGCCTGAAAATCTTTTAATAAACACACCTGGGTCAATGGTCTTGCAAGAGCATGTGTACTTGTAGCCACCTCAAACACCTCTCCTGGTCTCTAGATCTATAACTGTAGTCACGCATCAGTATATTTCAGGGAGACAATACCAAATTTGGTGAAGGAGAAGTAGCTTCAGGAAGAAATGGCCACCAACAGAATTGTGTTGTCTTGCCAAATGATTATCAGCAGAAGCCCATTTGATAAATGTATGAGTAAAATCTATGACTTCTAGAGTAAGAAGAAAAATACAATGGAACAAAATCATAAATATTAGGTTATCCACTAGGGGTATGCATTTGTGCATTAGTTTGTACAACTGGAAGTAGCTATAATGCTTTGTTTGATTGACTGAAACTTGAACACAAAAGTGGCCTACATTTAGTGAAGTTAAATGTCAGAACTACCCTGAAATAATGCAGCGAGAGAATTTTAAAGGCTTCGAGAGATATTGATATGGGTATGTATTTATAGTATATGAACATCACGTTTTTACAGATTACCTATCATATCTCAAGAAGACACTCCCTTTACTAAGGCTTTTGAGGGATACATTAATGAGGGGATCACCAGTATTCTTGAAAGTCTTTTGGTTTTACTTTTTGTTTTTGTTTTTTTTTTTTAGATTGGGGATGGCAGTGGAAAATGCCACCTGATTCTATTATGATGGTGGAATTGCAAAGAAACAGAGGGTAAGTGACAACATAACTACAAGAGAGACTTACCATATTGGGTACAAAAAATAAATACTCAGATGTTTGCTTTGAATTGATTTTAGAATAATTATGTTTTGTTAATTAAAATGAGAGTTTAAGGTGGTCAGTTAGGGGAGGGGGGAGGGATAGCATTAGGAGATATACCTAATGCTAAATGATGAGTTAATGGGTGTAGCACACCAACATGGCACATGTATACATATGTAACAAACCTGCACATTGTGCACATGTACCCTAAAACTTAAAGTATAATAATAATAAAATAAAATAAATAAGAAATAGAGAAAAAAAAAAGAAAGTAGAATTTAGGAGCAGCTTCAACATATTATAGGCTCAGTAAGACTATGGACATAGTACTCGATTGTCTTCCATAGTAATTATATATTTATAAATTAATAAATATATTTGTAATAGACATACTCAGCAACTGGAGGGATGCTCATATTGACTCCCTGATCTATGTTTGGAACCCAGGGAATATTTTGAGATAAATTTAGTATTTTAATATCTAAGAGTAGAAATTAGATGGTAAGAAGTAATGAAAAAAATTAAGAAACTCCTATAACTATGTAGATATAGATATACATATATTCCTGACCACTGATGATTAAGATACTTCATGAATTACTATTTTGTTTATCCTAAAAGTTAATAACCCTGATCAGTTAAGGTCCTAGCTTAAGGCAATAAAATATGGAATGGGTAGTGAAAGAAGGAAAATACAAATATCAATGACAGCATTATCAGCAGTTACAGAAATGAAGACTATAGCAGCTGAGCACATTGTCTTTGATAACTAGTTCAGGCAGAAGCACTGTGGGCAAGGAAAGGAAATGCACATCCATATCAGAAACACTTTTTGCCCTGTAATACATATATATTTAACCAATTCCCTATATTAAGTTATCTCTGTTAATATAACCAGTATGTTTTCTGTTTTATGGACAGAATTCTCTATTAACCTTTCACTTAATTTCAAACATTAATAATCTCTGCACTAATCAATATTTATCAGTGATTATTTATAGTGATTTCCAAATTAAGTCATTAAAAAAATTTGTTCATTGAATTTTTATGAAAAATGACTTTCTCTTATCAACAGCAGTTAATTTGTTCTGTTAATTTATTCTGAAATATAGTAGATGAAGAAAAATCAAATATGCTTACTTTTCAATAGCTTATTTTTAGAATAAATAGCTGATACTCTAGTTACCTCCAATGAGAAGTGATTGTTTTCCCTTTTGTAAAGCATTATTATAAACTCATAGATTTTTATCTAATCAGTGTAATTACTTAATTGGATTTCTTCTTTTTTTTTATCTTCAAATTTACCTGTCATTTGCCAAATGGAAGCACCTTTATTGTGATGGTTAATACTGAGTGTCAACTTGATTGGATTGAGGGATATAAAGTATTAATCCTGGGTGTGTCTGTGTGGGTGTTGCCAAAAGAGATTAACATTTGAGTCAGTGGGCTCCGTAAGGAAGATCCACCCTTAATCTGGTGGGCACAATCTAATCAGCTTCCAGCGAATATAAAGCAGGCAGAAAACCATGAAAAGGAGAGATAGACCTAGCCTCCCAGACTACATCTTTCTCCTGTGCTGGATTCTTCCTGCTCTCGAACATGGGACTCCAAGTTCCTCAGCTTTGGGATTCAGACTGGCTCTCCTTGCTCCCCAGCTTGTAGGCAGCCTATTGTGGGACCTTGCCGTCATGTAAGTTAATACTTAATATACTCTTGTATGTGTATATATGTGTGTGTGTGTGTGTGTGTGTGTATCTCCTATTAGTTCTGTTCCTCTAAGAGAACCCTGACTAATACATTCACATTGGTTTCTTTGTGTTGTTGGTATGACCCATTGTTTTTGATACCTTCCTTGCTTTTTGAAACTAAATGTTGTCCGGGTTCATCTCATATTTCCTTCCACAGTTCCAGAAACAGTTATTTATTCAAAGAGCCTTGGTATCTCCTAATAGTGAGATATACTGATTAGAAACAACAACCTGAGGCAAACTTATTGCTACTGTATTGTCGTTGTTTCTAGGTCTTCTAAGTGGAAAGAATGATGGCATGTATTTTAAAGCATATTCTATACTGATATTTTTTAGTGTTTAATTTCTTTGGTTTTATTCTTATACATTTTCCTCTGAATTTACATTTTTTTTTGCTTGTATTTTAGGTTTGGGGGTAAACTCATGTCTTAGGAATTTGTTGTACAGATTATTTTGTCACCCAGGTACTGAGCCTCATACTTAATAGTTATTTTTTCTGTTCCTTTCCCTCCTCTTGCACTCCATTGTCAAGGAGGCCCTAGTGTCCATTATTCCCTTTTTTGTCTGCATGAATTCTCATCATTTAGCTCCCACTTATAAGTGAGAACATGAGGCATTTGGTGTTCTGTTCCTGTGTTAGTTTGTTAAGGATAATGGCCTCCAGTTCCCTCTATGTCCCTGCAAAAGACATGATCTCATTCTTGTTTATGGCTATGTAGTATTTCATAGTATATATGTACCACATTTTCTTTATTCAATTTGTCATTGATGGACATTTAGGTTGATTCCATGTTTATGCTATTGTGAATACTGCTACAATGAACATTTGCTTGCATGTTTCTTAATGGTAGAATGATTTATATTCCTCTGGGTATATAGCCAGTAATGGGATTACTGGGTCAGATGGTAGTTCTGTTCTTAGCTCTTTGAGGAACCACGGTACTGCTTTCCATAATGGTTGAACTGATTTACACTCTCACCAACAATGTATAAGTGCTCCCTTTTCTCCACAACCTCAACAGCATCTGTTATTTTTTGACTTTCTAATAATAACCATTCTGACTGGTGTAAGAAGGTATCTCATTTTGGTTTTGATTTGCATTTGTCAAATGGTCAGTGATATTGAGCATTTTTCACATGACTGTATGTCTTCTTTTGAAATTGTCTGTTCATATCCTTTACCTACTTTTTAATGGGTTTAAATTTTAAATTTGTTTATCACAGATCCTAGATATTAGAACTTTTTTAGATGCATAGTTTGTAAATATTTGCAAATATTTTCTCCCATTCTATAAGTTGTCTGTTTATTCTGGTGATATTTTCTTTTGATGTGCAGAAGCTCTTAAATTTAATTACATCCCATGTGTAAATTTTTGTTTTTGTTGTGATTGCTTTTGGCATCTTTGTCATTAAACTTTTGCTTGTTCCTGTGTTCAGGATGGTATTACCTAGGTTGTCTTCCAGGATTTTTATAGTTTTGGGCTTTAAATTTAAGCCTTTAATCCATTTTCAGTTAATTTTTATGTATGGTATAGGGAAGTGGTCCAGTTTGAATCTTCTGTATATGGCTAGCCAATTATCCCAGCACCATTTGTTGAATGGGGAGTCCTTTCCCCATTACTTTTTTGTGTCAGCTTTGTTGAAAATCAGATGGCTGTAGGTGAGCAGCCTTATTTCTGGGCTTTCTATCTGTTCCACTGGTCTATGTGTCTTTTTGTACCAGTACCATGCTGTTTTGTTTACTGTGGCCCTGTAGTATAATTTGAAGTTGGGTAGCATGATGCCTCAGCTTTGTTCTCTTTGCTTACTATTGCCTCCTTCAGCTAATAAACAACTTCACCACAGTTTCAGGATACAAAATTAATGTACAAAAATTACTAGCATTCCTATACATCAACAGCAGCCAAGCCAAGGGCCAAATCAGGAATGCAACCACATTTACAATTGCCACAAAAATAATAAAATTCCTAGGGAAACAGCTAATCACTGAGGTGAAAGATCTCTACAATGAGAATTACTAAACACTGCTCAGAAAAATCAGAGATGACACAAACAAATGGAAAAACATCCCATACTCATGAATAGGAAGAATCAATATCATTAAAATGGCCATAATGCCCAAAGCTATTTATAGATTCAATGTTATTCCTATGAAACTATCAATAACATTCTTCACAGAATTAGAAAAAACTGATTTAAAATTCATATGAAACTAAACCTTCTCAATTACATTAAAAACTACTGAAAGTGAAGTAATTACTTCTTTGCTTTATATATATTCATACATTCATAAATATGTCATAAATATATGTGCGTATACATGTATATGTATATGTGTGTATATATATACGTATGGATGTATGAGTGTGTGTGTATTGACACCAACAATTAGAGATCTAAACAAACTTTAGGATTATTTTTAGCTGTTTTTCCTTAGAATTTATTCTCCTATGAGTATAAATTCAAAAGCTGTGTTTTAAAGTACCTTAAAGTAATTGGTATGTTAACAGCTCTGTGGAGAATTATTTATAGAAGCTTGTTTTTAATGCTTACAGCAGATTTTTTTATCCAGTTTTATTTTGGATAATATGTAGAATAGTTGAAGGTACACAGCAAGTGGTATATTCATAGAGGTGTTATTTCTATGTGAGCACTTTCAATAATTTTTTCCTTTCTCCCTTTGGGAAGAAAATTTTGTTAGTTTTAATTTTATCTCTTTAGTGTGTCTTTTTGTAATATAAACGTATTTTTTTCTGTTTTGTTACCCAAAAGATAACATGCAAGATATAAGGATATATGTCTTTTTTATATTTTAAACTTAATAACTCCTGGAGTTATTATAGATCACCTGGAGAGTGATATAGAGATCATGCCATACCATTTATAACTGCATTGTATTTCAATATGTGAATATAATATGGTTTATTCAATCAGTTTCTTACTGATGGACTTTGAGCAATTTCCAGTCTCTTATATTACAAAACAATGCCACACTTGATAACTTTATAAGCAACTCATTTATTATCTTAAGGCACTTCTTAATTCATCATCATGACCCGTAACTGAAGGATACATTACCCGAAAAATTAATTATATTCACTAAGACAGTACTTGGATTGTGTATTCGTTTTCTATTATTATATAACAAGTTATCACAAACTTTGCAGTTTAAAAGAACATCCATTTATTTTCTAAGGGTTTTATAGATCATTAATACAAGCAATGAGTGTGTGGGTTCCCTGCTTGGAGTGCTACAAGTCTGAGATTAATTTGTCCGTGATGCATTCCTTTCGGAATGTCTAGGGCAGAATCTGCATCCAAGACTATTTAGGTTGGGGGTACAATTCAGGGTACTGAAATTCTAATTTCCTTGTTGCCTCTGATCAAGGAACAACTCTCAGCCTCTAAAATTTGCCCACATTGCCAGGCAGGTCCCTTTATCCTTATAAATCAGCAAAGGAGACGTTCCCTTGCATCAAATCCTTCTCATGCTTCAAATATCCTCCAGGGAAGGTCCCAGCCTCTTTTAACAACTCATCTGAGTACCTCTACCACACAAAAAATAATCTCCTTATCTTAAGGTCATCTGATTTAGGAACTTAATTACATTTTCAAAATTCCTACAGAGGTACCTAGGTTACTGACTGATTAAATAGCTAGGAAGAGCATTCATACCCAGGGATAGGAATAGTGGAGCCTATCGTAAAATTCTCCCTACCACAGACTACTTTAAAGAAGTTTGGGTTGCTAATAACTATTGGATTCATTTCCTGGAATATATTTTCAAACAGTGTATGTTAGAGATACTGTCAGAAAGGCAAACTTAAAATATGCCAAGGAACGTGAGTGAAGAATTTTGATAGAGTCATCACAGATTGAATGAGTTTCCAGGTAGTACTAAAGATGAGAGTTTGGGCTATGGAGTGAAGAAAGAGAAGATTTAAGAAGAAAAAAGGCCAGGTGCGATGGCTCATGCCTGTAATCCCAGCACTTTGGGAGGCTGAGGCGGGTGGATCACGAGGTCAAGAGATCGAGACCATCCTGGCCAACATGGTGAAACCCCATCTCTACTAAAAATACAAAAAAATTAGCTGGACATGGTGGCAGGCGCCTGTAGTCCCAGCTACTTGGGCGGCTGAGGCAGGAGAATCACTTGAACCCAGGAGGCGGAAGTTGCAATGGGCCAAGATTGTGCCACTGCACTCCAGCCTGGCGACAGAGTGAGACTCCATCTCAAGAAAAAAAAAAAAAAAAAAGAAGAAGAAGAAAAAAAAATGTTAGCGATAACAAGAAGCTTAGAGAAGAATTAGTTTTGATCTTTACCAAAACCAAGTTTTGAAGTAGTGGTGGATAGTTCCCACTTTACCTTTTAAAAGATTGATAAAGGGATACTGGAACTCCTAAATGAACCATTCCAAAAGAGTGACTGGTATATCTTTCCTTCTGCTTATTTAGACCTCAGTTATATTTTATTATAGGCCTCATGCACCTTCTCTTCTTGAAGCCTTATTTTGGTAACCCTGTTCTACGATATAATCTCAACTCTGAATTGCAGTAACAATTCTATATAAATCTCATTTATTTTATAAACTTTTTGGTTTTCAAAGAATGGTTACTACACAGTGTTAAAGAAAAACATTATATGTATTTTATTTATTTAGTCAGGTGAACTGCACTCCCATAGTACAGAAAACATTCTTATCTTTTTTTATATAAGCCATAGGACATATCAAAAGTTTGCACTCAGTACATAGTTTGAAATATTTACTAAAAGATATTATTTTTCAAGCTATTGTAAATTTCTCATTTGTTAGTTTCACTATTTCCAGTCTCATAGATTTTTTTATTTTACATAGCGTTTTCAAATATATATTTTTATTTTATAATTATATGGTTTCCCTTATTTTTGTCTGTTGTAAAAATTTAGTTATTAAAATAATTTCGGAATCTAAAAGAAATATAAACTAAGCAAATTTAACTTATTGTAGTTTATTGTTGTAGAGAAATAAATTCTCTGTTTAGCTCTCATTTTTAGAACTCTGTTCCCATCATCACAGCAACAGTCTCCAGCCTCAATCTCGTCATTTTTTTGTAACCTTTGGGAAGAAGTGTTGCCAACCTAAATAATTAGATTCCTGGGTTTTTAGTGAACTAAGTCACTGTAATTTGAAATGACAAGAACCCTTGTTTAATATTTTTCCTGACTTCTTGTTGCCTTTATCAGACAAGACTAGCAAAGTCAGCCATGAACATCTCTAGGAAGAGTTATTTCGAAATCTCTGTTCTTCATGCAATGGAATTCGATTGCAAAACTCCTGAGGCTGCTTTCAACTCTAATACACCTTTATTTTATAGTGACATAATTATCAATATCTCTTAGTACATAGTCCAGTATAAATATATGTTAACTTATGAATAGAGGGACTCATGCAATATGTTTATTTTTATTTGCACTCTAATGCTGTGGTAGCATTTTTTTTTTCTGATATCTTCTTTGGTAATCCTCTGGCTACTCCAGTGATATAGAATGTACCTCCAGTTTCAAGAATCTCACCTATCTTGTTCACTATTGTTTATATAGTACATGGAACATTCTCTAAATCTGGAAGGCATTTAATGAACATTTATTTATAGAATTAAGAAGTGAATGAATGACTATCTTACAGAAAATTGGTTTTGCCTGTATTGCAAATGTCAAACACATACTATGGGACCAAAGAACAATATGGCTGCATATATGTTCCCAGGTATTGATGCTGTTAGCATCAAGTGGCATTTAGAGGAAAAAAGGCCACCAAATGTTATCTTACCCTGAAAGTATGTGATAACTTTTTTACTCTAAAATATGCGATTGTTTGCAGAGAAACCACAATTAGGAAATCTTCCAAAGAGTTTTAAGATATTATTAAATTTGTTTCATAGTTCCTTTAAAATGCTTATCTCCAACATATACTGGGATTTTCATTTTCCCATTCAATATATTAAAAGAACAAAAATGTCAGCGTTTCTTTGGAATCCAGAATCTTACAAAAACCCCAAATCCTGAAAGACAGAAGAGAGTAGGTACACCATTCTCTATTATTCATATCTTCAGGTTCTTAGACACAACCTCATTTCTTTTGAGACTATGAATAGAAGTGTACTTTATTTATAAGTATAAAACTTCACAATAAACTGAGAAGACAATTTATACTATAAAAAACAGTGGTATGGTTTGGCTCTGTGCCCCACCCAAATCTCATCTCCAATTGTGATCCCCATATGTCAATGGAGGGACCTGGTGGGAGGTGATTGGATCATGGGGGTGGTTTTCCCCATGCTCTTCTCATGATAGGGGGTTTTCATGAGATCTGATGGCTTAAAAGTGGCGGTTTCCCCTGTTCTCTCTCTCAATCTCTCTCTCTCTCTCTCTCTCTCTCCTGTAGCCTTGTGAAGAAGGTGCCTGCTTCTCCTTCCCCTTCTGCCATGATTGTAAGTTTCCTAAGGGCTCCCCAGCCCTGTGGAACTGTGAGTCAATTAAACCTGTTTCCTTTATAAATTACCCAGTCTCAGTTATTTCTTTATAGCAGTGTGAAAATGGACTAATACAGTCAAAGAGTTAAAAGATGTATTTTTTTTCTACCTCCACTCTGATTATTACCGTATATTTTAAATCAGTTGATGAAAATGTGGGTGGAAAATCCCTGGTATAAAATTTCTACCAGGCTCATCATCTGTGAAAGGAAAAGTTCCATTTCTACCTTCACACCGAGGGTGGCTGATGTGCTGTTTTCTTTGATATATAATAATATTAATTAATTTTAAGGAAGTTTTGCAATATCAGAAATGAAAAGAGTAATAAGAAATACTCTTAGAATTACAAACACCTCCTTCCTACGAGGAGCCTGTTTACATATATTCAAGATCAATATGAAGAACAAGTCAGTAGCATTTAATTATGACTTTTTTTGTGAATAGAGGGTTAAGATGGAAATAGCAATGTTTAAAATTAGAGACTGTAGCTGAAGGCTAATAGCCAAAATATTTGTGCATGCTTAATGACCAATTTTACAATGTTTAAATGCCTCAGCTTTTCACTTTTGCCCAGGTTCTGGCATGCAAGTATGAGAGAACTGTTTTGTCTGTGGAAATCTTTCATATGAACAAAGATGAACTAAAAAAAAAGAAAAAAAATCCATAGGTAGAAAATTTAGCAACCTGCTGAAATTAATTTGGATAATTTGGAGAAATGTTTATCCATCACAGCAGTTTCAGAAATGTATATTATTATCAATTGGCCTATTCCTATGGTGAACATGAATGAAGAAAAAGAGCTTTCTGAGAGCAAAGTGCTTCACCATGGGGACTAAATTAACTCTTTATGAGTAATAGGTCTTATGTATGAGCAACCTCTTCCATGGTGCTGCTAAGTGGTTTCCTACAGACTAGATGAAGTTAATTTATCAGCCTGCAGCTATAATAACAAAAATAATAATATAATTTCTATTTGCTTCAATTGATGTCTATGACTTACTTTGTTTGTATAATCACAAATCCTAAATATAATGCACACAAACATGCTTGCACATGAAGAACAAGCAGTCTTCTAAAATTCTAAAAAAGTGAATTAAATATTTTACTGGAATGAACATATTTTTCCCATTGCCTATTTATTATCTGATTGCAAGTCAGGCATCTTTGCTTTCTTTTATCAGTTATGGGATAGCTCATTTTTTAACTCAATCTATTTTGATGTTATTAAAGAAAGAATGCTTTCATGTAAAAAGGTTTAGTATCTCTTATTTAAAATTAAAATATGACTCAGTTCCAAGATGGCCAAATAGGAACAGCTCCAGTCTACAGCTCCCAGTGTGAGCGATGCAGAAGACAGGTGATTTCTGCATTTCCAATTGAGGTACCGGGTTCATCTCACTAGGGCTCGTGGGACAGTGCGAGCAGGACAGTGAGTGCAGCCCACCAAGTGTGAGCCAAAGCAGGGCGAGGCATCGCCTCACCTGGGAAGTGCAAGGGGTTGGGGAATTCCCATTCCTAGCCAAGGGAAGGGGTGACAGATGGCACCTGGAAAATTGGGTCACTCCCACCTTAATAACTGCGCTTTTCCAATGGTCTTAGCAAAAGGCACGCAAGGAGATTACATCCCGTGCCTGGCTCAGAGGGTCCCACGCCCACGGAGCCTCGCTCATTGCTAGCACAGGAGTGTGAGATCAAACTGCAAGGCAGCAGCGAGGCTTGGGGAGGGGCGCCCGCCATTGCTGAGGCTTGAGTAGGTAAACAAAGTGGCCCCGAAGCTCGAACTGGGTGGAACCCACCACAGCTCAAGGAGGCCTGCCTGCCTGCCTCTGTAGACTCCACCTCTGGGGGCAGGGCACAGCCAAACAAAAGGCAGCAGAAACCTCTGCAGACTTAAATGTCCCTGTCTGACAGCTTTGAAGAGAGTAATGGTTCTCCCAACACTGAGTTTGAGATCTGAGAACAGACAGACTGCCTCCTCAAGTGGGTCCCTGACCCCCGAGTAGCCTAATTGGGAGGCATCCCACAGTAGGGGCAAACTGACACCTCACAGGGCCAGGTACCCTCTGAGACGAAGCTTCCAGAGGAACGATCAGGCAGCAACATTTGCTGTTCCGCAATATTCACTGTTCTGCAGCCTCTGCTGCTGATACCAGGCAAACAGGGTCTGGAGTGGACCTCCAGCAAACTCCAACAGACCTGCAGCTGAGGGTCCTGACTGTTAGAAGGAAAACTAACAAAGAGAAAGGACATCCACACCAAAACCCCATCTGTACGTCACCATCATCAAAGACCAAAGGTAGATAAAACCACAAAGATGGGGAAAAAACAGAGCAGAAAAGATGAAAATTCTAAAAATCAGAGCACTCCTCCAAAGGAATGCAGCTCCTCGCCAGCAATGGAACAAAGCTGGATGGAGAATGACTTTGACAAGTTGAGAGAAGAAGGCTTCAGATGATCAAACTTCACCGAGCTAAAGGAGGAAGTTCGAACCCAACGCAAAGAAGCTAAAAACCTTGAAAAAAGATTAGATGAATGACTAACTAGAATAACCAGTGGAGAGAAGTCCTTAAATGACCTGATGGAGCTGAGAAACATGGCAGGAGAACTATGTGATGAATGCAAAGCTTCAGTAGCCAATTCAATCAACTGGAAGAAAGGGTATCAGTGATTGAAGATCAAATGAATGAAAAAAAGTGAGAAGAGAAGTTTAGAGAAAAAAGAGTAAAAAGAAACGAAGAAAGCCTCCAAGAAATATGGGACTATGTGAAAAGAGCAAATCTACATCTGATTGGTGTACCTGAAAGTGATGGGGAGAATGGAACCAAGTTGGAAAACACTCTGCAGGATATTATCCAGGAGAATTTCCCCAACCTAGCAAGGCAGGCCAACATTCAAATTCAGGAAATACAGATAATACCACAAAGATACTCCTCGAGAAGAGCAACTCCAAGACACATAATTGTCAGATTCACCAAAGTTGAAATGAAGGAAAAAATGTTAAGGGCAGCCAGAGAGAAAGGTGGGGTTACCCACAAAGGGAAGCCCATCAGACTAACAGCGGATCTCTCGGCAGAAACTCTACAAGCCAGAAGAGAGTGGGGGCCAATATTCAACATTCTTTAAAGAATGAACATCGATGCAAAAATCCTCAATAAAATACTGGCAAACCAAATCCAGCAGCACATCAAAAAAGCTTATCCACCATGATCAAGTGGGCTTCATCCCTGGGATGCAAGGCTGGTTCAACATACACAAATTAATAAATGTAATCCATTATATAAACAGAACCAAAGACAAAAACCACATGACTATCTCAATAGATGCAGAAAAGGCCTTTGACAAAATTCAACAGCCCTTAATGCTAAAAACTGTCAGTAAATTAGGTATTGATGGGACGTATCTCAAAATAATAAGAGCTGTTTATGACACACCCACAGCCAATATCATACTGAATGGGCAAAGACTGGAAGCATTCCCTTTGGAAACTGGCACAAGACAGGGATGCCCTCTCTCACCACTCCTATTCAACATAGTGTTGGAAGTCCCGGCCAGGGCAATCAGGCAGGAGAAAGAAATCAAGGGTATTCAATTAGGAAAAGAGGAAGCCAAATTGTCCCTGTTTGCAGACGACATGATTGTATACTTAGAAAACCGCATTGTCTCAGCCCAAAATCTCCTTAAGCTGATAAGCAACTTCAGCAAAGTCTCAGGATACAAAATCAATGTGCAAAAATCACAAGCATTCCTATAAACCAATAACAGACAAACAGAGCCAAATCATGTGTGAACTCCCATTCACAATTGCTTCAAAGAGAATAAAATACCTAGGAATCCAACTTACAAGGGATGTGAAGGACCTTTTCAAGGAGAACTACAAACCACTGCTCAGTGAAATAAAAGAGGATACAAACAAATGGAAGAACATTCCATGCTCATGGATAGGAAGAATCAATATAGTGAAAATGGCCATACTACCCAAGGTAATTTATAGATTCAATGCCATCCCCATCAAGCTACCAATGACTTTCTTCATAGAATTGGAAAAAACTACTTTAAAGTTCATATGTAACCAAAAAAGAGCCCGCATTGCCAAGTCAATCCTAAGCCAAAAGAACAAAAGTGGAGGCATCACGCTACCTGATATACCTAATGTACATGACGAGTTAATGGGTGCAGCACAACAACATGGCACATGTATACATATGTAACAATTCTGCACATTGTGCACATGCACCCTAGAACTTAAAGTTTAATAAAAAATAAAAAAGTAAAAATTAAAATATTAAGACATAGCAACATAAGTGTATTCAGTTGAGTACATTGTCTATTCTACAGGAGAACAGTATTTGCATAATTTATTTTGTTTTTCTAAAATTCTTTTTGAGATTTCTGAATTTTAATCTTGTTTTTATTAAATTATTTTTGATATGTCAGAATTGTGTAGGCTTTATTTACTCAAAGCAGCCCACTTTTTTGTCAAGTTTTGTTAATCATAAATCTTCATCATCTGAACATTTTTCTTAGGGTTGAAAATAAGAATAGTTTATGTAAATAACCTATGGTCCCTCCAACTGGCCTCATCCTTTGCATTCTGAATGTGCTTATTACTTCTGATATCTGTGCATATATTTATATATAACATATATATTACACATGTGTAATACATACATAGATATGTATGTATACAATGATATACACACCTCTATGCATATGCACAGGTGCATATGTACAAACATTTCTATATGTTTGTTTTTGTATGTGTAGATATATAGATAATATCAATTCATATTGTACTATTATATAATGTTTATGAGATTAAAAATTTATAGTGGATATTTTCCTTCATTGCTAAATGCCTGTAGCATAGAACAGACATAATCGGTATCCTTGAGACAGGGTTTACATTTCACCAAGTCATAAACTACTAAGGCAACCTTGTCATTGCAATAAGACACACCCTTTTGTCTTCTAGATCTCACTGACACCTCATCACTTCAGTTTAATGTGTAGGCTGCTAGGGTGGAACAAATTTTTTGAAATTTGATGGAAAGAGCTGAAGCAATAGCATAGAAAACTAGCAAAAGCTGAAGCTATTGTGACTTTGGTTGCACAGCTATATGTAGCTAGATAGATACATACAAATAGATAGATAAAGATAGATATTATATACATGTATATGAATTGTATTGTGGAATTAAATGCAGACTGAAAAAATTGCTTTAATTATATAATATGTAAAAAATTTCTCTATCATGATTAAAATCTTCCCCTCCTTTTTAATAGTTACAGAGCAACTCAATATGCACCTAATTCCTTTTTGTAATCCCTTGTTGGTCTACTAATTTTTCCCATAAATATCAACATTCAAATGATAAAAAGGAAATTGTCACACCATAGAATTTTGGAAATTTGGGAAAAAAATGATAGTCAAAATCCTTACACTATATTTTTTCAATGCTTTCTTTATTGCCAATAGTAACTTAAAAATAAGCGCATTTTGTTATTCATACTAGATTACGAACTATATGAAACATATGTATTTGTTCCACTCTCTTTTTCTCTATTGTCACCTCCCAAAAGGAGTGAAAGATTCAGTGTAGCTTTTCCCTGTGATTTCCATTTCTCCTGTACATATATCCTTAGTGAGGTGAGAGGAAGAGAGGTTACAGGGAAGATAATTATATTTGGGGAATTTTATTTATTTATTTATTTATTTTTCTGAGACAGAGTCTCTCTCTGTCACCCAGGCCGGAGTGCAGTGGCGCGATCTCGGCTCACTGCAAGCTCCGCCTTCCGGGTTCACGCCATTCTCCTGCCTCAGCCTCCCGAGTAGCTGGGACTACAGGCTCCCGCCACCACGCGTAGATAATTTTTTTGTATTTTTAGTAGAGACGGGGTTTCACCGTGTTAGCCAGGATGGTCTCCATCTCCTGACCTCGTGATCCACCCGCCCCGGCTTCCCAAAGTGCTGGGATTACAGGCGTGAGCCACCGTGCCCGGCCCTATTTGGGGAATTTTTAAAGTGTGCAATGGCATGCCTTAGTGCAGGGCTAAAAACCAGCATGAGCCAAAGTTGGAGAAAAGTCAAAAAGGAATTTCAATGAAATTCAATAACAATGATAAAAACAAAGTAAATACAAAATGTAGCTCAGGTTAACTGAAATGATTAAAAGTTCTTACAGAAAATTGAGTGTTGATTGTATCATTAAATGCTGGCAAAATAAAGCCACTGACAGAATAATCTTGCCATCTCCATTTGAATAAAATATTTCTTCATATGTTGTCTTTTTTTTTCTTTTTTTTTTTTTTGAGACAGAGTCTTGCACTGTTGCCCGGGCTGGAGTGCAGTGGTGCAAACTTGGCTCACTGTAATCTTTGCCTCCTGGGTTCAAGCGATTCTCCTGCCTCATTTTAATGTCATATTTCTTTAAAAAGCTCCTGGAATTTTAAACTTGTCATCACTCTGGATTAATTCAGGAAAACTCTCTGTAAGCATAAATGTCTACTATGGGGCATGTGCTGCTCCTGTTAATAGTATGGTGGTAATACAGGTATATTTGCTATTACAATACTTTAAAGATTATTTTCCTAGAGTATTAAACAATCACATCAAATGTTTGGAGATATGCTATGATAGCAGTGCTTGCAGCACATCTAAAGAAATGAAAATCATTTTTGTAACATCTCAAAAATTCATCTATATCTTTATCTGCTTCTTGTTAGCACCAGTGTAATCATTTCTAAATGGTCAGAAATTGTCCCCAGGCTATCAAAAATAAAAGGTACATGATAAACATGAAATATTAAAACCTAACAAGCTCTAAATAAACAGCACCACCTTAGGCCAGGGAACAACTTGCCTTGATCAACTGCTTTAGAGAAACCCTCCATTATGTCTTGAAGCATCACCTCTCCCTACCAGGACAAAAGTTTAGCAAGCTAATGGGACATGCCCACTTAGTGACCAGAACCCTCTTCTAGACTACGTGGAATGCTAACATTCTCCACAGCTTCCAGTAGATAGCTAATTTGCCAAGGTTGCAAGGACAAATAGCGGTCTGGACTCTAAATATGGCTCTTGTTTCACAACTTGTGTTCTTAGCTACTTTCTGTACTGAATTAACAACTAGTGCAATAACATTATTTAGAAAAGTTACATTACACTGAGATATGCCCTAAATCCAATAAACTGAAAAAAAATGAAGATATCATTCTAAATTTCTCAATATTTTAAGTATATCAGTCTTTAAGTGCTACTTTCTAGACTTCCGTTATACCATGACTCACAAGCCGAAAAAGTTCTGTCAAAATTTAACTTGTAATATAATTCTGACTGATTTGATTTGATGACAGAAAAACCAACTATATATTACAAAAAGCAATAATTTAGTTTTGTTTTAGCAGGTATCAGGCATTATGCATCAAGCCTTTAAATCAACATTGTCTAATAGGGAATAAATTGCACCAGGTTTCTTTTGTCTAGTGTTTTCAAACATGCCTTTTAAGAAATCTTTTTATCCATGTGATGATGTTTTAATTGGAATATTTTATCCATTTATTCTTTACAATAGTATGGTCTATTACTATTTTACATCATTACTCTTGAAAGTCAGTTACTTGGCTGGAACCCATGGCGCATGCCTGTAATCCCAGCACTTTGGGAGGCTGAAGTGGATAGATCCCTTCAGCGCAGGAGTTTGAAACCAAGCTGGACAACATGGCAAAACCCCATCTCTACAAAAAAAGACAGAAATTAGCTGGGCATTGTGGTGTGCACCTGTAGTACCAGCTAATTGGGAGGCTGAGGTGGGAGGATTAGCTGAGTCCAGGAGGTAGAGGCTGCAGTGAGCTGTGATCAAGTCAGCTACAGGTCTTATTGTTGCTGCTTTAAAGATAATGCATTTTTATCCCTCTACCTGCTTTTAAAATGTATTCATCTCCCCTATCTGCTTTCTAAATTCTTTGGTTTTGTTTTTCAGGTTTACACAAGTTATTGAATATATAGCTTCATATTTTCATCATGTTTTAAAATTCTAAGCCAGTATTTATTTAAATATAGTTTCTACTTTCTGCCTTATTTTCTCCCTGCTTTTCTTCTAAGACTCCAATTACACATTTTGTTTCAGATGCTCTCTTATGCATATTTTTTCTTTTTGAGCATCATCCTGGATACTTTACTCCAAATAATTTCACGGTTGTTTAATTCTCTTCTCCACTGTGCCACATCTTCTACTAAATCTACCTTAAGTTAACAATTTAATTTTATTATTTTAGATAATCCATTTGATTATTTTATATATATTTCAGTTTTTGGTGAAATTTTTGACCTACTATTTTATATTTTTTGAGCATTTTTATCGCAGCTATTTCAAATTTCATAAGTTCTGAATTTAAGCCTGTTTCTATTGTCTTGTTTTTGTAGTTGTTTGTATTTGTTTTGTGTGTGTATGTGTTAAGTAGTGTGTGGTGTATGTGTGTGTGTATGTGGGTAGGTGTGTGTGTTTATGCCAGTTTCTTGGTATACCTAGTAATTTTTTGTTGAATGTTGCACTTTATGTATGATACATAATGGATGTTTTTGATGATGTAATCTTCCTCCAAAGGGGATTTATCCTGTCCTCTGGTTGGCTGATATACTTGGGGGAAATTACGTTAATTCATTGGGTATTTAACTGATTAAGGCTGGATTAGAACTTTTATAGTTTCCACTTATCTCTGTTTTACCACAGCTATCAGGATATAGCTCTCCGAGGATTCCAAATGAAAGGCTATGATGCTTACAGGTTACCTTCTTTTTGAGCAGGTCCTGAACTACATTTCTATTTCTGTCTTTGAGAGCATGGGATTATATAGTATTCAACACTAACCTTCTGAAGATTTTGTATAGTTTCTAAAGCTTTTATTCTGTTCAGTTTATGTATTCATCTAATGCTTAGAAGCAAAATTATCGAATGTCAGATTCACTTCTTTGAACATCGTTTCTTAACTAACTATTGGTTCATATGTCTTGATTGCTTTGATAGCCCTAACTCTGTTTTCTCCTTCTCCAGCCCCATGTAATTTCCAAAATTTCTGCTTCCTTGACCTTATTTGCGTGTCTCTGTCCCTCTTCTTGGGATCAATCATTATACTTACAATTGAAAACTATCTCAAGAGAAAATTGGCATCTGAACTATAGGCTCACCTCTTAGATTTGCTGCTTTACAAGATGTTACCCATCAAGTCCTGATTGCATTGACAGCTCATCAAAATCTTCAAACATATTTTTTTTCTTAAAATACTATGCCTGGATTTTCAAAATAGTCTAGACTGGAGCATTGGTCTCTTACAGTATAATGCACCATATATCAAAGCAAGGGTCCAGAAAAAAAAGTTTATTAAAGAGAAATATTATTTTTTCTAATGGTTTAAATATATAGAAGTAACAACAAACTTAAAAAAACCCCTCTGTTTATGTGAACCATTTACTTAGTTTTATTATAAACATCTCATTACCAACTTCTAAATTATAAGATTCTAACATCACCCAAACATACAACTATGTTTCTGCTTTCTCCAATCATATTTTATCTCCAGGTCATGGAACCAATGCTTAAATATTTTTTTAAATAAACATGAAAAGGTGACGTCTATTTTTTTTTTTTTTTACTAAATGATTCTAATCTGAAGTTAGTTGAATTATGCCTAAAAACAAAATTACTATACACTTCTTGCCTACCTTTTAAAGTGTTTTTCCTCTTATACTTCTGCTGAAATCTTGAAGTCAGAAGTTAGATATTTTAAAGTCAGTCCATTAATTTTAATTCCATCACTGGCTCCTCTATATATTGGCATTGGAACTATGCACAGAAAACATATTTGCTTTTTAAATTTAGATTTTTTTCTGACAAAGATCTTTGACATAGCTATGTATATTTGCTATATCCCCCCTAATTTAGATAATAATTTATATGAAGGATTAATAGATTTTTCAATGCAAGACTACTAATAGTTTTAAGCACTTTATAAGTGTAACATGGAAAAGATAGTACTTTGATGGGATATAAAGAGGAATACAACATATCTTCAAGGGGACACAATCTCATGGCATGACTATATATAAAATAGGAAAGAGGGATAATGTGTTAAAATTGTGCTACAATGATCATTTTGTTGACTTCAGAATCATGAGATTTTAATAACATTCTAACACATTATACAGAAACCAGTCTACTGATAAAAAGGAAATCTATTTAAATATGTATTAATGTTGTTTAATATCAATCAGATCTCAAAACCAGTGAATTATAGTTAAAAGCTTCCAATTTTGAGATAAGTTCTTATAGTCAATTTTTACATTATGTAAGCTCATTTTTCACAAATCACAGTTATAATAAACTGCCTGATGAAATTTTCATTGAAACTTTTTTATGAAGCCAACTTAAACTGCTCCTTTATTATTTGATAGCATCACAAATAATAACTTGGTGAACATAAAGGAAAGACAAAATAAAACATGAGATCAACTCAAAATTAGCAACCTGCATCTTTGCTCATTTCAGAGAATATTACACTAACTTTATCAATAAGGTCATGCATTGCTTAACGATGAGGATATATTCTGATAAATGTATCATTAGGAGATTTCATCCTTGTGCAAATATAGAACATACTTCAAAAATCTAGATGGTGTAGTGTACTGCACACTTAAGCTATATGGTATAGCTGATTGCTCCTAGACTACAAACCTGTACAGCATGTTACTGGGCTGAATATTGTAGGCAATTGTAACACAATGGTAAATGTTTGTGTGTCTAAACATTTCTAAACAGAAAAGGTACAGAAAAAATATGGTATTATAATCTTACAGGACCACTGTCATATATATGGTCCATTGTTGACCAAAACATTATGCAGCACATGGCTGTAGTTGTAAATAGCAACAGAGGTGAAAGTCTTGTGTTTAGGGCCTGAGTTGGGACTGGAATGCTGGGAGTCCTGAGCAAATTGAGTCTTCAGGTTTGCAAATGGTACTTCATATTTGTTAATAATAAAATGCCAAGTGGGGATTAAGCAGTAGATCTTTTGTATATTATGTGCTAGGATAAGGATTTCCATCCTTGCCTCCATCTAATGTTGATATTGGAGCCTATTCACTCCCCATCTCTGACTCAGCTGAGTTTTAGAGAGCAATCATAGTCTTTTACGAAGGGGTTTGAGAAAACTGTGGGCGCTAACTTCTGAAATCAGCATCAATTTAGGCTTGAGGCTTTTGCTGATCTGACCTTAGTACTGATGCTAATTTCTTTTGTTGACTTTCCACTCCATTTCTACATTACAAGAGGCTGGAAGCTTGTGCACTACATTTTAAAAAATTTTATTTTATTTTATTTTAAGTTCTGGGATACATGTGCAGGAAGTGCGGGTTTGTTACATAGGTAAACGTGTGCCATGGTGGTTTGTTAATGCATGCAGGGGTTAATACCTAGGTAATGGATTGAAAAGTTTTAAAGCACACATTATTGTTTTTTACTACTGTGTTCTATATCAAATGCCATTTTTGATAATTAACTTTCTATGAAAATTCTTTATTTTAATTATTTTCTTCCTACATATTAAAAAAGTTAACTTGAATAAAATAGACATATACTTAAAAAAACAGGGAACACATTTCTATGTCAAAAGTATCCACAAAATTTGGCTGGATTTACTTTTGTAATTTCAGATTCATCAGATTTTAATAATATTCTAACACATTATACAGAACTCAGTCTACTGATAACCATTTCATAAAAACAAATCTATTTAAGTAGGTATTAATATTGTTTATTATCAATCAGAGCTCAAAATAATAAGTGGAATATTCATTAATATTGGAACTTATCTCCAATTTTGAGGTAAGTTCTTTTTTTTAAAATTTCTTCTAAAAAAATGGGATACATGTGCAGAATGTGCAGGTTTGTTACATAGGTATATGTGTGCCCTGGTGGTTTGCTGCACCTATTGACATGTCCTCTAAGTTCCCTCCCATCATCCCCCACCCCCAAGAGGCCCTGGTGTGTGAAGTTCTCCTCTCTGTGTCATTGTGTTCTCATTGGTCAACTTCCACATATGAGTGAGTACATGTGGTATTTGGTTTTCTGTTCCTGTGTTAGTTTGCTGAGGATAATGGCTTCCAGCTTCATCCATGTCCCTGCAAAGAACATGATCTCATTCCTTTTTATGGCTGCATAGTATTTCATGGTTATATATACCACGTTTTCTTGTTTTAGTCTAGCATTGATGGGCCTTTCGGTTGGTTCCATGTCTTTGCTATTATAAATAGTGGTGTAATAAACATACGTGTGCATGTGTCTTTATAGTAGAATGATTTATATTCCTTTGGGTATATACCCAGTAATGGGATTGCTGGGCCAAATAATATTTCTGGCTCTAGATACTTGAGAAATAGCCACACTGTCTTTCACAATGCTTGAATTAATTTACATTACCACCAACAGTGTAAAAGCGTTCCTATTTTTCCACAGCCTCACCAGCATGTATTGTTTCCTGACTTTTTAATAATCGCCATTCTGACTGGTGTGAGATGGTACCTCACTGCGGTTTTGATTTGTGTTTCTCTGATGATCAGTGATGTTGAGCTTTTTTTCATGTTTGTTGGCTGCATAAATGTCTTCTTTTGACCAAGTGTCTGTTCATATACTTTGCCCACTTTTCGATGGGGTTGTTTGTTTTTTGCTTGTAAATTTGTTTAAGTTCCTTGTAAATTATGGATATTAGGCCTTCATCAGATGAATATATTGCAAAAATTTTCTCCCATTCTGTAGGTTGCCTGTTCACTCTGATGATAGCTTTTTTTTTTTTTTTTGCTGTGCAGAAACTCTTTAATTAGATCCCATTTGTCAATTTTGGCTTTTGTTGCAATTGCTTTTGGCATGTTTGTCATGAAGTCTTTGCCTATGCCTGTGTCCTGAATGATATTGCTTAGGTTTTCTTCTAGAGTTTTTATGGTTTGGGTTTTACATTTAAATCTTTTAATCAATCTTAATTTTTGTAGAATGTGCAAGAAAGGTTCAGTTTCTGTTTTCTGCATATGGCTAGCCAGTTTTCCCAGCACCATTTACTGAATAGGAGATCCTTTCCCCATTGCTTGTTTTTGTCAGGCTTGTCAAAGATCAGAGGGTTGCAAATGTGTGGTCTTACTTCTTAGGTTTCTGTCCTACTCCATTGGGCTATATGTCTGTTTTGCTACCAGTATCATGTGGTTTGGTTACTGAAGCCTTGTAGTATAGTTTGAAGTTAGCGTGATGCCTCCAGCTTTGTTCTTTTTGGTTAGGATTGTCTTGGCTATACTGGGTCTTCTTTGATTCCATATGAAAGTTAAAATAGTTTTTTTCTAATTCAGTGAAGAATGTCAGTGGTAGTTGATAGGAATAGCATTGAATCTATAAATTATTTTGGGCAGTATGGTCATTTTCACAGTATTGATTCTTCCTATCCATGAGGATGGAATGTTTTTCTATTTGTTGCATCCTCTCTTATTTCCTTGAGCAGTGGTTTGTAGTTCTTTTTGTAGAGGTCCTTAACATGCCTTGATAGCTGTATTCCTAGGTATTTTATACTCTGTAGCAATTGTGAATGGGAGTGTGTTCATGATTTGGCTCTCTGCTTGCCTATTGTTGGTGTAGAGGAATGCTTCTGATTTTTGCACATTGATTTTGTATCCTGAGACTTTGCTGAATTTGCTTATCAGTTGAGAAGTTTTTGGGTTGAGATGGTGGGGTTTTCTAAATATAAAATTGTGTCATATGCAGAGACAATTTGACTTCCTGTTTTCCTATTTCAATACCCTTTTTTTTTTCTCTTGCATGATTGCCCTGGCCAGAACTTCCAATACTATATTGAATAGGAGTAGTGAGAGAAAGTATCCTTGTCTTGCATCTGTTTTCAAAGGGAATGCTTCGAGCTTTTGCCCATTCAATATAACATTGGCTATGGGTTTGTCATAAATAGCTCTTATTATTTTAAGACATGTTCCGTCCATACCTACTTTGTTGAGAGTTTTTAAGATGAAGCATTTTTAACGTGATTTTGAATTTTATCAAAGGCCTTTTCTGCATCTATTGAGATAATCATGCGGTTTTTGTTTTGGTTCCATTTATGTGATGGATTATGTTAACTGATTTGTGTATGCTGAACCAGCCTTGCATCCCAGGGACGAAGCCGACTTGATTGTGGTGGATAAGTTTTTGATGTGCTGCTGGATTTGGTTTGCCAGTATTTTACTGAGGATTTTTGCATCAATGTTCATCAGGGATATTGGCCTGAACTTTTCTTTTTTTTTGTTGTGTCTCTTCCTGGTTTTCTTATCAGGATGATTCTGGTTTCATAAAATGAGTTAGGGAGAAGTCTTTCCTTTTCAATTGTTTGGAATAGTTTCAGAAGGAATGGTACCAGCTCCTCTTTGTATTTCTGGTAGAATTCTGCTGTGAATTTGTCTGGTCCTGGGCTTTGTTTTTGGTTGGTAGGCTATTAATTGCTGCCTCAATTTCAGAACTTATTATTGGTCTATTCATGGATTTGACTTCTTCCTGGTTTCGTCTTGGGAGGGTGTATGTGTCCAGGAATTTATCCATTTATTCTAGATTATTTTAGCTTATTTGCATGGAGGTGTTTGTAGTATTCTTTGATGATAGTTTGTATTCCTAGTAAGTTCTTATAGTCAATGTTTAACTTACGTAAGCTCCGTTTAGACAAATCAGAGTTATAATAAACTACATAATAAAAATTTTCATTTTTATATATAAAAATTACATATGTTTCTATATGAATATATATTATATATAATTTATATATACTTATATAAATTTAGAGCTAGTTATCTTCTATAATAATAAACACATCAAAGAATTATGGCATATACCCATAAACCAAAACAAATAAAAACTAATCAAATAAATTCTCTGAAGATAATATGTAATGTCATATTATTGTGACAAAAAGTACTGTACAAGGCTTAATATTTCCCATAGAGTCTATACTCAGAAAACAGTATATAATGTAATAAGGGATAAACACCATTTGTGTGCCACCAGATACAGGTCATTTGTAAATCCAAGTTTTGAATAGTTTTTAAAGATGAGGGAACAAATGTTCCATTTTCTGATGGAGCATCCCATTGTCTCTACCATGTGTTTGTGCCTATGTTGATTGCCATTTAGAAGCAAGAAAAAAATAACATTGCAGTCGATTGAGCACAGTTGTGAAGACACATTACTTTCCACTGAACATATTTTAAACTTGTGTGAATTTCAATTTCTTTATGCAGAAATTATAGTAGCTATGTAAAGCCATGTCTTGAATACTGCCCTAACGGTCTGCATTTTATTAATATGTGATTAAGTAAATGTTGACTGAGCTAGGGCTCAGGCTTGGAGATTCTCAGTGAAATAAGGACAACAAATGTGTTTTATGTAACAGAACTTCAACCAAACTTGTGTTTTTCAGCATATTTTAAGGGAGAGAGTCACATACAGAATAAGCTTTACTTTTTGGTTTTATTATAGATTGAAATTACCCAAGATAGATTCAGTATTCAAAGAATTTCCTGCAACATGAACATGACTGGAAAAATAATTTTCAACATTCAATTTGGTGAACTGCTGAACTTTGTTAATATTTTTTGCAGTGTTCAATTTAATTTTAATAAATTGCATAGCTCTGGCAACAAAGTGAAGTCTAAAGATTGAAAGCCTGAATAGGTCAAAGGAAAAGTTAGCTTGCCAATGCAAGCCTGTTCAAACACTAACTAAAAAAATAGGCAGGAAAAACAGTTTAAAAAAATATTGAGAGTATCTTTGATCATCAGGTGGTTGAAAAGAAGTAATATGACAAACAGGAAATTACAAAGAATAACTATTTTGACTATAGTGGAAATAGCGACTTAGGCAGTAGCCACATTTCAAACTAAATGCAGAGTATTTTCTTAGAACTTAAAGAAAAAGTATCCAGATGTCAAAACATTCTAGTCAATGCAGCTTTTATTTGGAGTTTGGCAAGACTTCAGAAAACTAGTAGTCAAGTTTAGCTGGAATACTTTTTTCAACCTATTTACATAATTTTATACATATTTTAGGCTTCTGCATTACATTTTTTAGCAGTGGCCATATTTAATTTTCAGTTTTCTGAAAATGTTACATTTGTTTGTATGAATTATTGTATTGTTTCCTATCAAAATGTTTGAGTATAAACTCCATACTTGTGAACAATTTCAAACAGTGTTGAAGACAAACTTATGTAATGATATAATTAAATCTTCTAATAAGTATCTCCATGTATTTGCACCATTCTACTCTCGAATATGAAAAGCTTCACCCTAACAAAGGAAATTAAGATACTCTGTCATTTACATATTTCACACAAGTGTATGTTTATTTTTAGGATTTCAAAACTGTATAAAGGAAATTTGCTTTATACCTGTATTATAGCATATTGGCCAACGTGGTTTAGTGTAATTATATGATAAAACCTCCCTTAGAAAGGTTTCATTATGAATATTTTCTAGGAGGTGTTCCATAAGTGAATGTAGGAATAACAACTAAAATAGCAAATAACTCCTTTATTTGTGTTGTCTAATTAAAACTTAATAGCTTGTTACCTTTTGTGTTAGGTACTACAATTATACCAATTTCTAATTTAAAAAAAATTAGGCATAGGGAGTTTCAGTACTGTGTCTAAGGTCACAAAGTGATTAAACTTTAAAAGCAGTATTCAAACTCACCTTAGCCTAATTTTATTTTCTTATTATTTTTATGTTTTTACTTCAATATTTTCAATTTTTAATTTTCATGGGTGCATAGTAGGTGTATACTTTATAGGGTATGTACTTTATAGGGTATGTGAGATATTTTGATAAAGCCTACAATGTGTAATAATCACAGCATGGTAAATGGAGTATCCATTCCCTCAAGCATTTATCCTGTGTTAGAAACAGTACATTTACACTATTTTTGTTATTTTAAAATGTACGATTAAATTATTCTTGACTAGATTCACCCTGTTGTGCTATCAAATACTATATCTTATTCATTCTTTCTATTTTTTGTACACATTAACCCTCCTCACTTGACCCTCACTCTCACCCACTACCCTTCCCACTCCCACCCACTACCCTTCCCACTCCCGCCCACCACCCTTCCCAGCCTCTGGTAACTATCATTTTACTCTCTTATCTTCTTGAATTCAATTGATTTAACTTTTAGCTCCCACAAATAAGTGGGAATATGCAAAGTTTGTCTTTCTGTGCCTGGATTATTTCACTTAATATGATAACCTCTAGTTCTATCCATGTTATTGCAAATGGCAGGATGTCAGTATTTTTTATAACTGAATAGTGCTCCACTGTGTATGTTTACCATATTTTCTTTATCCACTCATCCATAGATGGACATTTAGGTTGATTTCAAATCTTGGCTATTGTGAATAGTGCTGCAATAAACCTGGGAGTGCAGGTATCTCTTCAATTTGCTGATTTTCTTCCTTTGAGAGATATACGTAGCAGTGGAATTGCTGGATTATATGGTAGCTCTATTTTTAGTTTTTTGAGAAGACTCCAAACTGTTCTCTATAGTGTTTGTACTAATTTACATTCCCATCAACAGTATACAAGGGTTCCTTTTTCTCCACATTCTCGCCAGCATTTGTTATTGCCTGTCTTTTGGATAAAAGCCATTTTAACTGGGTTGAGATGATATCTCATTGTAGTTTTAATTTGCATTTCTCTGATGATGAATGATGGTAGCACCTTTTCATATACCTGTTTGTGATTTGTATGCCATCTTTTGTGAAATGTCTAGTCATATCTTTTGCCCATTTTTAATCAAATTCTTAGGTATTTTTCTATAGAGTTGTTTGAGGTTCTTATATATTCTAGTAATTAATCTTTTGTCAGATGGAGAGAGTGCAAATATTTTCTCCCCTTCTATGGATTGTTTCTTCACATTGCGAATTGTTTCCTTTGCTGTGCAGAAGCTTTTTAACTTGATGTGATCCCATTTGTCCATTGTGGTTTGGTTGCCCGTGGTTGTGGGTTATTACTCAAGAAATCTTTGACCAGTCTAATGGCCTGGAAAGTTTCTCCAATGTTTATTTCAGTTGTTTCATATTTTGAGGTCTTAAAGTTTTCAATGCATTTTGATTTAGTTTTTGTATATGGCAAGTGATAGGAGTCTAATTTTTATTTTTCTGCATGTAGATAGATATACAGTTTTCCCAGAACTATTTATTGAGGAGACTCCTTTCCCAATAGATGTTCTTAGCACCTTTGTTGAAAATGAGTTCGCTGTAGATGTATGGGTTGGTTGCTGGACTCTCTATTCTGTCATATTAGCCTATGTGTCTGCTTTTATCCAGTGCCATGCTATTTTTATTACTATAGCTCTGTAGAAAAATTTGAAGTCAGGTAGCTCTGTAGAAAAATTTGAAGTCAGGTAACTCTGTAGAAAAATTTGAAGTCAGCTAATGTGATTCTACCAGTTTGTTATTTTTGCTCAGGGTAGCTTTGGCTATTCTGGGTCTTCTGTGGTTCTATTTAAATTTTAAAATTGGTTTTTCTACTTCTGTAAAAAAGTGTCATTGGCACTTTGATAGATTGCATTTAATCTGTAAAATGCTTTGGATACCATGAACATTTTAACAAATGTTGACTCTTCCAATCCATGAACATGGACTATCTTTTCCTTCTTTTGTATCCTCTTCTATTTCTTCCATTGATATTTTATAGTTTTCATTGTAGAGATATTTTACTTCTTTGGTTAATTTGTAGATATGTAATTTTATTTGTAACTATTGTAAATGTGTTTACTTTCTTGATTTCATTTTCAGACTGTTTGCTGTTGACATATAGAGATGCTATTAATTTTTGTATGCTAATACTGTATCTTGCAACTTTACTGAATTTGTTTCTTCAGTTCTAATAGATTTTTGGTGGAGTCTTTAGGATTTTCCAAATATAAGATCACATCACTGGCAACCAAAGATAGTTTAACCTCTTACTTTCCTATCTGGATGCCTTTTATTTCTTTCTGTTTCATTGTTCTAGCTAGGACATCCAGTACTATGCTGAATAATAGCGGTGAAAGTAGCCATCCTTGTTATGTTCCAGATCTCAAAGGAAAGAATTTCAGTTTTTCCCCCTTCAGTATGATACTAGCTGTGGATCTGTCATACATGGCTTTATTATGTTTAGGTATGTTTCTTCAATACCCATATTTTTTGATGGCCTTATTATGAAGGAATGTTGAATTTTATCAAAGTTATTTTTTACCCTCAATTGAAGTAATCTTATGGTTTTTTTCCTTCATTCTGTTGATATGATAGATCACATTGATTGATTTCCATATGTTGCACCATCCTAGCATCCCCAGAATAAATCTCAATTGGTCATGATAAATGATCTTTTTAATGTGTTGTTGAATTAGTTTTGCTAGTATTTGGTTGAGGATTCTTACGTCAATGTTCATCAAGGGTGTTTGCCCTTTTTTTTTTTTTTTTCTTTTTCTTCATATGTCTTTATCTGGTTCTGGTATCAGAGTAATACTGGCTTCATAGAATGAGATGAATTTGGAAGTATGCACCCCTCCTCTATTTCCTGGAATACCTTGACCCAGATTTGCACCGGCCACCCCCAAGCCATCACCACCTTCAGTGTAACCATGCACAATTTCTCCATTGGGGTCCCCGTCCTCCTCTGCAGCTGTGTTGTCTATGCCACTGTGGTGAATGCCCACAGGGAGGCAGGCACCCTTGCAACTGCTAGCACTCTAGTTCTTTAAGCGTTTGGTAAAATTTAGCAGTGAAGCCACTGGATCCTTGGCTTATTTTGGGGAGGTTTTATATTATGGCTTTAATCTCATCATATCTTATTGGTCTCTTCAGGTTTTGGATTTCTTTATGGTTCAATCATTGTAGGTTGTATGTGTTGTGAACCCCAAAAATCTGAAACAGTTCTCAGTTAATTTAGAAAGTTTATTTTGATGAGGTTGAGGACACACACAGCCTCAGGAGGTCCTGACAACATGCACCCAAGGTGGTCAGAGCATAATTTGGTTTTGTACATTTTAGTGAGACCTGAGACATCAATCAACATATGTAAGATGAATATTGGTTTGGTGTGGAAAGACACCGGGCAACCGGAAGCAGGGAGGGGACTTCCAAGACATAGGTAGATGAGAGACAAATGGTTGCTTTCTTTTGAGTTTCTGATTAGCCTCTCCAAAGCAGGCAGTCAGATATGCATTTATCTCAGTGAGCAGAGGGGTGACTTTGAATAGAATGAGAGACATGTTTGCCTTAAGCAGTTCCCAGCTTGCCTTTTCCCTTTAGCTTAGCAATTTTGGGGGCCTAAGATATTTTTCTTTCAGTTCCTAGAAATTTATCCATCTCTTCTAGGTTTTTTAATTTATTGGCGTATAGCTCCTCATAGTAGCCTTTAATGAGCTTTTGAATGTCTGTGGTACCAGCTGCAATGGTTCCTTTATCATTTCTGATTTCCTTTATTTTGTTCTCTTTTTCTTAGTCTAGTATAGGTCTGTCAATTTTGTTTACCTTTAAAAAAACAACTTTTCATTTCTTAGATCTTTTGTATTATTTTGTTCATCTCAATTTCATTTATTTCTGCTCATCTTCATGATTTCTTTTCTTGTACTAATTTTGGGTTTGATTTGTTCTTGCTTTTTTAGTTTTTTAAGATGCATTTTTGGTTTGTTCATTGGAAGTTTTTCTACTTTTTTGATGTGAGAATTTATGGCTTTAATCTTCCCCTTAGTACTGCTTTCACTGTATCCCATAGGTTTTGGTATGTTGTCTTTTCATTAACATTTGTTTCAAGAAATTCTTCAAATTCCCTTTTAATTTCTTTATTGACTCACTTGTCATTCAGGAGGATATTGCTTAATTTCCATGTGTTTGTATTGTTTCCAAAATTCTCCTAGTTATTGATTCTAGTGTTATTCCATTGTGGTCAGAGAAAATTTTTAATATAACTTCACTTTTTTAATATTTTATGAGTTGTTCTGTAGCTTAACATATGGTCCCTCCTTGAGAATAATCTATTTGCTAGACAGAAAAATGTGTATTCTGTAGCCATTAGATGAAATGTTCTCTAAATATCTCTTAGGTCCATATGGTCTACAGTACTGATTAAGTCCAATATTGTTTATTGCTGTTCTCTCTGGATAATATCTCCAATGCTGAAAGTGGGGTGTTGAAGTCTCCAGCTATTGTTGCATCGGGGCGTATCTCTCTCTTTAGCTCTAACAATACTTGCTTTATATACCTGGGTATATATATATTTGCTGTAGCGTTGTGTACATATATATTTATAATTGTTATACTCTCTTGCTGAATTGACCCCTAAATTATTATATCATGTTCTTCTTTGTCTCTTTTGATAGTTTTTGTCTTGACATCTATTTTGTCTAAGTGTAGATACTACTGCTCTGTTTTTGGTTTCCATTAGAGTCTTTGCATTTAACCACTCTGCTAAAGAAAGAGGAAAGACTAAACAAAATAAAATAAGCAAACAATAGCTACAATGAAACAAAAAGGACCAGAAAACAATTAGGTCCTATTTGTTAGCAATAGAATAACAACTGCAAGAAACATTTCTTGGCTAACACTAGAAAAGGACAGGAAATAAGTGGAATAAATATTTCCTGATTGTGGGTAGCTGAGGTTGAATCTAGATGTCAAGTTCTGTTGCTTAGTTGTAAGCAATAGAAATGGATGGCCTATTTAATCAGAGAATAAATGGGTTTAAAGTATACTGTGTAGTTCACAGATGCTTCGGGAATAGTGGAGTACGGGGGAAGAAAACAGTCAGGAACAAAGAAGCCTATGAAGATATAATTACATTTCTAGAACTATTTTACTGAGAAATACTCCACCATCACTACTAGACCCTTGAAGCTGCAGCATATACAATCAATTACAAGGTCACTGGGTTCTGGAATCATGCTCTGGCACTGCTTAAACTGGGTGTTGCTAGTGCTCTCCTTGCCAGAAAAGGATCTCTACTGTGTTTGTTTCTTTGCTTCACTGCTCTGATGGAGATGCATTGGATGACAGATCTTTCTTGTCTTAGCCATGTGAAATATTTGCAAGGAAGACTGAAAAAAAATGTATGTGTGATATATCAGTCAGGGTTTAACCAAAGGAGCAATACAAATAGAAGATATGCATATATGCACGAGTGTGTGTGTGGTGGGCATGTATGTTTGTGAGAGTGTGTATGTGAGTGAATTGGCTTTCATAATTGTGTTGTAAGCTAAATAAACCCAAAGTTTATGGGCAAGCACCCAGGAAGAGAAGATGAATGGGGGAAAAGAAAGAAATTGCAGATCCAGCTATGGCTTGGAGTCTCTTATTTTCACAGAAGGCTTATTTCTGTCTTTAAGAGACTTCCCTTTGATTTATTCAGCTCCAATAAGAATAATCTCCATTTTTATTATCTCAAAATCGACTGATTTGGAATTTTAATTGCATCTTAAATATTTCTTTACAACAACATTTCAACTGAAATTTGATGAAAATAGATGTCGCAAATAAATGCTTTCTCTCTGACATTCTTCAGTTCTCACTAAATAAACTCTTATTTTCTACTCTAGCTAGAAATGTACTAGAAAGGGAATTCTTGGGGATGTAGTTCAGCCTGCCACATAAATACATCACTAAGCCATTATAGTTTACCTTTTGTATGGCACATACATACTCTTAAACCATATTTAATCTTCAAGTGAATACAATAGCAAAATAATCATTTCGTTTAAGGCAACTACCCTACCTACAACTGAAAACACGTTTATCTTGTCTGAAGAAAAGACACAGTCTTTGAACAAACATATTCACTCACTCTTCTCTTAGCTTATTTAGACTCCCTGTTTGATATCTGTAACTTAATACTAAAAACATATATTATTTAAAAATGTTATGTTGAATGGTAAGCGGAAGAAGAGGTAGATTTCTTAAAGTTTGGTAATATATATGCAGAGCAAGTCAAAATTAAAAAGAATTATAACTATTACATAAATCTTTATTTGTGCCACTGGTCATATAACCATAGCTGATATTTACCTTTTTCACTATCAATTTCATATTTCCTTTGGCCTCAGTAAGTGCTGCACCTGATCACGGGTCTTTGCCTAGTGAGGTGAGTTAAACCTTCATTCTTTGAATGGTGAAAGGCATAGGCCTGACTGAATTGAGTTTCAGTTTTTTTTATTTACTCAGTCACAAGACAGACTATCACCTATATTCCATATATATTCCTCTTTACTCTTCCTGTTTAATAGCAATTTGATTTCCCATTGATAGTCAGGATCAATTACTACAGATAGCATAATAACTCCTCTTTTTGCCTGTTAATTCAGAGGCATGAGAAGAGCATGAAACAAGTGGCAATTTAAACTTCCAGTTTAATAGAATTATTGTTTCTCCTGATGAAAATAGTTCTTCCATTTGGACTAAGACCTCTAGATCTGCAAAACATAAAATCATGGTCACAGAAGTAAATGTTTTTCTATTAGATTATTAGGGATGATGGAGAAGCCACTTTATTTTTACTTCTTCATTACAGGACTCACATATGCTGTCTATGAGATAAATAACACAATATATTGAACACAGATTTAGAGCATATTTCACATCCCAAAGGATATTGCTCCAGTCCTACAAGGTATTATAATCTATATGGCATTATAATTGGGTTTTCTAAGAGCTATTCCACCTTTCTATCTAGCCAGCTGCTTCAGGATTATGGAGAATATGGTAAAAGCACTGAATTCATGACCATAGCCTTATTTTTAAATTCATTTGCTGTGAAGTGAATTCCTTGGACATAAGCAATACTGCATGGAGTACTGCAATAGTGAATATTGTGTCCAGTTACTTCACGGATGAAAGTTTCAGCAGAATCATTAAGAGCAGAGAACACAACACCGTATCCAGAGTAAATGTCTCTTCCATTAAAAAAAAAAGTGCTTCCCCTTCTATGATGAAAGTGGTCCAATGTAATCAACCTTCCACCAAATAGCTGACTGATCATGCTGAGGAATAGTGTTCAATGTTGTTCTATAATGCAAACAAATTAAGTACTCTGCAAGTGACTGCATCCAGGTCAGCCTTGGTGAGTAAAAGACCATGTTACTGATCCCATGCCTAACCTTTATTTCTGCTACTATGGCTTCTTTGTTCATAAGTCCATTGGACAATAATGGAAGACGCTTGAGGAAAAAGCTATCTGGTATGTACAAACTAAGCCATCCTATTTCCCTGATTATTTAAATTCTCTTCACTCCTTAGGTCATCTTTTGGTGAGCATTCACATGGTATCCAAATATCTTCACAATCTATACCCATTCAAAGACATCTGTCAACATACATTTTTCCAAGACCTCCTTGTATCAGTTTCCCAATTGTGTTCCTACTAATGCCATAACCATCCAGCCAAACCATTGGCCACAACGTAAGGATTGGCATAGATTTGTACCTTTGTTTATATTTATTTCAAGAAAAAATGAATAACTGGAGAGACTGATTGAAACTTTGTTCATTTTGATTTTTTTTAATTATTGTTTTTCAGAACTGTTTCACAGTGGCATGAAGTATTACTACAACTACACTCAGGTGGTACTTGCACATCATGAAGAATGATCAATTAATCCAATTTAAATTTTTATTTCTTCAGTAGTAGAGAATAGGGAAATATAGGTATTGATGAGAGAGACAAAAGGCAGTATTTCAGAAATAGGGGTCACTTCCTCATGCAACTTCCTTATATATTCATGATTGGAGTCCAATCCTATACATACTACTTCGTTAGATGATAAAATTCTTCTATGCATGCTCAGCCTTATGACATGGTGTGTCAGACAACACCCAGTTCATGATGGGCAGTTCAAGTTACGTGGTATTCCTGTTGTCCATGGTTGAGCAATCAGTCTCTTCTAAGACCCTAGTCACAAGCCAAAATCTTGTGACTTTCAAAAGGAGAATAACTACAGAGTATCTATAGTTTTGCTCCAGTATTCTAAGGGTCTGTGCTCTGATATACCTTTACACTCCTGCCATAGGTTCCAAAAGCATCTCTATAAGCCCCACAAGAAACCAGGCAAAGCCTTCAACACTTCTCTTGAAATTATCCTTTACTATGTACCAACTTTATCACTTATACCTTCTGTTTTCCATATGACTGCAGGAAGCAATTTTCTAAGTTTTCTGTTACTACATAACAATAATATTTCTCTTTCCAATAATTTTTTTTCAATATTTTTCTCTTTCTTTTAAGCCATCATCAGCAGAGTCCTTGAAGTCTAGATTTTTTTTACTAAAAGTCAATTTGAAGCAATTTTTTTTTTTATCATGCTCCTCAACATTTTTTTAGCCTTTACTTTTAGTTTCTGGTCTGGCATGTAAGGAGCTTAGAAGTCACCACTCTGTACTAAAAACAAGTACAAAGCTAAATAAACTGAAAAATCAATAACTCTTCTTAGATTCATCATAGAAAATAGGTCATTGGGCAAATTACAGTCTCAAAAATTGGAAAGAGACAGGCAGATCCAGAGAATCAAAACTTACTGGAGCAGAAAAACTAATGAACAAAAATCTTTATGAGAAGTATTGCTGGGGTAAGAAAACCTAACTATAATTGACAAATTTCTGGAGGCTTAGTGTAAACAAATCTGAGAGTTAAAAATACCAAGGACTCAGTCACAGGGTAGACATCCACAATTTTATCAAGTTTACCTTTAGGAACTCCATCAGGTCCTCACAGTGAATATTGGAGAAAAATCTCCTTATGTTTCTGGCAGGGAGAGGAAAAAAAGGAACAATTTTCATATACACCAGAGAAATCAGTTCTTAATAGGATCTGCTTTCAGGAGAAACTATTTTATCAGAGCTTGATCTGCTGAGGTTTCATCAGAGCCTAACATACCTGAGGGAAGGAAAACATCCAAATACTGACCCATCTAGACATGTTCTCCGATCTCAGAGGGTGACAAAATGTGAATCACTGGTGAAGTTCACAGTTCAGGGGTACACACTCACCAAGAGATTGATATCTAGTTACAGGACTATAGAACAATTTCTCACCCCACAAACTTTACCACCACATTTCTAAAGGCCTACCTACTACTATTCCTTGTAGACCCACATCATGTCTACCATTTAACAAACAATTGAAAGGCACACTAAAAGGCAAAACCAAAATAAAAAAAAAAGAGAAAACAAAAAAGAAAACAAACCAAATCAACAACAACAACAAAAAACTACCCACAGTTTAAAGAGACTGAGCATCTGAACCAGAGTCATATATGAAGAGAAAGCTAAAATTATCAGGTCAGAAATTTGAAAAAGGAAACAAACAACCAAGCAAACTATGAATAATATGCTAGGGATTTAAAGTAATAGGTTGAGAACAGATGAATACTGTAGGGAGAGAGATGGAAATTCTAAGAAAGAATAAAAAAGAAATGCTAGAGATCCTAAATATTAAGAAGTGAATAATTCCTTTGATGGGATTATTGGTAGACTGGACATGGCTGAGGATAGACTCTATGAGCTTAAGAATGTGACAATAGAAACACAAAATTGAAAAACAAAGAGAAAATAACTGAAAAATAACCCCGACAAAATAGCCCAGAACTGTGGGACAACCCGAAAAGGTATAATATATGTGTAAGGGAACATCAAAAGGAGAAGGAATAGAGAATAAAGAACACAGCAGTGCCAAACAAATAAACAAACAAACAAAAAAACCCTATACTCAGGTATATCATAGTCGAATACCAAATAATCAAAGATAAAGAAAAAACTTGTTAGAAGTCAGTGGGGAAGGACCACCTTACCTATAGTGGATCAATAATAGGAATTATACCTGACTTCTCTGCAGAAACCTGCAATAAAGAAAAGAATGAAATGAACTATTTAAAATAGTGAGGAAAATTAAAAAAAAAAAAAAAAACGCCAACCCTGAATTATGTATCCTGCAAAATTATTCTTCAAAAGTAGAGAAAAAATAAAGACTTTCTGAGATAAACAAAAATTGAGGAAGTTTGTTGCCAGTAGGCTTACCTTGCAAGAAACGTTAGGATAAGTTCTTCTAACATTCCTTTCAATCTCTCCAAAGAACTTCTAACATTCCTTGCAAGGTACATCTGCTGCCAACAAACTTCCTCAATTTTTGTTTGTTTAAGAGAGTCTTTATTTTTACTTTACTTTTGAAGAATAATTTTACAGGGTACAGAATTTGGGGTTGGTGGGTTTTTAAAAAATTTTTCTCAACTTTAGCAAAGTCTCAGTATACAAAATCAATGTGCAAAAATCACAAGTATTTCTATACACAAATAAAAGACAAGCAGAGAGCCAAATCATGAGTGAACTCCCATTCACAATTGCTACAAAGAAAATAAAATACCTAGGATTACAACTTACAAGGGACGTGAAGTACCTCTTCATGGATAACTAAAAACCACTGCTGAAGGAAATAAGACAGGACACAAAAAAATGGAAAAACATTCCATGTTTATGGATAGGAGGAATCAATATTGTGAAAATGGCCATAAGCAAAAAAACAAAGCTGGAGGCATCCTGCTACCTGACTTCAAACTATACTGCAAGGCTACAGTAACCAAAACAGCATGGTACTGGTACCAAAACAGATATATAGACCAATGGAACAGAACAGAGGCCTCAGAAATAACACCACACATCTACAACCATCTGATCTTCAACAAACCTAACAAAAACAAGCAATGGGGAAAAGATACTATATTTAATAAATATTGCTGGGAAAACTGGCTAGCCATATGCAGAAAACAGGAACTGGATTCCTTCCTTATACTTTTTACAAAAATTAAGTCAAGATGGATTAAAGACTTTCATTTAAGGCCTAAAACTATAAAAACCCTAGAATAAAACCTAGGCATTGCTATTCAGAACATAGGCATGGGCAAAGACTTCATGACTAAAACACCAAAAGAAATGACAACTAAAGCCAAAACTGACAAATTGGGTCTAATTAAAGTAAAGAGCTTCTGCTCTGCAAAAGAAACTGTCATCAAAGTGAACAGGCAACCTACAGAATAGGAGAAAAAATTTGCAGTCAATCCATCTGACAAAGGGCTAATATCCAGAATCTACAAGGAACTTAAATAAATTTACAATAAAAAAAGCAACCCCATCAAAAAGTAGGCAAAAGATATGAACAGGCACTTCTCAAAAGAAGACATTTATACAGCCAACAAACATGAAAAAAAGCTCATCATCACTGGTCGTTAGAGAAATGCAAATCAGAATCACAATGAGATACCATCTCACACCAGTTAGAATGGCGATCATTAAAAAGTCTGGAAACAACAGATGCTTGCGAGGATGCAGAGAAATGGAAATGCTTTTACACTGTTGGTGTAAGTGGAAATTAGTTCAACCATTGTAGAAGACAATGTGGCGATTCCTTAAGAATGTAGAACCAGAAATACCCATTTGACCCAGCAATCCCATTACTGGATATATACCCAAAGGAATATAAATCATTCTACTATAAAGATGCATGCACATGTATGTTTATTGCAGCACTATTTACAGTAGCAAAGACTAGGAATCGACCCAAATGCCCATCAGTGATAGACTGGATAAAGAAAATGTGGCACATATACGCCATGGAATACTATGCAGCCGTAAAAAAGAATAAGTTCATGTCCTTTGCAGGGACATGGATGAAGCTGAAAACCATCATCCTCAGCAAACTAACACAGGAAGAGAAAAACAAACACTACACGTTCTCACTCATAAGTGGGAGCTGAACAATGAGAACACACGGACACAGGGAAGGGAACATTATACACTAGGGTCTGTCAGGTGGTGGGGAAAAGGGGAGGGAGGGAATTAGGACAAATACCTAATACATGCGGACTTTAAAACCTCGATGATGGGCTGATAGGTGCAGTAAACCACCATGGCACATGTATCCCTATGTAACAAACCTGCACGTTCAGCACATGTATCCCAGAACTTAAAGTGAGATTAAAAAAATAATAATAAAATAAAATACAAAAGAAAATGATGTAAGTCAGAAACGTGGAAGGAGATTAAGAAAGAGCATCAGACAATAAGTTAGGGTAAAATAAACATTTTATTTTATTTATTGTTAATGGAGCTAACAAATAATTTTGCTCAAAATATTAATAGCAACAATATACTTGATTATGTGTTGTCATGTAGGTATTTATGTAGAGTGTGCATGTATTTGTATGTTTATGTTTATATATGTTATGTTTATATATGTTTATATATAAGTGAAATGAATGACAGCACTGGTACAAGGGATAGGTAGAGAGGAATTAAGAATATTGTTTTATGATAAGGTATTATACTACAAATGAAACAGTACAGTGTTATATGAAAGTCAATTTTGATTAGTTTAAATGCATACTGCAAATGTTAAGGCAACTACTAAGTACATTACAAAGAAATAAGTATAATTAATATGCTAAGAAAGGAGAGAAAATTGATTCATATAAAATGCTCAATATAAACCACAAAAGGCAGAAAATATGTGGAAGACAAAAATAGAAACAAATAACAAGGGCAACAAATAGAAAACTAAGAAATTTGATAGATATTTTAATATAACTATACCAATAATCACCTTACATGAAAATAGTCTGAATTCATGAATTAAAATACAGATATTGTCAGAGTGGATTAAAAAACAAAACTCACCTTTATGTTGTCTACAAGAAACTTACTTTAAATTTAAAGATACATATACATTTAAAGTAAAGAATGGAGAAAGACATACTATGTTAACACTAATCAAAATAAAGCAAAATAAGCTATATTAATTTCAGACAGATCAGATTTCAAAGCAAGGAAAGTTATCAGTGATAAAAAGTGGTATTGCATGTTGATAAAGGGATCAATACTTTAAGGAGATGCAACAATCCTTAATGTGTATGTGCTTAACAACAGAGTGTCAAACTACTTGAGGAAAATACTGATAAAACAATAAGGAGAAATAGACAACTCCACTATTACAGTTGGATACATCAACTCCCCTCTATCAGAAATGGAGATATCCAGTAGACAGGAGACAAGTAAGGACATAATTGAACTCAATAGCACCATCAAACCACTGCATGCAATTGACATGTAAATGCTATTTTTTTTTCAGTCACTACAGCCTATACATTCTTATCAAGCTCACATGCTGCAATAACAAAGATAGATCACATTCAGGATTATAAAACGCACCTTAGCAAATGTAAAGAATACAAATTATATGGTGTCTCCTTTCAGACCACAATAAAATTAAACTAGAAATAAATAACAGAAATAGATTTGGAAAATCCTCAAATACTTGGAGATTAATTATATAATTCTAAATAAAAAAGGAATAAAAAAAGAAATCCCAAGAGAAATTTAAAAATATTTTGAACTAAATGAAAATATAAAACACAACTTACAGAATTTGTGAGATAAAGCATAATCAGTGCTTAGAGGAAAATGTAAAAGCATTGAAAGCATTTATCAGGGAAAAAATACTAAAGTCAATTGTCTAAGCTTCCACATTGAAAAACTAGTGAAAGAGAATCAAATAAAATCTAAGTGAAAGAAAATACATAATAAAAATTATAACAGAAATCAATGAAATTGAAAACAGAAAATCAATAGAGAAAAACAATAAAAACCAAAGCTTGTTCTTTGAAAATAGCAATAAAATTGATAAACTTCTAGCAGGACTAATGAAGTAAAACATACAAAAGACACAAATTGCTAATATAAGAAAAGAAACAGGACACAAGTACAGATTCTATGAATATTAAAAGGATAATAAAGGAATATTATTAGTAACTCTGTGACAAAAATGTGATAACATAGATGAAATCAATGCATTTCTTGAAAGAAACAACCAGTCAAAACTCACACAAGAGAAAACAGACAACCTCAATAGACTTATTAAATAAATTGAGCCAATAATTAATGACTTTCTAAAACAGAGTACACCAGGCTTAGATGGGTTCACTGGTAAATTCTACCATTTAAAGAAAAATTTATACCAAATATCTACAATCTCCTCCAGAAGATAAAAACAGAGAGAATACTTCCTAATTCATTCTATTAGGCCAGTATTACTCTAATGTCAAAACTAGACAGAGGCATTAAAATAAAATAAAGGTACAGACCAATATCTCTCAAGAACATAGATGCAAAAATCCTCAACAAAATTTAGCAAATTGAATCTAACAATGTATAAAAATAATTTACACTATGACCACATGGGAATTATCCCAGGTATGCTAGGCTGGTTCAACATTTAAAAATTCATTAATGTAATCAATCATAATAACAGGCTAAAGAAGAAACCTTACATGAGCATATCAATAGACACAGAAAAAACATTTGACAAAATGAACACTGAATTATGATAAAAAAATTCTCAGCAAAGTACTTACAAAGGCAAATTTTCTCTTCTTGTTAAAGAACATTTACAAAAATCCTACAGCTAACATTACTCTTAATGGTGAGAAACACTAAGTTCAGGAATAAGAGAAGCATATCGTCTCTTACCTGATTTCATGCCAAAGACTTTCATGCCAAAGTCTTCACCAGTTCAAGAAAACAAGACAGAAAAATAAAACTTATGCAGATTGGAAAGGAAAAAATAAAACCATCTTTATTTACAGATGACTTCATCATCTATATACCAAATATTTTTAAATAACCAAAACTACTCCTGAAACCAATAAGTAATTATTGTAAATTTGCTGGATTCAAGGTCAATATTAAAAAAGTCAATTACTTTCCCATACACCAGCAATAAATAATTGGAATTTGAAATTTAAAATACAGCCTCCAGGTAGCAGAGTGGCACAGCAGAAGTACGCTGAAACACAGTCCCATTTATATTAACACTCAAACAATGAAAGATTTATGTATAAATGCAAGAAAGTCTGTACAAGGTCTATATCAGGAAACTACAAAACTCTGATGAATGATATCAAAAAGAAACTAAATAAATGGAGAGATATTCCATTTTTTTTTTATACTTTAAGTTTTAGGGTACATGTGCACATTGTGCAGGTTAGTTACATATGTATACATGTGCCATGCTGGTGCGCTGCACCCACTAACTCGTCATCTAGCATTAGGTATATCTCCCAATGCTATCCCTCCCCCCTCCCCCTCCCCACCACAGTCCCCAGAGTATGATATTCCCCTTCCTGTGTCCATGTGATCTCATTGTTCAATTCCCACCTATGAGTGAGAATATGCGGTGTTTGGTTTTTTGTTCTTGCGATACTTTACTGAGAATGATGGTTTCCAATTTCATCCATGTCCCTACAAAGGATATGAACTCATCATTTTTTATGGCTGCATAGTATTCCATGGTGTATATGTGCCACATTTTCTTAATCCAGTCTATCATTGTTGGACATTTGGGTTGGTTCCAAGTCTTTGCTATTGTGAATAATGCCGCAATAAACATACGTGTGCATGTGTCTTTATAGCAGCATGATTTATAGTCATTTGGGTATATACCCAGTAATGGGATGGCTGGGGGATACCAAAAAATTCTAGTTTAAATGGAGAGAAAAAAGACCCAAAATAGTCAACTCAATATTTAAAAAGAATAATGTCAGCGGACTGACACTACCCAATATAAAGACTTACATTAACAGTAATCCAGATGGTGTCAATTAATGAAAAATTAGACAAATAGATTAGTGGAACAGAATAGAAAGCCCCAAAATAGAACACACAAACATGATCTACTCATTTTTGCCAAAGAAGCAATGACAATAAAATGAAGCAAAGATAGTCACTTCAAAAATTGTGATAGAACAATTGGACACCCTCATGAAAAAAAAAAACAAAAACAAAAAAAAAACACTAGACCTTATATCATTTACCAAAACTAACTCAAAACAGGGCATAGACCTAAATGTAAAATGCTATACTATAAAACTCCCATAAGATAACGTAAGAGAAAACCGGGATGACCTTGGGTATAGTGATGAATTTTGATACAACAAAAAGGCACAAAACATGAAATAAAAAAATAACTAGGTGAACTTCATTAAAATTAAAACTTCTACTTGGTGGAAAAAATTGTCAAGAGAATGAGAATACTGGAAGAAAATATTTGAAAGAGACATAACAGAAAAGGGATTGATATCCAAACTGTACAAATAATTTTTAAAACTCAAAAGTAAGAAAATGGACAACCCGATTATAAAATAGACAGAAGACCTCAACAGACAACTCAAAAAAGGATATATATACAAATGGCAAGTAGGCATATGACACAATATTTAATATCATATGTCATTAGGAAATTACAAATTAAATCAACAAAGAGATACCATACTCACCTACTAGAATGATGACAATCCGAATACTGACAACATCAAATGATGGCAAGGGTGTAGAGCAAGATAAATTCTCATTCATTGCTGGTGGACATGCAAAATGGTACAACCGCTATGGTGGTACAACCACTTTGGTGGTTTCTTTGGTGGTTCATATACATGAACACTACTATCATATAGGAGTGTATATATAAATGTGTTTGTGTATATATTTATACATTCCTATGTGATCCCCCAATTGTGCCTCTTTAATTCATTACCCCAATAAATTAAAAACTTACATGCACACAAAAACCTTTGTACAGATATTTATAGCAGCTATATTCATAATTGTCTAAACTTGGAAACAGTCAAATGTTCCTCAGTGAGAGAATGGATAAAGAAACTGTGATATTCCCCTTCCTGTGTCCATGTGATCTCATTGTTCAATTCCCACCTATGAGTGAGAATATGCGGTGTTTGGTTTTTTGTTCTTGCGATAGTTTACTGAGAATGATGATTTCCAATTTCATCCATGTCCCTACAAAGGACATGGACACAGGAAGGGGAATATCACACTCTGGGGACTGTTGTGGGGTGGGGGGAGGGGGGAGGGGGGAGGGATAGCATTGGGAGATATACCTAATGCTAGATGACAAGTTATTGGGTGCAGCATACCAGCATGGCACATGTATACATATGTAACTAACCTGCACAATGTGCACATGTACCCTAAAACTTAAAGTATTAAAAAAAAAAAAAAAAGAAATGAGAAAAAGAAAAAAAAAGAAAAAGAAAAAGAAAAAAATAAAGAAATTAAGATCTGGGTGCTAGGTTTGTGGTCTTTTATGGAGGTTATTATTTTTTTTTTTTTTTTTGAGACAGCGTCTCACTCTGTCACCCAGGCTGGAGTGCAGTGGTGCCATCTTGGCTAGCTGCAGCCTGCGCCTGCCTTCTTCCAGCCTGAGCATGCTATTCTCATGCCTCAGCCTCCAGAGTAGCTGGGACTACAGGTGTGTGCCGCCTGGCCCAGTTAATTTTTATATTTTTTGGTAGAGACGGGATTCTCTATGTTGGCCAGGCTGGTCTTGAACTCCTGACCTCAAGTGATCTGCCCGTCTCAGCCTCCCAAAGTTCTGGGATTACAGGCGTGAGCCACTGTGCCCGGTCTATGGAGGTAATTTTTGATGACAAGTATTTTGAATCTTTTCTCAAGTTTGACAATTGAGATTTTCCTGGGAAATCAACTTTTCTGAGATTTTAAGTTTAATTGGCATATACTTGTACAAAGTATGTTTTATTATTTAAAAAATGTTATTTCTATATGATTTCAAGCAATTTTTGGATTGTTTTAGCAATTCTATTTGATATCTTCTTTTAATTTATTAACATTCATTTTGATCTTTACTGTTACTTTCTTGGGGACCACATTTTTTCCACTTTTTATATACATAATTTTTTTTTTTTTTTTTTTTTGCGTAGATGCTTAGTTTTTATCCATGGTTTCTCTTTTAATAGTGAAATCCTTTAAAGAAATGAAATTTGCTTTTAAATAGAACTTTGGCCACATACCCTGGGATTTGACAGACTTCAGCCCTAACTAAAATGGCAGACTCTTTAGTTACTTGTGAGTATGTTTTAAAAGATCTGGATAGAAGTGTTTTCATTGAAGCTGTTACCAATGCCTATTTTTTTCTGCTACCTTATAATAAATAATATGTTTATTACTTATAAATAAAGTCATTTTAAAGCAAAAAAAAAAAAAAAAGAAACTGTGGTACATCCAGACAATGAAAGATTATTTAGTGCTAAAATGAATGAGCTGTCAAGCCATGAAAAGACATGGCATAAAAGCACATATTTAAGTGAAATAAGCTAATCTACAAAGTCCACATGATAAATATTTCAAACTATGTTACATTCTGGAAAGGGCAACTATGAGAATAATAATAAAAGAAAAAAGGTCAGTGGTTATCTGGGGTTGAAGAGAAAAGAGAGGGATGAATAGGCAGAGCACAGGGATTTTTTAGGCCCGTAAAACTATTCTGGATGATAGTATTAAAAATAATACATGCATGTCATTATACATTTGTCAAAATCCATAGAATGCACGATACCGAGAATGAACCACACAGTAAACTATGGACATTGGGTGATAGTGATATCTCGGTGTAGGTTCATTGATTGTAATAAATGTACCACTGCAATACAGGATATTGAGGTTAACATTGTGCAAAGATACCTGGAAACTGTCTGTTCTTTTTGCCCAATTTTGCTGCAAACCTAAAATTGCATTTAAAAATAAAATGTAGTAATTAAAGAAACCAATTATTATAGCTTCCACTGACTGTCTGGTTCCAAAGTCCCTCTCATATTGTTAGGTATTTTTATAGCAGCACCTCCAAGTATCAAAATCTGTGGGGTTTTTTGGTTTATTTGCTATGCAACATATTAATAAAAATCTAGCAGTTTAAACACGCATGTATTTTCTCACAATTTCTGTGAGTCAAGATTCCAAGCCAGGCTTTTCTGCATTCTCAGAAAGGCAGCAAAGTATCAGCCAAGGCGGTTTCTTACCTGGGTACTCGACTGGGAAAGCATCTGCCTCCAAACTCACTTTGGTTATTGCCAGAATTCATTTACTTTTAATTTTAGGACTCTTGGAATAATGATTTTTCAAATCCAGAAAAGGAAATCATTATTTAATATAATGTAACATAATCACTACAGTAATATTAGATCACTTTTGCCATACAATATTAGATCACTTTTGCCATACGTAGGAATAACATTCTATCATCTTTGCTGTATTCTATTACGTAGGAATAAATTATAGGTTGAGTTCACATTCAGATGAGAAGATGATACAAGGACTGTGAGAACCAGGATATGGGAAGCATGAAGGCCATCTTAAAATCTGCCTGTTGAATGTGGTATTGTCAGTTTTTATTCTGGAAGAGAAGCTATTTTCCTGTAAAAATCTGGGAATTGAAGAACATCTAAAACATAGAATAAAGTTAGTTTATATCCTGTATAGATTCCTCCTTAAAAAAAAAAAGGTCAAATAAAGGGATATCATGCACAGGACAACCAACCTTGCAATGGAAGGCAATGTAGAAACACCTACAGAACTTCTCATATACTGTCTATGAGCAGCCTGAAGGAAAACACACCAAAGTATATTATGATAGTTATGAGATTAGTCAGAGGAGTTTTGAAAAGATACTCTTTGACCTCGGTCTTGATTAAAAAATGACATTAAAATAATGATTTTTGTCTGTGAATGGGTGAATTCAGAATGTTAAGTATGAAAAGCCAAGCTTGACGTGGTGGAAAAGCCCCTTGTGAAATACGTACAACGACAGGAATTTGAATCATATTATTTTGAATATGTAACATAATATCTTAATCCATCAGGAGTAAAATTTATAAAATAATAAATTTAACAATAACTTTCATAGAATATGAGACTGTGAATTACTCAAATTTGTGTTCAATAAATGTTTGCTAAGTTAAATAAAGCATTTCCAAAATGATAAGTGAGGTTTTTTCAATAATTTTGTAAACTTTATAGTCGCAATGATGGTAAACTTGTTTTTAATATTTCTTGAATGATGTAATAAATTAACCAATGGGAAAAAGTATAAAAATGGAAGGTTAGGATGAGAAAAAATAGGTTAATATTTCCAACTATTTTGACTATTTCCTCCCTATTACTGTTAATTGAAAATAGTTACTATTTTACTTTCACTTAATTAGAAGTTAAAGATAGGCTCGTGCTGTTTTGCATGTCATCAGAGCACTTTTGAATATAATTTTTTAAATCGTTATAATTTACATTACCATTTGTAGCTGTTGGAGAAATTCTTGTATTAAATGATTGAAGGAAAAACAGATGATTCAAACTCTTTAAGATAGAGATAAGATATATTCATGGCCCGAATGCTATTCCCTACTTTTATTTCTACTGAAAAAAAAATTATCCTTTTCAAAATATAAAAAGAGTACAGGACCCAGCTGAATAATTTTATAGTGTTATATTGCTTTAATATCAATTGATCTCATCTCTGAAGAATATTTGTCTTTTTCACCCATTATTTTCTCCTTTAGTTGTTTGCTGGCACTATTATTTGGCTTTTCTTTGTTTCAACCTTCTTTATAGTTCATATGATAATATATAAAACCAAATAGAAACTAAAGGACAACCTGCCATCTTAGGTATAGAGATGACCTTTTTAGTTAAATCAGGATATCTTGTGTCTTGCAGCAATCTTATCTTTAGAATGAGAACATTCAATTTGGAGCATGTGTTGAGATTTATATAACACCAAATAAATGATATATAATTAAGAGAAAACAGTTTAAAAGCTGTCAAATTCTCATCATGAAACCCATGCCTGCCATTTTTTGCAAGCTGTTTCTGATGCTTTGCGGATTTCTACTTCAAGCTTTTGTTCTCCCCATTCCTTCATAGTGGACCAAAATTTAGTCAGTATCATGATGTTTGCTAAGGTATTCCAATGTTAAGTTCCAGAAAGGTTTGCTCTGTCTCATTTAAATCTCTGAAGACTTTATTTGAAGACGCAATTCTATTCAGATAAATTGTACACTTTGTTTTTTGTGTACGTTCACATCACCTCTACCACCACCAGTACTTTCTCCACCATTGTCATCTACTATAAACAGCTTTTGGGTTGTTAAAGAAATACTTAGATTTTTGTGGATCCACTTGGGAAGCTATTACTTACTACATGCTACTTTTGATTATGCTTAAATGTTGCTATATAAAAGAACATAACTTGGCATAAATGTAAGTCAAATCACTTTTTTCCCCTATCTTTATTCATGGACCTTTTGGATTTTATACATCATACAGAAGAATTCTATCAAAAAAGATAAATTTAAAATAATAGCTAACTTTTCTTGAATGTGCTGCAATCTGTGAATACAATAATTATTTATTTATTTTTACTATAAACTTATGAGATATCACTGTTATTGTCCCTAGTATAGAGCTACAAAAACTGAGGCTTCAAAAAGCCACAAAATTTGTCCAAGATAGCCTGGCAAACAACCTATTATACCTGATTCCAACCCAGGTCTACTAACATTAATCAACCCTAACCACAATACTATATATTGTCCTGTTCTGAATTATTTTCATTTAGAATCTGATGAGATTTAGCATGGGATAAGTGCAGTGCAGAGATAGTAAACACTGCTCTTTTTGCTTCCAGGAGTCTCAATGTGAAGTATAATTCTTACAGAGTAATTCATAGTAGGTCACCACAAAGTCTATATTGTATGTGAAGGAAAGCATATGCATAGGCCACAGGGACTTAACATTCTCATGGGATATTTGGGGAATTTTATCAGTTCTCCATATTATGAATGCTGTAAAAGTATATTGTTCATTTTAAAAGATTAAATAAATAATAATGGGAATGTGTTACATGCATATTTCAAATACCTAATGATGATTATGCCTTTAAGATGATAAGCGGAGAACAATAAAGGAGTGTTGATATGTGCATGGTGGGCAGTTATCCAATTTTCTGTATTAGTGAGGAGGCTTAGTCTCATTTCCCAGGTTTGGGAGAACATTGTTAAAAATGTGTGCTTCACCTACACCCTCAAACAGCTGAAATCACTACTGTCAAATCACAAATGCCAAGAATTTCTTGAATGTCCTTCAGGCACCAGTAAAGGCCATCAGACAAGCTAGAGTGTCTGGTCAATACATAAAGTCTAAATGAATCACAAAAATAGTTTGTGTGATGGAATTTATAGAGTGGTATATGAAGTGCATCATGGGCCACACATTGCTGAAAATCTCAACCACCATATCAACTTTTTTCAGTAAGCTACTGTTAAGTAGCTTTTGTTTGGTTAAGAACATGAGTACATTATTTGATATGTACAGACATCGATAAACTATTTTAACCTGAAAATAGTTAAATTCAAGGTTACTTATTTGATTTGAATTATTCTTAACAATTTCTATGTGAATTTCATGCATTTGTAGTTAGTGTTTTTATAATATCTCTGACATCACTTAAAGTTTGTTAACTTTATGCTTCAAGCAAAAAATTCAAAAGCCATTTCAGAGTGAAATATATTTGAGGGAAACCACATATTGTTAGTGTTTTTTAATCTTGTAAATCCATTCTCTCATTTGATAAACAGGGATTTTTCATATCCAAGTTCATATTAATTTGAAACTTTATAATAAAATATACCACATAACAAGTAAAAAGTAAACCAAAGCAATAATTATTTTAGAACATGCTTTTCCAAATTATCTAAACTTCTGGAAATATATATATATTACTTCTTGTGGGGCAATCTTTGAGTTTCAAGTCTAGTATTGGTTTATCTCTTTCTCCATTTAAACATTTAAAAGTATTAAAATTTATAAACATTTAAAATCAATTACCTTCACCCTACAGCGAACTTGAAGGTAGAATGAGGAAAGAGATATGTCACAGGCAGGATGAGAAATTTTAGATATTCTCTAAAGTCAGATGTGGTTGAGATAACTACATTTCAGAAATAGGACAGGTAAGTAGCAGCAAGAGGGCACTAGGTTACAGTGAGCAGGAAGCATGTCAACAATGATGTAGGATGTGTAAAGGAAAGAAAAATAAAGACACAGGCCGGGCACAGTGGCTCACGCCTGTAATCCTAGCACTTTGGGAGGCTGAGGCGGGCAGATTGCCTCAGCTTAGGAGTTTGAAACCAGCATGGGGAACATGGTGAAAAGCCATCTCTACTAAAATAGAAAAGAAATTAGCCGGGCATGGCAGTGTGTGCCTTTAGTCCCAGCTACTCAGGAGGTTGAGCCAGGAGAATTGCTTGAACCCAGGAGGCGGAGGTTGCAGTGAGCCAAGATCACACCACTGCAATCCAGCCTGGGCAACAGAGTGAGACCCTATCTCTACAAATAAGTAAATAAATAAACAAACACATGCACATTCAAAACAACGTGGAACTTGGTGGCTGAAAAGTTGTCTTGAATTACTATAGAGGCAAAATAACAGTATTTGAACATGCATTAAAGCTTGACTAGACAATGTGATAGCAATATATCCTGGATTTACTCAATACCCAACTCCCAATTCATGCCCACTGAATAGAGTCATATTTGGAAATAAGGCCTTTGCAGACGTAATCAAGTTTCGATGAGATCATACTGCATTATGGTGAGCCCTAAATTCAACATGACTTGTATCTTTATAAGAAGAGGGAAATGTAGACACGGAGACACAGACACAGAGAGAATCATGTCATTTGAAAAGAGAGAGAGACATATATTGACAACAATCACGACAACCTAGGAAAAGAAGGGAAGAAATTTTTCCTAGGGCCTTCAAAGAAAGAGCATAACCCTTCCAACAGTAATTTTAAACTTCTTGCCTTGAGCACTGTGAGAAAATAAATCTCCGTTGCTTTAAGCCATCAAGTTTGTAGCAATTTATGACAGCAGCCCTACCAAACTAATACAGCATATTTGAAGATACAGAAAAAAACATTAACTTGCCATCTAAAGATGATACAACTTTGACTATTAAAGGCAGAAATTAATTAGTATTCATTGAGCACTGACCAAGTGGGAGCCTAACTCAAATTTCAAAAACTTTATTCCCCTGAAAAGATTTTCACTGTAATAAAACAAAGAGTCTCTGTTAAGTTTAGCCTAAAGAATTTTTTTTGTCTTGTCTTTAAAAAAATTATTTTAAGTTCAAGGGTACATGTGTAGCTTTGTTATATAGTTAAACTTGTGTCATTGAGGGTTTGCTGTGAAGATTATTTTGTCATCCAGATATTAAGCATAATACCCATAAGTTATTTTTCCTGATCCTCTCTCTCCTCCCACCCTCTACCATTAGTACCCAGTGTCTGTTGTTCCCCTCTCTGTGTCCATGTGTTCTCATCATTTAGCTCCCACTTATAAGTGAGAAATTGCATTATGTGTTTTCCTGTTCCTGCATTAGTTTGCTAAGGATAATGGTCTCCAGCTCTGTCCATGTCCCTCCATAGGACATGATCTCATTGTTTTCATGGCTGCATAGTATTCCACGTTGTATATATGCTATATTTCCTTTATTCAGTCTGCCATTAATGGACATTTAGGTTAATTCCATGTCTTTGCTGTTGTGAACAGTGCTGCAATGAACTCTGATAAAGGTCTAATATCCAGCATCTATAAGGAATTTAAACAAATTTAAAAGAGTTTGGTTAGAGCATTTATATTTCTTTTGCTCTAACTCTACATTCTCTATAGTAGTACATTTTCAGATTATAATTTGGCTCCTTGTTCATCTCTGTTATAGGAAAGAATGTCTTTAATCACTTAAGTTTTGCAGTTTTCATGCAATTATGCCTCACCAAAAAGCAGTAATTTGAGAGCCATGATTGTCAAAGATTTGCATAATCACCCCTGAACATTATAAAAGCAATAAACCTGAAGAGACCTATAACAGGATCATATGACCTTGATCACCTCCTCCAAATGCCTATTGTCTTGTTCCTAGAACTTGCCTATCACCATATAGGACCCTATGTACAAAAATAATAATGTAAAATTATATCTGTGTTGAAAAGTTGTTCTAGGTCACTCAGTTCCATTTCTACATTCGTGGAACTCAAATGGTTCAAAGGAGCTCCAGAGGTGGTTCTCCAGAAGTGCCTCAGTCGGCTTCACTCCTGCTCCCATTTCAGGTCCAGTTTTTATGATCAACCTGTAGACTAGACTAGATATTGAATTCTTTTAGGTTCTTCCAATCCAACTTTCTTCAGTGAAATTACTAAAAATGGGAGCTGCTCTGTTCCTAAAGCCCTATAAGATGAGATTGTATACGTTTTAAGGGACAAGTTTCATGTCTGGCACATGGGTCACACAGTTTATCAAATTACTCAATACCATAACCAGAGGCATTCAAATGGTAAACCAGGATGAAAAGTTGGTGGCTTTATGCTATAATCAGCTTCCCCCAAGACATGGAAACAAGATTTGATATCATAATGAGACTCTTATCTCCCTTAATGCTGCTGGCAGGATAATGGTATAATCAAAATTTTACAATCAGCAACTTCTGCTGGTAACTTGACAGGACCTGGCCTAGGAGATCCTTTAGTCCACCTAGCAGTAACTTTGACATCTCTAGTACAACTGTTGCTCACACTCTGCTTTAATTTAATCCAGTCATAGAACACTAGATAATAAAATTACTTTGTGTTATCTATTGGTGAAATAAGGAAATTGCTATGCTATTATTAATAATACATTCTATATCTGGATAAATTCCTCTGAGAAAGTTGAAACCCATATACACAAAAGAAAAAAATCAAGTCACATGTTTACAAGTTTTATCCAATTTCCATGTCCATTTGACTCATTCAGTTGGTTGTCTTCAAGCTTAGGTTTGTGGCTTAAAACTACTATCCAAATGGTCATATTGCTCTTAACTTTAATTTGTAATTTTTTGGTAAATTTTATACTGGTTACTTGTTAAAATTTTGCAGAAATACAACTCTTCACAAAGTAATGCTGGCCCACCGCTTTGAGATGATAGCCAACAGTTTATGAAACAGACAAAAACAACAATGGACTCCAGATCAACTTATTATGAAAGTCACTTTCTCCAAACCTCCCTTGTTGCTTAAATGTGGCTAAAGGGTTTTGACATTGACTGCAAAGTTGCAAATCATTTCCCTCTCCTATGAAACCAGACCAAAATGAGACAGACCCATCCCAGCATCAAGGAACAATCAACACCTAACAACAAGATGATTGATCAGTGATACTTTTGGGTAAATATCGTGATCAGAAGGAGAAAATGTTAAATTATCAGAATCAAAATGAAGTCACTTGTGTTAAGCACCCTGACAAATAGAACCAAGGAAGGACATAAAGGTAGGGTTCTCATGGGTGAATGCCTAATAACAAGAGCTATCACAAAAGACTGAAAAACTTACAGCTTTGCACAAAGCTAGGACAACTTTCCATAGAAAAAAAATAATTTTGTGTAAACCTCTGCCCAGCAACAGTTTATCCAACTTTAGACTGGCACCACCCTTGTTATTGATCCTTGCATCCAAAGATAATTATCTCAAAACAATTATGTAATCCTCATTTTTCCTTTAAAATCTTCTGTCTTCTTTTATCTCTCTGAATATAACGATAGCTTACTACGATGTATTCCCATTACAGTGGCTATTCACAAACAAACATCATTTTCTTTTAGAGAGTGTTCTCTGTTTGTTATTTAGGTTGACAGATAAAACCATAACTTTTAAAGAAAAACATAGACGACTCTCATGACTTAAGTGTAAAAAATGTTTTATTGGGCATATCATGTAAATAATCCCAAAAAATTGATAACGAAAATCATCAAAATTTAAATTTTCTGTTTATCTGAGAATTCATTATGGAAATAAATAAGCAGAAAATAGATGTTTTAAAAAGTCACAAAGTATATATCTGACAGAAAGCAGATATCCAGGATATATAACAAAGTCTTACAATGTAATAAAGAAAACCTATAAAATTAGGTAAATAATTGAATAATTATCTCAAAAAGAAGATATATCAAAAACCAGTAAACACATAGAAAAATGCTCAACAATGTTGGTCATACAATAACATTTAAATTAAAACATGATAAGATAATACTACACAGGCAGTAGAATGTCTAAAATTAAAAAGACTGGCAACTACAGGTATTGGCAAGCATATGGAAAAAATGGAATTCTCAAATATTTTCAGAATATAAATTGGTACAATTACTTTGGAAAAATGCCTAAATAAATAAATAAATAGACAAACCTCCCTTCTAGCCCTGCAAATGTACTTATAGGCATTAATCCAAGAGAAATGAAAATATGTTCACAAAAAACTTGCTCATGAAATTTCTTGGCAGCTTTATTCAGAAAGCCAAAGACTGGTTTTATCAATAGGAAAATAATTCATAAACTTGTTCTAACCCTAAAATATAATGGTATTCTGCAACACAAAAGTAACAGACTACTAATAATCACACAACACCAATGAATCTCGAAAACATTATACTGAAGGGAAAATAGCCTTACACTATATGCATAGTAAGATATAATTTATAGGAATTCTAGAATACAAACATCTTTAGTATTGTGGGAAAGCTAAGGCAGTGGTTTCTTGTCGGTAGGTGCAGGAATTAACTGGGAAGAAAACTGAAGGGAATTTCATGGTTGAGAGTAATTCTACACATTCTGCTAGAGGTTTGGGTTTATTTGTGTATACACGTTCATCAAAACTTAGCAAAAGACACACAGGACTTGGATATTTCATTTTATGTAAATTGTACATAAACCCCCAAAATTATAATATAGCCAATAATATGCATGTAAAATGTTTTGGTGGAAGCATACTGATAATAGATGAATAGAGAGATGGGAAAATAGTTATACATATAATAAAACAGCATAATACAATTTAAATGATAAAATTTGTGTGGTCAGTATATGAATATTTACCAAATCTTTCGATTTTGCTATGTTTAAATTTTTTTTCTTAAAATGATTGGGAGAAAACACATTAATCAGATAATAAACATTTTGTTGTTACAGTAGACTTAATGATGCACCATTTACAGCTCCTCTTCATTGAAGGGCTTGTTTTCCACTTTGGTTGGAATGCACTAACTTGGAGTTGCAACAGCCTTCAGCTCTTCACCACTTAGGAACTGCCCCAGCTGCTCGTCATTCAAGCTAATAGGAATTGCCCCAACTGTTCCTCATTCAAGCTCATAGGAATTTCCCCAACTGTTCCTCATTCAAGCTCATAGGAATTGCCCCAACTGTTCCTCATTCAAGCTCATAGGAATTGCCCCAACTGTTCCTCATTCAAGCTCATAGGAATTGCCCCAACTGTTCCTCATTCAAGCTCATAGGAATTGCCCCAACTGTTCCTCATTCAAGCTCATAGGAATTGCCCCAACTGTTCCTCATTCAAGCTAACCCTTCCCTGGTCAATCTTGTGACTGATGGAGGAATATGGAAGCCAAACCACTTGACAGGTATTTCCAAACCAGTACTTTCCCTCTTTTTCACAGGTATTGTTCTCAAAGATACATCTGTACATTCAAACCTATCTAGAGTCTTTCTCAGAGTCATGTTCTTACAGAACTCAACCTGTGACAGGTAATTAATTGAGTTGATTCTAAATGGTTTATACTTAAAAAATTTATTGACTAGAAAATATTCCGAGTTAAAGTTAAGCCAGTTATAGAATACCTCTTTTCATTTTCTTAGCTCTTTGCAATTCAGGGTTATCTTCTATGTGTACATAATTTTCTTTCTAATTTTTTAAAACTCTTTCTTTCTTTCTTTTGATTTTATTTTTATTTCCTTCGTAATTTTCATTTATTTTCTCAATCCCTCATTAGGTTTTCAGAAAAATGCATTGTCTTAATGTGCATATCATATTGTCTTTGTTTGGCAATAATTTTGTAACTTTATTTTCTCAAGTTCCTTTCTCTCCAGTATATTTCCATTGTGATTTTTTTGAATTCATGATAAGACCTTATTTTTACATAAAGTGTTTCTATACAATGTTCTTTTGATTCGTGGTTGTTTATTGGTGAATGTCTATCAGTTGTTTTAATGGATTATCTCTATTGCTATTAATTTACATTTTGTTTTATTTTCATAGAAACTTTGTAAAAATATCATCTTCCTTTTTCACATGTATCAGTTTTAGGACCAGCAATATCAAGTTATATTTTTAGTTCAAAACATCTCTATTGCCATGCATAGTGTGTTAAGAACTGTTTCAAACCTGATATTTTAAAATACTTGCAAATTAGCCATCAAGTCTGCCAAAATTTTAAAGATGTTAGTAGAATACTTTAATAATAAATTTTACTACTGAAAACAAAGCCAAGCAACATATTCTTCATGGCCACATCAGTTTCACTGCCTCCCCAGGTCCCTTGGGGTAACACTGAAGAGTACAGGTGGGTGTTGTGCATCCAGTGGGTTTGTATAACACCTGTGGAACCAGACCTTAGGAAAGCCACGTCTTTGAAAACAGGCTTCAAACAAGCCTACCCAACGATCTCTTACAGGATGATATTTTTCTCCATCTTCCAAGGTTGCTTGCTATGCAACCTTCTTTAAAAAGTCAGAAAAGAAAAGCCATCAGTTGCTTATTTTCAAAAATATAAACAGAAAAATAAAAAAACATTTGGAAAATTGCTTTCCATATAGTGAATTACAGTTTCTTTAATAAATTGTGCTTTTTTTGTGGGAGGTGATTTATTTTCTGATTTTATTATTTTATTTTGTTTCTGTTAGATCATTAACTTCTGTCACTTACTTCTTTCTATTTTTTTACTTCCAAGTATCTAAAAGCTGCCTCTCTGTTGTAAGTCAGCACTCCCCTCTTAGAAACAATGCCGTGCAAGACTGGCCTATCTGTTTTTATGAACATTCAAGCTTTATCTTTGTTTCTCCATTAAACTATTTTCTGATAGAATCAGTCTTTGATTTATTTCAAGCATTTCCTCACACAGGGCAGAATTGTTGCTTTTGCTAAATATAATTCTACCTCGCTTCAGCTATTGGTAGCACATCACTGCCCTCTTTCATTTTCTTTGCCTGATTTCTCATGTGGATTCCAGCACTTGCTATAATGGATTCAGAATTTCTATTTCCCTACATACATGGTATTGACATTTTTAGTATTCGTGTTCCATTAAGTTATGAGTGGTTTTATATGCTCTCCATGTTGGATTTAATGGCTTTTGCAGAATGTGTAAAAAGATTAATATTTAGAAGGATTTAATTATCCAATGTGTGAACAGTAGAATTTTGATTGAAACTGGATTAATTTTACAGATTACCTAGAAGAGATTGAATATCTTTACAATATTGGAGTTTTGCATCCAGAAACATACTACGAAATTTTCATTTATTCATAGTTTTTTTTTCTACTATCCTATGAATTTTTGTCTTTTCAAAAGAAAAAAATTAAGCCTTATTTAATATTTTTTGTTAAGGTGTTTTATTATTGTTATTTTTATTACAAATTGTACCCTTTACATTGCTTTAACACAATTTTTGCAAATATTCTGCAATGTAATTTAATCGTGCATGCTATTTTTTATTTTTTATTTTTATTTTACTTAAAGTTCCGGGATGCATGCGCAGAATGTGCAGGTTTGTTACATAGGTCTATGTGTGCCATGTTGGTTTGCTGCACCTATCAACCCATCATCTACGTTCACTCTCCTCGTTCCCACCCCCTAGCAGTCCCCAGTGTGTGTCATTCCCCTCCCTGTGTCCATGTGTTCTCATTGTTCAACTCCCATGTATGAGTGAGAACATGCAGTTTGATTTTCTATTCCTGTGTTAGTTTGCTGAGGATGATGGCTTCTGGCTTCATGCACGTCCCTGACAAGGACATAATCTCATTCCTTTCTATGGCTGCATGGTATTCCATGGTGTATATGTACCACATTTTCTTTATCCAGTCTATCATTGATTGGCATTTGGGTTGGTTCCATGTCTTTGGTATTGTAAATAGTGATGCAATAAACATATGTGTGCATGTATCTTTATAGTAGAATGATTTATATTCCTTTGGGTATATACCCAGTAATGGGATTCCTGGGTCAAATGGTATTTCTGCTTCTAGATCCTTGAGAAATCGCCACACTGTCTTCCATAATGGTTGAACTAATTTACATTCCCACCAGCAGTGTAAAAGTGTTCCTATTTCTCCACAGCCTCGCCAATATCTATTGTTTTCTGGCTTTTTAATAATCTGCATTCTGCCTGGTGTGACATGGTGTCTCATTGTGGTTTTGATTTTCATTTCTCTAATGATCAGTGATGTTGAGCTTTTTCATGTTTGTTGGCCACCTAAATGTCTTCTTTTGAGAAGTGTCTGTTCATATCCTTTGCCCACTTTTTGATGGGGTTGTTTTTTTTCTTCTTGTAAATTTTAAGTTCCTTGTAGATTCTGGATATTAGACCTTTGACAGATGGATAGATTGCAAAAATTTTCTCCCATTCTCTAGGTTGCCTGTTCACTCTGATGATAATTTCCTTTGCTGTGCAGAAGCTCTTTAGTTTAATTACATCCCGTTTGTCAGTTTTGGCTTTTGTTCCAATTGCTTTTGATGTTTTTTCTCATGAAATCTTTGTCCGTGCCTATGTCCTGAATGGTATTGTGTAGGTTTTCTTCTAGGGTTTTTATGGTTTTGGGTTTCACATTTAAGTCTTTAGTCTACTTTGGATTAATTTTTGCATAATGTGTAAGGAAGGGGTCCAGTTTCAGTTTTCTGCATATGGCTAGCCAATTTTCCCAGCACCATTTATTAAATATGGTATTCTTTCCCCATTGCTTGTTTTTATCAGGTTTGTTGAAGATCAGATGGTTATGGATGTGTGGTGTAGATACTGAGGTCTCTGTTCTGTTCCATTGGTCTATATGTCTGTTTTGGTACCAGTACCATGCTGTTTTGGTTACTGTAGCCTTGTAGTATAGTTTGAAGTCAGGTAGCGTGAAGCCTCCAGCTCTGTTCTTTTTGCTAAGGATTGTCTTGGCTATATGGACTCTTTGTTTGTTTCCATGTCAAATTAAAGTAGTTTTTATTTCTTTTAATTCTGTGAGGAATGTCCATGGTATTTTGATGGGAATGCATTGAATCTGTAAATTACTTTGGGCAGTATGGCAATTTGCATGATATTGATTCTTTCCATCCATAAGGATAGAATGTTTTTCCATTTGTGTCCTCTCTTAATTCCTCGAGCAGCGGTTTGTCATTCTCCTTGAAGAACTCCTTCACATCCCTTGTTAGCTGTATTGCTAGGTATTTTATTCTCTTTGTAGCAATTGTGAATGGGGGTTCATTCATGATTGACTTTCTGCTTGTCAATTGTTAGTGTATAAAAATGCTTGTGATTTTTGCACATTGATTTTTTTTATCCTGAGACTGCTGAATTTGCTTATCAGCTTCAGGATTTTTGTGACTGAGATGGTGGGGTTTTCTAAATATAAAATTGAGTCGCATGCAAACAGACAATTTGACTTGCTCTGTTCCTATTTGAATACTCTTTATTTCTTTTTCTTGACTGATTGCCCTGGCCAGAACTTCCAGTACTATTGAATACAAGTGGTGAGAGGCGACATCCTTGTCTTCTGCTGGTTTTCAAAGGGAATGCTTCCAGTTTTGCCCATTTGATGTGATGTTGGCTGTGGGTTTGTCATATAGTGGCTCCTACTATTTTGAGATATGTTCCATCAATACCTAGTTTATTGAGAGTTTTTAACATTAAGCGATATTGAATTTTATGGAAAGCCCTTTCTGCATCTACTGAGATAACCATGTGGTTTTTGTCATTGGTTCTATTGGATTACATTTATTGATTTGCCTATGTTGAACCAACCTTGCATCCCAGGGATGAAGCCAACTTGATTGTGGTGGATAAGCTTTTTGATGTGCTGCTGGATTCAGTTTGCCAGTATTTTATTGAGGATTTTTGCATCAGTGTTCATCAGGGATATTGGCCTGAAATTTTCTTTTTCTGTTTTGTCTCTGCCAGATTTTGGTATCAGGATAATGCTGGCCTCATAAAATGAGATAAAGAGGAGTCCTTCTTTTCAATTGTTTGAATGGTTTCAGAAGGAATAGAACCAGCTCCTCCCTGCACTTTTGGTAGAATTTGGCTGTGAATCTGTCTGGTCCTGGTCTTTTTTTTTTTTTTTTTTTTTTTTTTGGTTGGTAGGCTATTAATTACTGCTTCAATTTCAGAACTTGTTATTGGTCAATTCAGGGATTTAACTTCTTCCTGGTTTGGTCTTAGGAGGGTGTATTTGTCCAGAAATTAACCATTTCTTCTTGATTTTCTAGTTTATTTGCATAGAGGGTTCTCATGTCTCTATCTCCTTCAGTTCTGCTCTGATCTTCGTTATTTCTTGTCTTCTGCTAGCTTTTGGATGTATTACACTTGCTTTTCTAGTTCTTTTAGTTGTAATGTTAGGATGTTGATTTGAGATCTTTCTAGCTTTCTGATGTGTGCATTTAGTGCTATAAATTTTCCTCTTAGCACTCCTTTAGCTGTGTCCCAGAGATTCCAGTATGTTGTCTCTTTGTTCTCATTGGTTTCAAAGAACTTCTTGATTTCTGCTTTAATTTTATTGTTTACTCAGGAGTCATTCAGGAGCAGGTTGTTTAATTTCCATGTAATTGTATGGTTTTGAGTGAGTTTCTTAATCCTGAGTTCTTATTTGATTGCACTGTGGTCTAAGAGACTGTTTGTTATGATTTCAGTTCTTTTGCATTTGTTGAGGAGTGTTTTACTTCCACCTATGTGGTCAATTTTAGAATAAGTGCCATGTGGCACTGAGAAGAATGTATACTCTGCCGATTTGGGGTGGAGAGTTCTGTAGATGTCTATTAAGTACACTTGATCCAGAGCTGAGTTCAAGTCCTGAATATCCTTGTTAATTTTAAGTCTTATTGATCTGTCTAAAACTGACAGTGGGGTGTTCAAGTCTCCCACTATTACTGTATGGGAGTGTAAGTCTCTTTGTAGGTCTCTAATAACTTGTTTTATAAATCTGGATGTTTCTATATTGGGTTCATATATATTTAGGTTAGTTAGCTCTTCTTGTTGAATTGATCTCTTTACCATTATGTAATGCCCTTCTTTGTCTTTTTTGATCTTTGTGGGTTTTAAGTCTGTTTTGTCCAAGACTAGAATTGCAATCCCTGCTTTTTTTTGCTTTCCATTTGCTTGGTAAATTTTCTTCCATCCCTTTATTTTGAGCCTGTGCGTGTCTTTGCACATGAGATGGGTCTCCTGATTACAGCACACCAATGGGTTTTGATTCTTTATCCAATTTGCCAATCTGTGTCTTTTAACTGGGGCATTTAGCCTATTTACATTTAAGGTTCATGTTGCTATATGTGAATTTGACCCTGTCATCATGATGCTATCTGGTTATTTTACATACTAGTTGATGCAGTTTCTTCATAGTGTCATTGGTCTTTATATTTTGGTGTGTTTTTGCAGTGGTTGGTGCTGCTTTTTCCTTTCCATATTTAGTGTTTCCTTCAGAAACTCTTGCAAAGCAGGTCTGGTAGTGACAAAACTCCATCAGCATTTGCTTGTCTTAAAAGGATTATCTTTCTCCTTTGCTTATGAAGCTTAGTTTGGCTAAATATGAAATTTTGGGTAGAAAATTCTTTTATTTAAGAATGTTGAATATTGACCCTTACTCTTCTGGCTTGTAGGGTTCCTGATGAGGGATCTGGTGTTAGTCTGATGGGCTTCCCTTTGTGAGTGACCTAGCCTTTCTTTCTGGATGCCCTTAACATTTTTTCCTTCATTTCATCCTTAAAAAAATCTAATAACTATGTGCCTTGGGGTTGATCTTCTCATGGGGTATTTTAGTGGTGTTCTCTGTATTTCCTGGATTTGAATGTTGGCCAGTCTTGCGAGGTTGGGGAAGTTCTCTGGGATAATATCCCGAAGTGTGTTTTCCAACTTGATTCCATTCTCCCCATCTCTTTCAGATATTCCAATCAATTGTAGGTTTGGTCTTCTTACATAGTCTCATCTTTCTTGGAGATTTTGTTCATTCATTCTTGTCTGCATTCCTTATTTCAGCAAGACGGTTTTCAAACTCCAAAATCCTTTCTTTTGCTTGATCCATTCAGCTATTGATATTTGTATATGCTTCATGAAGTTCTCGTGCGGTGTTTTTGAGCTCCATCATGTCATTTATTTTCCTCTCTAAACTGATTATCTAGTTAGCAGCTCCTGTAACATTTTATCGAGGTTCTTAGCTTCTTTGCATTGGGTTAGAACATGCTCCTTTAGCTCAGTGGAGTTTGTTATTACCCACCTTCTGAAGGCTACTTCTGTCAATTCTTCCACTTCATCCTCCATCCAGTTCTGCACCTTTGCTGGAGAGGTACTCCTATCATTTGGAGGAGAAGAGGCACTTTGGTCTTTTGGGTTTTCAGCATTTTTTCATTGATTTTTTTTTTCTCATCTTTACGAGTTTGTCTAGTTTTGATCTTTGAGGCTGCTGACCCTTGGATCAGGTTCATGTGGGGACTCTTTGTTGATGCTGCTGTTGTTTCTTTGTTTGTTTTTCTTTCAATGGTCAGGTCCCTCTTCTGTAAGACTTCTGTGGTTTGCCAGGTTCACTTCAGGCCCTATTCATCTGCTTTGCTCCCACGCTTGGAGAGGTCACTTGAGGAGACTGGGAACAGCAAAGATGGGTGCCTGTTTCTTCCTTTGGGAAGTTTGACCTTGAGTGGCACTGAACTGATGCCAGTATGAACACTCCTGTATAGGGTGTCTGACAACCCCTGTTGGAGGGTCTCACCCAGTTGGGTGGTACGGGGAGCAGGATCCATTTACCAAAGCACTTTGGCTGTCCCTTGATGGAGGGGGTGTGGTTTGCTGGGGGAAACCCACTCATCTGGGTGGCCTGGATTCCTCAGAACTAGCAGGAGGAAAGAATAAGTCTGCTGGTCCATGGAAACTGTGGCCACTCCTCCCCCTAGGGACTCAGGCCCAGGGAGATCAGAGTTCTGTCCCTGAGCCTCTGGCTGGAGTTGTTGGAGTTCCTGCAGGGAGGTCCCACCCTGTGAGGAGGGATGGGTCAGGGTCAGGCCTGAAGAGGCACTCTGGCCACAGTCGGCCACAGCCGGTGTATTGGGCTGTAGGGAATACCTCTTGGGAGCAGGCTGTCCAGCCTCCCTGGCTTCAGCAGGGGAAAAGCACAGCCTGAAGCTATAGAGATGGCTGTCACCCTTCCCAGACCCTGGGAGCTTAGTGTGATAGGCAGCTAGCAGTCCTAGTGTTGGCTGCTGACCCTCACCAAGGAGCTCAAAAGGCCTAGGCTTAGACAGCAGGCAGCTGCAGCTGTGGTGCTTGCCAACCCTCCCCCTGGGAACTCAGCAGGCTTAAGCAGGTTCTAGCTGAATGGATTCTAGTTGAGAATCTGCACAGCTCCGTGGTTAGGACCCTAGGCCCCAGGGGTGTGGGCTCATGAGTGGGATCTTCCAATCATGGGTTGTACAGTTCTGTGGAGAACACAGTTTCACAGTCAGGGTAACATGCTCACTTACTGCCTCTTTTGGCTGGGAGGTGGGGGTTCTCCTGCCCCATGTGGCTCTCAGGTGGGCAGCCACATCATACTGCTCTTCCTTCCTCTCCATGGGTCATGCCAGCTGCCTAGTCAGTTCTGATGACAGAACCTGGATACCTCAGTTACCGGTGCAGGGCTCGCATGTTGTTATGGTTATTTTTGATGATAGCCTCTGATTGCCACTGCTTCTAGTTGGCCATCTTAAGTCCTCACTCTTGTATATTTATTTAATGAAAGAAAAATGTACTAAATTCTGAGGAGAGTTTTAATAATTTTAAGTTGCTTTTTTGTTCTTTCTCCCAAGAAAACATGTAACTAATAAAAATTTCCTCCTTTCTAATTTTTGTAACCCATGTTTTATCTTCTGATTCCTTTAGATAAAGCTTTCAAATTTGAAACAGGAATAAATTATAGTTGTGAGATTAGACATCTTTGTTTTAAAACTCATTATAATGGCAATTACACTCACAACTGTTGTACATGTTTGCTAAAGTACATATATGCTTTATAATGATAGAAAATTATCCTATTTTTGTTTCTATAGTTGCTTCATAAGTGAAGCCTTAATTCAATCAAATAACTTGTTAGCACATATAAAAGATTACTATATAGGTAATCATCTAAAATTTTGGGATAGAAGAGAAATGGAAATCTTGTCTGAAGCCAATATCACAGACTAAAAAGGATGCTTAGAGACTCTTATAAATAACTGTATGATAACAAATTGAAAAAAATCTAGATAAAACATAAATTCCAGGACAAATGAAACCTACCCAGATTGAACCAGGATAAATAGAAATCCTGAACAGACCAATAATCAAGATTGAATCAGTAATAATAAATCTTTCAACAAAAGAAAAGCCTAGAACAATATGACTATACTGCTGAATTCTACCAAACTTATAAAGAATAATGAACAAAATACTCAACATATTTCCAAAAATTAAAAAGAAGGAAATATTTTCTAACTCATTCTGTGAAGTCAACATTACCTTGCTACCCAAAGCAGAGAAGGATATAACAGAAAATAAAAACTACAGGCCAATAACCCTGATCAATATAGACACAAAAATCTTCAACAAAATACTGTAAACTGAATCCCACAACACATCAAAATGGTAATGCACCATGATCAAGTGGGATTTATCTCAGGGATGTAAGAATGTTTCGACAAATGCAAATCAATAAATGTAATACATCACATCAATAGAATAAAGCACAAAAAATATGATCTCAATAGACACAGAGGAAACATTTGATAAACTTGAGCATCACTTTATAATAAAAACTACCAACAAATTAGAAATAGAACAAATATGTTCAACATAATAAAGTTTGTAATGACAAATTCACAGCTACATCATACTTCATGAGGAAAAGCTAAAAGCCTTTGCTCTAAGAACTCTAACAAGACACAGATGCTCATTTTCACCACTCCTATTCAACATAGTACTGAGTTAGCCAGAACAATTAAGCAACAGAAAGAAAAGCATCCAAATTGGAATAGAAGAAGTCGAATTATTCCTTTTTGCATATGACATTATCTTACATATAGAAAAGGTCAAAAATCTCTTAAGACTGATGAATAATTTGGTGAAGTTGCAGGAGAGAAAATCAACAGACAAAAACCATTTCTATTTCCCAATAATAAACTAGATGACAAGTAAGTCAAAGTGGCTATCCTTCTTACAATAGTTATAAAATATATAATAAAATACCTAGTTATAAGTCTAACCAAAATGATAAAATACCTCTACAATGAAAATAATAAAACGCTGATGACAAATATTGAGGAGGACACAAAGAAATGAAAAGACATCCCATGCTCATGGATCAGAAAAATTAATATTGTTAAAATGGCCACACTACCCAAGACAATCTACATATTAAATGCAATCCCTATCATAATATAATGACATTCTTCAAAGAAGTAAAAAAAAAAAATCATAAAATATTTATGAACCCACAGAAGATCCCAAATAGCAAAAGCAACACTGGGTAAGAAAGAACAAAGTTGGAGGCATCACACTGCCTGAGTTCAAAATATGCTACAAAGCATCATAACTAACACAGCATAGTATTGGCATAAAGAAACAGACACTTAGACTAACGGAACTGAATGGAAATTTCAGAAATAAATTCACATATTTAAGTCAACTGATTTTTGACAAAGGTGCCAAAAGCGTCCACTGGGGAAAGGACAGCCTCTTTAATAAGTGGTGATAGCTAAATTGAATATCCATATGCCACATAAGAAAAACAGACACCTATCTCTTCCCATGTACAAATTTCAACTCAAAATGGATTACATATCTAAACCTAAGACTTCAAGTTATAATCTACTAGAAGAAAAAATAGGGGGCAATGCTTCAGGACATTGATCTGGGCAAAGGTTTTATGGCTGAGACTTCAAAAGCATAGGCAACAAAAACAAAAATAGACAAATGGGTCTATATTAAACTACAAAGCTCTGCATAGCAAAGGAAACAATTGTTAGAGTAACAAGACACCCTGTAAAATGAAAGAAAATATCTGCAAACTTAGTCATCTGACAAGAGAATAATATTCATAATATACCCAAGAATATTCAGAAGAAATTCAAGCAACTCAACAGCAAATAATAATGATATTAAAAATGGACAAAGGATATTAATAGACATATCTTTAAAAAGCAGACAAATGGACAACAAGTATACGAAAAAATGAAAACCACGATGAGATATCATGGTACCCCAGTTAGAATGGCTATTATCAAAAAAGACATCCTGTATGGAGACATGGAGAAAATAAAACTCTTATACACTCTTGATGGAAATGTAAATCAGTATAGCTACTATTGAAAACAGCATGGAGGTTTCTCAAAACTAAAAATAGAACTACTATATGATCTAACATTCTTACTACTGGCTATTTATCCAAAGGATAGGAAATCAGTAGGTCAAAAGAATAGCTACACTCCCATGTTTATCACAACACTGTTCACTATAGCCTAGATATGGAATTAATGTAAGTGTCCATTGACCGATAGATGCATAAGGAAAATGTAGTATATACACACAATGGAATACCATTCAGTCATAAAAAATAAAATTATGTCATTTGAAGGAACATGGAAGGAACTAGATATCATTATGCTAAGTGCAAGAAGCCAGGCAAAGAAAATGATCCTATGTTCTCACTCATATGTGGGAGATAAAAAAGTTCATCTCTTGGTGGTAGAAAGTAGAATGATGGTTACCAAATTCTGGGAAAGGTGATGGTCATGGGATGGTGATGAAGACAGTTTGGTTAATGGGTACAAACATACAGTTAGAATAAATACATTTTAATTTTTGATAGTGCAGTAGGGTGACTATATTTAACAATAGTTTATTGCACATTTTAAAAAAGCCAGATGATTAGAAATGTTGCCCACATATATAAATGATAAATGTATTTGGTGATGGACATCTTAAATACCCTGATTTGATCATGCTCATTGTATGCATGTATCAAAATATCACACATACTTCATAAATAGGTACACTTAATATGTATTAATTAAGAAACTATAAGGGGACCCAGTCTCAGAAAGGCCCTCAAATTTTTGCTAGTTGTTTTCCTTCAAGAGCCTTATTAACTTCTCACAGTAAAGATACAAGAAAAACTCTGATAGTTCTGTAAACCAAATAATTATCTAAGTCTCAATCAATTTAGAGATTTATTTTGCCAAGGTTGAGGATATTGACCCAGGACACAGCCTCAAGAGGTCCCGAGATCATATGCTCAAGGTGATTGGTTTTGTGTTTTAGGGCAACATAAGACATCAATCAATACATGTAAGGTTTACACTGGTTCAGTCTGGAAAGGGAGGATAACTCAAAGCAGGAGCTTACATCTTTTAGGTGGATTCAAAGATTTCTGATTGTCAATTGGTTGAAAGAGTTAAGTTATATAAAAGTCTGGAATAAATAGAAATAAACTTCTGGGTTAAGATAAGGGGTTGTGAAGACCAAGGCTCTTAATTATGTAGATGAAGTCTGATAAGTGGCCACCCTTAGAGGCAATAGGTAGCAAATGTTTCCTTTTCAGACCTTTAAAAGGTGATAGACTCTAAGCTAATCCCTTCAATCAGAAAAAGTTCTGGAAAGGAAAGAGGATTCTCTATACAATGTAAATTTACCCCATAGGAGAGAGCTTTCCAAGGCCATTTCAAAGTATGTAAAATAAATATATTTGGTAACCTGAAAGCCCAGCACTTCGGGAGGCTGAAGTGGACAGATTGCTTGAGTTCAGGAGTTCAAGACCAGCCTAGGCAACTTGTCGAAACCCCATCTCTACAAAAAATATGAAAAAAAAATTAGGCATGGTGGTACACACCTGTAGTCCCACCTACTTGGTGGGGCTGAGGCAGGAGAATTGCCTGAGCCCAGGACGTCAAGGCTTCAGTGAGCCGTGTTCACACCACTTCACTTCAGCCTGGGTGACAGAGTAAGACACTGTCTCTAATAATAATAATGATAGTAAATAATAATAATAATTTTAATAAGAAATATGTATCAGACTAACATACTTTGATTTCCTTTAAAGCTTGTTATCTGTCATGTGATAACATACTAGAGTCATGTTGGAATTTTGTATCTTATATCTATAGAGAATCTGTTTTGTCAGTCCTAAGATCTCTGTTTTAATGTTAATGCTGGTCAGTTATGTCTAAACTTCAAACGGGTGAGTGTATAATGTGGCAGGCCCACATCCTCTTTCTCATTATGGCCTGAACTAATTTTTCAGATTTCTTTGGAATCCCCTCGACCAAGAGTGGAGGTATATTCAGTCTGTTGTGGGAGCTTAGAATTTTATTTTTGGTTTATACTTTCAACATTGGAATTAGGACATAACCATGTAAAAACACATGCAGAGGATTCTATTCTTAACAATACCTGGCTTCAAGATAAACTATTTTCCTAGCATCTATCCAACATGTGTTTTACCAGAGTCTAACTGACCTGAAGGAAGGGAAATACAGAGCTGTACTATACTATGTTTCATGAAGTGTGTCAGCCACATCCAGTAAGTTGAAGGCCTGGCTAGAACAAATAGACAAGCATTCCCCAGAAAGAAGAAATTCTCCAGTAGGCTACTTAAGAACCAAATCTGCACTATCAGCTCTCTTGGGTCTCTGCCTCCCTGCTTGCCTTAAGAATAGAACTGCACCATCGACTCTCCTAAGTCTCCAGCCTACTGGAGCGCACTGCATATTTTTGACTCAGTAGCATCCATAATCATGTGAACTGATTCATTAAAATATATCTATATATGCACATATACACATGTACAAAACATACCTGTTTCTCTAGAGAACCCTAACACAAACTTTTGTTACCAAGAATGTTTTTAGAGGGAAATAAAATTAAGGATGAATTTTCTGGATTGATTCTGAGGTTTCTGGAATTAACTCAGTAATCTGATAAGTGTTTTTTTTGTTTGTTTTTTTTTTGTTTTTGTTTTTGTTTTTTGAGACGGAGTTTCACTTTTGTCGCCCAGGCTGAAGTGCAGTGACATGATCTCGGCTCACTGCTACCTCCACCTCCTGGATTCAAACGATTCTCAGGAGGCCTCAGCCTCCCGAGTAGCTGGGATTACAGGCACCCGCCACCATGCCCGGCTAATGTTTTGCATTTTTAGAAGAGACCGGGTTTCGCCATGTTGAGCAGGATGGTCTCGAACTCCTGACCTCAGGTGATCCACCCATCTTGGCCTCCCAAAGTGCTGGAATTACAGGCACGAGCCACCGCTCCTGGCCTAATCTGATAAGTTTTAAAGATACTACTAATGCTCTATTTCCAGTAGTAAAGAGAAGACGTATAGTACATGGCATGGTCTGGCAATAGAGTTATTCAAAACATTGCCATTAGATCCTCCTAATCAAATACTTAAGAGAAGCAAAGATCTGAGTGACCATGTATATGATACTTTCAAACATTTCTGTCAAACTAATGAGTATAATAAGACTGACTGGCTGCTTCTAACATCCCTGGACAAAGTGGGGAATAAAATAATGAGCTTAAGGATTTGAATTTCTAGCTCAGCACCATGTAAATGACCTGAAGGCATCTATTTCTACCCTAAATGAGACTTTTATCTCCGATAGTGGCAGAGAAGAGACTGCTAAAAACCAAAGCTAGAATTTCATTCTGCAGATGATTGACTTATAAAACATACTGAGTTCCCATACTGACAAGGTGTCTACCATTAAAGTGGGTCATTGATAACGGCATCCTGAAAGATTGAATTGGGAACTATCAAAAGACCCTAATGAAGCAGGGACACTGAGCCTCAAAATTCTAGTGAGTTTTCTTTGCCAGTAGAAGCAGCTTCTCCACCTATATTTGAGAAGATTAATCCTGGACTGCTTGAGGAAACTGTAATGGCCTCTCCTGAAGCAATTGCATTTCAAGAGGCCTCTCCTGAGTCTTCCTAGGACCCACCGCCCACCACCTCATTTTGCTTTTATCCTTGTAACTGAACTCAAGTTCCAGTAGACCCTTAAAGGTGGGCTACAAATTGTAATTCAAAAAAATTACGCTCCAAAAAATTACTTGTGTTTTCTTATTTATGCATATAAAAATTCAGAGAATATGTGTGGGGATGGATATTATGAGTGTGGGATAATGGTGGAAGGCAAATAAAGTTGGATCAGGCTGGATTAATTGATCTGGACCCATGAAGCACAGATTCTACATTAAATGTTGTTGGTCAGAGAGTTAAAAAAGACTCCAACAGTTTTTGTGGTTTGTTCGCTAAAACATGGACCAAAAGATGGAACACAGGATGTGAACATGAAATTCCAGACTTGCCTTGGTTTACTATAAAGGAATAGTTCAAAGGTGTTGGAATGTTAGAGTGAATTTGTCATCTAAGATCTACTCACTCAACCTGGGAGGATCCAGAAGACTCAACTTTTGCCATGACTGTGAGAAATAAATTTGGGTGGGAAGCCCCAGAATTTTTGAAGACCTCCGTGACCAGTGTTTTACAGAGGCCAGACCTTTTAATGAAAACTGTGGTCACTAAATTGGGTAAGCTAAATTCAATTAGGTTGTAATTGGGAGTAATTAGATCCTAGGGTGCAAGGACCAAGTGATGGGATTCAACCACCAATAGTGAGTTGGTTGTGATTACTGTAATTAATAGCAGAATCAAAGCAGAAATCAGAATAGTCTGACACATGCAGACCTACAGCATTGGCTATTTGATCATGGTATTTCTATAAGTAAAATAGGAAAACTACAAAATTCTTAGTTGATTTGTATAAGCAGAAAAGTTTTAGGTAAGGTGAATGAAAGTCTAACCTGAATCATAAAAACACATAAAAAATTACACCCTCTTAGTCAATTCCCAGATTTTAACTAGTTTATAGACCCAGAACCACTTGAATGAAGGGGAGGCTAGGTCCCCTTGAGGAAGGACCCTGACCCACTGACAAAAACTTCTACTGTTAAACTTTCTCTAAGCCTTTCCTAAAGGGACCTATAGCCTTTTACTAGAGTAACTGCTTTGAGGAAAAGGAAATAATCAAAAATGTTGGGGAATATTAGACATTGGCTCTGAACTGACACATTTCAGGGGACCCTAAACATCACTGCAGTCTACCAGTCAACATAGAAGCTTATGGGCATGACATGTTCAATGGAGTTGTAGCTCAGGTTCATCTCACAGTGGGTAAAATGGGTCCCTGAACCTACCCTGTGGTTATTTCCCCGGTTCTGGAATGCGTAATTGAAATAGATATACTCAGCAAGTGGCAGAATTCCCACACTGCTTCCCTGTCCTGTAGAATGAGAACTATTATGATGGAAAAGCCATATGGAAATTATTAGAACTGCTTCTACCTAGAAAAATAGAAGCCCCAAAGCTCTACCACTTTCCTGAAGACACTGCAGAGCTTAGTGCCACCATCAAGGATTTGAAAGATGTTAAATGTGCAGGGTGGTGATTCTCATCACATTCCCATTCAACTCTTCTATTTGGCCTGAGCAGAGACAGATGGATCTTAAAGAATTACGATGGATTATCGTAAGCTTAACCAGATGGCCACTTCAATTGCAGCTGTCATACTAGATGTGGTTTCATTGCTTCAGCAAATTAACACATCCCCTGATATCTGGTATGCAACTATTAATCTGGAAAATATTTTTTTTCTCCATGCCTGTTAAAAAAGATCTCAAGAAGCATTTTTCCTACAGCTGGCAAGTCCAGCAATAGACCTTCAGTGTCCTACTTCAGGGGTATATCAACTCTCTAGCCCTATGGCACTGTTTAGTTCACAGGAATCATGATCACTTTTCCCACACATGAGATATCACCCTCTTCCATTACATTGATGACACTATGCTGATTGCACGTAGTGAGCCAGTAGCAGCAACCATTCTAGTCTTATTGATAAGACATTTGTGTCAGGGGGTAGGAAAAAATCTGACAAAAATTGACAGGTCTTCTTTCTCAGTGAAATTACTAGAGACTTGTGATGTGAGAGACACGTCAAGATATCTCTTCTAAGATGAAAGATAAGTTGCTGTATGTGGCCTCTCCTACAACCAAAAAAGAAACACAATGCCCAGTGGGCCTTTTTGATTTGGGAAGCAACATATTTTTTATTAGCTTGTGTTATTTTGACTTATTTACCAAATGATCTACAAAGCAAATAGTTTTGAGTAAGTCCCACAGTTAGAGAAGGATCTACAACAAGTCAAGGCTGCTGTGCAAGCTGCTCTGCCACTTGGGCCATATGATCCAGAAGATCCAAGGGAACTTGAGGTGTAAATTGCAGATAGACATGTTGTTTGAAGACTTTGGCAAACCCCTATAGGTGAACTACAGTGACAGTACAGGCCTTCAGGATTTTGGAGCAAAGCCCTGCCATCACCTGCAGATGAGTTCTCTCCTTTTAAAAAACAGCTGTTGGCCTGCTACTCGGTCTCAGTAAAGACTGAATGTTTAACCATGGGTCACCAGGTTATTATACAACCTGAGCTACCCATCACAAACTAAAGTCATCCTACCCATCAAACCATAAAGTTGGACATGCACAGCAGAGAGCACATTATCTAATGCAAGTGGCATATATGAGATCAGTTGATGGTGGCTCTGAAGGCACAAATACGTTCATTGAGGAAGTGGTCCAAATGCCCATGGCCTCCACTCCCACTGCACTGCCTTCTTTTTACTAGCCTTAACCTATGGTCTCATGAGGAGGAACTCCTCACCATCAATTGACAGAGGAAAAGAAAAATTGGGCCTGGTTTACATGATTCTGCATGATATACACGCACCATCTGAAAGTGGACAGCTTTAGCACTACAGCTCCCTTATGAGATACCCCTGAGGACAGTGGTGAAGAAAAATTCTACCAGTAGGCAGAACTGTGAGCAGTGCACCTGGTCAGTCATTATGCTTGGAAGGAAAAATGTTCAGATGTGTGATTTTGTACTGCTTCATGGTCTGTGGCAAATGGTTTGGCTGGATGATTAGGAAGTTGGGACAAATATGATTGAAAAATTGATGAGAATAAAGTCTGGGAATCATGTGGATATATTTCTCCATATGGACAAAAATAGCAAACATATTTGTTTCCCATATGAAAGCTTATGAAAGGACAACCTCTGTCAAGAAGAATTTTGAAAGGTGTCTGGGATTATTGATCCTGACTACCAGTGAGGAAATTGGACTGCTACTTCATAATAGAGGTATGAAAGAGTATGTCTGGAATACAGGAGATCTCCTAGGATACATCTAAGGTTTACCATTTCCTGTGAAAACAACTAGAGCAACCCAACCCAGACAGAGCTACCAATGGCCCAGACCCTTCATGAATGAAGATTTGGGTCACTCTGCCAGGTAACAAACCACGAACAGCTGAGGTGTTTGCTAAAGGCAGAGGTAACAAAGAATGGTTAAAAAAGGTAGTTATGAATCCCAGCTATGACTAAATGACTACATGACCAGTTATAGCAATAAAGACTATAATTGTCCTGAGTATATTGTGCAAATACATTTGTTCTTTCTTATATACTTATTATGTGACATAAGATCTATTGACTTTATATTACAGAATTTAAGTATTGTTAGCTTTACATCATAGTATTTAAATTACAGAATATCAAAAAGTATAAACATCATCTAGGGATTTTACATCTTTTTCTAAGAAAGGGTTAGTGTGTTTTTAGTTGTGCATAGGCTAGCCTTGTCATATTAGTTGGATGTATGACTTGTTATTGTCTTTATTTGGAATTAACTGTGGTTTTAAGATGTGCATAGGTGCCAATTTTATAAGAGGTAGAATTCTAATGGTTAATATTATATGTCAAGTAATATGGGTGATATTGGATCAGGTTAATATTTAAATCAATTAACTTTGAGTAAGCAGATGTCCTCCATTACTTAGATGGGCCTCATTCAATCAGAGAACAATAGGAATAGATTCCTCAAGCAAGAGGGCATCCTCTAGCAGATTGCCTTTGTGTGTGTGTGTGTGTGTGTGTGTGTGTGTGTGTACACACATCCTGTGTGTTTGGTTTTGCTGAAGAACCCTCACTAATAGTGGAACCAAGACCTCTAATCTTGCAGAGTTTTGTAGATGGGAAGCACAAAGGGCTCTAGTTGGTCACTGAAAATGATGATAAGTGAGACCTTTTCCGTTTTGATGACTTATTTTCCATATCTATATATTCTTCCTAATGGGAACACAGTGACATATAAAGGAACTTAATTTAATTCGTATCCTCATCTTAAAAGACAACAATCTAATCTCTTATCACTTCTAACCTAATGCTTTAATGGCACTTTGGCAGACCATTTCAACCTGCCGTTCAGGACAGCGGGTTCTATATGGTGTGGTATGGAATATGACCAGTAGATTCATGGCTATGAGTCTGCAATCATACCTTGCTTGCTGTAAAGTTGTCCATTTCATTTAATGCAAAATATTCTGATTCTATTTTATAACTAAATTTTAAAAAATGTATTTACCAAATCAATAGGTGCATTTCATGTAGCTGAGTTCATTTTAATCCGCTCTACCAAAGTTACAGCGTGTGTTACAGTGGTTAAAATTGAAACTACTACAACGTCAGTTTGTGATAGTCTACTTTCATTTTCCAGAATTTATCTGGTTTCTGGGAGACCAGATTGGTAAATTAAATAGACATCATCATGGGGACTACTACCCTTTCATCTTTTAGGTCTTTAAGGCTGGCACTAATTTTGCTTACTCCTATAATGAAACATTGTTTTATATTCCCTCTCTTGTCTGGAGGAGGAACAGTTCCAGAGGCTTCCACTGCACTTCACTGTAATGGTTAATTTTGTGTGTCAATTTATCTGGCTCATGGATTGCCAGACATTTGTAAAACAGTATTTGAGTGTGTCTGTGAGAGTCCTGCTGGGTGAGATTAACATTCGATTCAGTAGTTTGAGTAAAGCAGATTATCCTCTCCAAGGTAGGTGGGCCTTGTCCAATTAGTTGAATGCCTGAATAGAACAAAATGGCTGATCTTCTTGCAAGTACAGGAAACTCCTTTGGCCTGAGTACTTGGGCTGGTATATCTTTTCCTGCCTTTGGACTTGAACTGAAACATTGCTTCCTTATGTATCTCAGGCCTGGTGGCTTTTGGACTGAAATTATAACATTGTTTTTCCTGATTCTCAAACCTTTGGACCTGGACTAAAACTTTATCATTGGCTCTCCTGGGTCTTCAGCTTGCCTACTAAAGATCTTGGAACTTCTCAGGCTCTGTAGTCAGGTGAGCCTATTCTTTATAACTTGTCATATGTTATGGTTATATACATGTATTATGAATATATACGTATGCATATATTCATCCTACTGGTTTTATTTGTCTGGAAAACCTTAATACATTAATGTGTATTCACCTATACTTTCTCTTGATCCAAGGGACAAGGACTCAACGTGCTGATTGCACTGCCTACTAAGTATTCTAATATCAATTAAGCATTCAGAGATAAGACCCAATACACATACATACAGTAAGCTTAGAATTGATTTATTATCCGGCCTGCATGTGTTCCTCTCTAACAAAGGCACTGTGTTTCAGAGTCAGTGTTCTTCCCTCAGTTCCTCTATCGAACAATAGTCTTCAAAATGTTCAATATTTCCTTTTCCTTAATGTACAGTTACCTGTGGAAATGATCATGGGCCTCTTTGAGGAGAACTGGAGAAATCATTATTGTGTAAAATTGTCATAAGTTTGTATAGTCCTTCCTCTTTTGAACCCAGTCTCCTTTAAAACAACAGGATCTGCCTGACATCTGGAAACTGTGGAAATGACAGTGATTTTTGTTAGAATATGTGCCCACATCATAAATTCTTTCTTTGTTTTCTTCTTATGGTACAAACTCAATAGTGCCCATCTAGTTTGCTGCTTGGGGTACCATGTTCAATCTCCATGACTCTATGGGGCCAAGTACCCTTGACTATCACTCTGGTCTTGCAGCTTATTATGATCATTCCCCATCCTCATAGCTTCTAGTGTTTAAGTGTAGCAGCCTGGCTTCCATTGTTTAGGGTCCTATCATTGTTACTGCTATTATTGAGTCTGTGCTACTATTAAGCCCCCTTACAGAGGAGAATTTAGCAAATTTTTCAGTACTACTGGTGGCTCTCTCAATAATGCATTCCAATAGCCTTGGTAATGGCATGTCTTTTGTGCTCTCCATGGTAGGCATTCCTGCCCTACATAGTTCATTCACTTCAGCATGCTCATATCTCTGAGCCTTTTAATCTTATTTTCTGCAGTCTGACATGTAATTCTGGCATTTTAACTTCAATCAGCATCACCCATTCATTTGTCCATGCTTCAAGATACCAGTCTAGTGAGTTTCAAGGTACCAGTCTAGTGACTTCCCTACATTACACGAGGTCCTTGCTAAAGTATTTAAGTCTATCTTGAGGTAGTGCTTCCAAATGAATAAGGGCTTTCCAATCCAATTTTATGTTCTAGTCCCTTGAATCAAGTACTCTTAGAATCTAGTCTCATGCATTTTTCCCTGGCTCCTGCTGGTATGTGTTGGTTAGGTCTAGCCACTTTGAGGGAGCAATTTCTTTTCCTTATTAGACTCAGTATACCCCAACTAAGTTATGCCGTGACTTAATCAAAGTTGTAAACTTAATGGAATGAGAAGAAATAGAGGCAGATTTTGTCTTGCTTAGAGGGTTCTCTTAAGAGTAAGGGATGTGCCATATTTTCAGGCTCAAAGTGTTCATAAAAACCTTTATCTTCAAAATTTTCGTTGACATCCACATAGACGTCCCCATCCCAACTGTCAGGGTCACGTTTGTTCCCAATCAGGACCCTGTTGTAAGCATTACAGACATGTTGTGGTTGGGAATTTAACTTTCTCTGCAGCTGGAATAGCTTTTGGCCTAATCATCACGTTTCTCTATTTCTCCATTTTTGAAGCATAAGATGAGAGTGTCTTTGTAAACTTCTAGGGCTTCTAGGGAGGTCATCTGGCTTTTACAGTTGGTTCTCAATTATTTGTTAATAACTGGGAATTTATATTTATCTTTCAATAGGACATTAATAATAGTCATGTGATTTTTTTTTTTTTTTTTTTTTTTTGAGACGGAGTCTCACTCTGTCACCCAGGCTGGAGTGCAGTGGCACAATCTCGGCTCACTGCAAGCTCCGCCTCCTGGGTTCATGCCATTCTCCCGCCTCAGCCTCCTGAGTAGCTGGGACTACAGGCGCCCGCCACCACGCCCGTCTAATTTTTTGTATTTTTAGTAGAGACAGCTTTTCACCATGTTAGCCAGGATAGTCTCGATCTCTTGACCTCGTGATCCACTGGCTTTGGCCTCCCAAAGTGCTGGAATTACAGGCGTGAGCCACAGTGCTTGGCCCAGTCATCTGATTTTATTATCCTTAGAGTTACTCTTTTCTTCAGACTTTTCCACTGACTGCTAAATCACAATAGTTAATATATTTGCTTCTTTTTTCTGTTTATAGATTTAGGGGGTACAAGTGCAGTTTTACTACATGGATATATTACTTAGTGGTGAAGTCTGGGCTTTTAGTATCACCATTACCCAAATACTGTATGTTGTACCCAATATGAAACATCTCCTCCCTTATCCTCCTCCCACACTCCCACCATTTTGAGTCTCCAGTGACTATTTTTCCACACTCTATGTCCATGTGTACACATTATTTAGCTTTCGCTATAAGTGAAAATGTGATATTTGACTTTCTATTTCTGAGTTATTTAAGATAATGGCCTTAGGTTCCATCCATGTAGCTAAAAAGACATAATTTTATTATTTCTTATGGCTAAGTAGTATATATCACATCACATATACAATGTATATCACATTTTCTTTATCCAGTCATTCACTGATGGGCACTTAGGTTGATTGCACGACTTTGCTGTTGTAAATAGTCCTGTGATGAACATATGAATCCACGTATCTTTTTAAATATAATGATTTCTTTTCTTTTAGATAGACAACCAGTAGTGGGATTGTTGGATGGAATGGCAGTTCTGTTTTTAGTTCTTTGAGAAATCTCCAAACTGTTTTCCACAGAGGTTGTGCTAATTTACATTCCTACCAACGGTGTATAAGCATTCATTTTTCTTCACATCCTTGCCAACAACTGTTGTTTTTGGTCTTTTTAACAGTAGTCATTCTGACTGATGTAAGATGATATCTCATTGTGGTTTTAGTTTGCATTTCTCTGATGATTACTGATGTTGGACATTTTTTATACGCTTGCTGGCCATTTTTGTCTTCTTTTGAAAAATGTCTATGTCCTTTGCGCATGTTTTAATGCGATTATTTATTTGTTTGAGTTGTTTGAGTTCTTTGTGAATTCTGGATATTAGTCCTCTGTGAGATGGATAGTTGGCAAATATTTTCTTCCATTCTGCAGGTTGTCTGCTCACTCTGTTGATTATTGGCTATGCAGAAGCTTTTTGGTTTAAGTCCCATTTCTCTGTATTTATTATTGCCGTTTGTGCTTTTGAGGTCTCAGTCATGAATTGTTTGCCTAGATCAAGGTCTAAAGAGTTTTACCTGGGTTTTCTTCCAGTATTTTTATAGTTTTAAGTCTCACATTTAACTCTTTAATCCATCTTGAGTTGATTTTTGTTTCTTTTGAGAGGTAGGGGTACATTTTTATTCTTCTGCATATGGCAATCCAATTTTTTCAGCTGCATTTATTGAAAAGGGTGTTATTTCCCCAGTGTGTGATCTTGTGAATTGTGTCAAGGATCAGTTGGCTGAACATATGTGGCTTTCTATCTGGATTCTTTATTTCTGAGTTCTATATTCTATTCCATTGACCCAGGTGTCTATTTTCACACCAACACCATGCTGTTTTGTTTGCTATAACCTTGCTGTGTAATTTGAAGTCAGGTACTGTGATGCCTCCAGGTTTTCTTTTTTGCTTCAGATTGCTCTGTTAATTTAAGCTGTTTTTTGGTTCCATATAAATTTTAGATTTTTTTTCTTATTCTGTGGTATCTTGACAGCAATCTATAGATTGCTTTGGGCAATATGGTCATTTTGACAATATTAATTCTTCTGATCCATTAGCACGGGATGTTTTCCCATTTGTTTGTGATATTTACTTCAATTTGCTACTAGTGAGAGCTTAAAATATTGGATCACCATCTTGTATCAGAAACTGTCTGTACTACATCTACTGCCAGTTTTGTGATCCTCATCACCAACTAGGCAGTGTGGGATACAGCTCCAAAATCCCGCTATGTCACCTGCTTTCTAGGATCAGTCTTGCTACCAAATATCAGAGGTTGGTTTCTTTAGAAGGAGACCAGCTTTGGAGGTGAAATTTTGATGTGAGGGATACTTGTTAGGAGTTGACAACTGTAGAAGAAAGAGATGGGGAGATAAAGAATTAGGTGGAGGGAGGACTCAAACTACAACCCCAAACCAGCAAATCTTTACCCCATAGGGAGTTACAAAGCACATATGAAATTGTCCCTCAATTCCTGTGGAGGCCGAGCTCTCTTATTCCTACCTGAGTAGCCATTTGGACATGGATCATTCCAGGAACGGAATGTTTTGTGTAACCTGGCTTTCCATGACTGCAGCAAACAATAAAAATACTGACAAAAGGAAGTTGAGGGTTTTACTGATGGCTTGAGTAACAAGTTCTTGCTTGGAAAAAAAAGTATTGGTCAGTGCATCTCTGTACCTACCACAGCATTCCACTTATAATGCCAATGTACATGGTTAGTTAATTTTTGTGTACATATGTCTTAATCCTCTAATTAAATTGTATGCTTCCGAGAGATAGGATGTGTATATTATTTGTGTTACAAGAGTAAATAAAAAAGTTCCTGTGGAATTATTTATATAGAGTCTGTGTAGACCACAAATTTGAAAAGAGTAAGTATCATTCTCTTCTTCTATCTATAGGTCAATGTTGAATTTCACCAACCAAGATAATGCCTGCTAAATGATAAGTATGCAATAAATTATTGAAATATGTAAATGCACAATTAAGTACATAGCAGGTATTCATGAAATATTTTAATGAGTTGTTGAATGAATGATTTATTAATGATTCAAAAGCTCACAGCCATTATATAATTTTCAGCAAATAGAATTTAAAAGTAAAATAGAATTTAGCACCTAATAAAACTGAAGTCCTTCCAAAGTTAAAATTAGTCTATTATGTTTATCTCTGTTGTTACCCACTGGCACAATGTTACAGCAATAAAGGAAGTTATAGCAATGAGCATTAGTGCCCAAATTAATAAAATTCACTTTTTAATTTATGTACATATATATATATATATGTATTTTAAGTTCTAATGAGCCTTTTGAGGTATCATAATGATGATTTATAATACAATTAAAATTGTGTTTGACTAGCAGTTATTATTACCACTTCTCACTACATCTCAATGAAAAGCCAGATGGCTCATAACCACACAAGCTATGCTGGAAATCATCCTAACTTTAGAAACGGAAAGAAATCCACACTGATTCTAAAGCAATGGGTGGGAACTACATTGAAAGAAAATTATGCTTTTCTCTGTCTTACAGTATTCTCAGACTTTCTGTAACTCAAGAAATAGATAAGATCTAAGAAAAAAATAAAGAAGTATAATACTTTTTATCTTCCTCTACCGTTTGTACACTGAAAACAATTTTTCTTCAATGTGTTTTAAAGTTTGGGGTCCTCTTACACAAAGACTACTCTCTTCAGTTGGAATGCGGACATGTAAGCTTCTATACTTAGTTTGTTTCCTACTGTTATTATTTTTCATACATTTTTAGCTGCTTCATACTTGACCTACACTAATCTCAAAGGTGGTTTTATATAAGGATTTTTCTGTTGTCTAATGTTCTGTTTCATCTGAGCAAAGTCTATGTAGGGATTGACAAGAGCTCTTAGTTCTTTCATGGGCTAGGAAAGACAGGATATGTACAAACATTCTTGGTGGGCCATAGGACCTGTAAGTATGCAGTGACCCAATCTTTTTATGCAAAGAAGGAAAAGTAGTAAGGGATAAGATAAATAACACACTTTAATTTTTAAAATAATATGGTAATATTGGTCATGTAATACTGCATTAAAAATATTTTTTCATTTATTTCTTTCAACACTAATTTAGGATTTATATATTGCACTTATTTTAGTCTGCCTACTTGGCTTTACAGAGTATGAAATTAATCACTTTTTGTTCCTTCTTTGAAAAAAATACATATACCTCAGAATATGTAGATTTAACTGGGCTAAGAAATGCACAGACAGCTGGTCATTACTTCTAGTTGTGTCATTGCAGCTATTTCTGGAAGAGATTAGCATTTGAATTTGTAGACTGAGTAAAGAAGATTGCCCTCACCAATTCTGGTGGGCATCATTCATCCAATCCATTGAAGAACTATATACAATATAAAGGCAAAGGAAGGCAAATTTGCTTCTCATTTGAGCAAGGACATTATTCTTCTCTTTCTTTCAGATATCAGAGCTCTTGTTTCTCAGACTTTGGACTTGGATTGAATTACACCACCCTCTGGATTTCCTGGTTCTCTACCTTGCAGATGACAGATCATGGGACTTCTCAGCCTCCAAAGTCAAATGAGCCAAGTCCCATAATAAATTTTTTTCATATCTACATATCTCCTTTTGGTTCTGTTTCACTGGATAACTGTGACTAATCCAATACTAGTCAATTTCCTCTTTCTTTCTCTATTCCCTTTTTTAAATTTTTTAACTGACACATAATAATTGTACATTTTAGAGAGTACATAGTTATGTTTCAATACATATAATATATAGTGATCAGATAAGAATAATTAGCATATCCATTATCTCAAACATTTATCATTTCTTTGTGTTGAGAACACTCAATATCTTCCTTCTAGCTGTGTGAAACTACATAACATATTATTGTTTACTATAATCATCCTACAGCATTATAGAAAACTAGAACTTGCTCCTACTAACTAGATGTAATTTTGTGTCATTTAACACGTTTCCCTAATTTCCCCTTTCCCCTGCCATTCCCAGCTTTCAGTATCTTCTCCTTTACTTTTTACTTCAATTAAATCCACATTTTTAAAATTTCTATCTATGAGTGAGAACATGTAGTGGTTAACTTTCTATTCCTGGCTTATTTCACTTAATATCATGTACTCTAGTTCTATCTATGCTGCTGTGAATGACAGAATTTCATTCTTTCATATAGCTTTATAATATTCAACTGTGTACATACCACATTTTCTTTATCCAGTCATCTGCTGTTGGGCATCTAGGTTGATTCCATATCTTGGCTATTGTGAATAGTGCTGCAGTAAATGTAGAGGTGTAGATTTCTCTTTGATACACTTTTTCCTTTCCTTTGGATAAATGCCCAGTGGAGGAATTGCTGGATCATATGATGGCTCTATTTGTAGTTTTTTGAGAAACTTTCATACTGTTTTCTAAGTGACTGTTCTAGGTTACATTCACACCAACAGTATACAAAAGTCCTCTTTACTCCACATACTTAACTGCATTTCTTACTATATTTTTGTTAATATCCATACTAACTGCGGTGAGATATTATTTATTTGTGGTTTTGACTTGCATTTTCCCAATGATTAGTGATGTTGGCAATTTTAAATATATATGCTGGTCATTTGTATGTCTTCTTTGAGAAATATCTGTTCAGGTCATTTGCTTATTTTTTAAATCTTTCCTTTTTTTCAATGAAGATGTTTGAGTTTCTTCCATATTCTGGACATTAATCTTTTGTAGGTTGCCTTTTTACATTGTTGATTGTTTCCTGTGCAGAAAATTTTTAGTTTGATATAAATCCACTTATTTATTGTTGCTTTTGTTGTCAATCTTTTAAAAAAACACTTCAACTTTTATTTTAGATACAGGGTATAGAATGCGCAGATTTGTCATATGGAAATTGCAATACAGATCCCATCACCTAGGTAGTGAGCACAGTACCTGATAGCTTTTTTTTATTTTAATTTTAATTTTTTTTCCATCACCCCTACCTCCACTATTTTAGTCCACAGTGTCTATGTCTATTGTTTCCATATTTATGTCCACCGGTGCTCAATATTTAGCTCTCTACCCCAGTAATTGAGAACATGTAGTATTTAATTTCCTGTACCTGCATTACTTTGCTTAGGGTTACAGCCTCCAGCTCCATCCATATTTCTGCAAAGGCCACAATTTTATTATTTTGTATGGCTGTGTAGTATTTCATGATGTATGAACCACATTTTTTATCCAATCTACTATTGGGCACCTGGGTGATTCCATGTCTTTGCCGTTATGAAGAGCATAACAATGAACATACAAGTGCATGTGTCATTTTGGTAGAATAATTTATTTTCTTTTGGGTATATACACAGTAACTGATCACTTGGTCAAATGGTAGCTCTGTATTAAGTTCTTTGAGAAATCTCTGCACTGCTTTCCACAGTGGCTGGACTAATATACATTCCCTCTAACAGTGTATAGAGCATTCCCTTTTCTCCACAGCCTCACCAGCATCTGTTATTTTTTGAATTTTTAATAATAGCCATCTGACTGGTGTGACATGGTGTCTCATTGTGGCTTTTATTTGTGTTTCTTTGATGATTAGTGATACTGAGCATTTTTTCATGTTTTTTGGCCACTTGTATGTCTTTTTTTGAAAAGTGTTCATGTTCTTTGCTAACTTTTAGTGGGTTGTTTTTTCCTTGTTGATTTGTTTAACGTCTCTGTAGGTTCTGGATATTAGGCCTTTGTCAGATACATAGTTTGTGAATGTCTTCTCCCATACTCTGGGTTGTCAGTTTGCTTTGTTGATAGTTTCTTTTGTCGTGCAGAAGTTCTTTAGTTTAATTAGCTCCCACTTGTCTATTTTTGTTATTGTTGCAACTGCTTTTGGGGACTTAGCTAAAATTTTTTGCCAAGGCCAATGTCTAGAAGAGTATTTTCCAGATTGTCTTACAGGATTTTTGTAGTTTGAGGGTTTTACATTTAAATCTTTAATCCATCTTAAGTTGATTTTTGAATATGGTGAAATGTAGGGTTCCAGCCTCAATCTTCTGCATGTAACTAACCAGCTATCCATCACCATTTATTGAATAGGAACTCCTTTTTCTGTTGCTTGTTTTTGTCAGCCTTGTTGGAGATCAGATGGCTGTAGGTATGCATCTTTATTTCTGAGTTTTCGATTCCATTCCATTGGTCAATATGCATGTGTTTGTACCAGTACCAAGCTCTTTTGGTGACTGTGGCTTTGTACTATAGTTTGAACTTGGGTAGTGTTATTTTTGCTTAGGATTGCTTTGTTAATTTGGGCTCTTTTGTGGTTCCATATGAATTTTAGAATAGTTTTTATTTTCTCAAATTCTGTGAATAATGACATTGGTAGTTTATAAGAAAGACACTGACTCTGTAAATGGCTTTGGGAAGTATGGCCATTTATATGATATTGTTCTTCCAATCCATGAGCATGGAATGATTTTCCATGTATTTGTGTCAGCTCTGATTTTCTTCAGCAGTGTTTTGTACTTCTGCTTGTGGAGATAATTCACTTTCTTGGTTACCTGTATTCCCAGTTATTTCATTTTCTTTGTGGCTATTGGATCCCAGATATCTGTAGTAAGAGTGACCAGACCCCTGTCCATTCATGCACTCCTTCTGCAGGCACCATTTGAGGCAGGGAACAAGTTGTAGCATTTAGGCAACCCCATGCAGGGTTCCCACCTTCCTCCTCCTTTTACCACAGTGACTACATCTTTTCTCTATCCATTCCAATGTTTTCTCTTAGAAAATCTGTTCAAATCATGAGGTAGTCAAAATCGAAGTCCCTTTCTGAGGGAGTGGTACTTTCCAGCTGTATTTCATAACCATCTTGGAAAAAGTCCACATTGCCAATATTTTTGAGATCTTATTCATAAAATCTTTTCCCAGATCAGTGTCCTAAAGTATTTCCTCATGTCTTATTCTAATAATTTTGTAGCTTCCATTCTTACATATAGGTCTTTAATCAATTTTGAGTTGATTTTTGTATACAGGAGAGATGGGGGTTTAGTTTTATTCTTCTGCATGCTGATATCCACTTTTCCCAGCACCATTTGTTAAAGAGACTGTCTTTTCCCCAATGAGTGTTCTTGACACCTTTGTCAAAAATCAGTGGGCTATAGATGCACAGATTGATTTCTGGATCCTCTGTTCTGTTGGTCTGTGTGTTTATTTTTATGTCAATACCATGCCGTTTGTATTACTGTAGCTTTGTAGTAAATTTTGAAGTCAGATGGTGTGATGCCTCCAGCTTTGTTTATTTTCCTCAGTATTGCTTTGGCTATTCAAAGTCTTTTGTGGTTTCATTAAAAAATTAAGTTTTTTCTCTATTACTATGAAGAATGTCATCAATATTTCAATAGAGATTGCCCTTAATCTAAAGATTGCCTTGAATAGAATGGTCATTTAACTCTATTAATTCTTCCAATCACTGAGCATGGCCTTTCCATTTGTTTGTGTTCTCTTCAATTTCATTATCATGCTTTGTAGTTTTCTTTGTAGAGGCCTTTCAACTCCTTGGTTAAATTAATTCCTAGGCATTTTATTTATTTTTTGTAGCTATTTTAAATGGGGTTGCCTTTTTTATTTCTTTTTTGGTTAGTCTATTGTTTGTGCACAGAAACACTCTTGATATTTGTCTGTTGATTTTTTTATTCTGCACATTCCTAAATTTGTTTATCAGCTCTAAGAGTTTTTTGGTAGATTCTTTAGATTTTTCTATTTGTATGATGATGTTGTCTGAAACAGGAGCAATGTAACTTATTCTTTTCCATTGTAGATGCCTTTATTTATTTCTCTTGCCTAATTGCTCTGGCTAGGACTTCCAGTACTATGTTGAATAAAAGAGATGAGAGTGGACATCTTTGTCTTCTTTCAGTTCTTAGCGTAAAATATTTCAGCTTTTGCCTTTTAATATGATGTTACCTGTGGATTTGCCATATATGGTCTTTTTTACATTTTTTTCTATACCTAATTTGTTGACAGTCCTCATCATGAAGATATATTTAATTTTATCAAATGATTTTTCTGCATTTCTTGAGATGATCAGATGATTTTTGTCCTTCATTCTGTTGATAAAGCATATTATGTTTATTGATGTTGTATGTTGAACCATCCTTTCATTTCTGAGGTAAATCCCACTTAATCATGGTGTTTTATCCTTTTGATGTATTGTTGGATTTAGTTTTCTAGTATTTTGTTGACAAACTTTGTGTTTACATTCATCAGGAATATTGGCCTGTAGTTTTCATTTTTTGTTGTGTCATTGTCTGATTTTGATATCAGGGTTATGTTGACCTTTTAGAATAATTTAGAAAGAGCTCCCTTCACTTCCATCTTTGGGAATAGTTTGAGAAGAATTATTATTAAGTGTTCTTTAAATGTTTGGTAGAGTTCAGTGGTGAAGCCATCTGGTCCTGGAGTTTTCTTAGGTTTTGTTTTGTTTCAGATTCAATATCCTTACTTGTTATTGGTCTTTTCAGAAATTTTATTTCTTTGCAGAGCAATCTTGGTAGGTTGTATGTATCCAGGAATTTATTCATTTCCTCTAGTTTTTCAAATTTATTGGTATATAGTTTTTAATAATAGTTTCTAATGATCCTTTGTATTTCTGTGGCATTTGTTATTTCAGCTTCTTTGGGTAGATATACCAAGGAGCATGATTACCCAATCACAGGGTAAGAGTATGCTTAGTTTTGTAAGAGACTTTCAAACTGTCTTCCGATGTGACTGTACCATTTTGCAATTTCACCAGCAAAGAATGAGAGGTTTTGTTGCTTTATATCTTTGATAGAATTTGACATTGTCAGTGTTTTGGATTCTTATCACCCTAGTAGGTGTGTAGTGGTATAGCATTGTTTAATTTGCAATTCTCTAATAGTATATAATATTGACGATCATTTTATATGCATATTTATCATGAGTATATGTTCTGTCATGAGATATTAATTTTTATCCGATTTTTAATCAGATTATTTTCTTACTGTTGAGTTTTAAGAGTTCTTTATGCATTTTGAATAACAATCCTTAATCAGATACATGTTCCATAAAGATTTTCTTAGTGTCTGTGGCTTGTCTTCTCATTTCCTTTACAGTGTCTTTCACAGAGCAGAAGTTTTTCACTTTAATGAAGTCCATCTCATCAATTGTTTCATGGATCATGCCTTTGTTGTTGTAGCTAAAATTTATCACCAATCCCAAGGTCATTTAGAATATTTGCTATGTTTTCTTCTAGGAGACTTGAATGTTTTTCATTTTACATTTAAGTGTGTGATTCATTTACAGTTAATTTGTGTTGAGATGTAAGGTCTCTGTTTAGATTCATTGTTTTGTATGTGGATGACTAGTTGTTCCAATACCATTAGTTAAAATAAAAATCTTTACTCTGTTGCATTGGCATTTGCTCTTTTGTCAAAAATAAGTTGAATATATTTGTGTTGGTATATTTCTGGTCTCTGGATTCTGTCCCATTGCCTATTTGTCTATTCTTTGGCCAATACCACACTGTCTTGATTACTTTAGCTTTACAGAAACACCTGAACATGTTTAGTGTCAGTTTTCTGCCTTCATTTTTCTCATCCAATATTGTAAATTAGGATCCTGCCACTTATGTTAAGATTCCACCTCCTATCAGATCAGCAGTGGTGGTAGATTCTCTTAGGAACATGAACCCTACTATGAACTGTACATGCAAGGTATCTAGGTTGCATGTTCCTTAGGAGTATTGAATGCCTTATGGTCTGAGGTAGAGCTGAGGTGGTGATGCTAGCACTGGGGGGCAGCTGAAAGTACAGATTAACATTAGCAGAGAGGTTTTGATGGCACAGAGGCCATAATAAATTAATTGCTTACAGACTAATATCAAAAACCTATCAGTGATTGGCAAGTGAGAATTAAGCTGTATCTTGTGGCAGGCTTTATAATGCCAAGTGAGTTGGTGTACTTCAATTGTACAGCTGCATTGGTGGCAGGCTTTGAGTCAGAATTTGACACTTATTTTTTAATCTGTGCATGGCCTGCCCATTAATTTATTTACCACTTCCATCTGTGCCTCTTTATCACACTTTGCACTTGTCTCAGTCAGTTTTGGTAAGCCCACAAGCTAACCCTAGCCAAAATGAGTAAAAAACAAATGTCACTGGAGAGTTCTTTGAAAAGGGAGACAGGCCCAATGATGAGGCAGCAGAACACTCTAAGTAAGACTGCAAACAAAAATAAAGCTACATTTAAAAGAAAATACCAAGAGTTCTACTTAAATTATGAGTTCATTGCAATAGGTTATTCACATTGTCCAAGTCTGCTTTGTATACTGTGATGACCAGCTATCCAACTAAGCCATGAAACCTTCCAAATTGCTTTGCCATGTGGAGACAAAGCACCCTGCATTAAAAGACAAGCCTTTGAGCAGGGCACGAGGGCTCACACCTGTAATCCCAGCACTTTGGGAGTCCAAGGTGGGTGGATCACTTGAGGTCAGGAGTTCGAGACCAGCCTGGCCAAAATGGTGAAACCCTGTCTCTACTAAAAATACAAAAAAAAAAAAAAAAAATAGCTGGGTGTGGTGGTGCATGCCTATAATCCCAGCTACTGGGGAGGCTGAGGCAGGAGAATCACTTGAACCTGGGAGGTGGAGGTTGCAGTGAGCCGAGATCATACCATTGCACTCCAGCCTGGGCAACAGTGAGACTCCGTTTCAAAAAAAAAAAAAAAAAAGATAAAAAAAGAAAAGAAAGATAAGTCTTTGGAGTTGTTTGAAAGAAAAACATGAACACAAAGAACAGAAGTAATTATTGAAGGTCATCATTTCATCAAATGTGTCTGCACTGAGAGCATTATTTTTAGTGGCTAACCACATTGCTAAAGCTAAGAATCCCTTTACTATTGGTGAAGAGTTGATGCTGCCTGCTCCTGAGGACATCTGTCATAAACTTTTAGGAGAGGCTGCAGTTCAAAAGGTGGCACATGTTGCTCTTTTGTCTAGCAACATGACTAGATGATTTGATGAAATAGCAGAGGATATTGAGGCACAATTGTTAGAAAGGATTAATGAGTCACCTTGGTGCACAATCCAGGCTGATGAGTCTACTGATGTTGACAACAAAGCAACATGCTTGTCTTTGTGTGATATACTGTTTCAGAAGGATGGGCGTGAGAATATATTATGTGCACTTTCATTGCCAAACGACACCACAGCTGTAGAATCATTCAAGTCTTTGAATGATTACATATCAGGAAAAATTATTTGGTAATTTTATGTTGGTATATGCATGAATGGAGTGGCTGCCATGAGTGAATGGCTTTTTGGTTTCAATACTTGGGTCAAAGAGGTCACTTCTGAATGTGAGTCTATGCACTGTGTCATCCATATGGAATACTGGCTACCTGAAAATGCCACATGGACTAAATGCTGTTTTGGAGGATGTGATTAAAATTACCAGACACATTAAAGTACATGCCCTTAACTCACATCTGTTTGTACAGCTCTGTGAAGAACTGGACACAAAGCACACACATCCTCTTTATAGACAGAAATAAGGTGGCTTTTTAAAGGTAGATCACTGGCTAGAGCTTTTGAGTTACAAGAGCCATTTCAGAGATTTCTTTTAGAAAAACAGTCACCACTGGCAGCACATTTCAGTGACACAGATTGGGTCACAAAACTGCTTACTTGTGTGACCTATTTAACCTGCTCAACAAACACAATCTGTCACTTCAGAGGAAAACAACTGTGTTCAAGTTGGCAGATAAAGTGGCTGCATTCAATTCCAAACTGGAATTATGGGGGTGACAAGTGAACACTGGGATTTTTGTCATATTTCAAACATTAGCGGAAATTTTGAAAAAGACTGAGCCAGGGCTTTCTTTCTCCCAGCTGGTGCATGATCACCTATCTCAGCTTTCAAAAGAGTTTGAGCATTACTCCCCAACCACAAAAGACCCCAGAACTAAGAAGGAATGGATCCGTGCTCCATCTGTGAATAAGCCAGGTGAATCGATTTTGTCTGTCCTAGAAAAGGATCAACTGTTTGAGATAGCACATGACAGTGGCCTTAAAAGTATGTTTGCACAACTTCAAGGCTCCATACGTTCTGAATTAAAGTCAAGGCATAATATCCTGAGATTGCCACAAAAGCACCAAAAAGCCTACTTCTACTTCCAATATCCTATCTTTCCAAAGCAGGGTTTTCTGCAGTGACCACAACCAAAATGAGATTACAGAGTACACTGGACATAAGCAAGACACTTCGGTGTCACTGTCTCCCATCAGCACCAAATGGGACTGTCTTGTTGCAGGGAAAGAAGCTCAGGGCTCCCACTGTTTTCTACATTATGGTGATTTGTTAAATTATTTGATTATGTATTACAATTTAATAATAAAAGACATAAGGTGCACAAGAAATATAATGCTCTTGAATCATCCTGAAACCATCCCCCACCAACTCTGGTCTGTGGAAAAATTGTCTTCCACCAAATGGGTACCTGCTATCAAAAAGGTCAGGGATCACGTTTCTTTGCAGTCATTTATCTGCTTTTATACATTCGTACATAACTTCAGGCAAAATTTGCTTTGTCCTATTTTTTTCCCTGCAGTTTTCAGAGTCACTTTCACTCTCAAATAGTGCACACCATTCAGAAATGGGGATTGAACGTGCTTGAGCGACAGTGAAGCACTCATTCCTAGGGAGTACAGACATAGCAGAAACTTTCTCAGGTTACTTCCACTAAAAAAAAGAAAAAGAAAAGAAAAGTAAAGGGACTTGAACAACTACTGTATTTTATGATACATTTAAACTTAAGGTCTTTTTGCTGCATTTTAGCATGTGTGTTCAAGTCTTGGCTTAGGAGAAAATTGCAAACATCTGGTTTCAGAGTAAAAGGATTTGATAGTTGTTAAGGGTTGTTAGTAAAAAGAGAAATTCTTCAGCTAGGCATCAATATATTTTCAAAGACACTATTGAATGTATTGTTGTAACTTGTCTTAAAGGCTTAACTGGAAAATTAAAAACATAATAGTTCTCTATTATGGATTGTGTAACTAATTATTTAATTAATTCTTTTAAGCAAATTTCAGAACAAAAGAATTTCCTAAAGGAGTAGCAATAAAAGGGAAGATCAAGGTGGACAATAGAGGAAGAAAAGCAAGAGATTGAGGGGTGGGACGAAACACTGGCGTCACAAGTAGACAGAAATAAATTGCAGAATCTCTACTGAATAAGCCTCTGGAGATGGCAATTTAATAATAACATGCATTTTTAAAGATTTAACACATTAAAACAAATATCAAAAATATTTTTAATAATAAAATTAGTTTGTTTCGAGATCTATTATGGCTAATGTGTAATTCTCTTGCATAAATTCCTGATACTTATCTTTTAATTAAATTTCATTTCTATAATGATGATAATCTACCAAAAACACAAATCAGCAAGAAATCATGGTATGTAGTTCTTGCTTCTTTGGGTGGAGAATATGTATGTATTTTTTATATGGTGTGTGTGTGAGAGAGAGAGAGTGTGTGTGTGTGTGTGTGTGTGTTTACTGATACAAATAGCTTCATAGACTCTAATCACATAAATATAAGATCGCAAATATGAATTCTGAGCTTTATATAATATGAAATAACATGCATTTCATCTTTTCAGCAGGTGGAAAATTTTAAGGGAAATGCATATAAATATATTTTAAATTGTCTATTGATTTGAATTGTCTGGCCTGAGAGAAAGTTAGATAGATTCAGATTAAATCAAACCACACAAAAGATACTTTAAAGTAATTCTTTTCATTTTGATATTTCTAGCAACATAAAATGTGTGGAAGAAAATTAGAAATGTAAAGTAAAATCTCATTAAAAAATTCTAAGAATTGTCAACTTGGCAGCAAAATTGAAATTCATCTTGTGTATGAAAAACATACCTTTAATATCAAGAAACTAAGATGTGCATTATGACAAAAAATTCTATTCAGCAAGTATATTTATTTACAAAAAAATACAAAATTATATTTAGTGGTATGTAAATTTCCTTAGAACCTATATCTATTGTCTCTAGTTGTATAATATACAGGGTGATACCAATCTACAGGGAAACAATATCAAAGTAAGCCAAATAAAAAAGAAAAACCATGTACTACTGGTTGCTAGGAATTAAAGCTGATGAGATCGCTTAGGAGCAGTGCACAACTCAGCTGTATCCTGACTTCCTCCTTAAGTCTCAATGTCTTGATATAAAAAGTATGTTCAGGCAGAAGGATCAAAATGGCTGACTAGATACAAGTAGTAGGTGCCTGCTACCTGGAGAGAAATCAGAGTAAAAGTAGATACATTTTGAACAGATCATCTAAAAGAGAATGCAAGGATTCACCAGAGTAAAGAGAGAAAGTGCCAGAATTAAGCAAGGAGAGGGTTTGAGGCAGCTTGCCTGGCCAGAGACTGACTGAGAGCCAAGAGAGGCTGGACATGGGAAGCTGTAAGAGAGAAACTCCCAGGGCACCACACTATAAAAGGGGCTTTTACAATCTTGGCTATAGGAGAAACCCTCCACCCACTAGGGCCTCGGGCCTTACAAATGGAGCTGCCTAAAGATTGCACAGAACTGTTGCTCCAGAAAGGAACCCATACCAAATCCCACAGGCATCTGACTCTGGATTAACCTTAGCTGCTAGCCTTAGCTATACATTTTCAGAGTGTACCTACCAGGGATCTATAGACACAACTACTGCCACTGCACTCCTCCAAAGCGGGAGAGGGTCCCTGAGAGGGTCCTTACCACCCTGCTGTTGAGACTGAAATGTGAGCATTTCCCACAGCTTCCTGCCCAGGTTGCTTTCCTGGGAGGGGTCTAATATGGTTTGGCTCTGTAGACCCACCCAAATCTCATCTTAAATTGTAATCCCCACATGTTGAGGGAGAGACCTGGTGGGAGGTGACTGGATCATGGGAGCAGTTTCCCTCGTGCTGTTCTTGTGATAGTGAGTGAGTTCTCACAAGATCTGGTTGTTTTTATAAGTGTGTGGTTCTTCCCCTTCACTGTCTCTCTCTCTCTCCTGCCACCTTGGGAAGAAGAAGCCTGCTTCCCCTTTGCCTTCCACCTTGATTTTAAGTTTCCTGAAACCTCCCCAGCTGTACAGAACTGTGAGTCAATTACACTTCTTTTGTTCATAAATTACCCAGTCTCAGATATTCTTTATAGCAGTGTCAGAACAAATTAATACAGGATCCTGCCCTCTCTGATCCCAGGGCAAAGGTGCCATTTTGAGAGTTTAACACTGGGCTGCACCTCACCTTTGGATTGCTGCACCTCACATTGGCTACTGCCTAGCCAGTGATGGCCAGATATTTTTTTCTCTACTTATTTCACTGTATTTTATTTTAATTTATTATTTTTTTTTCTGTTCAAATTTTATTTTAGGCTTAGGAGTACATGTGCAGGTTTGCTGCATGTGTAAATTGTGTGTTGCAGCCATTTAGCATAGAGATAATTTTGTCACTCAGGTGATGATCATAGTATCTGATAGGTTTTCAAACCTCACCCTCCTGCCACCCTCCACCCTCAAGTAGGTCACAATGTCTATTGTTCCCTTCTTTTGTACCATGTGTACTCCATGTGAAACAGACTTGAGAAAAAAAATTAAAAAAAAAACAAGAATTTCATTGTATAATGATAAAGGTATTAATTTAGCAAGAGGATATAACAAACCTAAGTAGATATGTAGCCAACACTGAAGAACCCAAATTCATAAAACAAACATTCCTAGACCTAAAAAAAAGAGACAAACAGAGACACAATAATAATATAGGACTTAAATACTCAGCACTAGGCAGATCATTGAGACAAAATTAAACAAGAAATGCTGGACTTAAATTGTACTTAAACCAAATAGGCTTAACCAACAATTATAGAACACTCTACCCAACAACTACAGAACATATATTGTTTCCATCAACACTTGGAACCTTCTCTGAAGTAGGCTGTATGTTAGGCCACAAAGTAAATTTTAACAAGTTTTTAAAAATCAAAAAATTATATTATATATATTCTCAGATCACAGTGGAATAAAGTTAGGAATCAGTACCAGGAAAAACTTTGGAGGCTATACAAGTACATGTAAATTAAAAAGCATGCTACTGAATGATCACTGGTTTAAGAAAAAAATTCAGATGAAAACTATAAAACATTTTGACGCCTGTAATCCTAGCACTTTGGGAGGCCGAGACGGGCGGATCACGAGGTCAGGAGATCGAGACCATCTTGGCTAACACGGTGAAACCCCGTTTCTACTAAAATTACAAAAAATTAGCCGGGCGTGTTGGCGGGCGCCTGTAGTCCCAGCTACTTGGGAGGCTGAGGCAGGAGAATGGCGTGAACCCGGGAGGCGGAGCTTGCAGTGAGCCGAGATCGCGCCACTGCACTCCAACCTGGGAGACACAGCGAGACTCCGTCTCAAAAAAAAAAAAAAAAAAAAAAAAAAAATTTTGAAATGAATGAAAATATAAATACAACATACCCAAATCTGTAGGATACAGCAAAAGAGGGAAGTTTGTAGCATTAGATGTCTCCACCGAAGAATCAAAATGTAACAAATTAATAACGTAACATTGTACCTCATGGAACTAGGAAAACAAAATCAAACTGAACCCACAGTTAGCAGAAGAAAAAATAGCAGAGATCAGAGCAGAACTAAATTATATAAAGACCAAAACAAAAATGCAAGAGATTAAGGACCCACAACTAGGTTCTTTCAAAGGATAAACAAAGTTAATATACCACCAGTTAGACTAACCAACAAAAGAGAGAAGAGTCAAATAAACACAATCAGAAATGAAAAAGGAGACATTGCAAGTGATAACACACAAAGACAAAAGATTATTAGAGACTATTATAAACAACTATACACTCATAAACTAGAAATTAAGGAAATTGGTTAAATTCCCAGAAATGTACAACATCCCAAGATTTCACCAAGAAGAAATAGAACTCGTGAACATGCCATTAATGAGAAGTGGGAATTAATTCATAAGAAAACTTCTCCTTCAGGACAAAATAGATTAACAGCCAAATCCTACTAAACAGTCAAAGAAGAACTAATACCAATTATTCTAATACTAGTCTAAAAATTAACGTGGAAATTTTTTTTTTCTAGATAATTATATGAGGCTAGTATTATCTGATACCAAAACCAGATAAAAAAGGACACAACAACAAAAAAACTACAGACCAACACCTATGATGAATATAGATGCAAAGATCCTTAACAAAATACTAACAGATGAAATCCAGCAGTGTGTCAAAAAGATGAAATATCATGATTAGGTGGGATGTACCCGAAGAATGCAAAGATGGTTTAACATGCACAAATCAACAAATGTGATACATCACAATAACAGAATTAAAAATATAAATAATGTGATCCAGTTGATAGATGCAGAAAAAACATCCAATGAAATTAAGGATCAAAAAAAGGTATCCAAATTGGAAAAGAGGAAGTCAAATTATCTTTGATCATGGATAATACGATCTTATATCTAGAAAACCCAAAAGACACCACCAAAAAAACTCTTAGATTTGCTAAACGAATTAGTAGAGTTTCAGGATACAGAATTAACTTACAGCAATTACTAATGTTTCTATACATTAATAACAATAAAGAAAAAGAAATCATCATGTCAGAAAGATACCTGCACTTTTATGTGTACTGCAGCACTACTCACAATAGTAAAGGTATAGAATCAGTGTTAAGTTTCCATCAATAGAGGATTGGTTGAAGAAAATGTATATATACACTATGAAATACTACTCAGCCATAACAAAGAATGAAATCATGTTTCATTTTTGTTTTTGTTTTGCAGCAATATGGATAGAACTACAGACCATTATTCTAAGTGAAATAACTCAGAAATATAAAGTCAAATACCATATGTTCTCACTTATAAATGGGAGTTAAACAACGAGTACACATGGACATGCAGAGTAGAATAATAGACATTGGAGTAACAAAATTGGGAAGGTGGGAGGCAGGTGAGAGTTTAAACATTACCTATTGGGTACAACATTAACTATTCAAGTGATGGGTGCTAAAAACCCAGACTTCACCACTACCCCAATATATGCATATAAGAAATCTACACTTGTGCCCTCTACATATGTTAATATTAAAATTTTTTTCTAAATAAAAAAGTATGTTTACATATCCAAGCTTAAAGTTGTAATCTGTATGTACACCTTAAAGTTTTGCTCTTGATATTTAAAGATAAAAATTTAAATTTTGGCCAGATGTGGTGGCTCACCCCTGTAATCCCAGCACTTTGGAAGGCTGAGGTGGGTGGATCACTTGAGGTCAGGAATTCAAGAGCAGCCTGGCAAACATGATGAAACGCCGTCTCTACTAAAAATACAAAACATTAGCCAGGTGTGGTGCTGTGTGCCACTAATCCCAGCCACACAGGAGGCTGAGACAAGAGAATCACTTGAACCCAGGAGGCGGAGATTGCAGTGAGCTGAGATCACCCCACTGCACTCCAGTCTGGGCGACAGAGTGAGACTCCATCTCAAATAAATAAATAAATATATAAATTTTGACAATTTAGATATTAGTCACATTTTGTACAATCAATGCATTTAAATGATATAGTTCAATTTTTATTATATTCATAGAGTTGTGCTATTGTAAAAGAAATGATTATTTCATGATACTTGTTAAAGCACTAAGGAAGACTGTATTTAGGAATATTACAATAGACATAAAGACCACTACAATGAGTTCTCACTGTGGGATAGAAAGACAGGGCTCAACTGTGACTACAGTGTGGGTAAATGAGGATTTATATAGCCAAGGAGCAAGGTGGGGGATGGTGAATGGAAATTTGCAAGAGGATATCTCAGGGGTAAGTGTGATTCTGGCTAAATTCACCTAACAAGATTCTTGGTGAAGACAGGCCAGGGCAATCAGATATTCCCTGGGGAATGCTGGAGGATGAAGAGCCTGATCAAATATCTAGGATAATCAGATGTTGAGGACGAAGAGGTCTTTGTTGAATTGACTTAGCTGAGTTCTTTGCTAAAACTGGATTTTATAAGAAAGTAAATAAGTGGACCTAGGGGAAGTTTCAGGAGACTGACTAAGGCATGCTCAAGCAGAGAATTTTTGTAACTACTATGATCACAGTCATTTGAGAACAGTTTCATTAATCTACAAAAAAACTATGTAAGAATCTGTAATCACTCCCCAGATCCCCACCTCACATGCCCCTTAAGCTACCACTAGTCTACTTTCTGTCTCCATAGATTTGCCAACTCTGGAAATATCATGCAAATTAAATTATGCAATCTGTGATGTTTTCTGACTGATTTATTTTATATATCGTCATGTTTTCAAGGCTCACCCATGTTGTAGAATGTATCCATAATCCATTTTTTATTTCAAAATAATATTCCAATGTATGAATATATCACATTTTATCTATTCATTCAGAGATTGGTGAACACTTTGCTCACTTCCAATATTTGGCTACTATAAAAATGCCACCACAAACTTTCATGTGCAAATTTTTACATGGATATGTGTTTTTATTTATTGGTATATACCTAGAAGTGAAATTTCTGGGTCACATGGTTGTCTAACTAACATTTGATGAACTGCCAAACTGTTTTCTAAAGGAGCTGCACACTTTTACATCCCCACCAGCAATTTATGAGGCTTCTATTTTCTCCACATCTCATGAACACTTGTTATATCTTCCTTTTTCTGTACCCAATCAAATAAGGGGGAAGTTCTATTTCATTGTGTTTTGCATCTTTCTAATTGCTAATGAAATTGAGTGTCAGTTCATCTCTTATTGGCTAGAGATGGAGTGGGGACAGTTCCAACTTTTCTTTGAGTGGTAATGTTGCTGTGTAAGTGAGTTACTAGTCAGGAAAGATGGCCTCAGGTCTTTTTGGTTTCCTTCTCTTTGTGTAGAACTTCCACCTTATGAGTAAGCTGAGGTAAGAGGTACGGGGGCCTAGTATTCTCAGCAGAACTTCTGTCCTATAAGAGGAGGGTGAACTGAGGAAGAGAATCTAAGATTTTTCAGCCTCTCTTGCTTGGATAGCATTCCTGCAAGATAGAGATGGGGTTTTGATATATGGTGGCAGCTTGTCCCTTCTGGGGAAGATCTGGTAGCCCTAAACTAGGAATTGGTAGAAAGGAAAACTCTTTTCTTGTCTGAAGTATAGCACCCATCTCACTGATTTGGGAAGAAGGGAAAAGAGTGAGGGGATTACGGCTCAAATGAAAGAAGCTGCTGTTCTTATGAAGATTTGGTAGGTTTCTCTTGAATAATCATCTCCATATTTGTGGTATGTCCTTAGGATAATTTCAATAAATGTTTGTTTGTTTTTAAAACAATATTAAACAGTTATGGTTATTTTACTGAAAAGAAGGTCACAGATCTCTTCACACTTCGTTTTTCCAAATTTGCCTTTCTCAGAATATCTTGAATTTTGAAAGCCCTCCTCTGCCTTGAAAAAGATGAGATTTCAAATGATTCTTTGAAAATAAATGTGTAACTTGAGAAGCAATTGAGTGCAATAAATCCTACAATTTGGTGCAATGAGTCCTTCTCTCAACTGTATCCATATTCTTCTTGAATAAATTAGTTAAAATTATATAGTGGTAGGGGAAGCCAAGGGTTGACTGGAAATAAGTGATTTTAGAAGTGAAAATATCCCCCAGCATTACCCTGGATACATTTAATATTTGAGTCATAACTTTGATAAAGGTTTTTTATTTTTCTCAGTATAGTTGCTCTTATAAATTTAATCTATTATGTGTGTTTATTTTACCCTGAAGTTTTCCCATTGTCTTCATTATACTGTTTTATGGCATCTTTATTTCCCTAATAATTCCCATTCTAGAGTCTTTCTTCCTCTTGTTTCAGTCTTGACTATTTGATCTTTAAACCTACAATATAGCTGTTAACCAGAAGGTTTTCAGCTTGGTTCCACCGCTTCCTGGATCCAATGTTTCTTTCTTAATGAATGTCTTCTCTTAGCCAGAGGGCATCCTCAAAATACATAAGAAAAAAATTGTATCTTTCTATATGCTTGTACCATTGAACATGTCTTAATTTTACCCATATTTTGATTAACACAATAAACAGATTGAAAGTAAATTTTCTTCAGTAGGCTGGTAAGTATATTGCCAGTATAATTTGGGTATTTTGAAAACGATAATTTTTTTCCATCTCTAGAATATTTGGAGTTCAAAAAAATCCTTTTTGCAGGATTTGAATTCACTCCTTGCTATAGCATAAGTCTTAGCAGAAGGCCTTCACTGTTCAAGTCATTTTCATCCTACCCTTCCTGTTTATAAATTCCTAATTACATAAAATGTACTTCTCTAAACTCCTTTCACCCTCTTCTTTAAGCCTGTAATTTCACAATGGTCATGCATTTTCAATTAGTTATTTTGTTTTCTGATATTATTTTTTAAACTTTTTGCTACTTACTGAGCACTGCTCTTGGAAGATTGTCCGAGTTCATACAAACCTGATGTTTCTGAAGTCTATCCCTATGCCTCCTTTACATTTTAGCCTGCCTGGTTTCCTGTGTTCAATGTATGGTAGCTGCACAGGTCGACATTCAGACAATTCATGCATATTTAACTTGGCCTCAAATTCTGGGATCAATCATGATCCTCATACTTAACAGTCATTAACAGAACTCACATAAGTAGTTTGGTAGCTTACAACCAGGTTGGTTTTCTATGTGACCTCATTATGAGGTTGTAGCCAGATGTTAGTAAACAAAAACAGACCTTCATCAGTTGTCAAGCTCTTGACTTTATGTCTCAATTATTCTAACTCATATTTTCCCATCCTTAGCACCCTAATCAAAGATCGATTTTATTCTTATGCATTTAGAGTTCTCCCGTTGCCTAAATGACTACCCTGAAACACTTATCATCTGACTGAATCTTTAATATTTATTTCCAGAACACTCAACAGTGTTTTTTTAATTTTCAGAAATACAAATGGTCCCTGACAGACAAACTTACATTTAAATTGGTAAGACATATATAATTCACATGAGACAATTAAATAACAATTATCCTCAAGGATTGTATTACCTTGTCTATCAGTTCAAAGAAGTTCATTAAAAAAATAGAAGATTTGAACAGGGGCTGCCTCTTGTAGGAGTTAGAATTTGAGTTGGATCTAAATATCTACCATTTATAAAAACCTATGTGTCACTGTATTTAGCTATCTTATTTGTAATATTAGCAACTTTATTTCAATATATTAATTTTTGTTATTTTATAGAACAGAATATCAAGCTTTAGAAACAAGTTACCATTCAAGTTCACTTGGCTATTATTCACATTCTTCAATTTCGATGAAAATTCAGATCTGTCTTATTCTAAAGCCAATGACATCTTACTGGGTGACTCTACCTATAAGATAAAAAATAGGGCCAGGTGCGGTGGCTCACGCCTGTGATCCTAACAATTTGGGAGGCTGAGGCAGGCGCATCACCTGAGGTCAGGAGTTCAAGACCAGCCTGGCTAATTTGGTGAAATCCCATCTCTACTAAAAATCCCAAAATTAGCTGGGTGTGGTGGCACACACCTGTAATCCAAGCTACTCAGGAGGCTGAGGCAGGAGAATCACTTGAACTTGGAAAGCGGAGGTTGCAGTGAGCCAAGATCGCGCCACTGCACTCCAGCCTGGGAGACAGAGCGAGACTCTGTATCAGGAAAAAAAAAAAAAAAAAAAAAAATTAAAGAATGGCTTTTAGACCATATGATAAACCTTCATTGGAAGAAGCAATAAGAGCACAAAGTAAAGGAGCATACATTAAAATGTCATGCTGCAGGCAGGTTGTGCTAAGACTGGGCACATTTCAGGATTTGCAGTTAGAGTATTGAGGTAGTAATACTAGGGGACATTCAAAGGTGCTTAGTAGCTCTTAGGGCATGGTCTTCTGGCAATGGAATGATAGTAACAGTAGAAGTGGCAGCAGTAGCAGCAGTAAAGTTGCAGTAATTTATGATTCTGCTCTGTCTACAAAGTGCAACTGAGAAAGCACTATCCCTTCAGCGCTAACCTCACTTTTAAGTGCCCTAAAACTACTAAGGTAAATGTAATTTCTGGGTTTCTATAACATTGCAGAAGCATTGTGTCAATAACCTGTATTCAATTTTATCACACATATTTTCCTGATCCATGCAATTCCTAAAGCAGAGCATAAAGGCTTTTATTCTATTATTTCTGACAAAAGTTTAAAATGCAAAAGCTAGTATGAGAGGTAACAATTGTGAAATCAATGACAGATGTTTTCTTGTTTTGAAAAATACAGAAATAGGTACTTAAGTGGGGAGAAGAGGTCATTAGTAAGAGGCTAGGGATGTGTACAAAAATGTCAGCCCTACCTTGCATTTGGCCTTATGCCAAAGTCTCTTTATTTGTTCTGAGGTAACTTGTGAAATAGCTACATACATTTGACCAGATACCTAATGCAGGTACCACTCTTTAAGGGTGAATGTTTTTATCTTTTTTGCCCTCACTACACAATTAAATTTTACCGTTATAATTATCAATTGGGTCACTCTAAAGGAATTATATTAACTTCGTATTTTAATGATGATAGTGAAAGACTCATTTGACAAATCTTAAGCATATATTAAAGAGTAAGATTATTGTAATTATACTTCCTTATGCTACATACCTACAAAGAAACAAACATACTAAATTTGGCTGTTAATTTGTAATTTTTTTGAAGGAATTAGTGAAGTATTGAACCATACATGGTTAAGGACAATATGAGTATTTTTTTGTCTCCTATTGTGTCATCCACTCTTCCATCTGGACACAAAGGTGAGGTGATGTTTCTGGGGAACTATAATATCCCTTAATGCTCTAAGTATTTCTTGGCATTTAGTCTAATGTACTGATTGCAGGGGATCCTTAGTCTCTGTGTGCATTCATTATACTTGTCCAGGAGCAACGGCTCACACCTGCAATCCCAAGGCTTTTGCAGGCTGACGCAGGAGGATCGCTTGAGCCCAGGAGTTTGAGGCCTGCCTGGAAACATAGTGAGACCGATGTCTCTGAAAAAACAAACAAACAAAAAAAGAAATAAAGGAGGGGTGACCAAGATGGCTGACTAGAAGCAGCTAGTGTGCATGGCTCACGTGGAAAGGAATGAAAGAGGGGAGTAAATACACCTTCAAATGAAACATTCAGGTGCTTTCAATGGGACTAATCAAGAGAACAACTTGAAGAAAACCCAGACAGGATGAAGGCCTGCCCAGGAACAACATAGAGCTAGGGGAACCTACCCTGCTCAGAAAAGTGGTGAGTGAATGTGTGACCCTGGGAAACCATGTTTCTCCCATGGATCTTTGCAACGCTTGGGCCTCCTGACCCAACTCCAACAGGGCTTTCAGTCTGACAGAGCTACATGGAGTCTCTGCAGAGCAGTCACTCAGGCACACATGGAAACCCTGAAGCCTTAGATACCGGGGCTATCTGGCAAAAGTAACTGTAGCTCTGGCAAAGTGAGAAGCTAGTTTCCTACCTGTACATACCCCTGGGAAAGAGGCTGAATCCAGCGGGGCTGAGCAGAGACAACCTGCTGGCCCCACTTCCATAGCACCAGACAGGATAAGACCCATTGGCTAGGAATTCCAGCCAGCCACCAATAGCAGCATTGTACCTCCCTAAGAAGGTGCTCCTGGGGTGTGGGGTGGGCTACCATCATTGCTGCTTGGGCAACTTCGCTACTCCAGCTAGTCTGAGCCGACTAGCAGTGAAAGGGATCCCCCAGCACACAGCTGCTCTATCAAAATGTGGCCAGATTGTTGCTTTAAGACAGTGCTGGATCCCGTTCCTCCTCACTGGGCAGGACATCCCAACTACCCCTGCTGGTGTTCTCCAGCCAACAAACATTTGAATTCGCCATGGGACAGTGCTCCCAGAGGGAGGGGCAAGCCATCATCTTTGCTGTTTGGGCAATGTAGCCATTTCAGCCTTCAGCCATTGGAGAGTCCAGGCCAACCAGGAGCAGAGGGGATCCCTCAGCACAGCAGAGCTGCTCTACCAAAACATGGCCAGGCTGATTCTTAAAGCAGCTTCCCAATCCTATTTCTCCTCACTGGGTAGGGCCTCCAGCCACCCCTGTAACAGTTGACAGAGATCTGAATTCCTTCAGTGATGGAGTTCCCAGAGGGAGGGGCGGGCACTATCTTTGCTGTTGGGGCAACTTGGCCATTCCAGCTTTTGGGATTCAGAGTATCTGAGGTAGCAAGGGACTGAAGTGAACTCCCAGTACAGCACAGCTGCTTTACCAAAATATGGCCAGATGGCTTTTTAAAGTCGGCTCCAATACTGCTTCTCTTCACTGGATGGGATCTTCCAAACAGAGTCTCCAGCCACTGCCTACAGGTGCCTTTGGACTGAACAGGCCCTTATCTCCCTGGGACAAAGCTCCCAGAGGGAGGGGAAGCTTGCCACTTTTGCTGTTTCTCAGCCTTCACTGGAGATACCTCCAGATACTAGAAAATATGAGATGACTAGGGACTGCAGCAGGTCCCAGCAAAATGCAGTAGCCCTACAGAAAAGGGGCCAGAACTGTTACATGGGTGCCCATTCCCATGTCTCCTCACCATGCAGGTCCCCCAGGTCTGGGTCTTCAGCCACCCCCCTGCCAGAGATATCAAGCCAGTAGCAACTTGGCAAGTCCCTGTTCAGAGCCTCCAGGGACAACTAAAAGCCTCTTTGCTGCTGCCTCTGCAATAGAATTTCTCTTGCTACCCTCAGACTAATGAAGGAGTTTTATCTGAAAAGAATCTTATTTCTGATTTACTTAGGAAGCTTAGTTTGGCTGCACATGAAGTTCTTGGTTGAAAATTTTTTCCTTAAGAAGCTATCCCTATCCACACCTCCAACAAGTTGTACATGACCCAAAGAAAGGCGGCCAGTCTACCTCCCATGGGTCCCACCCAATCTTCTCCACAATACCGCACTACTCATCACCAAACAGGGAACCCCTGGCTTGGGCCCACAGCACAGACCCTCCATCCTGGGCTGATTGCACTGAGTTATTACTGACCTGTACCTCTCGAGGTTGGAGCCCCCAGGAGGCAAGCAAACAACACTTGACCACAACCAATACAAAGGTCTCTTCCTCTGCTGTCTCCAAGTTGGAGAAGGACCATAATCACTGAGATTGCCCCAGAGCTGCAGTGGACAGCCCAGGAGTGCCAAGTTATGATCTATAGCCAGCATTCAAAGGGAGAAAAGCCTACACTTTCAAAGCATTACGAGGGGAAATGGCTGCAACTGTGAGGAAACATAAAAGAGCCACGCAACTGAGCAAGAGTCAAACAACTGACCAATAACTCTAAGTGCCACCTACTGGATCACACACCAAAGCTTCAACACCAAAAAATACTTCACTAACATAACCCCCACTGAAACCAGAGACAAGACATTAGCTTCAAATAAAGACCTTGCACAAAGCCTCAACTTGGTAAAGACATCCAGAAAAGAAGTCTATCAGCTGTACTCGATCTACACTGCAGTTAAAGGAACATGCACACACAGAAAGCAGAAAGAACCAATGCAAGAACCCTAGTAACTCAAATGGCCAGTGTCAAATATCCACCGAATAATGGCACCAGTTCTCCAACAAGAGTTCTTAACCAGGCTGAACTGGCTAAAATGACAGAAATAGAATTCAGAACATGAATAAGAGTGAAGATCATTGAGATTCAGGAGGATGGAAAAACACAATCCAAGCAAAATAAAAATCACAATATAGCAACATGGGAACTGAGGATGAAATAGCCAGTGTAAAAAAGGGTCTGACAGAGCTGAAAAACACAATACAAGAATTTTGCAATGCAATCACAAGTACTGACAGCAGGATAGACCACGCCACACATAGGAAAGAATCTCGGAAAGTGAAGACTGGTATAAATGAAATAAGACAGTCAGACAAAAATAAAGAAAAAAAAATAAAAAGGAATGAGCAAACCTCTGAGAAGTATGGGATTATATGAAGAGGCAATGTCTATGAATCTTTGGCATCCCTGAAAGGGAGGGGAAGAAAGTGAACAACGTGGAAAACATATTTCAGAATATAATTCATAAAAACTTCCCCAACCTTGCTAGAGAGGCCAACATTCAGATTCAGGAAATACAGACAACACTTACAAGATTCTACACAAGAAGATCATTTCCAAGACACATAATCATCAGATTTTCCAAGGTCAAAATGAAAGAAAGAATGTTAAGGCGGATAGAAAGGGCAGGTTATCTACAAAAGGATCCCCATCAGACTAACAGTAGACCTCTCAACTGAAACCCTGCAAGCCAGAAGAGATTGGGGGCCTATATTTAACATTCTTAGAAGAAAACGTTTTCAACCAAGAACTTCATGTGCAGCCAAACTAAGCTTCCTAAGTAAATCAGAAATAAGATTCTTTTCAGGTAAAGCAAATGTTGAGGGAATTCATTATCACCAGACCTGACTTACAAAAGATCCTGAAAGGAGCACTAAATATAGAAAGGAAAGCTAATACAAAATCACACTTAAACACACAAACCAGTGACACTATAAATACTATTCTTGAATGTAAATGGACTAAATGCCCTAGTTGAAAGTCACAGAGTGGCAGACTCAATACTAACATTTAGCCCCAGTTAAAAGGCTCAGAGTGGCAAGCTGGATAAAGAAGCAAGACCAAATTGTATGCTGTCTTCAAGATACCATTTCACATGTAATGACACTCGTACACTCAAAATGAAGGGGTGGAGGAAAATCTACCAAGAAAATGGAAAACAGAAAAAAGCAGAAGTTGCAATCCTAATTTCAGGCAAAATAGACTTTAAGCCAACAAAGATAAAAAAAGACAAAGAAGAACATTATATAGTGGTAAAGGGTTCAATTCAACAAGAAGACACAAATATCCTAAATATATATGCACCCAACACTGGAGCACCCAGATTCACAAAGCAACTTCTTAGAGACGTACAATGAGAAGTAAACTCCCACACAATAATAGTGGGAGACTTCAACACTCCACTGACAGTGTCTGACAGATCATCAAAGAAGAAAATTAACAAAAATACTCCAGACCTGAACTTAACATTGGACAAAATAGATCTGATAAACCTCTACAGAACTCCTACCCCAAAACAACAGAATGTACATTTTTCTTATCGCCAAATGTCACATACACTAAAATTAACCACATAATCAAATATAAAACAATCCTCAGACAATTCAAAGAACTGAAGTCATATGAAAAACACTATTGGATAATAGCACAATAAAAATAGAACTGAAGACTAAGAAAATTTCTCAAAACCATGCAATTACATGGAAATTAAACAACATGCTCCTTAATGAGTTTTTGGTAAATAAGAACATTGAAGCAGAAATCCAGAAGTTCTTTAAAACTAATAAGAACAAAAATACAACATATTATAATCTCTGGTAGACAGCTAAGCAGTGTTAAGATGGAAATTCATAGCACTAAGTGCCCACATCAAAAAGTTATAAAGATCTCAAATTAACAACCTAAGAAAGAATTCAAGAGTCAAGAACAAATCAACTCCAAAGCTAGCACAAGACAGGAAATAATCAAAATCAAAGCTGAACTGAAGGAAATTGATTCACAAAAAACCATTCAAAACATTAACAAATTCAGGAGCTTGATTTTTAGAAAACTTAATAAAATCAATAGGCCACTAGCTAGACTAACAAAGATGGAAGGAGAGAAGATACAAATACACACAATTAGAAATGGTGACAGGGATGTTACCACTGACTCCACAGAAATAAATATAATCATCAGAAACTACTATGAACACCTTTATATACATAAACTAGAAAACCTAGAAGAAGTAGATAAATTCCTAGACACATACATCCTCTAAAGACTATGCTAGGAAGAAATTCATTTCCTGAACAGACCAAGGAATTTGGGGTTTTGGATTTCTGAACATATCATCACAGAGATTTTCATCACAATCCTAGAGTCCCACTCATTCCCAATTACAACACTGACCTTGTTATGAAATAATCGACCTTATTAAAGCAGAGTTTCTGGGTTAAGAAGTCAAAAGTTTTTAGAGTTCTGATTTCTTAAAACTAAGTCTGCCCTTATTCCTTTGCTTTTTCTGCCCTCAGCTTAAAGGAGTTGAAAATTTCTTTATATGCTACCAAGGGGGCCCACTGACTTTTACATTCTGCCTTAAATAGATAATTAGTTACCACCAGACTTTCTTTGACTTTTGTTTGTGCCTTGAAGATACCCAGAAATAGCATCTGATTCCAGTGTCCTTATCATGTCTACGTTTTATGAAACTTTCAAATGCCAAAAATAAATACTGAATCATTCAGTGCATACTTTTTCACTGGTATCCTATCCAGTTTACCACTGAAGTATTGAAAATGTTTATAAAGACATTGCTATAGTTTGCCAGGGGCTATCAATCTTTTCCTCAAAAATCTATTTAGGTGCCTATGACTTGCAACCTGTCCTGGCACCAAATGTCATAATTTAGCTTTCCTGGAAACAAACTCTGAGGGAGACCTGCAGGTAAGAGGCAAATAGGATTAGGCAAAGTGAGAATGTGGACTGTAATGCCAACTCTCTGTGGAGCTTTGATGTTGGGATGGCCCTTTGAAAATGTTCTAAGTTGAGACAATGAGGCCAGATTGCTTACTCCAGCATTAATCAGGTTTTGGATGTCTATTGTCCCAGGGAAGGGACACACTTTGGCTGAGGTGTTCCTTTTGGTCAGTGGAATTTCTGGAGAAAAACTGAGCTGTTGGCTGTCAACAGTCAACATTTTATGCAGCTGGAATTCCTCAGTCTTGAAGGTGATCTGGCTGCTTAGGATAAGTTATCATTAGAGAATCGAGGATAGATATGGAGCATATCTATTACCTGGATATGATTAAGAAAGTAAAGTCATCTTAAATGCACAATGTCTATTATGGTATATATGGTCAAAGACACAAAATAGCAAAATAACTTTAGATAACTGTCTTTATTAAGCCATGCATAAGAATGAAGTAATTATATCCTATCTTGCCCTTCCACTACAGATCACAGTAGAGGTGGTATGATTGATAGTGAGATTTAGGAAAAAACAATAAGGAAATATATTTTGAGAGTTTTTATTTTAGAAATTTTCCAGGTATTAGTAAACCAGTAAGTTATCCACCAGAGGCTGGAATAGTCATTACAATTTCCCTTATCATTGCACTGACACTGAGAGAACCATTATGCTGAGCAGCAGTATATCAATTTATCAACACGGTATTGGAAGATAATGAACTTCCTTAAGTTTCCAACTTGTAAGGATTAATAATGTCCCAAATATATACCATTTTCCTTAAAAAAATTAAAGTCCACATAGGAACACATCATCTTACTATTAATTATTAATATTAGTGTAGTGCTTACAAAATCCATGTTTAATTTGGGCAATGTTAATAAAACACAACATAAATACCTTGGAAACATTTCAAGAAAGGTATACAAATGATTTAATTTAATTTATGTGGGAAATTTTATATCTTAGGAAATTTATAAATCTGTGCTAACTTACATAAAAGGTATGCTAATAAGAACTTTTAGGCATATTAAAGTTTGAAGGAAATCATGTATTGCTCTTTAAATTACAAATATAGTCATTACAAAATTGTTTAAAACTACAGAAATATTTACACTAAATAATGAAAGTCTCCTTTCATTGTTTTATTGCTCTCTTCAGAGGTAACCACTATTTACAGTTTGTATATACATTTTATATCTTTATATCTACGTTTTTCACATATCCATGTTAAATGTATATGATTCATATTTTACACGACATGATAAACATCTTTATTTCCACTGAGAAACAGTTGAAGCAAACAAGTGAAAGCATGTGGAATAATGTTCTCTAATTAATGAATTATTTCCTAGAACCTCAAATGTGGTTCAAATATGATTTCTAGGAACATTAAGAAGGAAGGCAGGAGTCTAGAAATGAGAAATGTCTTTTCACCTTGGCTTTCACATGCTATTATCATCACTACTTAAACCTGCCAGCTCCTTCTCTTCTTTAATCTTGCCAGTGTTTCACGGAGATAAAGTATTAATATGTATTTTTAAAAAGCTTGTATATTTGTGTTTTTAAAAGAGTTATATGGTTGAAATCTGTATCATGGTTATGAAAGCATTCCTTCCAAGGTCTCACATTTATAGTGTGGGTCTCTCAAAGTTCTTTGCATATTCTAATGTGGTATAATTCTGTAGTTCTTTAAAAGTAAAATAAAAAATAAGAAAACAACAACAAAAAACTGTTCTAGTTAGTCCCATTTCTTTTGTCATCCTATTTCTTTCTTGGCCATTGCTGTCAATCAAGTATAATTGTGAAATTGCCTAGTAGATGGATATAAATTGAGACTAGTTTGAAACTCATTTTCTCTTTTAGCCCAGTTGGACAATTTAGCTCCATGCCATTTTTTGGACATACAATGGATAACAACCCTTTATTTAAAGGACATCTGGTCATCAATATAATTTGATTCTCATCTACAGGAGACTATGTGTGTGTGTGTATGTGTGTATGTGTTCAGATTAATATTGAAGACCTAAAATATGAATGATCATAAGCAGGAAGAGTAAAAGAAGTTTAATGAGAAGATTATAATCAGAAAATGCAATAATGGGAAACTTGCTTAATGAGGACATTGGTGCCAAACTACATTATTCATAGGGCATTCTGATTAGAGACAAATGCAAAATTCCTTGGTGGAAATCTTCATTTACATTTCAAATAAATACTATTACTCTAACCTTTGAGTAAGAAAATGAGCTTTCATTCTGAATAAAGACTCCCCTATAGATAATGGTGTACCAAATATATTGTTAAAGAATAAATCGAGTATTGAATTACATTTTCTTGATTTTAAGAGTCATGTTTCATTGTAGATCCAGTACAAGACACATTTTTTTATCCCACTAATACATCTACTGAATTCAGGATCTTTGTTCATAAAGTAAAATATGGCTATAAATAGATTTACACATTTTTCCCATTTCATTATATTCTAAAAGCTCCCATTCTCTTTTTAGGAGTAAATCAGCCTAACTGATTAAAGTAAAGTGATAATAAAACATGGACTACAAATTATTCCTTTCTTGACATAAAATGGATTTTATGGATTTCTTGACATAAAATGGAACATTATTCCTAATGAGTGTGTGTGTTTATGTATCAATAAGTAAGTTTATCATGATCACCTGTGGAAATTTTTTCCATTATAGAGTCTTTTGGGAATAGGGAATATGAGTTCCGGTCAGTATTATAAATTGAGAGAGACTCTGAGCAGAGAACCACTGGTAGAGAAGAAAATGTCAAAATAAAACTCCAAGCATTGATTATACTTGTATACAATTGTATACCAAATAGAATTTATAAATGAAGAACACATATTTTAAATGAAGCATAAATTGATGGGTCAAATCTGATTGGACAGTGATTACTTTACTTTGTGTGAAGAAAAGCTAAGGCCAGGAACTCACTCTTTGGATAGAACACAGAGAAACTAACAGGCAAAATACCCTTTAAACTTTAAGAACAAGAAATAGACTTTGTTAGTTTAGATTTCTTGGTAGATAATTTTTAGCCTGTCAGTAACGAGTGTAAAATTTTGTCTAGAAAAAAAAAAGTCCCAGATACTCAGGAAACTGAGGCAGTAGGATTGCTTGAGCCCAGGAGTTCCAGGCTGCAGTGGGCTATGATTGCACCACTTCATTCCAGCTTGAGTGACAGAGCAAGACCCTGTTCCTTGAAAAAAAAAATAATAGTAACAAAAAAACTGTAAAGAATTTATAAATAACTACCAATTGTCAGTGACTGAGGGAAAAAAAGATTATGGACTAATAGTCTTGAGCTAGGAGACTAAGTGGTTAGAAAAGACATGCATCTGAGGGCAGTTTGAGAAGCATGTCAATGCCATCCTAGCCCTTTCGATTATTGACCCATAGAGAGAGAGGTTCCAGTGCAGGTGAGGTGATACATAGATTAATATCCACACAAATGCTATATCTTACACAATATGACACTTTGCTAACGCTGCACATAATCAAGAGGTACCCATAGGCAGCAAGATGTTTGGACCACCCTATGTGACTCTGGATTTTTCTTTCCTGTAAGAGTCTTCTACTTTCTGACTGAGTGTACATTGTGTTGCTAAAGAGGTATGCAGGTTAGTTCATACCCCAGTTAGGATGAATTTAGGTTATGAAAATCCCCATTTCATACCTCAGAGCTTACATAACATTCTCTAGAGAACCAAGCTTCATAAATCAATAGATCATATATTTGTTTATTGTAAGCAATTCTCAACCAAGATCATCTCGCAAAAAGTATTCCATGTATTAGGACTCTCATAGCAGATATCATTAGTCTATATACGTGGAGGTCAGCTATCAGCATGGTTACAAGGATATTAGTCCTGTTATCTGCTTCTTTTCTTCTCACAGGAGCACTTCTTCAATAAAGACAGGAATATTTCACATGACAATTATTTTAATTCCTTGCGCTGTAGAATTCAAAGTTCTAGTGAATCAATTTTTCAGTTGAATCACGAAGGAAAGGATATATTAGCATTTTCCACACTTACAGTGCCATTAAGCCTGTTTTACATTCTGTCATGTTACACTTTGTATTGTTACACTTTGAAGCTCAGAAGGACTGTAATATATGTAAGATATTGCAAAGCAGTTGAGATATTCCCCAAATGGCAAGTACTTGGTGCTCTTCTGAGTTTGAAGAGGATAGAATAGTGCAAGTTATACAGTATTTTGATTTCTCATAGATGCTATAGACAGCAGACTCGTCTCTTCTGGCCATCTTTGAAGATTTCAATTCTGTGTCTTCTTTTTGGTTGTAAGACTAGATAAATTAAATATACCTTTGGATTTTTGGGTGAATGCCAAATATGTTTATTGCAATGTACTGCTTCTTTCTGCCCCACAGTCAAAATATGACTGTTTTGTGTCTCGTGTTCTTAAAGTCAGGCTCTCCCTTAACAGCATAATTTGGTTCATTAATATGTTAATGACTGAAGCCATTTAGTGTTTACATCTCTCAGATAACAATTTCCAGGACCATAGATAATACAGTTATTTAATAAGATTTTTGTTTCTGAGTGGATAGATCTATTTTATCTAATAGTCTATTTTTCTGTGAATTGTTTAACTACTGATTCTAAATGACTACAAATTGCATTTATCTCTTAGTAAACAAATAGTAAATTCTTTCTTGACAAAACAAACTATAAAAATGTGGCATTTGTCTTTATCTATGCAAATGTAGTTTTTCTTTTAATAATTATTTATTTTCTCAATCATCCAGCAGATGAGAAAGCTGCTTTCTTGGACTGCAGCTATGTTGAAAATGATGCTTGTATTTCACGCAAATTATATTTTAATACTTCAGAGCAAGATATAAATGGAATTGAAATGAACATTTATTCTTCCAGTCATTTCCTAGAACACACAATACCCACAGCCATAACTTGATATGAATAATGGTGATATTAATTATCAGCGCTGTTGTTTTAATTGAATAGAGAGTATGATGGCATTTATTCAAATGTTCATCAACTGCACATAATAATTGTTTGGCAACATGCTATAATAAGTGACACAATTACTATTACTTACTTTGGTACTCATTTTAAGAATATGAATCATACTGAATTGTTTTGGTATTCATGTGGATGTAAAATATTACACCACAGGAGTCCTATTGTAATTTGCCAGAGCACTAATTAACACTACTGCATAAATATGAACAGATAAGTTACATACAGAAATGAAACAAGGAAAGCCATAAATGGCTTTATACCATTTACCATCTTGATGGCTATTTGTTTTCATGTATGAGAAAATACCTGCAAAGTAAAAGTGGTGGCCCAATAAATCAATCCATACCTGTGATACTCAATGAGTTATTGGAGAATCTTAAACCTAGTGACACCAGAATTAATGATAATTTCAGGAAGTTTAACTCTTCAGAAGGTTCTTGCCTCATAAACATTTAGAGGTCTCTGTTTTATATACCTCAAGGAAATAGCTATCTTGCAATCTTCCATGTATAGGGAAGAGACATCCTCATGACAGAAGTCACTGTCCTCAAGTGACTACAATCAATTAGGCAAACATTGTCAAGTCACATAACTTATAATGAGATATGCAATTATAACCACATGAAAAAGACATTTTCTGGTTTAGGATATAGGCATTATTGAGCTCAGCATCATGTTGCAGGGATGCAAAAGATGACTGTGAATTTGACTTCTCCATTTGCTGACTATATAAACTTTGGCAATTTGATTAACCTCTCTATTATCATGGATATACTCTGTAAAATACATGCATATCACACACATGCACACACACACTACACAAAACACACATGGGCACACAATATGCTACTTCTCCCCACACACGTACTCTTCTTTTACAGCTATATTTTCTTGGCTTCTAACACCACTGTTTACTCTTACCTCTATTTTCTTCCTAATGAGCATTCTATCTGTTTCCATTTTTGACCATGCATAATTCTACACTGTATTTACTTATATATTGAATGATTTATTTATTTTTATTTCTTAATACAGGACAGGTTTCCACGGGAGTGGAATCACTGGGGGAATGATATGTGTACAGGTATAATTGGAATAGATGTACTATATGTAACAACCTACATTTATGCCAGCAATGTGTGAGGATACTGTTTCCTAAATTCCTACTAACATATTATCACATTTTTCCTTTGCCTGCCTAATGGTTATGAAATAATATCTCCTTGTTATTTGAGTTTTTATGACCCTGCCTAATTAGTGAGTTTGAACAGTTCTTCTTGTAGTTGTTAAATTTTAGGGTCATTAATTGCTTATTACTATCTTTGATCTCTTTTCCTTGAGTTGTCTGGCTTTCTGTTACTATGTTTTTAGGTTCTTTCATATACTATAGAGAACTATACTGATTTTTCAGTTCATTCTAAACCTATTAATCCATTAGATCCTATTCTTAATTATAATGTTTATAATCATGGAAAATATTATTTGTAATTAATCATTATTATATTATTTTTATACCCTGTAATTTTGTATAAAATGGCAGCTAATGTTTGCTTTTTGACATTTAATGATTATTTTCTACTTTAGATTTTGACATGGTGAATTATAATATTAGATGTTTTAATATTTAAACATCATGTTTCAACATTATTTAATAGTGCAATATGATTATATTATTTATTACTCTGTATCTGGAAAATATACCAAATGGTCTTATATATCATTACTGCTGATATGTTACAATATAGAATTATTGCTAATATATTATATTAATACAGATACAAATTGTGTTTGTTAATATGCAAGAAAGGGGTTTAGTTTTAGCACCAGTAATCAAAATTAAGAGGGGTTTATTGTTTATTTTGGAGCTCTTTTTAGCTTGCATTAACTGAACTCTATACCCATCAAACAATCCTGACTTTTCACTAAACTCAGCCTCTGACAACCATTTTACTTTCTATCTCTATGAATTTCACTGTCCTAGGTAATTCACATACATGAAATTATACATTATTTGTCTTTTTAAAGTGTCTGTTTTGTTTAGCATGATGTTCTCAAGGTTCATGTTACAGCACGTCTTAGAATGCTCCTCTATTTTAAGGATAAATAATGTCCCATTGTATGTTATACTACAATTTGTTTATTCATTCACCTGTAGATAGACACTTGTGTTCTATCTTTTGGCTAATTTGAATAATGCTGCTCTGAACATGAGTATGCAAATATCTCCTCAAGACCATACTTTCAGTTTTTTTGCTACATATTCAAAAGTGGAATTGCTGGATAATATGATAATTCTTTTTACCATTTTGAGGTACCACTATACTGTTTTTCATAGCAGTTACATGATTTCACATTCCCACCTGTAGTGCACGATAGTTCCAGTTTCTCCACATCCTCACCAACACTTGTTATTTTCTGTTTGTTCGTTTTTGGTAAAAGACATTCTAATGGGTGTGAATTTGTAGTATTTCATTGTGATTTTGATTTGCAACGCCCTAATGACTAGTGAGGTTAAGCTTACAGATCATTTGAGCATTTGTTTTGGAGAAATGTCTATGCAACTTCTTTGCCTAGTTTTTAAATGGGTTGTTTGTTTTATTGTTGTTGTTGGGTTGTAGGAGTTCTTTATTTATTCTGCATTTTAACCCCTTGTTAGATATATGATTTTCATTTTTTTCAGTTTTTGCTTGCTTTTTTACTCTGTTCATTGTGTCTTTTGATGCATAGAAGTATTTAATGTTGATGTAGCCTGATTTATCTGGTTTTTTCTTTTGTTTCTTTTACCTCTGGTGTAATATGCAAAAAATCATTGCCAAATCCAGTATCATAAAGTGTTTCCCCTGTGCTTATTCTAAGTGTTTTACAGATTTAGCTTCTACGTTTAGGTCTTTGATCCATTTTGACTTAATTTTTCTATATTATGTTAGGTAAGATTCCAACTTTATTATTTTGCCTGTGGATATCCTGTTTTTCCCCCAAAAAATGTTCTTTCCTTGTGAACAATCTTGGGAACCCTTGTTGAAAATCATTTGACCATATATGTGAGAATTTATTTTTAGGCTGTCTATTCTATTCCTTTAGTATATATATATCTGTCTGTATGACATTATCACACTTTTTATTACTGTAGCATTGTAATTTGTTTTGAAATCAGAAAGTGAGTACCCCAACTTCTTTCTTTCATTTTTTCTTTTTAAGATTGTTTTGGTTCTTCAACATCCCTTTGGATTCCAAATTAATTTTAGTATAAATTTTTCTATTTCTGAAAAAAATAATGCCATTGAGATTTCAATAGGAATTGCATTGAATCTGTAGCATAGTTTGAATAGTATTGACATCTTAACAAAATTAAGTTTTCTAATCCAGGTACATGAGATGTCTTTCTATTTGTTGATGTCTTCTTTAATTTTTTTAGCAAGATTTTGTAGTTTTCACTGCATAAGTCTTTCACCTCCTCGGTTAAGTTTATTCCTAGGTATTTTATTATTTTTCATGTAATTATAAATTGATATTCTATTTGAATTGCTCATTGTTAATGTATAGAAACATAATAGAATTTTGTGTTAATATTGTATCCTGTGACTTTGCTGAATTCATTTGTTTATTCTAATATTTTTTGTGTATGTGTGTGTGGGATCTTTAGAGTTTTCTACATATAAGATCTGTCATCTGCAAACACAAGTAATTTTATTTCTACCTTCCCAATTTAGATGCCTTTTATTTATTTTTCTTGTCTAATTGCTCTGATTAGGACTTCTAGTACCATGTTAAATAGAGGTGAAAGTGAAAATCTTTGTCTTGTTCCTGATCTTAGAGGAAAAGCTTTTAATCGTTCAACATTGAATATAATGTTTGGAGTTGGTTATAAAGTTATGTTGAATTCAGAAAAAATAATTTTAGAGCTCTCTATATTTCAACAACTTGGAATGGATTCTTTAGAAATGAGGCAGAACTCAACTGCAAAATTTTATAGTTCTGGTTAGTTTATAGTTATAGTTTTTCATTGGTAGGTACTTTATCATATTTTCTGTCATATGGTAATTGGTTTTTTAACGTTTTTCACTTCATTTTGGGTAAATTTTGGTATTTATATTGAAGAGGTACTTGTCTGTACCCTCTAGGATTGTAATTATTTTCTATAGAATTGCCTACATTTTCTTATAAATAATTTGATCATATTTTATGTATTTTTCTCCTAATTCTTAATATTATGAATTTTAATATTTTATTTTTCCATTATGAGACTCATATGATGTTTATATCTCTAGATATTTTACAATATATTTTTAAAATATTTATGTATTAATTTCAGCTTAAAATTAATACATTTCCATTTTTTATTTTTGGTTTAATTTCTTAAGACAAGTTTAATATTTTGTTCCCATTGTTGTTCCTCTTCATAGTGATATATTTCATGGATACAAATCTCTATTGAAGATTGCTTATATAAGCTGTATTGTCATATAGGTTTGTTTTAAAATGTTCTACTTTGCATTGTTTTTCATATAGTTGATAATATCAGTATTGATTTTTAATATGATCTAAGATGTATGTAGAAGTGTTAATTTCTTGGTAGTTAAGGCTTGGTGGAGATAAATCACCTTGTTCTTACCAATATCTTGATATACTGGTTTAAGATTAAATATTGATTAAACCACAAATGTTGAATTTGTTGAGGTTTTTCTTTGAGCCAATATATGATCAGTACATATATATTTTTAATGTTCAGGGCTTTAAAAAGGGATAGTAAAAGAGTTTAAGCCTCTGTATATCAATAAACTAAGTTTGTTGATTGAATGAAATGCTCTATATTTTTACTTTTTATTCTATAGCAGCTGTTAAGTTTTGAAAGAGACATATGAAAATATTTTATAATAAATCAATTTTCTTTACAATCCTAATAGTTTAGAGAGTACATATTTATCAGCAACTTAGGTGATACATGTTAATGATTATAGCATTTTCATTATACGTTGGGCCTTTTATTTTTATTTAATATTTTCTTTTCTCATGTTAAATGCTTTTAATCTTACATTTCACTTATCTGATATTAAATGGGCCTCTACATTTTCTTTTTGGTTGCATTTGCTTCATCTTTTCCTGCCAATGTCTTTATTTCTAACTTTCTTTGTGTTATATATTGTTTTAGTATCTTTGTTATATACATCTACTTTCTGTTGTCACAATAACGTGTCATAAAGAACCACAAAACTGCAGTATTTTGCAATAGTAATCATTTATTTATAGCAAACTAATTTTGTGGCAGAATTCAGCCATACTGACCTATGGCTGGCTGATTTTAGCTAGATTTATTTTATCTGTCTGCAGTGAACTGCATATGAATGGGAGTTCTTCAGATTTTCATCAGGTTTCTCTCATTTACCTGAAAGTCTGCTATCTGTTAGCTGATCTAGGATGGTCTCTACTGGGACAACTTGGGCAACTTAGTTTGTGTCATGTATCTCATTCTCGAGCTGACTATCCCAAGCATGCTGCTTTAGCCAGGACAGTGGACCAATAGCAATGCAACATGCACCACCTTTCAAGATCTAGCTTCGTACCTCGGTACACTGGTACTTCTAAATCAAATGACAGATCCAAGCAATGAAACGACTCTGCTTCCTTTGTAAAAGGACTGTTTTTATGTAACAAAAGGTATGGATTCAAGAAGAAGCAAAGAATTTGCATCATTTCTCCAATCTAAAACAAACATAAAGTTTTACTTCTTCTTAACTCAATTTGACAAGCTGTTTCTTTTAATGGAAGAATTAAGCTCATTTTATTTCTTCCAGTGTTTTAGTTTGTAACATATTTTTTCTCTTTTATATTCTTACTATATTTTCTGATGTGAACACAGCAATATTTGTCATTTATTTTTCTCTTTATAATTTGTAAACTATGCTATATTTTACTTTGTTTTAGTTTTACTTTCCCTATAATGGTGTTCATAATCAAACACTTGTCTTCAGTTTTATATGAAAATAAAATACTAATTTTCCCACCAAAATATTCTGTTTTTTCAAAGTTTAGCCATCCTATCCCTCTTTCTACCCAAATTTTTCTCCCTTTATTATATTAATTAATTTGGTTTGATACTTTCACTTATCTTTTTCTCAGGAATTAAAAAAATATTTTAAATTATTATGGATACATAATTAAATTACTATGAATACATAATAGATATATATTTATGTGGGTACAAGTGATGTACATATTTTGAGGGTACATGTGATGTTTTCATACAGGCATATCATGTGTAATAAGCATATCAAGGTAAATGTATCCATCACCTCTAGTATTTATCATTTCTAGAGGTGAGAAATGTGAGAAACATTCCAGTTTCATTTTAGCTATTTTAAAATATACAATAAATTATTATTGAATGTAGTCACCCTCTTGTGCTGTCAATTAGTAAGATCAAATGCTCGATCTTCTTCATTCTATTTCACTGTATTTTTGCACCCATTAACCACCCTCACTCACCACACATATTACCTACCCTTCCCAGCCTCTGGTAACCATCATTCTGATCTCTATCACCATGAGTTTAATTGTTTTAATTTTTAGTTCCCACATATGAGTGAGAATATGTGAAATTTGTTTTTCCGTTCCTGTCTTAATTCGCTTAAAAAAAATCTTCCAGTTCCATCCATGTTTCTGGAAATGACAGAATTTAATTCCTTTTTATGCTTGAATAATATCGCATTGTGTTGATGTAGCACTTTTTTTTTTCTTTTTTTTTTGAGACGGACTCTCGCTCTGTTGCCCAGGCTGGAGTGCAGTGGCATGATCCCGGCTCACTGCAAACTCTGCCTCCCGGGTTCACACCATTCTTCTGCCTCAACCTCCCGAGTAGCTGGGACTACAGGCGCCCGCCACCACGCCCGGCTAATTTTTTTGTATTTTTAGTAGAGACGGGGTTTCACCATGTTAGCCAGGATGGTCTCAATCTCCTGACCTCGTGATCCGCCCGCTTCGGCCTCCCAAAGTGCTGTGATTACAGGAGTGAGCCACTGCACTAGGCCATATGTACTACATTTTCTTTATCCATTCACCCACTGATGGACACTTAGATTGATTCCAAATTTTGGCTATTGTTAATAATGTTTCAATAAACATGGCAGTGCAGATATCTTTACAATATACTGATTTCTTTTCTTGTGGATATATATATCTAGTAGTAGGGCTGCTAGATTATATGGTAGTTCTATTTTTAGTGTTTTGAGAACCGTACATACTATTCTTTACAGTCGCCGTACTAATTTATATTCCCACCAACAGTGTACAAGGGTTCTCCTTTCTCCACATGCTCAGCAATATTTGTATAGCTTGTCTTTTGGATAAAAGCCATTTTAACCTGGGTGAGATGACATCTAATTGTAGTTTTGATTTGCATTTATCTAATGATTAATTTTATGCATCTGTTGGTCATTTATATCTGTTCTTTTGTGAATTGTCTACTCAAATCTTTTACTCATTTTAAATCAGATTATTGAATTTTTCCTATGGAGTTGTTTGAGTGTATTATATATTCCAATTGTGTACTCTTAAATTTTTTTCCCATCCTGTGTATTGTCTCTTCACTCTGTTGATTGTTTACTTTGCTGTGCAGAAGAGTTTTTAAAAACATTTTATGTGATTTCATTCGTCCATTTTTTTCCTTTGGTTGCCTGTGATTTTGAGGTATTACTCAAGGAATCTACTCAGACCAATGTTGTGGAGAGTTATCCTAATGTTTCCTTTAGTAGTGTCATAGTTTGAGGTCTTAGATATGTCTCTAATCCATTTTGATTTGATTTTTGTATACAGTGACAGATAGGTGTCTAGTTTTCTTTTTCTCCATATGGATATCCAGTATTTCCAGCACCATCTACTGAACAGACTGTTTTTTTCCAAATGTATGTTCTTGGCACTTTTGTGAAAGATGAGTTCACTTTACATGTGTGGATTTTTTTTCTGGGTTCTCTATTCTGTTCCATTGGTCTACATGTTTGTTTTCATTCCAGTATCATGCTGTTTGGGTAACTATAGCTACATAGTATAATTTGAAGTCACATAATGTGATTCCTCCAGTTTTGCTATTTTTGTTCAGGATGACTTCGGCTATCTATTACACAAAATACTTCTCTAAAATAAGTATTTTGTGCTTCCAAATAAAATTCAGGATATTTTTATTTCTATAAAGATTGTCATTGCTATTTTAATAGGGATTGTATTAAATCTGTAGATTGTTTTGGGTAGTAGACTACTGAGTGACTGTATGCCAATAAATTGAAACTCTGTGATAAATGGATAAATTTCTACACAAGTACAACCTACCAAGATTGAACAACAAGGAAATTATCAACCTGAATAGGCCAATAACAAGTAGCCAGATCAATGCCATAATAAAATGTCTCCCTTCAAAGAAAACCCCAGGATCTGTGGCTTCACTGCTGAATTTCAGCAAACATTTGAAGAAGAACTAATACTATTTATACTTAAACTATTTCAAAAGAATAGAGGAGGAGGAAACACTTCCAAACTCATTCTACAAAGCCAGTATTACCCTGGTACCAAGTCCAGACAAAGACACAACAAAAAAAAAACAACTGCAGGCCAATATCTCTGAACATTGATGCAAAAATCCTCAGCCTATACTAGCAAAACTAATTTAACAACACATTATAAAGATAATTTATCATGACCAAGTGGGATTTATCTCAGGGATACAAAAATGGTTTAACATACACAAATCAACCAATGTGATACCTCATACAAATACTGAAGGACAAAAACCATATGATCATTTTAATTGATGCTGAAATAGCATTCAGTAAAATTTAACATCCCTTTATGATTCAAAACTCTTTAAAAAACCGGATACGAAGGGAACATATCTCAACACAATAAAAGCTGTATACAACAGACTCACAGCCAGTAACATAATGAATGTGAAAAAAAATGCAAGCCTTTCCTCTAAGTTCTAGAACACAACAAGGATGTTCACTTTGACTGCTTGTATTCCACACGGTACTCAAGGTGCTAACTAGAGCAGAACAAGAGAAAGAAATAAAAGACACTCACATTGGAATGGAAGCAGTAAAATTATCCTGGTTTGCAGATGATATGATCTTATATTTGGAAGAACCTAAAGATTCCACCCAAAACTATTAGAACTGATAAACAAATTCTGTAAATTTTCAGTCTATAAAATTAACATACAAAAATCAGTAGCATTTCTATATGCCAATAGTGAACAATCTGAAAAGGAAATCAAGACAAGTAACCCCATTTACAACAGCTACAAATAAAATAAATTATTAATAATATACTTAAACAAGGAAGCAAAAGACCTCTACAATAAAAACTATAAAACAATGATGAAAGAAATTGAAGAGGTCATTAAAAATGGAAAGAATTCCATGTTCATGGATTAGAAGAATCAATATTGCTAAAGTGTCCATACTTTCACTTCTGACCCTTAAAATTTTCTTTGCACCCTGGCCCTTCAATTTCAAGAAGTGAATACAATAAGTGTTATCTATCTTTTATATTCGATCTTGCTTATTATTATTTTTGGTATCTATATAGTTAGAAAAGGTTAAAAGCAAAGAATAGACAAACAACAATGCAAGAACATAACGAAGTGTTGCATTCCTGTTTTCCCTCCTTTTTCTTATTTATCTTCTGATAGGTTTTTATTTGTTGTATGTGTAGTCTACTTTGGGGAGTATATTTTTCTTAATTTTCAATATATTATCTTATTTAATGTATATCTCCTTATAGTTGAGTGATATAATTTTTGACTTGGTGTCTTCTCTCCTAATAGCCTGTAGATATTATCCCACCATCTTCAAGCCTGAAATGTTGCAGATGTAAGGCTGGGCACAGTGGCTCACACCTGTAATCCCAGCACTTTGGGAGGCTGGGGTGGGAGAATCATCTGAGGTCAGGAGTTCAAGACCAGCCTGGCCAACATGGTGAAACCCCATCTCTACTAAAAATACAAAAATTAGCCAGGCGTGGTGGCACATGCCTGTAATCCCAGCTACTTGGGCTGCTGAGGCAGGAGAATTGCTTGAACCCAGGAGGCGGAGGTTGTAGTGAACTAGGATAGCACACGAGAGCGAGACTTCGTCTCAAAACAAACAAACAAACAAACAAAAAAACACGTTGCAGATGCAACATCTATATTGATCTACTTTTTTTTGAATAAGTCGTTTTTATTTTAATTTGAAAGCTTGTGACATTTTATTTCCTTGATTTTGGAGTTAAAGCATTTTAGCACTAAATGCCTGAGTGTGTTTTCTCGTTAATACCTATAAAACTTGCTAGGAAAATTCAGTCTGAGATTAAGTTTTTTCTTTAGTTTAGGATAATTTTTTCTTTATTTGCCTCTTTAAGCTGATTAAGTCAAATCTCATCGATAATCTTCTTTTCTTTCAATTTTCTACCAAAAATGTTTACTTGAAAATCCCTTTTTTCCAATCCACAGAGTTTTTCTTTCTTTTGTGTGCTCTACATGAATCTCCTTAAATACCAGAATCATCTTTGTTATTTAAGTTTACAATTGCTCCCTCTATCAGACCAGGCCTACTTTTTGGGAAACTGTGTGTGTGTGTGTTTATATGTTTGGTTATTACTCTCTCTGCCTTCTGGGCCCCATCCTTTGTTATTTCTTTCAATTAGTTCAGTGAGTCTAGATCAAGCTACTAGAGAACATTAAATAAAATGTTTATCAAGAATGGGGGAGTCATGCTGGTAGTATAACAGCAGGTAGTCATTATTCCCCTATACAGATAGTAGAAAGAGGCTTCTGGGTTTCTCTCAGACTGAAGTATAGACAAGACTCAGATCATATATTGTGACCATCCTCAATTCTCTGAGAAGTAATAAGTAAAGGGAAGTCTTATTAAGATGGTCTATATCAGCCCTTCCTTGGAGGGTCCTTTCCTGTCCATTGGCCAAAGTCTCACCATAACTTACTCCAGATCGGTCTTTGTTTTAGTGTTCTCTTGCACCGGTGTCCAGAGACTCAGGTGTTTCACAGTACAGATACCACAGTAATTGTCTTGATCATTTCCTTTATGTCCTAGCTATTTACCTGTCCCAGTGTCTTCTTGGCTTACAAGAGGAGACTTGCTTGTAACTGAAATAGGGGAAGGAGAAGCAAGATACTTTTTGGTACCTTCTGGGAATCTCCTTCACTTAAGCTGATCTCCTGCCATAATAATTCCAAAACTGCATGTCCTACCATATAAATAGAACCTAACCAATATGGCATTCAAATTCTTCCAATTCCTTATTTGCCTTTAACTTTTTTTGGATGTATCTGTCTATTCTCTCTTCTCTGAGGCTCAATTTCTATTGGATGGAACTTTGCCTTATGTTACCAAGGTATGTTCAAGCTGAGTAAAATATCTCTTTATCTCTTAAAATACTTAATATATAACATTGGAATAAAGAGATGAATGAGGTAATACATAAATACTTAATTCTGTGCTCTTTCTTGCCTGTTTGTGATAGCAAAAAATAATGTGTTGCCCTGTTGGAGAGTATAAATCTAAGGCATTCACTTTGCTTCATTTCACCAATTATAATAGATGTTTATGTATGTCAATCATTATGCTTTTATTCTTTTGGTAATCTTCTTCTCAGCAATAACAACATATTGGTAATTACTAAATGCTTGTCCACTGATTTATCTTATGAAATAAAGCATAAGAGAATATTTGTGTTACCTATTAGCAAGTAGCATTTAAGAAAAACCCTGAGAATTAACTTATCTTGTTGGCTATGCCTGCCTGCTTTCAAATTCTGGTTCTACTCATTTTGGGTTTCATTATCTCTAAGCATAATCCAATAACAAAACCCTCACAGGGTGGTTTTGAAAATTAATCATGCAGGCAAAATTCTCACACCGGTGCCTAATGGAAAACATTTGCTCAAAAATGTTATTATTATCATTATTCTATTAGCCAAAAATATGAGCATATTTATTACACACTAAAAAGTCATTAAATAAACACAAATATTGAACTCCATTCTTCCTATGCTTTCAATATAAAACATGTATATGAATAAACAAATATTAAAGTGCACATATACATAGAGTTAGGAGAAGACTATACCCCATATCCAAGTAATTATCACAATTACATGACTTTAAAGCCATATTCATCCTCATCTTAACTGAAAGAAAATGGCTATCGTGCAATTTGCCTCTAGAGACTAATATACTCAAAAGTGTAATAACAGCTAAAAGCTGTAAAAAGCCATTGATTATTTGAGAGAAGACACAAGTAAGCATGGGTGAATGTCATTGTTGGATCATACATACACACACACATGCAGAAACACATACACATGCACACTCCACCACTAACTGTAATGCATCAAGGATGGGTAGTAAAAACATTTTGTGAGTACAATGGCAGCATTAGCAGTGAAATCTTGATTTGAATTTTTTTCAGTACAGCTTTAAAATTCTATTAACTTTCATTTCTAATATCAAATTTTTAAGGAAGAAAAGAAAAGAGCAGCTAAGTATAAAAAAGGTCAAATGAAGAATTATCTTAAAATGACATTTTTATGATTATAGCCATGTTTAATAACTTCAAATGAAGAATTATCCCCCATTTGATGTTTTTAGGACCAAGACCATATAAAAACGTCATTTTAAAATGACGTTTTTACAATCAAAGCAATCTGTAAAAATGTCAGGTGAACAACTCAATGAATTAAATGTTTCTAAGGATATAAAATAGGTTAAAATGTTCAGTGGAGCATTTCATTGACATTTGATTTTTTAAAAAGAAATATTAATCATCAAAATGTGGGACTTAGTATGTTACTATCTTTAATTTTTTAGTTGTCTGATCTGTGGCATGACTAATAAGTAAATGTTCTTCTGATCTAACATTAAAATGATAGACGAAAATGAAACAACATCAAAATATTGAAATATGTGGAGTGTCTTAAAATTAACTTTGCAAAACAGAATTAAATGTTAAAAAGAAATTTATACAAATATGCCATTTTTACTATTTAAAATATTTTGTAATTTGTATATGCTATTTTACACTCAAGAATAAAATATAAGGTTGATATCATCATATATTTCTCACAGAAAATCAAACTTCACAAATTCTCAGTGTAGCTAAAAATTATATACAGAACATCCTCCTTCTTTCTTAAATGTGGAAATTTGATGAGGATATGCAAATGGAATAAAACTTTCTGGGTGTTGGTCCAATATTATTTCAAGTATCTGTCTATAGCAATTTTCTCTAGTAAAACTTTTGACAATGATGGAAATTTCTACATCTGCACCCTCCAGTGTGGTAATCACTAACTGTGGCTACTGAGAGCGTGAAATGTGCCTTATATGATAGAGAAATTCAAGTTTAATTTAATTTAATTCTAATTTACATTTAAAAATTCACATGCACAGATTTCTAGGACCTAAATTTTAGTTTGTTACATGATTTGCATTGAAATATGGTTCAATTCTAAACTTTCTGTTAGGTCAGAACAAACTTTTACTATGTAAAAATAGTAAATGTTGTTTTGTAAGTCATGCATAGTTTGATTTAAATGTAGGGCCATTAAAATAAATTGAATGCCTAAGCATAGGCTGTCAGATTAAGCCTGTACAATACAATGCTTTCAAAAGTAATTCTAATAACACATTCATTCATTTTTAATAAATAAAAAAGATTATATGGATTTATTTGCAGTGTCATAAACAATAAAACCTTTAAACTTATCATAAATAGGCCTAACCAGATATGTTTATGGGCAAATATTTGTGTGCTCACTCACACACACACACACATACACAAACACATACACACACAAATAATCATGTAGATATATATACTTATAACAAAAGTTACCATTTAAGCTTTCTCTGAAGCTTTAAAAGTTTAATTTCAACTTATTAGAAATAATTTGTCACTCAAAATAGCTCTTTATTAGTCCAGTATCCATGACATATTTCCATTAAGGATCTTGAGGTAACTAACAATGCTCACTTACATAAAATGTTTTAGATTTTAGAAAACATTTCTCTGTGCTTTATTGCTTTTAAAACTTATGATAATGCAAAGGGCAGGTCTTGCAACTATGTCCTTTTCCTTCACATGAAGATCTCAAGGCCTGAAGAAATTAAGGTATAGATAGATACCACAGAGAAAAAAATCGCCACGATGATGATGATAATGGTAATGCCTGACACTTACAGGACCTTCCAATCTGTAATCATATCTAATGACCATGCTGTTCCATGAGATTGAGCTCTCTTGATTACCACTCCTATTTCATAGGTAAGAGGCATACATACTCTCGTCCAAGTCACTGTTAGTTGAAGCTAAAATCCATGTCTCATGACTCCCTGCCTAGTGGTGCTTCTAAGAACTGGATGGACATCATGTGGAGATACACAGTGCTAAAAAATAAAAAAATAAAAAAAAGCAGGTTTGGCTGATTGATTGCAAATGAGTTGCAAAGGATTTCTATAAATCAAATATGACTGAAAGATCAATGCTTTGATAAGTGGAAGAGATGAGAGGAGTGTCAGTGATAATGGAAAATTTAGCACAGGGGAGTACTTAGGGAGCATATAAGAATTCTACCTATGTCATCTTGAATTGTAGTTATGTCAAGTCATCGAGTATTTTATACCCTGTAAATGCATTGTGACCCTTATTCTGTCCACCTTGCAGAGGCTGGACAATCTTAATGTTGTTTGAGCCATCTTTTGCATGGTTTTGACATTTTCTGCTTTCTCCTCTATCCCATCTGTTCTCTCTTATATTTCTCTTTTATTATGCTTCTCTGATATTGTAGGCCAGCTACATTTCTTTAAGTTTTTACCACCCACCAAGAATTGTGTCTGAAGCACTTTACATTCACTATTTAATTTATTCCCTCCAACAACTCTATGAATAAGATTTTATTATATACATTATACAGATGAATAAACTAAGGTAAGGATTATAAATGACCCTTCCCAGAGATAATTAACGAGTGAGTTTTGAAACCAGAATACAAACATAGATATGTCTATCTACAAAGTCCCTCCCTGCCCATAAGAATTATGCTCTAAGTAAAATGGTGTTAAGCTAGAAGTAGCTCCTTGATTAACCCATATTCTCCCTAGTTTTACACATCCCTAGGATAAACTCAGTAGAAACCTATCAGAATTTTAAAAATGATACTGTTCGATAACAGAGTAGGATGACTATAGCTAACAACATATTGTATTTCAACATGGCTAGAAGAGATAATTTGAAATGTTCCCAAAACAAAGAAATGATAAACACTGGAAGTAAAGTACACCCCAAATATACTGACTTGATTATTAGATAGTCGATGCATGTAACAAAATATTGCATGTACCCCACATATATGCACAGATATAATATGTCAATAAAAATAAAATAAATAATAATGAGGAGTAAATAATTGACAAAACCTCTGCCAGAGACCTGAGGATAGCAATCAAGTCAGGGTTTTTCAAAGGCATTATATTCACTGCAGAACCTTTACTGAAAATTAAACAAATATTAGATGACCATAACTTACAGAGAAGAATGTTTCCTTTCCCTCTCTACCATTTGTGCAAGTGCCAATGAAAACTCGTACTACTACTTATGTGTTTCCCACCATGCACTGCCTAACACACATGAGGGCATATAATGGGAGAAGACTTGCAGAAAAATTATCTTTAAGTTTATATTTGATGGAAAAAAATTATATTACCTCTTAGTAATGTTGAAGCAGGACTTCTTTTTTGACCTTTAGGATACAAGAAGCCACAATTTCATGGCTAGTTAAGTTGGAATGAACAATAAGTGCTGGATGCAAAGCAGCATTTTATAGATAATGTAAAGATTTTCAATTTGTGGAATGTTTGTGGAAAAAATGAGTTTGGAGTTTGAGGTAAAAATCATTGGTGCTACCAAATTTACACATTTATTTTACAAGATGAGTAAGAATAAGCTTGGGATGTTTTTAGTTTCCAATAATTATCAAAATTGTCTAAAACAGCTGACATTTACTGAGCAATTAGTGGGCCAATTAGAGTGCTGTTAATAAACATATAATATGTAATTTACTGCTCACATTCTTATTAGGTAATTCCTATTGTTTTTCCTCTTTAATAGATGTGAAAACTGAAGTTTAGCAACTTGAATATTTTCCTAAGTCAAAGAGTTTATATGTGATAAAGGAATAAGTAAAGCCTAGATCTACATTGCTCCAAAGCAGCATTTCTAATGACTGGAAGTTTAGCTTTCTGAATCGGAAGCTACAGTGCTTACTCTAACTGATTTCATGGACAGAATATGTGAGTGTACTAATTTCTACAAGGATAGAAGAAATAGCATTCCGTAATGGGGATATGTTTCACTCTATTCTTAGATTTTCCCTATTTGCTTAATGAAAATTAGCATCGTCTACTCATATGTCACAAGTGTATTAGGAAATATAAAAAGAATTCCTTTTCATTTATCCATTTAACTTCATCGAAATAATTCAATCTGTCAATATATTGAGTTAAAATTGATATGTTTAGAATGACCTAAGCACAGAGACTTACAGTACCAATTTTAATTAGCCTATACTATATAAAAGAAACACAATATCTTAAAGAAGTTAACACTTTTGGAAACTGCACTTTTGGGTCAAGACCAGAGTTCAGGATATGAAATAGGTAAGTCAGATTGTGTTTCAAATTTTCTGTGTCTGAATTAAAGCCGAGTATTTATAGATATAGAAAGCATTATAAAAATGAAGTTTACAGCAACATAATAAAAGTCAGAAAAAATAATATGGTTTAGGTAGTTCTCGATTTGGAAATAACTTCTCAGCAAGATAGAAGAGGATTAATAATAGAGTGTTGTGAAAAATACATTGTGGGCAAATTTTGAGAGGGTATTTGCATGACATAGTGAATTATGTAACTATAAAAGCAAGACAAGTGTGTACTAATAGGTTCATTCTTGTTATATTAATACTACTTACCCTAAACACCTATAAATCATCTAGAAATTTTGAAACTAAAAAAAACCTTTAAGATAATCTGTACTAACATCATAATTTTAAAGATTAAATTATTGAAGCATGAGAGATTAAATAATAAAGCTGTAGCATATGCTCTCATGGTGAGATTTAAGATGAGAACCTATATCTTCTAGCTCCAGCCCATCATGCTTTCTTCATGTTATTTTTTTCAGCTAAAATATAATTATGTAAATCTAAAATGAAAATCAGCTATTTGCAATGTCTTAGGAAAAGATATCCTAATTAGAAAGAAAAGTAGAGATTAATCAACAAAAACTCTTATCTCTATTCTGTCCAATTTTCTTCATAATGAAAAGAAACACTACAATTGTAAGGATCTTCAATTGGTTTGGAAAATAAAACATTGCTTTAATTTCAAAATAGCTTGTTTGTGTTTAATTTTTTTAAAAAAATATTTGTTGGCTGGATCCGGAATTTGTAAGAATTTACTTTGTGTATTAATGGGCAAATTGAATAACACAAAAATGTTGGCAATCTTTTTACTAGTGAATCTTGAAGTTTAAGTAATTCCTAGCTGAAATCTACATGAGAAACCAAATAAATCCTTTGAATTTTAGCAATTAAATGAATGGGAAAATAAGATATGATGGTCCTTCTTTCATTTTCTCTTTGTTTCCTGTTCTATGATAATTCCCTCCACAGTTCACTAACTGCCCCCAACCCCAAAAAGGACATTAAAAGTAGACACGGTGGTTCTCTGCTTCCGTCCAAGATGGAAGACAATGAAGAGATTTACCCTCCCACCTAAAACAATTGTAAAGGTAGATTTTATATATATATATTTACCTTGGCAATTGTTTGTATATATTGATTGTATATATAATATACCTTTGCAATATAAATATATAATATATATTTATATGTATTTACATTATATATCTTAAATGTATATATAAATATTGCCATTCCCCAAGTCAGATTGGAAAAAAGTAAAATATATATATATACAACCTCAAGACACTGAATAGCAGCAAGAAAGAACAGTATGTGCTAGAGAAAGAAAACAAATGAAGTAAGTCCTGTGATTTCCTGAGCTTATTGACTTAAGAGAATTTCCAGTCTCATCACAGAGGATGGTCCCAAATAGAGCCCAGCAGACACTCTGATTTGAAGAGATAGAGCTGAGTGTCAGAGGAGACCAACAAAGCTAACGTTCACAGGACAGAAAAAAACTATGAAGCAAGAACCCTTCATACCAGCAGAGGATCACCCCGAAGTATTCAGCAGAATACAGATCAATACATGATTGTGAGGAAACTATCTGAGGCAGTGGAAAGAACCATATGAAAAATCAAGAGGTAACAGTATTCAGCCCTGACACAGGGCTGAAAATATTGCCATTCCCACAAGTCAGAATGGAAAACTTTGTAAGTCATAGACAATTGGGTAGAATATTCAGAAAGGCCTTGATTTAGTAGTAGAGAATAATTATCCCTAAATGAACTGCTGCTCTGTCTCACCTAATAAATCTTAAAAGTAAGACCTGAAGGATCCATGTTTCCTAATAACTGAAGTTCAGAAAAAAAAATTAAGCAAATTTATAAAATTTGCATTTATAAGAATGCAAAAATATCTAGCACTCAACAAAGTCAAATTCACAATGTCTAGCATCCAATCAAAATTATCAAACATTCAGAAGAACAAGATAATGCAGTTATTAATCAGGACAAAAATTAATGAATTGATCCAACTGTAAATCAAATGTTAAAGTAACAGATGAAGACACTAAAACAGTTATTAGAATTGGATTCCATAAACTAAAAAATTTCAATAGAGAATTGAAGAAATAAAAATGATGCAAATAAAACTTCTAGAGGATGAAAACTACAATGCTTGAAATGAAATATGTACTAGAATAAATAAACAGATAGAGAAAAAAGATCAGAAAATTGAAAGCACAGTAATATTAATTAACTGAAATAAAACATACAAATACAAATACAAATAAATAAATTGAAAAAGCCTGTATAAGCTATAAGACAACTTCAAGTAATTTAATACATTTGTAATTTGAGTTCCAAAATTAGAGGATGAAAAAGAGGTTAAAATTATTTTAATAACTTACAAAAGAAAAATGCCCAAATTTGTGAAATCTATGAACATTCAGTTCCGAGAAGCAAAATAAACCAGAAACACAAGAAAGAGGAAGAAAAGCATACTATGATACATTACAATCAAACTGCTAGTCATAAAGAGGAAATCTTAGAAGCATCGAGGAAAAAGAAACATGATACTTACAGAAGAACAGACATTAGGATAACAAAAGACTTCTCATTAAAAACAATACAAGCATAAAGAGCATCATCTGTCAACTGCCAAAGAAAAAAGAAAAATTGTCTTCTTGCAATTGTGTAACTCTGAAAATATTTTTCAAAAATGAATATAAGAAGTACTTCCAAAATGATGGGGTAAAACTTCTGAAAATCGCTTTTTTACAAAGGCAGAATACACATGAAAAGAAATAGCAAAATCAACTTGTTTTGCAGCCTGGAAATTAACCAAAGGCTTGAATAATTTTAGGAATATTTGTTCAAAAAAGGTGGCTAAATCTTGATGAGAACAGTGAGTTTTCTTGTGTTTTAATTTGTCCTATTCCCACACTTCGCTCGTATCTATGAGATAGCCTTGAAAATCATCAACCTCGTGACAGAGACAGTGGCTCATGCCTGTAATCCCAGCACAGTCCTCCCAGTGGGAGGATCACTTGTGGCCAGGAATTTAAGACCAGCTTGGACAATGCAGCAAGACCTCCATCTCTACAATTTTTTTTTTAAATAAATAGCTTGGTGTTATATCTTATGCCTGTAGTTCCAGCTACTCTGGAGGCTGAGGCAGAAGGATCAGTTGAGCCCAGGAGTTTGAGGTTGCAGTGAGCTATGACCACTACTCTGCATTCCTGTCTGAGTGAGGAGCAAGACCTTGTCTCATAAACAACAACAACAAAAATAAAACAAACAAACAAAAAAACCTGCAGCTTCAAAAATCTCACCACAGTAGCAAGGAAAACCAGCAGGCTGGAAAGCTACTGAGAAAGAGCAGAATGAGTTTTGAGGTCTCCAAAAAGACTCATTCCCAGAGAACTGTCACTGTTTTACCTGTTGGGAGCTAGCTTGAAGTGGCCCATTTATAGAGTTTTTCTTTATACTTGATTCAAATCTTGCTCCATGAGAAAAGAACTATGACATTTATCAGAAACTATCAACAGCAATTGCTTAACATCAGAGCTGACTGAGAGAGTAACGCTAATTGAGGCCCAAAAGATGACCAGAAAATGTATATAAAAAATCATCTCTGGTGTGATATTCCCATAGGAGGAATTAAGGATATATGACAGATTTTGGGATATATAGAAGACTGAGTACATATGAAAGGCTGTGGACAAACCCAAAGAAAGACCTGAGAAGGCCCTAATTGCTCACCTCTGGATGATGTTGAATAAATGCCTCCACATGTGCAAAGAATCTCTTGACAAAAGGTGAAAGGATTATTGGCTAAGGAATTTGAACAAATTTCTGTCTAAATGCTTAGTGACCACTAAGGTAATTTTCTTCAGTGGCTACACACAACAAAGAATAAAAACTTAACAGAATTAGTCCTAGAAAGTCTAATTAATTTAGGAAGATTAAATCAAAACAAGCAAAACATAAATAAAAGGCAGCAGCAACCATTAACACAGAAAGAACAAACAACAAGAAACCGTTGGGGTGAGGAGTGGATTGTATTCCCAGAATGGAAACATCATATTATATTAATGCCAATTTATACAAATAATGACAAAATTTTCAAATAAATATAAAGGTATGATCCATACACATTTTTAAAAAGCAATCAATTAAAAAAATTCCTAAGGAAGAACACATGTTAAATTACTAAAAGGCTATTTGTTGTAATTCCTGAAATTTGATGTAAAACATTAATATACACATCAAAATAGCTCAACAAATTACAAGTACATAGAGCTTTGTACTTAGGCCCATCATAATCAAAATACCAAAGGTAGAGAAAAATGATTTATCCAGAATTAAGCTAGAAAAAAATGCACCTCACATAGAAAGAATCTTTAATATAACTAACAGATGACTTTGCATTAGTACTGAAAGCCAGAAGGCATAAGATTAAATATTCAGTGTTCAAAGAAAAACAAAATTAACCAAAAATTTTACATCCAGAAAACTATTCTTCAAAAAACAAAAAAGACGTTTCTAGATTGTTAAAAATTTTCAAAAGTGAGATAATTAATTCTGATAAAGAAGTTCTTCAAAAAATACCAAAAGGGATCCTTCATATGAAAAATAAATGACACTATACAATAACTCAAATCCACAGAAATAAATAAAAAGCTTTAGTAGCCTGTAATCCCAGTACTTTGCGACGCTAAGGCTGGTGGATCACCTGATGTCAGGAGTTCAAGACCAGCCTGGCCAACATGGTGAAGCTCCGTTTCTACTAAAAAATACAAAAATCAGCCGGGCATGGTGGTGGGCGCCTGTAATCTCAACTACTCAGGTAAATACAAAGAGAGTATAAAATATTTTTGTTGTAAAACTTTTTCTTACCTGACTTAAATTATTATAAAAAGGTATGGATAGTCTTATAATGTATACAGATTTAATCTATTTGCCAAAAATAACAAAAAAAGAGAAGAGAAGAGATAACCCAATATAACAGTATATTGCAGCAAAGTTTTTATATTCTGATGAACTGAAATTTATAGTAATTCAAATTGGAATATTTCAAGCTAAGATGTTAATTGCATTTCCCAAGTAAATTATTATAAAAACAGCTTTAAAATTAGTAAAAAACAAAAACAAACAAAAACCAGGCAAATGAAAAATAGATTTAAAATGGAAGATTATAAAAAATATTATCACATAATAAATCAATAATTAAGGTATAGAAGAAACAAAAAATGACATAAAATATATAGAAAAATAGCAATATGGCAGTTATACATCATACATTGTCCACAATACATTAAATATAAATGGATTAAACACTTCAATCAAAAAGCAGAGATTGAGAGAATGGATTAAAAACAGCATGATAAAATTACATTATTTCTACAAGATACATAGTTTAGATACAAAGATACAACCAGATAGAAAATAAAAGTGGGCAAAACACATGCTGTGCAAATATTAACCAAAAAAAGAAAAGAAAAGCTGGACTAGGTATACTGATATCAGAGCCAAAATAGACTTTAATTGAAACACTGAAGTTACAGAAAAATAAGTACATTTTACAAGGATAAAAGGGAGAAATAATAAGACATATATAAAATTATAAATATCCATCTAACTAAAGAACTTCAAAATAAATAAAGAATAATAGACATAATTGAAGAACATAAACAACAGTAATAGTTGGAGATTCTAATACTTCACCTTTAATTGTGAATAGAACAATAAGTAGGAGATCAACAATTTAATAGAAGACTTAAACATTGTAAGTCAACCAAATGAACATCTCTGGAACACTTTACCTAAAGCACACATTTTCTCAAGTACAAATGAAAATTTCTCTGGGATAGGCCACATGCTATATATGCTAGGCCAAAAACATTAAAAGAGAGACACAAATAATTTAAGGTTGAAATCATACAAAGTATATTCCTGACTTCAATGACATTAAATTAGAAAGCAGTAATAGAGGAAAGTTTGGGAAATTCATAAATATGTGCAAGATAAACAACAAATTGCTTTTGACCAATAGTCTAAAGAAGAAATCATAAGTGAAATTAGAAAATACATTTAATGAATGAAAACAAAACATAATGTACCAAAATATATATGCAATAAAAGTAATGCTCAGATGAAAATCTATAAATGTAAGTGCCTAAATTTAAAAGAGATAAACATCTCTATTTTTTAGTTTAACCTTCAACCTAAAGAAACTATGAAAAGAGTAGACACTAAACACAAAGAAACCAGAAGGCAATAAATAATAAATATGAATTGAAATAATAAAAAAGAGCAGAAATCATAGAGAACACATTTAAAAAACATAAAATTGATTTTTGGATGGAATAAAAATTTTTGAAACTTTCAGCTAGACTGAACCAAAATATGAGAGTATTCAAATTATTGAAATCAGAAATGAAAGGTAAATAATCACTACTGCTTTTAAAGAAATGAGAAGATTATAAGAGAAGACTATGAGAAACTCTATGTCAACAAATTTGATAACCTAAACGAAATGGATGTTTCTACAACCACAGAACTCAACTAGAAACATGAACTGGAAACAGAATCTAAAGAGATCTGTAACAGTAGCGACGTGGCATTACTAATCAATACACTTAAAACATTGTAAAGCCCAGGACTCAATGCTTTCCACAGAACACTTAAAGAATAATTAATGTGAAACGTTAATAAACTTTTAAAAAGTTAAAGAGGATGGAACAAACTCAATTCACTCTAAAAAAGCCAGTTTAAAAACACAAACTGCAAAAGGTCATCCAAGAATATGTAGATAAGCTAAAAGACTTTATATCTTTTAAAGATACTGAATTTGTAAGAAAAAAGAAATCTGCCCACAAAAATTGTCCAGGCCCAGATGACTTTATTGGAGATCTACAAATAATATCAATTCTACACAAAGTTTTTTGGAAAATAAAGACCAGGGAACACTTCCTTACTAATTCTATGAGATCACCGTAACAGTGATACCAAAAGCAGATGAAGACATTGAGAAAAACAAACCAAGAAAGAATTGCAGAGCAATATCCTTCATAAAAATACAACACTTTAACAACACTTACTAAATTAAATCCAACTATATAAAAAAGGGATAATATATTATGAACAAATAGAGTTTATCCCAGGATTGCTAGGTTGGTTTAACATTCAAAAACCAATTTGTATAATTCATCATATTAATAAGTAAGAAAGAAAAAAACTATGATAATCACTCTCAATATATGAAAAAAAGCCTGTCAAAATTCAATGTTCATTTGTTATAAATACCATGAGTAGATGATCCTTCCTCAACCTAATAATTGGCATGCTTCAAAAACCTGCATTTAATATTAAAGCCAGATGGAGTACACATTTTACCACTCCATTTATATTTAACTTTATAGAAAATGCAAATGAATCTATACCATCAGAAAGCAGAGCAGTGGTAGTTAGGGGTTGGAATGGAGAGTTTCAGGGGTGGGCAAGAGGTAAAGATTACAAAGAGACCCATGGAAACTTTAGGACTAAATCTATATTAATTGATGTGATTGTGGTTATGGTACAGTGACATATAAATATTTCAAAACTTATCAAATTGTACATTTTTCTATGTGTAGTATATTGTATATTAATTATGCCTAAAGAAAAGCATTAACATAGCGTGTGCTTTGATTTCATCAGAAATAACTGTAAAGGAATTTTAAAAAAATCTTTAAATAGACCAAATGCAATCTAACGTAATAGGATCAAAAACATTTTCTTTTGAGGAAACAAGAGCTTGAAATATGAACAGTTTTTGGAAAGGAGTAAAGTTCAGTGAGGCTTAATTACCTAAATATAAATTAAAGTTTTTAAAAAATGTAATTATAATTTTTCTATAGAAACAACAATATAGTTTCATCATGAAAACTACTGGTGAATATCTTTACATATTTGACAAGTGAATAAAGTATGTGGCATATACATTCTGTCCATAGAAGAATTAAAAAAAATTTTTTTAATATTTAATTTTTTAAACATCTATTTTCCCTTATAGCCATTTAGAACCTTTTTGTCAAAATTATAATATTGAATGTATTTGCCATCTGTGGCTATGCATACAGAAGTTGCAAGTATGTCTTATTTTCTTCCTGAATACTGTATCATCATGTCTTTGCTTCCTTTCTCTTTGAAGGCCAGAAGATGTTGCGCATTTCAAGCAGACAAATCAAGCTGTAGAAGATTGTTTCTTGAAGGACTCAACCAAATAAAAAATATCTAAAGTTGCATGCCTCGTTGTAAAGGAAGTATATTAAACATACACTCTGACAAGATTAACACAGCAAGATTGCACTTACACTGTATAATCACTACACAAAAAGCCAATAATCACTTTGTTCAAAAGAGATAATGCCACATAATATAAGTAGTAGTTTAAGCAATTATCCAGTAGAACAGTTAATCATCACCCTCAGTTCACAGCCTTTTGTTTCTCACCAATACACATGTCAGATTGTAATTAAATGCACTCACACTGTTCAGGGCAGAATGAGAGTCCTGGGTTGAAATGTGGGAACCAAACTGAAAAGCACAATAAAGACAAGTTTAGACAGCTTTTTAACTGTATCTGCCTGGCATGGGGTCTTGGTTGACAAATTGGCTATATAAGGGTGAAACCACACTGGGGCACCTTATTTATAGAAAAAAAAATTTATGCCTATAGAAAAGTTATGTTATTCTGTTTATAAATTTTCCAAGCATTGACTTTCTGAGTGAATTATTTGCCAGATATATATTTTTTGAAATTAAATTTATAAGAAAGAGTTTTTAATTGCACTGGTTTGTTCAAACTGTTTTATGATAAATATTTTAGAAATCTAAACAATGCATCTGGATCTCCGTATCTTCTCTTTCACTTCTAATAAATAATAATATAGGGTTCCATTTTGCAGTTACAGTAGCAAAGTATGCTACAGTATAATTTTGCTATTTGATTATTGTATTTCTATCCCCTGAAACACAATAATCAAATAGCAAAATTATATTCACTTCTGTTGAAATTGCCTTTTTACAACTTTATAATTTTTAGTAGAAAATCATTATTTATAAATATAGAAAATAAAAATATTCAGAATCAAATGCAATCTAATACCATAATGAAATGGATGGTGAAATTTTCATTCTTTCAATATAATCACAATTTCATGATTACTATGGTTTTGTTTGATAATGTGATATTGACTTCCATGTCCTTAAGTCTCACCCAACTGTCCTACTGAGCTCTGTACCTATGTATCTAACAATCTACTAAAACAGTACCTCTCAAACTTTAATCTTTTAATCTTTCTATGCACAATTTGAGAAGTTTACACAGCACAGTTATAATGGTATAATTTTTGGTGTTTGACTGTGTACATGCTATAACTAGTGAGTTTTGCAAGATGGTTTCTTATTGCTCATTAACATTCTTTTATTTCAGATTGAAAACCTTTTACCATTTTTGGATGACATGCCTGGTGTTGATGAAATCCCTCAGCTTGTGCTTTATTTTATCTTATATTTTTTAACTTATATTTTAGATTAGGGGTTTGTTATATAAGTAAACTTGTGTCATGGGGATTTGTTGTACAGAGTACTTCATTACCCAGGTATTAAGCCTAGTACCCAGTTGTAATTTTTTATCCTCCTCTCCCTCCTCCCACCCTCCACCTTCAAGTAGACACTAGTGTCTGTTGTTTTCTTCTTTGTTTTCATGAGTTCCCATTATTTAGGTCTAACTTATAAGTAACAACATGCAGTATTTGACTTTCTGTTCCTTCATTAGTGTGCTAAGAATCATAGCCTCCAGCTTCATCCGTGTTTCCACAAAAGACATGATCTTGTTCTTTATTATGGCTGCATAGTATTGCATGGTATATATGTACCACATTTTCTTTATCCGATCTGTCGTTGATGGACATCTAGGTGGATTCCATGTCTCTGCTATTGTGAACAGTGCTTCAGTGAACATTCACATACATGTCTCTCTATGGTAGAATAATTTCTATTTCTCTGGGCACATATCCAGTAATGGGATTGCTGGGTCTAGTGGTAGTTCTGTTTTTGGTTTTCTAGTTTGTGTGGATTGAAGTGTATGTAGTAGATTCTGATGGTTATTTTTATTTCTGTGGGGTCAGTAGTAACATCCCATTTATCATTTCTAATTGTGTGTATTTGAAGCTTCTATCTTTTCTTCTTTATTCATTTAGCTAGCAGCCCATCTGTCTTACTATTTAAAAATAAAAGCTCCTGGATTTGTTAATGTTGTGAATGGTGTTTTTTCTGTCTCAGTTTCCTTCAGTTCAGCTCTAATTTTGGTCATTTCCTGTCTTCTGCTAGCTATGGAGTTGATTTGTTCTTGACTCTCTATTTCTTTCAGTCTTGATGTTAGGTTATTAATTTGAGATCTTTATAACTTTATGATGTGGACATTGAGTGCTATGAATTTTTTTATTAACATTGCCTTAGCTTTGTCCCAGAGATTATGGTATGTTGTAACTTTGTTCTCATTAGTTTTAAAGAACTTCTTCATTTCTACCTTAATGTTATTATTTACCCAAAATTCATTCAGGAGCATGTTGTTTAATTTCGATGTGTTGCATGGTTTTGAGGAATTTGCTTAGTCTTGAGTTCTATTTTTATTGTGCTGCAATCCAACCGTATGTTTGGTATAATTTCAGTTATTTGGATTTGATGAAAATCATTTTATGTCTGATTATGTGGTCAGCTTTAGAGTACGTGCCATGTAGCAATGAGAAAAATGTACATTCTGTTGTATTGTGCGGAGAGTTCTTTGGAGGTTTATCAGAACCATTTGGTCCAATGTTGAGTTCAGTTCCTGAATACCTTTGTTAATTTTCTGCCTCAGTGATCTGTCTAATACTATCAGTGGAGTTTAAGTCTCCCACTATTATCGTGTGGGAGAATATGTCTCTTTTTAGGTCTCTAAGAAGTTGCTTTATGAATCTGGGTACTCCTGTGTTGGGTGCATATGTATTTAGGATATCTATATCTTCTTGTTGAATTGAATTATTTACCATTATGTAAAGCCCATTTTTGTCTTTTTTGATCTTTTATGGTTTAAAATCTGTTTGGCCTGACATTAGGATTGCAATGCCTGCTTTTTTCTGTTTTCCATTTGTTTGGTAGATTTTCCTCCATCCCTTCATTTTTGCCAATGAGTCACTACATGTGAGATGACTCCCTTGAAGACAGCATAGCATTTTCTATTTATTTATTTATTTTTCCAGCTTGCCACTCTGACCCTTTTAATTGAGTCATATAGCCCATTTACATGTAAGGTTAGAATTTATATGTGTGAATTTGGTTATGTCATTGTGTTTTTAGCTAGTTATTATGCTGGCTTGTTTGTGTGGTTGCTTTATAGTGCCACTGGTCTGTATATATAAGTGTGTTTTTGTATTTGCTGGTAGCAGTCTCTTCTTTCTATACTAGTACACCTTTCAAGATCTCTTGTAAGGCAGGTCTGGTGGTAATGAACTCCCTCAACATTTGCTTATCTGTAAAGTATCTTATTTCTCTTTTATAAAGAAGTTTAGTTTGGCTGGATATAAAATTCTTGGTTCAATTTTTTTTTCTTTAAGAATGTTAAATATAGGCCCCCCAATCTCTTCTGGCTTTTAGGGTTTCATCTGAGAGGTCTGCTGTTAGCCTGATGCGGTTCCCTTTGTAGTTAACCTGCCATTTCTCTCTGTCCACCATTAACATTTTTTCATTCGTTTTGACTTTGGGAAATCTAATGACTATGTGTCTTGGGTGTAATCTACTTGTAAATAAATTTGCAGGAGTTCTTCATACTTCCTGAATTTGACTATTGGCCTGTCTAGCAAGCTTGAGAAAGTTTTTATGGACAGTATCTTGAAATGTGTTTTCTAAGTTGTTTACTTTCTGCCCCCTGTTTTTCAGGGATGTCAGCGATTTGCAGATTTGAGCTCTTTACATAATCACTTACTTCTTGAAGGTCTTATATATTCTTTTTCATTCTGTTTTTATTTATTTATTTATTTATTTTATTGTTTTGGTCTGGCTGTGTTATTTCAGATTCCATTCTTCAAGTTCTGTGATTTTTTTTTTTTTCTCAGCCTGGTCTGTGCTGCCATTAATACTTGTGATTACACTGTAAAATTCTTGTATTGTGTCTTTTAGCTCTTTAAGACCCATTAGGTTATTTTCTATACCAGTCATTTCATCCTTCAGCTCCTGCATCATTTTATTGTGATTCTTAGTTTCCTTGCATTGGGTTTTGCTGTTCTTATGTATCTTGATGACCTTCATTTTAATCCATATTCTGAATTATATTTGTTTCACTTCTGCTAAGAACTCATGTTGGAGAACTTGTGTTGTCATTTGAAGGACATACAACACTCTAGCCATTTGTGTACCAAACTTCTTGCATTGCTGCTTCTGTCTCATCTTTGTGTGTGGGTGTTCCTTTAACTGCAGTGTAGATTGAGTACAGTCATTAGATTTCCTTTTTGGATGTTTTTACAGGGCCAAGCGTTTTTTGTGTGTTTTGTTGTTGTTGTTGTTGTTTTTGAGATGGAGTCTTGCTCTGCTGCCCAGGCTGGAGTGCAGTCACGTGATCTTGGCTCACTACAACTCCACCTCCTGGGTTCAAGCAATTCTACTGCCTCAGTGCCCCCTAGTAGCTGTAATTACAGGCATGTGCCATCACACCCAGCTAATTTTTGTATTTTTTCAGTAGAGCCAGGGTTTCGCCATGTTGGCCAGGCTGGTCTCGAACTTTTGACCTCAGGTGATCCAGCTGCCTCAGCCTCCCAAAGTTCTGGGATTATAGGTGTAAGCCACCATGCCCAGCTGGGGCCAAGGATTTAGAAGTTGCATTATTTGAAGCCAAGTTCTTGTCTTTGGTTTCACTGGGGTGTATGTTAGTGAGCTATTTTTGCTGTTGAAGTTTTGGGGTATGATTTAGTAGGTGGCACTTAGCTTTACTGGTCAGTTGGTAGACTCTTGCTCCGTTGTCTGGCTCCCCTATGTTTCCTCTCAATTGCAGCTGTATTTCCTCTCAATGCACTGAAAATGTGGGGTCCTCTCCCCATGAGGGTTGGCTGTACGTTGCATCTTGGCACTCCTGGGCTGCCTACTGAAGCTCTGGGGCAATCTTAGGGTTTATGTTCCTTTCCCAACTTGGAGGCACCAGAGAAAGGGACATTTGTAATGGTTGTGGCCGATGATTGTTTGCTTGTCTCCTGGGGGCTCCACCCCAGAGAGATGCAAGTCATAATCACTCAGTGCAATCAGCACAGCATGGAGGTTCTGTGCTGTGGGCCCAAGCCAAGGGTTCCTTGTCTGATGATGAGCAGCAGGGGTTGGTGGGACCCATGGGAAACAGACTGGACTCCTCTTTTTCTGTCAACTGCAGCTTGCTGGAGGTTGTGATGACACTTAAGGTCTTTGCTCCTCTGTGAGAGTAGCAAGGGCAGTTCCATTGCAGAAGCAGTGCAGAGAGGCTTTCAGTTGCCCCTGGAGTCTCTGTTTTGGGAGTTGCAGAACTGCTACCAACTCAATTGCCCCAGCAGGGGGTGGTTAGTGGCCCAGGGTTGGAGGACCTGCCTGGTGAGGAGATATGGGAACAGGCACCCACATAATAGTCTGGCCACTATTCCATAGGGCTGCTGCAGTATGCTGGGGATCTGCTCCAGTTCTTAGTCTCCTCAGAATTTCTAGTACGTTGAAGGTCTCAACAGTGAAGGATGTGAAACAGCAAAAATGGCAGCCTGCCCCTCCCTCTGGGATCTCTATTCCAAGGAGATATAAACCTGTTGACAGCCTGAAGACACCTGGAGTAAGAGGCTGGAGACTCCGGTTCAGAGGTTCTTCCCAGTGAGGAGGAACAGAATTACGGACCTGCTTTACAAAGCTGTCTAGCCACATTTTTGTGGAGCAGCTGTGCTGTGTTGGGGGTCTGCTTCAGCCTCTGGTTGCCTTGGACTTCCCAAAGCATGAAGGTCAGAATGGCTAAGTTGTCAAAACATTAAAGGTGGCAGCCCATTCTTCCCTCTGGGAGCTCTATCCTAGAAAGGTTTGAAACCTGTATCAAACCAGAAAACACCAGCAAGGGTAGCTGGAGGCCTTGGTCAGGAGATCCTATCAATGAGGGGAAATGGGATCTGGGATGGAGTACACACTTATAACAGCAGTCTGACCATGTTTTTGTAGAGCAGCTGTGCTGTGTTGGGGATCTGCTTCAGTCTCTGGTTGCCTCAGAGACTGAAGGCCAGAACAGCCAATTTGCCCAAACAGAAATGATGGCAACCCACCTCTTCCTCTGGAAGCTTCATTCCAGGAAGGTTTGAAACCTCTCTTGGCAGGAGAACACCAATGGGGTTGCTGGAGACCCCAGTTGAGAGATCCCACCCAGTGAAGAGAAACAGGACTGGGGACTCATTTTAAAGCAGTCTGGCCACGTTTTTTTAGAGCAGCTATTCTACGCTGGGAGTCAGCTTCAGCTCCCAGTCACCAAGCTTGAGGTTTCGTTTTTGTTTTTGTTTTGTTGTTGTTGTTGTTGTTTTTGTTGTTGTTTTTGTTTTGGGAAAGTGTTTATTTCTCTTTCATGTTTGAAGGATAATTGTGCTGGACATAGTATTCTAGGATAAAAGTTTTTCCTTTGGCATTTTAAGTATGTTATTTCACTCTCTCCTGGCCTGTGAAGTTTCCAATGACAAGTCTGCTGCTAGACATATTGGACCTCCATTGTAAATTGTTTGCTTTTCTCTTGTTGCTTTCTCAAGGATTCTCTCTTTACTCTTGACCTTTAAGAGTTTGACTTTAAATGCCTTGAGGTAGTCTTCTGTGAGTTAAATCTGCTTAGTGTTCTATAACCTTCTTGTACTTGAATATTTCTATCTATCTATCTCAGGTTTGGAAAATTCTGTTATTATACCTTTGAGTAAACTTTCTACCTTTATATCTTTCTATACTTTCTCTTTAAGGCCAATAACTCTTAGATTTTCCATTTTTAGACTATTTTCTATATCTTGTAGGTGTACTTTCTTCTTCTTTCTCCTTTTTTCTTTTGTCTCCTCTTACTGTGTATTTTCAAATAGCCTGTCTTCAAGCTTACTAATTCTTTCACCTGCTTGATCAATTCTGCTGGTACGTTAATTCTGATGCATACTTCAGTATGTTAATTTCCTTTTTCAACTCCAGAATTTCTGCTTGAATATTTTTAGTCATTTCATTCTCTTTGTTAAATTTACCTGATAGAATTCTGAATTTCTTCTCTGTGTTAGTTTGAATTTCATGGATTCCTCCAAACTGCTATTTTGAATTCTCTGCCTCCAAGGTCACATTTCTCTGTTTTCCCCAAGATTGGTCCCTAATGCCTTATTTAGTTCATTTGGTAAGGTCATGTTTGCCTGGATGGTCTTGACGCTTGTGGGTATTTGCTGATGTCTGAGCATTGCAAAGTTAAGCATTTATGGTACTTTTTGCAGTGTGGCTATTTGTACACATTCTTTTTAGAAAGGCTTTCCAGGTATTTGAAAGAACTTGGGTGCTGTAATCTAAATTTTGGTCATCACAGCCATATCTACATTAGGGGGCACTTCAAGCTTAGTGATGCTTGTCTCTTGCAGACTCATATAGGTACTGCCTTGGTGGTCATGGATAAGACCCAGAAGAATTCTCTGAATTACCAAGCAGAGAGTCTTGTTCTTTTTCCTTACTTAACCCAAATGAACAAAATCCCTCTCTTTATGCTGAGCTGTCTAGAACTGAGAGAGGAGTAATACAAGTATCTCTATGACCACACCATTGGGACTGCGCTGGGTCAGATCTGAAGACAGCATGGTACTTGCTCTCACCCAAGACATGTGGTAACCACTGCCTGGCCACCACCTGTATTTACTCAAGACCTTAGGGAGGTGTCCTGTCCTTCAGTTTGGCAAGCCAAACTCTGGCCCCAGTCAGGTCTAGAGATGCCATCTGGGAGCCAGAGCCTGGAGTTGGAAACCTTAGCAATCTATTTGCTGTTCTATTCTGCTGTGGCTGAGCTGGCCCCCAGGCCATAAGACAAAGTTCTTCCCACTCTTTCTTTTCCTTTCCTCAAGGAGAAGAGCCTCACCTCATAGACACCATAGTCCCACACCCACAGTAAATACTACCTGGCTACTGCTGATGTTGACACCAGCCTGTCCTGAGTCCCTCCCTATAGGGCAGTGGGCTCCCCTCTGGCCCAGGAAAGGTCAAACAATGCCATCCAAGAGCCAAGACCTGGAATCACAACATGGTTGGTGCCCTACCCCACTGTGGCTGAGCTGGTAACCAAGCTGCAAGACAAATTCTCATTTACTCTTCCCTCTACTTTCCTCAGGCAGAAGGAATACCTCCCTTTGGCCACCACATGCAACTGTGCTGGGTCACTTCTGAGACCAACACATTTGTGAGTCTCACCCAAGGCCCATAGTGAGTACTGCTGGGTATCACTGATGATTATTTGGAGTCCAAGAGGTCTTTATTAGGATAGGCCCCAAGGACTCTTTAGTTTCCTGCCCAAACTGGGTTGTTTCCTTCAAGTCCTCAGGTTACTTTCTGGCCAAAGGTGTGTCTAGAAATTTCATTCAGGAGCTAGCCTGGAATGGGGACCTCAGGACTCTGCCAACAGCCCTTGGATACTGAACTGGTATCCAAGTTATAAGACAAAGTCCTCTTTACTCTTCCCTCTCCTTTTCTCAAGCAAAGAAAAGTAGTCTCCCCTGGAGCTGTGGGCTGAACAGCCTGAGGTTTGGGGAGGGGGTGGCACAAGCACTCCTTGGTTGCCCCATCTGGTATTTCACTGGGTCATGGAACCACCAAATCCACTGGCTCCAAGCCCAGCACAGCATGAGGAGTTGCCCAATAATTGCAATACTTAAGGGCTAGCCTGTCTTTCAAGTTTGTTTACTAATCCAGAGTACTTTTGCCCATGGTGGCAAGGCTTGCTGAAACTCAGGTTCTGACTGCTGGGATGGATGTTTGCTCTGGTTAGAGCTGAGGCTCCTTTTCTCTGCTTGAGGGGGGGAGAGGGAAGAGTAAAGAAGACTTTGTCTTGCAACTTAGATACCAGCTCAGCCACAGTAGGATAGGGCAGTGGGCAGAGTTCTGAGGTCCCCATTCCAGACCACTAAATGCTCCCTCTGTGAGTGCCAGCTGAATCCTGCCTGGTGTTGTTTTCCACTGTGACAAAACAGCATGGAGCTTCAGTGCAAAGTCCTCCAATTTCTGTACCCTCCCTCTCCTAAGCCCACAGATTATCTCTGTGTGCCATGCAGCCATTGATTGAAGATTGGGGAGGGGTGGCACTGGCAATTCAAGACACTTTTCTACCCTCTTCAGTGCCTTTTCCTGTGACATGAAGCTAAAACCAAGGACTGTGATTTCTCACCTAATTTTAGTTTTTATAAAGGTACTTTTTTGTGTCTGGATAGTTGTTCAATTTGGTATTCTTCTGGGGAGGAAGAACTTCTAGTGAAGTTCTATTCACTAGAAGGCTTCTATCTAGACATTTTCCTCCACTTTTTTTTTTTTTACTGTCTATTATTCTCTTCATCTCCTCTGCCCTATTTTAGTTCAGAACACTGTCATCTCTCAAGTCTTATCATAGCAGCCTTTTAATTGATCTACCTTAATTTTAATAACCTAGTCCATCTTTCACTTGCAGCCAAAATAATATTCCTCACTATAATTCTGATTACATCAACGCCTTTCTTAAAATTCATCACAACCTTTGACATTTTCTACAAGACATCGTACTACCATTTCATTGTCATAACAAACCACTCACGATCTAATGTCCATGCTCAAGCTACACCAGATGTCTTTATGTTGCTTGACCCCCTCCATTATTTCTTTCTTCCAGGCACTTCCACATTCTATTTCCTTTTTTAAAACTCTCTTATTTTTCCTTCAACTCAATATATCCAAAGTAAATAATGTAATAACCCTCCTCCCAACTTATTCTTCTGATTTTTCCATCCTAGTTATGAGAATGTCTATTTACTGGGAACAATCCTAGACTTTTTTCATTACCATATTTACCAGTTTATTGGAATATGTGTCCCTTTAAGTTCTACACTCAAAATATTTATGCAGGTTATCTTATCTTCTCTCATTCTCACTGATTTTTATATCAGTTTTATTCATATATAATTAACATAACATACAATTTGCACATTTAAAATATACATTTTAAATTATTTTAGCATATTCACAGAACTGTACAATCATCACTACAATCAAGAGTCTGTGCTTTGAAACAGAATATTTTCTTCACACCAAAAAGAAATTCTGCACATAACAGTAATTGCTCCCCATTTCTTCCCAACATCACCTGTCCTAAAAATATTTCTTATGATTTGGTATAACATCTATAATATCTAGTGCCTAAATCAAGTTAGCAAAGCTTTAGATCCATGTTTTCTTATGTAAGTTTTAGCTATTGCATTACATTTTAATAAACGTAATGTCTTTGAGGAATCACCACACTGATTTCTACAATGGCTGAATTAATTTATGCTCTCACCAACAGTATATAAATGTTTCTTTTTTTCTCTACAGCCTCACCAGTGCCAGCATCTGTTACTTTTTGACTTTTTAGTAACAGCTATTCTGACTGGTGTGGTATCTCATTGTGGTTTAATGTTTTAATTTAACTTTTATAAATGGTATAAGGTAGGGTTCAATTATTATTATTATTTTTGCATGTGGATATCCAGTTGTTCCAGCATCAACTTTTGAAGACATTATTTTTTCCCTATTGAATGGTTTTGATGCTCTTTACAAAACTCAGTTGACAATAAATGTGAGAGCTTATTTCTGGACTTTCAATTCTTTACTATAGGTTTTGTTGATTTTTATGTCACTAACACACTCTCCTAATTACTGAAGTTTTTAATATTGTAGTAGCCTTTGAAATTGGAAAATGCGTCTTCCAAATTTGTTCTACATATTCAATATTGATATGAATACCCTGGATCCTTTGATTTGTGCATGTGAATTTCATAATCTGACTATCAATTTCTGTAAAGAAACCAGTTGGTATTTTGATAAAGCTAGCACTGAGTTTGTAGATACGTTTACAGAATATTTCCACCTTAACAATATTAAGTCCTCTGCTTCTTAAAATGGATATCTTTCTATTTATTTGGAGCTGCTAACATTTCTTATGATATATTGAAGTTTTCAGATAAGATTTGCATTTGTTTTGTTAAATGGATCATTGATTTTTGTGCTATTATAAATTATTATAAATGGTATTGTTTTCTTTTTCTTTCTTTCTTTTTTTTTTTTTTTTTGGAGACAGAGTCTCCCCCTTTGTCACCCAGGCTGGAGTGATGTGGCACAATCTCAGCTCACTGAAACCTCCACCTCCCAGGTTCAAGTGATTCTTGTGCCTCGTGCCTCCCAAGTAGCTGAGACTACAGGCATGCACCATCATGCCCAGGCAATTTTTTTTTTTTTTTTTTCATATTTTCAGTAGAGACAGGGTTTCACCATGTTGCTCAGGCTGGTCTTGAACTCCTGAGCTCAGGCAATCCATGCACCTTGGCCCCCCAAAGTGCTAGGACTATAGGCGTGAGCCACCACACCCAGTCGGTATTGTTTTCTTAATTACACTTTCAAATTGTACATGGCGATTATAGAAACTGTTTTTGTATAATTTTATAAGTTTTTTAATATTTTATATTATACAAAAGCACAATCTTTTTAATACATTTTTCTTGGATCCTGCAAACTAGCTGAACTCATTTATTAGGTCTAATAGTTTTTCATAAAATCCTCAGGATTTTCTATGTACAAGATGAGGTCATTTGTGAATAGGAATAGTTTTATTTTTTTTTCCAATTTGGATACTTTTTAAGACTTGTTAATTACCTTAGCTAGAACCCTTAGTGTAACACTAGAAATGTAGAAAATTGACACATTTGTCTTGTTCCTGATCTTAGGAGGAAAGCTTCTGGTCTTTCACCATCAAGTGTGATTTTATCTGTGAGTTTTCAAGGTGCACTATTATATTCAGGATGTTTTATCTTATTCCTAATTGGTTCAGTGATTTTTTTAAATCATAAAATGTGTTGAATTTTGTCAAATTCTTATTCTGTGCCTATTGAGATAATCATGCAGTTTTTGTCCTCTATTTGTTGATACGGTGCACTTCAATAATTCATTTATGAATGTTAAGCTGATGTTGCATTGCTGGAATACACTCCACTTGGTTATAGTGTATAATCCTTTTTATATTCTCCTAGATTCTATGTAGTAATATTTTTCTGAGGATTTTTGCATCACTGTTCATAAAATATTAATCTATAGTTTTCTTATCTTAGGATAATGCTGGCTTCATAAAAATAGTAGTTTTCTGTTTTTTTATTTTTGGAAGGGTTTGCAAAGAAGTGATACTAATTCTTAATAAAATATTTGGTAGAATTTACAATGAAACTATCTGGGCCAGGAGCCTTCCAGTGGAATGTGGTAAAATTACTAATTCAATTGAATTTTTGTTACAGATCGATTTCTATTTTACATCATTTATTGAGTCAAATTCTGTATTTTGTGTCTTTCTATGAATTTATTGATTTAATCTAAGTTCTAAATTTTGGCGTAGTTTTGCTCTCAGTATCTTCTTAGAATCCCTTTTCACCTTTGTAAGGTTGGTAATAACATATGGTCTTTCATTTCTGATTTTAGAAATTTGAGTTTTCTCTTATTTTTTTATAAGTCTAGTTTAAATTTGCCAAATTTATTCATATTTTTATAGACTTGAATTTTTGTTTTGTTGATTTTCTCTATTATTTATAGTCATATATATAAACCTGTATGTATATAATATATAGTTATATGTATAGTTATATATATAAACAATCATCCATTTCATTAATTTTCACTCTAATCTTCATTTTTTGTACCATGTGCTTTCTAACAATTTAGCTTGTCTTATATTTCCAGTGCATTAAGGTTATGTTTTAAAATTTTTTTATTTTTAAAAATAGCCTTTTTACCATTTTCAATTTTCCTCTAACCTCTATTTTAACTACATCCTATGTCTTGATCTGTTTTGTTTTCATTGTCATTCATCCCAGGTATTTTATAATTTCCCTTATGTTTTTTTCTTTTGTAACTTAGGAATATGATTTTTTTTTATTGCAAATGTGTTTGTGGATGTTGGGAATTTCTTTCAGTTAGTTATCTCTAATTTTACTTCACTGTGATCAGGGTAACACTTTTGTATGATACCAAGTTTTTCAAATTTATTGAGACATTGTTTGGCCAGTGTGTTGCATATTTCTGTAGAACAACATTGCGTGTACATTTGAGAGAAGGTATATTCTGCAACTGTTAGGTGGTGTTCCATAGATATTCATAAGTTCTAGTTGGTTTATAGTGTTGTTGAAGTCATCTGTTATTCTGCTAATCATCCGCCTAGTTGTTTTGTGATTAATGAAGGTAGGGTATTGAAGTCTTCAACTGCAATTGTACTCTTCCTTCAATTCTGTTTTGCATCCTGTATTTTGGAGCTTTGTTGTTTGGTGCATATATTTTTTTAACGCCTTTCTGATGGATTGACTGTTTCATCATTACAGAATGTACTTCTTTTGTTCTAGTTAAAATGTTTGACTTAAAGTCTGTCTTATCTGCCATTAGTATAGGCACTGCAGCTTGCTTATGGTTGCTGTTTGCATAATATATATTTTTCTATCCTTTTGCAATCCACTTATGATGTTTTGATCCTAAAGGATGTCTCTTGTAAACAGCATATAATTTAATTCTCTTTTTTTAATCCTGTTTGGCAATGTTAGTCTTTTGATTAGATTTTTTAATCCTTTGACTGTAATGTTATTATTGATACAGTTGGATTTACTTTTTGTCATTTTGCTTTTATTTTCTCTATACCTGATACCATCTTTTTTCTGTTCTTTTTATTACTTTCTTTGGGATAGCAAATATTTTCTAGTGTAATATTTTAATTCTTTATATTTTGAAATAGATTTTGTTATTTTGCTAGTTCTCTCAGGCATATCATATACATCTAGCTTTTCAGAATCTACAAATCTCTACTATTGTAATTGCAGTAAAATATAGAAATGTAACTCCTATGAACCTCTTCTTCATCTTCCTTGTTTTTCTCCTATTACATCATAAAGAGTGCTGTGTTTCAAATAAAGGCAGTTTCTTTAGGAAAAGCTTCAGAACATTTTGGTCTTACAACTTGCATATACACTTGGGGGGAAAAATTTCCTGAGCTACTTTTCCAGAGCTAGGATTAGATAAAGTGACCCACTACTCTTGATGTGATGCCAATGCTCCATGAGTAGCATTTTAGTGGGATGGTAATCCCTGGTCTTCTTGGCTTTCATCTAGTGTGAAACCTCTACCCTATGAGCAACTTGGGATACAACCAATCAGTGTCACAATATTCTCAATCTACCATTGTGAGGGCTAGAACCTCTGCTCTAGAAGTGGGTATTTGGTGGAGAAAGGGAGTCCAACCTCCTAGCAGCACTCACCTAAAATTTAGACTCTGAAAAACTGTAGCTGCAAGAGAACAAATGAAAAATTCTGGGGGCTTGCCCTTCCTAGTGAAATAACACAACCCTTGACTGAGACATGGTAAGAAAGGTAGCTTCATCATTTTGTCCACCCCACTTGTTCTGCAGTTTCCATAAATACTCAGCATAAGTATAAGCTGAAAGGCTTTGAACAGGTTGTGTTGTATCCAATATTCCACTGACTCTTATTGTTATTACTATTGATACTAATTAGAACACTAATTGAACTAATTCTGTTATTTTTTCTCAACTTAGCTTCCTATTATCTCCCCAATACTGTAATATCATTATCTAAATGTATATTTGTTGTTATCCCATTCATTAATCTTTTACTTTATCCTGAAATATTATTTCCTTTGAACTAGCATAACACGCATCTATACTCCTTCAGAAGTAATGTAATTTAACCATTTTTGATGATTATTTCTACAAATAGAAATAGTTCTCTTCACTATGGGCTCCCAAAAATAAATATTATTTTAGTATTAAACTTAACAAGATGTCTGTGAATAACTTATAAAAATGTCTGTCTTCCATCTTAACTACAAATTCTTATAGTTTGCTATATAACTTAAATTTATAAATATTAAAAATAGTTTTGAAGTAATCATACTCTATAACTATTTATTTTTCTTTCCCATGTATTCACCAAAAAGCACAGTGTATGCATTCAATAAATATTTACTGAAAAACTAATTGAAATTCAGTCAAGAAACAAGATAGTGAAGAAAATATTTACATAGTTAAGATAATGTATTTTTATCCCATTTTTCAGAATCATAAAATTTAAAGAATAGAAGAGGCCTCAAATATCAAGCAGGCTCTAATCAGCTTACTAAGATTTCTTACTTTGTGAACTTCTTAACTTTACACAATGAGAAATGTATTTCCACTTATGAGAGGCATTCCAGATTTTGGAATCCTAATTATTCAGAAGTTGTGTTGTTAAACTATAATCTGTCTTCATATAGCTACAGTTCACTGATATTTGTTTCACTTATTGAAGACACTATAATACGTTAGATTTTAAATTTATGTAATTTATTGTAGCAAGTTTATAACTTATTGTAGCAAGATCCCTACAGAAGCTATTTTTGTCAATTTTTGTACATCTATTTAGTGACTTAGAAACAACACCAAAGCCATGATTTATGAAAAAAATATTTAAAAAGTTGGATCTCATTATATGTTCTGTAAAATTTTCAGGGAAAAGAAACTATTCTGTATAATACTATAATGATGGCTACATGTCGTTATGAATTCATCATACCTATAAAATATACAATGCTGAGAGCAAATCTTCATGTAAATTATGGACTGGATGGTAATAATGGATCAGTGTTGGTTAATCTGTGGTAAAAATGTACTCCTCTGTTGCATGATACTGTCATTGAAGAAGCTGTGTAAGTGTGTGTAATACAGTTTTAAAAAAATAAAACTAACTTTGAAGAAAACCAACACGTATATATGATAGTGAATTTCGGGATTATATGTAATTGACTGAAGTAGATATTCAGATTTGGATAAGAAATATATAACATTTTGTTTTAAGTTTCTTGAGTTTCTCAACACATTGTTCTATTTTATGTTTGGTATAATTCTCTACTCTAATCTTAACATACTACTACTACAACATTTGCACTGCTCCTGAAATTTTACATACTTAATGAACATTCTTTCCAAAAAAGAAAAGTTATAGTTATTATTCTTAAATTATTGGGTACAGTTTGTGAAATATGACTTTTTATTTCTCTTTTTCTATTCTAAAATGCATAATAATCTAAAGTTGAAAAATTGATGTGTACACCACAGTATACCTAACATTCACTTTTGCCTTTTTATTATATTAACTAATCATAATTTTATATTATTTTTCCTGAGTTTCAAAAAATAAGTTCTTTGATTGTTAACTTTATCAATTCAGTGTTCTTTTTGTGGGATTACATTACAATACAATGTAAGAGCATGAGATAGGCTTACTTCCTGCTTAAACACTGAAATTAAAATCTAGGCAAACTATTAGTCACCTTGTTATCATATTTGTTTTCCAATATTCCCTCATGAGAGGTATTAAGCACTATCACAAATTATAAATGTTTAACCATTATTAATAATTTTAATTCACATTTCAGTTTTGAGTAGGAGTCTTAGATTAGGTTATGGCCAAATTTAAATGTATTCTATATCAGTTTTAGAGAAGTTCACACCATCTGCTGAAGCAATCTGGAAGAAAGGAAATTTAAAAATAATAGTGGTAACAACAAGAACATTCAAAAATATACAGATAGAAACTAAATGTCTAATAAGACTTTCTCTCTATGTAGTTATTTGCAATCATAGATGAAACTTTCACAGAGATAATAATTCAGTAATTCGTTAATCTACCAGAAAAAGGCTTCTAAAGACAGCACCAAAGGCAGGCCAATCTTTGTGAAGATTTTTCTTTTCTCTGAAATAGACTTCATATGAAGTTTATTCTGAGACATCTAGGACTAGATATAAAATATATACCTATATATTATACATACATATGTATCTCTCTATATAATATATTGTGTATGTATGTATTATATGTGGATATACATATATACATTAAATATATATAGTCTATGAGAAAAAGATTATACACCTCTTTCATAGTATTTGACATTTTTTGTGTCTACATTTACCATATATCAAAGGCACGCATACAAATCAAACTAGTGCTCTGACATCCTTCCAATTAAAGAGAAACACTAATTAGAAATTCAGTACTCTATTATAGAATAGTTTGAAAATGAAAAGTAATTTTAACCTGAAAAATTAATTTGGATCCTCTGTATATTTTAATGAATATAAGATGCAATATATTTGAGCACCTTTTTTCTTAATTATTGTATTAGTCTGGGTTCTCCAGAGAAATAGAATCATTAGAGAGAGAGAGACAGAGATTATAAGAACTTGGCTCACATAATATTCAAAGTTGGGAAGTCCGTTATCTACAGGCTGTGCCAGCAGGCTACTGCTGGGCAATTTTCTCTTGCTTAGGGAGCCGGTGTTTTGCTCCATTCATGCCTTCCACTGATTGGAGGAAGCTCACCCACATAATGAAGGGAACTCTGGGAACTCTGCTTTGCCCAAAGGTCACAATTTAACTGTTAATCTCATCCAAAAATACCTTTTCAATTGACATATAAATTTACCCATCACAATTATATACATAAAAGATAAACTTGGTAAAGGGTCACTATTGGTATTTCTTTTTCACCACTATTAAATTAAGTAACAATTAACTCCTGCTTAAGGTAAATCCTATGGGAGAAGAGCAGACACTTAACAGTGATTCATAGATAGCAAGATATCATGTGGATTTTTTTTAATCTGGTTTGTCCTAAAAATATGATCAAGGTCCTAAGCTGGGGAAAACAGGCATTAAAGAAAGCAATCATTAGGTGGGGCAAACAGCTTCTCCAAAGGATTTGCAGAAAGCTATGAGTATAAAATGTGGATGTTCAAAAAAGACTGGCACAAGAGTTGTGAGAGTTGTCACTCTTTTGTAGAATAATTTAATTGGGAAGATAAATATTCTCTCCCCAAATCCAAGGAGTAGAGTTCCGAGAATCAATCCTAGAAATTGTGGGTGTTTGTAAGATAGAAACACTCACACCTCAGTACCTCCAGCATAACAAAGTATGTGAGAAGAGAGTTCTCTGGTAATTATTCTGGGAGCCTAACAAATTAAAGTGTTGTTAGTCCTACTCCTCAAATATGGTAAAGAAGGGAGACATATTCTTTTCCTCTGAAATTTGAGGGCATTCTTGAATATAGAAAGGAGCCTGCCTCTGGTCTTTGGGTAGTTGAAAAAAATGGTATCTGAAAGAGTAACTGATCCCAGCAGGGCCTGAAGGGACTATGTCGTAATGGACCTGGGAATATGATGCATGAAACTCCCATTCCAGTCCACAACTTTGCAGCCCCATGGAGTGGCAGAGGAGGATCCCAGTGGTTCTAGTGATACCACAGGAATGAACATGTAGGACAGAAAAGAAGCAGGCTCTGCCATGCTCTGCTGAAGGCTTCTGTGCCAAGTGAGGGTAAGGAATCCTAAAAAGGGTCAGGGTGATCTATTCCCGGTAGAGTCAGGGCAAAGTGTGGTGTCTCTTTGGAAGGTTTCCTTATGAGCAGAGAGGGCTGAATGAAGGGTGCTTAATTCGGCCTAGCAAAAAACCACACACAATTTACCTGAAACCACAAAATTAACACAGATTCACAGCATCAGGAAAAAAAAAATAGGCAGAACCGTAACAAGACGAACAATCTATTCCCCAGTGACAAGTGGGCAGTAAGATAAGGAGACCCCTGTCTGTTTTACTTTTCTTTCATATCCCTAACCCCTGAGAATAACCCACCTAGAAAAAAATGGAGGAGTGGATGGTCTTAGGGAAAGAACACGTCACCCTCTCCTCTAATCCAAGCAATGGTTGTTCAAGGTATAACAACTTTGAATTGAGTTTGAGGCCAAAACTTTAATGCAAACCAGAATCAGCTTCAATTCATGTCATAAGATTGCATTAGTCATTTAAGATTTATGAAAATTTTGTAATTGCAGTAGTCCCAGAGGAAAAGTGAGATCCAATAGAGTTGAAGGTAGAGATTGAAGTCAAATGGTGAAAGAAACCAACAAAAAAACAAAAAACAAAACCAAAAACTGTCTACCGTGTTAGAGCACTTGCAATTTAGTTGCCAAGACAGATATTATACAAAACATTTATATATAACTTAGAAGTTACGCTGAAAAGAAATAGGCAGAATAATAACGAATATAAATAGAACTTAACACAAGGTTTTCCATGGGTTGTATCACATAGAGCCTAATTAAGAACTCTAGAGACCTACCAAATTCAAGCCACAGAATAATTTTAGGATTTACTTTTGGGCTTTTCAACAGTAATACTAGGTCCTTAACCTATTTCATAAATTACAGCAGTGGTTCTCAGTGGCTCAGTGTCAGGGTTGGTGAAAATTGTGTCCCGTAAGGGATATTTGGAAGTGTCCGGAGATATACTTGTTTCACACAACAGGCCCGGGGTGGTTAGGATAGTGCTACTGGCATCAATTAGGTAGATACTCGTAATGTCGCTAGGTATCCTATGATGGGAATGGCAACTGCCTACGATTAAGAATGATCTGAATTAAATATCAACAGTGCCAAAGTGGAGAGATTCATATAAATGATGCACAAGAAATATGGGAGCAGGTGAGCCATACGAGTTGGGTGGGTTTAGGGAGATGATTCAGTTGCCATCTCAAAATAGAGTTTCTAATCAGAAGAAAATTGTTGATACATAGTATTGTGAACCTTAATAACCAATATAAACCATTACATTTCTTTCCTATAAATGCTGATAAACATCCTTGATAAATTAATCTAATTCAGCTGGGTTTATGATAACCCTGAAGAACCACTAACAATACACACAAACTAGTTGGACCACTGGAACACAGGTTGTAACTTAATTCTTTGTAAATCTATTTGTTTAAGTTGGTATTAATTCAAAATATTTATTCAGACATATTTTTGAAAACCATTTATGTGCTAAACTTTAAGTAAGACATTAGGTAGACAAAAATAAACCAAAAAATGGTCCCTACTTTCAAGAAGTTTAGAGATCAGCAGAACTGAAAACGAAGGATTATTTAAAAAAAAGAAGCAGCAAAAAACAAGATTAATCACCTTTCACTTTTAATTTTTTGCTTTGCTGATTAAAGAACATATGCCTTAGGTTAAATCAGAATGTTGTTATAAGTACCAGAAACAATTTATTTTAATTTGATTGAGAATATTGAAGAATTTTGTAGAAAAGCAAGAACAGGGCCGGGAGCAGTGGCTCACATCTGTAATCCCAGCACATTGGGAGCCCGGGGGTGGGGGTGGGGCATGGATCACGAGGTCACGAGATCGAGACCACCCTGGCCAACATGATGAAGCCCTGTCTTTACTAAAAATACAAAAATTAGCTGGGCATGGTGACACGTGCCTGTAATCCCAGCTACTCGGGAGCCTGAGGCAGGAGAATCTCTTGAACCAGGGAGTTGTAGGCTGCAGTGAGCCAAGATCACGCCACTGCGCTCCAGCCTGGCAACAGAGTGAGACTCCGTTAAAAAAAAAAAAAAAAGAAAAAAGAAAAGCAAGAACAAATTTAAAAGGCCATACATTTACATTAATAATTCTATAGCTTCCATGGAAATGTAATTAATATAACAAAGTTTAGAATAAGAATTGATTAAATTTTAAATAATTTACATGCATTTGTTATCACATTTTAACATGAAATATATTACTGTATAATTAAAACCAGTATAAAATGATATTAAACTTCATTTTTTCTGAAGATAATTTTATCATAATGTACGTTGTAATTTGAAGGGGGTTATCTTCAGACAGCTATATCTAAAGGAAACCTAGATTATTTTGGAAATGAGGTATTAAAAAGCAGACAAAAAAAATTCTACAAAAAGTTAAGTCACTTACTCCCATATATAAGCATATTAAACTTGGCATTAATGCAACGAGAATAATTTGTTATTCTTTTTAAAGAAAAATTTAAATGTTAAAAATATCAAGAGCGGTAAAACCATCAATGTGTTAATTTTGCATCGATCTCTCTTTTGGTATGTGTGTGCATCTAGAGTACATATTATTATTTTAAAATGTTTAAAGTGTTTAGTGGTTTACTTGCTGTTTTATGCTATGATTATACATCACAATTTCCTCCATGTTTAAAAGAGAATTTTTCCTCAGTCATTAGCAAGACTAAAGTATCATTTAAATATTGCAAGAAAATTTAGAAACAATATGTTTTATATTATATATACTGAATTTAAAAGCACACCAGCATATATATCTGATTTCATTCTTGTATTTAAAATTATTTCTTGTATATAAACCATGCAATACATGGATGACAAATATGAAACCTGTAAATTATATAGCCTAAGAAGTAAGTGGTGATACATTTTTCACAGATGAAATTATTCAGAAAATTAATATTTCAAAATATTTCATTTACCAAGGTATGCAGCTTTCATCTTAATCATTTTTAACTCAGATATTAAGGATCGTTATGAAAAATTTTTATTACTTTCTGATTTTTATAATGTGTTTTAGATTTCTGTGGTAATTCAGGAGAAATTTCTTAATTATATAATTATACACAGAATTGACCAAGCTAGAGATGCCCTCATTGGAAATGTTGCATCTGCTATAATGACAAGTGAGGACTAATGGGAAAATCTAAAATGAAGGTCTGGCAAATTCTCCTAAGTATCAAATCTTTATGGATTCTTTACATAAGTTATTTTTTCCAAGCTAAATGAAATGTTTTCTTCATCTTTTTCTTTCATGTTTTCGCATTGATTCAAATTCTGTATTTGTTCGTAAACACAGAACTGTTTTGTACAATTTATTTTCACAGACATTTTAATTCTGTCTACATGCATGTGTTTGTCTGGCTAGCTCTCTATGTATATGCCTATAGTTATATATATATATGTTTATATATTCTGGTGACTGTATCTTCAAATGGGTAGCATAAGGCATTCAGGAAATAGAGACCTGAAATATATGTTGACATAAAAAATATACTTTTTCTTTTATGTAAAAGGATATAATACTACAAATGACAACCTTTATAAGAATTCAGTTTTTCAAATCTGTGGTGAAAATAAAAATGGAGCATAGGCATCTCTATCATAACTAAGGGTAAAAACAATCAGGGAAAAGCAGTAAAGGCAGTGCAGTTTGCAGTGGTCTTTTTAGTAGCTGCATACAAGCAATTAATTTGATCTACAGTCTATGAAGCATTTTATAATTAATTTCTCAGCATTTACTACATACAAGCCATCACTTTAAAGTGCTATGTCATTAACAAAATCCCATTTTTTTCCATAAAGAAGAGGCATACTGATCTACATTTTTCCATGCTGCCAAGGCAGAATGGACTCGAGGGATATTATCTTATTCAGAAAGAACCTTTCAAGGTTGAATAAAAGAAATGGTGCAGGGTCCCTGGGAGAGGGAAGTGATCATCATTTTCACCTTCAACTCCTCTTTGATGTGGCAGAGTCAATTTTTAATCAGCAGCCATCAGACTGGGCTTCATTTCGCCTTACAAAGTCCTATTACTCTGCCACTTTCTGGAAGGAGGTGATAAGGACAATGCTCTTCTTTTTCTCTTCATAGAACCCTGCATATGATGAGTCCCTTTGGAGAGGCTTCATAAAAAAAAATAATAAAATAAAATAAAAACAGAGTGAGTATGTAGGGATAAAGGTCACCTCTCTGTCAGAATTAACTCTTCAAGACAACAAACTTTGATTTTCCTGTGTTTGTTTTTAGGAACTCTCCTATTGCCTTTGGAGGCAATGGCGCTAATAAGCTGATGTGAGGGAAATAGCTAAAATGCACACAGCTTTTGATGAAAATGATATTAAGGCTTATTAGTCTTACCCAGCTAAACAGCATAGTGGATATAATGCTAATGAACATTATAGATATTAGTGACATGTAGGGAAAGCACACAATTAAAGTCTACTTCTTTTAGTACACCTCAAAGAAATCATCTATTATTAGACTGCACGTAAGTGCCGCACAGACACAGTAAGAGAAAATCGCTTCTATGGATTCAGCTAAATTGAAAAATGAAAAGAAAAAAGAACCTACACTTTTCCCCTCTGGAAGTGTTTTTCTATGTTAAGTAAACCTAAATTATTTTTTAAACTATGCACTCATGCAGAAAAACCTCCATAATCTCTTAGTATCATTTATTGTAGTCAGCAGTCTTAATTGCCTCACTGAAATGGATCAGAGTTCTGGGAATTATCTAGTAAAATGATGTTACTACTCTCCAGCCTTCACATCCTTTGATATAATCTCATTAAAAATATCAGGCCTCTAGGTGAGGGAATACATATGGATAGTAAATGCATGTTAAGCAGGAGCACCCAAACTGATGACCTAGTTATTACAGAACAGAGCAGCAGACGATGAATTTTAATTTTGAAGTACAGCAGTTTCTTTCTTGGTTAATACCATAATTATTAACATATTTTTGGAATGAATCTGCTTGTTACCCTTGAAAAAGATAATAATATTGAACCAACCAAAATACTGAAATGACATTTTTTGGAATAAAATAAACTCTTATTTTCCAGAAGACCACACAAGTGAAAAAACACACGTAGTTTCATTAACTATAATTACTGAGAGGAGATGGGAAAAGATGTGTGCCAAATCCCTTTTTGTGTGTGTGTTCTCAAAATGTAGCTGGGTTGAAAAAATATAAACCTCCAGAGGAAATACACTCATCACCCAGCCAAATAAAGGGGGAAGGAGTGGAGGGAAGAGTCATGCTGAGTCCACCATATGAAATAATTAGATTTTTTATAGAATTGGATTTCCTGTTGTAAATTGGAAAGTATAGTTCTGCAAAGGGTGAGTGTATAGAGCATAAAACTACCCTGTGCTATGCAGTTCAATGTATTGCAATAACAAACCATTCTCTCTTTGGTAGTGAATAATGTGACAGACGAAAGTAACATTGTTTAGACAAAGATTTTTTGTTTACTTTTTAAAATAAAATTTGAATATTTACTTACGAATAACTCATAATTTCAAAGGTGCAAAAAGCCCAGGTTTCCAAAATCCAGGTAGTCAGTGAAATTTGGATAAAATGGGCTGTTTATACAGTAAATACTGCTGAAGTAGACAGTTATGAAATGATGTTATAGATAACTTCTTCCCAACTTTAGCACAATTTTTGGAGTGAAGGCCTATTTTTTTTTAATTATATGGAAACTCAATCCTGATTCTTTCTTTTTTTGTTGTTGTTCTTGCCTCCTGCATCCTAAATGCAGCTATTATTTTGCAGTACTGAAATTTGCTTTGGAAATAATATGTAGCAATGTTCTTTTTAATTTAACATATTGGTCAAAAGTTGATTGGCTAGTAGATAAAAATCAAAAAATGTATCTAGCAATATGCAGGTTAATATGTTCCAGTGTAATGCTGATGGGAAAAATGAGAAAAACATTATCATTTGGTCAGAACTCACTAAAATGAGGGACTTGATTTGTTTATGTCACACCATTTCCCAGAGATTAATAGGACTTATTATGTTTTGCCAGTCATTTCTGTCTTTAGTAGAGACCAAATTATTTTAAAAGGCAGGCTTTACAAAATAAATAAGCAAGTAAAAGGGCACCAATGTTCCATGGTCAAAACATGAAGGTGAGAAGGGAGTAGAAAGGGTGGGGAGGGATGATTCTACTAGGACATGTATTTATTTCAGGCCTGCATTTCAATGCACGTAACGCAAAATTTGGGCTCAAATAGAACTTCCCTAAACCCATGAGTCACACTGTTTCTGACCCTAGACATCCTTCTTTATCCTTCTTTAAGGTGATTTATCCTTCAAATCACTATGTCTGTTGTTCAACCCCTATATTAAGAATAGTATCCCAAAGTTGTGTGTTTTTTTTCCCTCCTTTACTCCATGTAAACCTTTCTTCTTTGCTCCCAATATTGAAGAGGGCTACCCCCGGTAATCTTACCCTGTTACCCCTCCAGGACTCTGTCTTCTATCTCTGGCTGTATGCTTTCCTAGTGCATTATGGATGCAGAGCTGAATAGCAGAAACTCTGAGGAGGACTCTGCATTTCATAAACATCTACCATAATTTTTTTCTTCACCTTCAAGTTTTAATTCTTGATTTATGAACAATTCTAAGTATAGAGACTAGAATTTCATAAGGCCGTTTTTCTCCTTTATTACATCCATTCTGTAATGAAGATATGCATTGCCATGATATAAATGTCAAATTAATTTGGCAATCAAGAAAAGTGAAAATATAGCTTTACTGATTATTCCTTAATAGTTTATTTAAAATATTTTACAGACTAATAATATTTATCAAGGTGGCAAAAATCAGCATGGGGTCAATATGCCTAAACAGATCAGTGGCTAGGGCATATTTAAAACAAATAAGTAATGTTATGTAGATATTTTGTAACTATATTAGAGTTTTACTTTTACTTCTTCTAGAACCCTTCATCTTTTCTCCCCCAGTGAGAGTAAATTGGCTGATAATTATGACTTCCTGTTGCTTTAATCTCAAAATACAGAGTCACTCATTTCAGAGAAATTACTGTATTATATTTTAAATGCATATTTTTATATATTTAGCATATATTTTCTATACTAAAACCAGGGTGTGTGGTGGTGGAGTGAGCACAGGGATTTTCAGCAGGATCGTTTTACTCCCACCTCAGAACCAAATGTATTTCAAATTTTGTGGGATTTCTATAGCAAATGATAAAGGGAGACAGAACAAGGCATTGTCATGACAAAAGTTGAACTTTATTACAATCTAGTTACCACTCATAGTGGGCAAGATAAGACTGATCTAAGATCCAAAGGGGGAACAGGCTGGAGGGAGGCTCCTGGGCTGGGTCTGCTCTACTCTTTGGCTTGAGTATTTTCTTTTCTTTTCTTTTCTTTTCTTTTTTTTTTTTTTTTTTGAGACAGAGTCTTGCTCTGTCACCCAGGCTGGAGTGCAGTGACATGATCTCAGCTTACTGCAACCTCTGCCTCCTGAATTCAAGTGATTCTCATGCTTCAGCCTCCCAAGTAGCTGGGATTACAGGTGCACACCACCACTCCTGGCTAATTCTTTGTATTTTTAGTAGAGATGGGGTTTTGCCATGTTGCCCAGGCTGGTCTCCAACTCCTGAGCTCAGGCACTCCATCCGCCTTGGCCTCCCAAAGGGCTAGGATTACAGGCTTGAGCCACCACATCTGGCCTTGGCTTGAGTATTATACACCTCAGGCATTTCATGCCTTTAAAGCTAATGTGTGTTTACATACAATGTTATCCTACCTGGAATGCCATTCTGAAATTTTCCACCTGGTAAGCCCCTATTCATTCTTCAAGAGCCAAATAAATCCTGACTCCCAAGATTTCTCTTCTTTACTCTAATTTGACATTTATCTTTTTATCTCGAAAGTGTCGTTGTTGCATTAGCTACGTGGGGGAATTTTTGTTGTCTCTAAATTGCTATTAGTTAGACCAGTCCTCAATACTGCGGCATTGCTTTGATAACAACTGTGTAATTTTTTTTTCTCCACTTGTGGCTGTATATCTATATATTCTAATGTTGGTAAAAAGAGAAAGGAGGAAGGGATGAAGGAGGAGCAGCAGAAGGAGAAACAGAAAAGGTCTTTGTGGCTGGGGAGAGATTTGTAAGGGTGGTAGAGAACTGTGCTAAGATATTGCCAGGATATAATACCTCAGCTGGCCCACTTAATTTTGCTTCAGAGCCAGCATTGAATGGTCAGCATCAGCATCTCATTGTAATGCAAATATTTTGGGAGTGACTTTTGGTAGGCAGCATATAAAGTCTTGTTGTATACAGATTTGCATACTTTTATATATATCAAGTGTAGTCCTTCATTCTCTGTTATCTCTTTTAGGAAAATAAAAATTCTCTAAGTTTAGTAATCACTGAATAAAACAGAATTTCTTTCAGTGAAGGATATATTCTTTCCTAGATTCTTAATACATAGTTGACATTTTCATTTAGCTTTGAGAAAATGTTAGTTTTCATCTTAAATTATGTGATTTGATTTATCACAATGCATCAGTTTCAGTATTTATCATACTTTTCCAATTCAATATTTTTAACCTCTTTTGAATATTCTATTGAATATTAGAGGTACTGGTCAAATAGGACAATACAATAGTTCTTCCTGTTTTCTCTTTGGAGTTATCTATGATATTAGCAAATATTTACTTGCAATAACTACTACAGAACTGATTTTTTTTTCTTTTTTAAAGTAAGAACCTGAAAAACACAGTTATAGGTTTTTTTCATAATACAAAGTAAGAACATTTGTGAACCTAGCTTTCTTGCCAATATTTCCCATATTTTTAGACTATCACCTTATAAAATGCTGTTCATAGACAATAGACTCTCTGTGACTACATAGCCTTTAAACAGTTGGATGTAGAATATAATATCTAAGATGTTTTGCTTTGATTAAAAACACTGTTGTATTTTTAACCACACATATGTACAGATATATCATAAATAGAATATTTTAAGCACTAAGTCCTGTTTAACCTCATTTAAATTGAGGATCATTTCAAGTGATAGCAAAAGTAATCTTTCAGTAGAAAAGAGTGTTATGAGAAATAATCCTTCCTGTGTGATTCGTTCCACCAGTATTATTTTTCAAGACATATAGAAAATAAATTTAATTGCCTATATAGAGAAATAGAAATTTTCTGGCCCTTGTGTATTCTTACATCACAAAAGGAGAAAGTCATATTCAATTAAATTACTTTGAATAGGCAAAACCTTCCTAAGACATATACATTTGATTTTTTGGTAACCAAAAGAAACATTGTATCTAAAAAATCAATTCAGGCCTATTTTGTTATATTTATTTTTTGAGAATTTCAAAAATATTTCCTGCTAAAACCAAAAAAGAGTAACATTTATTGAGCACTTACTATGTGTCAGGTCTTTGCTGAGTGATTTTCCTGCTTTAGCTCATCTGCTTTTCCCAACAACTTTTTTGAGGTGATATTTAACACTGTTGTACAGCCAAGGCTTAGAGAAAATAAATGATGGACCCTAAATCAAATAAAGAATAGATGGCACAATTTTTATTTGGGTAATCTGACCTTACAGACTGCATACTTAATAACTGACCATAAAATACGTTTTCTAATTCTTTTCTGGAAAGGAAGAGAGAAAAATAAATAAAAGCAGGATAATTGAGTGGAATGAGAACATGTTCTGTTTGCTATAAGAAGACTTATGAATTGAAATATAAAAGGATTCACCTTTACATATTTAAATATGTATGTTAAGTCACTAAGCCTACATGAAACATACTTAATTTTCCTATCCACTTGACTCTAAGTCATTTCATACAAGATATTACTGTCATTCTAAAAAATGTTTGAATAAATGGAATGGTCAATTGCATAATTGGTCTCAATCCTTCTCCCCACTCTGCATTCACACCTTCACTATGGAATCAACACGAATGTAGTTTACTTCCCTATCTGCTGATATTGAGCTTGGTTAATATCAAGCTCAATATCTTTCTATGACCGATGACATATGTATGCATGAATCACAATATTATCATGGTATCAGGTAAAAGGTTAACAGAGTTCAGGAAGGAGGTGTACATGACACTTCTACGTCTGCTCTTACTGTATAACTTTAGAAAAGTCTTTTCATCTTTCTGATCTTCAGTTTTGTCATTGAAAAGTAAGAATTCAAAACAGATTATATATATATTCCTGTTTATGCTTTCATAATCTGTATGTCTTGGCACAAATGTATTCTCTTCTTTCTCTCCATTTCATAAATATGTACAAAATCATTATAAATTATGTAATAAATCGTTATTATATTTATGAAAGCAGGTAACAGAACTGATGAATTATGGATGCTGCAGACAAATCTTTCTTTTCTTTCTTTTTTTTTGGATGGAGTCTTGGAGTCTTGTTCTGTTGCTCTGTCGCCCAGTTTGGAGTGCAGGGGTAGAATCTTAACTCACTGGAAAGATAAATACCCACTGGATCCTGATACAAATTCGTGAGTTTCAAGCTATCCAACATTTTACCTGTATCTGCTATACATCAATCAGAAAAATGTAGGCCATTTTTTCCACTATAGCATGGAATGTTACATAAAACTCAGAAGTCTTTCTAATAGGCTCAGATTTGGTTCAAATAATGTTTACCCAGTTTTGATCTTTACAAATGGCTTCACATCTAGAAGCCATCTTAGACCTCATCTTTTCCCTTTCCTGTCACATTTAAACATGTGCCAGATCTCACAGAATAGATTTTTTAAAATATGACTTATTTTTTTCTTCCATTTGTCTCCATCAACGGTAGCCTTATTGAAGATCTAATCAAATTGACTTCGTTAATAATATCTTAATAATGTTTTAATATTGACATTAATTCATCACTACAATTAATTAAAGGGTTATTGTGAGAATTAATTAAAATAATAGATGTGGGTGCTTAGCATATACTATATACTCATAACATTGGAGACGATGTGTACCAAGAGCAATACTGACAGCAATAATCACTTTTTGAAAATCTGATTCTCTTAAATATATCAAGGCATTCGAAGCTTTTATCAAAAGCAAATAAGTAATTCAGTACAATTTCAGTGGTTGTAGAAATATCTCCAGTCCAAGGAAATTTGTTTAGATCACCAGCTTTCCCTGAAACACTTAATTTGTTTGAAAGGACTATCGTGGAATGTTTTTATTCAGATTTGGAAGTTAAGCTCTGTTGATGCCATATTCTTAAAGATCATGTAAATACCACTTAGATGGTTCATTCTTGTTGCTTCTCTGCATGTTGCTTGTGCCTACATGTTAATTGCATGAATCTAAATGTAGTTACATTGTATGTCAATTAACAACAGAAATACTTTCTGAGAAATGCATCATTAGGCAATTTTATCTATGCAAACAGCATAAAGTGTACTTATACAAACCTAGATAGTATTGCCGACTACACACATAGGTTATATGGTATGGCCTATTTTCCTAGGCTACAAACTTTTACAGCATGTTTCTGTACTGAATACAGTAAGCAATTGTAACACAGTGGTAAGTCTTTGTGCATCTGAACATATCTAAACATAGAAAAGGTACCGTAAAAGTAAGATAATCTTATGCGAACAGCTTCATATATGTGATCATCATTGATCAAAACATCATTATGTGGAACAGAACTATATTCTCATCAAAATCCTCAAAAGTGAACAGGTGATTATCATATTCAATATTTATTTGAAAAATGTTACAAAAAGTGGAAAGATTTAATCACTTATTAAGTCTTGGAGCAAACTGCTCTAAAGTAAACATAGTTTCAATACAAAAGTAATCATTAACAGTTTTCCCTATTTTGCTAAAGTAAATGCTTTATTCAAATATTATCCAAGTAATATTTTATATATCAAACTGCACTTTCAGTGTCAACACTTTAATGAATGACATTTTTTCTTACTACAAATATAAAGGGTGCTGATAGTTGATATATTTAATCCTCAATTTGACAAGAACATCATCTTGGGTAGTATCATTGTTATTTCTGGGTTATGGTCATGACTCCAATTAAGCTACATTAAAAACAAAACAAAAAGAGAGAGAGAGAGAGAGAGAGAGAAAGAGAGAGAGAGATGAGTGGAGATACCAGGCATCCATTTCTTTGATGATGGTGAAGAAAGTTCCACTGAAAATTCATATTCTGATTTTAAAGCTAATATATACTACATTGAATTATAGAAACAAGAAGATATGACGAAGAAAGAGCATCTTTGCCTAGAAATCATGCAAAATTTTTAAACATTATGGAAATGATGAAAGGGAGATGAATTGCCTATTGCTTTTAAATATCAACTGACACTATGAGAAGCAAGTTGTGTAAGAAATAGCCATTTTTAATCAGTGGAAAGTAATCTAGCAATCAGCTAAAGTGATAAGCAGAGAAAGAAAATGTTGCTGTATTCTATCATCAATGTCAATAAAACAATTAAATGCAGTGCAATGACTCATAGCCTAAGAATAAACGTATCATGGAAATAGCTTCTGTTTTTTTTTTTTTAATGTAAAATGTTGCCTTACTCTCCTTCTGGAAAAAATTAGTTAAATGTAAATGCATATTTTCATCACACCTAAAGTGAGTGCCACAACCTCAAGATAGAATGCAATAAACTGATTGAAGCCTGCTACATAAAGTGGAAAGACTTAATCACTTATGATACCTGGCCATATTGGCTCTCATTCCCTAGCATAATCTGTGAGATTTAAGTGTGTGTGTGTATGAGTGTGAGAGAGAAAAAGAGAAAGAGAGGAAACTACTGGCGGAGTTGAACATGCACATGAACACCCACACAATCTTCAGACACTGTTTTTATGTGCTTTGCAATTTTGGATCAATGGTTGAAAGATTTACTACCTAGAAACACAATCAACATTTTTGAAACAGACAAAAAGAAAGCCATATTCAAATGTAGACAATACCTTTTCTAAAGAACAACTCCTGACAAAGTATCAACTGCCTTTGGAGAAAATACTATTGAATGATGACCAAAAGCAAAGCAGCCATGTGAACAGAAGACAGGATGAGCTTGAAGTCATCTTCTATCAAACTAGTATATTCCTGTGCTGTCACACAGACCATATTTTTGTAACACCCTAGTCTCAAATATATGTACTTTGTTCTAATCACTGAAATTGTAAAGACAATTTTGAAATTAAAATAGAAAAAATAGAGATTTTTTTAGTAACAAGGTTATGATATACTCTCCTTCTAACAACCATTATGTCAGTATCAAAAACCAAAAATAAAAAATTAATGAAAATGTTCTTTGCAACAAATATTCTTTCATTAGCACAACAAAATGTAGAACATTTCTAATTACAATGAGTTGCCAAAGTGGAAGATTATCTGAAATAAAATGAGCTACAAATGCTTAATTAGTTAAGACAGTGCTTTTATTCTCTCACATTTCATTATAGTTCACTCATTTACGTTACTTTATTTTAATTTTGCCATTTTCTTGCTCTAGTGTCAAATAGTTCACTTATTTATATAGTACAAAATGCAAGTGTTGTGCAGTGTTAAAAATCATGTTAACTTGAAATTCTTTGTCAATATGTATTAATATATACATGAGTCTAATTTTTAATAGAAATGAGACACTTTTCAAAAAAAGACACTTATGCAGCCAACAAACATATGAAAAAGAAAAGCTCATCATCACTGGTCATTAGAGAAATGCCAGTCAAAACCACAATGAGATACCATCTTACGCCAGTTAGAATGGTGATCATTAAAAAGTCAGGAAACAACAGATGCTGGAGAAGATGTGGAGAAATGGGAACTCTTTTACACTGTTGGTGGGGGTGTAAATTAGTTCAACCATTGTGGAAGACAGTGTGGTGATGCCTGAAGGATCTAGAACCTGAAATACCATTTGACCCAGCAATCCCATTACTGGGTATATAGCCTAAGGATTATAAATCATTCTACTATAAATGCACATGCACACATAGGTTTATTGCAGCACTATTCACAATAGCAAAGACTTGGAACTAACCCAAATGCCCATCAATGATAGACTGGATATAGAAAATGTGACACATATATACCATGGAATACTCTGCAGCCATAAAAAGGATGAGTTTATGTCCTTTGCAGGGACATGGATGAAGCTGGAAACTATCACTCTCAGCAAACTAACACAAGAAAAGAAAACCAAATACCACATGTTCTCGTTCAAAAGTGGGAGTTGAATAATGAGAACATGTGGGTACAGGGAGGGGAACATCACACACCGGGCCTGTCAGGGGGTAGTGGGCAAGGGGTGGGATAGCATTAGGAGAAATACCTAATGTAGATGACGGGTTAATGGGTGCAGCAAACCACCATGGCACATGTATACCTGTGTAACAAACCTGCACGTTCTGCACATGTATCCCAGAACTTAAGTATTAAAAAAAAAAAGAAATGAAATGATCTGCATGCATGACCAACACAAAATAACTTAGCCCTTTTTGCTTATGAGAACATAGAAAACATGGCTGTGGGTGACAGCTAATTTCCTCTCTCCTCCTTCTGGCCTGCAGCTAATAATGCACAGTGATACTCAAATATCATTTAGAAAAATTAGTCATAAACATGAAAAAAACAAAAAATAAAACCACTTTATCAATTTTAGGCTAATTAAAGGAGTTAGAAATGCATTTCTGCTATTGAAGAAGAAGAGTGTAATGGTGGCCTAATCATTTTGTATGAAAAACAATTACACACCCAAAAATGTGTTATAAAGTACAGATGTTTTCCGAGATTAGAAAAATAAATTTTGCTTTTAGCATATGTAAGCATACCTTATGGAATTCATTTTCATCACTTCGATGCTTTTAAAAAATGTTTCTTGAACAAATACTCAGGGAGTTTGATATGGAGATGTAAAAATCTTTAATGTATGTTTTTATTCTTTAGTATTAAAAGAGTTCAAAGTAATTTAGAAACTTAATACTGAACAGTATAGTTAGGAACTAAGACCATGTAATATATAAAATTTCCCCATTTTTTCATGAATATAGGTCTTTTTACAACTTTTGTTCCGTGTAAAGCCTCATGTGTATATCAATTAACTCTCACATTTTAGTTGATACATTCTTTCTTTTTCATGACTATTTTTACTTTAGTCCCATAACTTTGAAATTTCCAAAAATCCCTATAGCCCACTCTTAGACTTCTCTCTCATTTTGTTCTTAATTTTTAAATTTAAAATAATCTAAATGGTGGCATTCGCTTAAATATGTATTAGAAAAAATGTATTAAGCCAAGAATCAAATATGGAGTAATATAAATGTGCTTACATTTTTTCCTGATTTTTCTTTGTTATATTCTTTATAATGTACAGTTAAAAGCATACATTTATTGTTATATTCATTTAAATAATTTTAATTATCTATATAGTAGGATAATTAGAATCATTCCAGTTATTTCATCAAATTTCATTATTTTTAAATATTTAAAATCTTTACATGTGTATTTTTCCTTTGCCATTTACTCTTGTAATTATCTAGTAAGTCATCTTTCTCCCGTGCTGTACAAAGAGTTTTTCTTTTTTTACAGAATGAAAATTTCAAATAATTGTTGGAAAAGACTGTTTATTCTTAGTTGCATCAATAAAGAAAATCACCTTTTTCTATGCTTTTTTCCAAAATATATTTGTGTGATAAAAGTATGTCAAGCCCTTAGATGTGGATGATTGGTTCACAGTTTTTTAAACTGCAAAAAAATCACTTTGGGCCAGGCACAGTGGCTCTCACCTGTAATCCCAGCACTTTGGGATGCCGAGGCAGGAGGATCACCTGAGGTCGGGAGTTTGAGACCAGCCTGACCAATATGGAAAAACCCCGTCTCTACTAAAAATTAAAAAAAAATTAAAAAAAAAAAGCTGGCATGGTGGCACATGCCTGTAGTCCCAGCTACTTGGGAGGCTGAGGCAGGAGAATCACTTGAACCCAGGAGGCCAAGGTTGCAGTGAGCCAAGATCACGCTATTGCACTCCAGCCAGGGCAACAAGAGCAAAACTCTGTCTCAAAAAAAAATAATAATAATAATAACCTTGGTCCCTTCCTAAAAATACTTCTAGATCTACTCTCTATAAATTCCACTTCCGTATGATGAAATAGAACAAATGAACTTGCATTTTTGAAGAGTACATATGTGATTATGATGAATGTCACTTGAACCACACTGTGAAAAACAATGAAATAAGAGAAAACGTTACACTGTTAAGCTTAAATTTTTGTGTAGATGGTATTATTTGTATCTTTGATCCCAAATGACTTTTCCTCTCTTCCAGGCTTTTTCTGTTGTGTACATTACTAGTATCACTGAAACATAGAACAATGACCTCAAAAGGTAAGTCAGTATATAATTCATGATTCACTCATGTAGATGATACTGAGAATATTTATACACATTGATTTATGTACCGGTATAGAAATGACACACTACTCTTCTCTAATCATACAGTGACTTTTCAAAGATACGATCCAGTGCAATGAAAATTGCACTAAAGCTTAAATCTTAGTTTTTAATGTTCAGATAGTTAAGTTTGGTAATGGATTTGATTGGGTATTCTCAATGGAAATATGAAGGGATTATAACCCTCAGCCATAAATACAATTTCAACTATTTAACATTGGAAAGACAGGTCCATGTATGGGGAAGGTTGGTTACCCTGTCAGCTTTTGCTCTGTTCCCTTGGAAATTCTGCTTCTCCTTAGGGTTTTCTTGTTTGGATTATTATAACAACGAGAGACTAAATCTCATAGATAATAGCTTCTTCTTCCAAGGATCTGGCTAAGCACAGATTATACATAAAGTGAAATATAAAGCAAATTAACAATACTATAAATAACCCCTATTATATCCTGGGTTGTTTCTTATGCGAACAATGCTGACTCTGTTCTATGGTAAACTATTGGTCTTTCTCATAGGTTGCAATCTAGGACAGGTGTGCCTGTAAGAGTCCTGGTTTACACTAGTGTGATTACTAATGGTAGTTCTTTTCAATCTCAAATATCCTAGTTAAGATGATCAATATATTATTTCTCTACCTATGTATTTCTTTGAACCTACTTTCTATTATATATCTCCTAGTGTTTTTTTTTCTTTTTTATTTCCCAGTAGGCCTGTATGTGGAAGAAACCATTTTATTCCCATGGCTCATCAGTCATAGAGTTTTAGTTCCTTTGAAACTAAGACTAACAGCAATTTAACCTCTGTGACAGTCCTAATATCTTGTCCACACAGTTCACTTTCTCTTGTATAATAAATGGAAATCTAATTATTGACTTTAGAGAATGACTTAGATTGATAATTAGCTAATAGAAAATGAATATATTATATGCACAATAAATAAAATATCTGCATAATATGAGGATAAAGTGGCTGAAGCATAATGGCCAGTGGAAGAAAAAGAAGTAAAAGAGGGTAGAGAGGTGATCAAGAGCCAGGACATGCAGGGTTTTAAAATCTAGTAAAGAGTTAGATTTTATTGTGCTGGGAACCCGTTAGGAGACTGGAAGATAATACAACCTCATTTATACTTTTTAATGATTACTCAGAAGAACAGATTGCAGAGAATGAAAAAATTAACTAGGAGCCAATGGCTTAATTTAAATTATAGAAGATGGTAATTTAAATGATTGTGGTAATCATAAAAAACAAGCAGAAATAAATAGGTTCAAAACCGTTTTGAAGCTAGAGATTTGTAGAGGCATGGGTACAGAAAAAGCATCTAAAGAGGTAAATCAGCAGAAGTCCCTGTAAGATGGTAGGTTATGATAGAGGAGAAATTAGAAGTTCTGTTTTGCTTTCATTAGTTTTGATATACCTATTAGAGATCATAAGGCTATAATGTCAAAAACACTGTTTAATATATAAATCTGCTGTTCTAGAGGTAGGTTAGGGCTAAGAGATACTTATATGTCATTAGTGTATCAGTGTTAATTTCTGAAATCTGTTCCAAGATTGGCCCTAGCATTCAGTCATTATACATTGTGCAGAAAGTGCCCATGCTTCTGAAATATTCTTTACCTACTCCTTGTTTCTTTAAATGTACCTATTTTATGTCTCCCTATGCTGAAACTTTCTTTTCACTAATACACTAAATACAAAGAAATACCATGCTAAATAATAAAGACATACATGTTAATTACCTTAAGTAGATGGTCTTTTGACTAACCCCATTGTAAGAGACTTGCTGGTTCATCAAACATTTTCTGCTTCCTTTTTGTGTATACTGACCGGTGGTCATGGCATGCTTCATGCTCTCAACATGTTGTATACTTACTGGTTTGAACAGGCAAACTGAAACTTAATGCCTACTAAAACTTGGTTGTATTTGCTATATTTCTTATGGCAGCTTCACTGGCTACCTCATTGTATAGTTGAATTAAACATTTAGATGTCATATAAATATTAAAATGGCATGGAATGTTTGAAACTTCAGTTGAGTAATTTAAAATTATTCAACAATGGTAACTTAAAAATTATTACTGTGAAATTAGATATGGGCCAAAACATCAACAAAAGACTTGAACATTTATAAAATAAGAAAATTGTTTTGTATTTAGAATCTTTTATAAGTGTCTAAATTTTTGTTCGACTTTAAAGAAATTGGTACTAATACTCATAGTGTATTACTATGTCAAAGAAAGTATCTTTGATACTTAGTATCAAAGAAAGTGATAGTAATACTCATAGTGATTATATCATTGGCTATTTATGCAAAAGCAACAGTTTAGAAATGAGAATAAGCAGAACTATATTAAAAGATTGGTCTCATATCAAAGGTTGACAATTCAACACATATTTATATGTTTTAAATTAAAACAACCTGTTTAACATATTCAGGTATTATTTTTATGATTTGCTGCCTCAACTGACTTTGTAAAACCAACCACTGCTTGAATAACATCAAATAATAGGGCTTTTATGATACTTCAAGAGATGTTCAGTGGGGGCTACTAATTCTTAAAATTTAAGAGACTTTTAAAATACTGTAAAGAGAAAAATGTTTTAAAAGATAGGCCTTTCAGATAACACATACACACACATATGTATTTGAAATACATATATATGATATATATATTATATATATATATTATATATATATACACACTATCTTTTTAGCATGAGTGTCTAATCTAACAATTCCACATTTGGATACATTTGTCCACATTTGCTGACTTCGTGTCATCCTCTCCCACTCACCATGAAACCTATTTGAATCATCAGCTATATGGGTGCTCTTAAGAGCACCAATTGTACTCTCAATGTTTATCTATTGATAACACGACCTCTATCACATGAAATTGTGGCAATTCTTCCCTTGAAACATTATCTGTCCTCATTTTCTGTAACAATCTTGCTTTTGCTTTTCTTCCTACCTCTCTGGATATACATTAAGGATTTTCTTCCTGCTCCTTAAATGTTAGTAATCAATAGGGTCTTCTTGCTTCTTTTCTCTCTCCACATACCTCATTCTTCTAGTCTCATGGTTTCAAGTGATCTCTATATATTTAATGTCTCTTACTCTAAACAAAGGTAGATTAACATCCTGGGCAATAGTCTTGACCATCCTACTGCTAACTTAGCATGGTATATGGATGTCCTATGGGTACCTGAAAGGAAAATTTAAGTGGAAATAAATATGGTCAAGGATAATAAAAACATTCCTAAAAAGAATACAAAGTTAAAACATTCATAACATAAATTCAACATATGTTTTCAACATATGAAAACACTCATAACATAAATACAAAGTAAAAACATTCCTAAAAATAATAGAAATTTTTTTTAACTTGGTAATATGGTGTATTTTAATGATATAGCTATTGGGGAGAATGATATTGGTTAAAAGAGAGATGGGTAAGCTAGTAAAGCAGAAGAGAGTGTAGAAACAGATCCACAACATATATACACATATGATTTATAGAAATGGTAATACTCAAGATTTTCTTAATAACTTTCTGAGTTTATTGAATATGAGGAAAATAAACTTGATCTTTACATCACATTATAGATAAAACAATAAATAACTCCACATACACTTTGGATTTGAATGTAAAAATAATTAAATAAATAAATAAAATTACAGCTTTTAGAGTAACTCATAGTAACAAATCTTTGTGACATTAAGATAAACAAAGTTGTTATGAAGATCACACAAAATACTGGCCATAAGGAATAAAATGGTTAGAATCATGAATTAATGAAGAAAAACTTTCAAAACCGACACTTTTATCACTTAGTAGTTTTCATTCAAGAGTTTACAAAATAAAGTTATCTCCTGGGATATGTGGGCCAGTTGAAGTCCTTTCATTCATTCAACAAATATTTATTGAGGCTATATTAGGTATCAGGCAGTGTTCTATTGAATGCATGACAAGAATAGTTAATAAGATAAAAATCTCTGCTCTCACATAATTTCGATCTTATATGGAAAGACCGTGAATAGAAAATAACAATTGTATATAAATAATACGTACCTATATTACATATTAATTATGATGCATTTGATCTCATATATACAGATATAAAATATGCTTATGTGTGTTTATGTATATACGTATACATAGTGGTGCTTGCTGGGGAGAAGATAAAGGGATGTAATTTGAATAGGGGTGTTATTATGGACTGAATTTTTGTGTCCACCTCAAATTCATATGTTAATGCTCTAACTTCCAACATGATGATATTGGAAGTGGGTCCTTTGGGAGGTAATTAGGTTTCGATGAAGTCACAAAAGTAGGGCCTCCATTATGGGATTTGTCTTTATAAGAAGAGAAAAAGAGACCAGAGTTCGTTCTCTCTCTCTCTCTCTCTCTCTCACTCTCTCTCCCTCTTCATCATGTGAGGAAAGAGCAAGAAAGTGGCCATCTGCAAGTCAGGAAGAGAACCTTCACTAGAAGTGAATCTGCCAGCGCCTTGATCTTGGACTTCCCAGGTTTCTAAACTATGAGAAATAGAACTATTCCAGGAAGAGGGAGTAGAAAATTCAAAGGTCCTGAGGCAAATGTTTAACAAGCGTATTCAAAAACTTACCAGGAAGCCAGATTGACTGGAGGGAGTGAGTGTTAGGTGTCAAAGGTAACTGGGTGGATAGGTCACATAGAACCCTATAGGCCCTTGTAAGGACATCAAACACTGGAGGGTTTTGACAGGAGTGATGTTATGTTTGTTTGTATTTTAACATGATTGTTCTGACAGCTGTGTAGAGAATGAACTAAGGGTGGTAATAACAGAATCAGGAAGAATAGTAAGGGAGTAATTATAAAAATCTAGGCAAGACAAGAAGCATATGAAAAAAATGTTCAATGTCACTAATCATCAGATAAATGCAAATTAAAACCACAATGAGATATTACCTTACACCAGTCAGAATGACTGTTATTAAAAAAATCAAAATGTAACAGATATTGGCAAGGATGCGGACGAAAGGAACGTTTACACACTGTTGGTGGGAATATAAATTAGTAAAACCTCTATAGAAAGCAGTATAAAGATTTCTCAAATAACTAAAAATAGAACTATCATTGATCCAGAAATCCCACTACTGGGTATCCACACAAAGAAAAATCTATTAAATAAAAAATACTCTAGCACTTGTCTGTTTTTCACAGCCCTATTCACGATAGCAAATATATGGAATCCACATAAGTTTCCATCAGTGGAGGACTGAATAAAGAAAATATGGTGTATATATACAAAGAAATACTACTTAGTCATAAAAAAGGAATGAAATAATGTATTTTGCAGTAACATGGATGAAACTGAAAGCCATTATCTTAAGTGAAATAACTCAGAAAAGAAAGTCAAATATCACATGTTCTTACTTATATATGGGAGTTGAATAATGTGTCCACATGGACATAGAGTGTGGGATAATAGGCACTGTTGACTCCAAATGGTAGGAGGATGGAAAGGGGGTGAAGGATGAGAAATTTATGAGTACAATGTAATTTATTCTGGTGATAGTTCTACTAAAAGCCCAGACTTCACCACCATGCAATATATGCATGTAGCAAAACTGCACTTGTACCCCCAAAATCTATTAAAAAAATGCAGGCAAGAGATGATGATGTTTTGGAGCAGTAATCATGGAGGTGGTTTGAAGTAGGCAGTTTATGGATATATTGTGAAGATGGAGCTCTGGTATTGTTCATGGATAAAATGTATAGTTAGAAAAAATGAGGAGTTCGTCATGATTCTTATGACTCGGGGCCTGAATATTTGAAAGGACAGTGTTACATACTGAGATAATGCAGACAGAAAAGCAAGGTTTTTAATGGATAGTTAAGAGAAAAATTAGAAATTCAGATTTGATATGTTCAATTTGAGATGTGTATTACACAGTAAGATAAACAAATTGAGAGCTCACAGGGGAGACTGGGGTGGAAATAAATTTTGGGGATTGCATGCCCAAACAATATTTAAAGTTGTAAGACTTTGTGCAATCCACAAAAGAAAAGATGTGGAGAGAGAAAAAATAATAAGAGCTATAAGGACGGAGTCCTTGGGCACAACATGTAGCATTCAGGGCAAGGAAGAAACAGCAAAGGGAAACAGAATCCAAAATGGCTCAACAGCAGGAAAAATGTTAAAACATAAAGCCCAGTGAGAAAACGTGCCAAGAAAGTTTGGGTACTCAAGAAGATTAAATACTGCTAAGAAATAAGAATTTACCATTGGACTTAGTAGTATGAAGTTCACTGGTGACTTTGTTAACGACCAGTGGATTGGTGGGGATTACAGTTTGATTTGAGTGAGTTCAAGAAAATGGAAGAAGACAGCAATGACTGACAACTTCTAGGAGGTTTTCTATAAAAAGAAGCAAATGGTTAGCTAGTTGTTCAGATGGGGAGGAGACAAATGCACAGGGTAAGAGCAATAATAGAATAGAGCAGTAGATAGGAAAAGTTGATGAGTAGAAGTAATGCTTAAATATTTGAGGGTGTAAGTGTGATGGAGCTAAAATGTTGCTGCTTGTGCAATCTCGTATATAAGAAAGACATGAGAGCTCGCTGAAATTATTGCTGGTGTTTACAATTTGATATTTTCAAGATATTAGAAATAAAAACCCCAGGCAAAACAAAGAATCAGGTCATGTTTGAGGTTTTGAAATATAAATATATTGCATTATATATCAACTTTATGCTTAGTTGTTTAAATTTTTGAAAAAATATGTTTCTTTTATGATGTTGAAAACCACATTTGCAATTCTCATCTCTCTCCACACACCATGAATCTCTCCCAAATGCAGACCTTCCACTGACTTCAAAGAAAGAATTTCACATGGAATCAATAGGACTGGTTTAAGAACTGAACCCAAATAAAATGCAGATATTGTAGATATATTGAGAGATGTGGCAGACCACATATTCAGTAGACATTTGCAAATGTATAGGAAGTTCATTCTGAAAATATATCTTTTGATAAACAAGTTGAAATTGTTATTGAAAATTTTACAAAAATGCATGCATGCACTATTTTTACAATAAGCCAATACACCTGTGTTATTTGATATAAAGCAAAATCAAAATTTTACTCCCTTCTTATTTATATAGATATGTTAAGATTTTATATTATTTAAAATTTTATAAAACTTATTTAAAAATATATAAATATTTCTAGATTTCTGTGTAGATGCACTATCAAACATATTAAAAATATTTTGAAATTTAATTATCTTTAGTTATTTAAAATAATTTTAACTGTTACACATTATATTCAAAAATTATATTTTTATTTTTTAATTTATGTATGTATGTATGTATTTATTTATTTATTTTGAGACGGCATCTCGCTCCTTCACCAGGCTGGAGTGCAGTGGCGCGATCTCAGCTCACTGCAACCTCCGCTTCCTGGGTTCAAGCAGTTCTCCTGCCTCAGCCTCCCAAGTAGCTGGGATTACAGGCGAGCACCACCAGGCCCAGCTAATTTTTGTATTTTTAGTAGAGACAGTGTTTCACCATGTTGGTCAGGCTTGTCTCGATCTCGTGACCTCATGATCCATCCACCTTGGCCTCCCAAAGTGCTAGGATTACAGGCATGAGCCACCGTGCCCAGCCTAATTATCTTATTACTGAACAAAAGGCAATGTACCAGAAACTATCGAAACTCAAATATAAGCATGACTACTAGTAGGACAGAAAGATAATTATGAACAGTAGGGAGTTATGTAGTATTGAAAAATGTACATATACAATAATGTGAATATTTATATATGACAAAAATATACACATAAGTTTAAAAGTTGGGTAAAGTAAAATATAATTTATAATTACTGATAATGACATTCATTTTTCTAAAAAGACAAATTAAAATTTGGAAAGAACTAGTAGGAGTTTTATAGTTCTTATCTTTAGGCTCATAAAAACATATATCACAAAGATAGATACAATAAAATGGCAATCATGTCATTCTTACCATCCATTTTATAGCTTACTGTGTAATTTTAATTCATATAAACTACAGATCCTTTATGCAGAAAACACATACCATTAAGACAAACAATAACTTAAAAAAATCCAGCTAGTGTGTTTTGTATCTGTTAAAATGTTGACTCTCAAATGTTAAAAATAAAAATGAAATGTTCATGCTCTTCTTAATTTATTCCCTTTTCTCTCTCTCTATCTCTATTTTTCTTTCTCTCTTACCTTAGCTCTGTAAACTTGATTGCTAAGGTAATTTTTAAAGTAATTATACCATTGTGTTATGGCTCCATACCAAAAATATATTGCTGTCCATTCAATTACATATTTCTCCTCCTGAGGACAAAATATTATTTTCACAAAGAATAATGCTATGCAAAATAACAGGAATCATATGATGAATAATGTCTCTTTTATTTGCATTTTTTTTTATACTTTAAGTTCTGGGATACATGTGGAGAACGTGCAGGTTTGTTACATAGGTATACACATGCAATGGTTGTTTGCGCACCAATCAACCCGTCATCTACATTAGGTATTTCTCCTAATGCTATCCCATCCCTAGCCCCTCACCCCGCAATAGGCCCCCATGTGTGATGTTCTTCTCCCTGTGTCTATGTGTTCTCATTGTTCAACTCCCACTTATGAATGAGAACATGCGGTGTTTGGTTTTCCTGTGTTAGTTTGCTGAGAATGACGGTTTCCAGCTTCACCCACGTCCCTGCAAAGGACATGAACTCATCCTTTTTTATGGCTGTGTAATATTCCATGGTGTATATGTGCCACATTTTCTTTATCCATTCTATCATTGATGGGCATTTGGGTTAGTTCCAAGTCTTTGCTATTGTGAATAATGCTGCAATAAACATACGTGTGCATGTGCCTTTATAGTAGAATGATTTGTAATCCTTTGGGTATATACCTAGTAATGGTATTGCTGGATCAAATGATATTTCTGGTTCTAGGTCTTTGAGGAATTGCAGCACAGTCTTCCACAATGGTTGAACTAATTTACATTCCCACCAACAGTGTAAAAGTGTTCCTATTTCTCCACATCCTCTCTAGCATCTGTTGTTTCCTGACTTTTTAATGATCACCATTCTAACTGGCGTGAGATGGTATCTCATTGTGGTTTTGATTTGCATTTCTCTGATGATCAGTGATATTGAGCTTTTTGTCATATGTTTGTTGGCCATGTAAATGTCTTCTTTTGAGAGGTATCTGATCACATCCTTTGTCCATTTTTTGATGGGGTTGTTTTTTTTCTTTTAAATATGTTTAAGTTTCTTGTAAATTCTGGATATTAGATCTTTATCAGATGGGCCGATTGCAAAAATTTTCTCCCATTCTGTAGTTTGCCTGTTCACTCTGATGATAGTTTCCTTTGCTGTGCAGTAGCTCTTTAGAAAAACTTAGTGCTTAACATTGGTTTTGTATATGAAAACCTAAATAGCCATAAAGAATGACATCTTAACAGTTTGTGAATCTATCAAATATGTTTGTGAGCACTTTATTACTTGTCAAGGTAAATATTCCTTAAGAAAAAATTTTGAAGTTTATGGTTTTAGAAATACATGAAAAGCTCATGGATTATAATTTTACACAGTGTCAAAAATATTGAAAGTAATTATTAGTACACATATAATTTCTGTTTTTTCTTTTTACTTTTTAGTGGCATAAGGCTATTATCTAAAAGTTATGCCAATTTTGTAATGTAATGGTTATATTCTAGAATGAATAAATACATGGGAAAGAAATCTACAGCTGTAAAACAGTAGTCTACAATATCTTATTTGTTCACACATATTTTGTTGTTGTTTGTTTTTACAAATTTCATTCATTTTTATTCATGTGTAATGCCTGTGCACAATAGAACAAAATAAGTAACTCCCAAATTTTTAAACTTTTAAATTAAATACTCCATTAGTTTACTTAACTTCTCATTAAAAAATCAATTTCTTGTGAATTTGTACCAGTTTTGTGCAACATATAAAGGAAAGAAACTATATGTAGCAATATTTTCAGAATGTATAAATTATATAGTAGTATAAATTTTGTAAAATTATTTATTAAAAATTCAGATTAATAACAATGAACATATTTTAGAATGTACAAATTTTATAGTAATATAAATTATGCAAAATTATTTATTAAAAAATTCAGAAGATTAATGGTTGAACATATTTTTTTGATAAGGAAAAGAGAAAAATAGCAATGTTTAAAAGACAGGTTAGGAAAAGAGGATTCTGGGAATATAGTAGAGTAGAAAGCACCAGTAATCTCTCCCCCAACCTAGACAAATATTTTATTGGAAGAATCTGTCTGATGTAACTATTTTGGAAGTTTGAATTCTATTCAAGGTTTACAACTTCTAGAGGAAGACTTAGGTGGTAAACTGTAGTTGATGTTGGTCAATTTCAGCTCTTAACAGAATTGCAGCTCCCCATTTCTCATCTCCAGTCCTTTGACAGGTAGCTGTGCAGGTGTTCCTGGAACATCTTGCATGCAGCTTGTGTTAGCCAGATTGGGCAGTAAGAATGCTGTCCTCTGAATACTGGGAACCTGTGTTCTGATCTCGGATTGCTACTTTTATCATGGAGATGCAGAAAGAGGCAGCTGGCCATTGTTTTCCACCTCATGTCATTGTTGCAAGCCTCTCTTCCTTGGCTGAAGTGATTTCCAGTGAATGTGAGACTAGTGTCCTTTCCCTGCTTGCCCTGTTTCATTTCTCTCTCTCTTTTTTTCCTTTTTGAAAATCAGACGTCAAAGATTAGGACATTCCAAAGTAACGACATATATGAAGAAAATTAGAAAGTGATATTACACTTACAGAAAAAACACAGGCTCAGAAAAGACCTGAAGAGATCTTAAGTGTACACATCAGGCTAATCTTTAACAGGGAGACAGCCTGCAATAATTATAACACCAAAAACAATAACAAAAAACAAAGCCCCTTGGCAAGGTAGAGAATCTGATTTTCACAGTTACCACATTATTACATTGAAATGCCCAGTTTTTTCAACAAAAGTTCACAAGGTATGCAAAAAAAAAAAAAAAAAAAAACCAAAAACACAAAAGTATGGCTCATTCAAAAATCAATCAATCAACAGAAGCTGTCTCTGAAAAATACCTAAAGGCACATATACTAGAAAATAACTTTAAGTAACTATTTTAAAGATGCCAGAGGACTAAATAAAGATGTGGAGAAATTAAAACACTAATGTGTGAACAAAATGTAAATATGCATAAGAGATACAAAGCCTCAAAAAAAGAACAATAAAAAAATTCCAAAGCTAAAACATACAATAACTGAAATGAAAAATTTAATAGAGGAATTCAAAGACAGGTTTGAGCAGGCAGAAGAAAAATTCATTGAAATTGAAGATAGAAAATTAAAATTATTGTGAATGAGAAACAGAAAGAAAAAGGATTAAAGAGAAGTATACACAGCTTAAGGACCTGTGGCACACTATCAAGTGAACCAACATGAACATTGAAGAAGTCTCAAAAAGAGAGGAGAGATATAAGAAAAGAAAAAACATTTAAAGAAATAGGTGAAAATTCCCCGAATATGTAAAAAATAATAATATAAACATATAAGAAGCTCAATGAATTCAAAGTAAAACAAACTCAGGGACCTACTCAGTCATATTATACTCAAACTTTAAACAAAAAGGATCTTAAAAAAATAAGAGAGAAGTGACTTCTCACATATAAGACATCCAAAATGAAATTATAAGAAGTTTTCTAGACAGAAACTTTAGATACCAGAAGTCAATGAGCCATTATATTCAAAATGCTAGAAGCAAAAACAACCTAAGTGTCACCAAGAATTCTACATCCAGCAAAAAATTTATTCAAAAGTGAGAGATAAATAAAGATATTCCCAGAGAAACAAAAGCTGAGGTAGTTTGTTACCACTGGACCTGCCCTGTAGAAAAGGCTTCACTGAGTCATACAGGGTGAAATGAGAAGACACTAGTGAGTATCACAAATCCCTATGCACATGAAGAAATAAATATATGAAAAAAAAGGAAATACATAGGCAACTACAAAATCTAGCATTATTGTAAAAATGGCTTGTAAACTGCACTTTTTTTCTACATTATTTGAGAGATTAATAAACTTTTAAAAACTAGTCAAAAAGCCAATATTATTGTACCTTTTATTTGTACCTACATTTTTTTTTTGTTTTCTACACAACTTTAAAAGACAATGCATTTAAAAGAATTGTTAGTTTATATTTCTGGGTGCACAGTGTTGAAAGATGTAATTTTGTAAATCAACATTCAAAATGGGTAAGGGCTGGCCTTCTAAATATTTGTTTTTGTATATTATCTAAGTTAAGCTGGTAAAAATTTAAATTAGAGTGTTACAACTTTAGGATAGTATATGTAATCCCCACGATACCCACAAAGATAATACCTATAATATACACATAAAAGCTAATAATATTGGAATTCAAATGTTTCCTTACTTAAAAAATCAGCTAAACATACACACTTATCAATAATACATGAAATAAGGGACAAAAAAGCTACCATGTATGTTGAAAATAAACAGTATAATGATCAAAGTTAATCTCTTCTGTTTAGTAATTAGTTTAATTGTAAGTAGATTAAGCTCTCTCATCAAAAGACAGACATTGAATAGATAAAACACCACCACCAACAACAACCAATAATTTAAGTATATGCTCTCCATAAGAGACTCACTTTAGATCCAAAGAAACAAACACAGTTGACCCTTCAACAGCAAGGGTTTGAACTGAGTAGGTCCTTTCACACACAGATTTTATTCTGCCTCTGCCACCTCTGAGACAATAAGACTAAACCCTCCTCTTCCTCCTCCTCCTCAGCCTACTCAACATGAAGACAATAAGAATGAAGACCTTTATGATGATACACTTCCACTTAAATAATAATAATTATATATATTCTTTTCCTATGATTTTCTTGATAACGTTTACTTTTTCCTATCTTTATTTTTGTGATACAGCCTATATTACATATAACATACAAAATATTTGTTAAAAATTGTTCATGTTATCAATAAAGTTTCTAATCAACATTAGGCTATTAATAGCTGAGTTTGGGAGACATCAAAAGATAATATGCAGATTTTCAAATGCACAGGGCATTGGTGCCCCTAACTTCTTCATTGTTCAAGGGTCAACAGTAGATTGAAAAATATAAGAATAGAAAAAGATATTTCATACAGTTAGTAACCAAGAGAGCAGAGTAGTTTATACTTATATTGTGTTTATACTTACATACTTCAGAAAAAAAATCCAAAAAGTTTACAAGACAGAAAGAATAACATTGTATCTTAATAAATAGTTCAATGCAGTAATATATAGCTATTATAAGCATTTATGCACCTAGTGACAAACCATCAAAGTATATGAAGCAAAACTGATAAAACTGAAGGAGTAGACAGGCAGTTCTACAATAATAGTTGGATATTTCAATATCTCAATTCAATAATGGATAGAAAAAACAGAGGGAATATATTTAAGGTAATAAAGAACTTAACACAATCAAATATATCTAACAGACATATGCAGAATACTATATCCAAAAATGAAATGTGAAACATTCTTCTCAAGGGCACTTGGGACCTTTTCCAGAACAGACTACATGTTAGGCCACAAGCTAAATCTTCATATATTATAAAAAATAGATATCATACAAGTATCTTCTTTGACCATGAGATGAAGTTAAAAATCAACAGAAGTAAATCTAAAAAAAATTACAAAATTGTGGAAATTAAATAACTTACTCTTAAACAGCCAGCGAATCAAAAAGAAAATTACTAGGACAATTAGAAAATACTTGGAGGCTAGTTAAAACCACAATGTACCAAAACTTAAGAGATGCACCAAAAGCAATGCTAATTGAGAAATTTGTGACTATGAATGCTTATATTAAAAAACAAGGCAGAAAACTAACAACCTAACTTTACAACTTAAGAAACTGGATAAAGAAGAGCAAACAAAACCTACAGCTAGTAGAAGAAAGAAAATAATGAAGAACGGAGCAGAGTTAAGCTAGGGAATTAAAATAAATAGAGAAAAATCAATGAAACGAAAGGTTGTTTCTTTGAAAGGATCAATGAAATTGACAAACCTTTAGATCTATGAGCTTAAAAAAAGAAACTAATCGCATTAATAAAATCAACAATGTACATTACTACAAGTTCTATGGAAATAAATAGGATTATGTGGGAGTATTATGTACAACTGTACACCAATAAATGGGATAACCGAGACGAATTGGAGAAATTTCTAGACACACAAAACCTGTCAAGATTAAATCACAAAAGAATAGAAAATATAAGTATGCCAATAACTAGTAAGGACATTGGGTGAGTAATTGATAATCTCCTGACAAAGAAATGCCCTGTACCACATAGTTTCACTGGTGATTCTACCAAACACTTAAAGAAATAAAACCAAACTTCTACAATTTTTTTAAGAAAAATTGAAGAGGAGGAAACACTTCTTAACTCATTCTATGAAGACATACTTACCCTGATAATGAATAAACAATGAGAATGTAAGACAAGAAAGACCAATATCTCTTATGAAAATTGATTTAAAAATCCTTAACAAAATACTAACAATTTAGGAGCATATTTAAGAAGTATATACCATGAGCAAATGGCATATATTCCTGGAATGCAAGTGTGGTTCAACATATGAAAATTAATCAATGCATATACCACATTAACAGAAGGAAGAAAAAAACACATGATTACCTCAAACAATGCAGAAAAGAATTTGACACAATTAATACTCTCTCAAGATTAAAAAAAAAAAAAAACCTCAGAAAACTAGGACTAGAAGGAAGCTACCACAACATAATACAAGCCATGTATAAAAAATTCGCAGAGGATGTAATACTCAAATGTGAAAGACTGAAAGCTTTTCCTGTAAGATCAGGAACTAATGTAAAAATGCCTGCTTTTTCTACTTCTATTTAACATAGTACTGGAAGGTCTAGCCAGAGCAATTAGACAAGAAAAACTATAAAAGATATCCAAATTAGAAAGAAGTGAATAAAAATAAAAGTATCTTTGCACGTAATATAACATTATATGAAAAAAACCTTAAAGATTCCATGAAAATTATTAGAAAAGATAAATAAATTCATCAAAATACCCAGAAACAAAATCAACATAGAAAAATTAGTTCCATTTGGAAACACTAACAATGAACAATTTGAAAAAGAAATTATGAACACAATTCCATTTACAATAGCATCATAAATAACAAAATACTTAAGAATGAACTTGACCAAGATGATGAAACTGTTATCAATGAAAACTATGAAACTTTGCTGAAAGAAATTAAAGATGAGGTAAATAAATAGGAAAACATCCCATTATCATAGACTCAACGATTTAATAACATTAAGATGTCAATACTACTCGAAGCAATCTCCAGATTCAATGCAATCCTTATGAGAATCTCAGCATCTTAATAAATTTTTGTTTGTTTCTGCAGAAATAAGAAAACTCATCCTAAAATAATATAGACTCTCAAGGAATCCCAAATAGCCAGTCATCAAAAAGAATTAAGCTGGAACACAAACTTCTTGATTTCAAAACTTACCACAATGCTACAGTAACCAAAACAGTGTGGAACAAACATACAGATGAACATATGGACCAATGTGATATAATAGGCAGTGCAGAAATAAGGCCTCAGAGAGAGTCACATGATTTTTCCTGAGAGTGTCAAGACCATTCAATGGAAAAGAGACAGTTTTTTCAACAAATGGTGCTGGGAAAACTGGATATCAATATGCAGAAAAAAATGAAGTTAGACCTTTATGTAACATCATATGCAGAAATTAATTCAAAATAGAGCTAAAAGACCTAAAACATAAAACTCTTACAATAACACACAGGGGAAAATCCTCATGACATCAAGTTTTGTAATAATTTCTTTGATGTGATAACAAAAGCATAGACAACAAATTAAAAAGTAAACAAATTGAACTCTATGTAAAAATTTTTAAGATATACACCAAAAGATAATATCAAAAGAGCAAAAAGACAATCCATGAAATGGGAGAAAATATTAGCAAATAATATATCTGATAAGCAACTAATACCCAGAATATATAGAGAGCTCCTAAAATTCAATAAAATTTTTTAAAAGAACCAACCCCATTTAAAAAGGGGCAAAATACTTGAATATATACATATATATACAAAAAGATATACAAATGGCCCAACAGGCATAAGAAAATATGCTCAATATATCTCACACCCAATAGGCTAATTACTATTTAAAAAATGAACACAGAAAGCAATTGTTGGCAAAAATGTGGAGAAATAGGGAACCTTGGTAATGTATAATGGTATGGCCACTATGGAAAACAATTATGGTGTTTCCTTAAAAAAATAAAAAATAGAATCACCATGTGTAATCCAGCAGTTTCACTTTTATATATATCTAAAGGAAATGAAATCAATATGTTGAAGGTGTATCTGTACACTCATGCTCATAGCAGCATTATTCATAACAGCTAAATTGTGGACAAAGGTCAAGTGTCTATCAGCAGGTGAATGGACAAGCAAAATGCGGCATATGCATTCAACAGAATATTATTCAGCCTTACAAGGAAGGAAATTCTGACACATGATCTAATATAGATTAAAAATTGGGAACATGATGTTGAGTGAAATCAGCCAGTCACAAAAACATATACATTGTGTGATGCCAATTCTATGTGGTATTTAGAGTAGCCAAAATAATAGAGAAATAAAGTAGAATGGTGGTTACCAGGGGTTGGGGGAAGGGTAAATATGGAGATATTTTTTATTTGGTACAGAGTTTCAGTTTCATAAAGAAAAAGACTTACTAAGATAGATGATATTGATGACTGTACAACCTTATGAATTAATACCATTAAATTTTACACTTAAAATCATTGATGGTAAATTTTATGTTATGTGTATTTTACCACAATTAAAACATTGAATACCATAATTCATTTCGCTAAATAGGTATTCACTTCATCAAATAATATAGTTTGTACATCTTTAAAGCACTCATTTATAATATAATGTATCAGCAAAACACTACCAAGTCAAACTAAAACAGTGTTAAAAAACATTCATCCTACTACTTTGACAGATACACATTCATGAAAACTTGGATGGCTACATTAAATTTAGAATTTCTGGGCTCCTTGCAGTATCAAGCAGGAAAGTGCCTGCATAAGGAGAGACAGCCCTGGCCCCAGATTGCAGGCACACAGTCTTTTTTGGAAAAAAGAAAAGAAAAGAAAAGAAGACAATGTGCATGTCAAATTGCTGTTCACACTCCCTAGCCAGAAACAGCCACACCTTGGCCATCACTTAGTCCCATGTGTGGACACACCTAGGGTGTGTAACATGTGTGGTACAGTCTTCTCGCTGGAGGAGACATCTGGAGCATAAGGCTGGAGCATAAGCCATAGTGTGACTTCAAGAATGAAGCCGTGGACCCTCATGGTGAGTGTTACAGTTCTTAAAGATGGTGTGTCCAGAGTTTGCTCCTTCAGATATTCAGATGTGTCTGGAGTTTCTTCCTTCTGGTGGGTTCGTGGTCTCACTGACTTCAGGAGTGAAGCTGCAGACCTTCGTGGTGAGTGTTACAGCTCTTAAAGGTGGCATGTCTGGAGTTGTTTGTTCCTTCCAGTGGGTTCATGGTCTCGCTGGCTTCAGGAGTGAAGCTGCAGACCTTCGTGGTGAAAGTTACAGTTCATAACGGTGGCGCATCAGGAGTTGTTCGTCCCTCCCAGTGGGTTCATGATCTCGCTAGCTTCAGGAGTGAAGCTGCAGACCTTCATGGGTGAGTGTTACAGCTCATAAAGGTTGCGCAGACCCAAATAGTGAGCAGTGGCAAGATTTATCACAAAGAGCAAAAGAACAAAGCCTCCACAGCGTGGAAGGTGGACTCAAGCAGTTTGCCCCTGCTGGTGGCGGTGTCCTGCTTTTATTCCCTTATCTGGCTCTACCCACATCCTGCTGATTGGTCCCTTTTACAGAGAGCTGATTGGTCCATTTTACAGAGAGCCGATTGGTCCGTTTTACAGAGAGCTGATTGGTCCGTTTTGACAGAGTGCTGACTGGTGCATTTACAAACCTTTAGCTAGACACAGAGTGCTGATTTGTGTGTTTACAATCCTTTAGCTAGACAGAAAAGTTCCCCAAGTCCCCACTCATCCCAGAAGCCCAGCCAGCTTCACCTCTCACTGGCACTCCTGTAGGACTTTGCGGCACCCAGCCCAGGTGCTCCAGCAGCCCAGAGGGAGCTCCTCCCAGACAACCAAAAGGAAAAGAGGGGAAGCCAGATACAGACGGAGACCTGCCATTGTGGCCAACGACCCTGCAAAGAGGGAACTGCTGTCCACATGGGACCCAGCCTCCGATCAAGCCCAGCAGTCACTGGGTGGCTGTAATGAGTGCTGGCCTGCGGAGCCCACGCCCACCTGGAACCTGCGCAGGCCCACAAGCACTGGGCAGCCCTGGCTCCTGCCTGTGCCTCTCCCTCCACACCTCCCTGGGAGCAGAGGGAGCTGGCTCCGACCTCGGCCAGCCCCAGAGAGGGGCCCCACAGCACAGCAGCAGGCTGAAGGGCTCCTCGAGCGTGGGCAGAGTGGATGCGGAGGCCGAGGAGGCACCAAGAGCGAGTGAGGGCTGGTAGCACGTTGTCACCTCTCAATAGCAAGACAAAAAACTTAAAGTATAGATATGCATAACATAGCCTAAAAGAGGTGAGTGTACCAGGGACTCCTCACCTGTTGAAGCAGAGTGTGATCATAAGATGGTCAAAACACAGGTTTTCTCAAACACAAAACCTGGTGTAAGTACGCTACATGTTCCTATGTAAGAGAAGACTTTAAGACATAAAAATGCTCATTAAGATTTAAAAAAATAAGGAAACAACCAGTGAGGGAAAGAGCAATAGGACCCAAAATTGAACGGCTTGCTAAGGGACTGGTCTTATAAAGGACTCAGAAACAGTAGTCAGAAGCTTAAGTGTTATTTTCAGCATGATGAGAAACCATGGGAGTATTTTGAAGAAGGACAGGACATGTTATCTTTTTACCTTCCAAAAAATCATCTTGTAGTAGGGAAGCATGGGGAGGGGGGACAAGACGGCCGACTAGGAGCAGCGGAGTTCAAAGGCTCCTATCGAAAAAAAATGTAATAAACGTGTTAATCCTTCACCGGCAACCAAAATATCCAGGTTCTCTCACCAAAATTGACTCGAAGGCTGGCAGGACCCACGGAGAGAAGGAAGAGCAGTGTGGTGCAGTGGCCCACCTGAGAGCCACATGGGGAAGGGGAACCCCCTCCCCTCAGCTGAGGGAGGTAGTGAGTGTGCTACCCAGCCAGGGAAACTGTGCTTTTTCCACAGAACCGTGCAACCTAGGGATCGGAAGTTTCCACTGGTGAGCTCACGCCACCAGGTCCTAGCGTCCCAACCCTGGAACAGGCAGATTCTTACAGCCTCTCAGCTGGAATCTGCTTAGCCTACCAAACTCCCAAGGGAGGGGCAACCAGCACTCGCTGTAGCGGCCTACTGTCTAAGCCACTTGAGCTCTTTGTGGGAGGGACAGCAGCCAGAACTAGGACTTGCAACTGCCTAATACTCTAAGGTCCCTGGGAGAGAAGGGCAGCACCCATTTCTATAGCTCCAGGATGTGCTTTTTCCACTTACCAGGGAGGCTGGACAGCTTGATCCCAAGACTTGTCCCCACAGCCCAACACACCTGCTGTGGCAGTCTGCAGCCGGAGTGTCTCTTCAGGTATAATTCTGACCCATCCTTCCTCAGTGGACAGGACTTCCCTGCAGGAACTCCAAAAACTCCAGCCAGGGGCTCAGAGACAGAACTCTGATCTCCCTGGGCCTGAGCCCCTAGGGGGAGGGGTGGATGCAGTCTCTGGGGACCAGTGGACTTAGCCTCTCCTCCTGGTAGTTCTGAGGAATCCCGGCAGCCCAGACAAGTGGGTTTTCCCCCCAGCGAAACACACCCTCTCTACCAAGGGACACAGTGCTTAGTTAAATGGGTCCTGCTCCTCAGGCCACCCAACTGCATGAGACAACAGGGGTTGTCAGATACCCTATACAGGAATGATACTACTGGCATCAGGTTGGTGCCTCTCAAGGTCAGAGGTCTCAGAAGAAGGAACAGGCACCCATCTTTGCTGCTCTCCAGCCTCCTTGAGGGACATCTGCAGGCATGGGAGCGAATCAGATTAATAGGGCCTGAAGTGAACCACCAGCAAATTGCAGCAGCCCTACAGAGGAGGGACTTGATTGTTGAAAGAAAAACAAGCAGAAAGTGACAATAGCAGCATCAACAACAACAACAACAAAAAGGCCCCCACAAAAACTCCATCTGAGAATCAGTAGTTTCAAGGACTGAAACTAGACAAACTCACTAAGATGACAAAGAATCAATGAAAAAATGCTGAAAACCCAAAAGGCAAGAGTGCCTCTTATCCTCCAAATGATCACATTGTCTCTCCATCAAGGTTGCAGAACTGGATGGAGGATCAGATGGATGAATTGATAGAAGTAGGCTTCAGAAGATGGCTAATAAAAAAAATACAGTGAACTAATGGAGCATGTTCTAACTCAATGCAAAGAAGCTAAGAACCTTGATAAAATGTTAGAGGAATTGCTAAGTAAAATAACCAGTTTAGAGAGAAACATAAATGACCTGATGGAGCTGAAAAACACAGTATAAGAACTTCATGAAGCATGCACAAATATCAACAGCCGAATCAACCAAGCAGAAGAAAGGATATCAGAGTTTGAGGACCACCTTACTGAAAGAAGACATGAAAACAAGAATGAGAAAAAAGAATGAAAAGGAATGAAAAAAGCTTCAAGAAATATGGAACTTCATAAAAAGACCAAACCTTCAACTGATAGGAGTACCAAAAGATGGGGAGAATGGAAACAAGCTAGAAAACACCCTTTAAGATATTATCCAGGAGAAATTCCCCAATCTAGTAAGAAAGGCCAACATGGAAATTCAAGAAAGACAGAGTAGACCATTAAGATACTCCAAAGGAAGGTCAACCCCAAGACATAATCTTCAGATTCTCCAAGGTTGAAATGAAGGAAAAACTGTTAAGGGAAGCCAGAGAGAAAGGCCAGGTCACCTACAAAGGGAAGCCCATCAGACAAACAGCAAAACTCTCAGCAGAACTTCTACAAGCCAGAAGAGATTGGGGGCCAATAATCAACATTCTTAAATAAAAGAATTTTTAACCCAGAATTGCATATCCAGCCAAACTAAGCTTCATAAGTCAAGTACAAATAAAATCCTTTCCAGGCAAGCAAATGCTGAGGGATTTCATTACCACCAGGCCTGCCCTGCAAGAGCTCCTGAGAGAAACACTAAATATGGAAAGGAAAAACCGGTACCAGCCACTGCAAAAACACACCAAAATATAAAGACAAATGACACTACAAAGAAATTGCATCAACTAGTGTGCAAAATAACCAAATAGCAGCATGATGAAAGAATCAAATTCACACATAACAATACTAACCTTAAATGTAAATGGGCTAAATGCCCCAATAAAAACACATAGGCTGGCAAATTGAATAAATAATCAAAACCTATCAGTGTGCTGTATTCAGGAGACCTCATGTGCAGAGACACACATAGGCTCAAAATAAACGGATGGCAGAAAATTTACCAAGTGAATGGAAAGCAAAAAAAAGCAGGGATTGCAATCCTGGTCTGTGACAAGACAGACTTTAAACCAACAACGATCTAAAGAGACAAGGGCATTACATAATGATAAAGGGAACAATTCAGCAAGAAGACCTAACTATTCTGAATATATATGCATCCAATACAGGAGCACCCAGATTGATAAAACAAGTTATTAGAGACCTACAAAGAGACTGAAGACTCCCACACAATAATAGTGGGAGACTTTAACATCCCTCTGTCAGTATTAGATCAATGAGACAGAAAATTAACAAGGATATTCAGGACTTTAATTCTGCTCCAGATCAAGTGAACCTAGGAGACATATACAAAACTTCCTACTCCAGATTAACAGAACATACATTCTTTTCAGTGCCACATGATGCTTATTCTAAAATTGACTACATAATTGGAAGTAAAACACTCCTCAGCAAATGCAAAAGACTGAAATTATAACAAACAGTCTCTCAGACCACAATGCAATCAAATTAGAACTCAGGATTAAGAAACTCACTCAAAACCACACAACTATATGGAAATTAAAAAACCTGCTCCTCAATGAGTCCTGGGTAAATAATGAAATTAAGGCAGAAATCAAGAAGTTCTTTGAAACCAGTGAGAACAAAGAGACAGTGTACCAGAATCTCTCGGACACAGCTACAGCAGTGTTAAGAGGGAAATTTATAGCAACATATGCCCACATCAGAAAGCTAAAAAGATCAAAAATAGACAACTTAATATCATAATTAAAAGAGCTAGAGAAACAAGAGCAAACTAATCCAAAAGCTAACAGAAGACAAGAAATAACTAAGATCAGAGAAGAATTTAAGTAGATACGATACAAAAAATCCTCCAAAAGGTCGACGAATCCTGGAGCTGTTTTTTTTTAAATTAACAAAATAGACTGCTAGGTAGACTAATGAAGAAGAAGAGATAGAAGCATCAAATAGCCCCCGTAAAAAATGATAAAGGGGATATCACCAGACCCCACATAAATACAAACTACTATCAGACAATACTACAAACACCTCTACCCAAATAAACTAGAAAATCTACAAGAAATTGATAAATTCCTGGCTGCAAACACCCTACAAAGACTAAACCAAGAAGAAGTTGAATTCTTGAATAGACCAATAACAAGCTCTGAAATTAAGGCAGTAGTTAATAGTCTACCAACCAAAAAAAAAAACAAAAACAAAAAACAAAAAACCCAGAACCAGATGGATTCATAGCTGAATTCTACCAGAAATACAAAGAGGAGTTGATACCATTTCTTCAGAAACTATCCCAAACAATTGAAAAGGAGAGACTCCTTCCTAACTCATTTTATGAAGCCAACATCATCCTGATACTAAAACTGGGAAGAGACACAACAAAAAAATAAAACTTCAGGCCAACATCCCTGATGAACATCAATGCAAAAATCCTCAATAAAATATTGACAAACCAAATCCAGAAGCACATCAAAGAATTTAGCCACCACAATAAAGATGGCTTCATAAGTGGGATGCAAGGCTGGTTCAACACATGCAAATCAATGAATGTAATCCATGACATAAACAGAACCAATGACAAAAACCACATGATTATCTCAATGGATGCAGAAAAGGCCTTTGATAAAATTCAATATCCCTTCATGTTAACTGTCAATAAACTAGGTATTGATTGATCATACCAAAAGTTAATAAGAGCTATTTATGACAAACGCACAGCCAATGTCATATTGAAGGGCAAAAGCTGGAAGCAGTCCTTTTGAAAACCAGTATAAGACAAAAATGCCATCTCTCAACACTCTTATTTAACATAGTATTGGAAATTCTGGCCAGGGCACTCGGGTAATAGAAAGACAAAAAGGATATTCAAATAGGAAGAGAGAAAATCAAGTTGTCCCTCTCTGCAGACGACATGATTTTATATTTAGAAAACCCCATCATCTGAGCCCCAAAACTCATTCAACTAATAAGCAACTTCAACAAATTCTCAGGATACAAAATCAATGTGCAAAAATCACAAGCATTCCTTTACACCAACAATAGTCAAGCAGAGAACCATTTTCACAATTGCTACGAAGAGTATAAAATACCGAGGAATATAGGTAACAAGGGATTTGAAGGACCTCCTCAAGGTGAACTACAAACCACTTCTCAAGGACATAAGAGAGGACACTAACAAATGGAAAAACATTCTATCCTCATGGATAGGAAGAATAAATATTGTGAAAATGGACATACTGTCCAAAGTAATTTTTAGATTCAATGCTATTCCCTTCAAACTACCATTGATATTTTTCACAGAATTAGAAAAAATTATTTTAAATCCCATATAAAATCAAAGAAGACCCCATATAGCCAAGACAATCCTAAGTAAAAAGAACAAACCTGGAGGCATCACGCTACCTGACTTCAAACTATATCAGAAGGCTACAGTAAACAAAACATCATGGTACTGGTACCGAAGCAGACATATAGACCAATGGAACAAAACAGAAACCTCAGAAAGAGCACCACACATCTACAACCATCTGATCTTCAACAAACCTGATAAAATCAAGCAATGGGGAAAAGATCTCCTATTCAGTAAATGGTGCTGGGAAAACTGGCTAGCCATAAGCAGAATAATGAAACTGTACCCCTTTCTTACACCTTATACAAAAATTAACTCAAGATGGATTAAAGACTTAAATGCAATGCCCAAAAACATAAAAACCATAGAAGAAAACATAGCCAATACCATTCAGGGCATAGGCATGGGCAAAGGCTTCATGACAAAAATGCCAAAAGCAATTGCAACAAAAACCAAACTTGACAAATGGGATCTAATAAAACTGAAGAGCTTCTGCACAGCAAAAGAAACTATTATCAGGGTGAACAGGCAACCTACAGAATGGGAGAAAATTTTTGCAATCGGCCCATCTGATAAAGATCTAATATCCAGAATTTATAAGAAACTTAAATGTATTTAAAAGAAAAAAAAACAACCCCATCAAAAAATGGACAAAGGATGTGATCAGATACCTCTCAAAAGAAGACATTTACATGGCCAACAAACATATGACAAAAAGCCCAAAAACATAAAAACCATAGAAGAAAACATAGCCAATACCATTCAGGGCATAGGCATGGGCAAAGGCTTCATGACAAAAATGCCAAAAGCAATTGCAACAAAAACCAAAATTGACAAATGGGATCTAATAAAACTGAAGAGCTTCTGCACAGCAAAAGAAACTATTATCAGGGTGAACAGGCAACCTACAGAATGGGAGAAAATTTTTGCAATCGGCCCATCTGATAAAGATCTAATATCCAGAATTTATAAGAAACTTAAACGTATTTAAAAGAAAAAAAAACAACCCCATCAAAAAATGGACAAAGGATGTGATCAGATACCTCTCAAAAGAAGACATTTACATGGCCAACAAACATATGACAAAAAGCTCAACATCATTGATCATCAGAGAAATGCAAATCAAAACTGCAATGAGATACCATCTCACACCAGTCAGAATGGAGATTATTAAAAAGTCAGGAAACAATAGATGCTGACTGGACTGTGGAGAAATAGGAATGCTTTTACACTGTTTGTAGGAATGTAAATTAGCTCAACCATTGTGGAAGACAGTGTGGCAATTCCTCAAGGATCTAGAACCAGAAATACTATTTGACCCAGTAATCCCATTACTGGGTATATACCCAAAGGAATGTAAATCTTTCTACTATAAGGACACTACTGCAACACTATTTACAATAGCAAAGACATGGAACCAACCCAAATGCCCATCAAAGAATGGCTGGATTAAAAAAAAAAAATTGGCACATATACACCATGAAATACTATGTAGCCATAAAAAGGAATGAGATCATGTCCTTTGCAGGGACATGGATGAAGCTGGAAGCTGTCATTCTCAGCAAACTAACACAGGAACAGAAAACCAAACACTGCATGTTCTCACTCAAAAGTGGGTGCTGAACATTGACAACATATGGACAAAGAGAGGGGAAAAACACACACCAGGGTGTGTCGGGGGCCTGAGGGGAGGGAACTGAGAGGACAGATCAATTGGTGCAGCAAGCCACCATGCCACACACATACTTATGTAACAAACCTGCACGTTCTGCACATGTAACCTAATTTTCTTTTAAGAATAAATACATAAAAGAAAAAAATAGATCAACTTAGTGCTCTATGAAGAACACACAGCTGGCAACGAAGAAAGAAGGCAGGGAAGCCAGTAAGACTACTGCCTCACCACAGGAGACATAATGTGGCTTGGACAGGTATGGACCAGTGGAGGTAGTAAGACCTGGCTGCATTTTACATTTATTTTGAAAATGAAGCTGATAGGATTTGCCGATAATGTGGCCTGTGAGGAAAAATTCAATGATGGTCATAGGGGCTTTGGCCTTAGTAACTGAGTCAACAATCATACCTTTGGCTGAAATGGAGAAAGGAGGATGGGGAGGAAATCATGATGTTTCAATTATTTTATGATGAAGATTCTTATTAAACATTCAAGTGGAAATCCTATAAATATCTGGAGGGATATATCAGGCAAATGCTGAAAGGAAAGGTAGAAAAGATGGGAAGGCGTAGCTAGAGGTAGAATAAAACCCATGTGAATACAGTGTCCTGAAAGTTAGCAAGGAAAGATTTTGAGAAAGAAGGTGATCAAGTTCATCAACTGCTACTGAAGAATGGCGTAAAACGAATTCTGAGACTTGGATTTGGCAAGAAGGAGGTTGTTTTTGGCTACAATGAGAAGAGTGGTTTCGGTGGTTGAGAAGAAAGTGGGAGGTATAAACATGATCGTTTTAGCTTAAGCGATACATTATCCCATATCATCATGAATATTGTGAGCATAAGTTACCATTTCCTTTCTTCCCCAGAGACATTCTTTGCTTTCTGGTGTCAAAGCCACATGGTTGTCTTACAGCAACGATTCCCTCTCCTTTCTGCTACCCTCTGCACATTCTTGAAGCATGTTGCTTATGTGCCAGTGACCAGAGTTAAACAAAATAAATCTATACTGCTTGCACTCATTTTTTTCTGTTCTTTCTTTTTTATTATTAATCTTTCCTTCTTCTCCCTACCTTTTTTCTTCCATTTTCTTCATTGTTTTTTCCTTCCCCATGTTAAAGACATGGGTTAAGGACAGCTGTATGTATCAGACTCTAAACTCTAATTAGGATGCTTTTTTTCTTCCAACTATAACTTTCTTATTTATTTAAACCATCATTCTATCTTCCTTTAGTATGGTTTTCCTCCTGGAACACTTTTTATCACCCATTCTGAATTGACTCTTGCTGAGCCAGCTCCACAAATTTCTTTTCAATGTCTACATTTGCTTGAATAAACATCAGAATTATACACTGGAAGTCTGTGATTTGAACTGTGGTCTACTGAACAGACTCATCACTGTAACTTTTATTATGCTTTTGATATTCATGGGATCAATAGTGATGGCTCCTCCTGGATTACTACCATTAGCAATAATTTGAGTCTTCTCTTTTTTCCTCCTGGTTAGACTTCCAATTTTATTATCATTTCATATAACCACATTTTGGGTTTGTTGGTTTTCCTATAGATTTCCTGTTTTCAATTTCATTGATTTTTTGCTCTATTTTAATGCTTTGTTTTTTTTTCTCCTTGCTTTAGGCTTACATTGCTCCAAATTCCTGAAGTGGAAGTTTAAGTTTTGATATTAGATCATTTTATCTCTTCTAATATATGCATTCAATTCTTTTTTTTTTAATTTTCCTTAGGTTATTGGGGATAGAGGTGGTATTAGGTTACATGAGTACCTTATTTAGCGGTGATTTGTGAGGTTTTGGTGCACCCATCACCTGAAGAGTATACACTGCACCCAACTTGTAGTGTTTTATCCCTCAGACCCCTCCCACCCTTCCCCCCAAGTCCCCAAAGTCCCTTGTACCATTCTTGTGTCTTTGCATCCTCATAGCTTAGCTCCCACATACCAGTGAGAACATATGATGTTTGGGTTTCCATTTGTGAGTTACTTCACTTGGAATGATAGTCTCCAATCTCACCCAGGTCACTGAAAATGACATTAATTCATTCCTTTTTATGGCTGAGTAGTATTCCATTGTGTGTTTGTGTGTGTGTATATATATATATCTATATATATATATATATATGTATATATATATATCTCACAGATATATATATATCTCACAGATATATATATAACAGATATATAAATATCTCACAGATATATATAAAACATATATATATCTCACAGATATATATAAAACATATATATATCTCACAGATATATATAACAGATATATATATAAAACAGATATATATATATATATATATGTATATCACAGTTTCATTATCCACTCATTGGTTGATGGGCATTTGGGTTGGTTCCACTATTTTGCAATTGTGAATTGTGTTGCTATAAACATGAGTGTACCAGTATCTTTTTCGCTTAATGACTTCTTTTCCTCTGGGTAGATACCCAGTAGTGGGATTACTGGATTAAATAGTAGTTCTTTTAGTTCTTTAAGGAATCTCCACACAGTTTTCCATAGTGGCTGTACTAGTTTACATTCCCACCAGCAGTGTAGAAGTGTTTCCTGATCACCATATCCACGCCAACATCTATTGTTTTTTGATTTTTTGATTATGGCCATTCTTGCAGGAGTAAGGTGGTATCACATTGTGGTTTTGATTTGCATTTCCCTGATCATTAGTGATGTTGAGTTTTTTTTTTTATGTTTGTTGGCCATTTGCATATCTTCTTTTGAGAATTGTCTATTCATGTCCTTAGCTTACTTTTTGATGGTATTGTTTGTTTTTTTCTTACTTATTTGTTTGAGTTCATTGTAGATTCTGGATATTAGTCCTTTGTCAGATGTACAGATTGTGAAACTTTTCTCCCATTCTGTGGGTTGTCTGTTTACCCTGCTGACTGCTTCTTTTGCTATGCAAAAGCTCTTTAGTTTAATTAAGTCTCAACTATTTATCTTTGTTTTTATTGCATTTGCTTTTGTGTTCTTGGTCGTGAAATTCTTGCCTAAGCCAATTTCTAGAAGGGTTTTTCCAATGTTATTCTTTTATTATCAGAAGAAGTATTCTATACAGGTAATTTAGATCAAGCTAATGGAACAGTTCGGGTCAACTATATCCTAACAAATATTTTATTTGCTTAGCCTATTAATTAGTAAATTAGGATATTGAATTTTCCAACTAAAATCATGAATTTTTCTCTTGTTCCTTTCAATTCTGTCAGTTTTTGCATCACATATTTTGACAGTCTGTTGTTAGCTGCACAGACATTTAGGAATATTGTTTCTTCTTAGATAACTGATCCCGTTATCATTATGTAAAGCCCTTCTGTATCCCTGATGATATTCTTTATTCTGAAGTTTGCTTTGTCTGAAATTAATATAGCTACTCTACCTTTCTTTTTATTTGTGTTATAATCTTCAACCATCCTTTAGTTTCTTTCTTTCTTTTTTTTTTTTTTTTTTTAGACCAAGTTTTGCTCTTGTTGCCCAAGCTGGAGGGCAATGGGTGATCTCGGCTCACTGAAACCTCTGCCTCCCGGGTTCAAGCAATTCTCCTACCTCAGCCTCTGAGTAGCTGGGATTACAAGCATTTGCCACCACACTCAGCTAATTTTTTGTATTTTTAGTAGAGATGGGGTTTCACCATGTTGGCCAGGCTGGTCTTGAACTACTTACCTCAGGTGATCCACCCACCTCAGCCTCCCAAAGTGCTGGGATTACAGGGGTGAGCCAGTGTGCTCTGCCTGATCCTTTAGTTTCTAAAAGTACTCAGAGTTAAACTAAATTTCCTAAGACAACACACTGTTAGTGTTCTGTTTTTTTTAAATCTACCTTGTTAACCTTTTTAACCTATTTTTTCTCTTAAACTCTTTCTTTAAATTGGCATATTTAGATAATAGATATTTAAAGTAATTATTGATATAACTAGATTAATATCCACCGGGTTTGTAACTGTTTCTTCTTATTTTGATAGTTTGTTTTCTGTTATCCCACTTTTTTTCTGTTTCCAATTGAACATTTATAAGTCCTGTTTATCTTGTCTCTTAGCATAGTGAACATTTCTGTAGTGTTTGCCCTAGAGTTTTGTGGGTGAAAAAAGCCAAATTCTGTAAAATCTTTGAAGAGGTTTATTCTGGGCCAAATGTGAGGACCATGGCCCATGACACAGCCCCAGGAGGTCCTGAGAACATGTGCCCAAGGTGGTTAAGTTACAGCTTGGTTTTATACATTTTACCGAGACAAAGATCACAAGCAAAGACATAAATAAATACATGTAAGGCATACATTGGTTCAGCCGGAAAATGTAGGACATCTCAAAACCAGGGTGTCCAGGTCATACGTGGATTCAAAGATTTTCTGAATGCCAATTGATTGAAACAGTTGAGATTTGCCTGAAGAGTTGAATCTGCATAAAGAAATGTTTGAGTTAAGATAAGGAGGGTTATGGAAGCCAAGACTCTTGTCATGTACATGAAGCCTCAAAGTAACAGGCTTCACATAGAATAGATGGTAAATATTTTTTATCAGAACTTAAAAGGTGTCAGACTCTCTGGAGAAGAACTGGCAAGGGAAAGAGTTTCTCTACAGAATGCAAATTTCCTCCACAAAGGACTACTTTGAAGAACCATTCCAAAATATACCAAATAGCTATATTTTGGGATAAAATATTTTGATTTTCTTTAGGACTTCATATCTGTCCTGTGATGATATACCAGAGTCAGGTTAGCATTTGGTAACTTATTGCTACAAAGAGTTTGTTTTTTCAGTCTTATAGTCTCTAGTTTTATGCTAATACTGGTCACTTGTACCTAAACTCCCAAAGACAGAAGGTATAATGACGTACGTCTGACCTGACTTCCCATCATGGATTTCTTTGGGATCCCCTTGGCCAAGAGGGAGTTCCATTCAGTGTGTTGCAGGCCTTAGGATTTTATTTTTGGTTCAAATTTCCATATAAATTCTAACTGCTGTGTGTCCACTTTGAAATAACTGTACCTTTTCCTGTCATAGCACAGAAAAATTATGGCAGAGTATCGATAATTACTCCCTTTCATTTCCTTGTAATTTTACTGTGATTTATTTCACGTATTTTTGTTCAATTGATGCTTTATGATCAATGAAGATAACAAGACAATTTGAGTTCCATTTTTTTCTTTTCCAATCTCAGTTTTTGACTTACTTTACCTTCCTTCTCCCTAAAGAACTTCTTTTAACATTTACTGCAAGGCAGGTCTACTGCTGAAAGGCGTCCCCATGTTTGTGTGGACTCTTTATCTTTTACTTTACTTTTGAAGGGCATTTCACTGAATATGGAAATCTAGGTTTTTCTTCTTTCAACACTAAATATTTCAATCTACTTTATCCTTGTTTGCATGTTTACTGATAAGATGTTATATTAGTCCATTCTCCCATTGCTATAAAGAAATACCTGAGGTTGGGTAATTTAAAAGAAAAAGAGGTTTAATTGGCTTACTGTTCTGCAAGCTGTACAGGAAGCATGGCTGAGGAGGCCTCAGGAAACTTTCAATCACAGTGAAAGGTGAAGGGGAAGCAGGCTTGTTTCACATGGCCAGAACAGAAAGTGGTGGGAGAAAGGTGCCACACAAATTTAAACAACCAGATTCCCTGAGAACTCACTTACTATCATGACAAAGGGTGATGGTGCTAAACCAATCATGAGAACTCCACCCCCATAATCTAGTCACCTCCACCAGGCCCCACTTTCAACACTGAGGAGTACTATTCCAGATGAGATTTGGTGGGAACACAGACTCAAACTATATCATTCCACCTCAGGAACTTCCAAATCTTATGTCCTTCTCACATTCCGAAAGATAATCATCCCTTCTCAACTGTTCCCCAAGTCTTAGCTTATTCCAGCCTTAACTCAAAAGTCCAAAGTCCAAAATGTCATCTGACACAAGGCAAGTCCCTCCACCTATGAGCCTGTAAAATCAAAAACACGTTAGTTACTCCCAAGATACAATGGGGGTAAAAGCATTAGGTAAATACTCCCATTCCAAAAGAGAAGTCAGCAAATAGGGGCTACAGGCCCCATCAAAGTCCAAAACCCAGCAGGGTAGTCATTAAATCTTAAAGCTCCAAAATAATCTCATTTGACTCCATGTCTCACATCCAGGCCACACTGGTGTGAGAGGTGAGTTCCTAAGGCTTTGGGCAGCCCCTCCCCTGTGGCTTTGCAGAGGTCAGCCCCCGTTGCTGCTCTCACGGGCTGGTGTTGAGTGCCTGCAGCCTTTTCATGATCCGGGTGTAAACTGTTAGTGTATCTACCATTCTGGGGTCTGGAGGATGGTGGCTCTTTTCTCATAGCCCTAGCTGGGACTCTGTATGGGGACTCCAACCCCATATTTATCTTCCTCACTGCTCTGGTAGAGATTCTCCACAAGGGCTCCACCCATGCAACAAGCTCCTGCCTGGTCATCCAGGCTTTTTCATACATCCTCTGAAATCTAGATGGAGTCTCCCAAGCCTCAACTCTTGCTGTCTGCACATCCGCAGGCCTAATATCATGTGGGAGAGACCAAGGCTTACAGCTTGCGCCCTCTGAAGCAGCAGCATGAGTACCTGGACCCTTTTGAGCTATGGCTAGAGCTGGAGTGTCCAAGATGCAAGAAGCTGTGTCTCCAAGGCTGCACAGGGTAGTGGGGCCCCGGGCCTCACCCACAAAAACATTCTCTCTTAGGCCTCTTTGCCTGTGATGGGAAGGCTGCCATGAGGGTCTTTAAAATGGCTTCAGGGCCTTTTTCCCCATTGTCTTGGCTTTTAGTACTTGCCTTTCTTTCAGTTATGCAAATTTCTTCAGCTGGCTTGAATTCCTCCCCCACATAATGTTACATATATATAACATTTCAGTTTTATAATCTGACTTCCCGTCATGGATTTCTTTGGGATTATATATATATTTTATTACATATATATTATATATAAATATATATTATATTATATATTATATTATATATTTATATATTATATATTATGTTATATATTTATATATATTATATATTATATTATATATATTATATATTATATATTATATTATATATATTATATATATAATATATATTATATTATATATAATATATATAAATATATATTATATTATATATAATATATATAAATATATATTATATTATATATATCATATATAATATATATTATATATAATATATAATATATATTGTATTATATATATTATATATAATATATAATATATATTGTATTATATATATTATATATTATATATTATATATATTATATATAAATATATATTATATATATATATATTTTGTTACTGCATGGCCAGCTTACAAATTTTCCAAACTTTTATACTCTGCTTTCCTTTTAAATATCAGTTACAGTTTCAGGCCATTTCTTTGCTCACACATATGAGAATAGGATTTTAGAAGGAGCCAGGCTACATTGGATGCTTGGCTGCTGAGAAATTTCATCCTCCGGATACCCTAAATCATCACTTTGAAGTTCAAAGTTCCACAAATCCCTAGAGCAAGGGAACAATGCAGCCAACTTTTTTGCTAATGCATAACAAAAGTAACCTTTGCTCTACTTCCCAATAAATTCTTCATGTCCATCTGAGACCTCAGATGATCATATGATAGTGATATGATTATTATGACAGTGATACGGCCATCTCTGTCCATATCACTATCAGAATTTTGGTCAAAGCCATTCAATAAATCTCTAGTTCTAAATTTGCAAAACTTCCCTCATCTTTCCTCTCTTCTGAGCCTTCCAAACTGTTCCAGCCCGTTACTCAATTCCAATTTCACTTCCACATTTTTAGGTATCTTTATAGCAATGCCTCACTCCTTGGTACAAATTTTCTATATATGTTCATTCTCACATTGCTATAAAGAAATGCCTGAGTCTGGGTTATGAAGAAAAGTGGTTTAATTGGCTCATGGTTCTGCAGGCTGTACAGAGAGAATGGCTGGGGAGGCCTCAGGAAACTTTCAATCATGGAGGAAATTGAAGAAGCGGGCTTGTCTTACATAGCTAGAGCAAGAAGAGAGAGAGGGTGGCATTGCCACACACTTTTAAACAACCAGATCTTGTGAGAACTCACTATCATGACCAAGGGGGATGTGTTAAACCAGTTGTGAGAACTCTTCCCCCATCATCCAGTCACCTGCCACCAGACTACACCTCCAACACTGGAGAATACAATTTGGCATGAGGTTTGGTGGGGACACAGATCCAAACTCTGTCAGACTTCTACTGTAATTCTTAATCTTGTTTCTCCACACAGCTCCCCTACCCAACAGATTCTTTCAAGATTTTGTCTTTGTCTGTGGTTTTCTGCAGATTGAATATATAACCAAAAGAATTATTTTTGGTATTTATTTTTATGTGTCCTTTCAGTTTCCAGGATCTATGGTTTCATGTTTGTCATTAATTTTGGAAAGTTCTTGGGTGTTATTCCTTCAAATATGTCTTCCCCTCTATTCTTTATTTCTACTTTTTTTGTAATATAATGATGCTTATGTTACATCTTTTGAAATTGCCTCCACAGTTATTTGATGTCCTGTTCTATTTTTTAATTTGTTATTTTTTTCTCTCTGTATTTCAGTTTAAGAAGTTTGTGTTAACCTATTTTTGAACTCATTTGTTCTTTATTCTGCCATGACCAGTCTACATATGATGCCACAAGAAATATTCTTCATTCCTATTACAGTGTTTTAAATTTCTAGCATTTTTAGTATTTTTATTTTTCTACTTTTATTTCCCAACGGGTTTTGCTATTTTTTTTCCATTGAAGCTGCTAACATATTACTCATAGTTATTTTAAATTTCAGATTCAAAAATTCTAACATACATGTTATATCTGAGTATGATTCTGATGCTTGCTTTAGTTTTCACATTTTGTTTTTTCTTTCTTTTTGGCATGCCTTATAATTCTTTTGTTGAAATGGGGACTGTTGTTTTAGACATTAAGAACTGAGGTACATCAGCCTTCAGAGTGAAAATTCATGTGAATCTGTTTAGGAGTTGTGTTGTGTTTAATATCTTCTGTAGCTGTAGATGTCAACGGCTTTACCCTTGTATAGTGTCCTTGTTCTTGTATCCCCCTGTGAGGTACACTTTGCTAGATTATGAGAAAAAAACATAAATATGTTGGTAATCTCAAAACAGAGATAAAACTGTTAGGTGCCAAAATCAGAATGAAACTGAAACCTAGAGGCATCAATGTCAAAAAAAAGGTCATGGGGGCTGCATAACCAGATGTATCTCTATCTGGATTTTTAGTGCCTAGACAAGGCTAGAAGTAGAGTCCTATATGCAAAAGCAGTGAGGAACTGAGCTCCTTCTCACACAGAGTATATGTCTTGCAACTATTTAGGTTATAATTCACCCTTTTTATTTTAGAGTCCCGTTGGGGCGATAGTAAGATGCAGAGAGAAGAAAAGAGCTATATTCTTAAATTTAAATGTCTATTTTTACTGGGTCTGTGTTTCTGGATGTTAAAATTCACAAATGTTTCTTCTGTGGTACAGGATTTCTACTGCCCTTCAGTAAGATAGAAAGGCAAGTGAGAATGGAGTGGAAACAGTGCCCTTCTGTGAGCTAGGAAAAGGTTCTGGTAGGGATTTTTTCTTGGAGAGTGGGCTTTACTTTTGGAGGATGTTCTGGTTGCATTTTACAGAGAATTGTCTTTGCTCCAGGCTAGGGCCACCAAGGATACATTTTTGGATCTTCACTATATGAACCTAGTACAGCTAATGTAAACAAACCTCACAAATATGTGGGGATATCCATTAGACTGAAGCCTCCATGAGCTCACACTCTCATGCTGCCTCACACCCAGTCTTCACCAATTTATCAAAAGTACCATTTAAGTGTTCTTAGATTATGGCTCCAGTGTCTTCTGCTCCAGGTGTGTAGACGCCAGCTCTCACTCTCTGAGTACACATGACTTCTTAGACCTGGGAAAGGGAGCTTCTCCTGCATCCTCAGTCTTCTGGAGGATCCAAGTAAAGCCATTTTATTGGTTTTTCTAATTTCCATGGCGTTTTGGTTTGTTAGCTTTTTCTGTTTAGGATGGTAGAGATGACATCAGAGCTCTTTACATGTCAGAGCTAAAACTGCAAGTCCCCACTTAATATCTTCATTATTTTAAAATATTAAAAGTCATTTTATGAATCTTCAGGATGGATTCCATTCAAAATTACTAGCAGTGGTCCGACTATCTGTGTATTTTCACAATATTCAAGTAAACTTTCTGAAGGATTGTTTATACTTTTTACTTCTTTGTACAAATTAAGTTATTGTGTCTGTATCATATTATCTTTAAATTGACATTTTTCTCATTTCTAGCTCATATAGCCCAATAGAACATATGGTAAGACTACAAGCATCAAAATCACAATGTTGGACCATTCCATTTGCAATGAGGTTCAGGTATTAGATATTAATTAGAAGATGTCAAACTAAAACTAAATGATAATATAGCATTGCCCCAAGAAATCTCACAGAGCTGAAATTTATTTTCTGTCTATTTGTATAGTTTACATAGTCCCTTTAACTGCGAATTCTGGTTTCTAACTGAATTCTATTCCTGTGTTTATTTATGATAGTCATTCATCAGATTTATAAATGCAGAGCCATTACATAACTCTTTAGGTATGTGCACATAAAATAAATGAAAACAAATGCTTTCATTAACACAGCTGCTCTATAATATTTAGTTCAAATAATTCTATACTTACTTCCCACAGACAAAGAATTGGGAAAGAAAAAGGAAGTTAATATAAAAATACAAATGTATCTCTCCTATTAGTCAAAAAACCAGAAGTAAGGGAAGTGATACTAACACTGTAAAAGCACATCGAGAGTAGATACTAATGACAAATAGCATAAATGTAAATGCTAAAAGCATCACTCTTACAGTGCCATCCAAACATGTACTATAGTTTGAGTTCCAAGGTTCTCAACTAAGGGTATTTTTAAAAGACTATGAGCTACACCCTTGCTAAATATGCTTCAGATTTGTTTTAAGACGTTGAGAAAATTAAGAAATTTCATTGCAAGAGCAAACCATTTTAGGTCTCCAAGGGAAAAAAAGTCAAGAAAATATCCTTTATTCCCATCTAAGAGAAATTCAGCTACATTCATGGATTAAACTGTGCTTGCCTAAGGTAGTGTTTTTTTTTTTTTTAATTTAGAGATGTCCAGCCAGGATACATGAGCAGTGGACAGTGGAGAGGAAGTTGACTGGAGGTTTACCTATATGTCATGGTCCAGCATAATAATACATATAAATCCTGAACTGAATACAACAAAGAAAAATAGAAATATATTCTTGGTCTCAAAACAAAGATCAAACTGGTAGATGCCATAATCAAAGGGGAAATTCAAGCCTAATGTAGTGAGAGTGAGTTGCAGCCAAAACAACCCATAGAAGATGCACGACTAGGTATTTCTATATTTGGATTTTTAATGCCCAGAGTCAGAAATATAATCTTACATACTTCAGTAGGTTAGACCTAAGCTCCCTATATAAAACCAGAAACCATAAGGGAACTATTTTCCAGAGCATTATTTGCCACTGTATTCATTTACTAGAGCTGCCATAACAAATTATCACAGATCTAGCGGCTTAAAAAAAAAAAAGAAATGTATTCTCTCACAGTTTTGAAGGTTAAAAGTCCAAAATAAAGGTGTTAGCAGGGCCATGCTTCCTCTGAAGGCTCTAGAGAAGAATCCTTTCTTCCCTCTTCTTACCTTCTGAAACCTTCCAGCAATTCTTGGCATTCCCTTGGCTTGTGGGAATGTATCACTTCTGTCTACGTGTACATTGTTAAAAGGTCTCTGTTTTTGCATTCTCTCCCTTTTCTTGAAATACACCAGTCACTGGATTTAGAATCCATCCTAAATCCAGTGTGATTTTATCTTAAGATACTTAACTAACTGCATATGCAAAAATTTTATTTCTAAATAAAGTCACATTCTGAGTTCCTGGACTGACATAAATTCTCGAGAGACAGTTTTTAACCTACAACATTCACTATGCCAAAAATCTGGCACTGGAGTTGGACATTCACCCTGAGTATAGTTTCAAGGGGAGCTACCAATGAGCTACCAAAGCCAAATTTGGCATGTTACCTGAATTTACCTCACCTTGTACCATAGAATACCACAACAGTAGGTCTTAATATAAAACTTTCCCCAGGTCAAATAAATTTATAGTTCCTTGTCAGATACAAGGGAGCTTTCACAGCTCACAGCCCATTGAAGATTAGAAGCTAATTTAAATTTACTCTATTGATGATCACTAAAGCATTACAAAATGTCTAATTAACTTGTTTGTCTTTACATATTTCATTAGCTTTTTATGTCGAATTGGACATAGAAGACAAAGGGTATGAGCAATACACAAGAAGTGAAATTGTTTTGGTTCTTAGCTTTGACAATAATTAGCTAGCTGATCTCATGGAACCTCAGTTTCTCATAAATAAAATTGAGATTACCATAATATTTCTGCTTACAACACAAAGTATTGTGAGGACAATCTAGAACAATGAATTCGAAAACATTCTAAAATCTGGATGATGCTATGCAGATGAATACAAAGGATTACGAGGTTTCAGAAAATGTCTATCATGAATGCAAAATAAGTCTGAGTATCCAATTTTTAAATGTTAACGGAGACAAAAAAATTCAAAGTAAAAGTAGAAGAATACTTAAGGTGGCTAAATGTTTTTTCAAAAGAACAAATAATTTCAATGAATTTCTTCTACCTAAATTGCATGGTTTTAAATGAAAGTAAAATTTGAAAAATGAACAAAGTCAAGCATGTTTCTTTAGCTAACTAGATCCAACTATCAATAAGCTGTGCTTAAAGATTTATATATAGGTTTATCCTTAACCATGAGGCAAAATCTGCAGTGAATTTCTCTGTTGCCTTTCTAGGTGATTTCACTGATTCTAAGTCACACTGAGCAAAAAACAACAACTTGCCTTGATACTAAAATTAAGATCCTAAGGGAAATTAGCCGGGCATGGTGGTGTGCTCTTGTAGTCCTATCTACTCAGGAGGCCAAGGTGAGAGGATCACTTGAGCCCTGTAGGTTGCAGTGAGTTATGATCCTGCAACTGCACTGCACTCTAGCCTGTGTGGCAGAGCAGAACCCTGTCTCTTAAAAAATAAAATACTGGTGTAAAAGAAAAAGATTGCTTTTATGAGCTCAGTTCAGAGTTTACTTCATGCAACAGGCATTGCACACTATATCCCACATGCCAAAATATCACTACCAGAATTTTATTTTCTTACTGGCATTAAAAAACAAATTACAAGATTTCTCCTATGCTGTGCAACTTTGTTTGGTTGTCACTGTTATCTTGCCTGCAATGTGCTACAGAAGCCCAAGAAATAAAGATAGTCATTTTCTAACACTGAAAAATTCTCACTTTATTCACCCAATGAAGGGGACAAATCAACCAGTGACTGACCAAGTTTTACTATCCACCAAGACCATAGCTCTCAATTCCTGGTTGAGATAGTCCACTCTCTCATTCCACTAAACCAATTCCTTATTCATTCTTTGCAATGAGAAATAGACCTAATTAATAGGAGGGCTGTCTGGGAATGATTAGAATAATATGTATCTTTTGTTGCACCTTTCTCACATCTTATGCATGGGGTAAATGACACAATCTTTAACACACAATCAAAAGTGCAAACTGGCCACCACATTCTATCCAGCTCTTAAAACATCAAGCAAGATTGCTTCATCTACTGTGTATACATTAGTGAAATTGAGTATGCCACTTTAGAAAACATCTATGATGTCAGATTGTTGGAGCACTTTATAACTCCCTTTCTGATACAGTGGGAAGAAGCAAATTCTCAACGGAAAACACATGTGGACTTATCCCCAGCTCAAGTCCCTTTTGCTACCTTCTATTGGAGACCTCTTTTTCTAGGTCTGCTTTCTCCATTTTTCTTCTCTTTGCTTTGTATTTTCCCACCTGCCAAACTCCTCCAAAAAAAAAAAAAAAATCCTGCCTAGACTTACGATTGAATAACCTGGAATTTGTGTCTCTTATTTTCTTCGCCTTGTTCATGAATTATACACTAAAGACCTACAGGAGAAAAGTCTGAGTATCAGGGACACTACGACTATGCTGGAATTCTCCACTCCAGGCTCCCTTTCTTCTTATAAGAAACTTATGATCTGTCAGGCAGTATATTAGGACCAAAGATAAAAATAATAGAAAGATAATTTCTGCTTTGATAGGCTCTCAATGATGTTCATTTGATTTCAGGAGACACATGAGAACACATACTTCTAACATCTTGCAGTAAGTGGTAAAATGGTGATGTTTCCTGAAAACCATGAGAAAAGAAGTGATAAAATATTAGTTTTGTTTAAATGGGTGAAGAGTTGGATAAGTAATATGACCTTTTCTTTGAACCATATATAAGGGACCCCATGACTGGGAGGCTATACATTCAGATTGATGTATATCAAGGAAAGAAATGGCATTATCGTATGCAGCAGATAAGAATGAGAGACTAAGATTATGTGGAAAAAAAGACAGGAATGTTGTTACTACTGTGACCTTGAATAGTGTTACTTTACTACACAATTAGAAAAAAGAAATTATAATTTAAAATAAAATTTGCAATTACAGTTTCTGCTTATGTCTACCCCAGTACTATACAGTATGGTGGATTTGGAGAATAATTCCTAAATTCCAGAAATGTTTGTACTACCTTCAAAATTTTGTAATATTTGTTAATTGTCTACACTGTTATTTAATTTTTTAAAGTTATATATATATATTTAAAGTTTTACTTTATTTTTAATGGACAAATAATAACTGTATGCATTTAAGGGGTACAATGTGATGTTTTGATGCGTAAATACATCAAATTGTGAAATCATCAAATCAGGGTAATTGTGAAATCATCAAATCAGGGTAATTAGCATATCCAAACCTCAAATATTTATCATTTCTTTGTAGTGAGGACATTTAAAATCATCTCTTAGCTATTCGAAATATACATTACTCTGTTATTAACTGTAGTCACTTTGCTGTGCAATAGAGCACCAGGATTTATTCCTCCTATCAAAATCCAACTTTGTAGAAACTGACCATTGTTTCCTTTTCTCTATCCACCTCCCCTAATCACCACCCACCACCCTATCTCCTGTCCCCAGTGGCCATCATTCTACTTGCTACTTCTATGAGTTGAACTTTTTTTAGATTCCACATATAAGTGAGATTATACAGTATTTTTTGGTGCAGTACTGGGATTGCTACATTATATGGTAATTCTATTTTTAGCTTTTTGAGAAACCGGCATCTTATTTTTCAAAATAGCTATACTAATGTAGAATACAACCAATGGTATATAAGGGCTTTCTTTTCTTCATGTCCTCACCAACACTTGTTCTCTTTCATTTTTTTTTTTTTTTTTGATAATAGCATTCTAACAGGTGTGAGGTGAAATGTCATTGTGGTTTTAATCTACATTTCTCTGATTATTAATAATGTTAAGCATTTTCTAACATATCAGTTGGCTGTTTGTATGTCTTCTGATAAATGTCTATCCAATTTATTTACTTATTTTTAATGGGGTTTTTTTTCCTGTTGTGGACTAGTTGGAGCTCCTTGTATATTTTGGATATTAGCCCCTTATCCAGTGTATGGTTAGGAAATATTTTCTCTCAATCTCTAGGTTGTCTCTTCACTCTATTAGTTGTTTTCTTTGCTATGCAGAAGCTTTTTACTTTGATGTAATCTTATTTGTCAATTTTTTTTGCTTTTGTTTCCTGTATTTTGGGGGTCATATCAAGGAAATCTGTGCCCAGACCAATGTTATTAAATTTCCTCCTATTGGTTCTTGTAGTAATTCTGCAGTTTCAGGTTTTAAGTCTTTAATCAATTTTGAATTGATTCTTGTAAAAGGGGTGAGATAAGCATTCATTTTTATTCTTCTGTATATAGATATCCAATTTTCCCAGTGCCGTTTAATAAAGAGACTATCTTTCCTGCATTGTATGTTCTTGACATTACTGTCCAAAGCCAATTGCTTATAGTTGCATGTATTTATTTCTTGGATCTCTGTTCTATCCCATTGGCTCATGTGCTTGTTTTTATGCCAGTACTATGTTGTTTTCATTACTATAACTTTGTAATATATTTTGAAATCCAGTGGTGTATTCCCTGCAGCTTTGTTTGTTGTTGTTGTTGTTTTGTTTTGTTTTGTCAATATTAGTTTACTAGAGTTCTTTTGTGGTTTTCATACCAATACTAGGATTTTTTTTTCTATTTCTGTACAAAATAACATTAAAATTTTTATAGAGGATACATTGAACACCTCCTCTTTCTTCTCCTTTCAACCTGCTTAACATAAAGATGACAAGGATGAAAACCTTCATGATGATCCAGTTCCACTTAGTGAACTGTAAATATATTTTCTCTTCCTTATGATTTTTTAAAAATACTGCTTTATTTTCTCTAGCTTACTTTATTGTATACAGTATACAATACACATACAAAATGTGTCAATCAACTCTTTATATTATGGCTTTTGGTCAACAGTAGACTATTAGTTTAGTTTTTGGGGAATCAAAAGTTAGGCATAAATTTTCAACTGCACAAGGTTCAGTGAGTCAACCTTTATGTTGCTTATGGTTCAACTGTATGTTTTTAGAACGTTTGCATCTATTTTCTTCAGTAATACTGGCCTGTAGCTTGATTTATTTTTTTGGTCTGGCTTTGATATCAGGGTGTTGCTGGCCTCCTAAAATCAGTTTTGATGTATTCTTTCCTAATTCTTTGGAAAAGTTTGTGCAAGATTAGTATTTTTATGTTTTCTAGAGTTCAGCAGTATAGCCATTTAGACTTACACTTTTCTGTCATGAAAAATTTTAATTACTAATTCAATCTCCTTACTCATTACTGGTCTGTTCAGATTTCCAGTATCTTCTTGGTTCAGTCTTGGTAGGTCATATGTTTATAGCAGTTTAATCATTTCTTCTGAGTTATTCAATTTGTTGGTTAATAATCCTGCTTTCTTACTTCATGATTTGATAATTTTCTGTAGTGATATGCTTTGGATCTTTTCATCTTTTGTGTATCTACTATAGACTTTCACTTTGGGGTTACCCTGAGAATTATATAAAATATATTTTATTTATAACAGGCAACTTTGAGTTTTTAACAACTTAATTTTAATCATATATGCAAACTTCACTTTTGACTACCCATGTTTAAACAGTTTATGTTTTCTTTGTCATACATTGAGTATTATGGTTTGTATCCATTAAAAATTATTTTAGCTTTGGTTGTTTTTAATCATTTTGCCTTTTAACCATCTTACTAGAGATATAATTGATTTACCCACTGCAATTACAGTATTAGAGTGTTTTGTATTTGACAATGTACATTTACCAGTGAGTTTTGTACTTTCATATGTTTTCATAATAATTTGCATCTTCTTTCTGTTTAAAGAACTCTCTTTAGCATTACTTATAAGACAGGTCTAGTGGTAATAAACTCTGTTTCTATTTGTCTGAGAAAGCTTTTATCACCCCTTTGTTCTAAAAGACAAGATTTCTGTGTATAGTATTTTTATTTTGCAGTTTTTTTTTAATTTCAGAATTTTAAATGTATTATCATATTCGCTTTTGGCCTACAAGTTTTCTCCTGAGAAATTCACTGATGACGGTTTCTTTACATGTAATGATTCACTTTTCCCTTGTTGCTTTCAAAGCTCTCTCTTTGTTTTTAACTTTTGATAATTTGATTATGATGTGTATTGATGTGGGTCTCTTTGGAATCATCTTATTTTGTGTCTACTGTGCTTCCTGGGTCTGGCTTTCTTCTTTCTTCCAGAGAGTGAGGAGATTTTCTGACATTATTATTTGAATCAGTTTTCTGTCCCATTCTCTCTTTTGCTTTTACTTCTGGCATGCTGATAATTCATAAATTGCTCTGCTTGATGGTGTGCAATAACTCTCATAAGCTATCTTTATTCATTTTTATTCTTTTTACTTTTTGCTTCTCAAATTGGATGTCTTTGAGTTTACTGCTCCTTTTTTTCTGCTTGATCTAGTCTGCTGTCTAACCGCTCAACTGAAATTTTCAGTTCAGTTATAATATTCTTCTGATCTATGGTATAGGTTTTGTTCTTGTTTATACTTTATATCTCTTTGTTGAAGTTCCCAGTTTATTCTTGCATTGTTCTCTTGATCTCAGTGAGCATCTTTCTGGCCACTGTTTTGAATTCTCTGTTGGGTAAATCACAAACAACTACTTCACTAAAACTGGTTTCTGAAGATTTATTTTTTCTTTTGTTTGAAATATATTACCCTGTTTCTTTTGCTTGACCCTCTGTGTTGATTTCTGCACATTAGATAAGACAACTAACTTTCCCAGTCTTTTCAGCTTGGCCTCATGTATGAGAAGAATATCAGTAATCCTTCTGGCCAAAGATTTTATGGTGTCTCTCAAGTGTTTATGTTTGTTCAGACTGCTGTCTCTGTTTTGGTTGTCCCTTGGAACTTAGGATGTGACACATCCCATCAGTATACTGAGACCAGAAAGCCAGGGTTTCTAGATATAGGTGGAAAGATTGCACTGTCAGATGTGCATTTTAGTTTTTTCCATCCTCTCAATGAAGTTAAATGTGGGCGTTTATTTCCTACTGTCTCTGTGTTAAGCTGGATAGACGACCTGTTGCAAATGCCTGTACTCACATTTAGGCTACACCCTTTAATCTTGGGGAAATATCTGCTAGCAGCAGGCCCATTACACATTCACCTGTTGGTTTTCTGTGGTCTAAGGCACTCAGGAATGCAAAGCCCCATAGACTTCCAGAACTAATTTGTTAAGGAGGTAGTCCCTCGGTTGGGAGCTATAGTTGTGACACTTGGTGCATGGGCAAATTCCTTCCAGGATAATGGATAAGCCTAAATTTATCAGTGAGGTGAGCCAGAAAAAAAGGTTCATAAAGTGCCAAGCTCTGGCTATGGCTGCTGAAGGGCTATTGTTTGTCTCATTAGCTCCCTGATGCATATTCATCAGAAACCAGGTGATATGGTTAGGCTTTGTGTTCTCACCCAAATCTCATCTCGAATTGTAATCCCGAGGTGTTTAGGGAGATACCGGTAGGAGGTAATTGGATCATGGGGGACGTTTCCCCCATTCTGTTCTTGTGATAGTAAGTTCTCATGAGATCTCATGGTTTTAGAAGTGTTTGACATTTTCTCTTACGCACATGCTCTCTCTCACCTGCCACCATGTAGGACATGCCTGCTTCCCCTTCTACCATGATTGTAAGTTTCCTGATGCCTCTCCAGCCGTGTGGAACTGTGAGTCAATTAAACCTCTTGTCTTTATAAGTTACCCAGTCTCAGGCAGTTCTTTATAACAATATGAGAATGAACTAATACACCAGGCCATCAAGTGGCCACTAGGAGTTTGTGTTGTACCATTCTGGTGTTAAAACAGGAGGTACACATCGCTCATCCCTTTCTGCACTGCTCCAAGAGAGTGTAGCTCCTCAAAGTTTTTGAACACCTGTTTAAGTCCATGTCGGTGTTCTATTAAAAGGTAAAAAGACTTGTATTTGCCTAGTGTTTTATGCTGCTAGAGCTAAGAGGTTTAGGATGAAGTCCTCTGTGAGGCAGCTATAAAAGTTGGGCCACTTAATGCATGGCATAAAACACTTCCAGGAACAAACAGGGAGCTGCATTTTTAAGCCCTTTCTCAGCACTGATCTTGGGGGATAAGTCCCTGCTAGTGCTTATACACCCATATAAAACTGCCACTTTTACTGTCATCTAGATAGACTTGCATCTATTTTATTCCCTTTGCTCCCAGAGCTAGAATGTTTAAATGCAGTCACGCAAGTGGAAGTGGTAAAAGTTAGTGTGCTTGCTGTGTGGACAAACTCCTTTCAAGAAGAATTAACAGACCTGAAGTTTTCACTGGGGCAAGCTGTGAAAGCAGGCTCAGAGGTACAATCTACTTCTCAGGCTGCTGGCTGGGCTCGTATTTGTCTATACCTTTAACTCTCTGATGCAAGTTAGTTTGAAGCCAGACCATTAAGCAACCACTGGAAGCGTGTGTCATAAGACCCTCCTGGGAAGGAACCAGAAGCTGCCTTTTAAGTCCCTTCTCTTTACTGCTCCTAGGGGATGAGGCCCTGGGAAGCCCTGGAGAGTCCATATCAAACTGCTGTTTTTTTGTTGTGGTCCAGAGAGACTTGTGTGTGTCTAATTCCTTTCACTACCAGAGTTGATGAATTAAAAGCCAAACTGTAAGGAAGCTTAGGGTTAGGATGCTGTATGTGAGGGCAAAACTCTTCTCTTTACAGGCAGAAATTGGGTATTAGAAGTCCCTTTCCTGACTGTATGTCACAGTGCCTGGGGTAAGGTTGATGCCTGAATGCTCCTCAGCTATTCCAGGCTGTGCATTGTGAGTGTTTTCTCCGTTGTCTGATGGGCAGGAGTCTTGCAACTAGTCTCTTAAACTTCTTTCAGAGGAAAACTGATCCATGAATAGATGTTTATTAGGTGTGTCCATAGGTGGAGGGAGGGTCAAGGCTTCCTATGCCACCATGTTGCTGATGTCAACTCTATATACTTTTTGGTTTTGTTTTACTTAGCCTACCCTTCAGTAGTGTTAACTTTAAAGTCATGAATTTGACCTGCTATTAAAATAAATATATAAGTGCTAAATACAAGAAAAATGTTATAGATAATCCAAGTATAAATAATCTTGCCTACTTTGGAAATCAGACCACAGTTTAAGTCTATAAAGGCTGTATCTGTCTCAAAGTAGACACATACAATAGTTCATTCCTACAAGGATTCTCATTTTCATCATTTTGACCTTTTATTCTAGGGGTACAGAGTGTTAAAAACTTGAGTTTAAATACTGAATACACTACTAACCAGTGAGGTGGCTTGGGGAAATCTACTTAGCCTCTGTAGGAAAATGATACTTACCTCTAAGAATTATTTTTAGGGTTGAATGAGACAATGTACTTAAAGGCTTAGGCATGGTCTTTGGCACACACTAAGCAAATTATGAATGATATGTTTTTGATATATTTTTATTATCTCACAAAATGGAAAAATTATCTCCAGAAAACAGCTGTTACATTTCAGTTGGATTATATGGAAAGCATTCTTAGTCCTTTTCCGTTTATTATTCTGAAGCAGAATTAGGGAGTTTTTTTCTTACATAGTAAGTTCTTGAAATTAGGAGAACTAACAAAGTTTATAAACAGAAACTTATCTGAGTGATAGGGAATCAAATAAGGGCATGAGAATACAAGAGCAGCGTAAGATGATTTCTTATGTTAGCTGCCACTTAATTACCATTTACTGTCCCAAATGTATATAGTGTCCCACTTCATTCTTTCAATAATTTTATAAGTCATGAACCTTAGTAGATGATAAAATCAGGGTTCAGAGGGTTAAAGCAAAAGCCCAAAAGCAAAGGCACAGGGTAGAAGCAGATACTGTAAATCATGTACATCTGACTGCAGTGCACATGGTGCTTATTGTGTCTTCCAAGGAGAAGCAAGACACATACGAAAGGAGAAGAGAACTAAAGGCAATCTTTATTTTATAGACAGTTTTCCTTAGGGATATCATGGAGTACAAATTCAAGTAATATATCCTAAACAAAATAAGGAAAAAGAAAGACAATTTTTGAGTAGCAAAAAAGCCAATCAGGAAAAACTAATCTCCTTTTCCTTGCACATATTTTCAAAGTAGTCTGATAGGCATGTCAACTTAAATGGAATAATTAGCATAAGAGCTTCAACATTAGATGCAACATGATGGTGAGATTAATCTTAGGCATTTAATGAAATACCATCTCCTCTTTAACCAAAAGTCTGACAGCCTAGTGACAGTACATATCTGTTCTGCAGGCCATTTAATTAAGAACTAACATTGTAGAAACCTGTTTTGTTCACCAAATTAAAAGATTCTTGTTTAAATCAAGATACTCACATGGTATGGTCTTGAAGTCAAGGATATTGCTTGCCATACTTAAAAGTGACCTTAAGTCATTTTTGTATTAAATTATGACTAAGGTACCCCCAATTTCTCATTTTAAGCTCACTTGATCATCCTGCTTTAATCTTATGTATTGCTTCTTTTTTATTTTAAAATTAATTTAATTTTAAGTTCCAGAATAAATGTGTAGGACGTGCACATTTGTTACATAGGTAAACATGTGCCATGATGGTTTGCTGCACCTATCAACCCATCACCTAGGTATTAAGCACCACATGCATTAGCTATTTATCCTGATGCTCTCCCTCCCCTGCATGCCTCAATAGGCCCCAGTGTGTGTTGTTCCTCTCCCTGTCTCCATGTGTTCCCATTGTTCAGCTCCCACTTATAAATGAGAATATGTGGTGTATTAGCCCGTTTTCATGCTGCTGATAAAGACATATCTGAGACTGGGAAGAAAAAGGGGTTTCATGGACTTACAGTTCCACGTGGCTGGGGACACCTCAAAATCATGGTGGAAGGTGAAAGGCATGTCTCACTTGGCAGCAGACAAGAGAAGAGAGCTTGTGTATGGGAACTTCTCTTTTTTAAACCGTCAGATACCATAAGACTCATCCACTATTATGAGAAAAGCACAGGAAAGACCCGCCCTCACAATTCAATCACTGCCCACCAGGTCCCTCCCACAACACGTGGGAATTCAAGATGAGATTTGGGTGGGGACACACTCAAACCGTATCATGTGGTGTTTGGTTTTCTGTTCCTGCGTTAGTTTGCTTAGGATAATGGCTTCAAGCTCCATCCATGTCCCTGCAAAGCACATGATTTTGTTCCTTTTATGGCTGCATAGTATTCCATGGTGTGTATGTACCATATTTTCCTTGTCCAGTCTATCATTAATGGGCATTTGGGTTGATTCTATGACTTTGCTATTGTGAATAGTGCTTCAGTGAGCATATGCATGCATATATCTTTACCACAGAATGATTTCCATTCCTCTGGGCATATACTCAATAATGGGATTGCAGGGTCAAATGGTATTTCTGGTTCTAGGTTTTTGAGGAATCACCACATTATCTTCTGCAATGGTTGAACTAATTTACATTCTCACAAACAGTGTAAAAGCATTCCTATTTCTCCACAGCCATGCCGGCACCTGTTGTTTCTTGACTTTTTAATAATCACCATTCTGACTGTCATGAGATGGTATCTCATTGTGGTTTTGATTTGCATTTCGCTAATAATCAGTGATGTTGGGCTTTTTTCATATGTTTGTTGGCCACGTAAATGTCTTCTTCTGAGAAGTGTCTGTTCATATCCTTTGTCCACTTTTTAATGGAATTTTTTTTTCTTGTAATTTTTTTTAAGGTCCCTGTAGATTCAGGATATAAGACCTTTGTTAGATGGATAGATTGCAATAATTTTCTCCCATTCTGTAGGTTATCTGTTCACTCTCATGATAGTTTCTTTTGCTGTGCAGAAGCTCTTTAGTTTAATTACATATCAGGTGTCAATTTTGGCTTTTGTTGCAATTGCTTGTGCCATTATTGTCATTAAATCTTTTCCCGTTCCTATGTCCTAAATGGTATTGCCTAGATTTTCTTCTAGGGTTTTGATAGCTTAGGGTTTTACATTTAAGTCTTGAATCCATCTTGAGTTAATTTCTGTAAGGTGTAAGGAAGGGATCCAGTTTCAATTTTCTGCATATGGCTAGCCAGTTCTTTTAGCATCATTTATTAAATAGGGAATCCTTTCCCCATTTCTTGCTTTTGTTAGGTTTATTGAAGATCAGATGGTGTAGATGTGCTATCTTATTTCTGAGATCCTCATTCTGTTCCATTGGTCTATGTGTCTGTTTTTGTACCAGTACCATGCTGTTTTGGTTACGGTAGCTTTGTAGTATAGTTTCATTTTAATTCATTTAAAAGTTTTATCTTCACCAATGAGAAAACAAATGTGTTTTTTACAAGATACAAGTAAGTACTACTTCTATGTAACAACTACTGTTTCTGTTTACATTATGAAAGCAGATATGGTTGTTTTAGTGAAAAGTTAAGTAATTATATAGTTTGAACTTTCAAATGGGACACGTGGCACACAAAGTTTTCTAAGAATTAGAGGAATATTAGAATAGAAAGTGTTAATTTTTTGGCATTGGGCTTCTTTTCTTTGGACTCAGAAATGCTTGACCATTGCTTTCCAAAGCAATATATTTTCATTCACATTTTATGTAATTAAGTTGGTTATTTTCCCTCAATTATAGTTTTTGTAAATATTCGAGAAAAATTAAAACCAACTATATGTATTATAATTTGATTCTGGAAGGAAGGAAGCTGAAGGTAAACACAAACAAAAAAGATGGAAACCCAATATTTATGGTATTTACATTACAGTTATGTTAAAGCTATTTGAAGATAGAGTGCAGTTTAATCATCTGTTGTTCCCATTATCTATGGAGTCTGGTTCCAATCTAGTATTCTTAGGAAACACCAAGTGTGCAGTGACAATATTTTTGTATTAAGTGTTTAGTTTTAAAATATATCACAGTCTTTAAATTCTTCAAACTACAGTTTTTAAAACCTTTTTATAGTTGTTATCTCATTTTTATCCTCATATATCTAGTAAGGATGCACAAGCATTAATATATTATTAATTTGAAAATGCAGAAAATTAAAGTCTAAGGAGCTATGGGACCAGTATGGGTGCTACACTGATAGTCCAGCAGGACCTTTGGGAAAAGATGGGCCTTCTTAGGCCTCAAATCTTTACTGAGCACTCAACATTTGAAACCTATCTTGTAAAATAGCAACCAATTCTCCAGGAAGGTATTTGATTTGACAAAGAAATGTATATGCAATCAAATTCTTATTTATAAATAATTTTATTCTGAGCAGATAAATCAATTTTAGTAACCTTGTAGATGTTTTCTTAATAAGCCCCCAAAAAAACTACATTAAAAAAGTAAAGCAGATAAGTTCACATGTTGTTCCCATATCATAAGTAACAAACTGATGACCTAAAATGTCAAAAAGCAGTTGCAGAATTCCAAATTACTTTACAAAATTGTTTTCTGATTTAAATTCTCCTTTCAGAACTGTTTAATTTTTTTAAGCTATTAATATCTGGTATTAGAAAGAAATTATCCTCCCAATATTTACAACATCTATAATATCATTTTTTCACTATCCCACGTAATTAAATTGAAAACGTTTTTGTGTGAAGAACATATTTTTATGCTGAAGCATCTGTTATTGTGTCCAAATATTCCAAAGCTGGACCCATACATCATATTCATATAAAAATAATTATCTCTTTTTAAAGAGTAGACTCTCTACTGTGTACTTCCCTCCCAAGCTTTTAACAAGCATATGGACATTTTAATAAATCATACTTTTCACTGACTTGTTTGAAATGAACCACATAATTTCTCAATTCTTTCCAACCCAGCAATAGTAACCTGGTTTAGCAGACAAGATAAGGAATAATATCCAATTCATTCCCAGTGTGTAAATGGTGAATTTAATGATTACTGCTTTCTCATTAAGAATATGTTCAATTATGCCATAGATAGAACACCTTTTGGTTTAATAAGGAATTACAATGAATGGAATTAGATTTAAACTAAAATCCCATGAGCATTAATGCAGTGATTAAAGTGGGTGTGGAAAGTCTTTTTTAAAATTATTTATTTCCAGTTCCAATAAAGAAGCTTCATTCCTAGCAAATCCTAAGAAAAATTAAATCTTACAGATTTTTTAACTGAAACTGCCACTTGCATCAACTTTTTTCTCTTTGACTCAGGAAACAATATGTGTAACTAAAATACTTACACTGATTCTCACTGTTAAAATATTACATTGTTCATTGTTTAATTTGCCCTATAAAAACTCAAACTTATATAATAATTGTTAAACAGTTGTTAGATACTTATTACGATCCAGATAATGAGTTAAATGCCTTTATATATTACCCCTTGGTAATCCTCATACCATCGGATTAAATAGACATTTCCATTATATTTACAGGGAAATTAACTTTGAGAGGTTAGATGACTTGTACAAAGTCATAGAGTGTAACAGGCAGAATTTTAATATGATTTCCAAGATCCCTATATCATGTTGTACATACCCTGCATAATCCCTGAATCTGTGCCTATGATACATTTCACTTTCTGAGATTGTTATTTGACACAGTAGATTTTGATAAAGAGAGATTACCTTTAGTCAGTGTGACTTAATGAGGTGTGCCCTTTCAAGGCTTCTTCTGGAGCCAAAGACAAAGTCAGAGGGAGTAGATGCATGAAGCATTTGACAGGAGAGAAAAAATTCTCCTCTGTTGGCTTTGAACATGGAAGGTGTCATGTAGGAAGCATCCTAGAGTATCCTCTGTGAACTGAGAGTGATCCACAGTAGATAGCTAGGAAGTAAATGGGGATCTCAGTTCTACAACCACAAGGAACTGAATTTTGCCAATAAGTTGATTTAACTCGGAAGTGGATTATTCCTAGGAGACTGCAGACAAAAATTGAGTCCTGCTGGCACCTTGATTTCAGGCTTAAAGGAAGCTGAGCAGAGTTCACAGTCATGTTGTGCCTGGACTGCTGACTTCATACAACTTGAGCTAATTGATTAATGTTTTTAAGCCATCATGTGGTAATTTGTTACAGAGCATAGAAAAAATACAAAGAGTAAGTCACAACTTACATGCAGAAAGTCAGATTGTATTTTCTCACTCCTTCCACCCTACTTCTAAAAGCAGTCTGGACACTGCTTCATGGAAACACAGATTTATTTATTGCTCCTGGTTGAGCATGCCCTTCCACAATCCTCTGTGAATCAACGTGATTTAAAGGAAAGAGAACTGGAATTGGAGTCAATAACCTTTACCTCATAAATAAAATGATGCTATTTATTTATTTGGAAATTGTTTTGGAAATAAACTGGCATATTAGTAAGTGTTAAATAAATTTAGTTCTTTATCTGACTCGTAAGTGATACCCAAATGATAAAATATGAAAGTTGCCAAACAGTAGCATATGTATACATTATATGTAAGAAGTTGCTTCTATTTCTAATACTTTTCCTAGTTTTACATAATCTATGATGAAGAAAAAATTACTACCCACTTTCAAAATTTACCATATTTTTGAGTACCTTCCTAATCTCCTAGGTGGAAGTGGAAGCTTTTTAACGAATTCTGATTTTAAGTGATACTCACTACATACATGCAAATAAACTGTTGTTTCATGTAAGCAAGTTTAATGTTTTATAAATGTTAATATTATAAGCACATAGCACAGGAGTATATATGTAAGACACTCAGTAAATGTTTGACAAATGAATTGAAATGATCTTCTGAGAAAGATAGGTACTTCAGAATAAATGCTTTTCTCAAAACCTGTAGAATAAGTTATACGATTACTATTAAAGAAGAATGGATTCTTTAACATTCCCTTCACTAACTAAACATGAATAAAATATCTCTTTTGTTCAATAGAATGAGCCCTGGTTTATAGATAATAGAATTTGTGGAGTTTTTGTTTTAAGTATTTATTTTAGGGAAGCCATTCAGAAAGTAAAGATTGGAAAACATGTGTTTCCAAATTAAACCTATTTAAGCTCTGAGGTGTCTGAATTTTTCACTTAATTCAAATCTGTTAAAGTTTAAGTTGGTTTTCCTTTTGGAAAATGTAGCTTCCTGTTACTAGGGCAAAAAAAGTCTAAAAAAATCTCAAATACTTATGGAACATAAAATTGTTCCTACCAAAGAATAACTTTGATTAGTCTGGTGAATTGATTTATAGGAATACAGACCTTCTCATTTTATTTTATTATTATTGACACACAAATTATATATCTACACATTAGAAGTTCAACACATTTTATAATTATTGTTTTACACAATTGTTTTATAATATCAGATAGGAGAAGAAAAGAGTGATGTACCAAAATACGTTTATATGCAGAACATAATCTAGAAGAAGTGAGTACACCAGAAATTTCTCTTTAGCATTTGTCAGCTTGACTATGAGAAATCTAGGATTGTGCTCCAGATTGTCTTCTATAGGTTTGTGAATGGATATTTAATAGCCGATTTAAATTCTTTGTCTAGTAAATATCTGTGCCCTCAGGGTCAGTTTTTATTATTTTTTTTCCAGTATGTGGGTTATATATTGTTGTGTTTGTATCTACCTCGTATTTTTTTGTGTGGAAAATTGAACATTTTAGAAAAAATAATGTGACAACTCTGGAAAGCATATCTTCTCCATCTACGGAGTTTGTTGGTATTTTTAAAACTGACTTTCCTATACTAACCATGCAATTTATGCTAACTGATAAAACTGCTAAAAATTACAGGAGACAGTGTCTTAATGATACTTGATAACTAACTCCCCCCACATTTCACTTCACTCAAAAAATCTTTCAAAAGAATAATTGGTAAAAAAAAAAATAATAATAATACTCACATAAAAAAGCAAAACTCTGCTTATAAAATTTAAACTGCATAAAAGAATGGGTGGAAGTCCATTTCTATAAATAGTCCTTTTGAATAATTACAATGAAACATTTATGCACAAAGCCTCAAATTAATATATAAGTTAGTATAAACTTTATGTCCATGTGGGACCAGATAACTAAGCACAATTTTCCTGTAGTTTGATATTTATGTCAGGCAGATAAATGAATCTTAGTTTATCATAATCTGTTTACTTAACTGATAAAATACACAGAATTTTGAGAAATCTCGTGAAGGAAAAGAAACTTAGAAATTAAACACAGATGTTTATTTTAAAGTATTTAGAAAAATACCACATATAAGTGCTTAAGAAATGTTCGATTACATAAAATGGGATCTGTGTGTTTATGTTCTTAAATTTTCATACTAATAACTAGTGAACGTGATCCAAAATGTCCAACAATCTTAAAATAACAGTGATACTTCAGAAACAAAGCAAATATTCTGAGTAATTTATTATCTGGAAAAAATAAATAGCAGGATTATTTTGGGCAAACCCATGAATGGATTTGAATGACTCAGTGAAACCCTAAACAGCACACAAAATGTAGTATTTAGTTGCTTTTCTCTAGTGAGAAATCAGTGACTTTCGTTAGATTATCACAGAGAGCAGACAGCTAGATAGTCCTTCCCATTTTGATTGAAATGGTGAACGCTTAACTTTCTTGCTGCCCTGAGATCTATGCCAAGTTGTGCATTAGAATGCCCATGTGAATATCCCAGGACATTATCAGGTCTCTCTCTTTATGTCTTTCTTTGCTTATATTTTGTCCCACAAGATCATATGCTACTCAGACAATTGCAACACTTTCTGCATAAGGCCTCTTTAAAAATGCGTATTAAGTAACTGAATAAATGTCTGCGCTGCAAACATTTTGGACATAATTTTTTGTAGCAGTTAGTTTCCTGAAAAGGAACATTTTGGAGTTCTTTGTGCAACAATATCAACATGACAAAAGGATTGTTATATTTAATACTGATTCTAAATAAAATTGTGAATTAAATTATTTTGTCTATCATTTTCTCCTCATAACTAAGGACTTATCCTCATAGACATCTGTGGAATCAGATTTCCAATTTCCTAGTTTGGCAAATTGTTTATCTCTGTTTTATATCTGTTAATCTCTTCTGTTAGCTGTCATATTTAAAAAAATACTATGAATCTGTGATTTTCCATATGAAAAGCTTATAAAACCTGCATGAATCCAAAACAAACCAACAAAAAACACATTAACAAACACATGGTGCCTGGATCATATTTCCAGAGACTGTGATTCAATGGTCTGAGCATGGCCTTTCAACTAAGTTACCTTGAGAAAATTAAACTTGAGCGCCCCAAGGCATGCATTGTATGTAATAAATTAATTTCTTTCCCACACTTCTAGAACTGCATCATTCTTGGGATAATTGAGATATATTACTCAAATCATTTTTTTAAAATTTTGTGGTTCAATTGAAGATCCAGGGTTGAAAAAACCAGAAAGTGATGGCAAGGCATTGAATGTGCAGCCAGATTTAACATAATTGAAATTATATTATTTTTCTGTCAATTGATGGGAATTTTGCAAAAATATTCCTTTTCCTATGTATAGATCTACTCCAAAATTATTTAAATATAGCATTAATCATTAAGTTTTAGAACCTGTAAATATAGTTTATCAACTAGCTATTTGGTTTATATCAACTAAACCCCTCTTACTCTCAAGTTCATGAGTTATCTCTATTCCCTATGAAATTGGTATTTCCTTTGAGTTTTTTTGTTTTTTATTGAAATGTTCATTTTCACTTGAGATTAATTAAAATTTTTAAATTTCAGTTTACTTAACCGTGAAGTTTAATAAGGTTTAAGTAAAAATTATTAAAGTATGCACAGTGCATTATTTGCCCATGAATACTCGGAGCATAATTACTTTTTCTCATTGGTTATTGAAACAGCTACCATTTATGGAACAATAATTCAGAATTATGCCATATATTTGACATACGCTTTATATTTGTAAACGTTTATTTGTTTTTTGGAGAAAGTTTCTTGTCCAGTTGTTTCTTGTTTCTCTTTTTCAAATGATAATTTCACTAGATATGGAATTCTATGTTTGTTTTTCTTTGAATACATTCAATATTTTATTCCACTCTCTTCCTGCTTGAATGATTTCTGAAAAGAAGCCTAATGTAATACTTATTCTTATTCCTCTATAGATAAGGTGTTTTTATTCTGGCTTCTTTAAAGAATTTCCCTTTGCCTCTAATTTTCTTCAGTTTGAATATAATATGTTTAGGTATAAATTGTTTTTCCTCTGTTTACTTCTGTTCCTTCTTCTGGTTCCCTTTACTCATATGTTATACCTTTTTTAATTGTCCCACAATTAAATATCAAAATTCTTTGATATTTAGTTTTATCTTTTTAATTCTTTATTATTTTTGCATTTCAGTTTTGAAAACTTCTATTGATATTTATTCAAGCTCACTGATTTTTTCCCCAGCTGTGTTCAGTCTACTGGTGAGCCCATCAAAAGCATTCTTTATTTCTATCACAGTGTTTTTGATTTATAGCCATTCCTTTTGAGCCTTTGTTAGACTTTTCAGCATTTCCATGTCTCTTTTTATCCACTTCTTCTCTTGTATGTTATTTACTTTTTCCGTTAGAGCCCTTAGCGTATTAATCATAGTTATTCTAAATTCTCTGTTTAATAATACCAACATTTCTGCCATACGAGTCTGGTCCTGATGCTTACTTTATCGCTTTAGACTGTGGGATTTTTTTGTCTTTTATCATTACTTGTAATTTTTTGTGGAAAGGTAAACATGATGTATTGTGTAAAAGAAAGATAAATATTTCTTTAGTGTGAGGTTTTCTGTTTATTTGGCTAAGAGTTAGGCTGCGCTCAATGTGTGCTGTAGCTGTAGTATTAGAAGCTAATATTTCCTCTGCTGTATTTGTTTCTGTTTTCTCTGTTGTCTTTGGATTTTCCTTGAACCTCCTTAAAGAGGGTCCAATATTTCAGTTCTTTTACCTGTAATTTCCTGCTATTATACAGGAGCCCTGTTGGGTTGATCAGGTGTAGGGGGAGGTAAAATCTTCTATAGTTCTGTAATTAGGTCTCAGTCTTTAAGTGAGCCAGAGTTATGTATATCTCTTTCTTCATGTCAGTTGGGCTTGGGTAGCATCCTAGTCATTTAGGCACTGGTAAAATAGTTTCTCTTGAGGACAGGCCTTGTCAAAGAGAACAGATAGCTCTGAGTATATTCAGAAATGATTACTTACACCCACTCCCCCACCGCATGCACACACACCACACACACAACCCCCCACACCAGAATTATAAGAAATTTGTCTCTGATCTTTAGCGTAAAGGATCTACTTGGGCCATTGGAAGAAAACTCAGAACTAAGTGTGAAGGACTCCCTAAAACTAGGCCCTCTCACACTTTTTAACTCTCAAGCTCCTCCACACTGATCTTCTAGCAGCTCATCATTACAATTAGAAGTGTCTTTACAGATGATGGCTCTGGAAGTGGGATTCTGTCCCTGGTAAACTGTAATTCTCCATATATGCCTGTCTGTTTCTCCAATTCACATGGCATCAATTTTCCCCATGACTTCAATTCTCTGATGGGCCTAAGAAGAGTAGCTGATTTTCAATTTGTTAAATTTCTGTTGTTGTAGGAATAGGAGTAACAACTTTTAACCTGTTTACATTTGGGAATGCAAACGAAGTCTAGAAGCTCATTTGAAGCTCTAAGAACACTATAAATTACCAATTCACATCCTCATTTTAGGATTATGGAACTGATGCATAGAGATTAACTCACCCAATCCACTTTCCACAGTGTGAAAAGTTGTAGAGCTGGGATTAGATTCCAGATATACTGACAGCAAAACACTCTACTTTTCAATAGCATCCTAGTATACTTCTCCTTGCTAAGATTAGAAAGACTGTAAAATACAGTTTCACATATTTCAAATGAAAATAAAAGCTTAAATATGGTGAGGATATATAGTTCATCTACATCAAATCTGAGTTAAGGATCCATTGTGACTAACTGCAAGTGGTATAAGCAGGCAGAAGCTCAGAAGCAAGAGGAGGCTTCAATCATTTAAGATACAATTTTGCACATGGATCTCAGTAATTAGCAAATATTTAGATGGGAGGGAGAAGAAAAGCTCATGTGTTTATAGTCCTTAGCCTTCTCCTTTTCTGCCCTTGGGGTACAATGGTGTAATTTGAAAGTTAGATCATTTATTCTGGACTCAATTATTACTATCCCACTTGTGAAATATGTCATTTAAAAGCTAGCTGGAAAGTCTTAGTTTTTCAGATTTTTATGGATATCTTGTTAAATCACGTTGCATTTCCTCAAAAATCCACCATTTTTTCTCATAAATTCAGGGAAAGAGCATAAGACTTTCCCGCAAATGATATATACTAACCCTTTACAAAGTCTTTTTGTAAATGCCTAATGGGTTCATCTTGTCCACTGCCCAGACAGAGGTGATTTATCAAGACAGAGAAATTGCAACAGAAAGAGTTTAATAGATACCAGATTTATATTAAGATCTGCCTCAAATTAGTTTCCTTAAAAATTCAGGTGCTATGTTTTTTTTTTTAAAGATAGCTTGGCAGGTAAGGGACTAGGGGATGCTGATTGGTTGAGTTAGGGATGGAATCACAGGGATTTGAAGCTGTCCTCTTGCCCTGAGTCAGTTCCTGGGAGGCGGCCACAGGAACAGATGAGCCAGTTTACTGATCTGGGTGGCACCAGCTGATCCATCAGAATACAGGTTCTGAAAAAATACCACAAACACCAATCTTAGGTTTTAACAATAGTGATGCTATCCACAGGAGAAATTGGGGAGGTTAGGAATCTTGTGGCCTCTTGCCTGCATGACTCTCGAGCCATAATTTCTAATCTCGTGGCTAACTTGTTGGTTTTACAAAGGTGGTACCCAAACAAGGAAGGTATTTCCTTTGAGGAGGCGCTGTTATCATCTTTGTTTCAAAGTTAAACTGCAAATTAAATTCTTCCCAAATTTAGTTCAGCCTATGACCAGAAATGAAGAAGGGCAGCTTGGAGGTAGAAGCAAGATAGAGTCAATTAATTCAGATCTCTTTCTCTGTCATAATTTTCTCACTGTTATAAGCTTTGCAAAGGTGGCTTCAGTTTCATCTCCTTAAATATTTTAAAGTTACAGTTTATTTCTACCAGTATAATATATCTTAATAAAAATAAGTCTCTGTATCTGCAGTGTTTTACTTAAAAGAACATAAACATCTGCATTGGAGAAATATTCAGAAAATTATCTCTTTAAAGTTAATTAGGCTGGGTTTTCCAATTTTATCCTGATGTTTAATATGGGTTTGCAATAATCCAGACTCATAAAAATCCTAAGATGGAAAAAGCAATATGAAAGAGAATATATGGATATGTAACATTTTATGTTTTACAGTACAATAAATTAGAATCTTCAGGAAATTATTTACAAGAATTTGTGGCACTAATTATGCATTATTTACCTGACGGGTCATAACAGCTTTCTTTTTTAAAAAAGTGTCTAATGTAAGCCCTGTTAAAAACACGTTTGTCACAAAAAATTTCAAGAAGCCCTTCTGGGTACTGTGTTGGCATCAGTTTGTGTAAAAACAAACATCACATTCTATTTATTTCTAAAAGTGTTTCTGGCCCATCTTGTTTCCCCATAGCCTGATTTTATACCATATTAAGTGCCTAGCTGAAATAGCTCAAGGTTAGCTATTGCACAAATAATTTATTTTTATACATTATTCAATATTGTCTTCTTATAAGCATTACCCGAAAATCAAATGGGAATTACTCTGTGAATTATAATTTGAGGAGATTCACATAATATAGTATATCCAGTGCTTCCCAGATGAACAAATGGTGAATTTTTTCTATTGATGGTGATTCACATTTTTGAGTATTTAGTTCACTTGTTTATCTAAAAAGCACTAAACAATAGGTATGATCATTACTTCCATTTTATAGAGGATGAAATAGAGTTACAGATAGTTTCCCCCAATCACATAGCTAATAACTGATGGTGCCTGGATTCTAATACAGACATTTGGACTCTAAGAACCAAAGCTATTTAGTACTCTGATAATAGAAGGAAAATGGAAGGTGTAGAAATTTCCTTTTAATGAAAATATAACTATTAAATAGTCTTGGGTTGAATTTGAATCCTGAGCATAATGGAATCTCAGCTAGGTCCTTGGTTCAGTAGAGTGACACTATTTTTTTCTTACTTTGTTTCTTTTTTTTTTTTTCCTTTAACTGCTTGTACTATTAAGCACTCACTAAAGTCATTTTGTTTTCATTCACTGTATAACCCTAAGAGACTGTGGGCAATAGCCCTGGTTTTCTAGAAGTTCCTCTCTGTTACCCTTTTGTCACCACCAACAGCAATTTGATCATGGAAAGGAAGCCACTTGCCATAGTTTGATCCACATCTTACAGCAGCTCTCCACTGATTACTTTTTTTTTTTTTAGTTTAATAGCTAATTATTCGTTCTCTTTACCATGTGTTGCATCTACAACTCTCCTTCTTGTCTTTAATTCCGGTTTGACAACAAGTGTGCTGTCTACAGATTACATCTATGATAGCCTCAAAACTTTTCAGGGCTCAACTGTAGTTAAATTAAGTTTAATATAATTTAGATTTAGTTATATTTCTCTTTGCTAAACTGGCTAGACATTTATTATAATCTAGCCTGTTTGTTCTGAAAATAGTTATTTTAAAACTTCAATGCATTCCTCTATCCAATGAAATTATATATTAAGTTATTGTATTATTATTAAAGAAAGTAATTATTTGGCCTGCTTGATAATAAATAATCCATGTCAGTGGCATTATTAATATTAGCAACCTTAATTATATTTAAGTCATAATATACAGATTATAGTACTAAAATTTTATTCTCAGTTATGGTTATTTTTATATGTAACCATTAAAAATGACAATATATTTATTTATTACTTAGTATAAAACTTTAGCAAAGAAGTTGTTGGAATTACCTTTAAATTTATACTTAAGTTACTGAACTCATTATTTCAAACATCTTGGTCTGAATCAATATCAGTAATGATTCATTCTTTTGATTCAGAAGTGACTCTGTCTGTAGATGTCAGATAATTACCAAGATGACCTATAATGAGAACATTTCACAACTCTCTGACTTAAGTTTCTTATTCTCTCAACAGCATAATGACTTCCTTCTAGATCTTTTTATAGTGTCTCCATGCTCCTGGGGTTTCTTTTTATGATCAGTCCCTATCAACGGTGGTTCCTATCATCTGTTTTTAGACAAAGAAATGTGGCTCTATACAATAAAATTGTGTTTTGTCTAGATATTTTAGAATTCTGGCATGTTTTCTTATTTTTTTAAAGAAAGGTTTGTCCTACACATCTGTATATAAATTGCATATAACTGCAACAGTAAAAGACGATACAGGATACCCTTTATTATTCTGTTAAGTGCTCTGGGGGGAATTAAAGTGGTTTCTTTTATATAAAATATTAAGATTAGAAATGCAAGATGTTCTTCTGATCCTGCCCCTTAGGAATATGGTATTTAAAAGTAAGTAAGGAAAAATGGTAACATCTTGATGACACTCACTGTGAGTCTTGAAATTCACAGCAATGCCAATATACAAAGAGCACTTTGTAGATGAAATAACAAATTTGTTGTTAAATCACTTGATTCTTTCTTAAACAATTTCTAGGAATAGAATATTGTACCAACCTTGTAATTTTTCTTTAGAATTCATAATAGATTCTGAAAATTCAGATACAGTTACTAATGTTAAAAGTTTCTTGTGTGTTAGGAACATTGTATACTTTTTTCTCTCATGCTAAAAATGTAATTAATTTTTTTTATTGACCTTTAAACTGATTGACAGATTTTCCATAGCTGTCAGCTTTGTGGCTTAGTTCTTTCCTAGTTCATGTTCATGTCTAGCAAAGGCAAGGAAATGACCTTGTTTGTATTCTGTGTCTTTGTTAAAGTAACATGAAAGGAAGACTAATGCTTATATATGTTCAACATATTTGAGGTTGTTCTTGACTCTTAAAAACAGTTTTATATTTCAAGACAAACTTTAGTGAGGAATATAAACCCTATTAACATCTTGATTCTGTCTTAACTACTGAAGCCTCAAACTGGTTAATTAGAGGTTGTCACTCTTTTCATAATATTTGCATTTGTGTTAGGAATAAAAGTTGTTTAAAGAATTGGAACTCTAGAAATAATGATGACTCAAATGACAGATTCATGCTTATTTCCCAGAAGCTACAAAGCAAAGGAGAGGAATTTTTCTTCTAAGTTAATAAAACTATGATGTGCCAGGAGAAAACCAGATCCTAACACAAAAACAAACCCCCACAAAACAACACAGGTACATTTTCATGAAAACATCTCATTCTTCTGTACTTTGTAACTAGTATTCTCTTAATTTCAGATCTTACATTAGAATTATAAGCATAAATACCTACAAATTAAATCCAGACCATTTAAGAGGTTTCCATGTTCTAGTTATGGAAGTCAATCAAAACAAAGTTGTGTGTTTGAAAGAGAATGAGAATCATGATCATCCCTTTCTCCAATTTGCCATGTTGGAGAGTTTCCATTTTTTTATCTAAAAAATTATAGGCTTTGTAATTAATTTCCTATAACCTTCCCATCACATAATTCTTCAAAATGCTACAAGTCTGAGAAGAAAGTAATAAATGCAAAATCAATGTGTTAAGATTTAAAATCTCAACCAGTTATATCTTCTAAGGGAAAAAGACCATATTCAAAGTAACATGATTTTAAAACTCTGGATCCTTCAATTAGCACCTAAAAATAGAATAACAATGACACAGAAGTATTTCTTTCAACTTATTATGTAGTATAATAAATGGCTTAATTCAAATAATATTTGATAAATGTGACTGAATGAGTCTTTTCTGCCCAATAGTGGAAATATGTATGAAGCTAGTATACAAAAATACATACTTCCTCAAAACTGTGTTACTAGTTTTGATTCTATCACTAGTCTGGTAGATGCCAAGGCTATGGGAAACTCAAACTTTAGCTTTGCAGTGGCTTTGGTAATTGTATTAGTTATCTGGGGCTGCCATAACAAAGTACCACAAACTGAGTAGCTTAAAACAACCGAAATTTATTTTATCACAGTTCTGGAGACTAAAGTCTGAAATCAAAGTGTTAGCTGTGTCAGCTCCTTCTGAAGGCCCTGAGGGAGAATCAGTTTCATGTCTCCTTCCTAGTTTCTGGTAGTTGTTGGAAATCCTTAATGTCCCTTAACTTGTAGGCTCATCACTCCAATCTTTGGCTCCATCTTCACATAGTAGACTCGTGTGTGTGTGTGTGTGCGTGCTCATGTGTGCGTATCTGTGCTTCTTCACTTCTTATAAGGACCTTGGTGGTATTGGATCAGAGCCCAAAAGAATCCAGAATAACCACATTCTTATATGATCACATCTTCAAAGGTCCTACTTTCAAATAAGGTTCAATTCACAGGTACCAGAGATTAGGATTTCAATGTATCTCTTTGAGGTCACAATTCAACCCACAACAGTAACTAGTCTGACTCTAAGCCCTAGTCTCCTCGTCAATAATACAAAAAGGAGAAAAATACCTGCATTTCAGGAATAAATGAGAGACCATTTATAAAAGTAATTATTTAACAATTGTATAATAAAGATTTTTATAAAGAACACAGTGTCTGGAACAAGACAGTATATATTAAAGTGAAAGAAAATTACAGCATTTGAGTTACAACTTCATATTTTAATGATCAGTTTCAAAGATATCAAAAGATTTTATAAATTAAATAATATGTCAAATATATAGACATTTGCAGTGTATCTATTATTTCACTATCAAGGAAAGCAATTTCAAAGTTGTGTATGTCTCTATAATTGATGGTCAAATTGGGATGAAAGCTTAAATGTCCTTCTTTCCAGGCTTGCCCTTATCTACTCAAATATCTTCCCTGTGGTTTATAATGTACTTTTATATAGGCTTACAACTAGATGTACTATCTTATTCCTTTATCTCAAGTCTGTGGTTATAACTTTCAAACATAAAAGGACATAAATATCATCCAAGAATTTGCTAGAAAAATGAGGAAGTAGCATCATAATTATTTTGAAGTTTAAAAGCATACAAAATTTTTTGGAAGCATGTGAGAAAGTGGCCACTCAGGCAATCTCAACTATTTCATATTCATTACAGATATATGCTTCATGGTAGATGAATCCTATATTGTTGAAATTTTCTGTTGAGTGGTATTAGTTTAGAATCTGAGATGTGAGAGTTCCCTTGATGCCCTTGAGGGACTTGAGACAGGGGTGGCTCAAACCCCTTGTGGAAGGGTGAGCATACAGTTGAGCAGGTGGAGGAGCTGGGGCGAATGCCTTCGGGCGACAGCAGAAACAGACCTTGTACCAGCCTGTGGCAGCATCCAGGGGTTGCACATGACCTCTGAAGCCCCAGAAGGCAAGTGTTACAAACAATGCTTTTTAGCATTTTCTGTCTATGGACAGCTAAGTGTTAACCAGTTGAGTGGAGGGCCAGGGTGACCTCCTTTCACTCCATGCCCTCTGGTAACCGGGTTCTTGTCTAGCATCCAGGAAGAATCAGGTCACATGAACCTGAAAGATGGTGAATGCAGAGATTTATTGAGTTGTGGAAGTGGCTCTCAGCAGGTTGGGGAGCTGGAAAGGGGATGGAGTGGGAAGATAATCTTCCCCTGAAGTTCAGCCATCCCTGGATGAAATCTTCTCTGACCATCCCTGGAGGAACTCCTTTCTGACTGTAGTCTCTGGTGTTAAGTCGCCTCTTCTCCTCTCAATATTCATATGCTTCTTCTCTCCTTCTCTGCCATGCTACTCTGCTTCTCTGCCAGTGGAACTTGGGGTTTATATGTTTACAGGGTGGGGTATGTGGAGGGTCCAAAGGCAACCATTGGGCAGGAAAACAGGGGTGTGAAGTTCTCATTTAGGGTCTTGAGGTGGAACCCTCGCCAGGGACCCTGCCCACTTCTACCCAGGATTTCCCTGCCTCCTGTCCATATCAAATCCGTGTCCATGAAATCATAGAGTTAAAGGAAGTCTGGGAGTTGTCGAATTTATACTTTCATGTACAAGTTCACTTGCTAATATTGAAAAAATTACATAAGAAGAGATGTCAAAGTTCCTCAGCAGTTTATTCTTTTAACTCTATATGAAAGTCATAATTTAAATTTCTCAGCAGTGAACTCTGGACATTCTAATTTACTTGGATCAATCTTGTTGTTGTTCTGCTGAACACCACACAAAGGTGACTTTATGACTAAAAGTATGAGATAGCAGAATAAATGTGGTACAAGAGAGTCAAGCTTTCACCTAGGCATCAGTTTAGGTCAGAGAGAAAGAAAATTTATTTTATTTATTTTTATTTATTTTTTTTTCTTTAACTGTTTTTTTTTTTTTTATTATACTTTAAGTTTTAGGGTACATGTGCACATTGTGCAGGTTAGTTACATATGTATACATGTGCCATGCTGGTGCGCTGCACCCACTAACTCGTCATCTAGCATTAGGTATATCTCCCAATGCTATCCCTCCCCTCTCCCCCCTCCCCACCACAGTCCCCAGAAAATTTAAAAAAGAAAAGCAGTAGAGAGCGGGGGAGAGAGAGAGAAAGAGTGAGAGAGAGAGAGAAGATCTAGTCACCGTCTATAGAAGAGAGTGAAGCCATACTGCTACTCACCAAAGGGCTTTTGGCTGATGAGTGCTGTGCTCAGATAGACTTCTGGGAACCTGAGGAGTTTCCCTTGCTTACTCATCATGTGGCTATTGAGAAGTGGTTTCTCTCTCAGGGGCGACTCTCCAGGGTTAGTCTCCCCCTGACCTTGCCCATCAGCATTTCATGTTCAGCTAACCCCCTGCCAATCCCCAAACCGAAAACTTGATTTCTTCTTAGTTGAAGAAGAACAGTTATTCTTTCTTCAAAAACTATATTTTCATATTTCATTTGTCAAATCCTCATTCCCCAGAATAGAAAGAAGGAAACACTAAGGAAAGAAGATAGTGTGAAGGGGAAAATGGGAGGGAAATAGCAAAAAGGAAGGCCCCTGCAAGTATCTATATTTACAAAGACAAGAAAGAAAAAAAGGCAGAAGTTGAGTGTTCATATTAAAAAAATAAAAAGAGACCATTTCAATATACCTGCCCATTACTCCAGAGACCATTTCAATATGCCTGCCCATTACTCCATACTGATGAGTAAAATTCCTTAGACGTCTTCTTTGTTATGCTGCCATTAAAGTGTAGAAAATGTTCGCCATTGACCTAAAATGAAGTATGCATAGAATGGAGTTACTCGTCATCTTTTCCATCTCTGATAAACAATATATATTCTTGAAACTTTCCATATAGGTAGTCTTTGCAGTATTTTAACAACCCTTAAATTCTAATCTGATGATCTGTTTACTTTTCAAATTTTTATTTACTTTTTGTGAAAGTAAACTTTGGGAAGAATACACTGATCCCCTGCTGTGTATCTACATAAAATAGGAAGAAAGAAATGAGAGGGATAGACAATAAAGAGAGAATAAAATAACAGAGGAAAAATAAAATGAGTAATACTCATTAAAAAAAAGCATTTGGGGGCTTCATTCATCTCTCATTAGACAGATTCCCTTTTAGTTTAAAGATGGAACTTAATTTTCTGATCTCTCAATTTCTCAACTCCACTGTTGGTACATATGATAACACACACACACACACACACACCTCTGTCTTTCTCCCTCTCTTTTTCCCTCTCTGTGTCTCCTGATCCAACTTAAATTGTTAACTCAGAGAGGGGTGGGACTAGATACACAAATCTCTCTATAACATCCCAAGTAATACAGCATCTGACACTAGCAGCATAAAATTGCAATTGAAAAATATGTATTTTGGATTTTTTAAAGACAGTGATACTAGCTTATATTACTTAAATACACTGTTTTACTTATGGTCCTAACATGTTTTATTTCTTTGTTTTTATGTCAGTCTCACTTAAACCTTGTTTAAGGAAATGAAAGAGCTAAATGCCAAGGTATTAAAGAGCTGCTTTGCTTTATTTTACTTCATGCTTCTCATTGTGACACACACTTAAGAAGGGTCTGTAAAGCAGAGAGTTCTATCTTATATATTGCATACTGATTGGTTATATACCAGGGTTGAAAGAGAAGCTAGTATGTAAGAGAAACCTGCATGGGATCCTTTATCCCAAGGGATTACTGGGGACCCACAGACGTGCCTTAATAACCTTGAATTCAGCACAGACTTCTTGGGAACAAAAGAGACAACACTTGCCTGCTTTCCATCTAAATGCTTAGAATTTAATAAGAACTTTATTGTTTTCTATAGGAAGCTATAAAATCTGAAACATTTCTCAAGACATCACACGTGGGTAACTCCACTGCCTCTCATTGAGATTTCTACGGTCTCTCAGGGCATATTTCAATTTCACTAGGCTTAGCACACTTTTAGGATATGGCCCACAATGAGCAAAAGAAAAATATATTTCTGCCAAGCTAGACTAATTGTTGCTTCTCATCTTTTTCATTTAAAAAAAATCAGTCTGCATATAATCCTCTAGTTGCTCACTCAAAAAAAGAGTGTTGTGGGAAACTTGCTATGCAGTAATGGTAAAGGGTCAGGTATAACTAAGGAGTTATATGTAGTCATCTTGGGTGGTCAAGAATATTGAGGGTTGAAAAAGTTTTCTTCAAAAACTTCTGGCAATAAAAAGAAAGCCTCTATTGAATCCATGTTACTCTTCATTTGCTTTTCTAGCTCAGAAATATTTTACAAATCAATATAAAATTTTGAAATTAAATTATGAGCTAGTGTTCCAGTGGACACACAGTCTTAGTTAAAATTTTATTTGGTAAGCACGTCCCTTTTTTCATAAACACTCTCTGATGCATTATCTGTATATCACACCAACATTAGGTGAGTCTTTAAGTGCTTCCTTCTTGTAAAGTATTCTTAGCCTTGTTTCTACACAGAAACACTCATAGCTTTTACACAAAGGAAGCATGTATGTTTCCCTGGTGTGAACTCAGTACCAACAAAGCCAAAGCATTTCCATCTGTCATTATGTACCAACACAGCTAAGATTACTTAGAGAATCATGTTGATAAAATGACTCAGACAACCCCATTTTTCATTTCATAGGTAGATGTGTTTTATTATGTATTTTACTAAGCAGAAGAGAAAAATGTTTGCATTTTTTTCTTTTAAAAGTGGGTACATTTGAACCATATTAAAAAGTAATAATTTATCTTAAAATATAAAATTCCTATTAACATTGCTGCTTCTTTTGTTTTGGGGATACATATTATTTATAAAATGCTTTAGAATTTTTTATTATTTTGTTTTTTCTTTCATAATAAATGTGACGATTTGACTAAATGTGACAGTTTTTAGTTTATGTGTGTGTGTGTATACAGATCCAATTGTCATTATTTTTGGATTCTGTTTTTGTGAGTTTTTGCCTATTTGCTAAAATATATTAATAACTCCAAAATCAGTATTGGTGATGCTACAATGGTTATTCAGAGCATAAAAGTGAAATGGCTCCATGTATACATTTCCAGCTGAAGTCAAACAAGAAGATGCTCTGTTTAGTGCCAGATTTTTCACATTTTTGTGCTTTCTCTTGCTGATTCCATTGTTGACAATGGCCCTACGTATAGTGTTGAATTGCTATCATGTTTCTCAGCACAAGAAGGTTGTGATGTGCCTTATGGAGAAAATACACTTGTTAGATAAGTTTCGTACAATCATAGTTTTCTTAGTTGTAATTTCAAAGTTAACAGATCAACAATATGTATTTAAAAAGGTGATTCTATACGGAAACATACCTAAAAATATTTCTCAGTTGATGAAAATGTTGTGACCAGAGACTTGCAAGAAGCTAACCCTGCCTTTCCCCTAGGTGCAATGGTTCACTAATTCAGTTTTCATACTGACTTTGTAGAATACAACTATTGCAAATAACAAAAATCAACTGCATATTTTCAAAATAATGAAAATATTTGTTTCATGTATAAAGTTGAACATATGTAAAATGTTTTATTGAACTTCTTAAAGAAAAAGTCAGGAAAATGTTCAAAAGATAACTCAAGAAATAGAGATTTGTATGGTCAGTCATATGAATACTGAAAGGAACTTACATAGCTGGTTAATTTCTTTGAGGCAATTAACCATAATATCTGGAGTTATTTTTCCATCAGAAAGAAATTATTTGAATTTTTTTTTACAAAAATCTATAACTTATGCAACTTCACTAAGTTCATGATCTTTAATCAATGGTTACTAAATATGTTCTCTTAACATATTTCTCTATAACAAAAATAATTTCTCTATAACAAAAATAATATTAAAAGCATGCTTTTATGCAATCTGATAATGCCATAGTCTGAAGAAAATAATTCTTTTACTTAAAATAATTCTTTTACTTAAAATTGGTTTTGAATGAAGTCTATAGTTTTATGCGCTATGCAACTTAAAATTTTATCCAATGGCATTTCATCATTCTCTCACAAATATATGTACAACTCATTGATAAATCCAGAATTTAGTATAATATTTATAATAGGGAAAAAGCTAGTTGCATTTCATGCACATGGTTCTATTTGCATACTCTATTTTGAAGCATATTATTTACCTTAGTCCAAACCATTATGTTGTTAAATAAAAGTAGGTGAGATTAAGAGGAGCCCTGGATGAAGTTTTTTAAGATATGACCTAAAAAACCCACATAACTATATAGCGGGACGATATTTAGAAATAAACCAAGTGGTATTTATTTTCAACTATAGATCGAACCTTGTAGACATGGTGGTAAAATTACTTCAAACATAGCAATCCTAGATGCAGCCTAGACGAATTGTAGACAATTTAAAGAACACTCCATATGTTCAGCATGAAGCATTTGCTGAGGAACAGAAATGACTGAGCCCAGTGCCCAGGTAAATGGCCTGAGTTAATCTTTCACTTCTCTTGACTTCTCCCACAGCAAAGAAAATCCAATAGCACTAAACTCTGCAGTGGAAAGTACCTTAAAAAGCAGTTAGTGCTTACTCACCATAATTGGGAGAGTATGACAAGACTATAAGGAAAGCAATAAATCTAAACAAAAAGTGACTGGATATTGCCAGTCAACCTCAAAAGACTGGCAGTGCTAGGGAGATCCAAACTAAGGGCTAGTTATGCAACAAGGATTCAATATACCAGATCACTGGAAGACCAAGCAAGGACCTGAGGAACAGCCTGACTGTCACACCAGTCTACCCATGCCTGGAGGATGTGTATGCTTTTCCCTGCATGCAGATACCATCTTGAAAGTTAGAAGAAGTGGAAAATCCTTAAGTAATCACCTGAAAGAGACCACGTTAAGCAAAAATAGAGAACGATTTCATTGAGAACTGGAGCATGTTTTCTCCAATCTGGGAGAATGGTCTTTGAAAGAAAGTTGAGTAAATGGACAAAGCTGGATCTTAGTTGCCTCACTCGCTATCTCTGTAACCTAAGGGGATATTAGGTTATTGTGGAAAGTTGCACAATATTTTACAAAATATGGTAGAGAATACATGTGGTCATAAGTCAATTGGAACTATTTACTTAAGCAAAAATACAGTATTGCCAAGAAGTTGGTAATTTAAAAAATGAAAAAAAAATCCATTTATTGACTTATTGCTTGGTATTTGGGGTTTAGCCCAATATACCATTTGCTGTAATCACAGTGAAACCACTGAATTATACCATGAGTAAAACTATACACTAGAGAGGTTTAAAGTGCATTCCAAGGCCCAAGGGGTAATATCCCTGTAGCAAATTGAAATGGTTATGGGCTGAACAAGTAGCAACAGCTACTGGTATGTTGCAAGAGAATGAGACCTTTTCATTAATGCAACTCGTGCAGGTATGACTCCTCGGTCGAACATGAAACCAAACCATACTAAAAAAAATTCAGAAAAAGTTTAGTATCATAGCAGTAACATATAGGACATTGACTAATTCATCCCTCTTCTCCACCCTCCAGCATGAACACACTTTTGAAACAAACATTTAGAGCAATAGAAACAGCTTCCATGTTGTTATTCCAACAAGATTCCTTTTTCCAGTTATTAATATAATACTCTCCCCAGTGTTCCTCAGTTCTTTTGCCACTCTTATCTTAAATTTATCACTTTCTGTAGGAGTAAAATATGGGCTCTGTAAATGAACAATTGATGAAAGAAAACAATGTCAACACAAATCCTTTATAACAATTTTTTAATTACTGGCCATACATTTCAGCACTTTTTAACTACCACTGAGGTATTATAGTGCCTTAAATGAGGGAGGATAATGCAATTTACTTAAATAAATTATACGTGCCATCCAGAATATGTGAAATTTTTACTAATATAACACAAATTAAGTTATAAAAGTCAATAAGAAATCATGCCAAGTTTGCAGAAGTTTTGCATTAAATAAGCTTCCCTTTAATTCTCATCTTCAACATTAAAAGTGTATCAACAGGTTCTCATTGTAACTGCAAAGAGAAAGATACCATCTCTCTGTCTATTTATGCTGAAGTTAGCAAACCACAAAGAATCACTTGTCCACAACAGCCACATATAGGTGTGTCTTTTGGATAAGAGAAATCCATACATCACACCCTGAGACTATTATAATAATAAACTCACTTTTCTCTAGCAACTCTTTCCCTCTAGTTACCACAGAGCTTGTTGAAATAATTGTGTGTACTGTCTCTTAGTTTCCAACTCTTCATCTCTCATCAACAACTGAACTCGGTGTGCTCTTGTGTCCATTGTATAGAAGGTGCTCTCACTAAAGTTAAATGTGAACTTGCAATACCCAAATCAAGTAAATATTTCTCAGTTCTTATCTTACCAGATTTGCCTATCTGCTGGCATGATTCCCCTACCATTTTTCAGAAACAGAAATTGTTAACTACTGCCTTCAAACACAGAAGATGTAAGTACAAACTTCAAAAAAACCCATTTATCATAAAAACCGATGTTTCACTATTTCAGATCATGATTGCCTCACACCCCATCTTCTGAGTATTCTACATTTCTTAAGTTGCTCATCCAGAAATTACTGTTCATATTTAGGGAAAGAGAGGTTGCCTCTGAACCCATGGCTGAGAGAGATTTGCAACCTGATGAAACTTCACATCAGCTGTGTGATATTTGATAAATGACTTAGCATCTATTAATCTATTTCATCTTGTGAAAAATGAAAATTTTAATACCAACAAATAACTAAAATGTAATGGGAGTTGTCCCTGTGTTTAGCTGCATTGATAAGTGCTTTACCTGTATTGACTCTTTTATTCTCAAAACAAATTTATAAGAAGTATGTCATTATAATCTTTCTTTCCCATATTTAGAGAGGGAAGTTTCACAATTTTGAAGGACTCCCCTTAGGTTACAGAGATAGCGAGTGGGGCAACTAAGATCCAGCCTTTGTCCATTTACTCAAAAACTACCAAACTCACAGCATTGTTATGGTATAATAAATCTACTATTATGTCCAGCATATAATTATTACTCATTAGGTAACATCTGCAATTAAAAAATATTGAAATGGTTTAATAATATTTCAAAATGTAAACATTTCTGAATATATCCTTTTTATCTTTGCAGGAGTATTGGCAAAAATATGTACTAGCCAAGAATAAAAATTAAGAACAAATTTCTTTCTTTTTTTTTTTTTGCTTAAAAAAGGCATCTAGCACAGAGAGTATGGGGATATTCACAAATGGATTAAAATGCACAGATAAAAAAACAAAAGTGAAATGAAAGAAAAGTGGCATCCAGGAGGACAAGAAAACTCAAAGAATCTCCCAATGTGACTGTGTCTGAAATAGCTTCAAAAGTTTCAGTCAGCTTGAATACAGAGGCCAGCTAGAGGTGAGCTGGTGCTCTGGAATAATTATTTCCATTCTTACCTTTTTGGCATATAAACCAAAATAGTGCCGGTATTCCTCTTTGTCTTATGAGATGAATGTCATTTGTTAGTTCTCTTATATTTTTACAGAAATTGTATTTTAAAAGGTAAGCCTATTTGTAGAACAAACACAAAGGAAATAAATTCCTTTATAATAAATTATTGTGGCATTAAACATGCATTCTGCTTGATTATAAAATACTTTCAGATAAGCACAATATCTTTTCCAGTTCACAGTATTTAATTTTCTTAAATCTTCCTACACAAGTCATACAGATTTTTACCTCAGAAAGCACATGATAAATAAAATAATGTAAGTTATGATTAGATCCTATGGATAAGTGAAAGAATGCTGTTGTCCAGGGTGGGCTAAATGAAGTGAATACATTTGAAATTTTGATAATTAATTGAAAACATGTTAAATGATGTTATTAGCGATTATGTGAACTAAAAAGAATAAAATAATTTGAGTAGAATCTGCATAATTTTGTGTATTTATTATATAAATCTTGTGAAATAGTAGCTATTGTTAAAAATTAGTGTTCAGATGCTAACTTGCCTTGCTTGTTGTTGCCATTAAGAATTTTCAGTTTCTCTCTTGAGCTTTTTTTTCCTATCCTGTGTGCTCTCCCTAGAATTTGGACCCAGAGTTCTTTCTATATGGATTCATATATTTGTTTCTGGCCTTCCCACTATTAAGGAAAAAAACTCTGCCCTCTTTTTCTCTGAGGAAAAATAATAATGCATATCTTCTCACAGCTTTACATATCAGCACAAATACAAAATATTTTCCCTTATATAAGAAAAAGTAAAAGTAAATTGAGAAGTAAAAATTAAAATTAGACATTAAAAATCAAGTGCGTCACAACTTAAGAAAACAAATTTGCACACATACAAGACTAATAAGAAGGATAATGTAACTATAGATAATCTGAAAATTAGTGAATAAAAATAATGTATGAACAATCCTGGGAAAGTGGTGATTTCTCTACCCATAAATAAACTGTATGTATATATGTGTGTGTATATATATATATATATGTGTGTGTGTGTGTGTGTGTGTGTGTGTGTGTGTGTATGGCTAGAAAATCACTATTATATATACATGTATAAATATGCCTATATGTATATAAATAGTAATTTTGTAGCCATATATAGTAGCCATATGAAAGCTTAAATCCTATAAGAAAAGAAACGGATTATCAAAAAGAAGCAACAATATTTACAAAGCATAAATGTTTTAATTATTCTTTCAAAACCTAAGAAAAATGTAATATGAACTCCATCTGATATTTGAAGTAATTTTTCAAATCATTAAGTATTTTCTCATAAAATATTTTATGTTTGCATAATAATCAGTTATAATCAATTACAAGGAAGGATTTGCAAATTTAAAAGTATTTAAGTGATTTCCAACCACACAGAGGTATATTAATCCACCCAAACATAAATCTCAAAATTACTCCAAGAAAAGTAATTTTGAAAACTATATAATGCTACAACAAAGAAAGATTATCAAAAATAAGCAACAATATTTACAAAGCCTAAAGGTTTTAATTGTTTTTTCAAAACCTAAGGGAAACCTAATTCTCATAATACAAAATTTTTAAAGAATATTAGAAAGATGGAAAGCTACCAAATTCATTTAATGAAGCCAACATAACATTGTTAAGCATTCTTGAGAAAGGAGTAAAATAAAGGAACTTGTGGACTCTTTCCATTTAGGACCTCTGAGAAGAAGATTCAGTGAGAGCAAGTAATTAATTGAGGAAATACATGTGGAAGGCTGGGAAGAGCGAACAAGAAGAGCGAGGGAACCCCTTCAGACTAGGGAGTTAGCATTATACCTATGGAAGGAGAAGGGGAAGGGAGGAAAAGATTGAGGAGAAAGATTCTTGGAGAAGTGCGGGCCTGAGTCTTGCCCAGCTTCATGGGGAGTCCCAACATGTAACATGACTGAAGAAGAGTCTGAGATTGGGTAGACATGGCCAGGCTCTGGGAATCCTAATCGCCTTAGACTTTGGCTGGAGCTGCCCAGGCAGAATGTGCTCTGAGCTTGAATGCTGCAGAGAAAAACAAAGGCACTGCTGCTGCAGGGATGCGGCTGACTGTACACCTTATATAAATACTCTCTTGATAGGAGAACTACTACACATATCATGTACCATGTAACTGTCCCATAGATCTATATTACTAATTAAATATAGATGCCAAATTTCTAAATGTAACAGCAGAAAATTTTAGTAGCATTATAATAGAAGAGTAATATATTATAATTTATGCTATACGTGTTATTTTATATTATAAATAAGCATTATAATTTATTACTAGTATTAGTAAGACTTTATATTATAAATAAGGAGTTATATATACATTCATTTACATATTATATTTTTTTTATGTAGAAATGCAAACCAGTCAGGAAAATATAATTGCCTTTTGATGTTTGGTTAGTTGCTTTAAAAATTCAAAGATTCAAATTTTATACTTAACACAACTAATTATATCCATTTATATAAAAAGTTAAATGTAAAATGAAAGAATTAAAAGAAAGTACAGACCAATGTCTAATATAAAAAAAGTCTTCCTAAAAAAATTGTAAATACTGATAAGTTTGACATTTAAAAGTAAATTTACAAAAAATAACAAAATAAATTATGAAGTCAAATAAACTTGGCAAATATATTGAGGAAAAATTACAGAAAAGTGGCCAATAGCTATAATTTATGAATAGCCATTATACATTAATAAAATTATATAAGCATCTCAACTAAACAATTGCCAAAAATTTTTTTAAGTTTAATCCTTGATGTTGTGATGCTATAGATAAGCAGATACTACATACATTAGTGAATGCACATATATATCTCTCTATATTTTTATATATATTATATATATATTTCAGCGTGTTTCTGGATTGCCTTTTGCAATATATATTCTGAAAGATTATATTTGTTATTTCCTTTGGAGTGATTTTTTTTTCCTAAAAACTTTTGAAAAATTTAAAGATACATAGAAAATTATATAAGATACATAGTATAATATTTATTGATATGCTCTTATTTTAAAAGTTTTAAAACAACTTGAGTTCTCTGTAGTTGGAAATCCCTTACTTTTAAATTAGAAATCATTTTCTGTAATTGATTATGACTGCTTATTATGCACACATAAACTATGTTATGAGAAAATGCTTAATGAAGTGAAAAATTATTATAATGTATAACAGAAAGAGTTTTTAAATACAGTTGTACATCACTTAACAACAGGTATATGTTATGAGATGTGTTTTTAGGTCATTTTGTTGTGCAAACATCATAAAGTGCACTTACAGGAATCTAGATGGTAGAGCCTACTACACACATAGGCTATATGGTGTAGCCTGTTGCTCCCAGGCTACAAACCTGTACAGCACATTACTGTACTGAATACTGTAGGCAATTGTAAAACAATGATAACTATTTGTGTATCTAAACATGTCTAAATATAAAAATGGTACAGTAAGAATGCCATACAAAAGATTAAAAATGGTACACCTGAATAGGGCACATATCACAAGGGGAGCTTGAGGGACTGAAAGTTGCTCTGGGAGAGTCAGTGAGTGAGTGGTAATTCAATGTGCAGGCTAGGACATCACTGTACATTTAGATTTCACAAAATTTATAAAAAGTATTTTTCTTTCCTCAGTAATAAATTAATTTTAGCTTTCTTTCACATTTTTCATTTATAACCTTAAAAAAAAAGACATGATCTCTTTGTATTGTCCAGGTTAGAGTACAGTGGCACAAACTCCTGGGCTCAAGCACCCCACCCAAAATAGCCTCCCCAATAGCTGGGAATACAGGCATGAGCCACCATGCCTGGCTTCCCTTGTACACTTTTTAATCTTTTTGACTCTTTTGTAATAACACAGCTTAAAATAAACATTGTCCAGCAGTACAAAAATATTTTTTCTTTATATTTTTATTTATACTTATTTTTTATTTTTATTTATTTATTTTTTTTACTTTTTAAACTTTTTTGTTAAAAAATTAAGACACAAACACACACTTGAGCCTAGGCCTACACAGGATCAGGATGATAGATATCATTCTCTTCCATCTTCACATGCTGTCCCGCTGGAAGATTGTCAGGGGCAATAACACATATGGAGCTGTCATCTTCTATGATAATATTGCCTTCTAGAACACCTCCTGGAGGTCCTGCCTGTAGCTAAGCTACAGTTAACTTTTTGTTGTTAATAAGCAGAATGAATATACTCTAAATTGATTAAAAATAGAGTCCAGTAAACAAATAAACCACTAACATAATTGTTTATTATCATTATCATGTATTATGTACTATATATAATTGTATGTGCCAGACTTTTATACAACTGGCAGTGCAGTAGGTTTGTTTGCACCAGCATTGGCACAAACACATTAGTAATGCATTAGTCTATGCTGTTATGATGGCTAAAATGTTACTAGGTGACAGGAATTTTTCTGCTCCAACATGACATGTGGGTCCCAGTTGAAGCGTGCGTGACTGAATTATATTCCAAAATAATTGTTCTAAGCATCAACTAAAAGCAAAGTATCAATTATAGAGTTAATTGTACATGAACAGGAATAGAATTGCACAAACACACAACAGAAAATAAGTTTGATACTGAAAGAATAGACATATACCTTCAAAATGTTTTCAATAAAATCTATTAGTGCAATAGCATGAAAGGACTAATGTTAATAATACCATGATCTGATTAATTTTCCATTGTGAAATAAAACGAAGGTTTTATAAATTTTAGGCTGTTTTATAGGGAGAGAGGCTTCCAAAACTTTTATTGTCTGAGTCACACACTCAAGCTCCACGGTGAAATAGAAAGTCAATATTTGTAAGCAGAAAAATCAGAACTAAAGTATGAGAGTTGGAAATAACCAGTTGGATGCTATTTGGGGGCTAGAAGTTCTGAAAAGGAGGGAATCAAAAAATAGATGAGATTTAGTTATGAGAAGAGGATTCCTGAACCAAGTACATTAGGCATTGTCTCACCATCTTGGAGACCTCAGTGGAAATCCAGGTGCTTCTGCCTGGGCTCGGTGTATAGTTTTCAGGTGGCCTAGAGAAACAGACAGAGCAAGAGGAAAGGAAAAGAAGGAAAGAGATGAAAGAAAGCAAGTGGCTACTGAAGAACCAATGTTATTCTCAATTATTACAGGAGACAACACAAAACACAGAAATGGATGGTTGGTACTTAACACTGATCATAGTGCGTGTTTCCTGTCATCACACTGAAATTCCATCACCTGCATTTTCTCTCTAGTCCTTTCTCTTTATAAAGTAGATTTAGGTGATGAAATTCTGTCAATTCATCTGTCAAATAGCCTCCATACTATTTCAACTCTATCAGGACAAATACTGTTCTTTCATTCAGGCCATATGGAAAACCATTGTATTTTTTTTTTTTGTCTTATTTCTGCCTGTTTAGATTTCATCAGGAAAGATTTTTTTTCTATTTTCCTTAGTATTTTTCTGTCCACACAATTGTTACTAAATCTGAAATGCTGGCTATCTTCTACCCCAACCGATTCATTTTCTGTTTGCGGGAAAGCCTCTCATGGACCTTTCATGTGGGTGTGAAAGACCAGTAACCTCAGTGGATATACACACAGAAAAATAATTTTAAAATATTTATTTTTTATGAATTTTCATTTTCATAAAAAATTTCTCATAGTATCCCCACAGCCAATTTTTCCCAGAGTAGAAAATCATATCAGGAAGCCCCCGAAAATATCAATAAAACACCAACCTACAGATAATCTAAATGAAAATCATGCCAAGGGCTGGATTTGCAGTTTGGGTCCTCCTTATCATTTCAGGAAACATCATTCATGAGAGTTTAATCCCAAGTAAGAGAGAAAATAAAACAAAAAACACCTTGAACCAGGCAGGGCAGGAAGAACGTCGGGAACCTTAGGAGATCCTCTCATTAGTGCATGGAGACAGGCAAGCATGGCATCTAGTTGAGTCTTTTGGAACTGGAAGAATGAAAAGTGGTGAGCAAGACCTTCTTAATGCAGGATTCTAATCTAAGACTATACAGAGTTACTGAAATTCCCATTTATTGTATTCTCAGTGTATTGATAATACTTACATTGTTATTTATCCTTGAGATCTAAGCAGCAAAATGGGCCAAGAGTCATCCCTATCTTTGAGCTAGTCGATACTATATTCCAAATAAATTTTACCATGTTTCTAAAAATATGTAGCTCAACATTAGAAAGGATTATTCTGGCTATGAAGCACCTACAGATGCACTAATCTGAGCTTTTTTACTTCCTCTCCTCTCCCTTTCCCCTTTTCGTCCTTCAGTTCTCTTATTCTACCCTTACTTTCAAAGGACTTTGGGCTGTATAATACATAATCCATTTAATTCTTTAAGAAATAACCATGAAGCAATGTAAAGGGCAAAGTTGGTAAGAAAAATCCTCTGACTTCTATTTTAACAACAACATCATCAACAACAACAAAAAACAAAAAACAAAAACAAAAACAAAAAAACAGCAAAGCCCTCAAAATGTAATTTGGGGGCACTTGCAAAGGCTTGCTCACAAAGAATATTAGACAGGATTTTCATTAGACTTGGCCTTATATATTAGAATTCTATACAGTTGTTGTTACATTACTCAAAACAGTGGATGAACAAACTGTCTAGAACTAGCAGTTATGAATATATCCTATTCAAAAAAAACCAGAACAAAACCCAGTTCTTGAATGTATATGTAACAAATATTGCTCACAAAAGAAGCAACCACACTCTCTTCAAAACACAAAGAAGTCTCACATACACCAACCCGCCGGGGGAAGATATTTGGCTTGCAAAACAATCAGTTTTATCCCCAGAAAATAGGTCTAATTTATTGATGGCTATAAACTGAATAGTAAATTGACTCTTTATTATATCATCTCTCCTAGTATTACACTATGAGCCTGGTTCAAGAATCATTGTCCAGCTGCTCCATGAAAGCCTGCATAAAGATACATGGACCCTGAAAATAATCTATTTCCCAGTTCTTTGTGGCCCTGGAAAGGCACAGAATTTATGGGACTTGTTAGAGAAGCCAGGCTAATAAAAACAGAAAGATACCCGAGTGTTCTTGGCAGTACCTTGTTCCTGTAGATGTAAAAGTGTTTAAGCTTCTCTGTCCAAGATAATGTTCTTGCCATCCAGTGAATGAAATCGTAGGAGAAGCTAGCCAATAATGTTCAACAATGCATTCTATTTATTGTACCTAGTAATAATTAAATCTGTCCAATGAAAAATGGCATTTTGTTTAAAACAGTTCCTATTCCCTTATTGTCGTTTCTTTTGCCCTAAAAATGCAATTATCTTATCTATTGCACTGACAGTCATAAAGGTTCTCAGAGGAACACAGTGATAAGTATGGCATAGAAGAGTTGATAAAACATTAGTAATAAAATGATGTTTTTCACTCTTTTAAACCTTTTGTCATTCTCTTTTCTAGAGCTAAATCTTCTATTAAACAAGGAAAGAAACCGATATAAAGAGGTAATTACTCTTTATGATTGTTTTTGAAGAATCGGGGATTTTAGACCATCAAAAATACCAGACGTATTGATGTGTTCAATGACCAAAATTTATCTGAAAAAGAATAATATGGGTAATGGTAGGCAGGGCTGTTATGATTCTCTGTATACTTATTACTTCTCCCTGCATATTTCATTTAAAACAGTGTAATTTTGTAAGACATAAGTGGAGTGAGTTATTGAAAGCAGTGGATGTGAGGAAAACCTTATCTTTCCGAAAAATGGTATAATCAGACGATATTTAAATACTTTTGCACCAACAATCATCTTTATATTTACCAACATAGAATGGAAAGAAAGAAATAAAACTAACACACAGATTAGACTTGAGAAGAAAAAGCAGTAAAGTCAAATAATTGTTCTGATTTTTTTTGAGAGCTGTTCTGTCTGATATAGCAACCACAGACATGTACAATTATTTAAATTTAAGTTTAAGTTTAAATTAATTTTAATTAAATAACATTAAAAATATAATGTCTCAGTGTCACTGGCCACATTTCAAGAACTCAGTATCTGCAAGTGGCTAGTGACTACAGTATTGGGTCAAAAAACATATAGAACATTTCCATTAAAACAGAAATTGCTATTGGGCAGTGTTATTCTAGAGAGCACTCATTATCATCTCTACAGACCTTTCATATTCCTGGAATATTTTCTGTCGTCTATGGAAAATACCAAAGCAGTAACAAAAGAGAAGCAAAACATTTATTGTATAACATTAATTGTACTTATCTTGACCCTGCAAGAAATTAGAATGACTCTTATTTACAGAAACCTATAAGAGTAAATAGATTCTCAATATTGTTGCAATAGCTAATGGTCAAGCCCATTTTAGCTGTAACACAGTGTGGAACCTATCAATCAAGAAGTATGCTTTTGGGGGTGCTATTGTCTACCAAGCACTGTTCTACACACATGGAATATAAAAGTAAACAGAAAAGAAATTCTTGCATTCAAAGATCAGCATTCAGATTTTGCTTCAGTACCTTCTATAATTATCTGGCACTGCCCTGAAACTTTAGTGGGTATTAAGAGTCCTACAACCCTTTCCAGATATTATTTGAACTCAATAAAACTAGTTATAAACTATTAGTAAATGGGGGATTTAAATGATATCTGGTTTTAGTAGAGTCTTTTCCCAACATGCATTTGCTTTATTTCTTTTACTTTTAAAATTGCCTATATTGTTAATTTTTTTTTTTTTTAGTTTACTATCTGTGCAGGCTGTCCCAGAGGCAAGAGATAAAACTAATATGCCAGATCTGAAATATGAACATCTTTCTATAGTAAATACTGAATAATAATGGCAAGTCTGATAAATCTGACAGAAATATAAAAACAAATTAAAAGACTGATGCTTGTTTTCAGTAACATTTTCAAAATTCCAAATTCATCAAATTATTGTAAAAAACTTCCCTTTATTATCTCTATTGATTAAAAAATAAACGTACAACCCTGTTTTTCAAAAAGACCTACTGCCAATTTTTCTCTAAGCCTTATTTCTCTCTAACCTTATTTCATCATTAACTCAATTTCCCTGACACGGCCTTTACATTTATAACCCTATTCTTCACAAGAAATGAATTTGAACAAGAAAACTTCTTCTGGCAGAAAAAAATATCAACAAAAGCTGTTAACCATAAATATTCTTACACTGTCATACCCCTATAATTTATACTGAAATCACAGAACTCGAATTATGTGTGCAATTCTGTAGTAGGCACAATTTCTTCCCATGTACATACATATACACATACCCAAGTGCAAAGTTAAAATACATACATTTTTTATTATACTTTAAGTTCTGGGATACATGGGCAGGACGTGCAGGTTTGTTACATAGGTATACACGTGCCATGGTGGTTTACTGCACCCATCAAACCATCATCTACAGTAGGTATTTCTCCTAATGCTACTCCTCCCCTAGCCCTACACCCCCGCACAGGCCCCATTGTGTGACGTTTCCCTCCCTGTGTTCACGTGTTCTCATTGTTCAATGCCTACTTATAAGTGAGAGCATGCAATGTTTGGTTTTCTCTTCCTGTGTTAGTTTGCTGAGAATGATGCTTTACAGGTTCATCCATGTCCCTGCAAAGGATATGAACTCATCCTTTTTTTGTTTGTGTTTGTGTTTTTTTGTTTTTCGAGACGGAGTCTCATTCAGTCACCAGGCTGGAGGGCAGTTGCACGATCTTGGCTCACTGCAACCTCCAACTCCCTGGTTGAAGCAATTCTCCTGCCTCAGCCTCCCGAGTAGCTGGGTTTACAGGCATGTGCCACCACACTCAGATAATTTTTGTATTTTTAGTAGAGATGGGGTTTCACCATGTTGGCCAGGTGGTCTCGATCTCCGATCTCTTGACCTCATGATCTACCCACCTCAGCCTCCCAAAGTGCTGGAATTACAGGCGTGAGCCACTGTACCCGGCTGACCTCATCCTTTTTTTATGGTGGCATAGTATTCCATGATCTACATGTGCCATATTTTCTTTATCCAGTCTATCACTGATGGGCATTTGGGTTGGTTCCAAGTCTTTGCTATTGTGAATAGTGCTGCAGTAAACATAGGTGTGCATGTGTCTTTATAGTAGAATGATTTACAATCCTTTGGGTAAATGGGATTGCTGGGTCAATAGGCATGGGCAAAGACATCATGACAAAAACACCAAAAGCAATGGCAACAAAAGCCAAAATTAACAAATGGGATCAAATTAAACTAAAGAGCTTCTGCACAGCAAAAGAAACTATCATCAGAGTGAAAGGCAACCTACAGAATAGGAAAAAATTTTTGCAATTTATCCATCTGACAAAGGGCTAATATCCAGAATCTACAGGGAACTTAAACAGCTTTACAAGAAAAAAGCAAACAACCCCATCGAAAAGTGGGCAAAGTATATGAACAGACACTTCTTTATAAAAGACATTTATGTGGCCAACAATCATATAAAAAAAGCTCATCATCACTGGTCATTAGAGAAATGCAAATCAAAACCACAATGAGATACCATCTCAGGCTAGTTAGAATGGCATTCATTAAAATGTCAGGAAACAATAGATCCTGGAGAGGATGTGGAGAAATAGGAACGCTTTTACACTGTTGGTGGGAGTTAAAATTAGTTCAGTCATTGTAGAAGTCAGTGTGGCGACTCCTCAAGGATCTAGAACCAGTTTAAATATGTTTTAAAGTGATGGCTTAAGTTACCATAAGTCTGGCTATTCCAAATTAATAGCAAGACTCTGTCTTTATCCCATCTACTATTATAACAGAGTATCAAAACCCATCCAACCACTGTGCAAAGATGATAAGTAAAGTAGGTGAAATTTATTGATAGATTTTTAGGTATGTTAAACTTGAGTTCAAACATTAGGTAGTCACTTAAATTTTAAACTGTTAAAACAAAATGTGGAAACCACAGACTTTCTTCTTGCAGGATGTCACTAATTTTGAGTGTATACTTTTATTTTCAGAAAAGGTGATGAGCAGGAATTCAATGAGTGTTAACACCAGTTTTAGGTGAAATTTAGGACATGTGTTAATGCACTAGTTCCACAAAGATTGAGTGAGTGCTCACATGTGTCATGCCCTTTACCAAGCATTGGCAGAGGTGAGAAGAATAACACACTCATCCTCACACTGTAACTAGTGAATAAAAGATGCCCAAATAACTATCTGTAAGCCAGCGTGATAATTTCCACAAAGAAAATATTCATGAACTTGAGTTGCGGCCCAAAAGAGAAAATGATGCATTAAAGAATACTTCATATGCATTTTAGACTAATGATTATATTGATGTAAAAGAATACTTAATGAACACAGTTGCAAACAATCCAAAATAGGTATTATAATTATGTATTAATACTTTAGTCATTGTCATGTCCAAAATGATATTTTTCAGTGAAGCCCTGTAAATACAAACCTTGAATGAGAAGAAATTTTCACATTTTGCAGAAAATACAGGCATCTACCTATGAGGCATCATGCTTTAGAGACAGTGTTTTAGACATAGAAAAACATATATTTTGGCAAAAAAAAGGCTGGGGTAAATATTTTTTGTACTTGGGAAATCTTCTGGAAAATGGAGAGATTTCTATATCTTAGGTGTTCTAGGAGAGAAATGGATGTATAAGTTAGTTCAACATGAGTTTTGGATTCTTTTCCAGTCCCCAAGGCCCAGATAATGAAAATTTCCTTAATGTAATTCCTTTCTAGCATTGTGTAGTAAGAACTAAGCCATATTCCAAGGGTGAAGCAAATGTAGAGACCCAGTGAGCTGGCTCATAACGATCCCCTATGAAGGAGTAAGTCATCGTTTTTCTATTACAGAACCAATGACCCGGAGAGTGAGATAAAATCACCACACTCAGGTTAATGACCTCCCCTCTATAAAGTTCTTCTTTGGCTTTCAGAACAAGACAGTTGTAGATTTGTCTAAGCATTCAATGTTCCAAACATGTCTCAACTGGAGCGCTCAGAGAATGAATTACCAACATAATACCAAGATTAGGTTTGCTTGGTTTGTACATGAATCCTGTCCCATTACCACTCTAAAGTCCAATGATACTTTGGTATTCAAAAAAAAAATAGGGATGGATAGTTATCTAGCTAGCTAGCTAGATAGATAGATAGATGTTAAATGGACTGAATAAATTCTGGTCATACAAACTTACCTGAAGATTAATTAGCTAGGTGAGAGAATATTCTATCCATTAAACTAATTCATTTATATAAATGATAAAATATGTAGTAATGCTATATTTCTTGTAATTTCTAATTACTACAATATTTTGAAAACATATTCAAATGCCACATGATTAGTTTCTCTCTTTAGAAACACGTATCTCAGGCAGATGAAATTAATTAACAGCATCAATCTGGTCCAAGGGTCTAAATTCCTCACTTATTACTGGAGTTGGTGGTTTGTGGAATGAAATGTGTGTTTGTGCATGTATGCATGCCTTATTGAGGCACTAATTTTGTAACCACAAACTTACTCACCCAGAATCAAAGAGCGAGATTTCAAATACAGTAATTTGTTTTACATAGACCATTAATTACATTAGTTTTCTGCATATATCCAGATGTGCACAGAAACATTCATTGGAGAATATACAATCTTTCTGCTCTAAAATAGTTCACAGCACAGCAAACACAGGCATCCATTTTCCCAAGGGATAGGTCTTCTAACATCAATTTAAATAGACATGGGCTGAAAGTTTAAGTTTGTTTTAGAACTTGAGCTTTCACAATCTTAGCCTTACACTGGACCTTAGTTCATTCTTCCTGGGGAGTTTTTAATGGCATCTCAATCTCCTAAACAGTGTGCAGTACATTCTGTTTTTTACATTACCATTCTTAATGTGTCCTTGAAATACCTGGGGTACTGGGGATTGTTCAGCCACAATGCACAAGTCTTGTGTTATGTAGCTGGAAGAATACTTAGAAGCACTGGTAAAAAAATGACTGTATGTAGTTTTTAACAATTTATTTAAAAAATTTTAAAAATATATTTGAAATGTTCTCACATCAGTATTCAAATACCTGTATCTTCTATGCAATTAGATTTTTAAAACCTTTTAAGATTCTTCTTGACACATGATTTCATCCTCTCTGAGAGACATAGAAAAAAAATCGTGTATAGCATGAGCAATTATGACTTTTAGAAGGTGTTATTCTTTGAGTCTTGGTAGTCTCTCTTTGTGTAAGACTCATTATTGATGGCTTCCTTTCAGTTCCAAAGAATGACAGCTGACAAAGGTTCTCATAAATCTAGCATCTGCTCTTCAATTTGTCTTTGTAGGTATAATATTTCCTCAATGGACACATCATGCTTCTTATTTGGAGAAACATAATTATTAAATACAAAATCTGTTCAAATTATTCATAAGAGCTGATTTTTAAAACACCAAAGGCCGTATAGTTGTGTCACTTGGTCTTTAGCTGAATACTATTAGCTTTACTACTAACACATATAAATAAATAAGAGCGAAAATTTTGGCCGAGTATGAAACTTGAAATTTATGAATTTTTATGAATTTTATGAAATGTTATGAATTTTATGGGTTTATGATCTTTTGGGGATTACAGTTTACTAACTAATGATAAAATGCAGCTTCTTAGAACAGGAAGGAAAGAGAATTATTTAAAAGATTCTCACAAACTTTCCTAGGCATGAGATGACTTTCATGAACAATAATATGACAAGTTAAGTGCAAATGAATCAGAACATACGGATTAAATTTCTCTTGAAGTATACATGGTTTTGTAAATTATGAGCACAAAAAAAGGAATGGGAAAATGCAGTTTCAACTTTGCCAAACCCAAGACATTTGAACAATTGTTCAAGAAAGTGTTCCAGACACATATTTTCCTCTTTTAAATCCACCTAATATAAGAAGAAACACTTTGAACTTATATAGCCAGTTCTTTCTCAATAACTCAAAGTTCTTTTGGAATTTCCTCATGTCTTCCTTATACTAGCCTTACGAACAAATTTTAGATATAATATTGGTATTCTATACGTGTGTCATAATGGGAAAAGTTTAAAGATTATGTGGTTTGTAAACAAGAAAGAACCAGGTGTTACAACTTACATTCAATGAAAGCCAATGAATCAGATTTTCCCCAAACTCTATGAATACATTACTCTCAGCAACATTATAAAAAATAAATGTAGAATCCTAGTATGAATTGATTATAGAAATCTGTAACTATTCTGAGGCAAGACAATTTTCCATAAATACATTATACCCAATATCTATCAAAAACTATTTGATTATCTTCCAATTTATTTTTCCAACTATTTTACTGTACAAAGAAGATGTTTTCCTTTAAAAATAAATCAGAGAGTCTGGAAGTGATGGCTCAGACTTTGTAACTCTGGCACTTTGAGAGGCCAAAGCAGGAGTATAGGCTGAGGTCAGGAGTTTGAGACCAGCCTGGGCAACATAGTAAGATCCTTGTCTTGACAAAATAAAAATCAGAAAATTAGCCTGGCATGGTGACATATACCTGTAGTCCCAGCTGGGGAATGCTGAAGTAGGACGTTTGCTTGAGCCCAGATGGTTGAGGCTACAGTGAACCATGAATGTACCACTGCACTCTAGCCTGGGACGCAGGGTAAGGCACTGTCTCAAATTTTTTTTTTTTAATCATAGATGATAGATATACCACAAAGGGATGAAAATCAAAAATACCATCTATTGCTAACATTTTGGGGTATATTTTCTACATTTCTCCTTCAGTATAACTACATGCATATATTATTTATAATATACATACCATAATATAAATTTTATGTTATTTATTCTAATTGATTTTAGACATGTATAGTATATATGTACATTATATGCACATGTTATACATTTTTATAATTGTATATTTTATAAAAATATACATTTTTATAATAATAATATAATTTATTATATGCACATTATACAATTTTATAATTGCTATTAAAATTAGACCACACTATGCACATTATTTTTCAATCTAAATTTCTCCATTAATTTATTATTTTATTTTAATATATCTATCAATATAATTGACATAATATCATTTTCTAAGTCACACTGGTTACATGCATTTATAGGATCAACGTTTTTCATATATATTTTTTAAATTTTTAGTATTAATTTCCTAGAGATAGGGTCTCGCTCTATTGCCTAGGCTGGAGTGAAGTAGTGTGAACATAGCTCACTTCAGCCTTCAACTCCTGAGTTCAAAGGATCCTCCCACTCCCAGCCTCCCAAGTAGCTAGGACTACAAGTGTCAGGTGTGTATTATCATTCCTCATGCCCGGCTAGTATTTTCTTCTTGTTCTTCTTTTTGTTTTGTTTTTTTTGGTAGAGGTGAGGTCCTGCTTTGTTACTCACCCTGGTCTCAAACTCCTGAACTCAAGCCATCTTTCCACCTCAGTTTCCACCTGAGCCTCTGAAAGCTCTGGGATTACAGGTATGAGCCACAGCTGTGCCCAGCTGATGTTTTCCATATTGTCAAAAAATAGGTATAGGCAAATTTTTAAGTTACCAATATATGGAGCTTATAAACTTCAAAAAGATCACACTGCTCCTGGCCAAACACATTTCAGTTCTTTATTCCTGTAGACCTCATAAGGGATAGGAATCTTATGTCTTTGATTCACTGCTAGATGACCTGGGCTTTACACAGTGCAGTACATAAGAGGGATTTGATGCAAAAATGAATGAATGCATACGTTTGCCCTACTATCCCTTATATACCCCACTCTCTCTGAGTATCACTCTGATCTGCTAGACACTTTCTAGCCTCTACCAGCATGAGGTAGAATGCTAGTCCTCTCCCTCTTATTTAAAACTCCATATTCATCCTACTGACAATGTTCTTCGTTTACTTTTGTGGTCAGTTTATTTGATTTTGTTATTGAGATGAACATGCATTTTTTATTATAGAATTCAACCTGAAAATGGAAATTTTGTTTGATGTATTAAGTCACAGGATCTATATTAACTTGGAAACTACAGATACAAATTGGTGGAAGCTAATAAGAGAGACAGAGAAATTTCCATAGGGATTCCTTTGTATCTACTCTTCCCCTCCTGAGATCGATCTATCTATCTATCTATCTATCTATCTATCTATCTATCTATCTATCTATCATCTATCTATCTTAATTTTATATATAAATATTGATTGATATATATAATTCATTTATATATATTAATTTCAATCTCTCCCCAACTCCACTACCTCTGGCATCATTTTCACTAAGTGGCTAATACTTGAGTTGCTTACTCTATCCTTTCGCTCAGCAGAAGCAGCTAAATTTCTTTTCAATCACTCTTCATCTTATCCAATGACTTTCTTTCTTTTCCCTTTTAACTCTACATGAAGCAAAAATAACAGATGTTTTCTTTTTTTGCCAATAGATTTTAAATAAGCACAGGTTTATAGGCATTATAATTATTAAACATCATGAATTTTCTTAAAACAAAAGGCATTATTAGAAAATTCAGCCAATCTAATTACCATAAACAATTGTCATATGCCCATTTGCCCAGCACTGTGTCTTTTATTAGTATACTCAACAAATGATGATTAAATGCCTTCCATGTATTAGGCACCATGATGAATTTTAATCCTATGTCAGGCGCAGAAAGCGGTGTTAAATTTCTTGTATTTAGTGAAAGAGAAACAAACAAATAAAAGCCAAACAAGAGACTATGTGATAGGTGATATGACAAGGAAAACAGAAATTTATGGGAACAAACACAAAAACCTATAACTGTATTGGACAGAGGGCAAGAATCACTACATAGCAGAGCTAAAGTTAGGAACTATTATTACAAAGGGGACTAATTTTAAAAATATTTAGAATGTAGCATCAGTAGGGTTTGGTGAGCAATTGGGTACTGGTAGGGATGGAAAATGGATCCTTGCATTTCTTTGTGATTTCTTGCTTGGATGACAAAGTAGGTGTCTGATAAACAAAGGGATGTGCAAATACATTGAAGATCCTGCCATAGATAGAAATTTGGTTAGATATTGTTTAGAGGAGGAATGGCAAGTATATAGCTGGGATTTTGATATAGGCCAGATCTTGAAGGACATTGAATGCCCCAGAAAGCTGGACTCTCAAGAAATGTATTCAAATGCTTTAAGGATATTACAATAATCTTTATGATTTTCATGAATATAAAACATGTATTCTCTAAAATTCAAATAATGCAAAATAAATACATTTTAAAAAACAATAACTGACGATAAAAGCATTATGAGTAAGTCATGTAGCTAGATGAAAAGTTAAATGAGCTAGATGATTTATGTCTCACAGTTTACATATCATATGTTTTTTATTTTAAAAACGAGTCAAGCCAGGTGCAGTGACTCATGCCTATAATCCCAATGACTTGGAAGGATGAGACAGAAGAATCACTTGAGGCCAGGAGTTTGAAAGCAACCTGGGTAACATAGTAAGACCATGTCTCTCCAAAATGAAACAAACAAACAAACAAAATAGCCAGATATGGTGGTGCAGGCTTATATTCCCAGCAACTCAGGAGGCTGAAGTGGGAGGATCACTTGAGTCCCAAGTTTAAGTCTGCAGTGAGCTATAATGGTATCTTTACACTCCAACCTGGATGACAGAGACTGTATCTCCAAATATTTTTTTAATGAATCACAGTCAATATAATAATTTGTGGCCTACTTTTTTGGTTGTGAACATACCAAGAACCTATTTTCACCTCAGTTTATATAAATCTGTAAGTCTATCTAATACTTACACAGCAGTCCATTGTATGGGGAATAAAACAATGTCCAATAAGACGTTGAACAAATAAATACTAGTGCATCATGTAAAGACTTATAAACAGCAAATTAAATGATCACAATTTTGTATTAGAAAGATTTCTCTAGCAGAACATTTTGGAGGAATCACACTAAGAGAAAAGGAATATTATTTGGGAAGCTATTAAAGTATTCTATGTAAGAAGTGATTAAGGTCTGAATTGAAAACATTGCGACTACTAAAGAAATTACTTCACAAAGAATGTCAGTTATAAGTAGGTACTGGAAGTATCAAATGCATAGAATGGAGAAACTTTATTTAAAGGTATTTAGTATGCAGAATCAGAGGGACTTGATGACCAATAACATATGTGTAGGGGGATGAATATGAAAAAAAGCAATAAAAATTGAATTGAGAATTTTGGCTTGATGTGGCAAGGAGAAGAGTGATATCATTTTCACTGGCCAAGAACACTGAATGAGACCTGCCTGTGGGAGGTGAGACTGAGAAGCTGAACCCAGTTTGGGATTTTGCCTTGGGAGAACTTGTGGGAGATTTTGGAGACTGTGCTTGTAGTTCTACAGCAGACACTAGGGAGGGCCATTACTATCAGTGCCTTCTGCAGAGGCAATAACTGTAGTCTATAGCAAAGATAAGATTGTTCAGGAATAGGGTGCACACTGAGAAGGGTTGAGAGCAGAATGCTACGCAACAAGCCCGAGGACCCAGGGAAGGAGGCATGGAGAAAAGAGAGCCTTCAGAGCATTGTGGCAGAGATGGAGTCAGATGTTGCTCTGAGATCAAAGATGAAAAGTTTCAAATTGTGATCAACAGTTTTTACAAATAAGATGATATCAAATTATGGAAAGCAGTACCAGTTAAGACATAAATCAAGAATTCATATTATAGGTGATTGAGAAATAAATGAACTTGTGGAAGTACAGTCAAGGAATGTAAACCTTTCAGGGAGATTGGCTGGAAAGGAAAGAGAAGAGCTGAGGAGAATTATCAGAGAACATGAAGTCAGAAGAATATGGGTAACTGCATGTTTTATGTATGCACACATGGCCTATGTGTGCACCTGTGAGAAGACTGGAGAGACTACTATGTTTGTGGACAAGGCAGAAGCCAGTGAAAGACTGACAATATATAGAAAAGGAAAAAAATAAAGAAGGAAGTGAGGCATGGGATTCAGAGTTCTGGTGGTGGAGAGATTATCTTTTGAAAAAATATATTCTGTTAAAATGGGAAGAAAGGAGAAAGAAACCTCACTATGTGTGAGGGAGGTGAAAAACAGGAAGAAGTTAATGGTTGGTGGTCTTTAAGAAAACATGTAAACAAATCTAATAAATTCGAGTTCAGAAAAGGAAATAACGAATGCAATGGGGTTAGTTTGGAAGGACCTCAATTTGTTTCTGGAACCTTAGTTTGCTCTGTCCCACATTCATGAAGAAATGTGGAAATAGCAAAGAGAGATATAAACGAGTTCAGGATGATAATAAGCCATATCTGGGAGTTTTGAAGCAGAAGGCAGCTAAATCTCACAGCTTTTCCCTCATCTTAGCAAATGAACATTTCCATGTCTACTAGTTTACCGTTCGGTCAGCTCCTGAGAACTGCAAATTCATACATGCTTTATAAAACTAACCCCACCACTCACGCCTTGCTCTCTTCTTCGGGACCTTACTCTGAAAGTTATTATAAATACCTCACTTTATTTTTTTAAATTTCCTGTTTCAAATAAAACTATCTGCTTGACTCTAGTTTCTCAAATACTCAACTTGCTCTTGCATCCCAAAAATCTTGAACGCCGAGGTTTACACTTAGTGACTGAATGTCTTCAACATGCGTCTCTCTTTATACCATCTCTCTTGCTTCTGTTCAGATACTTATATGAGATTCTTCTCTGTGAGGTTATCTGTAACTTATTGACAAACCAAGTGTCTTTTTCTCAATTTTATTCTCTATTGATTTTCTGAAATGTTCAAACTTCTGGATATCCCTTAATACCCTAGATACAAGCATTGGTTTTAAACACTTTTGTAGGATAAATTTAAAAATCACAATGTTGTTTTCTGGGTTCAACAGCATTCACGTTTTCAGGACAAAAATTGGAACTCATGAACTGATTAGAGAATTTTAAAAAATTATAATGATGTTATGTATGAAATATGTGAGGGTATAACATTAATGATACAGTTAAATTATGCATTAAAAGATATCATTAAATAGTGTGTTTTTAAAAATAATATGTCTCAAAAACTTGGGATTGTTCTGGAAAATCCTGGGAGTATCCAACTACAAAGTAGCAAAGTCATTTATGATGTATGTTTCAGGCTTAAATACAATAAATTCTACTGGAGGATAACAACCTTAATTCACAGTATTAATAACTCAAATCAGTAAAATAATTTTAAATATCTGTCTGATTCCCTACTCAAATAGGGAAAAAAGTACAAAACAAAAAGTACAACACATCCAAACTACATTGTAGTCAAAAGTGTTCTTTATAATATATTATCATGAAGGTAAAAATTTAATAATAACTTTAAAAAGTCTAATAAATGTTTACTTTTTTTCACTTGGAAGGGGCTCTGTTTTTCTGGTTTTACCTCAATGGTTCGAACTGTAGCAGCATCCTTGGTTTGTGCCATACACAAACTAGTAGTAGGTGCTGGGGATATAGAGGTGACTAAACAAGTTTCCGTGGAGCTTTCTGTCTGCTGAGTGATATAGTTGTTAGTCAAATTATTACACAAATAAAGATAAATTTACCACTGAATTAAGGTTCCAGTAGGGAAATGCATGGTTCTGTTAGATTTGAAGATGAAAATGTTTCCTGGAGGAAGTTATATTTGAACTGATATCTGAAAGAGGACTGGGACAGATGGGTGTGGAGAGTGAGACTGCAAGACAGCACAGATAATTTGAGGAGGTAGGAACACTATGCATGGGTAACAGAGCAGGAGAAAATAGGGTCAGCATAAAGAAAATGTCTGTTTGCCTACAATGAAGCTACAATGGATGACTGAGTAAAGCGAGGGTGCTAGACAGAGAGGTACAAAGTCTTGTTTAACAGACCATCCTAAAGCTTTAAAACTATACCTAGCTCTGAGAGAATGCTCAATTCATGTTTGAGGTAAGAATAAATACATGTTACTTTAAAAATGTTGAAAAGATACCACTTTGGGAAGTAAACAAGGGAAGAAAAGGTCCCCTATGATTTCCAACAGGATTGGCATTTGAGAAATATTTGAATGTGGAGTAAAAACAGAAGAACAGCGACACACTTAAATTAGGGCACGCAATAACAAAGGCGCTTTAACACTGTGCCATTACAAAGGACCAAGAAACAGAGAAAATTTACTACCTTTAAATTCACTCACACCCCAAAGGATTATCCACAATAGCAATAATTCCAGATTCATATAGCAATGTTGCCAGACTCTAGGATTTAGTTTGTTGATTTAACTCTATAGTGCTTGTTGTTGGACAGTAATGCAAGCAAATATTGTATTCCTAATTAACCATCTTCATAAAAACAATATTTGTCAGGATTTACTCTCAACTTTCCAAATTACCTTTTCTATTTAGATGCTTTCTACATTACCATGTGACAGAGGTTTCTATAATATAACTAGACTTATTTTTTTCTTTAAACTGACATTTCTTGTATCAGAAAATCAAATCTTAAGAATGTATAATATTCTGCTACTTATATGAATGCCTTTTAAAACTTTTTTTGGTATGCTATGGCAAGGACTTTGATATTGAGAGTTATTGACCATAAACTTCATCAGCTTACATAGTCTAATAACCAGTGGCAATTTTTGTACTAATTTTTCTTAAATTAAGAAAAGTAAAATAACATTGCCCTGAATAATTTAAAGACAATATTGCAGTTTAAAAACTGTAGAAAATGTAACATAAAAACTAATAATATCTTTGAAGCACCAAATGTTATTTTCCATTTCTAAATATTTTAATTTTTCAATGCAAAGCAGAAATCTTCATTTGTCTTCGCAATTCTCTGTTTCAAATGTACCATTGCTCTTTGATTCTTCTCTAAATCAAATTCTATTGTTGCCTATTAAGTTGCCTATTAACTTAATAGGCCTATTATTGCCTATTAAGTTGCCTATCCATGGTGGAAGAATCATATGGAAAACTTTTGGCGTTTTATTAAATATTTATTTTAGATTTAATTTTATGAAATCTAGTGATGTCCAATTTAGCAATTTCAAATATTGGGAGAACTCTGAAACCTCCATATCTTTTAGTGTTGATTTTTGACATGTCATATTTACATGATACTTATAATAACATCAATAATTTTCTAACTGAAATTCATTTACAAAGATATTTTTGGGAATTTTACAAGCCTTCATATAGTTGGATATCTAAAATTCTGTAACAAAGTCAAAGTTAAAAAAAATAATTCTCTAGGTCCATCCATGTTGTCACTTAAGGCAGGATTTTCTTTTTTTGAAGGCTCGATAATATTCCATTTTAATGTACAGACTACATTTTCTTTCTCCATTCTTCTGTTGATGGACGGTTAGATTGTTTCCGTATCTTCACCATTGTGAATAATCCAACAATGAACATGGAGTACAGATACCTTCAAAATTCTGATTTTAATTCTTTTAGGAGGACATTATGCTAATTGTAATAAACCAGTCACAGAAGGACAAATATTGCATGATTCTACTTTCTGAGGTATTAAAGCAGTAACATTCACTAATAAAGAGTGAAATGGTAACTACCAGGATCTGGAGGGAGGGGTAAACATACTATTCAGTGGGTATAAAGTTTCAGTTACCCAAAATAAAAAAGTTCTAGAGGTCTGCTGTACAACATTGTGCCTATAGTTAACAATATTGTATTGTGCACTTAAAATTTTGTTAAGACAATAGATCTCATGTTAATTGTCCTTAAAGAAAAATAACCATACATAGATGTTTTGTGAATGACAAGATGCAAATTCATTTAAAAGAGACACTTAAAATATAATAGTTGTATAGAGGTAATGGATATATAAAACAAACACTGTAATATTGCTTTTTCCCCATTAATTAAATAAATGTCATTGTAAGGCCACAATAGATAGACATATTTAAAAAAGAGAGAACAGAAATTATGTTCTCTATGTGTGTTCCACAATGGAAAAACATATATTTTATATTTTCACCTCAATTTATACAATAAATATGTATTCTTTTACATATGAGAAGAGTTCTTAAAAATCACTCTGTATTAAACCTTTCATTTGATATTAATAATCATTGTGATAATTATTAACTATATTAATTATATCACATTATATTATATATTAAATTAATATAACATCAATAATACTATATTATGTCAATTTCAATTGTATTAATGATTATTTGGTATAATATCATTATTTATTATACTAGTAATTAAAATTTTAAATAATAGAGGTGTCTTTGTCATTCCATATACTAGCTTCCAAGCTTCATGAAGTCCAAGACTTACTTATATTAATTCATCTGAGTAGCTTTGGCTTTGTATGAAGGATATGTGCCTGAAAAATTTAGGTAGACAAGAGCTATATTGGGCGTGCAGTGTAGGAGTGACAGGCCAAATTTTTGCATTATTAAATAAACAATAGAGAACACTCATTTTCTTAACATTTTTTACTTGAAGAAATAAGACATTTTAATTCATGCACAAATTAGAAGCTACAGAAATGGTTAAATTAGTCACTCTAGTCACGCTCTTCTTTTCCGTACACTAAGATAACAATTCACAGACATACAAACAATAAAATTGTAAACATATATTTTTTATACATAGTGTTTAAATTCAAATTTAGAAAACTGGAAAATTATTTATGGTGACCATTTGCCAAAAACCACGTGTCAAAATAATAATTAAATTATCAACCGCTGGTGGTAAAACAGTTGAGTAAAAAATGTAAAACTTCAGTTTTTTAATAAAAGATTTTGATCTAGACTCCTTTTATTATTCAACTATTATTAGGGCACTAAGAAAATATAAATTGCTTCTTTAAATGACACCTTTTAATTTAGAACAGCTAGGTCTCTAGCTATACAGTGATGAGGATAGTTTGTTCTGAAAAGACAAAAAGATAATGGAATTCTGTAAGATTCTCATAGATGAGAACAATATATAGATCCATTTATTAGGGCTTGGGCAATGAGAAACAGTATAATTCATGATAAAAGGAGTAGAAGAAATCTAAATGAGTAATTCTTATCAAATGTTGTTATTTTTAAATCTTTATCCACAATTCTCAAATAAAGCCTGACAATCTAAGAAATTAAAAAGTTTGGAGACAACATATTTAGGAGCACAATCAACTTTCCCTCACTCATCCTTATCCCACTTGCTGTAAAAATACTGATGTGTTTGATCAGAAGGTGCTGCCCCAAACTCTGTTGTGGTGTTCTTTTTTCTATTGTAGTATTTTCACTTTAAAATGTGAAATATTGATTTCCAACACTTGTTCCCAAAGGTTGCATATTGGATAGTGTGGACCAAATAATGTAACAACAAATTTGGTTCTCTGCTCCTTGATATCCTTAACTTCCACTCACCCATGGCCCTGAGACTTTTCTTTCTTTAATCATCCTACCTTCCACCAAATCTATCCCTCTTTTTGTAAAAGTTTACCCCCAAATCTAGTGTGTATATATGAGGGGTGTGTGGCTAGGAGTTTTGGGACTTAATTTTATATAAAGATACATTTATTTTCCTAGAACATATTTCTTAGAATGTATTTTAGATCTTGTAATCAGCAATGTAGTGGGGAAATGCAGTGTTTCTTATCTGAATAATGGGATATTCCCCCTTGGGCAACACTGTGTATATATGGGGTTCTCTGATGTAAACTTTTTAAAAAGATGTTGTGAAAACCCGATATTTTCCTGACATGTTCTTCTAAGTTCATGAGACTTCTTCGAAAATATCACAAGGGCAAATGAATGTGTTGGTTAAGATAACCTTCCAGTGTGGTAGCTATTCTGATATATCCAGAGGATTCTAAGTTTTTAAGTCTACCTTAGAATTTAAGTACAGAAGCATCTGAACATGCCAACAGCTACAAAACTACTTTCTAGCATCTATAATAGGATGACACTGTAATTTCTTAAGAGCATCAATATGGAAGGGGTCCTAAAAATGTTATGATCTTACCTCCATATGCTTTCATATGTTTAGAAAACGAAGATGCAAAGAATCAATCTCTACTTTCCCTTCTTAACTCCTCAAAATTCAGTTATTGAATCCTTGCTCTTCTTTCTAACTGTCTTATCTGGGGGTTTGTTCTTAACTTTTGTGCCTCAGTGTCCTAGTTTTAATACAGATATAATAATAGTATCTGATGATAGGGTAGTTAGGAAGACTAAACCTCTCAAAGAGGGTCTGGCATGTCGTAAGCATTCAATAATTTTTAGCATTTATTACGGTATGGTTGGAGCTTTAATTGCTTCATTGGCTAGTAGAAAAGACTATTGGTAGGTGGTGTATACGAATGTGATAGCAGCAGAAGACAGACAAATTCCTAGCCAGACAGGGATGGGTCCCTGGTGAAACCCGACCTTCAAGCCAAAGACAGCCCGAAGCCTGAAAACCGAGCTGCCTTTTCGGGGTAGAGTCCACCGCCGGAGGGAGAACTTTCTCCATGCCTTTTAGCCAATCGAATGGTGCTTTTTCCAGGCCCACCCAGGGACCACACAGCACACATGCCCCTATTCTGATCCGATAAAAACCCTGGACTCAGCCTCACAAATGACTACTCGTTTTGGGGCTTCCTCTCACAAAGAGGGTTACCTACTTTGGGTCCCCTCTCATCGTGGAGAGCTTTTCTGTCGCTCAGTAAAACTCTTCTCTACCTCACTCACTTTCCAGTGTCTGTGTACCTCATTCTTGTTTGTCGCAGGATAGTAACCCAACACCCACTGGATGACAGGTGCGAAAAGAGCTGCAACACGCGTTTCTGCTGGGGAGCAACAGGAGTGAAAAAACCGCTGGACACCACAGGCCCCCGTTTGCTGAGCTAAGGGTGGCAGGAACAAACAAGAACTGTAACACTTCCTGGGGACTCAGACCTCTGGACTCTCCAAGCAAAAGCTGTAACACTCCTTGGGGCTCTGCGTTTGCTGGCTTCTCCATGTTTTCGGACGCCATCGCATCCCCCTCGTCTAGATGTCGGCACCCAAGGAGGAAGCCAGTTGTGGCATGGCTGGACCAGCTGCAGGCTGAGGGCAGAGCTGCAATGGGCATAGGATCCAGGCCAGTAGTGTGAGCTGAGCGCAGCCTGCCGCCGAGTGGGTGGAACGAGCCCACTGGCGATTTTCAGCTGGTGAAGTGGCACCGAAAGAATCCTGTATCAAATGCACCCAAATGGGAGTGGAGGGGGAAGGTGAAATTGATAGTTTTAGTATTTTGAATGCTTGGGGCACTTGCGTCTTATGAAGCTTGCAAACCAGCCAATAAGACAGATGTAAAGTAATAATAATGGTGTAGGCCGAATGTTCTTGATTTGGTTTGGCTCTATGTCCCCACCCAAATCTCATGTCGAATTGTAATCCCCAAATGTCAAGGGAGAGACCTAGTGGGATGTGATCGGATCATGGGGGCAGATTTCCCCCTTGCTGTTCTTGTGATAGTATGTTCTCACGAGGTCTGGTTGTTTGAAAGTATGTGGCATTTCCCCCTTCACTATCTTTCTCTTCTGCTCCACCATAGACAGTCATACTTGCTTGCCCTTTACCTTCCACCATGATTGTAAGCCTCCTAGCCATGATTCCTGTACAGCTTGTGGAACTGTGAGTCAATTAAACCTCTTTTCTTCATAAATCACCCAGTCTCAGGTAGATCTTTATAGCAGTGTGAGAACAGACTAATACAGTTCTGATAATAAATAATATACCTGAGAAATATACTGATTTAATTTTACTTTAGCTAAAGGTATTTATGTAAATAGAAATACAATTGAATAGAAAGATGGATAGAAACACAGATGATAGATATGAAATTATATTTTAGATATATAATTATTCAAGTACAAAAAAGAGTATCTGATAAGTTAATAAAAATGTGCATGTTAAAATCAGTAAGCATGAATGCAATAAACTCCATTTGCTATGATTACAGTTCTTATGGTCAGTATGCAGGAATTACCAACGACTTTATATTGTGGCTGCTACAAGTTCTCAATATTGGACAAAATAAATAAAAGCCAAAATATTTCTTTAAAAAGTTAACTGCATCCAACATTGCTAAACACTACAAAGCACCACCTTACAGGGGTAACATTCAAGTTGATTAATATAATATTTTCTCTCACAAGTGGAATCATGTCACTATAACTCAAGGATACTGATGAAGAAGTAATGGCCACAGTGAAATTTTTGACAACTGGCAATATAGCCATATCATGTGGATCATTTCTGTTATGTTTTGTCAAAGAACCTTAAATTTTTTCCTATCTAAACTTTCACCAACATAAATAACAGATCTCTTTCCATATTCTCTGCAATAACATTTGCAGTAAATTTAATTTATAATACTGTACCACGTATCCAGTGCTGTACTGTCATTGAGATTATTGAAATGATAGTTCTGCTAGATAATCTATCAATCCAAATGGCAGAACTTGGACCAATCTCGTCTATATTAAAATTACCTTCCCTGTAAGAAACCTATAATTCTTTTCTTCTCTTTCACAACTTTGCCTCTGTTTTGAGTTTTATGAATAACTGCATTTCTACTGATCAAAAACACATTCTAGTATACTAGGTACACTGTCATTGATCACTATAAGCACTAATGTATGAATAAAAATATGTTTATGTTTCAAGCTAAAACTGACATCTCTGTAATAAGAAATCATACACAATCTAGCACATTACCATCCTTCTACCTGGGGAGGGAGACAACTTGGGCTTTATAAGAGTCAAGATTTGATCTAATAAAATATTGATGAGTTGCATGCCTATCATTCTCTCAGTGTCCCACATGCTTTCTCTCTTGTTAATATAATACATCGAAGGCATTGCTATCAATTAGCGCAGTGTCACAGAATGCGAAACCAGGACAAAAATTCTCCAGCTGAATATCATCCTGTTCACAGTATTGAATAGTACTGTGGGTACAGTTTGTCTAGGATGGATAAAGGTAAAATAATATAGAACATTTAAAAATTATTTTTATTGTGATTTAAAATGGTTACTCGTTTCAACTCTGGAAACTAGATTCACAGTTTTTTCCTCTAAAGGGGCATTAGTTGGGTCGATTCTTACTAAGTCCTGACTAAGCAAGAGAAAAACCATGCACAGGAATCTCCAAACTGGAACTTCTTTTCAGAATATTTTGGAATGCTAGTAGACCAAAACCTAAAATAAAAATGTAGCTGCAACACTTAAGCAACTAACTTTGTGGACTAAACTTATTGATATTCTAACTAAATTAGTTGGTTATTTGGTGTAACATGATCCTAGGAATTGGAAATTCGAAGTCAAGTCCTCAGTGTCCATGTCCTTTAACTTCACTGATACTTGAAAAGATAGGGAGTCTTTCTTCAAAATGGAGAGAAAGGTTATTCCTTATTCCTTGAGAAGTCATTTGAAACAAATAGAAAAAATAAATAAATAAATAATTGACAATGAAAACTGGCAGCATCTTTCAAACAATACCCTGGCTGAAAATATCAATCAATTAAAAACCTTGCATTTTAAAAATTGAAAAAGGAAATCGTAGTGCACACTTAGTGGTGCCATTTATGAAAGTACAAGGAGAAAACCTCTTAGTGGTCTGGGTTCTGATGTAAGCCTACTGAATTTTGAGAGAAGAAACCCAAAGATGAATGCCAATGAAAAGTAATAGGTTCTCTCAGTTATGTTTCATATTTAGACAGTATCAGCAACACCAAAATATTCAAACAGGTCAACTGGGTAGAAAAATAATTAGTTATTTCCCATTGACTAGATAAAGCAACTTGTTTAACTGCTTTTACTTCATTTGGTAACCTGTTAGTATTACATAATACAAACATAGCTGTATTTTAAAAATAGTAAACCAAAGTTTTGTTACAGAATAAGCCACAACATATAGCTGTGAGTGTTAGGGTTTTCATAAAGAAATGGATGGCCATTTTTTCCAGTTTATTTCAAAGCAGCTGATTCAGACATTAGAGGAATCATTTATAGAAGAAAGATGCATTAATTCCTATTAGGTAAAAGGCTGTCTCTGACTATGCATAGGGTTAAAAAAATAATGCTCAAGAAATGAGTCCAATGAACTTTGTATATACTTACCTTTCATTGTTTTTACACAATTTAAAAGTATTAAGCAAATAATTTACTATCCCTGGGGGTGGGGGGGAGAAGTAAATCAGCCAGCCAAAGATCTGATTCTTGTTGTTTGTTTTGTTGTAATTTAATTGTATTTTTCAAATAGGTAGTTCAATCATATGGTGCAAAGAGAAAACAATATTAAAAGACAGAAATTCAGAAGTTCTCTTTTGTTCCTGTCATTGTCCAAACCATTCTTACCCACAAAGCCCTGTCACTTTAATTAGTTTCTAGTATAGCCTCCTGGTATTTCTGTATATAGATAAAGAATATATAACATGACTAGACACACAGAATATATAAGTATATATTCTTATTTGTAAAATTATTTTCTTTTAAGAATTTTAAAATTATCTTTTAAGAATAAGAATATAAATATTTTTATTTTAAAAACTGACAAATGTAAAATTTACTTTTTTTGTGGTACAGTTCTATGAGTTTTAACAGAGTATAGATTTGTAGAACTACCTCCACACTCGGAAGCAAGATGAGTTCCATCATTCCCCAAATCTCCCATGGTACTTCTCTGTGATTATGCCCTCTCTCCATCCCAAACCCCTGGCAGCCATTCATCTGTTCTTTCTTGTTAAAGTTTTATCTTTTTAAGTATGCCATATAAATGGAATTACGCACACACACACACACACACACACGTAATCTTTTATGATTGGCTGCTGTTGCTTAACATAATGTATTTAAGATGCATCTAAATTTATGTATCTCATCAGCAACATGTGGGAGCACCTGTTCCTCCAAAGTGTCACTAAAAAAGCATTTTGTCAAACTTGGCTCTTTTGTTCCTTCTAGTTGTTTAGAGTTATCTGTAAGACACTAGAAAACAATCATTCTGGGTAAACACAATTCCTTGTTTTTCATTCTAATTTGATAAAGAATACATACACACAAAGTGTTAGGTTGTCATAAGACAAGGCAAGAACTCTGGTGCTTAATCACTCAACGTGGACCATTTTGTCTAGAAAATTGCTTTAAAAGACCAAAAAAAGTTTCAAACAGTAATATGAATATGGTTTATAAAGTGTGTCTGATCTCATTTTATGAATTTAACACCTTTACCTGTTTTATGCATCCATTCCTTTCCCAATGTTTTGTTTTATTTTATTGAATATGTACACGTTCTTTTTAAACACAAAACCAAAAGCATTTTCTCCCAAATATTATGGATATTTCAACAGAATTATATTTGTTTACTTGACTTTTTATTGAATTACTTTGCTAACTATCTTCATTTCCCATTTTAGTTTGCCAAAATAAAGCAAAAGTTCTTAGGAGGAAAGTTTCAACTGAGACTATTTTTTTCTAACACAGGGACTTCTAAATGTGGTCTTAGTTTAAGTCCTGGGACTCATAGTTATTGCAACAACTATACCGAATATTTAACATTTAATTTTTCTCATTAAGCTTGAAACTTATTACGAATTCTTCAGTTACTCTCTCATATTCATCTTAATCATAGAAAGTTTGTTGTCATTTTCTATCATATTTTAATTCATTATTTATGAAAAGAGTAATTTCAATTTGCCTTTAAGCATTAACTCTGGATTTTTCAGGATTTTCTATTTCTTTTAAGTGTTGGTTCTGTAGTTGAAATGACTATTTAAGGGCCACTATTCTCTTATAAACATATATTTTGGGGGCTTTTAGAAACAAATTATATAAAAATATAATTATGGGCCTTATGTGAGAGTTAAAGACAACTATTTATTTTTGACCTATGCTACTAAGTGGGAAAAATCATACTTTTTAAATGAAATGAGAATAACATACCCAGTATTAGAAAAATGTTTAAGGCTAACTCCAATTATAGTATCAAAATATACTCAACATAATAACTCTAATTACAATAAATTATTTAAAAACAGATATAAATCAGACCAATTTTTATGTGAGCTTTAAATAGTCTGAAATAGTTTTATTGCAATTAAACCTCATGAATCATGTAAGTTTCTAGTCAAATAAAATTATTTTATTTGCCTACTATTGCTAATTTTATACTTTAGCACAACTTGAAGGTCATAGCAAAAATATATACATCAAGAAAAACCTCTCAATTTGTTTTTAATTGTCCAGTTTATTCTGTTTCCTTATTACAAATTTATTTTTGTGATATTCTAATATAGGTTTGTCCTGGGTTTATGTAGATGAGTTATAAAAATAAAAATAATTTCTGACTCAATTATTATAAGCAATGAATATGTACCGGTAACAATTACTTCTTTTAGCAATTTTTAAAGGGGTTATACTACATATAAGCGCTTCATATGTTCAGTGTTGAATGGTATGTTTTTCAGTGGAACTTTGATAAAATTGATTGTATCCTGAGAAGAATGATCCAAATGTAATAAATTGTCTAAAATGGTTAAATCAGTTATGTTTAGTCATTTCACATATTTACATAGTGCATTTATATAGTTACTTGCCAACTATGTGCCAATCCTGTTCCAGGTGCTGGTGATCTATCTTTGAACAAGGCTATATGAATCCATGCTGAAATGGCAGGGGAAGTTTCACCCGAAAGCAAAGATAACACTTTGACAACTTATAACAGTTTGGGACAGAAAAATTTCCAAATTTGAAGCAATATAGCCAACCAATATTTATTAGACATCTACTATGTTGTAATTACTGTGCTTCTTGCTGAAGATGCACATATCATCCACATTCCCTACCCCTGAGAAGATCACAGCAGAGTGCAATTTCAGAGGCAGAACAATGGCTGCAAAAGACAAGAAGCCATATTTGGTTGAATATAAAGTATATATTAATGATTATATCATTTTATTACAAGGCAGCCCCAAATAGAAATAAGCTGACTTATAATGAGCTCCTTGTCACTCAAAAGCTGAATTATTACTTTTCAAAGCTGTTGAAGTAATTCTATAGAAGACAGTACAGTGCAAAGAATATTGCATTTGAAATAGAAGTGGTTTCTGTTTCCCACTTGACCACTTTGTGGAAATATTAAAGGGAAAAGTGACTCACTGAGTCTAAATTTTGTTATTATCCTGTAAAAGGATAACGGAGCTTGCTTTTTTGAGCTATTTCATGAATGATCTAAGATAATACATGTTACAGTATTTTGTGATCTATAAATGTATATGTAAATATAAGATTTTAGTGTGTTGGCAAGATGTCTAACACACTGTTTGGATGTAAAAGGCTAGATCAAATTTAGATTTTCTTCTAAAACTAAAGCCCTGTAATTCTTGAGCTCGAAGAGATCTTATTTTATCAAGTTTTCATTTTGTAAATGTTGAAATGACAAACGTATGAAACTATAGATATCAAACATATACTACCTAATGGCCAAGAAGACCCTAGAAGATTCTTTAATCTTGTCTTCTCCCTGAAATACTGCAATGTCTAAAAATTTATTTTCTGTTTCTAAAAGTATTTTAATTTTTTCTATCATTCTTTTCTATCATTTTTTCTATCATTTCTATCAGTCTTCTAGATTCCTTGTAAACAGAACAGATATGATGTAGTAAAAACATAACAATTCTGAAAATTTGCACCTAGTTACATGGTATTTCATAATTATTATTTTGTGTTTTCTTAATTTTAATAGGATTCTAAAAGATGGACAATAAAAATAGAAAATACAGTGCTAAAATATTTGTCATATATATTATAATTGTCACGTATTACAAAAGCTGTATTTGTTATATGTGTAAGAAGGTATTTTTATGATTGCTGAGTTCAAGTAATCCTACATTTCTTTAATATTTTATAGTTTTCAAAGCATTTTAGGTAGACTATAAATAATGACATATTACTGATTTGTTCAAAATGAAACATCAAATTGCAAATCCTAACATTAAAATGAGTTAAAGCTCAGTGAAGTCAAAATACATAAACTGATAATCTTGTAAAATCATGGACCAATGTACCTTTCATGACTCTGAAAAATTTAAGGAGCAATAGTTTCTTATAAAAAATATTCTTGCTACTACCTTTTTTAATGGCATTTTTATTGGTTTCAGATGTGGGGGTGGGGACTCATTAAAAATTATGTAATCTAAAAAATCACAATTAATTTTAACAATTCATTTCAAAGAAACTAATTTTATATAAGATCATTAGTATGAAAACAAACATTACAACAAATTTAAATATAAACTGATATATTTAGCTGAACTAATAGTGACTATAATTACAATTTTATTGTAATTTATGTAGCTGTTAAAGGCTAAAAAGGCAATATGATTAATGGCCTAAGAGCAAAATATAGATTTTTAGTACACAATTTTTTGCAATTTGTTATGCAAGTTTTTTAGAAATAAAAGAAAATGTTGGAATACTCACTCTCTTTAGGGCATACATTTTGAGTGGCTTTGCCCATAAGACTGATTAACTGAGTTTATAATTTGGCCCTGTTTTGTGCTGTTTTGAGGACACCCTACAGAGCAATTTACTACAGAGTTAAAATCTGTTAGTACTCTAGAACTATCGTTAAATAAAAATCTCAGTGAAAGTACCTTCATGTAGCATTTCTTTAAAAATACACTTCTGTCACTGCAACAAAATGAACTTGGATGATTTATGCAACTGATGGTCTTGTCTCATTAACAAAGTCTTTAACCAACCAGCATAAACAGCTTTTGGTTACTTGTTTGTTCAAAAATATATGTCGTCCTGGCAAAATACTCACTATGAATAGCTAGTAGATTTTAATTTCATTAAATAGTCTCTTTTCTTGTTCTTTGCTCACGTGTAGAGACAAACACCAAAGAGAGGAGAGAATTTAATTATCTAGATAAGTTTGAGTAACAAGACATTTTCATCAAAATCTTTCAGGGTATTTAGGAAAATAGTATTTTTGGAAATTATCCAGACATTATAGGATTGGTGGCTATGTGCTAAAATTAACAAGGTGAATGCCACAATTTTTCAATTTATTTTTAATTTGTATAGAAAATCTAAATAGTCACTTAAGTTATATTAAGAAATAGCTGCAATGCAAAATTTTCTGTGTAAGAACAAAAAGTTTGTTGACGTTATTTTATTAATATATTTTAATGGGAAACAAATGGGAAAGGTTTTGTTAGTTTCTGAATTGCATTTTCTTTTCTTAACTACATTATATTACAAAAGCAGTAAAAACAAGCAGAATTATATGTTAAACATACACTTTTTAAAATATACAATCTCATGTTTATTTTAGTCACTTTTCATTTCATAACCAAATGAAACATGCATATAATTTTAGAAATCCCGTAACTGAAAGAGAAATCAAAATCATGCTCAAATATATCCAAAATAATCATCAAGCTGGAAAGCATGTCCAACTTATTTTAAAGGTGTATTATTGCCTGATTTAAAGGCAGACAGGGGCTGTGGGGCCACATTCCATGACAGAAAGCCTCTGGAGACATCTTTGATCATTCTTTGTGATGCATAAAATATGTCACTGTTGTACTATAAAAGATATCAGCCATCAGGTAAGGCTGTCATTTGCTCTTGTAGTATTACATTGGAAAAAATACAGCTTTTCTCTCCAGTATTTGTATGGGATTTCTGCTCATGAAAACACAGCCTATTTAGTCTGTGCGCAACCATTATCATACTCCTGGTTTCTTTCAAAAGAAAGTAGTCATAAATAAACATGCTAAAGAGAATAGATCTGGTTGATATTTTGTTTCAACATTCACCCATTTCTTAAGTTGTTATAAGCTGTAAATATGTTAAGTACTGGTCTACATTAAAGCTGGATTCTACAAAAGGATTGCATATTTCTCCAGAGACTAGTTGCTTTCATTTGATTTCTGTTATGTATACATCTTAGTTTACTTCAAAATCTGAACCTATGTCACAAATAATATTTATAACAAAAGAACAATAGCAGTAAACTATTTCAAAATGCTGTATATTTTTCAGCCCCTCACATATTTTTTAAATTATACTGTATGTGTGTGTGAGAGAGAAAATTGGCTTTGCTAACATATTTAAGATAAAACAAACTACAATTCTGTGTGTGTGTATGACAGCAGTATCTATCCATTAGATTTGTCTCTCAAGTATTAACATACATAAATCATTTTACCTTTTATATAAATTAGTTTCCTCAAATTTCATTTAAATGACAGTGAGACTGAGTTGATATTCATTTGGGAAAAATATTTTTCAAATTGTGTAGAAAACCTGGAAATATTTTAACGTGAAGTCCAGTGAAAAAGTGTTTTTTACCATTGAAAACTCTAATTACTGAAGCGTTTATCAAGTTTGTTTAACTGGCTCCATGAATATTGGCAAAATTTACTAGTTTGCCAAGAGTATAATGCTGTCTTCTGAAAGCATTTGACTACTAAACCAACAAAAACCCAGACAAATAAGATATGTAAGCAATATTGAATATGCCAAATCTGAAAAGCTGACAAGTTTTGCTCAATGAATATAAGTTTCAGATAGCTTTTATCTCTTTAAAAATTTGTTGCCTTTTGAAAATATTCACAATTTATAATTTCTATATTGCAAAAGTACTTCTGCTTGTATTTAAAAATTTAGCAATTTATGTAATTTATAAGTTGGGAAGGAGGAACTCCTTTTAATGGAGAAATAACATACGGTATAACAGCCCGGATCGATTAAAGGCCTCCATCTGGTGCAAGTCTACAAAAGTTGCTGCCATATGTTTGAACAGTACAGCAAAACTAACTGTTTTATACTGTCACCACCTCCAGATCTGTTTTATAAATTGCATTTTGTTTTAATATAATGCATATATATAAACATTGGGTATAGTTTCATTTATGGCTGTTTGCTTAATTGGAAAGCAGACACTATATAAAAATTTTAAAAGGCTCTTGGTCTTCATGCATGGTTCACTGTGAAAGGCAGTTGATAGGTCTAAATAAGAGAAAAAGAGAGACACACATAGACTTTGCTGTAAATTAAACAATTTACAGTAATCAGTAATCTTTAAATCTTAAATTATTTTAGAATATTCTATTATATTCATCTTTGAGAAATGGTCATTCATCTTTGAGGATTACTAAAAATATAGAATAATAAAAAATCTTAAGGGAGAAAACTGTATAAAATTCATATAAATATTGAAGACTGGTAATATCAAAATGTATTCAGTAGTCTTGTTTTTTTTAAGGTAAAATTTCATAAAGATAGATTTAAAAATCATAATATATATGTTGCTGTTGGAAAAATAGCATATCAGGTTCAAATGAAATTTAGGAATGTTAATCTCTTTTGCAGCTGCTATTTTTGTTTTATGGTATTTTTACAGCTGTTTTTAATTTCTTTTAAGAAATACTAAACCTTTAGGAGAATTCCCATGTGAATAACCACAGTACAGATAATTGGTTTCATTGCAATTCAGATTATGAACATCATTTTTCAGTTGTTACTTTCAAACTATATACACAGCTAAATCTGTAAGCCATTTTCTTTATTCAGCTACTATCAAAACGGGGAAAATCAGTTTAAAGCATCACAAAGTCTTATTCTTTACCTGATAGGTTTGGATGTTTAAAAATAGTTACCTTCTTCAATCGAACATTAATGTATCCTATATAGTATGTGCAGATGTGAGCTATAGTTTTTATTTAGAAAACAGAATGACATAAATTATGAAAATTGTTTCAGAACTATGATGACTTTAATAAATTTTAGAAGTGACATTATCATGTGATTCTGTTTCTATACCTAACATCTTCTTTGATTAATTGTTACTACAGATTGTATATCTTCATTTAGAAGCATCCTTGATTAGCAGCCACACCTATACCATGCAGTTTTTAATGGAAGCCACCATTCCTATGCAAGCCGCAGGGGAAAGTAATTAAATTTAATAGAAGCCGTCTTTGTTTTATAGCAACCCTCAATTTAAAGCCACAGGGGTAAGTAATTAAATTTAATAGAAGCCATAGCTTCTAAACAAAGATATACAGTATCAGTTAGGTATGCAGAGGTATAGAAATAAGATGTACCCTACCTTGGGTGTTGTGAAGAGTGTAGGTTTATATGAAGCAAATATTAAAAAATGTAATACTTCACAAAATACTTTCTCTAAGTAATTCAAAATGGGCAGAGAAACTGTAGTTGTCGCCCTGCGTTTTCCTAAAGGGCTGTAAGAGAGGTGGAGCTGCTAGATGTCCTTGCTAAACCACAGTGGCTTGGACAATTGCCTGCTGTGAGCACTGGATGCTTCTTTCCCTCTAATATCAGTTGAACATGTCCAACATAAAATGCCTTAAGTGGGTTAGCAACAATTCATGGGGGCATAAGAAGGTTGATGTCTCTGTTTATTTTTTCTAGATATGAGCTATTAAATTTTTGTTTGGTGTCTTTTTTGTTTCCTTATTTTTTTACATTATAGTGAACGTAAGTCCTCAATTAGTTAATCCTGCCTATAGCCAATGACTTGCAAAACCTGGATCAAGACTAGAAGCACCATTTGGGTGGCTAATTTCAGCTTCATTCTAGAGAATGTTTGGCAGGCTGTCTCACCACAGCATCTAAGCACTTTGATGGGCATATAAAATAGGCTTATGAGGAAGTAATCTAGAATTCACATTGGCCATATGACAATTTTCGAGGCCCTTTCCTCAAAGTAGTATGTGCCATGTAACCAGGTTTGATTCTTAAATTTTATTTTGAGCTTTAATACTGCTTTTAAAATACCAAATTTTCAAATCATCCGGAACATGTCTAGTCTCCTCTTTGCCGTAAATGGTCCTTTAAAAATTCATAAGACTCATATAGGGAAAAAAAAACTCTAAGTGGAAACTAAGCAGCTGGTAGCATATCCAGTGATATTCTAAGATCATTGCCTTTAAAAGATAGTTAATAGTTATTTAAAAAAATAAAAAAATAAAAAAACAGGAGAGGAGAAGCTCTGAGAATCAGCAGCCCAGATGGTAAAACACAATAAGGGCTGCTGGTAGGCATATGGTGCACAGAGAATGGACCAACCATGTGTTAATAAGAAAATTAAAACTTGTATTTTAAGCAGCATGTGAGTACAATATGGATCATGACTAGGAGGGATGAAAATAAGGTCCTAAGAAATTCTTTACGTAAGAGAAATATAAACAGAAATATAAAAATTTTTATAACCTGTAAATATACTGATGAAATATCTGTGTACACATAAGTTGTTGATAAGGTGTGTGTTTTATTCTTAACACATGTACAAGTTCATACACATATATACATATAGATAGATAGATGGATAGATAGAGCGATTTACCAGTAGAAATGAAGTTTTGTGGCTAGTAACTGTTAAACTACTTCAAAGAATACAAGCCCTATGTGTGTTTAATAATACATTTGTTTAAATGAATTGCTTTGCCTGTGACACTGCTTAGTGGCAACTAACAAATGTGGAGTTTTTTCAGTTGCAAACAAATATGGAGTTTTTTTCAGTTGTAAGGAATTAAGAACATCTCTTTATTTAACCTGCAACAGCAACTCTCCTTTAATTAAAACAAACAAACAAACATAGAATATCAATACAGCATTTATTTTCAAGTTTGTGATTATCTCATTTAAGTACTTAAACGTTTTTTTTTTTTTGTCCAAGTTTCAAAATATGAAGGTTCAACATATTCAGTGTTAAATGCTCATGACCGTATCAGGCTTTCCTATTATCGTTGCAACTTAACTGAGAAATTGTTTCATATATGTATTCCCCTTTCCCTTTTAATCATTAAAAAAATCAGACTCAGAAATGAGTCTATCTACTTTGCTCTCTATCAGTATCTTTCCATTAGGGTTTTTCTCTTGTTTGGATTACTGAAACAGAATAATTTCACAGGTTTTTCCTATTATCTTGTCTTTGAGGCAAACCAATAATACTTTTCTTCTTTTAAAGGGGATTCTAATGTTATCAGAACAGAAAAAAATTATAAATTCTCAGTTCCCTGCCGTTGTTGTCAAAAAGACTATCTTTTCTCAGCTTGATTTTACCATGTGTGGCTCAGGTAAATCATTGATCTCACACAAATTAACTTATTTGGATGATGCAATTGCAGTTATTTGGAACTGCTTGTATTGAATCATATAACCCATCAACTGCAAAACATAAAGCAAATTATTGTATTTTTACATTCTCAAGGAGCTAGAAGTAATAAAATTCCTATTTTATTTTCATATCCATTGACATGCATCTGGAATGTTCTGGCAGTTTCTGGTGAATGTAATGAGAGGAAGGGCATTTAAGGTCACTTGAAACCCAGCTTTAATATGGCAAGTGGTTACTACCTCTGATTAATAAAATGTCTGATATGCTTGTCCCAACTTTTTCTGTTCTTATTAAATCCACCGATTATCGTGTCATTTTACTATTTAAAAGTTTAAAAAAACTCTGAATGGGAAACAGTTTTATTTTTATTAATAACATTAGAAGAATATTACAAATACAACAAAAAAAGGAGCAGGATGGTTAGAAATTTGAGATTATCAAGACATGTCCCAACCCTATTTCTCTTATTATACACATATATACACATGCCTATACATGCACACACACAGCACATTAAAAAATGATTTCTTCAAATGGAGATTGTGAGAGAAAGAAAAGTTGTAACTCCATGCAATTCCTGATTATGTCAACACACAAAGCACTAAAGGAAGTTAAAATATATCGTTAAAATGACTCTATCCAAAAGAATATGACACAGCTCTACTATAATTATCATCATAATATCAGCTCAGGAGAAAGGACAGAAAAATGTATTATGGATGAACATGAAACTAGCAGATTCAAAGTGGAAATGTTTTACAAAAACTATGAATTCACCTCTTCCTCCAATAGAGAAGGTGACAAGCTCATGGCGCCTCTTTTCTCTTTCTTTTCTTTCTTTCTTTCTTTCTTTCTTTCTTTCTTTCTTTCTTTCTTTCTTTCTTTCTTTCTTTCTTCTTTCTTTCTTTCTTTCTTTCTTTCTTTCTTTCTTTCTTTCTTTCTTTCTTTCTTTTCTTTTCTTTTCTTTTCTTTTCTTTTTTTCCACCGTGGATGGAGGAGTGGGAAAGAAGAGGTAAAGCCCAAATGGAAGAAGCAGGAAGGTAAGAGAACAGATATTCTTAAGGCCATCTGGTCACCTGACTCGCGGCAGCAATTCTCAGATGCTAATTGGGTTCTTAATAAATAAGGCATGCAGGATGAGGAGCTGGTGCCCCTACCCTCAAGACCTCAGCGCATCCCAAGGCCATCTCTTTCCCCATCACTCCCCGTTAGGGTGGAAGCCTCCACTCCTTACTGGGTTACCTAAGGGAAAGCTGGCTCTTACCCTTAAGTGACACCTACTGGAATAAAGAATGAACTGCAACACCAAATAAAAAACTGACAGAGGAGCATGTTGCCAGTGAAATAAATAAGCTTCCAGAGACCTCTGGACTCTCAGCCCCAAAGGAGACAGTGAGTCGGCTCATAGGTCAAATATATTGTTACAATAAGCAGCATTTGAGAAAGTCACCACGCAAAAGGTATCAAAACCAAAGAACCCATACAGAGAGTTGGTCCCTTGAAAGTACCCAGAAACAAAACTAAATGATGATACATAACATATATCACAGTCATATCCTTAAGGAAAAAACAATAAAACCTGTTTTATCAGAGACTAGGATTGCAACCCCTGCCTTTTTTTGTTTTCCATTTGCTTGGTAGATCTTCCTCCATCCCTTTATTTTGAGCCTATGTGTGTCTCTGCACGTCAGATGGGTCTTCTGAATACAGCACACTGATGGGTCTTGACTCTTTATCCAATTTGCCAGTCTGTGTCTTTTAATTGGAGCATTTAGCCAATTTACATTTAAGGTTAAAATTGTTATGTGTGAATTTGATCCTGTCATTATGATGTTAGCTGGTTGTTTTGCTCATTAGTTGATGCAGTTTCTTCCTAGCATCAATGGTCTTTACAATTTGGCATGATTTTGCAGTGGCTGGTGCTTGTTATTCCTTTCCATGTTTAGTGCTTCCTTCAGGAGCTCTTGTAGGACAGGACTGGTTGTGACAAAATCTCTCAGCATTTGCTTGTCTATAAAGGATTTTATTTCTCCATCACTTATGAAGATTAGTTTGGCTGGATATGAAATTCTGCGTTGAAAATTCTTTTCTTTAAGAATGTTGAATATTGGTCCCCACTCTCTTCTGGCTTGTAGAGTTTCTGCCAAGAGATCAGCTGTTAGTCTGATGGGATTCCCTTTGTGGGTAACCCGACCTTTCTCTCTGGCTGCCCTTAACATTTTTTCCTTCATTTCAACTTTAGTGAATCTGACAATTATGTGTCTTGGAGTTGCTCTTCTTGAGGAGTATCTTTGCGGCATTCTCTATGTTTCCTGAATTTGAATGTTGGCCTGTCTTGCTAGGTTGGGGAAGTTCTCCTGGATAATATCCTGCAGAGTGTTTTCCAACTTGGTTCCATTTTTCCCGTCACTTTCAGGTATACCAATCAGATGTAGAGATAAAGCACTCCTCAGCAGATGTAAAAGAATAGAAATTATAACAAACTGTCTCTCAGACTACAGTGTAATCAAACTAGAACTCAGGATTAAGAAACTCACTCAAAACCGCTCAACTACATGGAAACTGAACAACCTGCTACTGAATGACTACTGGGTACATAATAAAATGAAGGCAGAAATAAAGATGTTCTTTGAAACCAATGAGAACAAAGACACAACATACCAGAATCTCTGGGACACATTTAAAGCAGTGTGTAGAGGGAAATTTATAGCACTAAATGACCACAGGAGAAAGCAGGAAAGATCTAAAATTGATGCCCTAACATCACAATTAAAAGAACTAGAGAAGCAAGAGCAAACACATTCAAAAGCTGGGAGAAGGCAAGAAATAACTAAGATCAGAGCAGAACTGAAGGAGATAGAGACACAAAAAAACCCTTCAAAAAATCAATGAATCCAGGAGCTGATTTTTTTAAAAGATCAACAAAGTTGATAGACCACTAGCAAGACTAATGAAGAAGAAAAGAGAGAAGAATCAAATGGACGCAATAAAAAATGATAAAGGGGATATCACAACGGATCCCACAGAAATACAAACTACCATCAGAGAATACTATAAATGCCTCTATGCAAATAAACTAGAAAATCTAGAAGAAATGGATAAAGTCCTGGACACACACACCCTCTCAAGACTAAACCAGGAAGAAGTTGAATCCCTGAATAGACCAATAACAGGCATTGAAACTGAGGCAATAATTGATAGCCTACCAACCAAAAAAAGTCCAGGACCAGATGGATTCACAGCAGAATTCTACAAGAGGTATGAGGAGGAGCTGGTACCATTCCTTCTGAAACTGTTCCAATCAATAGAAAAAGAGGGAATCCTCCCTAACTCATTTTACAAGGCCAGCATCATCCTGGTACCAAAGCCTGTCAGAGACACAACAAAAAAAGAGAATTTTAGACCAATATCTCTGATGAACATCAATGCAAAAATACTCAATAAAATATTGGCAAACCAAATCCGGCAGCACATCAAAAAGCTTATCCACCATGATCAAGTGGGCTTCATCTCTGGGAGGCAAGGCTGGTTCAACACTTGCAAATCAATAAATGTAATCCAGCATATAAACAGAACCAAAGACAAAAACCACATGATTATCTCAATAGATGCAGAAAAGGCCTTTGACAAAATTCAACAACGCTTCATGTTGAAAACTCTCAATAAATTAGGTATTGATGGGACATATCTCAAAATAATAAGAGCTATTTATGACAAACCCACAGCCAATATCATACTGAATGGGCAGAAACTGGAAGCATTCCCTTTGAAAACTGGCACAAGACAGGGATGCCCTCTCTCACCACTCCTATTCAACATAGTGTTGGAAGTTCTGGCCAGGGCAATCAGGCAGTAGAAAGAAATAAAGGGTATTCATTTAGGAAAAGAGGAAGTCAAATTGTCCCTGTTTGCAGATGACATGATTGTATATCTAGAAAACCCCATCATCTCAGCCCCAAATCTCCTTAAACTGATAAGCAACTTCAGCAAAGTCTCAGGATACAAAATCAATGTGCAAAAATCACAAGCATTCTTATACACCAATAACAGACAAACAGAGAGCCAAATCATGAGTGAACACCCTTTCACAATTGCTTCAAAGAGAATAAAATACCTGGGAATCCAACTTACAAGGGATGTGAAGGACCTCCTCAAGGGGAACTACAAACCACTGCTCAAAGAAATAAAAGAGGACACAATAATAGAAGAACATTCCATGCTCATGGATAGGAAGAATCAATATTGTGAAAATGGCCATACGGCCCAAGGTAATTTATAGATTCAATGCCATCCCCATCAAGCTACCAATGACTTTCTTCACAGAATTGGAAAAAACTACTTTAAAATTCATATGCAACCAAAAAAGAGTCCGCATTGCCAAGTCAATCCTAAGCCAAAAGAACAAAGCTGGAGGCATCACACTACCTGACTTCAAACTATACTACAAGTCTAAAGTAATGAAAACAGCATGGTACCGGTACCAAAACAAAGATATAGACCAATGGAACAGAACAGAGCCCTCAGAAAATGATACCACACATCTACAACCATCTGATCATTGACAAACCTGACGAAAACAAGAAATGAGGAAAGGATTCCCTATTTAATAAATGGTGCTGGGAAAACTGGCTAGCCATATGTAGAAAGCTGAAACTGGATCCCTTCCTTACACCTTAGACAAAAGTTAATTCAAGATGGATTAAAGACTTAAATGTTAGACCTAAAACCATAAAAACCCTAGAAGAAAACCTAGGTGATACCAGTCAGGACATAGGCATGGGCAAGGACTTCATGTCTAAAACACCAAAAGCAATGGCAACAAAAGCCGAAATTGACAAATGGGATCTAATTTAACTAAAGAGCTTCTGCACAGCAAAAGAAACTGCCATCAGAGTGAACAAGCAACCTACAGAATGGGAGAAAATTTTTGCAATCTACTCGTCTGACAAAGGGCTAATATCCAGAATCTACAATGAACTCAAACAAATTTACAAGAAAAAAACAAACAGCCCCATCAAAAAGTTGGTGAAGGATATGATCAGACACTTCTCAAAAGAAGATATTTATGCAGCCAAAAGACACATGAAAAAATGCTCATCATCACTGGCCATCAGAGAATTGCAAATCAAAACCACAATGAGATACCATCTCACACCAGTTAGAATGGCAATCATTAAAAAGTCAGGAAACAACAGGTGCTGGAGAGAATGTGGAGAAATAGGAACACTTTTACATTGTTGCTGGGACTGTAAACTAGTTCAACCATTGTGGAAGACAGTGTGGCAATTCCTCAAGGATCTAGAGCTAGAAATACCATTTGACCCAGCCATCCCATTACTGGGTATATACCCAAAGGAGTATAAATAATGCTGCTGTAAAGACACATGCACATGCATGTGTATTGCGGCACTATTCACAATAGCAAAGACTTGGAACCAACCCAAATGTCCAACACTGATAGACTGGATTAAGAAAATGTGGCAACTATACACCATGGAATACTATGCAGCCATAAAAAAGGATGAGTTCATGTCCTTTGTAGGGCTATGGATGAAGCTGGAAATCATCATTCTCAGCAAACTATCGCAAAGACAAAAAACCAAACACCGCATGTTCTCACTCATAGGTGGGAATTGAACAATGAGAACACTTGGACGCAGGAAGCGGAACATCACACACTGGGGTCTGTCGTGGGGTGGGGGTAGGGGTAAGGGATAGCATTAAGAGATATAACTAATATAATGACCAGTTAGTGGGTATAGCATGCCAACATGGCACATGTATACATATGTAACAAATCTGCACGTTGTGCACATGTATCCTAGAACTTAAAGTATAATGAAAAAATAAATAAATAAAAAATAAGAAGCGGTAAATTCTTTAGATGAGAATAAATCAGCACAGTAACTCCAGCAGTACAAAAAGAGAGTGTTTTGACACTTCCAAAGTGTTACACCAGCTCTCTAGCAATGAGTCCTAACTGAAATAAATATTCTTAAATGACAAATAAAGAATTCTAAATATAGATTGAAAGGAAGTTCAAACAGAAAGCTGAAAAACAACACAGAGACCTGAAATATGATTTGGAATATAAAAGATGAGAAAACTATATTTAAAAACAAAAAAAGCAGAAAAAATAGAACTCTGAAATTGAATAGCATACTAAAGAATTTCAAAACACTGTTAAAACCTTCAACAATAAACTAGACCAAGGTAAGGGAAGAATTTCAGAGCTTGAAGAGCAGTCTTGCAAATTAAATAACATCATAATGAAGAAAAAGGAATTCTAAAATATTAACAAAGCCTTTGAGAGATAATAGATTATGTAAAGCAACCAAATATATTATTTATAGGCATTTCTGAGAGAGAAGAACAAAATGTAAGCAATTTGGAAAACATTTAAGGGAAGGATTCAGGAAAATGTTTCTAATATTGTTAGAGAGGTAGACACAATCAATAAATTTAAAGAATACTTGCTAGATCTTACACAAGACAAACATCACCAAGACATATAGTCATCAGACTATTCAAGATCAACACTAAAGAAAAAAATCTGAAAGGCAGCTAGAGAAAAGGGTCAAATCACCTACAAATGGAATCCCATCTGACTAATGGTAGACTTCTTAGCATTGTATTGCTTTATCTTTTCTGTCAAGGGACATTTAGGTTGCTCCACCTGTTGGCTACTGTGAATAATGCTTCAATGAATATGGGAATGCAAATATCTCTTTTAGATCCTAATTTCAAGTTTTTAAATAAATACACAAAAGTAGAATTTTTGGATCATATAATTCTATTTTTAATTTTTGAGTAACCTCCTACTGTTTTATATAGTGGCTGTACCATTTCAGAAGCTCCACCAAAAGTATACCCTAGGGTTTTAATTTCTATGCATTCTTGCCAACATTTGCACACTGTTCTCTGTTCTGTTTTGTTTTTAATAATGGTCATCAATTGGCAGGTGTGGGGTAATATTTAATTTAGTTTTGGTATTGATTTTCATTTCCCTGAGGATTAGTGATCATGAGTATCTTTTCACAAACATTTGGTCATTTGTATGCCTTTTTTGAAGAGACAGCAATTCAGCTTCTTTGCCCATTTTTAAATTAAGTGATTAAATATTTTTCTATGAGTTGTAGGAGTTCCTTATACATTTTGAATAGTAACCCCTTATCAGATGTTTGGTTTGCAAATATTTTCTCCCATTACATAGGTTGTCTCTTTACTTTGTTTTATTTGTTGGGCAGAAGCTTTTTAGTTTGATATGGTCTCACTTGTCTGTTTTTGCTTGTGTTGTCTCTGCTTTTGGTCTTATAGCCAACAAATCATTGCCAAGATCAATGTCATGAAGTGTTGCATCCTATGTTTTTTTTTTCTAGGAGTTTTATGCTTTCATGTCTTATGTTTAGGTCTTTAATCCTTTTTGAGTTGATTTTTTTGTGTATGACCCAAAGGTCTAATTTAATTTCTCTGCATGTGAATATCTAGTTTTCTCAACAACATTTATTAAAGAGACTATTATTTTTCCATTGTGTAAGCTTATTTCTGGGCTCTCTATTCTGTTCCATTGATCTTTATGTATGTCTTTATGCCAGCACCATACTGTTTTGCTCACTGTAGGATTGTAATATGTTTTGAAATTAGAAGTTATGAGATCTCCAGCTTTGCTTTCCTTCTCAAGAGTGTTTTAAATATTCAGGGTAATTCGTGGTCCTATATAAATTTTAGAATTTCTGTTTCTACTTCTGTAAGAAATGACATTGGAATTTTGATAGTGATGGCACTGAAACTGTAGATCACATGGGGAGGTATGGATATTTTAACAATATTAATTCTTTAAATTTATTAGAATAAAATATTTTTCAATTTATTTATGTCTTCCTTAATGTCTTCAATATTTTGTAGTTCTCAGTGTACAAGTATTTCATCTCCTTGGTTAAGTGTCTGCTAATGTATCTTATTCTTTTTGATGGTATTATAAATGGGGTTGTTTTTTTATTTTTTTTCTTGGGGTGTATGGTTAGTATATAGAAACACAACTGAATTTTCTATGTTAATTTGTGCCCACCAACTGTACTGAATTTGCTTATTAGTTCTAAGAGATTTTTGGTAGAATATTTAGATTTTTTACATATAAAATCATATCATCTGTTAACAGATACAATTTCACTTCTTCCTTTCTGAGGTGAATGCCTTTTTTTTCTTACCTAATTGTTCTGCCTATGACTTTTAGTACTGTGTTGAATAGAAATGGCAAGTAGGCATCCTTACATTGTTTCTAACCTTAGAGAAAAACTTTCAGTTTTTCACCATTGAGTATGATATTAGCTGTGGGCTTCTCAGCTATATCCTTTATTATAGTGCAGTAATTTTGTTCTATACCTAGTTTGTTGATTGTTTTTTATCATGAAATGATATTAAATTTTGTCAAATGCTTTTTCTGCATCTTTTGAGGTGATCAAATAGTTTTTATCCTTTATTCTGTTAATATAGTTTATCACATTGATTACATATTATAATTCATCTTTGCATTTTGGGAACAAATCCCATGTAGTCATGATGAATGATATTTTTAATGAGTTGTTAAATTTGATGTGCTAATATTTTGTTAAGAATTTTTGCATTTATAATCACCAGATATGTTAACCTGTAGTTTTATGTCTTTGGTTTTTTATTAAGGTAATACTAGCCTCATAAAGTGAGTTTGAAAGTATTCTTCAATTTTTTTGGAAGAGTTTGTAAAGGATTGGCATTAATTCTTCTTGATATAGTTGGTAGAAATCACCAGTGGATCTATCTGGTCCTATCTTATTTTTGTTGGTAGATATTTTATGACTTGTTTAATCTCATGACAACAATTTATCTAATCAGATTTATATTTCCTCATGATTCAGTTGTGATTAAATGAAAATTTCTAGGAATTTATCTATTTCTTATAGCATAATTAATTTTTTCATATAATTTTTCATAGTGTTATCTTTTTTTTGTTTCTGTCATATCAGTTGTAATGTCTCCCCTTTCATTTTTGATTTTGTTTATTTGAATCCTGTTTCTTTTTTTCTTAATCTAGCTAAAAAATTATTGATTTAGTTGCACTTTTCAAGGAGCAACTCTTAATTTCATTGATTTTTTTCTTTGTTTGTTTATACTTTTTCACTTATTTCTGGTCTGACTTTTGTTTTTTCCTTTGATCTGTTAACTTTAGGTTTAGTTTCTCTTCTTTTGCTATGTCTTTGGTGTGCACAGTTGCATTTTTTATTCAAGATTTTTCTTTTCCCTACATGTAAGTATTTATTACTATAAAGTGTATATGTCTGTTAGGTACATTTGTTCTATAAGGTTGTTCAATTCTGTTTCATGGTTATATGTCTGGATTTTCTATTCATTATTGAAAGTTGAGTATTGACCTCCTACTCTTATTGTGGTGTTGCTGTCTATTTCTCCCCTTCATTTTGTCTATGTTTTCCTCATATGTTTGAGTGAATGTGTACTCAAATTATTATATCTCTCTGGTAAATTGACCTTTTTATTATATGACATCCTTCTTTGTCTCTTGTGACAGTTTTTGATTTAAAGTTCATTTTGTCTGCTGTAAGTGTGGCCATGCCTATTTTTTAATTGCAACTTACATACGATAATCATTTTCCATTATTTTACTTTCAGCCTATGTGTGTCCTTTAACCTAGAGCAAGTTTCTTATAGGCAGTATATTGTCAGATATTGTTTTTGTTCATTTTATCCATTTATTCACTGTATATCTTTTAATTGGGAAATCTAACCCATTTATATTTAAAGTACTTATGAGAAAGAACTTACATAGTCATTTTGTTTCTTTTTCTGCCTTTCTTGTTCTTGTTTTGTCTCTCTTTTTTCCCTTTCTTTCTTCTTTTGTGTTTTATTGATTTGTTTTGAAGTTATAGGCCTTAGTTTATTTTAAATTTATCCTGTTATATCTTACATAGGTACTATAGTTTTGATTAACATGGGGCTTACATAACACATCTTATAGTTATGACAGTTTAGTTTAAGCTTAATTTCAATCACCTACAAAATCTCTACACTGTTACTCATCTCCATTTACATTGTATATTATTGATTTCACAAATTACGTATTTTATAGTGTATTTATTAATATATTTATACTCATAGTTGTTTTCAATACTCTGCCTTTTCACTTCTACCAGAATTAAAAATGATCGATGTGCCAGAGTTACAGTATTTTAATATTCTGTACTTGTGTATATCTTTACCTTTATCAACTAGCTTTGTACTTCATTATGGTTTTGTGATTCTCTGGTATCTTTTCCTGTCAACTTGAAAGACTTCCTTTAACAGTTTTTATAAGGAAGTCTAGTGATGATGATTCCCTTAAATTTTGTTTTTCTAGTAAAGTATGTATCTCTCCTTCACTTTTGAAGGACGATTTTGCCAAATGTAGTTGCCTTGACTGACAATTTTTTTTCCTTCAGTACTTTGAATACATTATAGCATTACCTTCTGTATTGCAAGATTTCTGCTAACATTTCTACTGAGAGTTTAATAAAGGTTCTTTTGTATATAACAAGTTATCATTGTCTTGCTGCATTCAAAATTCACTTTGACTTTTGGCAATTTGATTATATAATATGTCTCACTGTAGACTTGTTTGATTTATTCTAGTTGTGATTAAATGGTCATCTTGGATGCCCATTTTCTGTCCTAATTTTGAACTGCTTGGGCCATCATTTTTTAAAATAAGCTTTCTCTTCCTTACTTTCTCCTCTTCTCCTTCTGAAACTTCCATAATGGATATATTTTCTACTTAATGGTATATAGTAAGTCTCTTAGACTTTCTTCACTCTTTCTCATTCTTTTTTTTTTCAGTCCTATGACTGAATAATTTCAAATGACTTCCCATTGAGTTTACTGATTCTCTCTTCTGCTAGATTTAGTCTGCTGTTGAACTCTTCTAGTAAATTTCTTAATTCTGGTATTGCATTTCCCAGTTTCAAAATGTATGTTTGTGTCTTTTTTCTATATTTCTTGTCTCTTTGTTGAAATTCTATTTTTGCTCAGGCATTAGTTTCCTGAGCTCACTAAGCATCTTTTCAATGGTTATTTTGAATTCTTTGTTGGGTAACTCATATACCTTTATTTATTTAAGGTTATTTTCTGGAGATGTTTTGTTATTTTTGGTCAGTTTCCCGGTTTTTTTAATGCTACTTATACCTTTTGTGTTGTTATTTATATATTTGAAAAAAAAAGCCAGCTTTCTCTCCCATTCTTTATGGATTGGCTTCATACAAAGAAACCCCTTCACCAATCAGCTCAACTAGAGAATCTGGGAGGCTTTCCAACCTTTTACTGTGTATATATCCTCTCTGAAGTTATGTGTGTTAATTCTATATTAGAAGGCTTTCCAGTTTTGTCTTTTCAGGAGCTGATAAACTCTTAACTCTTTGTGGTGCCTCTATGCTATACCTGGTTCCTTTAAGCAGCAGCACTCTTCCAAGTTCTTTTTTTGTGGTGAGTGGCTCCTACACATCAGCAGTTCCTGGGTGTCATCAGTGCTTTGAAACAGGCAAGACAAAACTACTCTGTTGGGCAAAGCCCTAGAAAGTAGAATTAATGCTCAACTCTTTTTTTTGTCTCTGATGGAGAAGCTGCCAACCTGCATTGACCTCTGTCTGCTGGAACAGCCGCATGCCATAACACTCTTTTGCTCTCAGTAGCTCCTAGGCATCTAGAGTATGTCACGTCCTGTCAGCATCCTAGACAGCTGATACAGAAGCTAGAGGCCAGTTTGTCAGGTAGGCCTCCACCACCCAAAAAGTCAGAAAGTTGGATATAGTATTCAGTCTCCTTGTTGCTTCCCCAGGGGAAACTTGGGAGATGGGAGAGTACTACTAATGTAGCACTGTGCCAGTGAGAGGGGCTATGAAAGAAAGCGCCACAATTTTTTCTACTAATACAGCTGATTTTTTGCTTTCCTGGGGGCATAGGAGTTTTTTTTTTTTTTTCTCATAAAGGAAAGTGATTATGTGTTGTTGCTGAATTTGGTATTTCTGTGGGAGACAAAAGGTTTTGGGTCTAACTGTCTTACCATTTTACTCTCCTTTTACTTATCTTAATATTAGAAATCATAATACCTTTTTGGTGAATCTTAAACAATTTAAATTGATGAGAATAGATATTATTAAAAATAAACAGTAATTTAAAATATTATGCATGTCTTAATGTGCTTTATTTTTAATAAAGTGGTTTTAGTTTTATGCTTACATCAAATCAAGAAATGTGAATCATCTTTTTTGCAATATATGAATATTGTAATATGTGTGAATGTATGTAAATGCAATTTTAAATATCATAGTATAAATATAACATCTGACAGAAAATTAGCTATGTAGCTAAACAATTTATACTATTTAAAAATTTATTATAACTAATATAAATTTGTATTTCCTTAATTTATTTTGTTGCTTATAGTACTTTTAAAAATGCTCCATATAATAGACATGTGAAATGTAACAATGTTAACTATGAAACACAAAATTTGAATTTTCATAGGGAAACTTTTTTAAAAATTTAAAACTCTATTATATAACTTCAAGTATAATTTAGCTATAATAGTCTTTAAACAAGGGAATATTAATGAATACTATCAAATGTAAAAAGAATCCTAGAGAAAAACTACTTTCTTCTTCAATAATATGAACTATTAACCATAAAATCATCGAGGCCTTAAAGCTATAAAAATTGGGAGGAAAAAAGTATGAAAAAATATTGAAAACCAAAAGTATTTCTAAGTTGAATATAAATTTAAACTACGGCAGAGAAAACTGCCTCAAGTTGATGAGTGAAAATTCTGGGGGAAATTCTTGCCTCTTTAATTCTATCACATTGTCTCAGGATTTATGGGGTCTGAGTTACCATTCCTTGGAAAGACAATAGGAAAAGATAATTTTCTTATGATTTCTGGCACAGGAAAATTCTTCAGAGATAACGTGTTGAATTGTAGCTTCATACATTTCCTTCTTTTGTTTTTTGTTTGTTAAGGATGCAGCTAAAGTGTTAGAAAAGACTATGCTAAAAATATATGATGTAGGTAATCAATGAGCTCATGCAGATTTAGTGTCCCTGGAACTCATTTATACCCTTTTAATAGGATTTCTATTGAAGCAAGTAAAATGTTCATATCTATTGCTGTCGAATACAAACACAAATTATTTTAATCATTAGGAAAGAATTTTGGTAATAAGTAATCAGAGTAGACGTGTAGGACAGCAAAAGCTGGCATGATTAATCTTAACCAGGGGGATGAAAATTCAATCGAGCAGTGTATTAGTTAAGAATTCAATTGAAAACTAAAAAGAAACCAATGCTGCATTCAAGTATGTAAACTGAGATTGCAACCTAATGTCATTTTATAATCTAAATAAAAAACAAAACCCTGCCTTAGGTTTAGAAAAAAGACATTATTTGACTTAATTATCTAGATAATTTAGGTGAAGGTACACAGTTTTTATCTAAACACCATAGATTAAGGCTTTAGTTTTCCATTTCACCTCTTGGTGTTGGAAATGTTTTATGTACTTCATGTAGTATTAGGTGAGGAATAGGAATTAGAGCCACTACTACTGAGTTAAGAGGGTACAATGAACTTATTGGGGGCAGCAATCTCTAGGGAATTTTGGACATTTCACTAATAATGTATCCCGTGACAATCTGGTCAAATATTCACAGATTACGATACATCCACAGGTAGATTTTATCAGCCTGTGTATTTCTCTTTACCCACAAGAACTAACATGTTTGGATATTAAATGAGTGGCAGAATTAAGTTTGCATTTAGTTTTGCATAATTCCTGGAAAAGTGTTTTACAGCTTCATCAGATACAAACAAATATAGTTTTGTTTTCTGGTATATTACAATATTCTAAGGACACTAGAGCATTTGAAGATGAAGATATTAATGAAAATGACAAATATGATTCTTGGCAATGTTTCATCTTATTTTAGGAGATGAGCTATGGAAAATACAGAGATATTTCTCATCATAATTTAATGGTTAAAAGTGTCTTACCTATTTCACTAAGATATGTTTAATTTATCTATAATGAAGGTCATACATGTATATACATATGAGATAAAACCTCAAGTAAAAGAGTTACAGATCTTATTCAAGTAGAAACTGGAAAACTATTACAAATCTGATAGTGACATGGTAGAAGGCACAAGGGTGAGAAGGACACAATAAGGAAACAAAAAAATGAAGATACAGAGCACATTATGTAATGATAGTATATATGTGAGATATTGACAGTAATTTAGGCCGGGATATTTGTATAAAAACCTTAAAATTCATGGAAAAAAGGCAGAGAATTTTAAAACAATTATATCATTTCCAAAGTAGAAAATAACAATTGGTTAAATGTAACCATTCACTCTATGCCTGCATCTATGTAGCTAAATGCTACATACATTTTATGTGGATAAAAACATAAAATCATATTGACTGGTATTAATTTAAAATTATATACTACTTTTAAATCAATGCTATAGTACTGCCCCCAAAAAACTAATACATTTATCAAGTCCAGTTTTCTACCCCACTTGTTTGTGCTCAAATTTTTAATATCTTCTTGCCCATCCTGGCCTTTAGCTCTTCATGTTGTTCCTAATGAAAATATGAAGAATAGAAGGGAAAATCCACAAACTCCCAAATGACATCTATTTATATACCTGCATTTAGGCCTATGTATTCCGCATAAGTTGTCCATGTTTCAATCTAAGAGCACTAGAACTCATTTCTTTTACTCAAATGCTTCACTTCTGCCTACAAATTCTTCCAATAATTATCTTTTTCTCAGATCTTTGAATATTTTCTTTCACTGATTCGTTGCTCTCAGAACACAAATTGTATCAGAATGTTAATTATAATATTAATGAATACTAATAGTATGTTCTGTGTCACTCCAGATACTTGGCCTCGCCAGTCTCAGGATTTCGACTACTTGTTCCCATCTCAGCTGCCACTGGGTTTACAAAAATGATATGGATTCCAGTTAACTTACCTTCTGCATTACATCTATGCACTGTTTTCCTCTCACGCAGGTTGTCCATATTTATGTTAAAGCACAGGGCACCATAGGATACTCTGGGTGCTAAGCACGTGGAATCCAAAAGTGCAGAAGAATTAATACTACAGGGAAAATTTGACTAATGGGAAAGAGGAACTTTCCCATTTCCCTTGATAAAATTTCCCTGGATACCCTGAACAGAAAGTCTTAAGAAGTAGTCCTTCTTCTGGCTTCTGAAATGGCAATACTATGAGATCCAGCTATCGGTTACATTTAATATCAAGAGGTAATAAAACCCATCCCAAATTTCTTCCCTTCCCTGCTTAAACCCCATTTCCTTCACTTTGCTCTCTGAATTGTATTCTCTATATAAAGTAATGGCATACTTCAACACAGCTTTCTGAGAGTTCAACATGGTTGATTTTGGTCATTAATAAACACACATAAATACACACATGCACCCTTTATTGACTTATTCATTTGTTTTCATTCATCAATAAGTATCTTAAAATATATTTTTAATATTTCCTGTCTACAATTCCCCTCTTTCCATTTCCAATTTTCATTCCCTGTATCTCCCCTAACCTTCCATCGAAATTTCTCTGTCAAGGTCACCTTCATGTTGTTAAATCTAATGAGCAACATATATTTCTTATGCTAGCCAGCTGTACTCTTTGACAAAATTGATCCTGTTCCTCACCCAAAAATACCTCCATTGGCTTCCAGGAAGGCATAATTTCCTGGTTTTCCCCTTGTTTCCTTCTCGGGCCTTTTCATTGATTCTTCCTCCTCTACTGGAATGTTCCAGAGTCTGAGTCCTTTGATTTATTCTCTTCTGTACATGCTCAGTTGATGGTCTCACCTTGCCTCTTCGCTTTAAATGTGATAGAGCTGAGAACTCCCAAATATATATCTAGAGTGTGATCATCTTCTATGTTCTCAAGTTGTAGCTAATTGCTCGTTTGACATCACTATATGAGTATCTAATCACCTTAAAATTAAAATGATCAAAACTGGGCTTCTGATTTTCTCCTTTAAGCCTGTTACTGCTCATTCTATCTCAACTCTCTGAATAGAAACTCCACCTTTCTAGTCATGCAGGTCAAACCTGCAATCATCTTTGCCCCTTCTCCTTCACACCCTATCTCCAATCAGTCTTCTAATACTTTTGATTCTATATTTGTAATATATACATATTTTTGCCTCTTTTTGCCACCTCCACTACTACTGTCCCAAACCATGTCTCCATTTTCTTATGCTTGGATTACTATAATAGATCATGGTTATTCCAGCTATAGTCTCTCTGTTCTATCATTTCCCCCCATAGTTTATTTTCAATACATATGTTTTTTCTTCATTTTCACTCTTAAAAATATGTCTGATTATGTCTCTTCTTAGCAGAAAACTTCCAAAGGCTTTTTGTCTCACTCATAGTCAAAGCCTTAGTGCTCTTAAATCTCTGAGGCCTAATTTTATCTAAGCCCACATTTCTTGCTACCCTTCACATTGCTCACGCTTTTCCAGTCACATTTGCCAATTAACTGTCCACGGATTCTCTTAGGCATTCTTTTGTACTTCCTGTTTCCTCTGTCTAGAATGTTCTTCTCAAGATATCCAGTGGCTTGCCCTGCATCTTCTCCAAGTCTTGTCTAAACCCACTATTTCAATGAGGTCTAAACTGCAAACCTTATTTAAAATATGAATACTCCCTCCCCTGCACCTCATATCCTCCTGTTATGCCTTATTTTCTATGTAATGCATTGTAACATAATATATATATATATTTATCATTAATTTATTTATTGTATATTTCTCCCATGAGGATGTAAATTTCATGGTGGCAGTGATGTTTGATTGTTTTTTTCTTCATTGCTGCATTCCTATTAATAGAAATGGGCCTGCCAAAAATATTGCTTGAATGATTTTTGGATAAAATATTTGAATATTATGCACCATTCTGATCTCCTGAAATGAATGTATTCGTTCATCAGGTAGGGAGCAGACATATACATGCCTGCATAAAAGAAAACAGCTATTTGAAACTACATAAAATCAAATTATATGTACTATTCAAATGAAAATAAAAATTAGTTTTTATTAAGATTATGTATTTGAAGATCTAGCACTTCTAAATATTTTCTACTCTAAAGTTGTGCTTAGAATGCTTTTAAAAGTTCTCAGAGAAACTCATTTCAAAGTTGATTTTTCTTAAATGAGAGCAGACTCTAAAATGATTTTTACCATTTTGTGATGGTTTTCACATTGTGTCTAGAAAGATTGGAGACGTGTAAATAAAAGTTTAGACTATAATTAAAATAACTGCACAAGATAAAATTAATGAAGTTATTCTTCATAGTGACAAGTACTACATGAAACATTATTTAAAATATATCTATGCAAAAAGATAAAGCTATTCAAAATGCAGAATCTCAGAAACCAATCCTCAACAGCATAAAAATTAAGTATTTCATAAGGATCTGCTGGGGCTCTATGATTAAATATAGTTTGCTTACAAATTTTAGGAAATATAGAAACCCATACTTCTTTGTAAATAAATATTAAATCCAAAGTTCTACTAGCTATTAAAAGAGCAGTTCGTATTGAACTAATCTACTAAAAAAAACAGAAGTAAAGTAAACCTTACTTTAGGCAAAACATACCTTAGTAAAATTATATATCCAAATAAACTAGCTTGCCAATTTTTTCTTCTCAGAACTACAATATGACTTCTGAAATTCACTAAATTATAATTATCTCAATTTTTGATACCAGCATTTTGTCTATGTTACTTAAGACTTGGAAAATATGCTGGGTAACATCTACTGAAGTACTTTTGAATGTAAAAGATCACTCTTTAATTTATGATATGTTCATTGTTTCAAATTGGTGATACTTTAGTTTTCTAGGAAAACTGTATATTTATTCTTCTTAGGTATGTCATATTTGCAATCCACAAATATATATAGTAAACTCTATCTGAATATGAAAAAGTAAATTGTATTTCATAGAGCCAGCTTTGTGGGAGATTAGAGTAAGAGCACAATATAGACAATACCATTCAGGTATTTAGTTGAATAATTTGTAGACAACCTAAATATAGGTTCCTGGAAGATATCTGACTTGTGCCTTGAAGCAATAGCAATAACTAGGCAGTAAATATTGTGCTTTTTGCAATGACCCTCAGTTAAGCAACTTGAGGGCAGAGATGGAATCCTGCCATATTTACAAACACAAATGCACACACAGACCACAACACATACTCAATGAGTATCTGAATGAATGGAAGAAAAAATGTTCTGACTAATTAACTCATTATGAACCTATGATAAATGGCCAAATACCCTCCCTTAATGGGATCTCTTCCAAAAAACTACCCATTTAAATTTCAGCCTTACCGGTGTGAAATCAATCAGTTTCCATCTTGTCTCTTATTTGTGAATTTGGCCGTCAGTATTTTTAGTGGAAGCAGGATGTTAGAGCAGTCAGGATGGCTTAAGGAGAGCACGTTGTTTGTTATTCCTTTGTGATAACTAAGAAAAGAGGTATAAAATTTAGCTTGCTTTTATCAATCTTTATTTAAAATTTTATATTTAATTTATTGCAGGCTTAATAAAACTTGAATAAACTAGTTTAAACTATTCCCTTATACCCCTTACCCAGCTTCCCAATGTTAACATTTTATCACATTTGCTTTTTTTTTCTCCCTCTCTCTCTCTATTCCCAATCCTGCTCAGGTACTTTGTTTTCCTGGACTGTTTCTGATATATGTTTCCTGAACTATTTGCATATATAATGACTCTTTGCCCCTAAATACATCAATGTGTATTTACAAAAACTATGATATTCTCTTATAGAACCACATCATAATTATTAATTATTAAAATCCAGGAATTAATATTGATATAATACTAATATATCATATTATTGATATAATACTATTGTACATTATATTGTACTATATATTGTACATAGTATTGATATAATACTAATATATATTATATCAATTATATCAATAATATATCAGTATGTCAATAGCATAATACACTGATATATGATATAATATTGATATAATACTATTATATAAGCTACACACTTCTTACTCAAGTAAAAGTCACCATTTCTCTCAGTATAAAAAAAAAAAATGGTTTCCTGGTCTGCACTTCTACCCAGAGTTACTTGACGCATTTAGTTGTCATGTCTCTTTAATCTTCTTTAATCTGGATGAGTTTCTCAGTATTTCCATTAAAATGTATGTTTTTAAATCTTTCACGACCTTAACATTTTGAAGAGCACAGGCCATTTGTTTTCTAGAATGTCCCTCAATTTGGGTTTGTCTGATGTTTTCTCACTACTAGATTCAGGGTATGCATTTTTGGCAGAAAAACCACAAAAGTGATATTGGGTTCTTTTTGGTGAACCGTTTATGAAGCACATGATAGGCATCAATAGTTATTAAGCAAGACCACATAAAGCACTCTGCAAAATACGACTTTCTCCCTGTATCCCAAAAGCACATTTATTTATGTTTACTTAAGAAAGGTATTTACAGAACCCTAGCTACGTTCCAGGCTTCATGTATGTGATAAATTGCTATGAAAGTTCCAGAATAGGTGGGCAAACATTAGCATCATTGAGAAAAACCTCACAGAAACTTTCAGAAGACCCTGAGCTATGTAAGGATGAAGAGCAGGATGATGGAGGGCATTCCAGACAAGAAAACCTAGGAGGATGGAATTCATCACTTTGCAAAGTTAGTTACCTAAGCTTGGCCCATTCTGAAATCTTACATAGTGGTTATGGTTCACATGAAATAATTTTTTTCATTACTCATATTATAAACCACAATTAAAAAAACTATTTACAGCAGGAATTAGTTTTCAGAAACCCAAGATGTCTTTTGTTGTTCATAATGGTGCACTAAGTCTAGAGAATATATTCTTATTAGCCCATCTATTCAAAATAGACCATTTTAGTGTTGCTTTGCTTCCAGGTACTTAAATATGATTGACTATATATAGTTGCTGTGCATTTTTGTTGCGTTGTGATTTATTTATTTGTCTCTCAATCAGTTGAAGCTCATCAACTCTGAATTATCGCCCAAATGAGCTTATCTGTTTCTTCTTATTTCCAATGTAAGATACCAGGTTTTAAACTAAAGGAGCCCTTAAGTACATTGAAAGACATATAAAGAGCAAGTAAGTACTTTTACATTCCATTAATTTAAGTATTCAAGGACTTGACAGTACAGGTCTGAATAAGAAACATATTGTATGTTCAAAATCTGGTAATATTGTTCATAGAGAATCTCTCCTTTTTTTGTGAGTGTCTTTTTTACAGTATAATTATCTCTCATTAGTTCTGAAGCTTGAAATAAAAGAGCAACACAATCCTGCAATTAGGGTGCAATTGTACCTGAAATCTTGTAAGTTCAAAGTCAGAGCATTGAAACTTATGACTTATAACTACCAGAATGTGAATGTTCCATGTGCATTTGGTTAATCTATAACACATTATTCTATTCTTAATAGATATGTGAGCTGCAACTGATATGCATAGTTCAGTAACTAAAGTTAAACTGAAAAGAAAAAATCTCTCTTTTAAGGCATAAGTTACAAAATTACAAAGGTGAAAAGGTTTTGAGATATTTAATTTCCTTTTCTGCCTTGAAAAGAAACAATAGGAAATAGAGAAAATACTCGATACATTTTATTAATCACATAGTCCAGGTCAATGCATTATACACACAGGAATGTGAAATGTCAGAGTCAATTAAATGAGTGTTTGTAAAATAAACCGTTTCACCATATGAGCATATTTAAGTCATAACACAGTTAGATAAATGTACTAAACATTCAAATAAACATGTGTGGCTACTTGACTATTTAATTATTGAAATAAAGACATTGATTTCCATGTGCGATGATGCAGACAGACCATGTCTTCTTATAAATATTCATTTCTGGATTTTGACATAATATTTCTTTTAAAAGTGGGCACATACAGCAACAAGTAGCATGATTTCTTCATATACTCTCAACATTGTAGTTTTTCCAGTACCTCAGTTGATGCGGGAAGTTAAATCACTGGTAGCAAACATTCAAAAGCAACATGTGCTTCAATATTTAAGGTAATAGAAATATTAACTCTTTAGATCAAGATTGGTGATGTTTCAAGGCCTTCATATCTACTATTATAAATATATACATATACATCACAAGCATTTTTAAAGAATTAACTATTTCTTTTAAGTACAATAACACTAGTAGGCAACATATATTGAGTGCCTGCTCTATGCTAAACAATGTAACAAGGTTTTTACAAACAGCTCTAAACCTCTCCCAAATCCTGCCTGGTCATCATTAGTGTATTAGTGTTCTTTTTTTTTTTTTGAGACGGAGTCTCACTCTGTTGCCCAGGCTGGAGTGCAGTGGCACAATCTCGGCTCACTGCAAGCTCCGCCTCCTGGGTTCACGCCATTCTCCTGCCTCAGCCTCCCAAGTAGCTGTGACTACAGGCACCTGCCACCACGCCTGGCTAATTTTTTTTTTTTTTTTTTTTGTAGTTTTAGTAGAGATGGGGTTTCACGGTATTAGCCGGGATGGTCTCGATCTCTCCTGACCTCGTGACCCGCCCGCCTTGGCCTCCCAAAGTGCTGGGATTACAAGCGTGAGCCACCGCGCCCGGCCAACATTAGTGTTCCTTTCTTAACAGATAAATAATCTTCCTCAAATGGACTAAATAAGTTGTCCAACATTGTTTAAGACTATGGTTCATTAGGTTTTCAGATTAGATACGTTGAATTTCAGTGTAAATTATTCTAGTATTCAATATAGTGAGAATCAGTCAGTTAATTGACATTGCATGGATTATTTTTTTGCACGCCTGTGGCCGAAATTTTGTTTTACTTCTCCTATTACATGATTTTTGTTGTAAGTTAGATTTGTAATTTTATTTATATTTTTTAGTATTTTTCTGATGATACAGATATCCCTGTTGAAGAAAATATTTAATATTTAAATAAAATTAAAATAAAAATAATAAAATTCCACAATTCTATAACCTAGATATAAACAGTGATAACTTTTTTACATATTTCCTGACAGTCTATCAAAAGGATATTTATGAATATGTAATACCCAATAGCCTGCAAACATTTAATTGAATTGTTAATAACTCAAATATTTATTGGATGCCTGCTATATATCACTGCCTAAGATGAAGAGATGAATCCAGTAGAAAAAATGCTTGGTTTCTTATTATGTATACACACACAAATACATTTGTATATATCTTAGACATTATCAATTATAAAACAAACTAAATTGAATATAAAAATTGAGTAAAAAAATGAATACTGTTTGACTTTACGTAATATCAATAAACAGTTTTTCAAGTCTAACCATTGTAAGATACAATATTTAATACATATTACAAGGTAGCTAAGTGGATAGATCATGGTGTTTTTAAAATCTAGGTTCAAATTTCAACCTTGCCCCTATGTATTCCCTTGACCTAGTGTTCTAACTTCAACATCTATGTCTTGAACCATAAAATGAAATTAAAAATTAATATGTATCAACAGGACTCTGTGAGAATAATTATTTTTTTTTTGAGACAAAATCTCACTCTGTCACCCAGGTTGGAGTGCAAGGGCACAATCTCAGCTCACTGCAATCTCTGCCTCCCAGGTTCAAGTGATTTTCCTGCCTCAGCCTCCCCAGTAGCTGGGACTACAGGTGCCCGCCACCATGCCCAGCTAATATTTTGTGTTTTTAGTAGAGGTGGGATTTCGCCATGTTGGCCAGGCTGGTCTAGAACTCCTGACCTATAATAATCCATCCAACTCGGCCTCCTAAACTGCTGGGATTACAGGCCTGAGCCACCGCACCTGACCGAGAATTAATTTTTATGCTTTGTGTGGTAACACCTTTCAATTTGTACTTTTGTTATTATAATCTCATTTTATCATATCATAGTCAGCTGATATATTCTATGTAATTTGTGTGAGACCCTTCTACACAAATAGCATCAAGTCTAGTTGTTTCATGCTGGTCTTCATACACATCCAGTAAAATATCAAAAAACGAGTGGACTTATTTAGAGCAAAGACTTAGGACACACTTGAAGCAACATAGAAAGAAAAATAGCATCTGATAAAACATTTAGCATTGCTACTGAGAACTGGTCAATACCTCTTACATGGCATTGCCTGTTGTTGCAGCAATACCCTTGTACCCCACCCTGCACAAGCTGAAAGCCCATGTTCCCTGTCTCGGGTCCTATCCTGCAGCCCACATTCACACATACAGCTGTTATTCCTAAGCACACGTCCCCTCACTCAGAGAGTGCTTCAAATTTTCAGCAGCACCGTGAACTGGAATCCGTGTCTCCTCAGTACCACCCAAGCCTTGGATTTGTACTGAAGTTACCCTTTTCTTTCACGGTAAATTCTCATTTAAAGGAAACTCAGCGTTATCTCTTGCCCATATAACACATTGTAGCTCATCTGAGACTATCACAGATGTTCTAAAAATATGAACCTACACAAGGAAAAAACTCAAGATCTCTTGGCAGGGCATGGTGGCTCACACCTGTAATCCCAGCAATTTGGGAGGCCAAGGTGGGAGGATCACTTGAGCCTAGGAGTTCAAGACCAGCCTGGGCAACATGTGAAATCCCATCTCTACAAAAATATACAACGATTAGGCAGGCATGGTGGTGGACTTGTGTAGTCCCAGCTATTTGGGCGGCTGAGATGGGAAGATCCATTGAGCCTGAGAAGTCAAGGCTGCAGTAAACTGTGATCACACCACTGTTCTCCAGTCTGGGCAACAGAGCAAGACTCTGTCTCAAAAGAATCAGGCTTTGGATTCTCCACTTACACAGTTTCCTGGGTTCAGGGCAAGTATGAAGAAAACTGAAACATCATCTGCTTCATATTTTTTGATGAAATTTTCTTTCCTACCTTTTTATTCTATTTTTTCATACTCTCTTTTCCCCCTTAAGGAACATAGCATAAAATTATCAATAAAGTTGGCTTTTAATAGACAAGAACTGTGATTGTTTTTAAGCATCTTTTGCTTTTAATCTAGTTTTCCCTAAGGCAAAGAAAAACCAAAATCTGGCTTCTTGATTCGGGGGGATAGGATGGGCAACAGTAGAAAACCTTGAGACTAAAATGTAATCTATTAAATTTGTATTTTAATGGATTATTCTCATAATGACTTTTTTGGACCTCAGGCATCTGATAAAATGTGTATATAGTAAGAAGAAAAATTTCATATCCATTGTATAGATTCATTTATTAGGAAGTAGTTGGTTTGTGAAAAAGCATTAGTATAATCCCTGATGTGTTATTTTACAATAGTGTCTGGACATGTTAAAGTCTTCTTAATTTCTCTTTATAATTACCCATCTGAATAGTTTTGTGGTTGAATTTAATACCTAGCAATTATGCTGGTCAAGCAATATGTACACAAATATTTTTAAGTAGATATGTCTCTGCCAATTTCATGCTGCAATTTTCAACCTTACTCTTCTGGATATCATATAAAATGTAGAGGGAATCTATTATGGAAACAAACTTTCTCAGGGCTAAAAATGAAAACATTTTTATTAAATCTTACTTGCCCAGGCTATTCTCTGAAACCAGTGACTTCTATAAATCTCAATTATACTAAAATGGTTTTGAGGTTAATGAAAATTGCATATTATGTTTTTATGATAATTCTCATTTATTGAAATATAACATGTGGCTAGCAATGTATTTAATGTTGTATGTATATATGTCATTTAATTCTTACAACAACGTTTTGAAATAAAGATTACCAGTATACTACTTTTGTGGTTCGGAACTCTGAAGCTTAGAGAGGTTAAAAAAATTTACCCAAGATCACTCAACTAACAATTGACAGAACAAGAATATGAACTTATTTTTTAACCAGTTGTGATAGATCTTGTGCAAAGATGGCTACCAAAAACTTGTCCCATTCCTGTAGGCATATGTTGTTGTGTTCACAAAGGGGAGGACTCTATTTCTTCTCCCTTTGTATTTTGGCAATCTTTGTGATTTGTTTTGACCAAGACCTATGGAATACGGTAGAAAGTGTTATTTTGTTAGTTCAAGCCCTAAGCCTAAGTAGCCTGCCAGCTCATACATTTTTTTCTCTTGAACAACAGCGACCATGTGAAGCAGCCCAGCTATATTGCTGCTGAGACAGGAGTGGAAAGAAGGATGCTTGAAGAATGAGTGACTAAGAAGGAAGAGAAAGAAGTTCAGCCAACCTCTAGCCATGATAGTCATCTTACCTGAGATATCACATATATAAATAAATCTTCATGCAGCCCTAGTTGAGTTTCCTCAACCAAACCACATAAAGCACAGGCCCAGACAAGTGCTGCCAAGTTGCAAAATTGTAAGCAAATAAATAATGTTTGGGTTTTTTTAAGAACTAAATTTTGGGAGGTTTGTAAGGCAGCAAGAGATAACTGAAACACCAATATAAATTACAACATTTCTGATACAAAACTCTTTTATTTCATTTATTATTTAATTTTAAAAATATTTAATGTGTATTTAATTTAAATAAATTATTTGATATTATTAATAGTATTTCAGAGACTTCAAGAAAAAGGCCATCAAAAAGTGAAAAAGAAACTGAATGAAGAGTAAAATACTTTGTTTCCACTATATTTTTCTCCTTGTAAAACTCCCCTCATTAACATTCTGTTTAAATACTCTGAGACCCCATAGAAAAGTTTCCAAACAAAGCCATTTTAAGTAATATAATTGTTAGAAGCAGCTACTTATACATGAGTTCATGTCTTTAATAAAATTATTCCCACTTATTGAAACCTACAATAATGTGACCTGTTAATGTATTTGGGGTTGCATATACTTCTGTCAAGTTCTTAATGAAAATATTAAGGGTGCTTAAAATATATCTAAAGTCCGAGATGAATTTCATCTAGTTTTTAAATATATGAAATATTTAGTAGTACATATACCACTGATAAAATATACATTTGTTATGTTGTTTAAGAAATTGTATTTCCACCAATCTCTGTAAACAATTTTACATTTAAAATTCTTTCCATAACAAATCAATATGCATAGTTTAAGTATATTTTATATATCACAGGTGTTTATCAATTATTTCCATATTTAAAATACCAAATATTTCAGAATGGACGATAAATAAGTGTTAGTTCCCCTTCTTTTGCTGACATTACTTAAAAGCAAGTATAAAAAATCTGAAGCACAGTTCATGAATGCTGGGATTGCTAGATGATGATACACTGTAAGATGAAAGACTTTCAAAGCCTTTAAAGCATTACCCAAGATAACTGCTTGGTGAAAAAAAAGTGTGTTGTAAAACAATATGTAATACTATCTTATGTTGTTAAAATATTATTAATTGCAAATACAAATATATAATGCTACATTTAATATATCTATAATAATTGAAAAATATATAATACATGTGTGTTACCTCATAAACATGAAGAAAACCTCGTAAATGTATTTGGTGGAAAAGGAAGAAAGAACATAAACACTGGAGTCAGAAAGACCTATCTACAAATCCTGAGTTTGCCACTTAATAATTCTATGGGATTTCAGTCAATAACCTAATTTATCAGAACCTGTTTCCACGTATTCAAAGTGGGCAGAACTGTATCCACTTTCAGAAATATAATAATAGAAGTCAGAGACAAGCTAACGATGCTTAGTAAATGACAATTGTTCTAATTCTTATTAGTCCCGAACAGTCATCCTCATCAAACACAATTTGCTACTCCATCAGGGGAATGTTTTTCACGTGGTTTTCTAGTGGGTCTATGTCTCCACAAGGGTATTTTTGGCATTCTGCAGAAGTCCCAATCAAATTTCGTAAAAGTGTAATTTAATTTTTAAAAATCTGTATTTCATATGTTTTTGGCTCAATAAAATGAGAGCAAAGCTTAAGGGTACCTGCTTAATGGATATTTTCCTGAGCATTGTTCAGTAACAAATAAAGCTGGAGAGGGGATAAATTGCTTCATGATTACTTTAGCATTTATTTCAACATGGATAGTTTGAGTTATATACTTAGTAAATTTTACTTTATTTTATTGAGGTGAAATGCCTTTAAAGTTAAAAAAGTTACTAATTACTAAGAAAATTGTAGAAGACTATTTGATATGAGTGTAACAAGAGTTATCAGGTTTGAGAAAAAAACACAAAAAATTACTGTGACCAATGCTAAATAGCTCACATTAACTGGTAAAAAGATATGAAAGTAAAGCAACATGCTCACAGCATTTAATGTAAGGTAATTCGAACAACAAAATCAAAACAAAACAACACAGAAGGGTGATTCTTTCTTAAAATATTTTAGTTGACAAATAATAATTGTATATGCTTATTTTTTATTTTTCTGGGTACAAAGTAGGTGTATATAATTATAAGGTACATGAGATATTTTGATAGAGGCAAAGAAAGCATAATAATCACATTAGAGTAAATGGGGTATCCATCCCCTCAAGCATATATACTTCTTTTTGTTACAAACAATTCATTTATCCTCTTTTAGTAATTTAACAATATACAGTAAATTATTGTTGACTGTAGTCACCCTGCTGTGCTGTCAAATACTAGGTCTTATTCATTCCTTCTAACTACTTTTTTTTTTTTTTTTTTTTTTTAAATCCATTAACCATCCCCACTTCTCCTCTGCCACTATCCTTACTGGTCTCTGGTAACCATCCTTCTACTTTCTATCTCCATGAGTTCAAATGTTTTCATTTTTAGTTCCCAAAAATAAATGAGAACATGCAAAGTTTGTCTTTCTGTGCTGGCGTTTTTCACTTAACATAATGGCCTCCAGTTCCATGCATGTTGTAGCAAATGACAGGATTTCATACATTTTATGGCTGAATAGTACACCATTGTGTATACGTACCATATTTATTCATTCATCTGTTGATGGAAACTTAAGTTGCTTCCAAATTTTGGCTATTGGGAATAGTGTTGCAATACACACAGGAATGCAGATATCTCTATAATATATTGATTTCCTTTCTTTTAGGCACATACCTACGAGTGGCATTGCTGGATCATATGGAAGTTTCATTTTTAGTTTTTTGAGGCAGTTTCTGGTGAAAAATGGAATGTTCTCCATAGTAATTTTACTAGCTTACATTACCACCACCAGTGTATTAATGTTCCCTTTTTGCCATATCTATGCTAACATTTATTATTGCCTATGTTTTGGATAAAAGCAATTTTAACTGGGGTAAGATGATATCTCATTGTACTTTTGATTCACATTTTTCTGATGATCAAAGATGTTAAGTATGTTTTTATATACCTGTTTGCCATCCATCTGTTTTCTTTGGAGAAATGTCTATTCAGAGATTTTGCTCATTTTCAATCAGATTATTAGGTTTTTTTCCTGTAGTCTTATTTTAGATCCTTATATATTCTGGTTATTAATCCAACATGATATGATCCCATTTGTCCATTTTTGTTTTGGTTGCCTGTGCTTACGGGGTGTTATTCAAGAAATATTTGCCCAGCCCAGTGTCCTAGAGAATTCACCCAATGTTTTATTTTAGTAGTTTCATAGTTTCAGGTCTTTGATTTAAGTTTTTAGTCCATTTCGATTTGGTTTTATGTATGACAGGAGATAGGGATCTAGTATAATTTTTCTGCATACGGCTGTCCAGTTTTCCCAGCATCTATTTTTGAAGAGACTGTCCTTTCCCCCAGTGTATGTTTTTGGCAACTTTGTTGAAAGTGAGTTCGATATAGACATGTAGATTTGTTTCTGGGTACTCTTTTCAGTCTATTTGTTTATATGTCTGTTTTTATGCCAGTATTATGCTGTTTGGGTTACTATAGCTCTGTAGTATAATTTAAAATCAGGTAATCTGATTTCTCCAGTTTTGTTCTCTATGCTCATGGTAACTTTGACTATTCTGGGTCTTTTTGGGTTTCACATAAATTTTAGGATTTTTTTTTTCATTTCTGTAAAAAATTTAATTGGTATGTTGATAGGGATTGCATTGATCTGTAGATTGCTTTGGGCAGTATAAACATCTTAACAACACTGATTCTTCCAATCCATGAACATGAAATATCTTTCCATTTTTGTGTGTTCTCTTCAGTTTCTTTCATCAGTGTTTTACCATTCTCATTGTAGAATTCTTTCACTTTTTTCACTTAATTTCTAAGTATTTAATTTTATTTTTTGCTATTATAAATGGGATTACTTTCTTGATTTTCAATTTAGATTGTTAACTCTTGGTATATAGACATGCTACTGATTCTTGTATGTCAATTTTGAATCCTGAAACTTTCTTGTATTTATCAGTTCTAATAGTTTTTTTTTTTACAGAGTCTTTAGCATTTCCAAATAAACAGTTGTATCATCTGCAACTAAGGATAATGTGACTTTTTTCTTTCCAGTTTGGATGCCCTTTAGTTTTTCCACTTGTCTGATTGCTCTATCTAGGACTTCCAGTACTATGTTGAATAACACTGGTGGAAATTGGAATCCTTGTTGTATTCCATATCTCAGAGGTAAGGATTTTAGTTTTTCCCCATTCAGTATGATACTAGCTGTGAGTCTGCCTTATATGGCTTTTATTATGTTAAGATATGTTCCCTCTATGCCATTTTTTGGGGGGTGGGGGGTTATCATGAAGGAATATTAAATTGTACTGACAGTTTTTCCAGCATTTACTGAAGTGATCATATGGTGTTTTTAAGGATTTTTGCATCAATGTTAATAAGGGATATTGGCTTACCGGTTTTGTGTGTGTGTGTGTGTGTCTTTGTCTGGATTTAGTATCAGGGTAATACTGGCTTTGTAGAATGACTTTGTAAGTATAACCTCCTTCTTTATTTTTTGGAATAGTTTGATTTAAACTGGTATTATTTCTTCATTAAATGTTTGTTAAAACTCAGGAATGAAGCCATCGGGTCCTGGGCTTTTCTTTGCTGAGAGACTCTTACTATGGCTTCAATCTTATTAGTTGCTATTGGTCTATTCTATATTTGTTGGCTTCAATTTTTACTTGTTATTGGTCTGTTCAAGGTTTTGGATTTCTTCATGGTTCAATCTTTGTAAGTCATATCTGTCTAGAAATTTACCCATTTCCTCTAGGTTTTCCAATTAATTGGCATATAGTTGCTCATAATAACCTCTAATGATCTGTTAAATCCCTGCAGTATCAGCTAGAAGGTCTTCTTTTTCATTTCTGATTTCATTTACTTGGGTCTTCTCTATTTTTTTCTTAGTCTGACTAAAGATCTTTTTTAAAATTTTGTCTCTTCTAAACCAACTTTTATTTCATGGATCTTGTGCATTGTTTTCTTCATTTAAATTTTATTTATTTCTGCTCTGATTTTTTTTCGTATGCTAATTTGGGGTTTGGCTTGTTCTTGCTTTTCTAGTTCCTTAAAGTGCTTTATTAGGTTGTTTATTTGAAGTTTCCTAATTTTTGATGTAGTTACTTATAGCTATAAACTTCCCTCTTAGTACTGCTTTTGCTATATTACATAGGTTTTGATATATTGTGATTTTATTTTCATTTGTTTCAAGAGGTTTTTAATCTTCTTAATTTATCATTGACCCACTGGTCATTCAGAAACATACTGTGTAATTTCCATGTGTTTGTATAGTTTACAAAATTCCAGTTTTAGTACATTATGGTCAGAGAAGACACTTGATATTATTTCAACTTATTTGAATGTTTCGTGACTTGTTTTGTTACCTCACATATGGCATATCCTTGAGAATGATTCAAGTGCTTGGAAGAAGTATGTGTATTTTACAGCTGTTGAATTAAATGCTCTATAGATATCTATTATGTCAATTTGGTCTACAGTGCATATTAATTCCAATATTTCTTTGTCGGTTTACTGTTTAGATGGTCTCTCTAATGCTGAAAGTGAGGTGTTGAAGTCTTCAGCTATTATGGTATTGGGGTCTATCTCCCTCTTTAGTGCTAATAATATTTGTTTTATATTTCTGGGTGCTTCAGTGTTGGGTTTATATACATGTACAATTGTTATGTTCTCTTGTTGAATTGACCTCTTTGTCAATACATAACAAGCCTCTTTGTCTCTTTTTATAGTTTTTGTTTTGAAATTTATGTTGTCTAAGTATAGCTAGCTACTCCTGCTGTTTATTGATCTCATTTGCTTTTTATTCCTTTATTTTTAGTCTATTTGTGTCTTTATAGGTGAAGTATGTTTCCTGTAGGCAACAGATTATTAGATCTTTCTTTTTTAATCCATTCAGCCACTCTGTCTTTCAACTGGAGAGTTTAGTCTATTCACATTTAATGTTATTACTGATGAATAAGGGCTTACTCCTGAAATTTTATTATTTGTTTTTTGATTGTTTTGTGGTTTGCTCTTCCTTCTTTTCTTCCTTCCTGCCTTCCTTTTAGTAAACGTGATTTTCACTGGTGTATGTTTTAATTTCTTGCATTTTATTTTTTGTGTATATGTTGAACTTTTTTGATTTGAGGTTACCACGAGACTTTCAAATAATATCTTATATCTCATTATCTTAAACTTACGAGAACTTAACACTGATTGAATAAAATAACCAACAAGCAAAGAAAAAACTAATACAACCTCTGCCCTTTACCTCTACACCCACCTCCACTGTTAAACTTTTTTTGTTTCTATTTATTTATTATTATCCTGCCTATGTCTTTAAAGGTTGTTATAGTTCTTTAAAATCTACATTATTATCTTTCTACTCAAGAATAAGTAGTTTACCCACCACAATTACAGTGTTCTAATATTCTGTGTTTTTCTGTATACTTATTATCAGCAAATTTTGTACCCTCAGATGATTTCTTATTGGTCATTAATGTCCTTTTATTTCATATTGAAGAGCTCCCCTTAGCATTTCTTATAGGAAAGACAAATTAAATCCCTTAGCTATTGCTTATCTGAGAAAGTCTTTCTCTTTCATGTTTGCAGGATATTTTCACAGCATATACCATTCTAAGATAAAAGATTTTTTTCCTTCAGTACTTTAAATATGTCATGCCACTCTCTTCTGTTCTTTAAGGAATCCAGTGAGAAGTCTGCTGCCAAATGTACTGGAACTCCATTGTATCCTTTTGTCTCTTTTCTCTTACTGTATTTATTATCCTTTCTTTATCTTTGACCTTTGGAAGTTTAATTATTAAATGCCTTGAGATATTCCCATTTGGGTTAAATTTGCTTGTTGTTTTATAACTTTCTTCTACTTGTATATTGATATCTTTCTCTAGGTTTGGGAAATTCTTTGTTATTATCACTTTAATTAATATTTCTACACCTATCTCCCTCTCTACCTCCAATTTAAGGACAGTAACTCTTATATTTGCCCTTTTAAGGACAGTAACTCATATATTTTCTATGTCTTGTAGATGTGCTTTATTCTTTTTTCTTCTTTTGCTTTTCGTTTCCTCTTTGTATGTTTAAATAGCTAGCCTTCAAGCTCACTAATTCTTTCTTCTGCTTGATCCGTTTTGTTGGTAAGAGACTCTGATATATTATTTCTACACATTCTTCTTGAGAAGGCTTTCCAGGTATATTAAAAAGGACTTAGGTGTTGTAATCTAAATTTTTTGTCAGTACAGCCACATTTGCATTACGGGCACCCCAAGCTGAGTAATGCTGTGGTTCTTGTGGATTTGTAGAAGTGCCGACTTGGTGGTCTTGGATAGACATGGAAGAATTTTCTTGATTACCAGGCACAGACTCTTGTTCTCTTCCCCACATTCTCCCAAACAAACTGAGTCTTTCTCTCTGTACTGAGCTGTCTGGAGCTATGGGAGAGGTGACATAATGACCCCTGTGGCCACCACCACTGGGACTGTGCCGGGCAGGCCTGAAGCCAGAACAGCATTCGGTCTCACACGAGGCCCATGGCAACCACTGCCTGGCTATTGCCTATGTTCACTTAAGGTCCTAGGGCTCTAAAATAAGCATTTTGTAAAGCCAGCCAGGCTTGTTTCCTTTCTTCCAGGGTGGTAAATTTCCCCCCAGTACTTCGTGGGTTCAGATATGCTATCTGGGAGCCAGGGCCTGGAGTTGGAAACCTTAGGTATCTACCTGATTCTCTAGTCAGCTGGGCTGGGCTGTCATCCAAGCCAGAAAACAAAGTCCTTTCCACTCTTCCTTCCCATTTTCACAAGCAGAGGAGTCGCTCCCTATGACCACCTCCACCCCAGCCCCGCAGTAAGTATTGCTTGGCTACCACCAACATTCTTTCAAGGCCTAAGGGCTCTTTAGTCAGCTTGCAGTGAATGTTGCCAGGCCTTGGACTCTCCCTTTAGGGCAGTGAGATCTCCCGCTCTGGCTCAGGGAAGGTCTAGAGATGCCATTCAAAAGCCAAGGCCTACAATCAGGGCCTCCAAGACCCTGCTTGGTGCTCTACCCCCATGTGGCCAACCTGGTAAGTAAACTAAAAGACAAATTCCCTTTTAGTCTTTTGATTTCTCAAGCAAAAGGATTCTTTCCACCACAATTTGAAATGTGCTGGATCACACATAAAGCCAGCAACTCCGTTGTCTGGGGTTGGGGTAAGAGTGACTCAAGGACTCTCTTGGCCTCCCTGTCTGGTGTCTCACTGTGTCATGTGCCACTCAAATCCACTGACTCTAAGTCCAGCACAGCACCGGGACTTTTCCAGGAATTTCAGTTTTTGTGGCCTAGACTGCCTTTCAAGTTTATTTAGAATTCCAGAGCACTTTGGCCCACAGTAGTGAGACTTGCCAAAACTCAGGTTCTGACTTCTGGGATGGGTGATTTCCCTCTGGCTAGGGCTGTTCTAATTATTTCCTTTGTGGGTGCTGTCTGAGTTCTGCTCTGTGTTGTATTCTGCTTTGACAGAGCAATAGTGAATTCCAGTGCAAACTCCCACAATCACTTTGCTCTCCTTCCCCTAAGACCATAGATTCTCCATGCTACATGGCTGCTGCCAGGGGATGGAGGAAGGGTAGCATCAGCAATTCAGAACTGTCTTTACTACCCTCGTCAGTGCCTCTTTCAATGATAAGAAGTTAAAACCAGGTACTGTGATTACTCACCTGATTTTTGGTTCTTATGAAGGTACTTCTTGTGTGGATAGTTGTTCAATTTGATGCTCCTGCAGGGAAGCGAATCAGTGGAAGCTTCTATTTGGCTAAACTGCTCTGTCTCCTCTCAAAACAAACCTAATTGCACATATTTAGGGAGTCCAATTTGATGTTTTGATATATGTATACATTGTGTAGTGGCTAAAACAATAATTTAAATTCATCACCTCATACATTTGTTAATTTTTTTATGAAGAGAGCATTTAAAATGTACTCATTTAGTATTTTAAGATATACATTATTAAAAACTATCATCACCATTCTGTGCAATAGATCACTAAAACGTATTCCTTCTGTCTAACTGAAAATTTGTACTCTCTGAATAACATCTACTCTTTCCTCATACCCCTGACCCTTAGCCTCTGGTAACTACCATTCTACTCTCTATTTCTAGGAATTTGACTTTTTCAGATTCTGCATGTAAGTAAGATCATGCAGCATTTGTCTATCTGTACCCACCTTATTTCAGTTAGCATAATGTCTTCTAGGTGAATCCATATTTTTGCAAATGACATAATTTCCTCCTTTTTAAGAGGAAATTTAAGAGTAGTTGTCCATTGTGTATGTAGACAGTTTATTTTATTTATTTATTTATTTTAGAGAGAGAGGATCTCGCTCTGTTACCTAGGTTGGAGTGCAGTAGACTGATCATAGCTAACTGCAGTCCCAAATTCTGAGGCTCAAGTGATCCTCCTACCTCAGCCTCCTGAGTAGCTGGGACTACATGCATGTGCCACCATGCCTGGCTAAGTTTTTCTTATTTTTTTTGTAGAGACTGAGTCTCACTATATTGACTAGGCTAATCTTGAACTTCTGGCCTCAATTTGTCCTCTCACTTCAGCCTCTCAAAATGCTGGAATTACAGATGTGAGTTACTATGCCCAGCCCCACATTTTCTTTATCCATTAATCTGTTAATAGACAATTAGTTTGATTCAATATCTTGAATATTTTGAAAAATGCTACAATGAACATAAGAATGTAGCTATCTCATCAACATACTAATTTCAATTCCTGATATGGTTTGGCTGTGCCTCCACCCAAATCTCATCTTGAATTTTAGCTCCCATAATCCCCACATGTTGTGAGAGGGAACTGGTGGGAAATAATTGAATCATGCGGGCAGGTTTATGCCATCCTGTTCTCATGATAATGAGTAACTCTCACGAGTTTTGATGGTTTTATAAAGAGCAGTTCTGTACATGCTCTTTTTTCTGCCGTCATGTAAGACTTGCCATTGTTCCTTCTTTATTTTTCATCATGTTTGTGAGGCCTCCCCAGCCATGTGAAACTGTGAGTCCATTAAACTTATTTTTCTTTATAAATTACCCAGTCTCAGGTATTTCTTTATATGTGTATGAAAATAGACTAATACAATTCCTTTGACATACCCAGTAGTTGAGTTTCTGGTTCATATGAGAATTCTATTTTTAGTTTTTTGAGAAACTTCCTTATTTCACATAATGGCTTTACCAATTTATATACCCACCAACGGTGTACAAGAGTTTCCTTTTCTCTACATCCTCACCAAAACTTATATTCCTATTTTTTTTATAATAGTGATTCTAGCATGTGTGAGATAATACCATATAAAAAATTCACTCAAAATGGATACAAGACTTAAACAAAAGAATAATTATAATTATCAACTTTTAGAATTTATATTTTGTAATGTATGCTCGAAGTGAAATTCTAAAGAGTTCTATATAGCACATGTGAAATTCTAATGTTATTCTGAAAACAAAATATAAAATGCAGAGAAAAAAATGTCTCTTAAAATATTTACTATAACAAGATAAGGTTGGTTTTATTAATTATAATTAGCAAACTACATTAGAATTTGAAAATGAAAATAATTTAAGTGTTCAAAATATGTTTTTCTGTATTTGAGGGAAAAACAGCATAAATTTGTTGAAAAATCATGTTAAACGTGTACTGTTGGCATTTACATCATTGTATTTGATAAATATACTTGGGTTTTTTGATATAATCAGATAACATTCATACAATTTTTTGAAGAGATTTAGCTCATATTAATCCTTTAAGTTTTTCTAGGTTTTTAGGTATATGTTGCTGATGTTAATTAATGTGAGCAAATATTAGAGGATATTAATTTTGTAAAAATGCTTGATGCATACAAAAGAAAAAATATACTTAAATTATTTTATATATAATTAATTCCTTTGTTTTCAATATTTCTAAGGAAGCATTTAGTAAATGTCCACTATGGGCTAACTATATTTCATTGTTATGTGGATAAGTTAATTAACAGGAAAAAATGCAAGCTCTGAAGAAAATATAAAGGCAATGGTAAAAATTTTCAAAAGCCTCTGTTTTTTATGATGTTTTTAAAAAGCTGTTTTGAAAATGTTTCCACATAGTTGCTACCTGTAACTGATATGGTTTGGCTCTGTGTCCCAACCCAAATCTCATCTCAAATTGTAATCCCCACAGGTCATGGGAGTAACCTGGTGGTAGGTGATTGGATCATGGGGGTAGTATTGCTCATACTGTACTTGTGATAGTGAGTGTGTTTTCATGAGATCTGATGGTTTCAAAGTATGGTACTTTTCCTCTCTCTTTCCTGATGCCACACAAGGGCTTGCTTTCCCTTTGCCTTCTGCCATGATGGTAAGTTTCCTGAGGCCACCCCGACCATGTGGAACTGTGAGTTAATTAAACCTCTTTTCTTTATAAGTTACCCAGTTTTAGGTAGTTCTTTATAGCAGTGTGAAAACAGACTAATACAGAAAGTTGGTACCAGGAGTTTGGGGCACTGCTACAAAGATACCTGAAAATATGGAAGCAACATTGGAATTGGGTAATGGGCAGAGATTAAAACCATTTGGAGAGATCAGAAGAAGACAGCAAGATAAGGAAAAATTTGGGACTTCCTAGAGACTTGTTAAATGGTTGTGACCAAAATGCTGATAGTGATATAGACAATGAAGTCCAGGCTGAGGCAGTCTCAGATGTAGAAGAAACATTAATTGGGAACTTGAGCAAAGATCACTCTTGCTATGCTTTAGCGAAAAAACTGGCAGCATTTTGCCCTTGTCCTAGAGATCTAGGAAGTTTGAACTTGAAAGAGATTACTTAGGGTATCTGTGGAAAAAATTTCTATGCAGCAAAACATTCAAAGTTCACCTGGCTTTTTCTGAAGGTGTACAGTCATATGCATTCACAAAGAGATGTTCTGAAATTGGAACTTATGTTTAAAAAGGAAGCATAGCATAAAAGTTTGGAAAATTTGCAGCCTGACCAAGTGGTAGAAAAGAAAAACCTATTTTCAGGAAAGAAATTCAGGGCCAAGCCAGCTGCAGAAATTTGCATAAATACGGAGGAGGTAAATGTTAATAGCCAAGACAATGGGAAAAATGACTTCAGGGCACTTCAGAGATCTTTGTGGGAGCCCTTCCCATCAAAGGCCTGGAGGCCTAAGAGGACAAAATGATTTTGTTGGCTGAGCCCAGGGCCCAGTTGCTCTGTGTAGTCTTGGGACATGGCATCCTGTGTCACAGCCGCTCCAGCTCCAGCCATGGCTGAAAGGGGTCAAGGTATAGCTCTATAACTCAGGCTGTTGCTACAGAGGGTGTAAGCCTCAATCATTGGTAGCTCCCATGTGCTGTTGGGACTGCAGATGCAAAGTAGACAAGAGTTGAGGTTTGGAAACCTAGATTTCAGAGAATGTGTGGAAATGCCTGGATTTCTGGGCAAAAGTCTGGTGCATGGGCAGAGCCCTCATGGAGAATCTCTACTAGGGCAATACAGAGGGGAAATGTGGGGCTGGAACCCCCACACAGAGAATCTCCACTGGGGCACTGTCTAGTGGAGCTGTGAGAAGAAGGCCACTATCCTACAGACTCCAGAATGGTAGATCCATTTAAAACTTTCACTGTGAGACTGGAAAAGCCACAGGCAATCAATTCCACCCTGCGAAAGCAGGTTCAAGAGCTGTAACCTGGAAGAGCCACAGGGGTGGAACTGCCCAAGGCTAAGGGAGCCCACCTCTTACATTAGCATGCCATGGATGTGAGACATGGAGTCAAAGGAGATTATTTTGGGGCTTTAAGATTTAATTAGTGCCTTGCTGGGTTTCAGACTGGCATGGAGCCTGTGTCCCCTTTATTTTGGCCAATTTCTCTCATTTTTAACAGAAACACTTACCCAATGCCTGTACCTCCATTGTGTCTTGGAAGTAATTAAATTGTTTTTGATTTCACAGGCTCATAGGCAGAAGGGACTTGCCCTGTCTCAAATTAGACTTTGGACTTGGACTTTTGAGTTAATGCTGGAATGAGTTAAGACTTTGGGGGACCATTGAGAAAGCATGATTGGTTTTGAATTCTAAAATGGACACGAGATTTTGGAGGGGCCAGGGGTGGAATGATGTGGCTTGGCTCTGTGTCCCCACTCAAATCTCATCTTGAGTGTAATCCCCACGTGTCCAGGGAGGGACCTGGTGGGAGGTGATTGGATAATGGAGGCAGTTTCCCCCATGCTGTTCTTATGATAGTGAGTGAGTTCTCATGAGATCTGATGGTTTAAAAGTTTGGCAATTCCCCCTGCTGCCACCTCCTACCACTGCATAAGACATGTCTTGCTACCCATTTGCCTTCTGCCATGATTTTAGGTTCCTGAGGCCTTCCTAGCCATGCAGAAGTATGAGTCAATTGTACCTCTTTTGTTTTTAAATTACCCAGTCTCAGGCAGTTCTTTATAGCAGTGTGAAAACAAACTAATACAGTAACAAATCTAAAATTAACTATTAAGGGAAATAGTCCTCCTATAAAACAAGTTGAAAAATTATCATTATAGTCAATATTATGAAGATACATATAAAATTCCCAGCTTTTTATTTGAAATTATTTGGATAGCAAGTACAAATATATATGTTTATGTTAAAATATCAGACTATCTCAAAAGCAAGAGCTGCTTTGAATATTTCAAATGCTATCAGCTACAGAGATAGAGATATAATTATTTTGATATTTACATTTATATAGTGATAAAGAAATTTTATCTAAATTTTTTACTCAAGAACATGGATAAACACCAGAGATATATTATTGTCTTTTGTAACAAGTGCAACTCTAGCTATGTTACTGACTATAAATGTTACATGCTTATGCATGTAACATGAATATCAAATTTGAATTCCACCCTTAAAACAAAACATATTTTACTCTTTGTGTATAAGATGTTATTATCCAACAGTAATAACCTCTGGGTTTCCTGGGAGAAAATATGAAGCATCATCGATTAGCTCATAATATTACAGGATACATTTAAAAATATTTTTACTATAAAAAATTAATATACAAATGGTGAGAAAATTATATTCTCTTTACATATTAAACACTGAGAACAAATATGAGGAATCTGTGGATATTTTTGTATTAATATTTGAAAAGCCTGGGCACAGTAGCCCACACCTCTAATCCCAGCACTTTGGGAGACCTAGGCGGGAGGATCACAAGGTCAAGAGTTCAAGACCATCCTGTCCAACATGGTGAAACCTGTCTCTACTAAAAATACAAAAATTAGCTGGACATAGTGGTGGGTGCCTGTAATTCCAGCTACTTGGGAGGCTGAGACAGGAGAATCGCTGGAACCTGGGAGGCGGAGGTTACAGTGAGCCGAGATCATGCCATTGCACTCCAGCCTGGGTGACAAGAGTGAGACTCCGTCTCAAAAAAAAAAAAAAAAATTACCCAGGCATGGGGGCATGCGCCTGTAGACCCAGCTACTCAGGAGGCTGAGGCAGGAGAATTGCTTAAACCCGGGAGGCAGAGTCTGTAGTGAGCCGAGATCACGCCACGGCACTACAGCCTGGGCGACAGAGCAAGACTCTGTCTCAAAAAAAAGTAACACTAAATAAATTAAAAAATGCATCTCATTACTCTTTTTTAGCATATGGATCAGATTAATTGAATAGTAAGCAGAAAGTGCAATGTAAACTGTTGTCTCAAATAACAATAATGTTAACCTTTGCAACTACCTGTTTGGGTGGATCGCAATGATCTTACTAATGGGCAAACAACACACACACAAAAAAACACAGAAGTTGAAGGCTGAGCTTAAAAAAAATCACAATCATCTTTCTTTAACACCTGATTTCAATTTAGTATTCACAAAACCTTGTCATCATTTTTATTGTTGATTTATTTGTTAGTAACTATGTGTATAAAGTCACTCAAATTTACTGACAAATAGTGCAGTAGCACTCACCAAAGCGTGGGTCAGTGCTTTTTGCAACATTCCATCTGTAAAAAAACAAAAGCATTCCTCTGCTAAAAAAAAATAAATAAATAAAGTTTCAAAACAACTGTTACACATTTCAGATTTGTAACAATCATAGTTTTCTGTCATTATTCAGGGCAAAAACTACCAAGTTTGTTTTCTGAGCAGTTTCATAAGCTATTAAAAGCAAGTCAATAATATATAACATTATTTAAAAAGTTTCTTTAAGATTTTTTATTTTCTCTTACTTAAGTCTAGTTAGGATATGTCATACTACTCTAGAAACCTTTTAATACATGTGTAGGGAAACAGCAAATAATCCCACTTTAATTCATTCTAATTAGAAAAGAAATGTTGCTATCACTTTTACCTGCTGTCTGCAAGCTTGACAGTGCTTTGGTCATAACTCATAAAGCCTCAGGATCCAGGAAATTTGTTAGACTTAAAATATGAAAAGAACTGCATAATTTTTATTTATTAAATAAAATAAAGTCTGATTAAGAATACAGATGTTTTCATCTTTGATGTTTGAATGTCCTTGGTAAACATATTAATCAGACTCAGCTGTATTAGCTTAGCTCAGGTAGATTGAAGTTTTATGATCTTGTGAGTTTAAAATAATAACTGTGTTTTTGTTATAATGCCTTTTGTAGATCATCTTAAAACCAAATAAATAAATAAATTCAATAAGGCAGAGTCTTTTCTATCCCATATGGCATGCTCTTTTGAATGGCAGTAATAATAATATTGACAATATTTATTGTAAGTTTGCTTCAATGAAGATGTTTTTTAATGAAGAGCAGCTTAGTAGAAACACTTAAGTTACTCAAAAACTTCTAAACAAGTAGAATAGTAGACATATTTTCCATGATTGGCGGTTTTCCATGCAATGGGGTGTGTTTTAAAAAAACACATTCTTGGCCTTTATCGAAAAACCACAGATAGCTATAATTTGGGTAACTTTTACAGATAATTTATGACTTTGCACTCAACTTAATGGCCCATAAAAAACTCAAACAGCAGTGTTAGGACATTGCTTTAGCATTTAAAAGGATTCTGAGGACTGCAAGGGTTTTTAAAAAGGGATGTCTGTCAAGTGGAATTTTTGAATTGTACTTAAAAATATGTTGCTTGATTCAAAAATTGTCTGTGTCAAAGTTACACCCTGGCTATGCTGATTCTTGCCAGTATTTATGATAATAATACTAAGGAAAACAATTGGTCTGTTTTTAGGTTACCTTTTAATATACTAATATAATACAAACTACTGTTAGAAAACGAATGCAAACCTGTTTGTGAAAATTTACTGCCCTCAAAGTGACTGTATATATTTTGACCATGGCAACTGATGTCTGTGATTTTTTTCCCTCCACGGCTTTTAAACAGTTAACATCACCTGCTGCTGTTTGTGATGAAACCCCACAGGAAATGAATGCCAAAGGTACGAGATGAAAAAGAAAGTAATTTTCTGGGAGGGGAGGTAAGAGTAATTTTGCACTTTGAGGTGAAAGGGTGAGAAACCAAAAGATGTGTGAGGAATTACTTATGAAACTGGAAATGAAGGTAAAAGTTGGAGGCAAAGGGAGCAAATATAGAAAAGAGAGAAAGAAGAAAACTCCTAGAGTCATAGAGAAAAATAAAGGGACAATAGGTTGAAATATATACCTAGAAGATGCCACCAAGAAAATGTCATTGTCATATAGAGGAAAATCTCAAACCTACTAAAATGTTATATACAAACTCAAAATGTTCAAAGGGTAAAAAAAATCACAAACAAATATTCTTAAGTCTTTTCTCCCTCACATTCCACCATTAGGGATAATTTTATCATTGTTTTTTCTTTTTCTGATTTTTCTGGTGAAAAATCAAGGGAATGTGAAGTAAGAAAGGGTAGGGGATGCCAGAGAGGCGAAAGTTATTATTTGAAAGGAGAAAGATTATAAGGAGCAAATAATAGTATTTATAAATATAATAAGAAAGAGAAAACTACAAAACTCAATGTAGACAGAGCTGAGGAGTGAGAGGAGAGGTATTTGCAGAGACAGTTACTGGGTAGCAGACAGACAAGGAAAGAAAGGATAAAATTACCAAACCATTGCTATATATTTTCAACTGAGAGACATCAGGGGATATTTTTACATGTTTCAGTAAGTTGGTGGTGATTGAAACTGTGTTTATTTGAATGCAGCACTCTTTTAAGCCTGAACCACAAGGTAGTTTCATACTATGTGGTTGATAGGTGAAAGTAAGCACCAACAAAATATTAAAAGTGATTCTTCTCACTTAAAATCATTATTAACAAACATTTATTACTGGTTCCACTACCCATACGAAGTGCGTAAGTCAGCATCATTCTTATTCTCTTCTGGATGTCCTCCAAAGATAAAAACAAAGAATAATGGAGAGAATCCCTGATAACTTCAATTAGCATTAATTTAAGACAGATATATATTCCTTTTTAAACTTTCATTTTAAGATCAAGAATAAACTGCAGGTTCATTACATAAGTTAACTTGCGTCACAGGAGTTTGTTGCTCAGATTATTTCCTCACCCAGGTATAAAGTACCCATTAGTTATTTTTAGTTATTTTTTCTGACCTTCTCCCTCCTTCCACCTTCTGGAAGGCTTCAGTGTGTTTTATTCCCCTCTGTCTGTTCATATGTTCTCATCATTTAGCTCCCATTTATAAATGAGAACATGCAGTATTTGGTTTTCTGTTCCTTTGTTAGTTTGCTGAAGATAATGGCCTCCAGCTTCAATCATGTCCCTGCAAAGGACATAATCTCATTTTTTATGGCTGCATAGTATTTTATGGTGGGTATGTACCACATTTTCTTTATCCAGTTTATCATTGATGGGCATTTATGTTGATTCCATTGTATTTGCTGTTGTGAATAGTGCTACAATAAACATATGTGTGCATGTGTCTTTAAAATAGAATAATTTATATTTATTTGGATATATACTTAGTATAAGTGTTTGCTGGGACACATGATGTTTCTATCTTTAGGTTTTTGAGAAATTGGCACACTGTCTTCCAAGATGGCTAAAGTAATTTACACTCCCACCAACAGTGTAAAGGATTCCCTTTTCTCCATAAACTTGTCAGCATCTGTTACTTTTTGACTTTTTAATAACTATTCTGTCTGCTGTTAGATGGTATCTAATTGTGGCTTAGATTTGCATTTCTTTAATGATCAATGATGTTGAGCATTTTTTATGCTTGTTGGCCATATGTATATCTTCTTTTGAAAAGTGTCTGTTCATGTCCATTGCCCACTTTTTTATGGAGTTAAATGTTTTTCTTGTAAATTTCCTTGTGTTCCTTATAGTTGGTGAATATGAGACCTTTGTCGAATGCAGTTTGCAAAAATTTTATCCCATTCTGTAGGTTGTCTGTTTAGTCTGTTGATCTTTTCTTTTGCTGTGCAGAAACCCTTTAGTTTAATTAGATCCTATATGTCAATGTGTTTGTTGCAATTGCTTTCGGCATCTTTGCCATGAAATCTTTGCATGTGCCTATGTCGTGAATGGTATTGCCTAGGTTTTCTTCTAGGGTTTTTTTTTTTATATAATTTTGGGTTTTACTTTTAAGTCTTTAATTCATTTTGAGTTAATTTTTGTATATGGCGTAGAGAAAGGGTCGAGTTTTAATCTTCTGATATGGCTAGCCTTATCCCAGCACCATTTATTGGATAGGGAATCCTTTCCCATTGCTTGTTTTTTAAGCCTTGTTGAAGCTCACATAATTGTAGGTGTGTGGTCTTATTTCTGGGTTCTCTATTCTGTTCCATTGGTCCATGTGTCTGTTTTTGTACCAGTACCATGCTGTTTTGTTACTGCAGCCTGTAGTATAGTTTGAAGTCAGGTAGCATGATGCCTCCAGATTTGTTCTTTTTTGCTTAAGATTGCCTTGGCTATTCAGGCTACTTTCGGTTCCATATGAATTTTAAAATAGTTTTCTCTAGTTCTTTGAAGAGTGACAATGGTAGTTTAATAGGAATAGCATCGAATCTATAAATTGCTTTGGGTAGTCTGGCCATTTTAATATCGATTCTTCCTATCCGTGAGCATGGAATGTTTTTCAATGATAAACCAAATCTAGCAGCATATCAAAAAGCTTATCCACCACAATCAAGTGAGCTTCATCCCTGGGATGCAAGGTTGGTTCAACATATGCAAACCAATAAATGTGATTCATCACATAAACAGAATTAACAGAATTAAAGACAAAAAACACATTATTATCTCAATAGATGCAGAAACGTCTTCTGATAAATTCAACATCCCTTTTTGCTAAAACCCTCAATAAACTAGGTATTGAAGAAACATATCTCAAAGTAGTAAGAGTCATATATGACAAACCCACAGCCAACATCATACTGTATGGGCGAAAGCTGGAAGCATTCCCCCTGAAAACTGGCACAAGAAAAGGATGCCCTCTGTCACCACTCCTATTCAACATAGTGTTGGAAAGTTCTGGCCAGGGCAGTCAGGCAAGAGAAAGAGATAAAAGGCATGCAAATAGAAACAGAGGAAGTTAAACTATCCTCCCAATGAGTTTTGTCTTTTTCTAGTTTTCTTCTATTTTATGAGTTTTCTTCTATTGTATGAGACCGACAAACTGCGGCTACACAAAGAGGGCTACACAAAGAGGGCTCCCTAGTTTTCCTCTATTTTAAAAGTTTCTGTCTTGAACATACTTTTATGTGTTCAGGATAAAGTAATTAATATATTTTCTAAATGGATCTTCTCTAATTTTAAGTAAAGAATGACACAATCATTTAAAATCCTCCTTATACAAGTAAGGAAAATAGGTTATTACTTACACTAATTTCTTTCTTTTCTTATTTTTGTGGATTAAATCTATAAATTGACCTCCAAATCTGTCTCTTTTTCTAATGCTTTTATTCATGAAGTCATTCCTTTCAAATCCAATTTAGAATGCCATTAAAAACATATTGTTTTTTTCTATTTAACTAATTGTTTTTAGTATATACTGCCAGCTCTTTATACATTTAAGTTTCTCATTTTGAGTTCTTCATCTTTGTTTACACCTTTCAGTAAATAAAATAAAGAAATTATAACTTGTTTTAATTTGTTTTCCTTTTTTCTCTCTGGATTCTTTCTTTTTTTTAATCTTTGGTTTTCTGAAATCTGAATATGACATACTTATGTGTATTTTGGTTTTTGTTTGTTTGCTTGGGAGTTATTCTGCTTGTGATCTCTGAATTTCTTGGATCTGTAGTTTGATGTCTAACATTAATTTGGGGAAATTTTTCAGACTTTATTGCTTCAAATATTGTTTCTGTTCTATTCTGTCTTTCTTTTCCTTTTGCTAAACTATTACACGTTACATCTTTTGTAATTCCACATTGGATACATCCCTCAGATACTGGATATTCTCTTCTGTTTCTTTCAGTTTTTTTTTTTTCAAACTTTGCTTTTAAGTTTCAGAAGTTTTTATTGACATTTTGACATGTTGACATGTTGACATTTTGACATATTCTCATGCTCTGGAATTCTTTCCTGAGCCATACCCAATCTACTCATGAGCCCATTAGAAACATTATTCGTATCTATTATAGTGTTTTTTATCTCTGACATTTCCATATTGTTTTCTTAGATTTTTTATTTCTCTGTTTACATCATCCACTAGTTCTTATGTATTTTCTGCTTTTCTTTTAATTTAAAGCTCTTAGTACATTTTTATAGTTGTTGTTGGTTTTTTTGTTGTAGTTGTTTATTTTTAATTCCTGTTTTGATAATTCCAACAGTTCCTGCTATTTCTGACTCTGGTTCTGACTCTTGTTCAGTCACTTCAAACTTATTGTTAAAATTTTGTGTTTGTATGCCTTGCAATTCTATTTAAAAGTGGACATGATATACTGCATAAAAAGAATTGCAATAGTTAGGTCTTTAATAATGTAGTGGCAAGGTGTAGGGGGAGAGAAACTGTTCCATAATCCTGTGATTAAGTCTTACTTTTTTGGCAAGCCCGTGTCCCTGAACTGTGAACTTCACCAGTGCTTCTCACTCTTCCTCCACCTTAGGTGGAAGAGGATGCCTAGAGTTTGATATTTCCCTCCTGCCCATATAGAAAACCAGAGGGAGTTACATTTAGATGTTTCACTTCCTCCAGGTCTGTTAGGCTCTGATAAGTTCCCCATAGGTTAGATTTTGTAAGATAGTTTCTCCTCAGGGAAATTTTTAGTAAGTAGAACAAAATGTTCCAGAGTATTTCTAAATGGTTGCTTTTCCCCTTTCTGCTACTGGAAGCAGAATTCTCTTTGACATTCACTGTGAGAACCTGTTGGAGCACCTGGAGGTCAAATTCATAAAAGTGTGGGGCCCTCCCAAAGGACAGAATCCTTTCGGAATTTTTAATCTCATATATTTGTCTACACTGAGTCTCTAGCAATTTTCCAGCTATAGCTGAGATTTTTCTACCCTAGCACTGATACCCATGAATGTTTCTACTCATGGTTTCTGATCTGGTATGTTGTGATTCTCTGCATCTGCCTGTCTCTGCAGTTTAGGTGGCAGCAGTTTGTCCTGTGGCCTCACTTCTTTCATGGATCTAAGAAGAGTTGTTGATTTTTTTATGTTTTTCAGCTTTTTCTTTATTGGTAAGATGGAGTGGCAACTTCTAAATTCCTTGCATGTTGGATTAGAAACTGGGGTCCATTCATTTTTTAAGTTTAATTTTTTATCATTTTCGTTTATTTCTATTTATAATTGACCATAATAATTATACATATTTATGGAATACAATGTGCTGTTTAAATACATGCATACATAGCATAATGATCAAACTGGGGTAATTGCTATATTCATCACTTTAATTATGTCTTATTTCTTAGTAGTGACATTTAAAATCTTTTCTAGCTAATTTGAAATATACACACACTACATTGTTATTGGTTTTAGTCATCCTACTGTGTAATAGAACACCAAATTTTATTTTTCCTGTGTAACTTTGTACCTATTGACCAACTGGTCCTCGTCCCTTTTCCCCCTGTCCTCCACAGCCTCTGCTAACCAATGATTATACCCTCTACTTCTATAAAATTTAGTTTTTAAATATCCACATATGAGTGAAATTATGTGGAGTGTTTGTCTTTCTTGGCTTGGCTTATTTCACTTAACTTAATGTACTCTAGGGTCATCCATATTGCCATATGATATGGTCTGGCTGTGTCCCTACTGAAATCTCATCTTGAATTGTACTACTCCCCACATGTGAAAGGTGAGGCCAAGTGTCGATAACTGAATCATGGAGGTGGGTTCCCCCATACTGTTCTCATGGTAGTGAATATGTCTTACAACATCTAAAGGTTTTGTAAATGGGAGTTCCCCTGAACAAGGTCTCTTGCTGGCCACCATAGAAGATGTGACTTTGCTTCTCATTCACCTTCCACCATGATTGTGAGGCTCCCCAGCTATGTGGAACTGTAAATCCATTAAACCTCTATCCTTTATAAATTACCTGTACTGGGTAAGTTTTTTTTGTTTTTGTTTTTGTTTTTGTTTTTTTGAGACAGAGTCTCTCTCTGTTGCCCAGGCTGGAGTGCAGTGGCAGGATCTTGGCTCACTGCAAGCTCCGCCTCCCAGGTTCACGCCATTCTCCTGCTCCTGCCTCAGCCTCCCAAGTAGCTGGGACTACAGGCACCCACCACCACACCCAGCTAATTTTTTGTATTTTTAGTAGAGATGGGGTTTCACCGTGTTAGCCAGGATGGTCTCGATCTCCTGACCTTGTGATCTGCATGCTTCGGCCTCCCAAAGTGCTGGGATTACAGGTGTGAGCCACTGCGCCTGGCCGAGTATGTCTTTATTAGCAGCATGAGAACAGCCTAATATATCACAAATGACAGAATTTAATTCTGCTTTATGGCTGAATAGTATTCCATTGTGTATACATATATATAACATTTTCTTTATCCATTAATCTGTGGATGAACATTTAGGTTGATTTCATATATTGGCTGTTGTGAATAAAGCTGCAATAAACATGGGTATCTCTTCCATATACTGATTTTGTTTTCTTTGGGAAAATATCCAGTAGTGGGATTGCTGGATCATATGATAGTTCTATTTTTAGTTTTTGAGAAACCTCTACCATGTTTTCTAATGGATGTACTAGTTTGCATTTCTGCCAACAGTGTATAAGAGTTCTCTTTACATTGTATCCTCGTTAGCATGTGTTATTTTTGGGCTTTCTGATAATGGCCATTCTAAATGTGATGAAATGATATCTCATTGTGATTTTTTTTAAATAACTAATGACATTGAACATTTTTTCATATATCTGTTGGCTCTGTGAGTCTCTCCCTTGGAAATATGTCTATTCAGACCATTTATGCATTTTTAGCTGGATTATCTGATTTTTGCTATTGAGTTTTTTGAATTTTTTATGTATGTGAATATTAACCTGTTGTCAGATGCATAATTTTCAAATAGTTTCTCTCATCCTGTAGGTTGTTACTACACTTCAGTTATTTATTTCTGAGCATAAGCTTTCTAGTTTAATAAAATCCCATTTGTCTATATTTGCTTGTGTTGCCTGTGCTTCTAAGGTCTTATTTTAAAATCTTTACTCAGTTTAGTTTCACAAAGCATTTACTCTATATTTTCTTCCAGTAGTCTCATAGTTTTGAGTCTAACATTTAAGTCTTTAATACACTTAGAGATAGTTTTGGTATATAGTGAGAGGTAGAGGTATACTTTCATTGTTGTGCATGTGGGTTACAGTTTTCCAAACACACTATTTATTGAAGAGACTGTTGTTTTGCCAATAAATATTCTTGGCACCTTGCAAAAAATCAGTTGCTTATAAATTCATGGATTTATTTCTGGGTTCTCTATTCTTTTCCCTTGGTCTATGTACCTGCTTTTATGCCATCACCATGCTGTTGCTGTTACTACAGCTTTGTAGTATAATTTGAAGTCAAAGAATGTGATGCTTTTTGCATTTTCATATAAATTTTAAGATTTTTTTCCCTATTTCTGTGAAAAATGTCATGGGTAGTTTGATAAAAATTGCATTTAATCTGTAGATCACTTTGGGTAATATGGACATTTAACAATATTAATTCTACAGGATTTCTTTTCATTTATTTGTGGTCTTTTAAATTTCTTTCAATGTATTATAGTTTTTATTGTGTAGATCTTTCACACTTTTGGTTAAGTTTATTCATAGTTATTTTAATCTTTTCGTGGCTATTGTAAATGAAATTGATTTCTTGATATCTTTTGTACATAGTTCACTATCAGCATATAAAAAGACGCCTGATTTTTGTATGCTGATTTTGTATCCTGCAACTTTATTAAATTCCTTTATTTGTTCCTCATTTCCAGTAATACCAGCCTCTCAAAAAAGCTAAGATCTTGAGAAATTTTATCTTTCACTAATGCAGATGTATAAAGAGAACAACCTTTCATTTATTGAGGAAGTTTCAACATTTTTACATATACACACACAATGCTTAAAAGTCAAAGCACTTTTATGAAGTCAAATTTGCCAAAAATGCATAAAACAGATTAAAACTCTCCAAAAAATCTTTACAAATTCACACTTCCAGTATTGGAAAAGATGTGAAGATGAAATACATAGCATAGTGAATTTTGAGAAAATTATGCTGACAATTTAAAATAGTGAATTAAAAAAACTCAAAAAAGGAAAAATAACTAAAAAGAAAATAAAGCATATGAAATGGTGTTTTGCAGGAATAGATTGTGGGCAATTGCACAGAAATAATCCATAAGAACTGATGATTCTTGCAATCATTCACTGTATTTTGAAGTCTTGCAGCATGATAAATAGCTGCTTTTTCTTCTTTTAGCACATAGCTCTCCTTGCAGAACATGTTCATATTCATCTTCTACATTGCACTGCTCTTTATTAAATTATTTGATCCAATATACACCGACTTGAGCATTCCCTATTAAATTATCCCATGTTCTGTGCCATGCTTCTGTGTTGTTTGGGGTATCTGAAAATTCATTTCTCATGCACTCATATAAAGACCACAGATTTGGCAGAAACAATACTGGTGATTGAACAGCAATACCATTGTGTCAGTTAATTCTTATCCTACTATGGACAAAATTATTTTCAAATTAGTCAGTAACTTCACTGGTTCTTCAGGAAAATGTGGCTTTAATTCATTAAAAGGTCGTGGAATGTCATCAGCTGAAAGGAATGCCAATGCAGGCAAATGACATGTTTTTCAACTGAAATTTTCGTTATAACCACATTTTGTGGCCAAATTATTCATTTAAATGATCTTCCAAATGCATTGGGTGAATGGAAAAAGCAAGCATTATTGGTGAGACCTTGAAATTTACTTTAAGAAGTTTTGATTACACTCAATTCCAAATCTGACATTATGGTTTGAGGATTCAAATGAAATCTATTTTCTTCTGCATAAAGACAGTAACAATGTAATAGTTTTGCCTAACATAATGCAAGTAGCCTGTGATTGTGATTTTCAGGATTTTGGATGTTATGGATTTTGATCTTTAAGAACTTTGATCTTTCAGAGATTCAGCATTCAGCATTATGCCATTTGGGATTGTGTCTTTTGGGATTATGATTCTAATACATTGCTTCTATACTAAGTTTCTTAAGAGTTTTTAATCATGAGAGAGTATTACATTTTACAGAATAATTTTTCAGCGTCTGTTAAAATTATCATATGGTCTTTGATTTTGTTAATGTAACACGTCATGCTTATTGATCTACTTATGTTGAACTATCCTTGCATCCCTGGGATGAATCTCACTAGATCATGGTGCATAATCTTTTTAATCTTTTTTGAATTAAGTTTGCTAGTATTTTGCTGAGGGGTTTTGCACCAATGTTCATTAGAGATATATGCCTATAATTCTTTTGTTGTTTATTCTTCTCTGGTCTTGGTATGGAGGCATGATGGCCATGTAGAATGAGTTTTAAAGTATTCCTTCTTTTCAATTTTTTAAAATAGTTTGAGTAGAATTGGTACTCACTCCTCTTTGAATGTTGAGTAGAATTCACCAGTGAAGCCATCAGTTCCTGGGCTTTCTTTGATAGGAGGCATTTTATTACTGTTCAATCTCGTTATTCATTCTTGGTTTGTTCAGGTCGTGTATTCCTTTATGTTGCAATCTTGGTAAGTTGTATGGGTCCAGGAATTTATCCATTTCTTTTGTTTGCAAATTAATGAAGTATAGTTGTTCACAGCTGTCTATTATGGTCTATTGTATTTCTGTGGCATCAGTTGTACCGTCTACATTTTTATTTCTGATTTTATGAGTTGTCTTATTTCTTCTTAGTCTAGCTAATTGTTTGTTGATTCTGTTTGTCTTTTAAAAACACAGCTCTTTCTTTCATTGATCTTTTGTATTCTTTTTACAGTCTCTACTTAGTTAATTTCTGCTCTGACATTTATAATTTCTTTTTATATACTTAATTTAAATTTAGATAGTTCTTGTTATTCTAGTTTCTTGAGGTATAATTTTACATCGTTTATTTGAAATCTAAGTGTTTGATGTAGGAATTTATTGCTACAATCTTCCTTCTTAGGATTGCTTTTGCTGTATCCCATGGGTTTGGGTATGATATGTTTTCCTTTTCATCGGTTTCTAGCAATTTTTAAATTCTTTATTAACTTTTTAAAAATTTCCCTTAATTTATTCATTAACCCATTGTTTGATATTAAAATGCTATTTAATTTCTGTGTGTTTGAACAGTTTCCAAATTTCCTCCTGTTATTGATTTCTAGTTTTATTACACTGTGGTCAGAAAAAAAAAACTTGATATCATTTCAATTTTTAAAAACTCAAGATTTGTGGCCTAACATATATTCTATCCTGAAGAATATTCCATGTGCATTGACAAAAGAATATTTGTTCTGCATCTGTTCAATAGAAGATTTTCTAACTGTCTGTTAGGTTCATTTGGTTTGGAGGGTGATTTAACTTTGATGTTTGATGATTTACTGTCTGGATGATCTGTCTGTGGCTGAAAGGTGTTAACGTTCTCCAGCACTATTGTATTGCAGTCAATTTCACCCATGTGGCTGTTAATATTTGCATTACATATTTACATTCTCCTGTGTTAGGTGCATATAGGTTCACAATTCTTATAACCTTCTGCTCTTTTGAGCCATTTTTTATTACTTAATAACTTTGTCTTTAAGATCTTTTCTGACTTAAAGTCTATTTTATGTGATACAACTATAGCTACTATTGCTATTTTGGTTTATGTTTGCATGGAATTTTTTTTCCCATCTCTTCACTTTTAGTTAATCCATGCCTTTATAAGTAAAGTGCATTTAGTTTAAGCAGCATATAGGTGGGCCTTGCATTTTTATTTATTCAGCCACTCTGTGTCCTTTAATTTGAAAATTATATTGAAGGTTATTATCCATAGGTAAGGAGTTATTATTGCCAAGCTCTTACTTTATTTCTGCATGCTTCATAACAACTCTCTTTCTTTCTTAATATATTCCTTTGTGGTTAAGTGATTTTTCTCTAATAGTGCATTTTAATTACTTGTTTTTGATTTTTACAGTATCTATTATAGGTTTTTGATTTGTGGTTACCATAATGCTCTAAAAAAATCTTACAGGTATAACATGTAATTTTAAAATGATGACAACTTTACTTAGAATGCAAAGAAAAGAATGTAAACAAACAAACCAAAACCTAAACAACTCTATATTTAAACACCAAATTCTCCTACTTTTTTTACTTATGTTTCAATTTATATCTTTTTATCTCTCTTATCAAATTGTTTTTATTATTTTAATTGTTTTATATTTCATTCTTCATACTAAAAATATGATTGGTTTACACACCATAATTACAGTATTAAAGTATTCTAAATGTGTCTGTATACTTACTTTTATCTGTGAGTTTTATATATTCAGATGTTTTCTTATTACAAATTGGTGTCTTATTCCTTCATATTGAAGAACTCCCTTTAACATTTCTTGTAAGATAGTTCTGGTGGTGATGAATTGCCTGAGCTTTTGTTTGGAAAATCTCTCTCTTTTTCATGTTTGAAGGATATCTTTGCTGTGTAAAATATTCTCAGTTGGAAGTTGCATTTTGTTGTCATCGTTCCTTCAGCACTTTGAATGTGTTACTCAACTCTTCTAGCCTGTAAAGTTTCCAGTGAGAGGTCTGTTGTTAGAGGTAATGAAGCCCCATTATGTGTCATTTTCTTCTTTTTTCCTGGTTCTTTTAATATTTTCCCTTTGTCCTTGACCTTCTAGAATTTGATTATTATATGCTTTGGAGTAGTCTTATTTGCATGGCATTTGCTTGGTGATTCTTTACCTTCCTCTGCCTGGAAGTTTATGTCTTTCTCTAGGTTGGACACATTTTCTGTTATTATTACTTTGATTTAGCTTTTTAGCCATTTTTGTTATTCTATTCTTTCTTTAAGGCCAATGACCCTTACATTTTCTCTTTTTATACCACCCTATATATCTCATTGGTATCAGCATATATTGTTCCTTTTTAATTAATTAATTATTTATTTATTTTTACTTTTTCTCTCCTGTTTGTTTCAAATAGCCTATCTTTGAGTGCACTGATTCTTTACTTTGTTTTATTAATTCTGCTGTGGAGACCCTCTAATGCAATTTTCGCTTTCTCTATTGTACTTTTCCACTTCAGGATTTCTGTTTGATTTTTTAAAATTATTTCAATCTCTTTATTAAATTTTTCTGATAAATTTCTGAATTCATTCTTTGTGATATTCCTAGAGTTTGTTGGCTTTTCTCAAACAGAAATTTTGAATTCACTCTCTGAGATATCACATATATCCATCTTTCCAGGATGGGTAACTGGTACTAATTTCATCTATTTGATGAGGTCTTATTGCCCTGAATATTCTTGATGCTCCTGGATGTTCACCAGTGTCAGAGAATTGAAGATTTGGGTATTTATTCCAGTCTTTACATTCAAGCCTTGATTATACCTGTCCTTCTTCAGAGGGTCTTCTAGGAATTTAAAGTGGAATGACTATTGAATTCCCTAAGCCTGATGTCACAGAAAACAATATTGGCACAAGAGGGCACCTTATATCCAGTTGCACTGCAACTCTTAAAGACTACTGTGTTCTCAGCCCTAATGAATTTAGAAAAGATCAAAGTGTTTCCTGTGTTCTAATAAAGAGAAGTCACTCCTCACTGCATTTCCCTAAGTTGGAGGAAGAGTGAAACAGGTAATTTCATGGTTACCACAGGTGGCAGCATGCTGGACTGCATCCTAAACCCATTACCTCCCAGACCAGTGTAGCAAAGAAGCTAGCCTAAGGCCTGTGGCTACTGCTGACTGACTGCCACAGATATTTAATCACCGCCTGAAGCAGTTTAGTCAGCTGATGGCAATCCTGGCCAAGATTTGGGTCCATTATATCAAGGCACTGGATTTCCCGTGGCCTAGGGTGGGTCTAGAAGTGCCATCCAGGGCTACCTGTCTGTAATTAGGGCCTGCAGGTCTCTGCTTATTGCTGCATTTTCTGATGAGGCTGGTACTTGGTTCTAAGGCTAAATCTGCTGATCTTTTCCTTCTCCTTCCCCCAGGCAGAAGGAATCTCTCTTGTTGTTGCACTATATGGAGTTGGGGGAAGGGTGATGCAGACACTTCCATGGTCACCACAGTTGATGTGATGCTTAGTTGTATTCCAAACCCACAGCCTTCTGGACCAGCACAGCACCAGGACTTGCTTGAGAATTGCAGTTACTACAACCTTCCTGCCAGTGAAATTTATTAAAGGCCTGAAGCCACTTTTTTCACCATTTGGTGAAGCAGGTTGAGAAAAGAGTTTCTTCCAATGGGTCTGTGGATTCCCTTCTGGCATAGAATGGGCCCAAATTCTCACTTCATGTACAATGACCTGGCATCAAGGGCTGAGTTTCTTCCAAGTGCTGTGTTATAATGTGGTGTAGCTGGTACTAAGTTCCAATACAACGTCTTATACACACGTCTCTTTATCCCCTACACACATAGATTCTCTTTCTGCACTGTGCTGTCTGGGGTTGTGGGACAGGAACTACAGGAAATAAGGCTCTATCCTTCCTACTCCCTTCAATGCCTCTTTCCTTGATACTATTCTAAAACCAGGTACTCTGATCTACCGTCGATTTCTTTAGCTCCTCTAAAGGTGTTATCTTGTATGGAAACACTTCAATCTGATGTTTCTATTAGGGTAGAATCTCAGGAGAGTTCTATTCTGCCATCTTGCTTTGTCACTCCTCTCACAACCCCATTTTGCTTTTAGATTTATTTATTTCTTTGGACTTTTTTCCTTAGTCAGAAAAATTAAGAATAAAGGTTTTATTTTTAAAAAATACACATGAAATAGAGGAGAACATTTAGAGATAAGTTATTTCCCCACTTGCAAACTTTCTCAATATTAAAATGTTTTTAGATTTTCTATCAATTTTTAAATATGCGTGGTGATTATTTTTTCAAATATGGGGGAGGAGGGGCTTTTAGCATGCCTCAGCCACTTGAAAATAGCAAGATAGTGCATAAAGATCAACTCTGTGACCTTTAATTTAAAAAGGAAAGTGGGAATCCACTGGAATCATGAAGCATTCCCCACAGCCTGTGGAGGAAAATCCTCACAAATGACCCCTGTTATGGTGTCTAGCCAATAAAAGTGAGTAAAGCTCCCGTATATGAAAGAGGCAGAGGGTTTCCCTCTGTGACTCACCTTTACACTGGGCATTTGAACAACTCAAGTTGAGGGAGAGAACTTTCATTCTCTCAAGTCTTGGAGCTAACTTGGAAAGAGACTCAGAGATGCTGTGAGGGAAAGACACCAGGAAAAGCTGTAGGCAATTTCCCAAACCCAGGACTGGGAGCAGAATGTTATTTCCAATCTTGGCAAAAACAAAGGCAACCATTCTTTGGCAACCCAGAAGTGTGGCCACATAGGCGTTTTAGCCTTGGGCCAGAGATTTGAAGCTGAGTAGGGGCCTCCAAATCCAAAACTGTGGAAGGCACCTCAGCAGTAGAAAATGAAATTGTGCTCCCACTTGTTGCAAGTCTGGATTGGTAGGAAAACTGCTACAGCTACAGTTTCACCTTTGTGGTGAGACATCCAGCCAGGGCCAGCTTGATGACCTGGAACCAGTCTGCTAGTGCAATTGCTGGGTGCCAGCCTGCTCCTCTGAGATCATGATGCTGTGGGGCCCTCTCTGCTCCATGTGCAGGCAGATCTGCAGGCATTCAGAGCACCCACTCACCTGGGTCACGATCTGACTTTCCCCAACCTTCCTGTGTGGAAATCCTGGTACAGGAAGGCCCTCTCTACTCCATGCCCAGGGATATCTCCAAGCATTGAGAGCACCCATTTGCCTTGTTCAGCAGCCTGAGCCACCTCAGTTTTCCAGGGCATAGATCAAGGTGCAACAGGGCCCTCTCCAATACATGCCCAGGCAGATCTCCAGGTATTCGGACAATTTGCTTATCTCGTTCAGCAGCCTGAGTTGTCCTATCCCTCCTTTGTGGATATCTTGGTACAGGAGGGCCCTCTCTGCTCCATACCTAGACTAATCACCAGGCGTCTGGAGTACTCACTCTCCTGAGTTAGGAGTTAAGACCACTCCCATACTCTTGAAGAGAACTTAGAGATGAGAAGGTTTGCCAGCTCCATGACTAGGCACAACTTTGGATGCTTGCTGGCTGCTGAGTGGATTCTTCCTTGGCACTAGTGCTTGTGGCTGCCATCAAGCAACCTGTAGCCAGACCTCCCCACTCCAGCTGCATACATCTTGGCTCATTCCTGCCCAGGGCTGAGCAGGGAGCTCTCACCACTGTGCCCTCTATGAATCAGCCCATTGCCTGAGGCAAAATAGAGCTTCTTCCAGTAAACAAAGTTCAGGTATACACCAGGCCATGTTGGCCACAGTCATATATTATATATAAGTGCTAGCTACTGTCTTCTAGATGTAACTGCACAGCCCAGTATAAAACATGCTGACAGAAATGCATAGGGCTGTAGAAGTTAAGTCAAAAGACTCCACCCAGCATTCTCTATAGTCACAACCCTTGGGGATGGGGAAAAGGGAAAGAGAAAGGAAATAACACAACAATATTGTAGGTTAAAAAATAAAAAGAAATTAGAAGTGCCACCATCTCCAGATAAAAAGGAACAATAATTCTGGCAGCATAAAAAATCTGAATGCAATGACAACAACAAAGGATCACACTAGCCATCCAGTAATGGTCCCAAACAGAATAGAAATTCTGAAATGGCAGAAAAAGAATTCAAAGCATGGATTGCAAGGAAGATCAACAAAATTCAAGACGAGGTTTACAATCAACATAAAGAAACTTCTAAAGCAATCCAAGAAATAAAGGATGAGAGAAATATCCTAATAAGGAATCAATCAGAGCTTCTGAAAATAAAAGATTCACTTAAAATATTTCAAAATATAATTGAAAGCACCATCTATAGATTTATCGAAGGAGAAATTTTCAGAACTTGTAGGCCAGTCTTGTGAACAAACCCAGTCAGACAAAAAAGGAATTTGAAAAAATAAACAGTCTTTGAGAAATATGATATTATGTAAAGCAACCAAACCTATGAATTATTGGCACTCCTAAGAAAGAAGAAAGAAAACTAAACAATGTAGAAAACATATTTGAGGAATGATTCAAGAAAAATGTCCTAATCATATTAGAGATGTTGACATCCAGGTATCCAAAAATCCAGAGAACATCTGTGAGATGCCATAAAAAATACATTAAGAAGATATGTATTTACCAGACTATTCAAGGTCAATGCTAAAGTAGAAATCTTAAAGTCAGGTAGGAAAAAAGGCCAGATCACATACAAAGGGAACCCTCATCAGGCTAACAGTGGACTTGTCAGCAGAAATTTTATAAGCCATAAGAGATTGGGGGGCTATTTTTAGCATTCTTAAAGACAATAAATTTTAACAAAGAAATTCCAAACAAAAATCTAAACCAAGTTTAGTTTCTTCCTGCCAAGCTAAGTTTCGTAACTGAAGGAGAAATAAAATCTTTTCCCGACAAGTAAACACTAAGGGAATTTGTTACCACTAGACCAGTTTTACAAGAGATCCTTAAAGGAGTTGTGAACAGAAAAACTAAATAACAATACCTGCTACCAAAACAGCCCACACTTAAGTCTATAGCTCATAGACTCTATAAAGGAACCACACAATAGAAACTACAAAGTAACCACTAACAACTTCACTATAGGATCAAAACCTCACATATCAATATTAACCTTGAATGTAAATGGTCTAAATGTCCCAATTAAAAGACACAGAGTGGCAAGTTGGATTAAAAACAATACCCATCTGTCTTCTGTCTTCCAGAAACCCATCCCATGAGTAATAACACATATAGATGCAAGTAAATGGTGGTATAAAGATCTACCACAGAAACAAAAAGCAAAAAAGAGCAGGAGTAGTTATTCTTATATCAGATAAAATAGACTTTAAACCAACTACAGTAAAAAAAGGACAAAGAAAGGCATCACATAATGATAAAGGGTTCAACTAAAACAAGAACACTTAAATATCCTAAATATATACATGCTCTACATTAGAGTGCCCAGGTGCATAAAACAAATACTTGTAGACCTAGTAAAGGACTCAGACTGCCACATAATAATGGCAGGGAAATTCAACACCCCACTGATGGTGTTAGACAGATCGTAGAGGCAGAAAACTAACAAAAGAATTCTGGACTTAAATTCAACACTTTATCAACTGGAACTAGTAGACATCTACAGAATACCCATCAACCACAGAATATATATTCTTTTCAATTGCACAAGGAAAATATTCCAAGATCAACCATATACTCAGCCATAAAAAAATCTCAATTAATTAAAATAAAATTAGAAATCATACCAACTATAATCTCACACCACAGTGGAATAAAAATAAAAATCAGTTCCAAGAATATCTCTCAAAACTGCATGATTACATGAAAATTAAACAACTGGCTCCTAAATGAATTTTGAGAAAAAACAAAAATTAAGGTAGAAATTAAGAAGTTCTTTGAAATAAATGGGAACAGAGACACAACACACCAAAATCTTTGGGGTACAGCAAAAGCAGTGTTAAAGGAGTTTACAGCACTAAATGCCTACCTAAACAAGTTAAAAAATCTCAAATTAATGATCTAGATTACACCCAGAGGAAGTAGAGAAAGAAGAACAGAGTATCCCCAAAGCTAGCAGAAAAAAAATAAAGAAAATGATAGCATAACTCAATGAAGTTGAGTTCAAAAATCCACACAATGAATCAATAAAACCAAAAGTTGTCTCTTTGAAAGAATATACAAGATTAATAAACCATTAACTAAATTAACTAGAAAAAATGACAGAATATTTAAACAAGCATAATCAGAAATAGCAAAGTTGACATTACCACCGACCCCACAGAATACAAAAGATCCTCAGAGACTACTAAGAATGCCTCTATGCATACCAAATAGAAAATCTAGAGGAAATGGATAAGTTCTTGGAAACACACAACCTCCAATTATTGAATCAGAAAGAAATAGAAGCCGTGAATAGACAAATACTAAGTTCCAAAATTGAATTAATAATAAAAACCCTACTAACCAATAAAAGCCCTGGACAAGAGGAATTCACCACAAAATTCTGCCAGAAGTACAAAGAAGAGATGGTAACCATCCTACTGAAACTATTCAAAAAAATTGTAGAGGAGGACTCCTCCTAACTCATTCTACAAAGTCAGTACCACCCTGATACCAAAACTTGGCAAGACACAACAAAAAAAAAAGGAAATTACAGGATAATATTCCTAATGAACATAGACACAAAAATCCTCAAAAAAATACTAGCATGATCAAGTAGACTTTTTTCTTGGGATGCAAGGTTGGTTCAACATATGCAACTAAATAAATGTAATTAGTACTTAAACAATTAAAAACCATATGATCAACTTAATAGACAAAGAAATAGCTTTTGATAAAATACAACATAGCTTCGTGATAAAAGCCCTCAAGAAATGAAGCATCAAAGAAACACATCTCAAAATAATAAGAGACAACTATGACAAACTAACAGCCAACATTATACTGAAAGGGCAAAAACTGGGAGCAATCTTCTTGAGAACTGAAACAAGACAAGGATGCTGACTCTCACCACTCCTATTCAACATAGTACTGAAATAGCTAGCCAAAGCAATCACGAGAGAAAACAAAATAAACAACATATGAATAGGAAAAGAAGAATTCAAACTATCTATCTTCTACAAACAATATGATTTGATACCTAGAAAACCCTAAAGATTCCAGCAAAAGGCTCTTGTATGAATGACTTCAGTAAAGTTTCAGGTTACAAAATCAATCTACAAAAATCAGTAGCATTGCTATACAACAATAACATTCAAGCTCAGAACCAAATCAAAAATGCAATCCCATTTACAACAGCTACAAAAAGGTAAAATACCCAGGACTTAATGTAAGCCAGGAGGTGAAAAATGTCTACAACGAGAAATACGAAACAGTGCCAAAATAAATCATAGATGATACAAATAAATGGAAAAATATTCCATGCTCATGGATTAGAAGAATCAATATCATTTTCATGGCCATACTGATAAAAGCAATCTGCAGATTTAACTCTATTTCTATCAAACTACCAAGGCCATTCTTTACAAAACTGAAAAAAAATGTTTGAAAACTCATATAGAATCAAAACAGAGCACATCTAGCTAAAGCAAGAAGTGCAAACTCAGAGGCATCACAATACTTGACTTCGAACTATATTATGAGGCTACAGTAACCAAAACAGCATGATACTGCTATAAAAACAGACACATAGATAAGTGGAATGGAACGAAGAACAGAAATAAAGTTGCACACCTACAGTTATCTTGTTTTTGACAGATTTGATAAAAATAAGAAACAAGGAGAGGACTCCCTCTTAAATAAATGGTTCTAGAATAGTTAACTATTCAGGAGAGTGAAACTGGACCTTTGATTTTCACAATATACTGAAATTAACTGAAGATGGATTAAAGACTGAAATGTAAAACTTACAACTATAAAATCCCTGGAAGATAACCTAGGAAATACCATTCTAGATATCAGCTTTGGAAAATAATTTGACTAAGTTCTCAAAAGCAAATGCAATTTTAAAAAATTGACAAGTGGGACCTAATTAAAAACCTTCTGTGCAGCAAAAGAAGCTATCAACAAGGTAAACAGATAACCTACAGAATGGGAGAAAATATTCACAAACTATACATCCAACAAAGATCTAACACTCAGAATCTATAAGGATCTTAAACACCTTAGCAAACAAAAACCCAAATAATCTCATTTTAAAAAGTGGGAAAAATACATGAACAGGTATTTCTCAAAAGAAGACATACAAGTAGCCAACAAACATATGACAAAATGCTCAACATCACCAATCATCACAGAAATGCAAATCAAAACCACAATTAAATACTATCTTATACAAGTCTTGATGGCTACTAATAAAAAACTGATAAAAACAATAGATACTGGCAAAACTGTGGAGAAAAGGGAATGCTTATACACAGTTGGTGGAATGTAAATTAGTTCAGCCACTGTAGAAAGCAGTTTAAAGATTTCTCAAAGAATTGAAAGCTGAACTATCATTGGATCCAACAAACCCACTACTGGGTATATAGCTGAAAGGAAACAAACTGTTCTATCAAAAAGACTCATACACTTGCTTGTTTATTGCAACACTATTCACAATAGCAAAGACATGGAATCAATCTAGGTGCCCATCAATGCTGTATTGGATAAAGAAAATGTGGTATGTATATACCACATAATTTGACACAGCCATAAAAAAGAAAGAGATCATGTTATTTGCAGCAACATTATAGAAGCTGGAGGCCATTATGTCAAGTGAATTAATACAGGCACAGAAAACCAAATACTGCATGTTCTCATTTACAAGTGGGAGCTGAACCCTGAGTACTTGCAAATATAAAAATGGCAGCAATAGAAACTGAGAACTATTAGAGAGGGGAGGAGAAGAGAGGAACAAGTACTGGAAAACTAACTATTAGGTATAATGCTAAGAACTTGGGGGATGAGATCATTTGTACCTCAAACCTCTGTTTTACACAAAATATGAAGGTAACAAATCTGCACATGTGCTCCTTGAGTCTAACATAAAAGTTGAGAAAAATGTACAGTGATCGAGATTTGTTATATGGTTGGTAGTTGGATGTATAAAACTGCAATATCACATGAATATATATTAATAATTTGTAGTATTGCTACAGGTTTAAAACCTTGAAATATAAAATTTGAAAAATTTCTTTTTTGATGTGATTCTCTCAAAGAATAAAATATGTTTTGTGTGTATATATTTGTATATTAATTATGTATATTGCTGATAGAAAATTGCCTCCATATAAACTGAACTTGTATGAGAATCAAATCTTGTACTTAAGATTTAATATGTCTGTTATGTAGAATAAATTTCTGTAGACTAACTTTTGACTATGCACATTTCAAATATTGTTTCTTCACCACTGCCAACACACTTATCATAGCAGATCCCATATGACATATTCATGTTGACATACGGCTTCTTTCATTGCATATTTGGTCCATGACACAAGTGAGTAGAAAAGTATTTCTATACTGGGACAATTGTTAGTAATTAACTAGTAGAAGTGAATACAAACCATATACACATATCCCACTAAACCAGAACAAAATATGCCCCCAAATAAAATTACCTAGATTTCAAAATTGCCATTCCTATGGCCATCTAATTTCCTTTGACAGGACAAAATGTATAATGAAGAAAAATTTGCATGTTAGGGGTCTGAAGCTTAAGCTTTATTAGCTTTGTTGTGAATCAGCTTCTCAGCGGGACATACTTTAATAGCCCTCGATGGCCTATATTCTCAAGAAAGGTTTCTATGAAGATTGACCTCCAGGAACCCGATAACTTATATGTTTTTTCTATCAGATATAAAAGACATTAACAAACTTCTGTAGCAAGGAAGGTCTGAACTAGAAATGTAAAGAATATGCTTTCCTAGGAGATAAAAAGTAGAAATTCTGGGATGTACAGAAAAGTGTGTGTTTTCTTTCTTTCAAGTGTTTTCTATAGAATAAGAGAGAGATAAATGTATTAATAAATTATTACGTCAAATTGTCATTAACATTTTATGGATTGAAAACAGTTTAAAGGTCAGAGATTTTGAACTTATTTATGTAAAATTACACAATTACTGTGTTTCAGAACATGAACTAGAACTCAGTTTCTTGCCACAAGACTCAGTGATTTTGTTTATTACACTTCACTACCATCACTACCATCACTCTGTTTTTAAAAAGCCACCCCTTCATGTACTACAGATGTATACCGGGGTTTCCTCATAATATAAAGATACATGTTTGAACCTGAAAACACACTTGATTCCTATTCCTAATCAGAAATACATCCCACTATTTATATTGAGCTAAATTATATGAAATTGCAACACTAGTGGACCAAAAATAGTCAAGCGTTGGCATTTTCACATCGTTCAACTAATATGCACCATATGAAGGTTTTTGAATTGTGTGTCGTGTTCTGCTTTTTCTTATTTACTCAGGCCTGCTGCCTCTTAACTCTACTCAGAAACTCTTCTCAACATTTCCATCATATAAGTTAACAAATTGTTGTACTGTAGTATATATCTAAAAATGATTAAATGTAGGTAATTTTGTATTGTTCATTCTAACATTTCAGATGTTTTGAATAGTATGGCATGCTCTCCCATTCATTATAAATTCAAGGCTTTAGAATTTAGGCTTTATAATATTCATAACTCATGGGTGAAGTAAGATCCTAAACAGCACCTTAAAAATATTAAATTAACATTAGTTAACCCCAACTGGAAAAAAAAAGAAAACAAGTACAGAACTATACTTAAATTATTTCTTGCTCATTTGAAAATGTTCTACTTGCAGCAACATTAATAATTTATCTGCCTTTAATAATTTTCTATGACTAGCCAATAATTTAATTTTAGTATATTCAAATTGGTCAGAATGCTTATTTCTAAGAAACAATCCGCTGTAAGTTATTAGATCTATTGTATAAAACTTAAAACATTTGTTTTTGATACATTATAATTCATTTATCAAACTAATAAGCCTATCATAATTACATTTGCTTTCACAAAAGCAAAAACCTACCCTACATGTAGGTAGACTGGTATGCAACTGCTTTTTGCCTCCAAAAATGACAGTTTCATGTAGTGTAAACTAATATGTATTTTAAAAATTAATCATCCAAATATACTTATTTTGGAAGATTAGATACACACAATTTAATGTCCTATGAGTCTTTAATTTTATAAGCATAAGAGAAAAATGTGTATAGTGTTCAGAGACACAATATTTCACCAAGATAAAATGGCCAAATTTTCTTTGCATTATTATTTTACTTTGCTTATTATTCACTTACTATTTTATCTTTGCTATCATTACTATGAAGAATGAATAACAAAGGGTTAAATTTCCATGAATAGAGTTTGTCATATGTCACTGAGCAATGGGTATATATTCTGAGAAATGCGTTTTTAAGTGATTTTGTGGTGTGAATGTCATACAGTGTACTTACACAAACTAAAATGATACAGCCTACTATACACCTAGGTTATATGAAATAGCCTACTGCTTCAAGGCTACAAATGTGAACTGATTACCTTAGGCAAGTATAACACAAAGATAGTATTTGTTTATCTTAACATATATAAATAAAGAAAAAAGTATAGTGAACGTATGGCATAAAAGATATTAACAATTAGTACTCCTAAAATAAAGGACACTTGCTATGAATGGAGCTTGCAGGACCGGAAGGTGCTCTGGGTGAGTCAGTGCACAAATGGTGAGTGAATGTGAAGGTCCAGGACATTACTGCACACTACTGTAGATTTTATAAGCACTGTACACTTAAGCTACACTAAATTTGTTAAAAAATTTTCTTCAGTAATAAATTATTAACCTTAGCTTATGTAATTTTTCACATTATAAACTTTTTAATTTTTAAAACTTTTTTACTCTTTTGCGATAATGCTTTACTTAAAACATAAACACATTGTATAGCTGTACAAAATATTTTCTTTCTTACATCCTTATTCTAAAATTTTTTCTATTTTTAATTTTTTTACTTTATAAACTTTTTTGTTATAAATTAACACACAAACACGCACCTTAGCCTAGGCCTATGCAGGGTCAGAATAATTATTATAACTGTTATTCATCTCTAAATCCTGTCCACTGGAATGTCATTAGGGCATTATCATGCATAGAGCTGTCACCTCCTATGATGACAGTTTCTTCTTCAGGAATACCTCATGAAAGCCTTTCTTTGCCTATAGCTAACTTTTAAAAAATAAGTACAATTAGGATACCCTAAAATAATGATAAAAACTATAGTATAATAAATGGTAACAGTCATATAGTATAAAAACTATAGTTTTTATACTATAGTTTTTATATAGATAAATATATATATCATATATAGCTATATATATAACTATATATATAACTGTATATAGTTTATATAGATAAAAAGTATAGTATATAAATGGTAACAGTCATTTGTTTTCATTATCAAGTATTATGTAGTGTACATAATTGTGTGTGGTATAGTTTTACAGCTATGATGTCCCTAGGTGATAGGAATTTTTCAACTCCATTATAACATTATGGGACCACTGTCATATATGCAGTCCATCATGACCTGTGCACATGACTTTAGCTCATTATATTGGCATGTAGAATAGGTAAACATGTAAGCAATATTTTTTTGCTGCACGACATATTTGTAAAACACTCAACTGAAATACAAGGTTTAATTTAAATCACACGTATATTTACTAACATGATGTATATACAACATCAAACTAAAACTTTAGCTAGTGTTGCTAGCTGGTTTATAAACCTGGCAAGCCCTGCTTATAAAGAAGGTATCAGTGAACTGTAGGGGCTGTTCCTTCTAGGGGTCACTTTTTTATGGGTAACTTTTCAAATAACATAAATAAATAAGATTATAACTAAAGGGTGCCTGTCTATTGTAGAAAACTGATATACAGATTATCACAAAGAAGAAGAAAACCACCTATAGTCACAACCATCAAAGAAAAACATAGTTAACATTAAGTAGATTTATTTCTATCTTATTTACTGCACCGTTTCTTCTGCCACTGACGCTTTTGAATTCCAACTGCACGTCTCATCCAGAGTCCTCCTTGGCTCTACGTTTCGAACCTATTGGCAGTCCTGCAGGTCTTGGGAAATTACACAGCTGTTTTCTCACCAACTTAGGTTTTTCAGAATGCAATAGGTTATGTTGACCATTTTGAGTTTTACTGAAGAATAGGTGACAGTTTCATTTTAACATCTTTATGTTCTTTCTTGCTGCCAATATTTTTTCTACTCATCTTGGAAAATCCTCTTCCATCAGTCTCCAAACTATCCCTACTTTGTAATACTTCAAGCCTCATGCTTCTGAGCTGTGGTTAAACCCTCAGCTCTGTTTCGTGACTACTGTTGCATATGCCATCTTTAAAGTACATTATGTTTGTTTTTCCTTTTCACTATTTGAATATACTTTTTTGGGTAAAAGTCTTAGTTTGACAAAGGAATTCTGCATGTTCTTTAAAATGTTTATTCTCCACCTTTGATGACTTTCCTTTTGATATAACTGTAAGAGTTGTTTAAATCAATCACCCTACAGAAACATTCTGAGGACCCTTAAAAACAGTGTAAACCAGCATGTTAGAAAAATAGTAAGGAAAATCTGCAATGGAAAAAAAATAGCTTAGAAAGCATTGTGTAAATAATCCAGAGTCAAAGGAAAGCAAAATAAAAGGGAAAGATGATTTTTATATACCTTGTCTTGCTTTTAAAACTATTTCCCACTGAGTGCAAAATGGGAAGTAATATCTTTATTAAACATTTTGAATCAGTAACCTTTAGTCTAAGTGTGTGCAAGAAAATAAATTTTCACTGTAAATTTTCATTTTCTACAGTAAGTGGTATGTATCTGCATATTTGTAATATTAAGGTAAGCAGGCAATTTATAAAATGCATTTGGAGATACTAGAGCTAAGAATCAGAGAACTTCTTGTAGCTTATCTGATTCTGTTAATCAAACTCCCCAGCTTCAAGGGGCTAATGCAGTATTACCACATACTCCATAAAAGTAGCACTTCCAAGCATCAAGATGATATAATGATTACAGACACAAGAGAAAGATTTCAATTAAGGGCAGCATAACCGCGTGCTACATACCAAAGGTGCACAGCATCACGCTAATTAAAGTGCAATAAGCCAACAAAAGCCATCAAACATTATACTCCCAGAGGCTGATGAACCAAAGCAATTGTTTCGCTTTTAAAATCAAAGTGCCAGTATGATACTGAATTGTAAGTTAAGAATAAATATGGGACTTTAAGGAATGGAATATTATGAAAATTTTAATTTTAAAGCAGTTATTTAATCGATACCTAAGAAGCAGAATTGTGAATCCTTAAATATGCCCCAAATTGTGTAGTGTATATATACATTTGTGTATACACATGTAACATACACACACAATTTTATTCTATTAAAATTAATGCTTAACATTACTGAACAAATATCTTCGTTGAACAGCTAATGTGAGAAAAGCAGTGAGTTAACTAAATTATTGTACATTCTTATTCATAGTGTATTCTTATTCATATCAGTGAAATAGTCTCCTTGAAACTGAAGCATGTTTATGCACTAAAATTTTTTTCTTTGTGCATAAAACAACATTGTCTCTGAAGGAAATGTGGTATTATATCAGTGATTGTTAGGCTGAAAGCAATAGGCAAGTCACATAAATATGCATAATAATAAGAATTTGTAGAAATCAATTAAATGTCAATTTAATATATAGGCGTATACTTTTCTCTAAAATTAAAAACAAATTTTTCACCAGAAGTCATAATCACTGAATAGACATAAACAAATGAAGGAAATTATTTTATAATAATCAAAAGCACTTTAACTTTTTGGTGATGTAATTTGGGTTTGTAGTCTGTGGTTTCAGAGCACCATGCACATCAAAACATGTAAGACAGGTCCAAAATATTTTGAAGAGATACAAAGAATATAATTACAAATATCATGATGGGTGCTCAAAGGAATTATTTGGAAGATCCTGAATAAACAGGACATTAAGGAGAATGTTGCAATAAAGCTGTAGACTGAGCTACAATTCTCAGTCGTATAATGTGAATTACAACATATAATTATAGCATTTACAATCCAAGTTATGAAATCAGCTAGTATTTATGGCCAATGTCCACACCTGCTGTTGTTAGTGGCTGGCAAATATACACAGCAATCACTGCACTATAATGAAACTCCAGTTTTCATCTTTTGTCTTTGAAATTTTACATTTGAGCTAGTGCTTCAACAAAATGTTTAAATAAACAAATATTAACAATATTTTTTAATGAAAAAAAGATGGGATTTTTTGTGGGAGACCAGGATATGCCACCCCAAAATGTGAATTGTTGATCTGAAGACAATTAAGAAAAAGCAGATGCAGAATAATTGTCTATCATCCCTCTATTTGTCGAAACGCAGGACATATATTTACAAAAGCAAATGGTATGCCCCACCCCCTCCAGCCCTCCTGCCACACCGGGACATCCCCTTACCCCCAACCCCTACCTCCATCACTACTTTGGACCTTTATGGACCTGGAAGAGTCTACCACAGGAATATGTATTAACAAGTTTTACTATTCTTAATCTGGCATTTATTTGCTTCCCCCAAATTGCACCCCTAGAGACTCAAAGTTCGTTCTTTTCGTTTTGTCATTTCTCTAAAAATTTACTTTTCTTTGTTGAACATGCTACATAATCTGGAATTCAAAGCCATCTCTTAGAGAAGGAATGACTTATTTCTTGGGTATATTCATGTATATATGAAATATACATGTTAATAAACGTCTGTTTGATTTTCTCTTGTTAATTTACCTCTTGTTACTGGTTTCCTTCCAACTAAGAACTATGTTGAATAAAAATGTGCTATTCTTCCCCTACAGTCTCAACAAGCGATTGCTAAGCAATTAAGTTAGTGTGTGATAACTCCGTCACTACAGAACAACTAAACATGACTGTTTCCAATCATATCAAACACCAAAAGTTGTAAAATATTTCAGCCAATGTTGAGAGATACATATTCAGAGGTCATAGAGATATCTTAGATTTACTGACTCTTTTGTGAGTTGGAAAGCACTGTAGATTTTAGAAAATATAAAACAACAAAAAGGAATTTTCTGTCTGCAATATTTTTATCTGCAAAAAGTATATATTACCTCTAATTGGATGAAACTTTTTGATCAGATACTAGAAACAATAAGAGGATGTACATCTCAAAATATGGGTTATACATCTATATGTTGCTTTAAAAAATAGAGTTTGAAAGGCAGAATTCAAAGGAACCTGCTATTCTGAACATGTACAAAGGAAATGGTTTCCTTAGCAACAGGAAACAGGTGAAAGCTCTCAGTAGTGATCCTTCCATCCATGTTCCTTTTGAGTTTGGTAATGTTTCCAAGCTCATGCAGGAAAGATAGAGTGAATTTATCATGAAGAAACAATACTGCTAGTTAGGGAGCTTTCACCACATTTATGAGTTGGCAAATGCCTTGTTGTTTGATGTTGATGGCATAACAGTAGCCGTCATAATAGAGACAAGGTTTCTTTTTTCCCCCTTCTTTATATTCCCCAGATATATAAGCCCTTAAATCTATGTTGTGAATTCTTAATAACTTATAAGGCCCATCCTGATAAAATAGCCACACATAGAAATAACATCGCAGGTTTTTGTACAAATCTAGTTATTCCATCCGTTTCTGAAATCATCTACGTGCGTGGGTTAACTTCTGCCTTTTTTTTTTTTTTTACAGAGAAAAGGAAGCATTTATTACATAGAAAGTAATTTTAAAATTTTCAGAGGAAATTTTTATATATTAGTTTATGTGATAGACATTTCAATAATAATAATAAAACTTAGCCATACAGCACTTTATTGTTGATTTTTAAACTTATATTCCATCTTTAACTGGCACAATGAAGATGTTTAAGACATGTTTTTGCTTCACTTTTGACATGGCTTTTTCTCTGAATCATCAAATCTTATTTTGCTGTAAGGAACCATAGAAATTAGAACTTTCTTGGCTAATTCTATTTAAATACTTAATTTATCATGCACAATGCTAGAGGCTGAGAATATAAAGATGAATAATGAAGAGCCCTGGCCCCCAAAAGGCCTGCAATCATTTTCACTATGTAACTTGAAGAATTTGAAATAACTTAGTAATTAGGCCCATTGTTCTCTAATAGTTTATGATACTGTACATAAATGAAGCCTCTTCTATCAGGTATGAATATCATAATTATTATGTTTAACAATAATAAAGAACAGAAGAGAAGAATGATCCTGTAGAATTCACATATCTACAGAAAAAGTTTTCAGTAGAAATTTGATGGACTTAGATGTTTTGAAAACAAATTTAAAGTGAAAGCTCGAATGAGACAAACCAGATGACATAAACAAGTTTTATATAGAAAAGGCTTAAATATCGAAGTGGTGATGGCTGAAGAAAATTAAGTCTGGATTTGAATGAAATCTTATAATTATGCAGTGTTCCAAAGCATATCTCAACAGCCATTTGTCTCAAAATTAAAATAGCTTTTATTTCTGAATACCTATGTGCAGTTATGCAATGCAGAATAGCTCATCAAAGTACTTACAAGATACAGGTAATCCCTTCACCCACCTGAACTTATTCTAGAAAATAAATGGAAACAATAATTCTAGTAGTAAATATTTATTAAGCTCTTAATCTGTGCCATCTATTGTGTATTCATCTCATTATTGTATACTTATCAAAGAAAATAGGTAATATTAATACCCCGAATTTATAGATGATGATACCATGGCAATATAGAAATTAATAACGTGCCCAATGCCAAGCAGCTAGAGAATAGAGTAATAGGGATGGCTATAAAATTGTATAGCTATATTGATGTCTTTCTTGCTCTCTTTTTTCAAAGAAATTGGTATCATATAAGATATGTTATTCTATTCCACAATTTTATTCTTACTCATTTACTACAAATGCAAAATGTAGTATTGCAGATATATCTGTAAGTGGTATTACCAAATTATCTTGTTTAGCTTATTTCTTTTGCAGTAATGAAGATTTAAAAGGAATGAAAAATAATGGAAATTAATGAACACTTATTTTCTAAAATATCAACACGTTCTTTCTCAATTACTGTGCCAACCCATGTTTACATTAGTTTTTTCAAACTTCCATGGTAATTGCAAAGGATTAGGATGGAAGACATTGGTTTTAGCACCGTGACTACATTTATTCAGCCATTAATTCAAAACATTTATCAAACATTGTGCTAATTTTTAAAATTTAATAGATTCTGCAGATATAGCAATGAGCAAACAATTAATTTTATTGTGAACCCTACCTTCTAGATGGTCCCAAAATCTGTTAGAAAAAGTTGAAGGGAAGAGTTATGGCTTTTGATGAATCCAGAGAGCACAGGAAGCAAAGGAAAGGTTTTGCAATCCTTGGTAAATATTTTGTTAGTGAGAATCCTAATTTCCCTAGCTCTTGCCTCTTCGGTTTTCTCTTATACAAGAATTGGCAATTGTCTTTATTTATTTATTTTTTCTGAAGAATTCCTTACCTTTCTTCCACTTTTCTTCCATGCTGTGATGTTATCAAGCTTCCAAAGTGCCAAGCTTTGCTATTCCTAGGAAGATTTAAGAAGGTTGCATATTTAAATGTTTGTATCGTTGCACACATTTGCAGAGTTAGAGATTTGGTTTTATTCTATTTTCGATGTTAATTTTGTGACCAATTACAATTCCTTGTTTTTATATAGTTTTTATTATACTTAAAAATATTATCTTTCATATTGCTATTCTTAACATTATTTGAGGTAAGGAAGTATTTAATAATAAAAACGCAAGGCAATCAAAGCATTAGAGAGCCTAATGATCACAAGTAAGGAGTAAGGAGTTAATGTTGATAAAGCAGAGAGAAAAATTTGACTTTTCCACACTCAGTCTCTACTTACCACTTATTTGGTCTCTTTGGGTGGGTCCTGATAAATTTGTTACAAACAAGCACATATTCATCTATTCAAGAGTCAGATTCTCTGATGGCCAGTGATCATGAGCATTTTTTCATGTGTTTTTTGGCTGCATAAATGTCTTCTTTTGAGAAGTGCCTGTTCATGTCCTTCGCCCACTTTTTGATGGGGTTGTTTGTTTTTTTCTTGTAAATTTGTTTGAGTTCACTGTAGATTCTGGATATTAGCCCTTTGTCAGATGAGTAGGTTGCGAAAATTTTCTCCCATGTTGTAGGTTGCCTATTCACTCTGATGGTAGTTTCTTTTGCTGTGCAGAAGCTCTTTAGTTTAATTAGATCCCATTTGTCAATTTTGGCTTTTGTTGCCATTGCTTTTGGTGTTTTGGACATGAAGTCCTTGCCCACGCCTATGTCCTGAATGGTAATGCCTAGGTTTTCTTCTAGGGTTTTTATGGTTTTAGGTCTAACGTTTAAATCTTTAATCCATCTTGAATTGATTTTTGTATAAGGTGTAAGGAAGGGATCCAGTTTCAGCTTTCTACATATGGCTAGCCAGTTTTCCCAGCACCATTTATTAAATAGGGAATCCTTTCCCCATTGCTTGTTTTTCTCAGGTTTGTCAAAGATCAGATAGTTGTAGGTAAGCGGCGTTATTTCTGAGGGCTCTGTTCTGTTCCATTGATCTATATTTCTGTTTTGGTACCAGTACCATGCTGTTTTGGTTACTGTAGCCTTGTAGTATAGTTTGAAGTCAGGTAGTGTGATGCCTCCAGCTTTGTTCTTTTGGCTTAGGATTGACTTGGCGATGCGGGCTCTCTTTTGGTTCCATATGAACTTTGAAGTAGTTTTTTCCAATTCTGTGAAGAAAGTCATTGGTAGCTTGATGGGGATGGCATTGAATCTGTAAATTACCTTGGGCAGTATGGCCATTTTCACGATATTGATTCTTCCTACCCATGAGCAAGGAATGTTCTTCCATTTGTTTGTATCCTCTTTTATTTCCTTGAGCAGTGGTTTGTAGTTCTCCTTGAAGAGGTGCTTCACATCCCTTGTAAGTTGGATTCCTAGGTATTTTATTCTCTTTGAAGCAATTGTGAATGGGAGTTCACTCATGATTTGGCTCTCTGTTTGTCTGTTGTTGGTGTATAAGAATGCTTGTGATTTTTGTACATTGATTTTGTATCCTGAGACTTTGCTGAAGTTGCTTATCAGCTTAAGGAGATTTTGGGCTGAGACGATGGGGTTTTCTAGATAAACAATCATGTCGTCTGCAAACAGGGACAATTTGACTTCCTCTTTTCCTAATTGAATACCCTTTATTTCCTTCTCCTGCCTGATTGCCCTGGCCAGAACTTCCAACACTATGTTGAATAGGAGCGGTGAGAGAGGGCATCCCTGTCTTGTGCCAGTTTTCAAAGGGAATGCTTCCAGTTTTTGCCCATTCAGTATGATATTGGCTGTGGGTTTGTCATAGATAGCTCTTATTATTTTGAAATATGTCCCATCAATACCTAATTTATTGAGAGTTTTTAGCATGAAGGGTTGTTGAACCACTATGAGATATCATCTCACCCCAGTTAGAATGGCAATCATTAAAAAGTCAGGAAACAACAGGTGCTGGAGAGGATGTGGAGAAATAGGAACACTTTTACACTGTTGGTGGGACTGTAAACTAGTTCAACCATTGTGGAAGTCAGTGTGGCGATTCCTCAGGGATCTAGAACTAGAAATACCATTTGACCCAGCCATCCAATTACTGGGTATATACCCAAATGACTATAAATCATGCTGCTATAAAGACACATGCACACGTATGTTTATTGCGGCATTATTCACAATAGCAAAGACTTGGAACCAACCCAAATGTCCAACAATGATAGACTGGATTAAGAAAATGTGGCACATATACACCATGGAATACTATGCAGCCATAAAAAATGATGAGTTCATATCCTTTGTAGGGACATGGATGAAATTGGAAACCATCATTCTCAGTAAACTATCGCAAGAACAAAAAACCAAACACCGCATATTCTCACTCATAGGTGGGAATTGAACAATGAGATCACATGGACACAGGAAGGGGAATATCATACTCTGGGGACTGTGGTGGGGAGGGGGGAGGGGGGAGGGATAGCATTGGGAGATATACCTAATGCTAGATGACGAGTTAGTGGGTGCAGCGCACCAGCATGGCACATGTATACACATGTAACTAACCTGCACAATGTGCACATGTACCCTAAAACTTAAAGTATAATAAAAAAAAGAGTCAGATTCATAAAGCTGAAGCACAGTGCTTAATTAGTGCTATTAATCACTAATATATATATAAATTTAAAAATATTTTTTAAAAAATCAAATGAGTCATGACCATTTCTTTTTGGATAGGCCATTTCAAGATTTTCCCCCCAAAACAGAGAGTTACTTGATTAATACAGAATCATTTCATGAAAATTGAGAAATTTCATGAAGTTAAATCTATCAACCATGGTAGCCTAATGAATTACACTAAAATTTGGGGGGTACTACTGATTATTTGGAATTAGAGTATACTCATCCTAAGGACTATGCTAGCAAAATACTAATATGTTCTTCTTTCCTCAACTCCTGTTTTCCCCTTGTGCCCCAGGCTCTTTGATGATCATTGAGTTTGTACCTGTTATTATATCATTCTTTCTCATTTCAACATATTCCCTTTTCATATTAAAATTTAAAATTTTCCTTCTTCATTTACATGTATTAATGACTTCTGGGAGGCACCTTAATCATATCAGTAATGAGCTGTTAGCTTCAATTAAAGAAGGTAGCCCTTCTCTAACCTGGTTGTCCTTTTCATGATCTTTATCTATCAGATTTTACAGGTTAACTCTCTAAGCCTGTCTGTCCACTGATTATAATAACCAGTTTTCCACAGCCTTATTCATGTGTCATTGACTTCTTCCCATCTCTTTTTGAGATTGTAAATAAAGTGAAAATGAGGTATGTGTTGTGTAGATGCATAATTATAGCATACAGAAAAACAATGTTGTACATAAAAACAATGACTTCTGACATAAGAAACAAGTAACTTTCTTGTGGCAAGTATTGTGTGTGTGCGTGTGTGTGTGTGTGTAAAGTGTAGATATTGATCATCCATGTGAGAGAGGGTAAAAGAGAATCAGTATCTCATTTTCAGTTAGACCATTAAGGCTTGATGAGTACATATGTTGTCAGGATATCCTTAAAGAACAGAAACCAGGGGTGGCAGGAAAATGAAAGGAAATGAAAAAATGATCTGCAGTGTATTCTCAAAAATGCACATGAGTTGGCAGAAGATTTCAAAACATTCAAATTCTGCTTCTTATTATGCTATTAATCATGAATGACCTTGGATATGGTAGACTGATAACACCCTCTCTACAGAATACTGAATAACCAAGTGTCTGCCTTAAAATTTAGACAGCATAAATCTGTGAAGCTGCATGATAGATCTATTGCTGTTGAATGAAGTGAGTGATGGGAATCACTCACATACAGTATATCAAAACCTGCTATTAGCTAATAGGACAGTTGTGAAAACAAAAGTGAATGGATAATTCAAATTAAGTTAAGTAATTCTATTTTCTACATAACATGCCCACTCCACATTTTTAACATTGTCACTTAACATCCTATGTGGTGCTAGGCTCTCTGATAGAGCAGTCCACCTTGCATTTTAAGATTCTTTCTGGGTAAGGTATTTGCAATAAGGACTAAGCCCTGCCAACCACTGCAGTAATCCAAGCATTGGAGAGAACTCCACCTCTTCATCTCACATTGTTTTCAAAATTACATACCTTCAGGGAGATATAATCACAGTAGTAGGCAAAATGACGTTTTCTAAAAAAAGATGGAGAAGAAATCTAGGCAAACTTTGTGGAAGAAAAGGGCACTAAGGAGAAACATTGAATAAAATAAGGCAGCAATACAAAATGTAATGAATATGACAATTTGAAAAAATATCCATAAAAAAATCATATACTTTGGGTAAGAAGGAATTAAAACCATTTAAAAAACATTAAAATACTAAAATTAAATGATTATTACAGAGAGAAGAGCTAAGCTGTATGTCAAAGAAGAAGAAAAAAACAGTAAAATACATAAAAATTATACAGGCAACAAAAAAAATCTATAATAAAAATTTCCTTGAATAGTTACAGGGCTAGAAGTTTCATTATCAATGTAAAACAACAGGACATTAAAAGGCATTCAAAATCAATTTCTATAATATCAATTAGCAAGTTGGCAAAGTGCTTTTGCCCTGATTAAGGGACATAAGAAGATGTCTGATCAACTCCGTCTCTCTCATTCTTCTTGCTCTTAGGTTTTATTATTTTACTCTTCAAGGAAAGGAAAATAATGGTTTTGAGCTTTAAGATTTGGTTTAGGTGACAATATTTTAGGATTTAAGATAGTATAGGCAATCAAGGAGTAATTGCTATAATTTCATTTTAAAGGGTTCAATTTCAATTTGTTTTCTTCTACCACTAAAACATATATATATATATATGTGTGTGTGTGTGTGTGTATATATATACATATATATAAAATTAAGTGTTTTGAGTGGCAACTACTTTAAAAATGGCACAGAATGGAAAAGATAGGTTAACAAAGTAACATTTTAGAAAAGTGAAAACTTCCCCACTTATGAGTAAATTTTGTTGTAAATACTTTATAAAATGTGTATTGAAATGTTGCTTTAACCTAACTTGAAAAACATTGATGAAAAATGTAACGACAAAGGTCAACAGTTTCATAAAGCCTTTAGCCAAGTTTTCATAAAGTAAAATAATTATATTACAGCATATCATATCACTTAAAATGATATGCTGTAATATAATTATTTTACTTTATAACTTTGACTATAATGTGATTCCACCTGAGTCATCAGTTAATCAGTTTGAATAACCTGCATCTGGAGAGACTGGGCAGATTGATCATTAAGAATTGCTCACACTAGCTCTGCTGTGTAGCATATGCATTATATTTCTGACACTTTCATATGGGACTAATTCAACTCAAATCAAAAGAATCTGTTAAACATCTGCTAAATAGCTAACCTGGAGAAATGGAAAGAAAAAAATTAAATAAAGAAATTTTAAAAACACATTTTGCATTGTCAAGGTGTTTAGAAGCAGTAGAAGAGGAAAGAAAAAAAGGCCACAAAAAAGAGCCAAGGGAAAATCATTTTCATTAAGCAAATAGAAAAGTACTGCTAAGCATTATTGGTGAGTAGCCAAATCAGGCCAAAGGAAAAGACTAAATTCTAGTACTGTCTACGATAACTAAATGTATATAGTGACTAAAGTGCAAGAAGTATGCAGAATCCAGTCTAAGTAAAACAACAGAAGCCAAGAATAGTAAAGAAAGAACCCCCGAATAAAGAAAAAGTCAGCTGTCAAATTATTGTTCAGTGAAATGCTCATGGGTTACTTTATTTCACTAGGAGGCTTAGAAACCTCTCAATCTCATTCTCCTTACAAATACGTTAGTACTAAATCTCTCCATAAAACAGTTATTTTCCCTCTAGCATTTCTAAAATGTTTGTTTCATCAATTGCTTCAGAGTTTGAAACATTTCTTTGAGCAATATTTACTATATATCTTTGCTTCTTTTGAAATTTCTGTCGTATAGTATCTGTCACAGCTTTTAAAAATAAATATTCTGAAGTCTAAATTTAAGTAAAATAGCTTTGCATTTATGCATTTGATATAAATGGAGTATGGGAATTTACTGTTGGATTGATTTACAAGTAGAACCATTAGATGTACAGACCATTTAAAGTGTTGTAGCTTTCTGGGACACCAAATTATGTAGGGAACTAGAGAATTGTTCTGTGCATAAGAAATAATATCCTGCAATGCCAAGTAATCTAATTTTTCACATATTTTATCTTGGTGATCTGACAAGGAAGAGGAGGCAGAGAGAGAGAGTGAGAGAGATTTAAAATTAATACAGCGACTTCAATGTTTTTGAAATGCAGCATCAGAAAAGAAGTCTTAATATGCCTACAAAGTTTTGAGGTTTATAAATTATCTTCAAAACTCAAATTCAATTTAAATAACTCAAAGTCACACTTCGTATCTGATGAATGTATCTATAGTTCTATCATTGTATGCACAGTCCTGACTCTAAATTCTTTGCACATTTTCCAAAATTTAAATTCACATTCAATGGATAAATATCTGCTGCAATGTATATTACTTGCTCAAGCTTCACTAGAGACCAGTTTGGAAAATTTGGGAAATAATTTTTTTTCCAGGTCCTTCTTTCTCTCTTATAATAATAAATTATCAACTGCATAGCTGCACAGTCACATTTCACGTATGTTAGACTTTGATGATCAGCCTCTAACTAATGATCATTAATGATGAGCCTCTAAATCAATTATGGTTAGTTTTCATTTACAGATTGACTTTACTACCAAAAAATAAAAACAAATGTTCTTACATTCATTAAACTTTTCTTTAAAAATTAGGAAAAAAATTAATGTAAGTTTATATGCTCAATTTATGTTGAACAGGAAACTTTTTGGCTTTGAAATACCTAGTTAATTCTTAGATTTTGGACATTCTATATTAGTATTGTTGTTTTTTTCCAAACAGTATATATTTGGATGAGATTGAGTTCTCACATGTATTTTTAGGAATTAAATATAGAACAATTGAATAATTCATAATATACCAAGTAATTTTAGTTAAAAAATAATTGATGATTTTATAAATGAGATTTATCAAATACCAGCATTAATCAAACTCCACTTCCTATAAGAATATAGGACCCAAATTGGTATTTTGCAATACAGACCTTGGAGTTAAATGTAAATGTTTTACTAACTATATAGCTTTACAGAATTTTTCATCAACAAAGTAGTTACCGGTTTGGCAAAACCTAGAGAAAAAAGAGTGTTTCCTTTTCCTGAACCATCTATTATTGTATGCAGTCAGCCAATTTCAAATATGGAAAGCTGAATATTTTTGAGCATGTAGTAGTTATATTGAGTAACTTTCATTTTTCATGGGAAATGCTGACATCATCATGATGCCAAAACTCAAGCAGCTACCCTAATTTCAAGCTCCATTAGCAACATGGGAAATATTACATTGCTTACATTTATAGAACTGAAGAAATACAGACCCTCAGATAACATAAAACAAAGTAAAGGCTAATTCTGTTCAGTTCCTGAAATATAAGGCCTATATCTATAGTAATTTGCCTTTTCATTGTTATATTTACAGTCACAAATTAAGTAAAAGCTCTCTTCAAAATTACTTTTTAAACATTTTTCTATACTCACCATACTTCAAATCCTAGTATTTTTAGTAATAATTCTGTTTTAGTACATAACCATTATTTGAACATAAAAATTCAGGAGTTTGATAAATAATTATTTGCATAGGTGTGACTAAGGCCAAATAATATATTCTAAAGTGAAAAAAAGGTTAGAAATAAATTGTAAAAGTTATAATTTTTCTAAAGATATTTACTCGTAAAGTTTATTCATTCTTGAGCCAAATACTTCCAACTTTGCATCTTGGATACTCCAACCCTAAACTCTCACTAGAAGACCAGATTTTAATAGACAATTTGTAACTAGTCATTCCTAAATATATATCTAATTTAATATAACTAAACAGAATTCTTGATTTCCCTATTCCACTTATTTCAAATAATATCACATGTAGCTCAGTTAAAAATCCAGAAGTAAAATTAGAATCTCCTGTTCCACAGTTTTTTAGTTTTACTCCCACTTATCTAATGACTTCTTAATAGTTACACTATTAATTACCTAAGTTCAAATCAGCATCATTTCTCCACTGGACCACAACAATCTTTCCTAAGTGCTTCCATTTTGTGTCACCCACTCTCAAAATTACTTTCATGTATATTTTCCATAGAGCAGCCCAAGGGATCTTTTCAAGCCTAAATCAGAATATTTTCACTTCTGCTTAAAACTGTACAGTGGTGTCTCAGGCAATTAGAGTATAATTTAAACCTCTCATTATGACTTAGCTTTAGGAAACTTAAAATTGATGGCTCATGTTTATTTTTCGAATGCTATACAATTTTCGTTTTATTTAGTACACTTTGACCACCTTCACCAGCTTTCTAGTCCTTTAACACTCGGAATAAATCTTGCCATAGGGTCTTGGCATTTACCTCTTTCCTTGCCTGGAATTGTTTTTCCTGTTTGGCGTGTGTGGGTGTGGTGTGTGTGTGATTTGTAAATTCACAGTTCTTAACTCTAACTTAATTCTCTCCACTCCTTCACCGAGTTTTGATTCCTTCATAATCATCACAAGTTAAAATTGAGTTTTGCCCATGGTCATTGTCTACCTGTAACCCGGAATATTTCTTCCAAGGGGACCAGAAATGGGATCTGCTTGTCTTCTTCACTTGTGTGTCTGCAATATCTGGTGCAAAGCTTATCACATAATTGGTCCTCAATAAGAAATTTTAATGAATTAATTGTAACAAAATTGTTCGTTTTGCCATGAGGTCCAAGCTACCACACCTGTGATTTAAAAATGAGACCTGATTATTATTTCTTTAAGATAGGTAAAATTAAAAGAATGTTCAGATTAATGAAGAGTCCTGTTTCCCTTTGACTGTTGTTGATATCACCTCACAGTCTGGCTGCTGAGAATAAGCATTTCAGCAGCTCTGGCATGGCCTTTTCTTATTGCTTAATGATTTTCCAATGATAGAGGAATGCACTGCAACTGAGCCATAGAGACTTGAAAGCTATCTGCTGTACCCGACATAGAAATCCCTCTCATTATCAAGACAATGTACTGGCACTGGTTCTGCCTTAATTGTTTAGACCTCACAATGAGGATGTATAGAGGGAAGAGCAACTCTTTCCATCAGTGTCATCAACATTGTCAGTCCATATTCCATAGTTCTATGTTTCCCACTTATGACTCAGAACTCTTATCAGTTCCAAAGCTTCTGTCTTAGGGCAAAAAAAAAATGTACAGTCATGCTCTGCATAACACATTTCTGTCTATAACAGATTTTATATATGATGGTGGTCCCACAGGATTATAATGGAGCTGAAAAATTCCTATCACCTATAGATGTCGTAACTGCAGTACCGACATAGCTCAACAGATTACTCCTGTGTTGGTGGTGATGCTGGTGTAAACAAATGTACTGCACTACCAGCTGTATAAAAGTAAAGCACATACAATTATGTACAGCATATTATACTTGATAATGATAATGGCTATGTTTCTGGTTTATGTATTTACTATACTATACTTTTTATTGTTATTTTAAAGAGTGGTGGTGGGTGCCTGTAATCCCAGCTACTTGGGAAACTGAAGCAGGAGAATCTCTTGAACCCAGGAGGCAGAGGTTGCAGTGAACCGAGATCGTGCCACTATACTCCAGACCGGGCAACAAGAGTGAAATTCTGTCTCAAAAAAAAAAAAAGTTATGTGTAAAATAGTCTCAGGCCAACTGTTTTTCAGCAGGTTTTCCAGCAGAAGGCATTGTGATCATAGAAGATGATGGCTGTATGCATGTTACAGCTCCCAAAGACCTTCCAGTGGCATAATTTTATGGTTATCAGTGATATTGATCACTGTATCAATGAAGACAGTGTTATTGATAATTCCAACCCTGCGTAGGCCTAGGCTAATGTGTTTGTGTCTTAGTTTTCAACAGAAAGTTTGAAAAGTAAAAAGAAAACTAAAAATAATAAAATTCTTAAAGAATATGAATATAAAGAACAAAACAAACTATATTATTTTATTATATTGGCCAGAGGTGGATCACTTGTCTATGCCCTAATTATAATGATTAGAAATGAGTTTCTGACATCTTCATTCTTTATAGTGGATGCTCAGGTCTAGCCTTAAGGAAAAAGAAGATGCAACTATGTTTGCCTCCGAACCCATTTGTTTGCTATATATATGAAGTCATTTTCCCAAAGTCATGACAAAATAGTAGAATGAGGCAGTAAGTAGGATTTTCTGTATTAAACACAAAGTGCTCCCTAAATCATCTCCTTCCATAGCCACTTCCTCTAGATTTCTAAGAGAGTAACCAGGTGGTTCTATTTCTTGCGCTTACTCCATTTCCATCCTTTGAAAGAGAGATTTGTCTTTTACTAGAAAGTCCCACATAAATATAAGTGAAATAGAGAGGAGACTAATATTCAGGGCAAGTACCGAACACATATTACCTGCAATCAACCTGGAAAGGTGGCGATATAGCTCACAAATGCAGGGTATGTGAAGGAAAAATCAGAGTCGTTTAGGCATTTTAGTCAGAAAAAAATGAATATACAAGTTATTTTCTCATAAAATATGTGAGTACTAGAATTGTGAGCTTGATGTAATCATGGATGTACAGTTATTTAGTATGTAAAGAGGAAGTGTTTTAACACTCTGAAAAAGAGTACCAGGATAGGTACAAGGCATACCAAGATGTGCCTTGTTTGACAATTAAAGGGCTTAGAACTGAACCTGCAGAAAATGCAAAAAAAGGTGAGAAAAGTTTAATATAAAAGTGGTGTGATTATATCCTTATTAACTTAATTCGTTATTAACCTTTATTAACTCTTACTTAGACTACTAAGGTTTCCTATAATTGGTCTCCCTTCTAATGTTCCCTCATATTAATCTTACTAAGTCAAATTTCCCCATGAAATAACCCAGAATCACTCGGCTTCCCCCTGACGGAGAACATTCCTACACCCTGAAGAAGTCCTCTGGCTGCCCCATTTCTCACTCTGCAAGAGCTATGACTTCCTTTGATGTAAAAATCCAAATATAAAAAAAAGACATGTCACTTTTTTGACAGGATAAGATAGATGGAAAATATATTTAAAATATATAAATAAGAAATTTTATGTTATTTGATACTATGCATAATTTATCTGGAGAAGTCGTGATATCATTGGTGTTTCAAATTTTTCATATTGGAAAATGCTGGTGTCATTAAAAATTATTGGGGAGCACAAAAATAGTAGTTTCAGGAAACAGTTTCAGGAAAAAATACAGAAAACAGGTGTAAATTATTGAGGATTTGATAAGAAATTAAGATATTGAATAGAAACTATTCACCACAGGACCACTGAATAATGGAAAGAAGAGAAATCAGAGGATGGATTTGAAGACTCAAAGAAGATAATTGATCTTGGAATATATGGGAAGTTGTGACATTAGGAGAGTAAAAATGAAAAGATAAATATTTTGTGGAGTAAATCTTTGGAAGATGAAAAAATACTTCTTTTGCTAGAAAATGGCTTAATAAGTCAGCAGGAAAAGGTTGAGGGAGCTTGAATTGAAAGGATTGTATGAATATAATGTAATTTAGTTTAAGATGCATGCTCATGAGAGAGGGCTTGAAGATAAAAACATTGTTTAGAGTAGCATCTAAACAAAATCCTTAAAAAAAGAACAGTTACATTGAAAAGAGGGCTGGCATTGACTGGTGTGCATGTCTAGGAAATGATATTTTAAAACTTCTCCAACTGAGTAATGATTAGCATCTAGGAAGAGATACAGAAAAAGCTAGTGTTTTCAGAATCCTGATTTGAGATTGGCAGGGAAGAATTGTGTAAGAACAGAGGGCAACGGGACCAAAAATGTCAGTAAGATAATAACTGAAAGAACAGAAATTGAAGTCCAGGAAAGTGTACATGCAGTCAGAGGGAGCTGGTGAAAAGGACAGTGGGGGGATGGGGAAATGGAAGTAGATATATTAAGGATGAGAAGTTTGGAAATGTAGAAAGACAGTAGCTTGTGTTTAGAGATTGAATATCTGAAGTCCAAAATATATAGAGGGTTCTTCTAAGGAATAAACAGTTGTGGTCATGTCGAAAAGTGGTCATGACATCAAGTGGAAAAGAAAGTTATATGAATGGCAATATCAAGGAATTGGGAGTTTGGCATGTACTTCTGTAGTTTTTGGCGGCCTATCACCCATTCGCTCTTCTTTTAGCAAGAATAACCCAATTTTTCTTAAGGAAATATTCCTCCAATATTCTAAGTCCATGTGATTCCGGTGTAATCTCCCGTTGCATACTCCAACCCCATGAGTGGTTATGAAACCCACGTTGGCAATCAAAGCAACACGAACATGGCCATAATAGTTAGTTCAGGACTGGCTAAACATATAATACAAACCAGTACAGTTCTAGGACTTTAAAAAATATTTGTGGTCACTCAAAGTTTAAAATGTAAGCCTGAAAGTGCTTTTAAGTAAAATGATATCTCAAGGGGATTAACAGCCTTAGAATGGAGCCAGATTCAGGGGAAAGCATAGAATAAATGGAAAAAGGAAACTTAAGACCTGTGATATAAGAGCCCCTTTATGCTGCCATGCCTGAAACTAGAGTCCATAACTGGACTTTCCAGTTAAATTCTACTTAAATGCCTTTATTCAGTTCATACTATTTAAATTGGGCTTCTGTTGTTTGCAACCACAAAAGTTTCTAATTTTAAATAACAACCACCACATTTTTCCTTTCTTGAGGAACAAGGATAGGAAGAAAATATGATAACAGAAGCTCATCAGCAGACTATTCATGGTAAATATTTTCCCGTTATTTATTATTCTTTTTATCTCTCTTCATTTTACACAAATCTTAACTGCTCTGATCAGGAAATTAAATTAATTAGTTTTAATCACATTCAATGTGATGTTTTTCAGCAAATATGACTAAATTTAAAACAAAAGAAATAACATAAATCTTTTAGCTTCTTTTAGGGAAAAGATGGATGTGTTAAGAATAACTTCTAATCTGTACAGTTTTCATTTTCTTTTGTGAAAATGTGTGTTATTTAGAAAATAGTTCTCTACAGTACGAGTTTACCCCTGAAAAAGGTTGGAAGTACTATCACCTAAGTAAATAATGTAATAAGTACAACAGGAAATAAATTAATATTTATTGTAGAAATGGATGTTTTATTTCAGTGACTTGGGTAGAAAAGGTACAATTATGGAGCTTTCAAAGATGATAGCATAATGATACAGTTCTTTATCTGATTTATGGAGAATGCTGCCATTTGAAACAAAGGAAACAGAGTAACTAGGACAGAACAAGCTCAAATTAAATGACCACGATACTCAGATTTTTTTCCTCTCTTAGATAAGAAGATATCATTTGGCTGAAAGAATGAAGAGAAAAATAGATGGACTCTATGGTTTAGGTGACTGCAAATGGAATACCTTTCACCTCTAATTGACTGACTGAAATGGAGGCAGTCTCCATAGAGACTGAAATTCTTCCCTGAGAGATGGCAGTTAGGTAGAGAGACTGCAGATGGAGGGTTGCATCTCCATTCCTAAGAGAGGGGAAGTATGACTTTAGGACTAGATTCACTGGTTTCCATAGCTGATCTGAGCTGTTATCAGTCCCCCGTATTTTAAAATATAGTGCTTCTGAAAGAATGGTGATTTAAAGAAATATAACTAATTATGGTAAGACATTAAGAAATGGGGAAGTGTTTGAGTCAATCTTGTGCTTAAACTACTGCTGAAGCTATTAAGCTTCATGTTTTCTGTATGATTATGCTCTGAAATCCTGTAATTATATTGTCATAAATAAATGTTATGATTGAAAGAATCAAGTACAGTGCCTCTCAGATATAGGCTAAATTTTAATAATACAATAAAACATTTTAATAATCAAATAGAAAAGGAGGCCTTTTGTTAACCACTGTCTTCCTATAGCATATTCCTTTAGCTTGTGTCCACCATCCCATTTTCTACTGTTTTTTCACCTACCTCGTTGAGTACTTGTCACCTTTTATATTTCTTCTCCGAACTGCTCTTGCTAATCTATGTGGATTATAAGTGTTATGTTTCATCAGGGTTGCCTTCAGGCCATTATCATATCTGCAATGAACTTCCTTCTAAACTGCCTTCTGTTTCCCTCAGACTCCCATCTATAGACTCTCCCATCTTCTACAGAGAGGGGGATCTTTTTCTCTAAACGTAAATGGGATGATGAAGTCCTTTCATGGCTTTCTGTTGCAGAGAGAATAAAATTCAGAACTCTGCAAGGTTCTGCATTAAGTGCTCCTTATTCACTGTAACTGCCCAACCCTTTTCTCTCTAGTCAGTTTGCTTCAGCCATAGTTTTTCTCAATTCCTCAAAAATGCTGAATCTATTGCCTGTAGTTACATCCTTTCTACAGCTCTTCATTTGACTGTCTTTCTCTCTTCCTTTGGTCTGATTTTAAATGCAATTACTCCAAAGAAATATTTCCAGATGATCCACTTGAAATAAATTCCCCAATATTATTCTCAATATTAACTCTCAGTATGCCTCCTTCAAATACATAGTCTACTCTGAATTTATTTTCTTGATTGGGCTATTTGCTTATACTTTTTCCATCTTTAACACTAGAATACAAGCTCCATGAAGCCCAGGACTTTCTGCATTCCCTGCCACTGAATCATCACAGCTAATACTCTGCTGAATAAATATTTGTTATTGGATTATAATTTGACACATCAATATTTTTATGATTTTTTAAAATCGATCTTACCTCGTTCCCTCAAGTTTTGCATGATTGGAAGCTTGTTGAGACGTTTCAAACCATAGCCTTCTTTCTATTTTCCTCCAAAACATTTATCACAATCTAGTGTAGAACACAGTTAAATTAGTTATTCGTTTATTGTCTCTACACTCTGTAAACTTCATGCAACATTTTAAGACTTTTCATTCGATTGCCATTGTTTATTGTTTCTCCACTGATCTAGCCTCAGTTCATGATAAATTTTCACTGAATATTTGATTGATGTTTCAGGTTGAGCATAGAGAAGGATTCCCTGGTCAAACGATTTTGTGAAACAAGACATCGTATACTATTATCTTAAACATTTACACCATTCATACAATATAAAAAGTTCCTGATAAATGCTTCCATTATAAAATATGTTTACTTTGTTTAACTTATTCTTTTATCAGTGTATTTACTCATAGAGCTGCTAATAACATCTAGTAGAACTAATGTCCTAGGTATCACATTTTTGGTAGAAAAAGTTTTTCCATCACCTTGTAGCAAGCAGGGCAAGGCATTTATTCATTTCACAACCCAGAGAAGGGTCCTATTTATTTATGGTGTGGCTAATGAGTTTCACTTCATTAAGCGAAACTCAGCCATAGTTACTGGAATATTGGAGAAAAAACTTCTGCTAGTTTCAATCGCTCCATTCTTCTTTGAATGCAAATCATTGTTCATATAACAGCAGTGATCTTCATATGGCAGCAGCGATCTTCCTGGGAAACAATTACAATTATGCCACTGCTTCACTTAACATCTTTAATGGCCCTCTCTTCACCAACGTTTCTCATTTTTGCCTTTGGAGTGCATTTTAAAATGTTATAACTATACAAAGCCCACAGTTTCTTACAGGTCACATCCTTAGCCCTACCCAATTGTCAAAACAAAGGATACATTTTTAAGACCCTGAACTCTTTGTTGCTTTCATCTGGAACACCTCTTTTGGCCATCCCTTCCACCCTCCACCACACAAGTGCACTGGCTAACCCAGTCTTATCTGACTGGTTAGCCCCTACTCATAATTCATGTTACAGCTTAGCCAGCCCTTCCAAGGTTCTGTTGAGTTTCCTTATGTATTCCATACTCTTGACTTTATCATAAGTCTTCACCAGTCATTATAATCTCTTGAAAGGTAACAAAATAATTCCTTTTTCTTTACCACATTTCCAGTGTCTGTTTCAGTACATGGCACATAGTAAGCACTGGAGAGATTATGGAAGGATAATGAAAGATAAGCCATGTATCTGTGACTGCCTCTTGGAGACATAGACCTTATGCAGCTGTGTATTTGATCTCGTCAGTGTTTTCTATTTTTCTTTTGAGAGCTTTAAGTATATTCCTAGCTTTCAAATTAGCTAATGTAAAGGTTTTATCCATATTAACTTTTAGCACTTCTTTTTTATGTCTCTATTTTCTCAGTGATTTTTTGAGCAATCTGTTGACAAGGCATTTTATTTGGAATAGTATGAACTTCTTAGAAAACACTAATATCTATAGAGATAAAAATTTTTCTCCCTACAATTATACATTGCTGCTCACTGGTGAAAACTGTTGCTTGAACAAGCCACATGTTACAAGCTCCTAACACCAGCCACCCAACTGTACAACAGTGAGTTATTCACATCAACTACCTAACAGTATTTACAACAATGATATTTATATTATGTATAGTATTTATATCATATTAATTTTAAAAATAAAACTTATTTTGTAAATTTTCTCTGTCAAATATTCTTTTACATTATAGCATTTGATTTTTTTTACAACTCTATAATGTAGGCATTAATATTATCACCCCCTCATTCTTGGAACTAATAATCATAGGTATTGTTCTGAATACGACTATTGAGTATCTTCTTCTTGAAATTATGGGTCTGTATTTATTTTTATTTTAATGGTCATCACTTGAGTCAGTGCCAAGAAGTTCCCTAAATGCATCCAAGATTAGAACTGGAGCTCAAAATTTCCATCTGAAAAGTTCTATGTTTTGTTGTTTTACTTTATCAGTCTATATCAAACTCAGCCATCTTGAAGAAAATATGAGGCAAGAGTTCTCATCAACAAATATTGTAAAAGGTACCTTTACATATTACTTAGGCAAATCGCTGTACTCAGCTTCAACTTCGTACTTACTTACACAAAAATATATTCCACAAATACTGGCACCTCCCAAAGTACCTCTCCCTACTCCTATCACATAAGGATAAGATCTCTGGGAAATAGATTCTGAGATAGTGAGCTTTCTTCAGTTTTAAAAACTCACTAGATGCTCTCTATGAATTGACATGTGTAAGGGAATGAAGGAAGCAGGACTGGGCAGAGGGAAAGGTGAGCTGCATTGTAGTTGCAACAAACACCTTGTCGATCAAAGAGCCATCACACCTTCGAAAACTGAGATGCAATCTCAGAGCTGTCTCAGTTAAAGGAAGGGAGCTGATATGGTTTGGCTCCGTGTCCCCACACTAATCTCATGTTGAATTGTAATCTTCAGTGCTGTGGAGGGATCTGGTAGGAGGTGACTAGATCATGGGGACAGATTTCCCTCTACCTGTTCTCACGATAGTGAGTGAGTTCTCATGAGATCTGGTTGTTTAAAAGCACACGGCATATCCCCCTTTATTCTCTCTCTCTCCTGCTCTGCTATATGAAGTTTGTACTTGCTTCCACTTCACCTTCCTTCATGACTGTAACTTTTCTGAGGTCTCCCCAGCCATGCCTCATGTACAGCCTGTGGAACTGTGAGTCATTAAACCTCTTTTCTCCATAAATAACCTAGTCTCATGTAGGTCTTTACAGCAATGATAGAATGGACTTATACAGAAAATTGGTACCAGAGAAGTGGGGCATTGGTATAAAGATACCTGAAAATGTGGACATGACTTTGGAACTTTGGTAATGGGCAGTGGTTGGAATAGTTTGGAGTGCTCAAAAGAAGATGGAAACGTGAGGGAAAGTTTGGAATTTCCCAAAGACTTGTTGAATGCTTGTGACTAAAATGCTGATAGTGACATGGACAGTGAAGTTCAGGCTGAGGTGGTCTCTGATGGAGATGAGTAACTTTTTGAGAACTGGAGTAAGGGTCACTCTTGCTATGGTTTAGCAAAGATATTGGTGGCATTGTGCCCCTGCTCTAGAGATCTGTGGAACGTTGAACCTGAGAGATATAATATAGGGTATCTGATGGAAGAAATTTCTAAGTAGCAAAGCATACGAGATATGACCTGGCTGCTTCTAAAAGCCTATGCTCATCTGCATAAACAAAGAAATGGCCTGAAACTAGAACTTATATTTAAAAGGGAATCATAACATAAAAGTTTGGAAAATTCACAGCCTAATCATGTGGTAGAAAAAAAAATCATATTCTAGGGAGAAATTCAAGGCTGCAGAAATTTGAATAAATAAAGATCCAAATGTTAATAGCCAAGACAATGAATATTTAGTTAATGCTGGAATGAGTTAAGACTTTGGGGCACTGTTGGGAAGGCATGATTTGTTTTGAGATATGAGAAGGACATGAGATTTGGGAGAGGCCAGGGGCAGAATGATATGGTTTGGCTGTGTGTCACCAACCAAATCTCACCTTGAATTGTAATCCCCAGTGTTGGAAGAGGGACCTCCTAGGAGATAACTGGATTATGGGGTGGATTTCCCCCTTGCTGTTCTCCTGACTGTGAGTCAGTTCTCATGAGATCTGGTTGTTTTAAATGTGTAGCATTTCACCCTTTCTCTCTCTCTCTCTCTCACACACACACACACACTCTCTCTCTATCACACACACACACACACACACACTCTCTCTCTCTCTCTCCTGTTCTGCTATGTGAAGAGTATGCCTGCTTCACCTTCAACTTCTGCCATGATTGAAGGTTTCCTGAGGCTTCCCTAGCCATGCCTTTTGTACAGCCTGTGAAACTGGGAGTCAATTAAACCTCTTTTCTCCATAAATTACCCAGTCTCAGGTATGTCTTCATAGCAGTGTGAGAACAGACTAGTGCAGGAGCCAAGCCGTTGTACACACATTTCTACCAGTCACTGTTTACAAGCTGCCTCTGAAGAAGGACCATAACCTTGGGCTTGGAAGTTCTGTTTTTTGAAAGCAATTCCTTGAGAAAGGAGTTAGCTGTGAGCCATCAGCAGCCAGGCAGCTGAGGGAATGAGCTCCTCAATCCCAAACAGGAGTTCTGAGTAGCCGACTATAGTTTCCGATTAATCTACATATTTAATGGACACTAAATGTGATATAATGTCAAGTAGCACTTTTTTAAAAAATATTTTTTAAAATAGCGAAGTTAACTTTATTTCAGGATGTATTTGTTAGCAGAGCTATTCTTTGGTTTAAGTTGAAATTCTTAATTTATATATATATATATATATGTTTTCTATTTATGTTCTGTCTCTCTGTATGGGAACCATACAGACAAAAAAATATTGAGGCTCTTGTATACCTCTGCAACTTCAGTACCTAGAAAATTATCTGGCTAATAGTAAGAAATCAGTAAAATGTGATGTATAAATGATTAGATGGAGTGAGGAACACTTTGAGAATCTGCACAACCATCACAAATTTTTAAACAAAGTTAGTGTACTAGCTTCTGTAGCCTTAACAAGTATTTTATTTAGGTCTGAACTGACTCCAAATTAGTGGTGCTATTTTGTATTTCATTGACACAAATATCAAGAGGTATCTGCTTCAATTCTGGACATTATTTATTACTAAATGTATATTCTTTTATTTATAATGTGTTGTGACTTACTGTCACTAAGGCAGTAAAAATATCAAATGTAGTTGAGACAAAAGTTATACTCAGTGGTTTTATGCAGTGCGTGTGTAAAACAAACAACAATCTCTTCATTGGGGTACTGCGAAAAATACTGTGTATCTGATATATTGGAAGTTTTGCTCTATCTGAGCAACTAATTTTGTTTATGTAATTAATGAATCTGGAAATCTGATTATCTACTAAATTGTTTTTTAACAGTCATATAAGCCTTAACAAACTGCAATTCCAGATGAGACAGACTGCTAAGAGCCCCCAGAATAGGAATAGTAGGGCTTGCTTTTATTCAGGACTTTTCTTTTAGTTTCTTCACTATAAAAACATTTCAGACATGTGTATCTGAAAGCAAGGTCACCAAAAACAAATGCTTCAATGCGTAATGTGTCTAAAGCAACTGTCTATGTGCAGTGTCTGCTCAGTTTTTTAGGTAGAGGCAGTATTCAGCTCTATACTGGTAATGAAAGAGAGTGGAGTTTCATTGCCATTTTCAACAGTCTTGTTCTCATTGTCAGGAAATAAGGTGTTTTAGAAATTGAAGAAATTATAAACACACAGAAAGAACAAGGCAAACAAAGCTGTTATTTATCACTGAAGAACTTCTGTTCCTGTTTAAGCTATATGAAAGGGACATCTAATTGTTTCCTAATTATAGCTGGCTCTTATAAAAATCATCCAATTGAGAAAAAAGTGCCCCTTTAATTTATATATATATATGTATACATATATGTTTGTGTGTATATACACATTTTAATTCTTTAAAAGTGCCCTTTTAAAGAATTCATTAACTTTCTTGTATAAAGTTGTATGAGTGACTCTGCTTTACTAGAATTTGCATTTTTAAAGCCCCCAATGAGATATTCATATTGTAAGAATTGACATATACTTCCTTCCAAAAATTTTGTCTCTCTCTTCATGTCCCATCCTGTTAACCTTACCTCCAAGTTATCATGTGTTATGTATTCACATTACTAACATTCAGATATTCTTCTTATTTGAACTGGTAGAAAGTGATTTGAATTTTTTTTGTAAAATTAACCCAGTTTGCTTTAGATGAATCTCATTTATATAGGCCTGAGATAGCCCGATGAGTCCAAACTATAGAATTGGGACTCAATTTTTCCAGACCCCAGGTTTCCATTTTCACTGGCTGTATTCTCCAAGCTCCTCTCTCATTTTCATTCTTCAACCATGTTCAATGATTTCTCAACCTAATGTTTTCTCAACTCTTCCAAATGCAGTCTCAACAAGAACGTGAAGATCATCTTGAAGATAATCTTGCATTTAAAACTCTTCATTTTCCTAGCTTGAACCAAATGTAACTGCATATTTTGTGAGTCAAACACAATTGAATACCAGCAATATTTTATATTTTAAAGGTTATACATGAGAAAGCTGAAGTTTAAAGGGCTTAAATAATTTGCCCAAAAGTCAAATGTTGAGGTAAACTGGGAGACTAGTCCAGAAACCAGGTATTTATTTTTCCATATACTCACTATTATATTCCACTAGGCTGCTTTACACGTACGTGTTACTTTCCTTACTCCCAAAGACATTGACTTGGGGATTCCAGGTAGGCAGCTACTTATTGCAACAACTCAAAATACTTATCCTGTTTCACACTGTAGAAATGCAAAACTGACTTTCTAACATAGTAGTGGTGCAAAAGATACAGTAGAAGAACCTTTATGCTTCTTAATTTCAGTGAACAATGCAATGAACAATCCTAGTGCCTCCCCCTTTAAATATCACCCTCAAGAGCTACATTTCAAAAACGTTGACTCTGACAACCACCTTTGCATCTCCCACAGTATAATGTTTCACAAAGGTTTGTTGGATTGAATATAATGGAATTGAGTGAAACATGAAACCCCCAGTTCCTATGGATTTTTGTCAAACACATACTCCCTGGTTGTATTTCTCAGTTCTCAAGGTTTCAAGTTTCCATCCTCATTGTTCTTGCAAGTTATTTTGCTGATGCCACAAATTTAGTGCTAAAACTATTTTTGGTTCATAAGGTCACAGTTTAAAAATAAAAAATATATTGGAGGTTACCTATTTTGTGAGGTTTTTTTAATGCTGTAATAAAATAATTCTTAAAAAAATGCATGTTAAGGAAATTAATTTTATCCCTGACTAGACATTTGGAAATCCTATTCTCTGATTATAAGAAGAGTCATTAAATATCTGTTGGCTCACCTCATTCAAATCAATTGTTTCCAGTGAATTCAAATAAGAAAGTCACTGAAATAAATCACTGAGTTTAATATGCAAGGCTAAACTGCTGTCTATCAGTTAATAATCTGAATTCCTAAGATCAATTTCTGTATATGTTAAGAATTAATCACTTTGGTAAATTAATTACTATTGAATAGTTCTGTAATATTCTTACTAAAAAATTCAGTATTAGGCATTTTCCCCCTTTGTTTTTAAGTTTTATGTGTTTCTTCTAATAGGTTTGTTTTGTACTTAGAGGATGCTCCTATGTCAAAAAATAAAATATTTGCACCTAATCTTTCACAATCTCTCAAATGAGATTCGCTAAAAGATCAACATATGTAAGGGCTGATTTTAAGCTTTTTATTGCAATTAAAGGTGTTTTCCTACATACTACTGTCTGTTATGACTGTTCCTGAAATGTTAACCTATTCAACATCTTCTGTGTATTAGATAATTAGGATGATTCCCCCAAAGCAATAATATTAACTAAGGTTGACAGTCAGGGACTAATGAGATAGGAGAAATAAAAATGCAGAGAAAATTGCAGGAGAAAATATTTTTAATATAAAGATCAGCAATACAAATATAGGGTATAAGTACTTGACCTAACCCAAAACAGATAATAGAAAAAATGCAAATGTATTTTTAATTATGGGAAATACTGATTGAAAGTATATATAAAAATAATTGACTAAAATCATATATGTGTTAAATAACCAGTTGCAAATATTCAAGTCGGCAAATTGAAAACTGCAAGCATCTGTGGCTATCCCCAGTTTTCTTTCCTTCAACACTTTCAGTAATTTAGCAACACAAGTGAAACTTTGTGGCAGTCACCAAAGCATATAGCTTAAAGGTAAACTTTGGATAGTTCCTGTTCCTTTCAGGATACGTCAAACATCACACACATACAGAAATAAATACTCGGTGAATGCATTCATTGATCGATAACAGTTTGCAGTTTGGTAATCATATTTTTATTTGTTCAACTTTTGTCTTTGCTTTTTTTCTATTCTTTTCAAGTAGGGTCAAACACAGTCCTTCTGATCCGCTACAATCAGGTGCTCTCTGTACAACTCTCCCTTTCTTCTTCACTGGCTGTTTTCAGTATGGGATGCATTCACCACACTGATGCGTGGCTTTTGATGATCCTAAAAATGTGGGTGTTCCTCAACAGCTACTGATGTAGATGCCTTCATTGCTAGAAATAGATCAAGGGAGACCTTCTCCAAAACTCTAGAGTCATATCACAAAGAAAATCCAAGATGATTAAAGTTTTATTATTAAATTCTACACTCACCACTGAGCAAATCCTGTACCTCTTTTAACGTTTGGTAGAAAACCCGAAAAAACTAGGTATATTAACGTGCTATGCTTATAATCAATAGCTCATTCTTTTTTTCTGAAAAAGTGGGTAAACGATCACAATTCTTTAGGTCAAATGAAGAAGCCTATGCCTACCAGAATCAGCAATGCATTTCCGAATTAACTTATCTCTATTGCTAGGAGTTACTGAGACATTTGAGACTCTTGATGTATCACAATTTTAGGGAAATAAAAGTAAAAATACTTATTTGTTTGGATTTTGGTTGCATCAACTTTGAAAGGGAGAAATAATTGATCTGACAAGTAAACATAAGGGTATTTTTCAAGTATACATCTTAAAGCTAAATGCTACAAATGTATAATAAATTTACTTTGGCACAATTGTGTACTACACAGTTTGTAGAAAACAGTTTGAAAAATGTGATAACTTAACATCTTTATTTATTGTGATAATGATGCTGATGGCAAATTTTGAAATCATCCAATGTGCCAACACCATGAATTAATGCCACTTTCAAAACAGAGATGGCAAGTTTACTGTAATAATTTTTTTTAAATGTAAACTTAATTTTGTTTTTTATAAAATGTAACTTAATTTTTACAAAATGTCTTTTACCAATTTTACAGCCTAAAGAAGAATGCATTCTACCAGAAACCATAAGCTAAATGGCTTTTTGATTCTTGGAGGCCATTCTCACTTTCTCTGATATCCAGTTACTTATTTTTGCCATATGCACAACAGAGACAAAATTACTCAACATTCTCCTTAAGGGTCAAAAGTCACTCCCCTTACCTTATGCTTCTGAGCACTGCAGCTGACATTCAATTCCTATATTGGCATTTCATTATCTGTATAATGAAGAGAGTCAAATTTATATAACAAAAATAAAATTAGTGGACCTAGAACATAATTCATATTTTTAAAAGGCTTGATATTTGGGAAAAACAAAGGTAAATACAAATTATGTACAACAAATACTGAATCGAGTTTGAAGAATTAGGAATTATTTGGTGGATCATGGATCCAGTCACCTACCAGATGTAGAAGCTGTTGCAAATTAACTAAAAAGGAGTCAGGAGTTGAACAGGAGACAGAAATATCACAAAGAGCTTTTAGTGAGAGCTTAATATTTATAGTACTTTTAGGCAAGGTGAGATTAGTCAAACTTGTCTAAATTGGATTCAAACTGATACCATGTGGGTTAGATTCTGGATTGGCGAAGCTTTAACACTGCTGTACTGAAATAATTGTCTTTAAAGTAAGCAACAGATTGCCTTTTTATGTGCTGCTGAAATTTATACAACGTGAAGGTAATCTTTGAAAGAGTAAAGATAAACTTGAAATTAAAGATCCTTAAAATCAATTAACTGATCAAATTGTATATCCTTTTAAAATGTTTCATACTAACAATTATCTATTACTGACAGAGAAACCTAAGAAAGCAAAAATCCAGAAGTTAAATGTTTTTGTAAACCTGTGTCTCATTTTTTACCGTAGTGCTCGAACTGTCATATCCTTGGCAATTAATTCTGCTATAACTTTATTCTCTTTTTATAGTTTTAACACTCAAACTAAGGACATAGTCTAATGTAAACCTAGCTGAATTGAAAACAGAAAATGTATGTAAATGTGTATGAAAATATGTATATAAATATATGTATTTTTAAAGTTACTTTTAAAAGTCTTTCATATTATATATTACACACACACACACACACACACACACACACACACACAGGGTGTGAAGATCGCTTCTAACCACCCAATATAAGAGTATATTTTTAAGAAATATAGTGTTCAAATATTGTTTTATCCCATATAAGAGCAATTTATGGCTGTTTTATGGTTTTCATCAGGCTATGTCACTCTAAACCAACTTTGCTAACAAAGGGTAAACACAGTAGGGAATGAAATATCTTTTAACAAATAAGAAACACAGCAACAGCATGTATGTGATAGGAAAAATTAAAAGTTCCTGAGTAAATAGTATACATGAATTGACTTCAATCTGAAGTGCTTTGTTATCCCTGAAAATTAGTTAAAATTCATTGAAGATTATTAGGACCCATTTGAATGTTTCATCTACTTGGATTGGGTGTCTTTTTAGTATCAGAACTGAACGATACCTATTAGATTGAATATTTTACACTCATAAGAGGTTTGAAAAACTAATCAACAGAAATAGACTGCATGTTAACTAATCACTAAGTGACTCTTGATCAGAATTGAGCATTGCCAAGAGGCTCTCAAACAGGAGAGATCATGCCCTTTCTTTCTTAAGAAGACCCTGCTGCATAGCTGTGTTACAGTTTCTTCAGTGAAGGAAAACTCTAAAGAAAACCACACTATGATTGCCTAATGTAGCTGTCCAGTTCATTGCAAGGTCAAACTGTGAAACTTTAAAATCCAGTTAAGACACTTATAAGTATATCCTGTTAAAGAATTCTTATTCTCTTGAATGTCATGGTAATGTTAAATCTAAAATGCTAAATCGAAGTAGTATTTCACTGGGATCCAATTTATTATATAAAATAATAATCAAAATGTTAGATATGATATGAAGTATGGCTTATATTTATTTTCTCCTTCTCCTTCTTCTCCTACTTCTTCTTCTTCTTCCCCTTTTCATTTGCCCTGTTCTCTTAAAATCTATGGTCTTTTGAATAAATTTATTTTAGTTCCCCATCCTTAGCCTCAAAACTAATCTTCTTTTCTTAGAATACTTAAAGGTTTGACTGTATGTATTCTGTTACTGTGTGTGTGTGTTGCATTTATTTTCCCCTCTCTGTTCTTTGCAAATATTATTTCTTCTTTCTAGAATGTGTTTGCACACATTAGAACACATTGCACGCAGAGGTAAACACTAGAATGTTTACCTCTGTGGTTCTCAGTGTGAGCTGCATATTTGGGTTACCTAAGGACCTTGAAAACCATCTCTGAGACTGCAGATTTATTTTATTATTTCTTAGGGATGGGTCAGGAATTGTTTTTAAGTTCACCAATTATAATGTTCAGTCAAAGTTATGAACCACTAGAAACCCGCCTTAAACACTCTTGGAGATACAGGACAAGTGACACCTGTAGGTTTGTTGCTTTCTATAACACACCTTCAGAAAAAAAAAATCATTTTCCTTTCAACCGTTAGCACTTATGCACCATCCTGCTCATATAATTGTCAATATGCTGTTGAAGAGCCTCTTAAATAGTGATTTAAGACTTTGGTTATTTGTGGGCATATTATATTGTCTTATTTTTCTTGCTTTCTTGTAGATTCTTACGGTCAGACATTATGGTTTATACATCTTTGGTTGGTGCTGTGCCTTATGTACTTCATATGCTAAGTAAAGTTCTCGTTATGTTAGTGTTAACTAATGTATTATCCACAGCTAAATAAATTCAGATCCCATAAAATTAAATATACTTGTTCTACAATCTTCACATATAATTTATCAGGAATTGTTAATCAAATAAAGGGTGTACTCTTAAATACATACATATAAGTATTAATATTTAGAGATGTGTGTGTATGAACTTCCAAGGAAGAATTAACAATAAAATAAAAGTTTTAAAAATAAAAGAAGAAACAAATCCAAGATGATATTACTACTGTTTTTTATATTAAAAAATAAAAAATGAAAAGGATATATCATTTTCTAACCTTACTAAAGGCATGTATGTAGTTTTCTTTTTCTCTGAATTTCCATGCTTTGAATAGTACTTAGGTCAATAGAAATGCTTGATAGCATTTTATGGATTTAAAGAATTAAATAATGAATCTATTTTTATGTATCCTATAAAATAAACATAAATAAATATAGAATTATAAATTCAGACTGAATCAAATGAATTTTTCATTGTAAGAATTAGGGACTGATACAATAAAACATAAGCATATAGATTATAACAACTTCCCTGATAAGAAGTCCCAGCTATCTGAGAAGGATTTCTATAGAATGTCTTAGGTATGGTCTTTTTGGTTAGAATACTTGAACATTGAACTATATATTTTTTTCAAGATAATAAATTGTAATAGTCCAGCTATGATTTGGAGAAGATAATTCTCAATAAAAATAAGATAACTTGGCTTCAACCTATAACGTGTGCCCAACACTTTGTTGAAGTGTCTTTCTTTCCTGGAGTAGAATAAGTTTTATACCATGCTTATGTTGAGTTGTTGCTATGGTAACTATGTATGTCTTGTAAAACTGTAAACAATTGTATAAAGTGGTCAGATAGAGCACATGTTTATAGCTGGACTAGTTCAGTTCAAATGTATACATTCCATTTTTAATATTACCTTTACAAAGAAATATTTATTCACTTCAGATGGATGCTCAGAACCCTAATCCAAAAGATTACGGCCATTTGTGTGTGGGTACATGTGTGTAATTGGGGGGAAAGTGACTTTTCTTTCTACTTTCCAAATCATAAAATGAGGTGATTATAATACAGACAACTAGAATTCACAGTTCATCTATATAATCATTATGAGTAGTCTCTGAAAACATGCCAAAAGCTTTTCTAAGAATTAGGCCCTCAGGTACAAAGATTAGCATGGTTAAATTGACTGCTGGCGATTTGAACAATCTCTAAAGGCTCTGCATAAAATCCATTGAAATGAAAATTTTCATTTGAAAAATGTGCTGCCATGGGCAATCTATGCTAACCAATTTATAGTCTCTATTTTTATGGGAGTTTGGAAGAAAATGCTTTTAAATCAGCCAAACAAAACTCCCTGAATATGTTATAGATTAATATGTGATGACTTTGCCACCATAAAAAAAGATAGAAATTATGAGAAGTCAGAGGGCATGCATCTCCTGCATGCATCTAGCTCTGCTTATGGGTTTGAAACAGGGAGTGATGTTTCTATGTTGTCCTCTATGCTAAATCCCTGAATGAGACAGTGGAATGTAAGACTAAGGTTCTTGTCTAACAACATTTATTCCCAAGGAAAATTTAACTTTAAAAAGCACTTATAATATACAAAAGTTAATTATTAGTAGCAACACCACAGCCTTACTCAATATTCATATATTTTCAATGTCATATGGAAACAGTAACAATTTAGATTCACTCACTCAACTAATAAACACATTTTCTATTTCGCAATACGTAACTGTTGTCACATTTGGGGTGTCCTATAGATTTTGAAAAGTACTGTTAACCATGGAAATGAATAGCACTTTCTATCTCCAGATTGGTCCCAAATCTGGGGATAGAAAAATAAAATTTAAAAAAATGCTCAACTTTGACTTATCTTTTGTGTTAATTTATTTTCCTAATTTCTGGAAATGTGTTGTATTTATCCATTTGAAAGATGTAATGTTAGCAAATTCAGAGCAGTAAATATAGTTAAAAATTAAGTGTGTGAGACAGAAGTCTAGACAACAGATTTTTATAGCTAGAATGAGAAAAATGAGAATGTGAGAAATTATGTTATGCTGTTACTCTAAGGAATGATACACTTTGACTGCAACTAAATGTATTAATTATCCAGAATATTTTCTCATTATTGTCACATGAAAGATGAAATTTCATCATTCTCAAAAAATGTTGACTTTGTTTTATCCATCTTTCAAGTATCAACACAGAATAGAAATTACAGAAATAAGTAAATTTAAGAGAAAATTGTGATGTCATCTATCTGCTTAAAAACTCAAAGAAAATCTTCAGAACTTTCCAAGGCCGATACCAAGGGTTGGAAATTATATTAAGCAGTACAATAATGGGACAAATATACAAAGATAATATCTGTAGGCATCTCAGCATAATGGAATCATAACAGTAAGCAATAGAGTCATGAAGAATACTTCACAGCAGGAAGAATATATTGTGGTTTAAATAGAGTAATAAAGTTAGAAGATGAATCAAAATGCAGTAGCATATATATATTTATGCTTATATTCATAGCATATATATGTATGAATATATACCTTTATTTTAATAAAACACACAATACTATGTTTCACAAAATTTTACCTCTGAATTTCATTAAAAAGGCAGGTAGTAATACGAAAGTTTTCAGATGCACTGAAAACTGAAGACTACAGAAAGTTTTTATAGACTGTAACTATTCTTCCTATAGTTAAATGTTACAAATGTATGATAAAGTATAGATTATAACTATTCTTCCTATAGATATAGTGAAGAGTTAACTCACATTTAAGAAAAAAATAAAAAAGATAAATTAAAATTTAACTCCTCGTATATAATTTTATGTGAGTTAACCATGCACTCATGTAGTTTGAGGAAAATTAGGAAAATAACAAAATGTATTGAGAACATACAACACAAAACATGATGAAATATAGCTATGGATACCCTTGTTGTCCCATGGCCTCTCCTACATACAGATTAGAACTTCCTCTGCACACTAGGGGAAGAAGCCACATACATTTGCCTATCAAAATAAAATGTATAGCATAAGAGCTATTCCTCAACTCTATTATATGGACTTTATATATGTAACAATATATTGAGCAGCAAGACCTAGTGCTAGACAATGGCAATACAGCAATATATGAGATAAACACTTTCCTTCCTGCTTGTGAAGTTTACAGGCTAAAACAAAACCCAAAACTAAAGCAAAATCTAAACTCTGAACTGATGTGCTAATGGAACAGTTATTGGATGGGTTGTGTGGATTTCAAAATAAAAATATGAGCTACCCAATCAATAGTGTTATTAATAATACAGCATAATTCCTGTATCACTTATTTATTTTACATTCATGCAATTCAAGCAAATTTGGCACAAATTAGTCAAAATAAAATAAACACCGAGGAAGCTGATGGGATTTTGAAAATAACAATAACGATAACATGTTAAGTTTTAGTTCAACCAGCATTTTTGTGTGGGTGTATCAAACTCTGGGCAAAGAACTAGCTATAAAAGAGTAATGATTACCATATAAATCTCTGCTCTCAAGGACTCTAATTTTAGCTGAAGGGCAAATTGATAATTTAAAATAATGTGATGAGTATTAAGAAAGAAACAAAAAGTACAAACTGTAGAGTAGGGAAAATAGACCCATTATGGGGGTAAGGGGAAATTTTTCTGGAAACAAATATGCCTCTCACTAAGCAGTAAGCTAAGAAAAAGATGTTGAAAGAGGAATTCTATGTATGGGGTGAAATATACATAAAAGTGAATGATAATAGTATGCATGAGTAAGGTCAAAGAGCTCTGTCTTACTAAGTCATTAAACATAGTACAGGGAATTGAAGGAGTAAATTTAAAAGGTGTAGATTTCTTCCTTTCTAAGGGGATTGGTATTTATTCTAAGAATGATGAGAAATTATTAAAAATACCCTTACACTATTGGTAGAGGAGAAAAAACAGGAAAACACTGGATGTGTATTTACCAAAAGCTGATCTCCTAAAATTGTGCTTTGGGTTAGCTGAGATGGCATTGCCTTGACAGTACCAGGCTTGGGGAGTTGAAAGTAATAAGTTACAATTTAAACTTGTTTTATAAAAAACTAAGTATTTTTTATACTTGTATGATATGCAGAAAAACGTAATCATCCTCTTTACACTGGCCTTACCTAATTATTTTCTATTTCATCTTCGACTCCATTTCTTCAAGAGTAAACGTGAGATTGACCTGGAGGTTTGGTGACAGGTATGCAGGAGAGTGCTGTGAAAGCAACGATGTAGTCAGCCATGAAATCCCTGCTGAGTATGGAGAGACATGAGGCCAGGAGCAAAGAGAGAAAAAATAGTGTACAGATATTCACAAGTTAGTTTTTAACTATTTATCCACTAAGACAGATATTTTGGTTTCCTAAGTATTTACAGATAAATGAACTATAGATTATGAATTATCAATTTGAGGCACCATACTGTGATCCATTTACCATGTTCAATGCTATTGTCAGAATATAATTAGTCAATATATATAAACTTCAAAGCGCAAGCTGTTGAACTAAAATGATACTATTTATCTCTTCACATTCGGAATTTCAAATGACTAAAAATATGTATTTCTATGGGGGTGAATTCTGCCCTTATTTATAGAATGATTATCTAAAGTGTCATTGAAGACTTAAAACAGCTCAGTTTTGTACAACTTTAAAAGGTAAGGCATATATGAGATTAAAATTGTGAATATACTCGGTGATTCTTCATAGTTAAATTCTTCAAATTTTAAAATATAGTTTTCTGAGATTCAGAAAAAGAGAAATACCTGAAAAAAATTACTCTTTGAATTCAGTAAGTTTGCCCCTTCATTATTAACACTGCAGTATTTCAAAGAAGTGTGTTTATGATTTGTCAGGGTCTTTTAGCTCTTTTACATTACAGAATGTACAAAAAAGCACAGTGTTTATTTAATTAATACATAGAATCCTTGCCTACATGATGGTAAATTTTATTAGGAACTTTTCCTAAATTAAGGAAAAAACATGAACTAAAACAATTGGCTATAAGTTGTTAATATAAATTGATGCAATAAAATTTGATATGAAAATATTAAAAAGCAAAAAATATTTTTGTAACAAAGAAAACCTGGAGTCAAATGCAAAAACCAAATACTACCAAACAGAAACCATAAATTTATGCAATTATAAACTTAAACTCAGACTCATTACCCAATGCAACCAATAGACATTAATGCTTTGGAAAAGTATGAAATGAACTATGAGTGGCTGCCTTGAAAATTCTCAAGTGGAAGAAATAACCTGAGGCTGATTACCACTGCTGCTGTGGCTCTGGTTGAATGATCGCTAATTTGACTCTAAAGTGACAATTTCACGAAAGTACAACAATGAGGAATATATGAAGACAGCCGTTTCAGCACAATGTTTTCAGAGGTGGGCTGACCTAATATTAGTGTCAAAATAGGAAGAAATTGAATGAATTTCCTAAATAGTGAAAATCCAGAAACATTTAGGATTTAGCTTATTAGTAGCCAGCCAACAGTCTTCAATAGGAAAGCAAATGTTAACTCAATGGACTGTCATATTCAAAGTAAACCTAATGGACACATGCTATTACCTAAGATTATACAAACAAGAATCCAGTAACTGAAGACAGCTATAAAAATTTTCATTAGGTAATATGTAATTTGTATGGTATACCATATGCAAATAATTAATATAAGCATATTCTAGTCCATTAGTATTTCAAGACTATTACCTCTCATTTTTAATCAAAAATATTCAAAGAGAGGGAGAGATAGGCCTAATTTAAGTTTGTACATACTTAAGACTGTTATTTTAAAAATTTGTGACAATGAGAGAATACCTGAAAGAATTTTTTCTCTTGAATGTGAGTTGAAGGGATTTTTTAAAACATAAAACATCTTTGCATTTTTAAAAATAATTAGTAAATGCTTGCATACAAAAGTTCCTCAATTAATATTTATTAAGTGATCAATTTTGTGTTTCCCATCCCGCAATATATTTGTGTCTCTTCAACACCCATTTCATACTGAAGTTAACATTTATAGATATCTTTTAGGAAGTATTATGACTAAAAAAGTTGCAAGTGTCCATTTTCCCAGCCTATCTGAAAAATAAAAAATAAGAATCAGAATGCATAGCTATTGTAGTGGAAATTTGTGCCCCTGTCTTTTACTTGCAGCTCACCTGTTCCCTAGACTCTGTTGACTGTTGGCTAATACCAACTCCTGTTTTCTCTGTGAATTCCCCTCACCTAACTGGGAGCTTCCTCTACATGGAGTCTGTGTTCCCTCAGTAACTGACTTTCAGCCAGATACAAAAGCCTGGAGCACTCTCCTCAAGGGAAAAGCTAACTCTGTGGTAGAGCCATATCCCAGAAATTGCATGGGTTGAGACTGAAGTTAGTCTCCAATTGAGAAAATATCTTTGTTGAGTTCATTCACTACCTCATCTTGTTTCTTTCACTCCCTTTCTTCTGAAAGCACTCCCCTCAATAAAATATTTGAACAAATTTCCCAGTTTCAGGCTCTGCTTCTAGGGAACCTGACCTAATAAAATAATTGAGAAAGATAATCATTGCATTTCAGAGGGAATATGAAATAATTGAGGTGCTAGTAACAATGTATTTCAAACAAAATTTTAAAAGTACTTGAAAAAAGAAGATTTTTTAAGTAAGTTAAATGATTTTAATTATTCATTCATTAGTCACCTTATTTGAAGGTGACTGATGCTTAGGAATCTATGCCTTCTCAATCACACACAACTACTGGCCTTTAAGGTCATACTGCTGCCTGTCTGTTGGGTTTACAAATTCTACAATAGAGAAAGAGGTAAAATGATAGCCCACAGCCCATGTTTTAAGAGTAAAACTGTATTTCATGAATGCATTAGTAATATATTCATGCATAACAAATTACCACAAAACTTATTGCCTTAAAATAACTCACATTTCTTACCTTACAGTTTCTGGGAGTCAGCGATCTGAGTTTGACTTAACTAGGTGCTCTGCCTGAGGGTCTCTCACAGGATCGCAATCAAAGTGTCATACATGGGTCGCATCTGAGGGTCCAGTTGCTGATGGATCTACTTCGAAGTTCAGTGGTTGTTGGCAGGAATCAGTTCCCCAGTGGCTTTTGGCTAGAAATATTCCACAGTTCTTTGTTAATTTGAGTCTCTCCATCAAACTGTGCAAGTCAAAAAAGCAATAGAGAGGATGATTTAGCAACATGGAAGTCACAAACTTTTGTAAGTTAATTACATGATTGACATCTCATCAACTTACTGTAGTTTATTGATCACTGGGATTAGTTTATACTTGTGGGGAATGGAATACACAAAAGCATGAATACCAGGAAGTGAGGTTTATTGGGAACTAAATTTGAAGACTTATTAGCACAGTCGAACAAAAAATTGTTGTTTTCCCTAGCAGTCAGATCGCTAAAGAGCCATTTTAATACAAAAATGTATTAATTCCATTTCACTTTCATTAAAACAATGAAACCATGTCACCCAACTACTACTTCGTAACAAATGTCTCCAAGAGCATTGGACACTTGTAGTCTGACCAGATGTATACCCTAAAGTGGTTTCACAACCTCTTGAGAGAAAGAAAGTAAAAAATCTGAAAGAAGAGGGAAAACAGTTACACGAATGGTAAGTGTTTAAATTTTTGTAATCTGGATAACATGAACAATGTTACTGGAATTGCAGGTGGATAAAGAAAGGGACAAAGGTAAAGGGATGAAGAAGAAAGCCAGACTAATATTTTTTAAAAAAACTAGTATCAAATCATGTTACTTGTCTTCATTTAACCCGTCAGTAGCATCTCTGAGCCTTGGGGCTTAAACTTATCAGTTCCCCATACTCTGCATGATCTCGAAGTGATTTTGCTCCCACCTAACTCTGACCTCATTTCCTGATCTCCTCTATTCCACACCTGCCTCCCCCATAGTTCAATGGAGTCATCTTTAAGTCCTCATGAATTGCAAAATTTTTCCCACCTTGGATATACTTAGTTTTCCCTTTGCCTGAAAGTTTTTATTTCACATTTCACATAATGAATCCTTCCCAAGATTCTGTGTTCACTAATAACAAGTCACGGCCACCCTTTTAACTGAAAATTACTTTTAGCCAAGCAAGAGCAGGTTAGAGCAAGAGCTGCCAGGGAATAGGCAGCTATTTCCTTCTACTGAGCTATCCCCCACTCAGACTTGAATCCATAACTTATTGACGAGGATACAAAAGGAATAAGTGTCTCTTCTTCAAAAAGACATGAATTGATACTCATTGTTTCTTTATAGTAAGTATCACTGTTTATAATTATTTTATTCATTTTTTTGCTTATATTTGTTTATTGCCCCTGTTTGGTTGAAAGCTCGCAAAAGGAGGCAGGATCTGTCTTTTTTCTTGATCACTGTCAAAACCTCCACAATTAGGAAAGTGGTCAGATTATGGTAAGCTCTCAATAAATATATTTTGTTTTTATTAAAATATTGTGAATTAATTATTTATTGGATCAGAACTGAAGTGTGTTCTTTTGGCCCTATTTAAATTTAAACAATGGCATGTCTTGTCTGCCTTGGCTGCAGCTATGGCTTGGATATGATTTGTCTATCCCCATTTAAACTCTTGTTTGAAATTAATCTCCAAGTGTGGTGGTGTTGGAAGGTGGGGCCCAGTGGGAGGTGTTTGGGATGTTGGAGCAGATCTCTCATGAATAGCTTGCTGTTCTTCTAGGTAGTTAATGAATTATTGCTCTCATGAAGCTTGACTAATTCTCTTGGGAATGTATAAGTTCCAAAGACAGGGAGCTGGTATAAAGCCAAGGCATGCCCCAGGTCCTCTCTTTATGCATGTCTGCTTCCCTTTTGACCTTCTCAGCCATGTTATGACTCAGCATGAAAGTTCTCACCAGAAGCCAGTGCCATGCCCTTGAACTTCTCAGCCTGCAGAACCATGAGCTAAATAAACCACTTTTCTTTATAAGTTACCCAGTCTCACGTATTCTTTTATAGCAACACAAAATCTAGTACGCTCTTTTATGTCTAGAATTAAAGTAGTACATTGTAGTGCCCCCAAATAGTCACAGTTCATATTTTGATGCCTATGTAATTATTAATACTACTCCCTTTATTCTCAAAAGTATCCTGGTTGGAATGATAAATTAAATGGCTACTGAATTTGTGTCTCCTAAAACCTCTCTCTTCCAATCCTCTGTTATCTTTTTTTTCTGAGCTTATTACAAAGAAACATCTTTGGAAGAGTAAAATTTCATCTCTCTTGGGTGTAAGACGTTGAGTAAGTCAAATGTCTTTCAATGTATATTTAGTATATTTTAAGGGTATTACTCATACCCACATTGTAGGGGTGTCATGATTTGTAAATGACACAATGCTTATAGAGAATCAGATATTAGGCATTTAAATGATAGTTCCCCTCACTGAAGATAACCATGACAGCCAAGTTCCCAGGAGTTTAGTGTATATATATTATATATAAATATATATACAAATATATATAAATATATAAATATATAAAAATATCTATATAACTATACATATAAATATATATATAAATATATATAAATATATACATATATATATATACATATACTGGGTTAGATGCATACTTTACTATCTTGATCTGTTGCACTTGGATATATAAATATTTAAATGGAGCTGCAGATAAAAGAAAGTTAGCATATAGTATAATTTCTGAAATTTAGTCCTCTCCAAAGCAGTCACCCACTTTGATGACCAAGCATTAAAATGTTTATAAATAGTGTGTTTAAGATTTAGTAAAATACATTAAATTTGTGCATTTAAATTGGGAATGAATGGCATCTTTTAAAATATATTTATAACCTAAATTACAAATATTAATGTAAACAATTAAAAGGGAATGATCATTACTTTTAGTTATGTTAAATGTTTTCTTTTTTCTCAAGGAACATAGAGAATCTATGTCAGTATTATCTGAAAATTAAATTTTTACTTTTATGCTGCCAGTAAGTAACATTTTGGGTACATGCATTTAAAAATTAATACTAAGAATGTTTATTTATCCCAATTTACTTATCAAAGCAAAGGAAGCCCTAAAAATATGAGAAGGTAGTTAGAAAATCAGATAAGCTCCCTAACCATAGCTTTAAAAGTATCTGGGTTAGAAGGCCAAAATTCTTCTATTTGAAAGTCAACAACTGAAATCAATGTAAAGGAATGTTGTTTTCAGTAGAGATTACTGAAGTCAGACTACAATGACATCCTCTTCCCTCAAACTGTCAAGCAAATAGACAAAAACTACTTTAAGTCTTTAGTTAGGAACATAAAAGTATAGGAGAAATGAGTCAAAACTAGAATTACTCAGGCTTGAAAATACTGAATTTTTTTTTATTAAGAAAGTGAAGGAATAAAAGAATGGCTACTCCATAGGCAGAGCAGCCTGAAATATTTTATAATTGAGAACTCCTACTCTGCCGCCTTAAATAAGGGCCTTTTTATTAACAATTTTTGAAAGATCAAGTAGAGAAAAACGTTTAGTGGGCCAGGATGTGGGAATTTTGGTGTCTTCAGCAGCTACTGTTGACCAGCCTTTTCTTTACTCTACAATAGCAAGTAGTAGCAATGATACGAAATGAGAAACTATTTGACCAGGGTGAGTGATAGAGCGAAAGGTTATCTCATATCTTTCAGAAGCCTTGGAACATCTGGAATTGTTCAGTTTATTTCACATGGGCAATAAAATGGAAAAGCTGGTGTATAGTAATTTAGTGGCTTCCCACTTCATCATGCACTCTTTGTATTTTTCAATAGATTAGATATGTGTTTTTATTTTTGAATGCTAAATGGTGTTCATTATATAAATGGAATGAGCCACTTGGTGACTATGGAGACATTGTTTCTACAACCTGCCAAAAATTAGCTGAACAACTGCCATGAGTGATGATGGGGAACTAAGTCTTTGCATATGCTGAAAAAATATAAAAAATAAATTCCATGTGTATTGCATGTCCTTCAATTCACAGCTGGTTAAGCCATTAAAAGTACCACATTTTTTTTTCCAATTTGCTTAACACTGAATGGAATTTATGAGTCTATTTGTAAAATTAACATTCATTCTCCTCTATTATTAAGATTCTGATTATCTTGTTTTCAAATTCCAAGACTACAGAATCAACTCTGTCTCCCTTTAGTCCTCTATTTTACACTACTTTTTTCATTATTTGTTACTAAGTCAGATGATGGCCTGGCAAAGTGGAGAAATAGTGAAAATAATGTATCTAACAATTTATCAAAAGCCTTGATGAATTTGGAAGTTGATGGGTATTTAGATAATAGCTTGATGGGTGAAAAGACAGATGAGAGACAGAGAGAGAGACATTTCTCTCTCTCTCTCTCTCTCACACACACAAACACACACACACACACACACACCCCTCCCCACACCCCCCCCACACATTTATATATGTGAATACCATCAATCAAGTCTTGCGTAGGGCAGGGACCCTTTCTTACTTCCTGACTCTGCTCAGATGTTAGTTTTATAAAGTTTAACTTTCAATGCTCTATTTATATTGAACTGGTTGGTTTTTATTATTAATATTTATGAGTCTCTTCCTGTCTTTCATGATCATTAAATTGCTTTCACTTCTTATCCAGTGCTCAATTTTACCCTTTTCTTAAATTTTACTCTTAAAAGATCAGGGTTCAAGTTCATTTAACGGCTCCTCATTTAAGAACTATATAACCTCAGATAAAATTAACTTCTTTGATTCTCAATGTCTTCATCTAAACAATAAAGTTATCATGACTCTTATTTATTTCACTACAAGTTTGTAAGAATGAATAATAGTAAATGTGAAATTTTTTGTACAGAATAAAGTATACGTAAAATTAAAGAAATTATTAAAGGCTAAGACAACATACAAGCCACATTGTGGAACAAGTCATCTCAGCCTATTTAATAAGCCACATGTAACAGTCAGGCAAAAGGTATTGTCATAATTTTCTTTGGTTTCCTTTGTTTGCCAAACATAATTTTTTACATGTATTAAAATGTGGAATACATAAACCAAGCATCTCTTAATGACTATGTGCTTCAATAATGGCTTTTCTACCAGTTTTGTTAGAAAAAATTTCTTAAGGCATTCATATGAGAATTACAGTTTTGTTACAGCTGTTAAGGTTGTAATAAAATATGACTATTTTTGTCATTTTTTAAAAATTACAGGTTGTAGCCATCTCAGTGCAAAGCTTAAATATGGTATATACAAAATTAATTTATAACAACATATACATAAAACTGATTTTTACAAAATATCTTTGTGGAAATACGAACAAAAAAGTGAACAATACAGCATTAATTAATTCAATCAAGTGCTATCTTTTAAAAATGTATTTTTCTAAGACACTTAAGCTTAAATGATATACTATTAAGTTTCTCTTCTAAAAAATTCAGATCCTAATTTTGAACATACTGTAATAGGATTCTGAATACGAAACAAAGGGGAAATGACCCTGATTCTAATTTATTTTGATAACAAATCAAGGTTTACAGTGTTATCCATATATTAAAAAAAAAGTACGCATTTTAGAAATAGGGGGAAAATGGAGAACCTTAATACTTTGAGACCTAAGACATTTGCATATTTTCACAAGTGTTTTGAGAATAACAAATACCTCTACATGATTTTTACATTAAAAACAATTTCTGTTGCCAATAGGAATATCTTAATTTCCATACTCTCATTGGTATTGTAAAATTTCTTGGAAGAAACAGAAATAATCATTCTGCATCTTTTAATAATTATAAAAGCCATTGGATGCAACTTATTCTTCTGAACATTTTACTAAAAATGTTTTTTAAATAAGTTTACAAATATTGCTATAACTAAAGTTGAGAATTTGAAGCATTACAAATCTGTGTACTTTTTTCTTCCTAGAAAAAAGTAGAAGAAGCTAGTGTTATTATGCTAGCTATCTAGTAAGTACATTAAACAGTAAAAATAGAAAGACTATATAGAAACTAATATGCTATTGAGGTCAAATTAGCTTATAAATTTGCTTTTCAATGAAGAGGAAATCCTCATATATACAGGCCCTGGTGATAAGAGGAAAAATATTTCTGTCAAATATTTTTCTGCTTGGTGAATTAACTAACAGTGTTTCTCTCTTTTTTCATTATTGCACAATTTCTTTTCATCTCATAAAAAATTAGGATTCCTTGAGACAGATAGAAAAATCTTTTAAGTCAGTAGGACAAAAGATATGTGTGCTACCATGAAAGTCTTCATAAATTTTCCTAAGAGATGATCTGGCTCAAACAATCGGTTGTCAGTTTTTTCTATTGCAAGAATGTTAAAAAAAAAAAAAAGTGTACAACTTCTCTAGCACATTGCTAAGAAATATTTGTCCTAATAGATTCGGAAACTCCCTTAATAAGATTCACAGAATCAATTCTGATTCCAAATTATGCTTGTCAGTATTGTAACCAAAGTTTAGAATGACAACATTTCCAAGGTTTTTGTGACTCATGGGGCAGATCGCCGTAACACGGACTGGTGACATTTAATGTCACTGAATGAAGACACAAGTGCAAATTGTTTACTTAAAATGTTTTAAAAGTTGTCTCTATGCAAGAACTCATCCAAAGAAAAAAAAAATTCAAGGAATGCATGACCTAAAACTGAATCTGGAGAATTTGGCTGTATTTTTAAACAATACATAGGGGTAGAATTTTGTCTCCATATTAAAAAAAAAAAAAAGAAATAAACCAGGAAAAGGCTATGCAAAACTCTGTGAATATTACATTGGGTCTTTACAGTTCATGTCCCTGGGATGAACATGAACAAGATGGTTCTGGGAAACAAAATTCACAAAGCTCAAAAAGAGGTGTTCATGGAATAAGGTTGTGTCTTGAAAGCTTTCCTAGGTGTCCCACCCAGCTCAGTGAAACTGAGTCCTTATTTGATGTAGTTTCCATTCACAGCTGTCATAGTCTACAGTGCAGTTCTTTTCACCCCAAAATATGTGTGGTTTTGACAAATGTTCTCCCTAAAATAACCCAGAATACATGATAAGATTATTAATAGGCATGCTCTTAATAGACAATGTCAGTAATTTTAACACTTGGTCATTCAAAACTCTAGAAATGCTGATACAAAAATATGATGGCTACTAAAGTAATTTAGGGAGAAAAAAATGACCACAAAAATAACAACACTGTCTTTAAGGCACTAATAGTATCACTAGAATTATTAATTGACAATATGCACTAAAAATACAAAATTAAAAACTACTTGTCAGTAATGAATACTAAGCTAATGCTACCAATGTATTAACAGTCCTTGGTAGATTATTTATCCTCAGGAAAAATAGGCTAGACTCATGTAACTACTCATTTATTCAACCTAGTCAAATCTCGCAGGGCATTGGAGGTTTAAAAACAAGATTCCAGAAAAAAGTGGCTAATTCTGTTGTTGTTGTTGTTGTTGTTTTTTGGGACAGAGTGTCACTCTATGACTCTATTGCCCAGACTGGAGTGCAGTGGTGTGGTCTCAGCACTGCAACCTCTGCCTCCAGGGTTCAAGTGATTCTTTTGCTTCAGTCTCTCAAGTAGCTGGGATTACAGGCACCTGCCACCACACCCAGCTAATTTCTGTATTTTTAGTAGAGATGGGGTTTCACTATGTTGACCAGGCTGGTCTCAAACTCCTGACCTCAAGTGATCTCCCTGGCTGAGCCTCACAAAGTGCTAGGATTACAGGCATGAGCCACCATGCCCAGCCACTAATTCTTATAAGGAAAGCAATACCTCTATTTCATTGAACGCTTACTTTAACATTTTTAAGGATAATTTCATTTGATACTCCAACAACCTATGTAAAAGGTACTATCAATTCTATTGTAATAGTAGATAAATTGAGGTTTAGTAATCTTGACTAGATAATCTAATTATATTCATCCAGATGCAGAGCCAACTGCAGCTTCAAATTCTTCTTCAAACCAAGAATTTGTTGATTCCAAAAACCATATGGCCCATTCATTCAAATGTTGGCAAGAGAATGAGCCTATAAGTAAATAAATGTGCTCAGTTCCAAGGTAAACACCAAAAGTAATAGGGTACTCAGTAGTGAAGTGTTGGCCAGGGGTGATGAGAGTGGCTACAGAGTGAATCTTAGTGATTAAGTAATTTAAAATGATGAAACAGTTGTAGAGACCAGAATTCGTGAAGGCTTTAGCAAGTTGCCTTTGAAAGCTTCTCTAAATGTTGGCTTTTTTTTTGCACTTTGAAAGCAACAATCGTTACAACTAAAACAATCTTTTTTTTTTTTTCAGTCTGAATACTTTGGAAAAGACAGTAAAAGTAAATACCCCTAACTCCTCAAGACTGTAGAAGATTTCTTCTCTAATAGCAGAAAGACAGTATTAAATCTGACAATTCGGAAAAGTCCACATCTTGCCCTGAGTAAAATTATACATGTGTTTGTGTATTTGTATCTTTACATTTATATGTATGTATATATCTTTATATTTATATTTATAAAGGTATATGCATACATATGATTCATAATTTTAAGTGAAGACATTACAGTATATTAAAAGAATATTATCTGTTCTTACAGCCAACTATTTGAATATAAATTAATATTAGACATTAACATTCTGAAAAATATAAAAAAATAAAATTCTAATTATGTATATTTTAGTTGCTGGAGATAAATTAAATACTGCCTCATTCATCAACTGAAATTCTTCTTCCAATTGTCTCAAAACCAAATAAATAAAACTAAGCAAATTTTCTAATTTATACATTTAAAAATTTTATATTTCCCCAAAATTAACTTAATACATATAAAATAAGGCTTTTACTAATTCACGAGAAAACTTTATATATCAAGAACTTCCTTTGGTCATAATGGAAAACAAATAATATGAAAAATATTGATATTTATTGCCAAAGAAGAGTAGAAGAGATTTTGAACTTCATATAATCTTACATTTCATCATTTTACAGGAGAAGTAGAAAAAAAATTCAGCAGCAAAATGACTTGTTCAACATCACAGAACAGAGTAAGGATTGAAACTCAAAACTCTGTTTAATGTGGGACAGTTTACATAAATGTCCATCTAGTCTTTTCCTCTCATTAAGAAGTAGCGCCTATTTCTCCATGCCTTTTATATTTGGTAGCCTAATGCTAATTGCTTTCCACCACTGTTACATTAACAAATATTCAAGTAGATGCTTTAAAAATGTGTGTGCATTGAGGCTTGCTCTCTTTCTGCTCTTGGAACTCTGGTAAACATAGGATAACATGCATGATGATTAGAGTCATGTATTCCAAATGTCTTTATCACCTTGGCCAACTGCCTGCTAAACACCTCATGTATGAGTGAGCATAGTCTGTATCATTCAGCCAATAATCAACGTTCCATCTACTCACAGCTGTGTTTGTAAGCATAAGAGTCAGCCAAGCCAGTATCAAACAAGTTAACCTGGAGAATAATATATATCCAGCAGAACAACGGAATCATCAGTTAAACAAATCTTTGTTGCTGAAAGATACTGTATTTTAGAATGATATGTTACACAGCAAAAGCAAACTGATACAAATAAATTTTCAACTTCAGTATTTAATAAGTAAGATTTTCACAAATCGTCTTTCCAGGGTTACCCCAAAAAGCAGATCTCCCATGTGTATCATGTTGATAAAATCAAAGGCAAATGAGAATCTGCTGCTTAAAACTTGTTGGAACTACCCTAAATCTATTGAAAAGTCTTCTAAGAGACCACTGCTCAGGCAAATAATTTCCATTAAACATGATAAAAGACTTTCTTTTATCAAATATGTGTAAGAATTTCAAATTACAAAAATAAGGGACCCCAAATAAAAGTGCCTAAGAAGGCAGTTTGATAACCTGGAGGCATCAAATAGAAGAGAAAAACAAATAATAATGATGTTAACAAAATATGGTCAACCTCAATGATAAAAAAAAATAAAAATTCAGAAAGAATTCAGAGAATCTTAAAGAGGTTAGGCATGTTGGAATAAATTTTTTGTTACTCAATGCTGTATTCTCAGAAGAGAAAACAGAGCTAAACTTAGCCCAATTAACTGATTTAGGGGATATTTAAATTACTTTTAAGTCTGTCATTTTATTGATAAAAATATTAAGTCAATGTGACATACTAGTCACAATAAAATAAATGGCATAAATACTTATATATCTATAATTGATAATAAATTAAATGACTGACTAGTGGAAAGCTGTGAGGTACTGATTTCGGCGACATATAATTTTGGGAGGCAAAATATTTCCCAGAGAGTTTAGACATGAAGGCTTCTAAAAAATTGGAGTTTATCTGTCTTGGAAAGCTAGGATACTTTGGTTAAAAGGTAGCTAACTGACCACGGTGCTTTGATTCTGAGACAAGGCAGAATTATATTCTCTATATTCACCACTTTGAGAATTAGGAAGGATGAAAGTAACACAGCACGTTATTCTTTTCAGTAATGCATACTTTCACTTCAAATTTTCATCTTAAATTTTAAGCAAAATTCAAGCTAACATTAGAATGAACAAGTTTCCATTACACGAAGGGCCATAATATATCACCACTAGAAATTAGTCTCTATTTTTATGTGCTTAATAACAAACATGACAATTTCAAATGCTATGGGTTAGAGGATATCAATGCTTCTTGTATAGATAAGTCTAGTTCGCCAAGAAACGAAACATTTATCAAGATATTTGAAGCAATGCAGGTGAAAAACCTTGGGAAATACAATGTATTACGCATGTGAAGACAATTGGCGAGGGAGACATAGAGAAGGGCAGACTGTAAGAATTATAGTAGGAGGAAGTGGAGTAATATTTGTGAAAGATGATTTCTAAAATATCTTATGTGAATTTGAGCACGTCAGTTAATTGCAGTAGTGTTTCCTTAATTTTTCATTAAAAAATTTTAAAGTTACCCATATTCAGCTTAATATGTGGTCATTTTAACTTGATTAGCATCATGAATTATTTGAGTGCTGCATGCAAAGGCATGGAATTTTAGAGAAAGGCTATTTTCATTCTTTATCTGTTCAAATTGTCAAAACATAGATTATCTGACTTTCACCAAATTGTCTGTACTTCTGTTACCGCATTTTTTGCCATTCACCATGAAATACTTTTTATTATAAAAACCAGCTTTCAACTATTTAAATAGAATGAATATTCTGTGGAAGAGGAATTAATTTCATCTGCAAAACTATAGAATTACAGCACATTTTAGAAACTCTATTGGTCTTGACCATATCTTTTTGTATATAGAATTTTATGCAGGAGAAAAATTAGAATCTGAAAATCAGGTAGTTCTGAAAGTGCATGTCCGGAGCCATAAGAATTAAGATAAACAGGTTAGTTTGCTTGTTTTGGCTTGTTTGCCTTGGTGTCATTGTCATTGTTAGATGTTTAATGATCCAAACCAGTATATTTCTAACTCAGTTATATACTTGTTGTGTCTATTATTTAAGAGTTTTTACTCACATTGGGAAGGGATGTGTGTGTTTGTTTGTGTGGTGTGGCATGGGTGTATGTGTGTGGTTCACATATTAAAATTATATTAGTATTTTAAATAACTTTTTAATCTTTCTGATCATTTGAAACACTGGTTATTGTTTAAGCTAAAACACACATTTTCAAATGGAATAAAAGAAAAAGAGAGAAAGTGAGAGAGAGAGGGGAAGGAGAAAAGGAGGGAGGGAGAGAGGGAAAGAGGGAGGAAGGAAGGAAGGGAGGGAGGGAGGGAGGGAGGGAGGGAGGGAAGGAAGGCCACCCAAGGAGTTGTAGATAAGAAGTATGGGATAAGTTGGGAAAAATTTATGAATGTTTTAATTGTTTGGCTCTATAGGATATGAAACCAGATTTTTAAAAGGACCCAATTTTGCTCCATTTTATGCTTTGATCCACTGATTAACATTTGCAACCACGAACTCACTTTCCTGATGGAGCCAACTGTCAGATAGTGATGCTTCCAGGGCCCAGTACAAAGTTTCCAGCTGTGGATGTAGACAGATCAAAGCATATGATGGACTCTCTACAACACAGTCTATCTGGAATACTAATAATAGTCTGTACTACATGTAAAGAATCAAGTCATTTTTCTCCACTCCTTCAAATAATAAGGGTTTCCTTGTACATGCTATTAATTGATTCAATATGCAGAAAGAATGCATGAACTTTTCCCACGCCTTAACTTACTCGTTTTTTGTAATATACATTAGTCCACCTCCAGAAGTTGTTTTAATTCAAATCAGGTTGTTATTTTTTTTTCATAAAAATGGAGGGGGTAAAACTTGTTATGTTTAGCTTTACATGCTATGCATCTTCTTATGTTTTATAATTATTTGTGTATGTGCAGGTGACTACCCTATGCAATTTTGATACTGCTTAACTTGTTTTTGGTGGAATTTCATTACGTACTTTTCTAAATATTGAAAGTTTTACCATGAATACTTTATGAAGATTGCTTGGTCCTATGAGACCCTACTTAAGATTTTGAAGCCCCTAGTTCAAAGAACTCTTCAATAACTGGTAATTGTCTTTAAGCTTATCACACTATGAAAGACTGAAGTCTTTTGTTTGTTTGTTTGTTTTATATGGGACAGTAGGTGTTTGCTTTTTTTTTATTCCAGATTCACCATTTGCTTCTCAACGGTTTATTCTCTAGTCAGGGAACTTTGGACATTTTTTACCCAGGTGATAGTTTCTATAGCTTGATTGTTTTAAGACACTGGAGCATGGAAGATGCACCCACAGTCAACATGCATTCCTTATGTCTTCTGAAGGGAAAAACATAATGGCCAATGCTTCTAATTTCTAGCCACATAATCATGTATTGTACACCTCAGATGTATAAAAGCTATATGATAATGATACAGAAAGGACATAAAATAAAACATGTATAACAACAGGATCTCTTTCCTCATATAGCTGACTTCATTTTTCTCAGACAGTTTGTAGAGTTGCTCAGAAGTCCCTATGTGATCATTATTTATGTACACTCAGAGTAGATAGAATAGTGTCCTTTAAATTTTCTATATGCCATTAAGTGAAGGGAAGCTTCTGCCTTGGGCATTACAAAGATTCTATTCTTGACCAAATTTTTTTTTAACAAGGCCTTGACCTTGGACTCTGTCTTTGGCTTGCTTAGTCCAGTTTAGTGAGAATTCTGCTGAGTCAATTTAGTGGAAAAACTCCACCTTTGATATCTGATCACCCTCTACATCTGATCGAATTTCTCATCCTCATTCTCAATATTTTAATCATCATGGCTTGCCTACAGAAAATATCCTTATCAGCCTTTATATTTTCTCTCCTTAACTTTCCATTCACTGACCCCCAACTCTAATCCTTGACTATAAATCTCCACTTGTCCTTGTTGTATTAGGAGTTGAATCTACTGCAAAGCCCCTCTTGCAGTAGTCTCTCTTGAATAAAGTCTTCCTTACCATGTTTAACATGTGTTACAAGTAATTTCTTTTTCTTTAACAGTTTTGATGTCTATGACATAAAGAATAAGGTTCAGTATTCAAGTGTGCACCTTTGTCTTTGCTCCTGGATGATTGATCAGGGATCCATTGTTGAGGCCAAATCCTGATTCTATGCTCACAAGGACAGTCCTTGAAGCATGGCAGGGAGAGATTTTGATCTTATAATTTTGAATGCACTCTCTGAAGCTGGGTTAGTCTCAGGCTTCTTTTGAAAGGTACCTCCTGTGCTGGAAGTGCTTCCTGGCTTCTTGTTTTGAATGGGATTAATTCCCGGACTCCTAGGATGGAAATGATTTTTTATGGAAAATTGCAAGGCCTTTGTTCTTTCTATTTGACTCTATTCCTGCCATGAGAACCCCTCTGTCAACTGAAACTCTCCTCCTCAAACTCCTCTTGACTATAAAGTTACCCGTATTCAGCTTAATATGTGGTCATTTTAGTAGTTAGTGACTATATGTCAGCACAACAATAACTTTGTTGGTCTCTTTCATTGATGGCATGACTCTACTAAGGGTAATTTGAATTTCAATGGCTTCTTTGGGAAATGCAAGATCCCTAAACTGGCTCCATTAAGACCTCTCCTTTCCCATTACCTCTTATATTCGTCCATTTTCACACTGCTATAAAGAACTACCTGAGATTGGGTAATTTGTAAAGAAAGGAGGTTTAATTGACTCAGTTCTGCATGGCTAGGGAGGCCTTAGGAAACTTACAATCATGGCAGAAGGCAAAGGGGAAGCAAGGCACATTTTACATGGTGGCAGGAGAGAGAGGATTGGGGGAAATTGCCACACATTTAAGCCAACAGATCTTGTGAGAACTCACTCACTTTCAGAAGAATAGCATGGGGTAAACCATCCCCATGATCCAATCACCTCCCACATGGCCCCTCCCCTGACAGAAGGGGATTACAATTCAAGATGATATTTGGGTGGGGACACAAAGTCAAACCGTATCACCTCTGCTCCTCCCTCCTCCTTCCCCACCTTCAGTCTTCCCTTCAACTCTTTTGAATTCTTTGTTCAGGTGTTATGAACAACTGTAGCTTACAGGTCTGACAAATTTATATGCCATGAAAACTACAATGAGAAAATCTTACTTTGTCATTTTAAATGATTTTGACTCTTCCCACTACAAATTTCTCATTTCCAACTCTAAGGTTTTAGCTGACAGAGTTTAACTCCAGAATGCTATCTACTTGGTTAGCATTTAATTATGACAATATGTGTGTTTTTTTCTTCTGTTTTGCTATAAAATGTTGAGTATGTTAGAAAGAAATAACATACAATTAACTCAAAAGTTTAAAATAATCCTTAAGATAACATCAATTTGTAGATGGGAACATTTTACACCAAAATACAAGTCTACCTATGATGTTTAACTTGCGAATAAAAGAGCTAAAATTATGGACCCTGAATGATTTTCTTTCATTATGTCACTATTCTGAAAGGTTGCAATGCAAATTTACTACTTTCATTATTCTGCAACCGAAAAGAAATAGGGACCCATGTTGCATGTTTCTCTGTTGGACATCACAAGATCGGTATGAAAGAAACAAAATACAACAATCCTCACTTTGTGGCTAGGATGTGAGAGAGGAATCTATCCATGATTAAGCATGATCATGGTGCAATGAAGAACAGAGAGACCTTTTAAATCTATTTTTTTCTAAATTATTCTAAATCTTTAAAAGCATATGTGTATAAATGTTGATATAGTACATTTTTACCAGTTTAGATCCCAGAATATTAAGAAAATTGACATTAAAAAAGTTAAGTAACCATTTACCTTTCAATTTGTAAACAATAATAACTATATTGGAGGAATATAAGATTAATACTAGTATTTCTTCAGTATTGTTTTTCAGTTTGCAGATCTTTAAAAACAATGAACATGTCATACTTTTCAAACAATGAACATGTCATATTTTTCAAAGGATGTTGTGGACTTTGAAATCATAGATTTTTTTTTTTTAATTTTTTGAGTCAGAGTTTTGCTCTTATTGCCCAGGCTGGAGTGCAGTGGCGTGATCTTGGCTTACGGCAACCTCTGCCTCCCAGGTTCAAATGATTCTTCCACCTCAGCCTCCTGAGTAGCTGGGAGTACAGGCATGTGCCATCACACCCGGCTGATTTTATATTTTTAGTAGGGATGGAGTTTCTCCATGTTGGTCAAGCTGGTCTCGAATGCCCAACCTCAGGTGATCCGCCCGCCTCGGCCTCCCAAAGTGTTGGGGTTACAGGTGTGAGCCACCGCGCCCAGTTGAAACCACAGATTTTTTAAGAAAAATTATGGGCCGGGGTAGGAAGAGGTTGGTTAATGGATACAAAGTTACAGCTAGATGGATGGAATAAGTTCTAATGTTCTGTAGCATTTTCAGGTGAATATGGTTAACATAATTTAGTGTATATTTTCAAAAGCTAGAAAAGAGGATCTTGAATGTTCACAACAAAGAAATGATAAATGTTTGAGATGATGAATATGCTAATCAATCTGATTTGATCATTACACATTGCATGCTTCAAAATCTCACTCTGTAACCCATAAATATTTACAAACATTATTTGTCTGCTAAAAGCAAAAGAAAAAACAAAATAAGGGGTTCACCATCCTGGAGAAACTGTGACAAAATTAGTACAAAAATTGACCATTCTGTAAAACCATATGCCTCCCCCCAACACAAAATAAACTACCACAAGGGGCACAGTGGCTCACGCCTGTAATCTCAGCACTTTGGCAGGCCAAGGCGGGTGGATCACTTGAGGTCAGGAGCTCGAAACCAGTCTGGCCATATGGCGAAACCCCGTCTGTACTAAAAATAGGAAAATTAGCCAGGTGTGGTGGCATGCACCTGTAATCCCAGCTACTCGGGAGGCTGAAGCAGGAGAATTGCTTGAGCCCGGGAGGCAGAGGTTGCAGTGAGCTGAGATCCCACCACTGCATTCCAGCCTGGGAGACAGAACAACACTCTGTCTCAATAAATAAATAAATAAATACAAAATGAACTACCCAAATGGTAAATACATAAAATATAAAAATCATTTGTTACAGAACTGTCTACAATGGTGAAAATTTGGAAATAAGTTGTCAGCTAAGAGGATAAATATGTATATTGTGGAAGACGATTGAATGAGATGTTACATAGTCACCGAAGTGATAGATATGCTAAAGAAACAAATGGGTCATACCAAATGGAAAAAAAAGTTTGATTTTATTAAAGTCTCAAAAAGCAATACATTTATATATCTCATAAAGTTGGAAGAAAATACACAAACTTAAAATATTTATAAAGAGAAGAATAGGTGATTTCGTGTATATTAGAAAAATTATATTTTATTCCATTTTAATATTGTTCTTATAATTTTAAATATTAGAAATTATAAAATGGATAAACTAATAATTTATTTCCTTTCGTTAGTATATAGAGAATAACCTATTCTTTATATCATCAGAAGTACTAAAGTTATTACTAGAGTACCTCAAGGAGGAAAAGAGAACAGAGTAAGGAAGATTAAGTGTTTTTCTTAGAGTTTTAAAACTTAGTGTCTTGTTAAATGAATCTTATTAAAATTATATCTAGCTGTATTTACATGTGAAAAGTGCATTGAATAAATGGAGAAAACAATTAAATGAAGTGGTATTCTTGTGAAAGTGTAAGTGCATTTAAAAAAATCTGTATTAAGAAAATTTTAAAATGGCTTCAGTTTCTCCCCATTCTAGTGTGAGAAAAAGTGTGTAAAACGAAAAGAAAGTTTGGAAATAGCTTCAAGGCAATTTATATTTTAGACAAAACGTCAAAATAAGCATTGCTTCTACCACTCATTCAAACCAGTCTCATTGTGTATGTGTGTGTGTGTGTGTGTGTGTGTATTGTTAAAAGAGTGCAATTTTCTCCTAAGTGGCCTACACTGCCACATCTAATCTCGTATTGCCCTGCCTCTGCTGCTCTTCCTCAATCATTCCATTCTCCACATTGCAGTAGGAGGTATCTGTGAAAAGCAAATCTTATTTTATGTGCCTGTTTCTGAATGCATTTCATTTTTTTTTAATTTTTGCTCAGAAGATAACCAGTGAAAATCTCAACACAACTTTCAGGAACTCAAATCTTGTCCCACTCAAATTTCAATTATGAACTTCCCACAAATTTTCCAGCCTTCTTTTATTCATGCTTTTTATTGCTTCAGAGTATGATATGTTATTTTTCATATGCTTAGAATGATCCCCCAATTTGGGGGCCTTTGCCTGGCTATCTACTTAACTACTCATCCTTAGGAATACCATCTCCGAGACATCTTACAGAGAACTTGGTACTATATATATATTCTCTCTCTCTCTATCTATACATATATATATATATATACACACACACACACACATACATACATATATGTGTGTATATATTTAAATACACACACACGCAAAATGGCGATTTCAGAAGGCTTCCACATGCCAAGAAACCTTGGTTAAAGAGCTGGATTATTAGACACTGTAGCACTCACCAGAGTTACAATTAAATCATCACATAATTATTTTATAATATCTGTATCTCTCACTAGTCTATTGTTCCTTGTAAACCCACAAAACACAGGGATGTTTTCATCATTTTGTGTTTATTTTGAACCCAAATTATGTATTAATATTCTTTAGGATACAAGTGACTACAAAACTAAACCAACTGACTTTCAAGCGAAAAGCAAATATGTAGATTAGCCTAGTTGAACTGGTGTAAGGCTAGCTGCAGGATGAGGAACGAAGCCCTCCGCCATGTGGCTGGACAGTGTGAATCTCTCTCAGTCTCAGCACTGTGACTTCTGAGAGGTGGATGCAGAGAAAGCTCTCTGTGGTAGCAGCCACGTTTCTTCTCTAGATGCTTGCATTCTGGGTGCTATAGGAAAAAAGGAGGAGTCTTCACACATTTATTGGTTCTGTTAGATTATGTGTTTGTTTCCACAGTGTCACTGAGAGCTTACCAAGGAAATGCACCAATTGACTGTTCTACTAGTGGAGCTGAGGGGTGAAGGATGGAGAATCAGTTTTACCTAACACAGATGGGCTGAGTGGAAGAAGTGTAGATCATCTAAACCCAAACCACAAACTGGTTACCATAAAAAGAGGATGTGATGATTGTGGCGAAACAATAAATACCAACAATGTCTGGTGCTTCGCACAGTGTGATGCACAAAGGTATCAACATGTATCTATGGAATGGAAGAATGAATGATGATGCCTAGAAAGCTGTGCATGTAAAATGCTGTTGACACCTGGTACATTCAATACTTTGAAATTAAAGATGTAGTGAACGTACGATGAAAAATATCAAAGAAAAAAGCAAAAAGAAAGCAAAAAAAGTTAACAACTAATCATATTCATAAATGCCATAAAACACTATTAATTAAACTATAGAAGAAAAAGACACAATATTTGCCTTTCAAACAAACTTTATATATAAAATTAAAACATGAAAATATTTTCTAGTACTTGAAAAACTCTTCTACAATAATTGAAAATGATACAGTTGTTTCTTTTTATGACAGGCAAAATGATATTGGTTGTGTTAATAAAAAGTGGAATGTGATAGGGAAGAAAACCAAAAATGTAATTTTTGCATTTTTTTCATGTTTTTTGGCCATTTGTATATCTTCTTTTGAGAATTGTTAAAAAATATAGTAGTCTTTCTGGAGAGGAAAAGGTAATACGTAAAAGGAGACAGAAAAGTTTCGACATAGTTATCCCACTTTGGTTACATTTACCAAGATTTTTTTTAAAAAATTTTATTTTCATAAGTTCTTGAGGAGCGGGTAGTATTTGGTTACATGAGTAAGTTCTTTAATGGTGATTTGTGAGATTTTGGTGCACCCATTACCTGAGCAGTATACACTGAACCCAATCCATAGTCTTTTATCCCTCACCCCCTTCCCACACATGTCCTCTCAGTCCCCAAATCCATTGTGCCATTCTTATGCCTTTGCATCTTCAAAGCTTTCACAGCTTAGCTCCCACTTATGAGTGAGAACATACGATATTTGGTTTTCCATTCCTGAGTTACTTCACTTAGAATAATAGTCTCCAATTCCACCCAGGTTGCTGCGAATGCCATTAATTCATTCCTTTTTATAGCTGAGTAGTAGTCCATCATATATATATATATATATATATATATATATATATATATGCCATTGATAACTGGTACATTTGAGTGTGTGTGTGTATATATATATATATATATATGCTTATTTCTTATCGATGAGTGGTACATTCGAGTATATATATGATATATACGCTCGTTTATCAATGAGTGGAGAGATATATATATATATATATGTATACGCACACACACAATATATATACCACAGTTTGTTTATCCACTCATTGACTGATGGGCATTTGGGTTGGTTCCACATTTTTGCAATTGTGAATTGTGCTGCCATAACATGCATTTGCAAGTATATTTTATGAATAATGACTTCTTTTCTTCTAGATCGATACCCAGTACTGGGATTGCTGGATCAAATGGTAGTTCTACTTTTAGTCATTTAAGGAATCTCCACACTGTTTTCTGTAGTGGTTGTACTAGTTTACATTCCTACCAGCAGTGTAGAAGTGTTCCCTTTTCACTGCATCAACGTCCACATCTGTTATTTTTTGATCTGTTGATTATGGCCATTCTTGCAGGCCTAAGGTGGTATTGCATTGTTATTTTGATTTGCATTTCCCTGATCATTAGTGATGTTGAGCATTTTTAAATGTTTGTTGGCCATTTGTATATCTTCTTTTGAGAATTATCTATTCATGTCCTTAGCCCACTATTTGATGACATTTTTTTTCTTGCTAATTGGTTCGAGTTAGTTGTAGAGTGTGGATATTAGTCCTTTGTCAGATGTATAGATTGTGAAGATTTTCTCCCACTCTATGGGTCCTCTATTTACTCTGCTGACTGTTCCTTTTGCTATGCAGTTCTTTAGTTTAATTAAGTCCAAGATATTTATCTTTGTTTTGATTGCATTTGCTTTTGGGTTTTTGATCATGAATTCCTTGCAAGATTATAATTCTAAATGAAAAAAGAATTATTTATTATCAAATAAGGAATTAAAAGCAAAAAAGAGGAAATATGTCAATATATTAATATTCTTAAAAATTAAGCTGAAATAAATTATTGAAATGGTGTTTTGCCTTTTAAATAGTAATGAAAAGTTAGTAGAGATTCTTATGTTAAATAAAACCACATTAAAGCACAAAAGTTTATATTCAATTTAATAACAATTTCATAGGAATTCTGCTTGAAATGATTAAAATCAGGAGAGCGTTTAGGTGATGATAAATGTCTGATGACACGGGAAAAGTAATCTTTAATATTTGCTTTTTCGGCCAGGCATGGTGGCTCACATCTGTAATTCTAGCACTTTGGGAGGCCAAGGCAGGTGGATCACCTCAGGTCAGGGGTTCGAGACCAGCTGTCCAACAGGGCGAAATCCCGTCTCTATTTTATACAAAAATTAGCTGGAAGTTGTGGTGCACGCTTGTAGTCCCAACTACTCAGGATGCTGAGGCAGAAGAATCACTTGAGCCCAGGAGGCAGAGGTTGTGGTGAGCCAAGATGGCACCACTGTACTCCAGCCTGGGTGACAGAGTGAGACTCTGTCTCAAAAAAAAAAAAAGTTTCTTTTTCAATGTTGTTAGTATTTATGATAATGTTTGTAAAATACATATTATAATTATATGGTACGTAATATATATAAAGTGGTTCAATAATCACATGTGCATTCATATGAAACTCCAACAAGTTTCTGTTGTATCTTGTTACTTTGTAGGTCCTGGGACAAGTTACAGATGCATGGTATTTTTGGCCTGGGCCCAGGGTATTAATATCAGTCTTACTCTCACTAACAGTCTGTCACATCTAAGAACAGGGAACCCTAGAAAAGAAGGTTTCCTTTTCTCAGCTTCTTGTTTTTAGCTGGAAGTCTCTTTGCTTCCACATCAGAGCAAATATTACTAATAAAAATAGACATGATTTCAATTCGAAAGTTACATTAAAAAATTTTGTTTTCTTCCCTGACACATTCCAGTTTTTCTCAACATAACCTATATCATTTTCCCAGTCATAAAAAGAAAAGACTATATCGTTTTCAATTTTGTAAAGGAGTTTTTCAAGTACTAGAAAATATTTTCATATTTTCCCATACATCTAAATTTCCCTAGTGTTCAGCCAACCATAGAAAAGCAGCAGATTGAATGCAGACTTCACTTTAATTATCCGTGGTCATGAAGAACTGAGATAGCGCTGGTATAGATAATCTTAAAACCTAATATAACCTGTAATGTAAAGCCTTTCCCACACTCTGTCATTTCTGAGACTTAATAGGGTGTTAGCCAAGCTGAGTGACCCAAAGGCCATCTTCTCATTTCCCTTTTGGCTGTCTGCAGGGAATGCAAATGAGGGTGAATGGCCATTACAGAAAGCAGGAGAAAGAGAATCACTTCTCTTGATATTTAGTCTGTACATGATCCAGAAATAGCGATGTTTTCATCGCATTGGAACCAGAATCTGAGAATACAAAATTAGAGAGTTCATGTTGATTTATGGTATGTTTTAACTTATTGATTGTCTACTGTATGCCTGAGACAAACGGGCGTTGGAGTTAAAGTGAGAAAGGGAGGAAGACCTTTGTCTTCAGAGACTAGAAATCTGTCTTTATTATTCCTCTACAAATAACAATGTAACAGAAAGTAATTATAATTTGATTGAATTACATCATGCTAATTTTGTATACTACAGTTCATCTTCACTAGTGCCCAAACAGTTTGGTTACAATGAAAAGACAAACACAATTCTAATGGACTTTGGATGAAAGCAGATGTGTCTACAACTTTGAGAATAATGACATTGTGTCCTTCCTCTGCTTCTTGAAGTTAGAAAAACTTGGCCAGGTGTGGTGTCTCCCGCTGTAATCCCAGCACTCTGGGAGGCAGAGGTGGGTGGATCACTTGAGGCCAGAAGTTTGAGAGCAGCCTGGTGAACATGGCAAAAACCCGTTTCTACTAAAAATACAAAAGTTAGTCAGGCATGGTGGCACACGCCTGTAGTTCCAGCTACTTGGGAAGCTGAGGCACAAGAATCACATAAACCCGGGAGGCGGTGGTTGCAGTGAGCCGAGATCGTGCCACTGCACTCCAGCCAGGGTGACGAGACTGTCTCGAAAACAAAACAAACAAAAGAAACTTGCTCTGACTGAATTTATGATGTTCAATGTAAAACTTAATGTTAGTATTTTCTATAAAATTAATAGAGGAAAACATTTGTACCAGAAAGTGTTTGCATTTTTAATAATAATTATATAGGTTGAAAAAAGAATTTTTTCATTAAATGTTTAAACTATATAGGACATTATAGCTATTAACATTGAAGTTGGACAAATAAATCTATTGGAGACATAATTGATTAAAAAAATCTCTATTAGGAAATGATACAATAGTATACTTGAAGAACCCTTGAGAATCAAACATATAAATAGGTATAGGTGTGTTGTGTATGGTTTAGAACACATCCATGAATGTCCTAGCGTTATCCTCTGAAAACGGCCTAGAAGTAATATACTCAGCAGCAATGAGTACATCTAGAATTCACATCTTTATTTTCTGTCTTCTATTTTTAAAAAAAAACATATTAAATTCCTAGTTTAGATCATTGTACAATTGTTATGCTGGTGAAAAGAGTATTAAAAAGTCTGTGTAGAATTTTTGCCACTTTTCTTGTTATTATATTTAACCAGCAAAAACAAAAAGCCTTCCTAGAGAAAATATATAAAATACACAATTATATTTGTTTTGATGATATATTTGAAAAAGCAATTGATAAGCATGTATTATGGCTCAAACTCTATTCCCTAATTGCTATACAACTAATTGCAAGACAATTACCTAAATTAAACAAAGGATAACACATTTATAAATAATATGCAATAGTTCTTCTTGTTTAAACATCATAATCTCTAGCTTTAATTCTACAAAATATTAACACATTCTTGTGATATGTGATCCTTCTCTTATGGATCCCATGGAACCTAGTAATCACATTTGATTTATTTTTGAAATATTTATAAAATATTTTAGAAAATTATTTAAAAATATTGAATGTTGGCTTATGGAATTTTATAATAATTTACATAGATATTGAGTATATCTTATTGAAATAGAAATGTCAATTAAAGACTTTAATTTCTATGGATTGCTTTCAGAACAGTAAATAGAGACTGAACAAAAATTTTTTTCAATGAAGTTAAAATCTTTTTCTATTAAATCTGGATATATGTTTCAGCACTTCAGATATTTAACTACATACTAACGGAATAATTGCTATTTCAATATTTGGGTAAATGTAAATCTAAAACTAAAAACATTCCCCCTCTCCCTCTTCATATATCTTTTCCACACATTCCTTCTATCTACATACTATCCAGCCTATCATTAATTAATCTGATTCTCTAAAGTTAATCTAGTTCATACCTATATTTTGTTTGGTAATTAAGAAATCAGGCCAGCCATGGCATGGTGGCTCATGTCTGTAATCCTAGCAGTTTAGGAGGCTGAGGTAGGTGGATTGCTTGGGGTCAGGAGTTCGAGACCAGCCTGGCCAGCATGGCAAAACCCCATCTCTACTAAAAATAAAAAAATTAGCCTAGAGTGATGCCCTGTGCCTGTAATCCCAGCTACTCGGGAGGCTGAGACATGAGAATAGCTTGAACTCGCGAGTTCAAGGCTGCAGTGAGCCAAGATCACACCACTGCACTCCAGCCTGGATGACAGAGTGAGATCCTGTCTCAAAAAAAGAAAAAGAAAAAAATATCGAACTAGATTAACTAATCTTTTTTTTAATTTATGTGTTGCATTGAGAAAAATTATTCAGAATCCACCACTTCCAACATATTTTACCATTACTGGCATTCATTAATTCATGTTACTTAGTATGAAATACTAAACCACTTTCATAGAAACAATTTGCTATAATAGAAAATTATATCACAAACTTAACACTATCTCTTGTATATTCATATGTTTATAAAGTGTAGATAACTAAAGGATTAAGTGGCATTAGGATCTTTGTTTTAACATATTTTAAGTTGCAGTTTGAAGCCACATTCATGGCTATTAACTTTGTTTTTTAATAGTTTCTGCCCTTAAAATTTCAAAGTATTTGTGGATATTTCCCAAGATGGTGACGAAAAAGAAAACTATCCTCATTTAAGATGTTGCTTTTGTTAACGTAGTTTAGAGGCGGTTTTTCGTTCCATTAAATTGAGGATGAGAATATCTGCAAGAATGTATACAAGGTTTGAATAAAGTTTCCTTAGGAAACTAAATTAAAAAACGTTTTATTTAACTGAATTCTAAAATGGCACTTAAAAACAAAACTTTAATCAAACAAAAAGTTATGCAAAATACTGCCTTCAGGCGACATCGCCAAATGCCAATTGGACCAAAAAAAAAAAAAAAAAGGGGGCTTCTAAGAAGAAGCTCAAGAAATATGTTAAATTGCAAAAAGCACATCAAAACTAGGTAAAAACAAGTCAATTCCAACAGTTAACTTTAGTAGCTAAAAAGACATCACATATCCAATGCCTAGGAGACACAGTTTGTAACTTTTTTAGTTGATAACATTGCTTTTATGATACCATGATACCCACTTGTATTGAATCCATATATATAAAATTCTTAAACCTATCAATCAAATTTAAAAGTCTAGCCCCAAATCCCACAGGCTCAATGTTAAATTTCCCCACATTTGTCAAGCCTGCTTATATTGAATTTCCACTTACATCAACCTATTAGTTTCACCAGCTATGCTGTGTTTTTATAGGGCTTTATACCACTTCCTGGTACCACAGAGAGGAGGCAGAAAAATGAAGGGGTAGCCAATGTGCTTTCCTACATATATTGTATTACTTTGTTTTATTGAAATTTCTGTCTAATCTGGAAATGAGATATATATATAGTAAGCTTGTTTCACTTTCTACAGAGTTAGCTCAAACTTGAATGAAATTGTGAAGATACTAAAGCTTGATGAAATATGTAACTCTTTTTATCTGTCACATCCTAATTTTGAGATTATATTTTAAAATAGACATTCAGGTATTTCCAGATAATTGTTCTATTTTAGAACAAAATGGATGAATTTACTTTTCTTTCAGACTGTAAATGTGGTTTGTTTCTAATATATTGGACACAAATTTTAGAGAGTCTATCTTAGGGTTATGTTTGGCACGGGAGATCACAGTGGCTGTAAAGACAACGTCTTGTAAAAGAGTGGACATTGACATCATGGTATTTTTTTTTGTTCAACCATTCTAAGGTAGGCAAACTTAAATTTACTTTTATTACACTTAAGAAATATTTCTTGCTATTACATTTTGCCTGAATAGAAAGAAAACATTTTTATAAACGTTCCTATAGCTTTCATGCTTCGAGGAAACTGTTGCAATCAGACTGAATTTATTGAATATCATTTCAATTTTCCTTTGACTTCTGTAAAAATTTTTAGTATAAGTCTGTCTAAAGGATGAATTTGTTTTAATAATATAGAAGAAAATTCATTATATGAAGAAAAGAATTATCTATTTGTTTTAGATAAATAAACAGGAAATGAACAATCAAGTTTATTTTGAATACAGTTATATTCCAAATGAGGGACTCATGAAAGAGGAAGAGTAAAACGATTTAAGGATGACATGCTGTTTTTAGCCAGTATTTTCCAAACTGCATCTTACGAGGTATTCATTACTGTCCTGTGGAAAAGGCGTTTCTAAACTGTTTAGATACTAAAAATGGAAATTTGTGGTTTACGTTGAGAAAAAAATTAGAATTATTCTTTAATTATAAAAACTAATAGTTCCGTTGAACATCATTTATTATTAAGAATTCTAGAGATAGAAAGTTTCCTGAGGTTGCTTATCCCAACTTCCTAAAACCTCATCAATTGAAACTGGTGTGAGAGAGGCTTTGCTTGAGCAATCGAAAGAATAAAAGGATATCTATACATTTTTGTGTCAATTCAGAATTCTGGCTTCAATCCTGTTTCTATCCCTTGAGCTAGGTCTGTAATCTTATGGGATGTAAGTTTTTCTTTTTTTTTTCTGCATAATGTGATAAAATTACCTCTTACACATTTGTTCTAAAAATTATGATGTATGTAAAGAATATAGAGTACCGATTGAAATTAGTGAGAAATTAATAAACATTAAATAACACACACATGCACATGCACACATCTTCTTACTTGTACTTTACGCTTTTATGCTATATTCTTTTCATGTAAATATTTAATATATGAAAATATATTACAATTTTTGTCCAGAGTTATGAGGTTGCAAAGAGTAGCAAACCTAGTCATTATGAAATCATTTTTGCTAACAGGATTTTTATAAGATTGATCATTCAAAATTTGCTGTCTTTTTAAAATAACTTACTGCATCCATTATATTGAAGTCTTATACTTTCTGGACAACGTCTGCAGAAACTCTAGGAACACACTATGAAGACAGCGTATACACTTAAAAAGAGTGTATTCCTAAAGTTTCTGGAGAGGTTGTCCAGCAATTTAAATCATAAACCTTGAAAATGTAGAATTTCTTGCAGGTGATGAATAATGTTGGAAGGGCAGTTCAGATTAGAGATTAAATCATTCACAAATAAAAATCTGACTTATTTATACTGGTTAATATACAAGAAAATTAGGAAAAGGATAAGAGATAGCTCTCAAAGGAGATAATTGAGGAAATTAATAAAGCCCTTTAATATTCTTTAAATGACCTTATTTATTATTATCTTCAAAGTCACACTCAAATAAAAAATAGTACTTTATATTAGGAAAGACCTATATATTTTCAAACCAATGTCTTATTAATTCTTTATTCTAAGACTTGGCATTGAAAATTTTTGTTAAATACAAGGCTAAGTAAACTCATTTTTATAATTTTGATTTTATTTTTCAAAACTAGTTTCCAATTAAACTTTTTGTCAGTATTTACTAGAAAATTTTTGGTGTCCATTAAGTGGCTTTTACATTGTTCTGATGCAAATTGTACTCTGGTAGTAAAGACTTCCAGAAAATTTCAACTCAGCTCAGAAAATGTTAACTGATAGTATGGTAAATTTCATGAATGGGTAAGTATGACAGATTTCGCATTCATTGTTTAACTGACTGCTTCTAAATTCATTGATTCATAATCACATAACAAATATTCATGAAGTTCCAGCTACCACCTATAATAGAACTAAGTGCAGTAATGGGAAAATAAGAATAAATAAAGCACAGTGCTGCACTTGTGGCATTTTATAGCATGTAGCAGAGATTGACATATAAATTATACTTTTATTCAAGCTATCAGAGGAAATGTACAAATTACCATGTGAGCAATAACAAGGATAGCTCATTCCTGATAAAATAATAATAATAATAAAGTTCTCTTACATAATTCAAAGAGCAACCCCGTTCTTACCCTATGGTTGACTCCATATGCAATTTATTCCATTCATTCATTCATTCATTCAATAAACAATTTGGGAATCTTTTGTGTACAGGAGACACACATACAAACATATTACAATACACTATGCGAATTTTAAGAATATACAGAGCTAACACACTGCCTATGGATATAGAAAGAGGACTCTGAAGTGACATTTGAACAGTCGCTGGAAAACAAGTAATTTTCCACCTTGGTGGTAAGGGTCGGGAGAAGAGGACGGACTAAGAGTACATCTTGTGCAATTTGGGAGCAATATGTGCAAGGAAACAATGTGAAAGATCAGGTGTTTAGGGAAGATCTACCAAACTTTAAAAACTGGTATCATTTTCAAGAAAGTGCTACCTAAGCAAAATGTATGCCTTTCAGGTTCCTACCCAAATTAAAACTCCCAGATTAAAGAAGTTCTAGAGATGGGATGTAAGCACAGTCACCTATTTATCATGGAATATGTATATTTTTAAAATAGAAATAAATGGGTGATTTTTTCTTTTTAAAATGAGATATAGCATACATAAATCATGCTAATATTAAATGTTCAGCTACACGATTGAAAAAAAAAACTTACATTGTCACTCATGTAACTATGAACCAGATCATATGCAGAAAATTTCCAGCACGTTCACCTCTTATGCCCCTTCTTCCACTCAGTAACCACCTACCCACTGTAATCATTATTCTGACTTGTATCATAATAAATTAGTTGGCGTTGTTTCTGAAGATAATTTAAATAAATACATGTGACATCTATTGTGTTGTGTCTAGTTTCCTTCAATCAAAATTTTATTTCTTGTACATTTTAAATTAACTAAAAGAGTATAATTGAATTGCTTGTAACACAAGGAAAGGATAAATACTTGAGGCAATTGATTCCCCATTTACCCATTTACCCTGATGTGACCATTACACTTTATATGCCTGTATCAAAATATCTCATGTACCCCATAAATGCACATGTCGACTATTACCCACAAAAGTTAAAAAATTTAAAAAAAATCTATTTTGAGATTCATCCTGTTTCTTGCATGTATCAGCTTTTGTTTTTCCATTAGAGCTGTATTATATTCCACTGTGTGAACATACCACAATTTATTTATCCTATTTCATGAGGGGCATTTCAGTTGTTTCCAGTTTGGGGCTATTATGAATAAAGCTGGTATGAATATATTTATAGTGAATATCAGCATACATTTTTCTTAGATATATACCCAAGAATGAAATCCTGGGCCCTATTTAGCTTAAGTGGATATGAGATATTATTTTAAAAATTAAATTTGGCTTGACACTGTAGAGTAATATAAAAAGACAAATAATACTGATAGTAGTTGTATTTATTTGCTAGGGCTGCCATAGAATTCCAGATACTGGGGTGGCTTAAACAGCAGAAATTTATTTTCACACAGTCCTGGAGGCTGAAAGTCCATGATTGTGTTAGCAGATTTGGTTTCTTCTGAGGCCTCTCTTTGGCTTACAGATGGCCACCTTCTTGCTGTGTCTTCATATGATGTTTTTCTCTTTGCATGGTTACTCTTGGTGTCTCTTGATGTCCTAATCTCCTCTTCCTATAAGGACAAAAGTTATGTTGACTTAGGGCCTACCCTAATGGCCTCATTTTAACTTAATTATCTCTTTAATGGTCTTATATTGAAATACAGTCACAATCCGAAATACAGAAGTTAAGGCTTCAACATATGAATTTTGGGGGAGCACAATTCAATTCCTAACAGTAGCTAAGTCAGGTAATCTGATTGCCAAACTTTTTTTTAATGTCTGCAAAAATCCATTGACTCAGAAAAGAATGATTCTCTAAATACTAATCCACAAATTATGTGTTGTTTTATTTCCTACAGTATAAAGTCAAGAAATGTTTTCTGATTTCAGAGTAGCTTAGAAAAAAATATTCTTTAAAAGAAAAAAAAAGAGCTTAAAAAATAAACTCCATCTACAGTGTGCTGATATGGTCTGGATGTTTGTCCCCCGCAAATCTCGTGTTGAAATGTGATTCCCAGTGTTGGAGATGGGGCGTGTTGGGGGATGGGGCCTGGTGAGTGAATCATGAGGGCAGATTCATCAAGAATGACTTAGTACCATCCCTTCAATGATAAGTGGGTTCTAGCTCAACTTAGTTCATGCAAGGTTTGGTTGTTAAAAATCCGCCTCTTTGCTCTCTTGCTCCTGCTCTCAACTGTGCAATGTGCCTGCCCCTTGCTTTGCCTTCCTTCATGATTGTAAGCTTCCTGAAGCCCTTACCCCATCTGCTGAAGCCCAGCAAATGCTGGAGCTATGCTTATGCAGCCTGCAGAGCTGTGAGCCAATTAAACCTCTTTTCATTATAAATTACCCATCCTCAGGCATTTCTTTATAGTGATGCAAAGATGGCCTAATACATGTACAAACATTATTTCATATTAAATCTCAGAACACTAAGCGATATAAGTGTTATTACCCCCATTTTACCAATGTGAGAACTGGGGACCAGATGAGTTAAGTGGTCTAGCCTCAGGAGGCAACATCTTTGCCAATAAGCCTAGTAATATTTTTAAAATATCTAAGTTTTTAATCAAATATATATCCCATAAGATATTGCCTGTGATCTACAACCAGTAGGCCTTGCACTTTTCATTCATTCATCATCACCTATTTATCCAAGCCTATAATATGTATTCATTTATTGTGCCAAAGATTGTATTGAGTTCTGAAGGTAGATGCATAAGAGAGACAAAATTCCTATCTTTACAGAGCTTAGAGTGTATCATGGAGTTAAATAATTTTAAAGAGCCAAAACAAATGTATTCAATAAATCTATATTGTAAAAAAGTTAACTGTATTATCTTCTTATATTTGAATTTCAACTGTATTATGGCCCCTAATTTATTAGTGGAAACATTTTCTCTGAGGATTTGCCCAAGTTTTGGAGATTGCTTGGTACTCAACCCAGACATGGTGGCCAATATCATTGACATAGTGGTGACGATAACAGAGGTTTTTCACAATTTATGCCCACCTTTGCTGAAAATTGTTTGAAACTTACCCGCAATTTTCTAGGACTGCAAAGAATTCTGATGTTTCAGAGTCAAACATCGAGAAACATCATTGGGCCTTTTCTCCTGCTTACACAACACGCTGCAGGGTGAGATACTTGAGGATTCGACTACTTCTGCGACTTCATCTATAGGCCTAGTAGGTTTATAAGCTCCTAAATTTCCTAAACTCTTAAAGTTCCAAAACTTTGTGCTCTTCCTGTTGCCTGCTCTCCCCACCTACCTTCTCTGTGGGAACCGATAAGTTCTGTGCTCTCTTGTTTCCTCTAGGATTCCCCCTCTCCTCACTCCAGTCTAGGAGAACTTTATATAGTCATGGGTAATTGGAGGGCGTGTAATGAGGCTTGCTGTAACTCATCATATACTTTCTATGTGGAAAACTCATTTTGTTAATATATTAAAATACTATCTCACAATAAAACTAACCACAAAGAAAAAATAAGAAGTGAGTATTATAGAGCAGTGCTGACCTGAGCAGGAGCTGTCATGGATTGTCAGGAAGATTCACAGAAATCGAATTTAGAAGATGGATCTAAAGTGCAGGTGGGAATTAACTGGGGAGAAGGGTTGCATATGTATGTGATTGTCCTAAAGTAGGGAGAAGTTTGATGATTTTTGAGGACCTTAAAGAGGACAATGTGTGACTGGAAGGCGAAAGCAGTGGGAAAAATTATGAGGATGAGGCTGGTTGAGGACGGCAGGGCCATGTTATGCAGGACCTTAAAGAGTATGTTAAGGATTTTTGGTCTGTGCCCTAAAAGTAATTGAAAATTCTTCAGGGTTTTAATTGCAGAAGGGACTTAATCAGGTGTGATTTTTCTAAATGATCTAAATAACTGTTAAATAAGGAAAATCGATTGAAGTGGGTCCAAGGTGCATGCTGAGAAACCAGAGACTATTTAGAAAACGAGCTCCTTTTCAGCAACAGAAAATACCCAATAATAATTAAGCTGTTGATAGATGAGATCTAAGTGCTTACCAGGTGCCAAACACCTAATACTTTTATGTATTATCCTACTGAAATATCACAAAATAATTAGCCTTGTTTTAAAGGCAGGGAAAATGAGAAATTAAAGAATTTGAACCTAGGCAATGTGCATAGCTCACATGCTCAGTAAATGCACTGTTTTGATTCATGTAAAAGAAAAAGTTACTGCAATGTAAACTTTTGCTGTCTCACATCCTTGTAATCAACAGCAGGCATTTGCAAGTTGGCTATGAAGAATTAAAGAAGCTAGAGAAGTAATTTATTTCATGTAAATATGAAAGTATCTGTAATGCAATCTAATTAGACCTAATGGAAAATTAACATAAGTTCCAGAAATGGTTTTAAAAATGTATATTAGTAATGATTCATGTTTGTAATATAGAATTTTTAAACATATTTCTAATATTCAAATTACCAAACTTGAAGATTTTTCATATTTGTTAATTATATTAATAAACTATATTTTGAGAATCTTACTATGTGAAATACTAAAAATTAATCATATCCCACATGAACATTTTCCTCTCTGAAAATGAAATCATTTACCTTTCACAAAATTCTTCTGTGCCACTACACGTTTATTATTTTTCATCTCAGTACAGGTTAAAGGTGTAGTATTCTTTCTAGTTAAAATAAAGAAAATACTAGAGGAGACCTAACATTTTGTGAGTAAAATGATTCTCTGTCATAAATGCCTTCTATCATAAAATATTTAGAAGTACAGTACCAGAATATACCATCTTACCATTTCAACTGTGATCCATAAACACTGGCTGTGGAATCTCAGAGGTGTTCTTGTTTAGTGTCAACAAGTGAAAAGTGAACCACAGCATCTGTTGTTTGTGAGTTTTCTCCCCATGATGATTATGTCAGTTTCCAGAGTTGGAGGAGGAGGGGTGTTTTTATTTTAAGAGGTAGCTTGTTTCCATCCTTTGCATTTGGGTTGTGTAATGCTATAATTTTATATTCGACTATGGAAACTAGCAGAAGGAGAATTCTTTTCCATTGAGAGAAGTTAATAATAGAGTTTAGTAAAATATTTTACTAAGAGCCAAGTGTACTACAATTGATCTAATAGTTCTAGCAGCAATCTAGCTCTGTAGCATAATGACTCAAAATCTGGGAGAGTTCCTAATCCAATTTTCACACATCCACATGCACAAACACACAATTTCATAATCTCTTCAAAAAGACAAAATAATATAGAAAAGAACATAGGATAACATACCCAAAAAGAAGAAATAAAAATATTCTGTTATAGTTGCATCATATTATTTTATATATTTTTGAGAAATGAATCAATATAAATAATATTGTAATCATCTATGTTCCTCTTTCCAGTGTTATGCCCCAGTAACAATAATTATAATGATGTTTGAAGCTATGAATGCTTTTATATTTAGTAGAGTGTATATATCTATATATATATCATAACATATTTTTCTTTTTAATCGATGTAAAATATTTTAAAAACTATATAATATATACACACTTTGCTGGTTGACTCAATGTTATGTCTGTTTGCCAATCTATGTTGATTTATATAGTTCTAGTTTATATAGTTGGCAGTTGTGTAATATTCCATTGTTCAGATATGGCAACCTGTATTCTTCCATTTCTCGTCTGCTAGATAGTGAGTTGCAGTGGTTTAACAAAAATTCTAATGTAAGTATTTTGAGGATATATGATAAAATTTATAACATTTTCTTATGTCCATACGTGGACATTTTAAGTCATTGGGCATACACATTTTCAGCTATATACACAGTAGTAAATTGCTCTTGGGATTATTTGTAGCAATTCTACCAGTTCTCCTTTTCTTTTCTTGTCAACATCTTCCTATTTTTTTCTTGAGACGGCATTGTCTAGTTTTGTCTACTAAGTTTTATGTATATATATATGTGTGTGTGTGTGTGTGTGTGTATTATAGTTGCAACATATAGAAAGAAAGTAACAAGGACTATGCTTATTTTATAATAAAGAATTGCATATTTATCTGTCAGTAATTGCATATTTCATTGGGTGATCTCATTTAGTTTACGGGTTTTAAATACAATCTATATTCTAATGACTTTCAAATGTATATCCTAAAACTGGGCTTCTGGGCTTCCACATTGATTCTAGTCTTGTGTAAACAATTGCTTACTATTAATAGAGTGTCCAAATCGCAGTTCCAAATGTTTTCTGCCCAAACCTTCTGCTCTAACAGTCATCTCTGTCACAGTCAATGACCACTGCATACTTCCAACCTCGTCTCCTGCCCATCTTGACTCCTCTTTTTCTCTTATATTCCACATAATACTTTATATCCAACCCTGTTGGCTCTGCTTTCAAAATACTATATCAGCCACTTCCTAATATCTGTCACATCCACTGTCATCACCACTGTCACAATCCACTGTTCAAGAAAACTTCACCTCTGCCCTGATTGTTGCAATGGGCTCCCAAATGGCCTTGCTGCCACCACCCTTGCCCACTTACAGTCTGTTCTAACAGGAGTCATCTGCTGAAACCTTGTTCACATTATGTCACTCCTCTGCTCAAAATCCTCCAACTCCCTCTATTTAAAATCCAAAGTTATTTTATGGCCTTCAAGGTCCTACCTGATCTTGACCTCATAACTGTCAGAAATCTCCTATAACTTCCTTCACTGTTTTTCATTAAGCTACAGTGACATTGCCCTCCTCATTGTTCACAGAACACATCAGAGACATTCTTGTGTGTCAGGCTTGGATGGGAACACTCCAACTCCCAATACCTACAATATCCACTTTTCTAAGCCCCGTAGCCCTTTCCTTTCCTCAAAAGTCACTTCAGAGATGCTTTCTAGCCTCTATATAAAAATTTCAACAACCCACCACATACAACACACTCAAAGTATTATAATCTCCTTCTCTGCATTATTTTTTCTCCTTAACTCTTATAAATGCAAATATGTACTATATTTCAGTTTCACTGGCTCCTCAGCCCTCAGCACAGCACCTGCTCCCTGGAAGGCACAGATAGTGAGTATTTCTTCATTTAATAAAACATATATTCTAGTGAAAGTTATAGGTTTACAGTAAGTTATAAACCATACTACATTTACATTTAAATTATAAAAATTAAAACTAACACATCTATTTATAAATGTTAACTTAATTTGGAAGTGAGTGTCTAAAGAAATTTCTTTATATTTTTAATGAAGTATGACTTTCGATGCAATTGCTATTTATGATGATAAATATCAGAACCTTTTATATTTTAAAATCATGGAAATATTGCTGTTAAATAGAAGATTTAACCATCTTCCTGTTTGATTATTATCAAATGTTTTGCATACTAAAGTGAATATTTAACTATATAGGCATTCAAACCTTTCAAAATGCTAGTTGACAGTATCTCATTGTAGCAGGTGTGTCTGTGATATCGTAGGTAAAAAATATCTCTCATGATGTAAATCAGACATGTATTATTACAGTTTCTTTGCTTTCCAAAAAAGTATGCTTATTCAAATACATTTTACTTTATAGTTACATAATACAAATTTAGCAATACTAGCAACTTTTTTCTAGTTAAAATATTGCCAATGTAATCTATATATATGTATGTGTATGTGTGTGTGCATTTTACACACACACATACATATCAAGCCTTTGAATGCATCAAGTAAATTCAAAACAGATTACAAGAAAATAAATACAAGTTGAATGTATTTGGAAATGAAATCACTTAAAATAACAAATTTACAAGAAAAAAACGAACAACCCCATCAAAAAGTGGGCAAAGACATGAACAGACACTTCTCAAAAGAAGACATTTATGCAGCCAAAAAACACATGAAAAAATGCTCACCATCACTGGCCATCAGAGAAATGCAAATCGAAAACACGATGAGATACCATTTCACACCAGTTAGGATGGCAATCATTAAAAAGTCAGGAAACAACAGGTGCTGGAGAGGATGTGGAGAAATAGGAACACTTTTACACTGTTGGTGGGACTGTAAACTAGTTCAACAATTGTGGAAGTCAGTATGGTGATTCCTCAGGGATCTAGAACTAGAAATACCATTTGACCCAGCCATCCAATTACTGGGTATATACCCAAAGGACTATAAATCATGCTGCTATAAAGACACATGCACACGTATGTTTATTGCGGCATTATTCATAATAGCAAAGACTTAGAACCAACCCAAGTGTCCAACAACGATAGACTGGATTAAGAAAATGTGGCACATATACACCATGGAATACTATGCAGCCATAAAAAATGATGAGGTCATGTCCTTTGTAGGGACAAGGATGAAATTGGAAATCATCATTCTCAGTAAACTATCGCAAGAACAAAAAACCAAACACCACATATTCTCACTCACAGGTGGGAATTGAACAATAAGAACACATGGACACAGGAAGGGGAACATCACACTTCGGGGAGTGTTGTGGGATGGGGGGAGGAGGGAGGGATAGCATTGGGAGATATACCTAATGCTAGATGACGAGTTAGTGGGTGCAATGCACCAGCATGGCACATATATACATTGTATACATATGTAACTAACCTGCACATTGTGCACATGTACCCTAAAACTTAAAGTATAATAATAATAAATAAATGAATAAATAAATAAAAGAAATAAGGGCCAAGAGCGTGGAAATAGGCCCTAAGATTTGACAAGGAGTATGTCATTGTTTACTTTGGTGACTATACTTTTTTTGTAGTTATACTGTCATAAACTGATATAAATCTTTGAAAAATAAAAAGAGATTGTGAGAACATAAAAAAAAATGCCTGTTGTGAAACAATCATTAGAGTATTGTGAGCTGTATTCTTTGGTTCAGTTTTGCTCACAGTGCCTAACTCATTATAAATTTACCCACATTTTCTTTAATTTAATAGCATTTACTAATCCCCATCATCCCCTGCCTTTGAAATAAGTGAACCGCAAACTTTTGATTATAATCTTGTAGCCATAGAAAACTTGGAAAATATAATCTCAATTTAAAATTAACTCTTTCTCTTTAGATTGAAAAAAATGCTTGAGTTGCATACCTTCTCTGAACCACAGGTGATATTTCATAAGTTTAAAGCACATTTTTTAAAAAGAGTACTTTTTCAAATAATTTTCCATGCCTTCATTCAGCAGGTAACCCAAACCTTCATAATCCCCAAATGCTGCACTTCAAAGTTTTGCTCAGGAAAAAAATATTGAAAAGAACAGCCTCTCTTTCCAGTTGATTTAAAACATCACTAGCTTATTTTCAGTACACATATGGAGTTACTTTTAAAAAGAAATCTTGGAATATTGCCAGACTACATACAGGAAAGGCTTTTCTCCAGAGAAAGCTAAAATTCATTATCTGAGGTTTGGGACACCCATGTTCCTTCAAAATTTGGACACATCTTTGTTCCCTCGTGATTAGTGCTAGTTTAACTTAAAATGAGAAAGTACTGAATGTGTGACTATAGTCTGAAGAAACCAAATTATTGTATTGTTTGAACTGATGCTGATTAACAGTTACCTACATAAATAAAATATCACTTTGCATGATGATCACGTTAGAATAAATTAGAGTATTTGTAAAATCTGATATTATTTATGAAATGTAACACATTTGTTTATCAGCAGTATTAAAGTTAAATTTAGGCCCTTTTTCATATCTCTCTTTCATTAAATGGTTAGCTTCTCTCATTTAAATCTATCTGAAATTTTTTATTTCAGGAAAAAACTCATTAAATCCAAATAACTTTAGGGCAATATAATTATGTTATTATTGTTTTTAGTGACCATTTCATCATGATAATGTTTAAACATTTTAAACCTCCTTTTTCTTTTTTTTTCTTTTTCTGAGAGGGAGTCTTGATCTGTCGTCCATGCTGGGATGCAGTGGTGCAATCTCGGCTCACTGCAACCTCCCCCTCCCAGGTTCACGCGATTCTCCAGCCTCAGCCACATGAATAGTTAGGATTACAGGAGTGCGCCCACAGGCCTGGCTAATTTTTGAATTTTTAGTAGAGAGAGGGTTTCGCCAGGTTGGCCAGGCTGGTCTCAAACTCCTGGGCTCAAGTGGTCTACCCACCTCGACCTTCCAAAGTGCTGGGATTTCAGGCATGAGCCACCACACAGGGTCCTTTAATCCTGCTTTTGATGCACAAAATGAAACTAACAAAGGTGGAAACATTGTTACACATTAAGAAAAAGATTAATATCAGCATAATAATTTCAGTAATAATCAATATTTCACTGTGAAATACTACAAAGTGGTAATTATTTTTAGATTTATTACATATTTTTCCCAAGGCATATAACACATATTAGGGGTTTTTCTGAAAAGGTAGGAACAAAATCCTCCTAACTGATGATAAACAGCCTATGAATATAAAACAAAATTAATATATACTAATATGAAACAAATTAAGTAAATACAAACCATGCTCTCTCTAAAAGATAAAAGTCTAACATGTGCAGTGCATCCACAAAATTGAATAAAGACTAAGAATATGATTTTTTAAATATCAATTTTATACATATGAAAGAATAAGTGTACTTTGTTATATGCTGAGTAAAGAAGCTAAGGGACCTTATTATCCTCATTTTTAATTATTCAGGAAAGAATATGTGGAATTACAGAAACCGCATCAATGAAGGAAGAGAAAGCTTCAGCAAGTTGGAGGTGCATTTTATATCACACATGAGCATTACCTATCATGGGAGTTTTTACTTACTTTGTTCTTGTCCACAAAATAGGCATGGACACCTTTTGTATATGCATAATTTGATAAAATCAGGTATTATGAACTTAATAATGAGTTATTTCAAATGGAACCAAAATGTAAGCTCTACTTTAAAGAGTAATGGTCGAGTTGGGCAGGATTACTTCTGCAAAATGAATTAGAACACTATGAACTGTAATATATCAGCAATAAGTCTAGCATATTTCAAAACCGCAGCTATTGGAGAAATGAGTCTGAATCACTTGAGCATCACAAATCCTAGGCCATATTTTTATTTCCAGTCTAACCGTTTGTGCTGCTTCCAAGTACGCAGCTCCAGTTGATTTCAAAGGCAGTAGATGAGAGATAAAGAGGAGCAAGGATTGTTCTACCTCAGCAATTCATGATCCCTCTAAGGCCATTGATTTTGAAAGAATATGGAGACCTTGGCGTCTCAGCAGAATAGATCCAGCTACTCTTTTCTGTCCTACTCCCATGAGGTAGGCCAAGCATTTATCCAGTTTACCATAGCAAATGATTCTCCATGTCCAGAAAATTACAACACTCTTCCTCTCTTCACTCTGAGGAGTCATAAAACCTAAATTAAACATAACTGTCCAAAGAATTATTTTCAGTAATGTTAGCATTTCAACAAGGGAAATAAATGGAACAATGTGATTTAAGTATTATTATAATATCAAATATAATAATGTATTAGAACATTTAAACATCCTTAATTTAACATTATTCATTTAAAATATTTACTTATTAAATTATTAATTTTAAATTATTTAAATTATTAATTTTAAAGTTGTGGTTAAAAAATATTTTATGGGCATAGGGTAAAGTTGTATAGCATGTTACTTAAACATGTGTGCTTATAATTCTCAGAATAGTTAAAGCTTTCTAAGTGATATTTCTTAGACATAAATATGTCCCTTATACATGAATACCTTTTTTCTTTGAATATTTTCTTCATTTCCATGTAAATAGTGTATGTATGTGTGTTTATTTATAAGCCTCATGCAATTATAATGGTCTAGTAATGTGTTTTGGTGTCCAAAATATTTTCAACTAACTTTTATAGCTGTGCTAAGATTTTTCAAAATGAACAAATACTTAAAATACAGCTTTATAAACCATATTACTTAGTGTATCACATCCTTCAAAAGAAGTGATTAAAACTGCTGAAAGGAATAAATTAAGTTAAAAACTTTGGATATATGTAGTAAAAATATCTGACAATTAAAATATTGGCTGACTTCAGTTACTATACTAAGTTACATACATTATTTTATTTAATTGATGCAAAATCTTTGTGAAATAAGCAGTATTTTGCTCCATTTTGCATATATTAAAATGGAGGGATAGAGGGGTTTAGGAATTACCCAGTTTTAAAGATGGGACAGAGTTGGAACATGGACTCAGGCCTATCTGAATTGAGAATCCTATGTTCTTAAATATTCATATATTTTATCACCTCTCTGTTCTGGTGACATAGTGTCTGTGACTAGGAGAATTTTAAGATAAGATTTCTAGATAAAGAGTGTATTTTAGGAGTGCATTTTTGTTTTCAAAAATATGCTTGTTCAACTTAATTTATAAAATATATTCTCTTCTGAAATTATTGGGTTCCATTCGTGTCGGCCATGTTCTGAAGGCTAACAAGGATAGCAAAGATGAGGTCAAGGCCCTTGGAGAGCTAGCCCTACAGAGGAGAGGTCAGAAACTTTTTTGTATGGAGCCAGAGAGTAAATATTTTCTGGGCCATACAGTTTCCTAAAACTAATTGGCACTCTTGTTTTTAGCAAGAAATTTGGCACAGAAAATATGTAAATAAATGATCATGGCTGTGCCCCAAGAAATCTTTATTTATAGATATAAAAAATTAAACTCCATGTAATTGCCAGGTGTCAATAAATACGATTCCTATTATGATTGTTTCAACCACTTAAAAGTGTAAAAATTCTTCTTAGCTTCCAAGCCATACCAAAACAGGGATTCGGCTGGATTTGGCCAGTGAACCTGTGAACTGAGGTTGGCCAACTCCTGTGCAGAATTGCCCTGGCCATTGAGCACTTAAATTTGGCTAGTCCAAATTGAGTTGTGCTGTAAGTATAAAATACACACCAGATTTTAAAGATTTAGTCTAAAAAATTTCAATGTCTCATTTATAATTTTTATGTTGGTTATGTTTTGAAATAACCAGCTTTTGATACATTGGGTTAAATATCTTACTACAATAAGGTTCACCTGTTTAGTTTTTTCCTTTTTGCTTACCCACTATCTACACATATTTTTTTCTTAAATTGTGCTTAAATTCTTCCCTTCCTGTACCTTTTCTGCCACCACTCTCTTATTTCATAATTGATCTCATAGCCTTCATTGTCTCCTCAACACACATCTTATTTTTTGTTTTTTCTTATTTTAAATCTTTTGGTTCTTTGTCACATGGTCTTTAGGAGAAGTTTTTGACAATGAGTTTTTCATATCCAGTGCTTTCCGTCGGGGCACTCTAAGACAGGGAGTTAGAGGAGGGAAAGCTTTCTGGCTTCTGAGCTTACTGACTACTTCAGTGAGTAACATTCTTCTTATTTTCTTTTTTGGACATGGAGGTAAGATTTCCTTTGACATACTTTCAATCCTTAGAAACTTGGACAAATATGTCATTCTGGCTTCAAAGTACTTACCAACATAATTTCCCTCCTCTTTCACACCTCCTACAACGAAGTTGTAAAAGACGGTAAAATAGGTGATTCTGTGAAGGAAAAAAATACGTAGTCAATTTGAAACGCAGAATTTACTAAGGGGACAATTATGGGCTTTGCATAATTGTCCCCTTAGTAAATTGGACTATTGGCCAGAGCAGGGAAATAAGAAAAAGTTATTGTTGAGAGTGAGAAATATGAAGAAACACTTTTAGAGAGAAATGAAGAATGTTGCTATTCCACTCTCAAAAATTGGGAGCAGTCAAGGATACTATATCTTTTACCTTAATGCCTTGTTTATTAGTTAGGGTTTTCCACAGAACCTGAACCAACAGGAGAGATAGGTAGATAGATGGATGGATAGATAGATAGATAGATAGATACAGATATAGATATAAAATATAAACCCTAACGCATATATATTTCTAATATATACAGCGTGTGTGTATATATATAAAATCTACAACTGAAACAATAGGACATCTATATTAGAACCCTAATATATATATTTTATATTTTTATATATATACATATAGTATGTGTGCATGTGTGTATGTGTGTATTAAACTGAAATTGAACCAATAGGATGTGTGTATGTGTGTGTGTGTGAATATATATGTACACACACATATATATGAACTCTAAATATCACATATATATAGTGTGTGGGTATATATATATATATATATATATTATACAAGAAGAGATTTATTAAGAGAATTGGCTTATGCAATTGTGGAGGCCAAGAAGTCCATGATCTACAACCTGCAAGCTGGAGAACCAGAAAGGCTGGTGGTATAATTCAATCTGAGTCTGAAGGCCCAAGAATTAGGAGCACCCATGTGTGAGGGCAGGAGAAGATGAATATCAAGGCTAACAAAGAGAAAGAGCAAATTCACTTTTTTTTCCTGCCTATTTTTTTTCTATTCAGGCTTCATTGTGTTAGACGATGTCCACTCACAATGATGAGGGAGAATCTCCTTTCCAAAGCCTATTGATTCAAATGCTAATTGCTTCTGGAGAAATGTTCACAGACATACCTAGAAATAATGTTTTACCAGCCACCTGGGAATTCCTGAGCCCAGTCAAGTTGACAAACAAAATTAATTATTGCACCCTGTGAGGGGGTGTCTTCAGGCTTGTGGAAAATATCTGGTAAGTTCTCTCTAAAACTAAGTGGATCCAGGAAAAGTGGACTTGTGCCTGACTCACCCCAGAGAAAGCAGTAAGATAGAGGCGGTGGCACTAATGGCCCATACTCTACACTTAGGTTCTTCCTTGGAAGAAAGCCTAGGCTATGAAGAGAACTGCAAAGTAAACCAAGAGTGAGACTGAGTTACAAGCCAGAGTGTTGCAGAGTGTGTTCCTTAGAGATGGGCTCTGAATTTCCCACAAATGCCCTCATAAAGGGACAGGTCACATTAACCAAGTCTTAGGCTCAGGGAGTGTGAAGCCACCCAGAAAATAAAACCATCTGTTCTATCCTTCAACTTCTCCTGTCTTCTCCCACTTCAACCCTGCTACAAGAAACAAAAGAAGTAAATGGGGAGCATGGACAGGAATACCCTATCTTCTTCCAGGAACACACTTCCATTTACAGGATTTATCGTGGCTTAGAGGAAGAAAGAGCTTTACTTTAAGAACAAATATATTAACTAATATCTTGGACTGGACAAATTCTAATTTCTGAATTGGGGCTTCATTTTAGAACTTAAGATCAATTTATGATTATCTTTTGCTGAAAAGTGAGTAGCAAATTCAACGAACTTTGTAGTTTGATCACAGCTCATAAGCCATGTATTTCATATACCATTTATCCAAAATTTGCTTCTGTCACACACATTCATATTAACCTATCACTCACCTTTTAGAGAATACATAATGCATTTCTATTCTTTCTACCACTGTCCTCCAGTATATACTCTTTACTGACTTCAGAGAAGATCTTCTATGGTGTCAGAGTGCTTCCAAAGCCCGTCTGTATCCTCACTTCCGTTATGAGGAATCTTTACTTTCCATACAGGCTTAGTCTCTGTGTCATGAGCATTCACTTAAAACTTGGGGCATGGCTACAACAAAGCCCTTACTTCAATTAGGATACTGAAAGGAGTAGTACATGGTCTCCTGCGTGAAGAGGCTCACAGTGAAAGGGGAGATGCTTGTAAAATATAAATCAGAGAGGCTCAGGAGAGGAAAGCATTCAATTTTAGCTTTTTGATTTTGTAATTTCCCCAAAAATGGGTAACCAAACTGTCTACAATAAACAAAGCTATACTATATTTAACTTCATTTCATTGTGGTTATTTGTATTGGAATGTTTTCTCTCCTCTCAAACATAAATGAATCAAAAAAAAATTAAGCTCAATTTCCCACAAAAGATCGAGGGAGAATAAAATTAAGGCATTTCTAACATAGCTGAAAAACCCACATTATTATCCCACTTCCTGAAAAATCTTCTTCAAAAATATTCTTTAGCTCCAATAACAACCATTTAAACTCCAATAGGAACTTTTCTTCAAAGAGTTAAACCACCTTATCAGTCTGTGATAAGCAAAATCGAGATCTAAAAGCACTATGAGAAGATCCTTGGTTTTGATTGTTTGTACTTTAATTTTATTTTAAATTTTGCATACTTGCAAATTTCCTTGGATGATCATAGATTAAGTCAATTGATTACAGATATTTTAGGAACTCATATGATGCCTACTTTCCAAATTGAGAATAATAATACTCTAACCAATATAATTATGCATATTTATTATGTCAGTTTCCTAAACCAATGTTAATCAAAATACATTTCTATACAGAAATAATAATAGGAATTTCTCAAAATTAAAGAAGAATTACCTGGACCAGTCCATCATATGTATTTTAGGTTAAGATCCATCAGAATCTCTCTTGCTTTCACTGAGTCTATGGGCATTTGTATGACTTATGGTTTTTGTTTTTGTTTTTAATTCACAGAAATGTTGTTAAGCAAATCAATATAACTTCAAGATGTTGCTTCGGCTATAAGGAGCAATCAGTTCAGGTGCTGAGATAGTCTGGAAAATTCTGAACTAAATTATCTGAGATGTCTAAATTTCCAAACCATAAATATTGAGTTAAATATTAGAAAATTGACCTACAAGTATTTTAGTGTTTTGCTTACTAGCTGCTCCCTGAGGCTTACTCTGGGTCTTAAAGATAGAAATGGAATATGGTAGAAGACACATTATTTCTAAATCTTCCTTAGAATATCTCCTTTCCAATTAATAATTAACATTAAATAAAAATTGTAACAATAATACAATTAAAATTAAAAGGAAAATAACGTTCAGTGTTTTCTTTTATTGCAAAGATGTTTATTTTTTTTATTGACACACATTGTGAGAATTGTAACTGCTTAATATATCTTCTGGAAATGACTTCAAAGACTTTTCAGTTTCACTCTTTTAAAAATGACTAATATAAAATTATTATAACTAACATAAAACTTAAATGTGCTCCTACAAAAAAGTAAGATTTTTCTCTTTGAGCAATTTTTATATACAAGATTATTCTTAAAAAGCATTGATC